>NC_069365.1:54247500-55497500 GCF_021730395.1 Mercenaria mercenaria
ACCCGCCTGCTTAGCTCAGTAGAGAGAGCGTTGGTCTACGGATCACGGGGTCGCGAGTTCGATCCTCGGGCGGGGCGTATGTTCTCCATGACGATTTGATAAAAGACATTGTGTCTGAAATCATTCGTCCTCCACCTCTGATAATTCATGTGGGGAAGTTGGCAGTTACTTACTTACGGAGAACAGGTTTGTACTGGTACAGAATCCAGGAACACTGGTTACGTTAACTGCCCGCCGTTACATGACTGAAATACTGTCGAAAAATGGCGTTAACCCCCCCCCCCAAAAAAAAAAATCATTTTTAATAGACTTTTCTGCAAGGAAAGTAGGATATATAGGAACTAAGTTCATTGGAATACATCATTAGTCATGCCAGTAGTTACCAAAATTATTTTATCACTGAACTGGACAGATCAATTTTATCTGTTAACTTATATTGCAGTGTCATGTTTTATGGCTGTACACTTGAGAAAGCCACTGTCTTCAAGTAGATATTGATCTTGTCTATAGTGAGATTACTTATTGATTATTGGATGTAAAGTTGAGACATCTTCTATAGGAGAAATGATCAGAATTCAAATTAGCGTAATATACACCCACACACCTTAACTAATGGGATTAGATTGGAAAAATAAATACAAATTTTCTACATTTATACATTCGATTAAAAGATTAATTTTACTTAAATTTAAACCTTTATTCTTCAATACTGTTGACAGTACAGGGTATTATTAGCTCATCTGATTTTTTGAAAAAAAATGATGAGTTATTGTCATCACTTGAGCGGTTGTCGGCGTCGGCGTCTGCGTCGGCGTTGCCTGGTTAAGTTTTATGTTTAGGTCAGCTTTTCTCCTAAACTATCAAAGCTATTGCTTTGAAACTTGGAATACTTGTTCACCATTATAAGCTGACCCTGTATAGCAAGAAACATAACTCCATCTTGCTTTTTGCAAGATTTATGGCCCCTTTTGTACTTAGAAAATATCAGATTTCTTGGTTAAGTTTTATGTTTAGGTCAACTTTTCTCCTAAACTATCAAAGCTTTTGCTTTGAAACTTGGAATACTTGTTCACCATCATAAGCAGACCCTGTACATCAAGAAACATAACTCCATCTTGCTTTTTGCAAGAATTATTGCCCCTTTTGGACTTAGAAAATCAGTTTTCTTGGTTAAGTTTTATGTTTAGGTCAGCTTTTATCCTAAACTATCAAAGCTATTCCTTTAAAACTTGCAACACTTGTTCACCATCATAAGCTGGACCCTGTACAGCAAGAAACATAACTCCATCCTGCTTTTTGCAAGATTTATGGCCCCTTTTGGACTTAGAAAATATCAGATTTCTTGGTTAAGTTTTATGTTTAGGTCAACTTTTTTCTCTTAAACTATCAAAGCTATTGCTTTAAAACTTGCAACTCTTGTTCACCATCATAAGCTGACCCTGTACATCAAGAAACATAACTCTATCCTGCTTTTTGCAATAAATATTGCCCCTTTTGGACTTAGAAAAATCATTTTCTTGGTTGAATATTATGTTTAAGTCAACTTTTCTCATAAACTATCAAAGCTATTGCTTTAAAACTTGCAACAGTTTTTCACCATCATAAGTGGACACTGTACATCAAGAAACATAACTCTATCCTGCTTTTTGCAAGAGTGATGGCCCTTTTTAGACTTAGAAAATCATGGGTAGGACAATATTTCTATTATACAAAAAAAATCAGATGAGCGTCAGCACCCGCACGGCGGTGCTCTTGTTTTTAGTTTTATTGTAATGTTTCAATTTTATGAAATATCAAATATTAGAACTCACTCTATTATAACATTATTGTATTAAATATTAACCCTTATCATGCTGGACACGATTGATTCTGCCTTTGCGTCCAGAGTAGATCTTGATCAGCCTGCACATCCATGCAGTCTGATCATGGTCTGCACTGTTCGCCATTCAGTCAGTATCTTTTTGGTAAAGATGGACAAGTTCATTTAATATAGAAATTTAGCAGGTGCAGAGTTAATTTAATAAATACACATTTGAAAAGCAAACAATTTTATTTTATCACAAAAAAAAAACCACATTTTTTCGAGCTTTACTTTAATCGAGGTCAATCTTTTTTTTTTTACAAATTGTGAGTAAAACTAATGATAAAATATTTTGGTAAGCACCATATCAAGTCATATCAAGTGTTCAGTGTATTCATGTCCAACAATGGGAATCACCACAATTTATTAATCACTTTGTTAGTAACCACAATTAGTTTGTCAGTGGTCTATTGTTAGGTGTTCCACAGGAATAATAGGGTGGCAATTGTTTACCAATATAATCAGATTAAGGTCATCACACCTGTGCACAAAACGAAATATATACTGTAGTAGTAAACATGCATCTACTTAAATCCAATCGGATTATTGGATTTCAATAAACTGATTATCTTTTTGGAATATTCATGAATCTGCATAGACTGGTTCAGATGTCATTTTGTCACCATCTCTAAATACCATTTAATCCAGTTCTCCGTTTTCTTGTCTTAACAGGTTTTTAGAGTCATTCATAAACATTCAAGATAAGGCACTGCCTCAATGGGTTTTACATACTTTAACAGGATTAAATTGAGATCAATTAAACCCTCAGTAATAAGTTAGAAGATCTGAAATGGCATATACTTTCATGTTGCACAGACTTGTTTAAGATTCAGCTCCCTTCTTAACTTTAAAGTAAATATGTAAATATCCCATATAGATAATTCATTTCAACCTTATCTCTGGGTCTTGTTTACATGGCTTGAAAAGTTGGTCTTTTATATTCAGTGCGGATTAACGCCGATATTTGAGTATCGAATTTCATAAAGTGACTTTTATTGGAGTTAGGAAATATTGATTTTAATTATTGAGGTAGTAAAGGCTTTCACTTGGTGCTATTTAAATAGAACAATATTTTCGTTAAATAAATGTTTAAGTAATTAAGTTTATTGCAATGAAGGTGTCGATGACCTGTCAAATTTACTGTATACAATTTGGGTATTTTGAAAATAATATAAACTAACGATAGTCGTGTTTTCGCTTGCATGTAGTAAAAAAATGTTTACAATGAAATAGCATCGTTATTGTTATTATCATCGTTACTGTTATTGTATGAAAAATAAAAGTCTTTTATTCTGTTTGTTGTAGTTGTACAACTATTTTGAAGACAACAACTATGTGTACTTGATACTGGAGATGTGCCAAAACGGTGAATTACAGAGATATCTCAAGTCCAGCTGTAGAGTACTCTCTGAAGATGAAGGTGATTTATTGATTTACCTTTCGTAGAGAATTTGTCCATTAAAAGACAAAAAGTATCAATGTCTAACAGAACAATTACTTTAAAACATACTGTATTTTATCGAAAACGTTTATGTTTTAAATAACGTAGAAAGTCTCACAAGTGATTATTTTTGTTTGAGTTTTGCAAGGAAAATCATGCAAAAGGGAGATTGCAGAGTGGAATTCACTTGGATCATTCAGGGATATTTCTTTGCTTACATGTACTTACATTCTCTTTGAAGTTTTTGATTACTGGAATCAAACATTTTAGCCAGAACTTCACTGTTGCAGAGGCAAAATGTAACACAGTCTGAGCATTTCTTTAATGGAATTCATTAATTATCATCATCTATCGTGGCTTCTGATTGGTCTGGTGAGCACAAATGTGCATTGTTTTTAACACTTCTACTAACTTCTGTTGTATATTGATTTCTTGCATTGCTTTGATGTACCTTTGGTGTACCTTAAGTGTGAAAACAATTTTTGCTTTTTCCAACAACCATGTATTTAAAAGGCTTACTTTGAAAATAGTATTAGTCTGGTATGATGGTCTCAGAAAGGATGATAACTGAAAAGATAATAATTTTTATAATAAAATTGTGTTAAATTTTATGACAGTTTTATTTGAAGTGATGTATAGAATAGTTGCAATAAGTGAATACGTACATGTAGGGTTAGGTATACAATTAAAATTAAAAACAATGTTTAATGCAAAAAAGATGTACATATAATTTAGGTCCTAAGGAGAGTTAAGTTTGGTCTTGGATAGGTGCATTTGTTTATTTTAATGATACGTATTATTAAACACTTGCATTGCAATATAATTCAAATTGATATAAATTTCAGCTCGCCACTTCATGAAGCAGATTCTGGAGGGTATGCTGTATCTCCACTCATACGGAATTCTACACAGAGATCTTACACTCGCCAATCTTCTACTCAGTAAAGATATGGATGTGGTAAGTCTGTTTCTGCAGTACAAAAGAGGAAATTTGTCTTCCCTGCCGTATGTTTGGAGATATAATGATTTTATTTTGTCTGTCTGCGTGTCTGTCACAAAAGTTTGTCTGGACTTCTGCTCAGGAGAACCTGGTGGGATTTGAATTACATTTTGTAGAAAAGGTTAAGCATAAAGACTTATTTTGCATATGTTATATAATTTATCCATTTATTTGAGCATTAATGTAGATGATAATTATTGAACAGGGTTGAATAAAGAAAATCGTGTCAAGGTAATTTGTCTACATAAACAAGTGCCGTGCATTTCTTTAGAAGTTATTTTAGTTAGTGAGTTTCTTGATAACTTGTTTTAAATGTTGATTGCATCATATTGCATTTTACAATGGTAACATTTTAAATTATCTACTATGTTGAAAAATTTACTTTGCAGCTGTGTTAATGGATTATGGTATTTATACTTTCGTATTTCAGAAAATTGCTGACTTTGGTTTAGCAACAAGACTGAATGGTCCTGAAGAGAAACACTTCACCATGTGTGGAACACCAAACTACATTTCTCCGTAAGTTACTTTAGTTATATCACTAATAAATTATCAAGTAATAATGAATATCATTTTTTGTGTTTAGATATATAGGGAAATCAGTACAATTTTCTGCATGAAAGTAATTTGTTTTAAAAAGTTGATAAGTTAACTGACACATGAAAAAATAATTTTGATATCTATACAGTGGGTAATAATTCATTATTTTTCTGTTAATAGAGAGGTAGCAAGTCGATCTGCCCACGGATTGGAAGCAGATGTATGGTCCCTTGGCTGTATGTTCTACACATTCCTGGTTGGTACACCACCTTTCGACACCGACACTGTAAGAACCACACTGAACCGTGTTATTAAAGGTGACTTTGACTTACCAGACAACTTGTCACCGGAAGCTTTAGATCTAATTCATCAACTTCTCCAGAAAAATCCAACAAAAAGGATTCCTTTATATGGTATGTACTATTTAAAGTTCTTAGTTTATAGCTATACAAAATAGATATTAACGTAAGAAGAATGAATAAAAATATTGTAATTTATTTGGATTTCATTGCAAATATGTTACAGTTTTACCTGTGGGTTCGAGTCATGTTCATCGTGTGAGGAAATTGCCGATCTGGCTTACTGCAAGTCTGGTTCTTAACAGGTGCCTGCTCAGTGCTTAAAATACAGAGAGGCACCTTGGGTAATCTTTCACCATTAAACCTGGACTGTGTCAGTAAAAGTTAAAACAACAAAACAGTCTGTCACAGTCTTGAGGTTCATAGTTATACTGTATTCAGTTGTAGTCAGTCGACTCAAGCCTTGAATTTTCAATCGTAAGTTCTAAATTATGTTTTCAGATGTGATGAAACATCCATTCATGTTGAAGGAAAGCTCTACTGATTACACAAAAGGACATACAAATCTCGCGGAAGTGTCCATAGATAGTGGTCAAGGAACCATGTCAACAGGAATCATGTCTCGCATGTTCGGTGCTCCAAAACAAAGGCCGATGCCAGCATTACATCACATAGGTTCTAAGATTCCAGAAGATAGGGAAAACAGTGTGGGAGACAGTGATAGGTCAGCAGATGGGTACTACTCTGGAAATATGGCTTCAAGAACAGAAGCGCCTGTCATTAAAAATCCAGCAATGAGACACCCTCCATCACCTCCTGTTAGGTTACGTGATAGGTAAGTTTAAATTCCACTTCAGAATTTTAGTCGGGACCTTAAAAAAAATCTCCTTTAAATGCATTCATTGGGAAAGTTAATGAACATTCAGTGTGTATCTTCGCACGTCTCGGTCAAAATTGTGAATAAAGGCTTCATGAAACTGAATATTCAATTTCATAAAGATGTAGTTTTATTTACTATATAAATGTAAAAATAGATTTTTATGTGTTCATGTTGCTATTTTTGTCTTGCAGTAAAATGGAACGAAACAGCCAGAAGTCCCATAGCAGTCATAGTGATAAAATCTTCCCAGATAAGTTTGCAGATAGAAACACTGAACAGATGGGCAATCTTGATACTAGAATGGTTACTACCCCATCTAGTGATAGAAATGCACAGTTTGTTGACAGAACTCCAAAAATGAATCATGTGTCAGAGTTCACATATAAAGGTGGTGATACTGGTTATTGTAGTGCCAGTAAACAATCTAATATTAGTGATAATGAAAGTAGGTCACATAACCAAAGAACGTTTGATGTACCAAGGTTAAATTTAGCACAAGCTCAGTTTGATCCTACTAAATACCAGGAAAGGGTACCGACTCCTAGTAATTCCTCAGGATGGTCTTGTAGTGCCTCTTTGCACAGTAATGATGCAAAGGTGCCAAGTCCACGTGAACATACTGACACTAGCGCACAGGATATGTTACGAAAACAGGGATCAACTTGTATAAGTACAGTGTCAGATGCTTCTTCATACGACGGCAGTGAGTTTAGTTTACAAAATACGAAAAAAGTGCTTAATTTTGAAGGTGATTCACAGCCTAATAGTATCAGTGAACAATATTATCACAATGACAGTAGGGAATATTATTCAAACACACAGTCCAGAGAGAATACAGAATTCACTCATAAACAGATGTACGGTAGGAGTAACTCAGTCGATGAGTTGGAGTTTGACCGACCAAGACATAAAGTGATGGAGGCTAGAAGTAATTCAGTGGATGAATTAGACTTTGATGAACCAAGAGAAAGGCCTCCTAAACCAGTCCCATCAAAAACAAGTGGGCATGAAAATCTGAATAATTGTGCGAATGGTTTGTCAAGTGGATGCTTACCAAAGGAAGATTGTGTTAAATCAAAGCAGGTTTCAAGTAAAACAAACGATTTGGGTTCACCAATCAACTCGGCTCGATTGCGCCCCATCCGTCAACGAACGAGGAATGCCATTGTAAACATCATGGAGAACGGAGAGGTGTGTTTGGAGTTCGTAAAACAGAAACACAGAGAAGAAAAAGTTGTAGAAGTGTTTGTTATCTCTCAAAATGGCATGCAGGTAATTAACAAATTTCATATCAATTCTCTTGGTTTAATATGGTTTCACGTTAGAAGTTACACATACAAATTTGAATGTAAATATGAGATGTGTATGGTATATTGTATTCGTGCAAAGTAATAACATGCTGTAGTGACCAAGATCATTTATTTTTCAGGTGAGCATTTACCAACCTAACAATGGCAAAGGAGTACCTGCAGAGGACCAGCCTATTGCTTTACCGAAAGTCCCGTTGAAATCATTCGCTTTTAGTGAACTGCCAGAGAAATACTGGAAAAAGTACCAATATGCTTCAAGGTAAGCTAACCCAAGTATGCTTATATCATTTAATATTCGTAAAACATAGTTACAAACTAGCTGCTATTACCATAACATTGTAATTGCAGTCCAGTGAGAGTTGACATTGAAATTAAACAAGCACAAAATTATATTTGGTGGCATACAAACTAGAGTAAAGTGAAAATACTGTAAAGTGAAAAGGCTGTCTCCGCTAATCCTAATGAAGATTCTATTTTAATGTTTTCAAAGAACATCTAATAGAATAGATTATCTTTTGTGTTGCAGGTTTGTCAAGTTAGTCCGCTCCAAGACCCCGAAGGTAACTCTGTACACGCAGCGCTGTAAGTGTATGTTGATGGAGAACGGTCCTGACGCTGACTTTGAAGCCGTATTCTATGATGGTAAGCTTGCTTCTCTTTTGGCTGTTTTATTTTTTCACGATAATGAAAGCTTTCCTGATATATTTAGCATTTCCATTATCAAAAAAAAAGCTTTATTTTTATGTAGAAATCTATGCTTTAAATATACAAATAACAATGTTCACATTCAGATAAGCCAGACAAAAGTGTTATCCCGAGAAAGGGGTGTGATGACTCGGATATTATTAGTTGGAGTAAGTTCTAACACGTGTGAAGTCTTCTTGCAGTTCCACTGAGTTTGCAGCATTTTATAGAGAAAATTGATATATGCTTGCACAGATTTTTAAAAAGAAATGATTTGGCATATACATCTTTTAAGCTACTTTTCCGGGAGAAATTGAACAGAGTTAATTTTCTGAATGCTTTGATTTCTAGCAACTGGTTCATTACTTGGTATGTGTGTGGTGAAAATATATAGTGTGTGTGGTGTTGTGTTTCTTTGTTCTCCTCTGTACCACCACCCATACATCAAAATATTCCAAAATTGTTGTCAGATTTTTTTAATCTGTTGTGACTATTGTACCCATGTAACTTCAGAAATCTCTTAAATTTAACCGCTTTTTATCACCCTTGCCTTTTTTTACCTGCATGCATATAATCGCAAATATATTTAAATATTTATTTATATATGTATTGAGACTGTGTATTCTGTCTTTGTGCTTTTTCCTATATCCTATTTTCCTCAGATGGTACCTTGCACACTGTCAGTCTGTTTTCTGCACTTGATTCTACACAAAACTTGTTTACTTCTTCAGCATATTGCATTTGAATATTATTCCCTGAATTGTAATCAAGAGGCACAAAAAAAAATTGATTTGATAATATCACATGTTACAGTTCACAAGCTCAGTTTTTTCTCTCAGTAAATTGCATGTTTTTGTGATATATATCTTGAAATTAACTATGAAGATATTAAAGAGAGTCATGTGCTTTCACATCTTGTAACACCACAGATCTACATATTACTTGCAGAAGAACATATTGAATCACAGAAATTTGAAAGTTTCGTAGTTTTTACCATGCTGTGCTCTTTTTATTTTCACAGGTGCAAAATTTACGTCTAGCAGTCGTGGAATGAGAATCATTGAGCGTACAGGGACGTCGCTTGTCCTGGAGTCTCCAGACATGGAACAGAGGCTTACACAAGAAACCCAGAAACTCCTTGAATATGTCAAACAGGTAAACATTATGTAAGAATTATAAAAAAAAAATATACATTGTAATTTCAGTTTAGGTAAATGTGTACCGGTAATTGTGTCTATGTTATGTTAAAGCCAACAAAACAAATAATGAATATTTGCTAGAATATTGCATGTTTATTTGAAGCATGGTTGTTTGTTTGTTTGTAGTGTCGGCAGCAGTGTTTAGAGCTGGAGTCAGTGGTAACTGCAGTACAGGAGAGGTGTTCATTACAAGAAGAACTGTTCCCAATTATCATTGGCCGTCGACCCAATTCTGGTAATCTTAATGACTCTGGCAAGTTCAGCACTGCAAGTATAGGAACCGGAAGTGATGAACACAATACAAGTAACAAGTCTACAGATAGCAACAGGCCTCCGACAGTAAGTCCTATTGATGTTTCTATTGCTGATGAAGTATTTGAAAAACAGATGTATTTCATTTATGGTTAATTTTGACTTAAATTTTAGGAGCCCCATGGCCGTTTCATTTGCTGACTGAAATCACTTACACAGCACCTCTCGGTTCGAAACCCCTATTAGGGATATAGAACTCTTCGATGTAGTTTTTTCAAGGTGCCTGAAGTAATATCTGGAGGGGCACCTGGGGTCTTCCTTCACCATTAAAAGCTGTAATGTTGCCATATGACTTAAACTTACAAGTGTGGCTTATAAATTCAGCAAAATAAATTGACATAAATTTAGTGTGTTTTTGATAAGCAAAATTTGAAATGTAGAGTCAGAAAAAAAAAATACAGTTAATACACACTGCAGTCATTGATTCTAGAATTTTGTTCACAAAACATTGAATATTTTTGTTGTTCTTAATGTATCAATGTATTGTAATTGTGGTTGTTATTCTCAGATGACCTCCTTTGATGGTACTGTTGTCAGTACTGTAACTGACTGTGGAGAGAAGATGAAGTCTGACAGTTGTCATGACAACACAATGAGGTCCCAGTCTACAGTGATGGGAGCACAGGCCAATACCTCACCCACTAGCAGTCATGTACGCAAGCTGAACGCCAAGGATGTGCTCCGACAAGTGATGGTTCATGAGATAGGCTGGGCATCACAGGTATATTAATTTCTAATGGTATCAAAGCAAAAAAGTAAAAAAAAAATAGTGCCTTAATGATTCAATAGAAAAATGCTTTCTTGTTATATTCAAAACTGTGGTTAATAATTTTGTCAGTTCATCTGTATATGCTTGTGAATAAACATTTAAAAATGGTGAAGCATATTTGTGTTCTAAGAAATCATTTTACTAGGTCTTCATTGATTAAAATGAGTTTGATATTCTTGTAGGCTAAAATGTTTTTTTCTAGCTAATTTTTAATTGTTTCATCTTGTTTACAGCATGCTAATGGAGAGATCTGGGTGAAATTTTTTGATGGTACACAACTGGGAGTTAAATCAACCACAACAACTATCAAATTCATTGATCAGCATGGAAAACTTTGCAGGTAATTTATTCAGACTTTGAAATTATGATAATATAATATTCAGAAAGTTAGATTTGGGAAAAAAAGTTTAATAGTATGGTTATATGTAATGGAGATACCTCTTTTAATTCTTATGCTGGACAAGATTGATTCTGCATTTGCGACCAGTGTAGATCATGATCAGACTGCACGAATGTACAGGCTGATGCACTGTTTGCCATTCAGACAGTAACTTTTTTGTATGCACCCCCCATTAACAGTTAATGGTGCTATCCAAATTGAAAGATGGACAAGTTCATTATAGAAATTTAGCAGGTTAAGGGTTAAGCAACTGTCATGAAGCAGATACATTTTAGGCTTTCCAGTGATGTTTGATATAGGGCGGTTGCACTGTATTACTAGAATTGTCAGTTATTTACAGTTTTTGGTTTTTCATTTTCAGGTTCCAGAAGACAGACGTTTTGCCTGATGTTGTAAAATCGAGGCTCGAAAAAGTTCCTTTGGTGCTAGAACATTTGCTTCAAGACTCTCAACAACAACAGCAACAAATGTTAGGGAATCATCAGACACCCAGATGAAAATTTACGTAGTTATAGAAGCATCAATAGCCTTATCTGTGATAAAAATAGACATTCCTTCAGCATTGTGTTGAAGTGTCTGATTGGTCAGAATGCTCCAATTTCTAGACTTCTGTCATTTTCTGCAGTGATGAATGGCACTTTATAGTTCTAAATATATTAGGTTAGAAGTTTAAATTTTCTCCACAGGAAAACTTACTTTAGATAGATACTCAGCGGTAGATAAATGCATACGTGAATGAGATAGAGGACACAGGACTATAGTTTATATGGAGGTAGAGTTTCTCCTGCGTATAATGTACTTTACGTAGGAGTTTGATTACTGTGTCTGACAAAGAGTGGGTGTACAAGAAAAGCAAAGAAGATTTTTTGAGAAAAATGGTGCTGTGTACAAGAATTTGTAAGCATGATCAAGTTTGATTAATGTTGTTGGTTGATTGTGCTGACAGTTTTGTGCTAGGTGTAGACAGGACTTTGTAAATGTGTAATATCTGATTATTTATTTATTTATATTTAATTACCAACATGAGACGACTGTCCTTTTAGGCTTTATATTAGTAAGAAAAGAAATTGTTTGTTGACCCCTTTTCTTATTGAACTTCTTTCTCACTTTTTTGTGCCTTCCCTCTTGGAGGCTCTTTTCCTTCTTCTTTACTGCCATGTTTCAGGAATTACTTAAAACGTCCCCACCCCGCTCACAAAGTTTTTTTCTAAAATACTAGCTATTTGCAACAGTTTTGTCATAGGTCTGTGTTAAACTGCCCATATTTTAAATAGAATTACAACTGCCTTCTAAGTCTGGGAAGTTTTACATACGTAATAATTTATAGAATTTCATGCATATCATTTCAGTTTAGTTTAAGGAACTTTCTCAGGGAAATCTTAGAATTTTCTTGTATATACAAGATAATTTTAATGTTATATCTTGTATTGATTCATTTCTTGGTGCATTAAGATCTAACTTTTCACGTACCAATCTTAGTCATTCACTGAAATTTGCATTTGAACAAAGGTGTTGTTGTTTTTTTCTTCACTTCAAAATAGACTTTTTTTTGAAAAGCATACAGTTCTCATTTATCGTAGAAAAAAAATCAATTGGTAGAATTTTTGTTAAAACAAGTTTGAAAATGCATTTGTGTATACAAAAGTACAAGTGTATAAAACATATGGTGGAGTACTTGCATCTCTATGTTGTAAAGAATGGACTTTGTCTTAAATGTTGAAAGTGTTTTAATGCACAGGAACTGGCGCTATGGTAATAAATAAATGTTTGTTGTGGGTAATCATTTTAAAAAGTTGTTCTAAAATATGAAGTGACTTTAGAAATTTTTAAAAAATACTTTATTTTAATTAATATTGTTTTGTACACTAGAGTGTAGTGATATGAATTTTAGAATTCAAAGATTTTTAAAAAAACACTATGACATGTTTTGCATTTAGTTTTCATGATATGCCATATGCCAGTTCCTCTGTTAGAATAGATATAATTTATCTATGTTACTATTTATATGCTAGTCTATATATATGATAACTACAAAAATAAAACATAAAAGAAGTCAGTTCTTTTAGTATTTATTATCTTCGCCTCCGCTTAATTCGTCTGTTTGAAAAAAAAGTGAGTCATGCGATAACTTGGACTTTTTTCTGTGAAATCTGGTAAATGGAAAATGATATATAGTGTATGCACCTGTTGCTACATACATAAAAATACCGTTGCTTTGACAAATATTTTATACTAATTTGTTTTAGCTCGATTGTGATGGAAGCTTCAAGCTTACTGGAACCACTCTCAAGTCCGCTTCCTGCAAAAACCAGTACTGGTGTCATATGAGAAGTCATGGTCGTGACCCCAGTGGGGCTCGAACCCACGACCCCTAATTGATCGGCCGACACCTTATCCACTAGGCCACCGCTCCCCTTTATATAACAAATAATTCTAAAATGTGACAAAAATCGGACACTGCCATACTAAATTCAAAGTAAAAACAACATGGAAAGCAATCCGGTATGTTGAATATACTCGTTGTATTTAGCCTGTCCGTTATCACAACGATATTGTTGAAACAGAAAAAAAAATCTGTATGCAAACTAGCCAAGAAGCTGACTTCCTTTTTATCAGAATTTTATTAGCGGAGGCAGCATATATCTGACAGTTGCTCATCTCTGTATGTTGATTCTGTGCATTTATTTACAGTAAAACTTCCTTTTGATAAACTTAAAATATACAGTCGTATATTCTGTCACAGAAATGTTAACAAGCACATCACTTGCTATTAAAACCTAAATCTGTGTCAAAACAAAACGTAAACGCATTACATACGTACTATTTGTTAAATTTTATTTTTATACGTTTTCTGCTAGAATAACTTTACTGCATGCTTGTATAAACAGCATCTGCAGAATTCCTCGGTAGTCTGAAGATGTTATAACGTGACCAAACCATGCAATATCCCTTGGCTACAAAAGAATGATACAAAATATATTTATGTAATGATGCTAAAAAAAAGTTTTATTATAATGCGGACAAGCTTGTACGATTTTTTGGCGGGCAGGGTTGGGTTGGGTGAGGAGGTGGGGGGACACATGGATCATAGCCTAACCAAGGATTACTTTTGTCCGAACCCCGCATGTTATGTAGTTCTTTCTTTGGTGACCTCTTTGCGTGATCTTCTAAATTTTGTCAGACGGTTTGGAATCGGCGCGGAATCTCGTTTCTTATGACAAGAATAACTGTTGGGAAGTTGAACTGCCAATCGTTTTCTGATCTTGCGACCCAAAAACCTAATGGTTCATTTTCATGATTGTCACTTTGGCCCAGTTATCACAATTATCAAATCTCATTAAATTCCATACCTTTAGTATACTATACGTATGATTGTGGTCTTATTCAAGGTGAAATTCTATCCATTAAGTGAGGGAAGGTTTCCGGGAGGCATTGAACACCCTAAACACAGCCAGAGAACCAAAAATTTGTGTAAATGTTGTCGATACATCATTGATCAACTTTAGTTATGTAATTAGTTAACGACAATAATACTAATTCAAGATTTCAAGGTTTATTTAATACTGTCGTGTTTCATACGAACGTGTCACATAAAATACAAAATAATATAAAATGTGAACATGTAACAACCGGAACACAGAAAATTATACAAAGTAACAGGAGAATGAGTAACTATTACATTGTACTCATAATATTTTCTCCCACGTTCCAGGATTCCGTACCAAGACAATTAGCAAAGGTCCAAAATACCTGGGAGAATGACTAGCCTCCCTAGACTAGTTGATAATTCTACTTTTTATTGCAAAGATATTGGAGTAATCCCAAGTTCACCACATAACATACAATTGGGAGTACTTTACTTGAAATTTAGTATAATTTTGTCAAATTTTAGCTGAAGCTGATCAATAATCTTTAAATTTTCTATACCCCATGTTTCTGAGCCATAACAAAGAATAGGAACAATTATTGCATTAAATAAGTGGATTTGTAAATCAGCAGAAAGTAACAGTCGGTTAAAAAGCGTTTATAGTCGGTTAAAAAGCGCTTGTCGCTTATGTTGAATTGTTTCTCTGTCTTGCCGACATAAAATAAAATTTATCTTATCTTAACAGTATTCTAGCTTTTTTGACCAAGGAGAACATAGCTTTCCTGGCTTGGTCGATAAGACGTTTTTTAGTTTTAGCAAATTTACCATTATACGCAAATTGAATACCCAGATAAGAAAAATCTAATTCTAAGTTTTCATTATTAAAAGAAAATTATGTTGTATTTTCTCATTGCCCTTTAATTTTATTTCGAGTAGTTGGATTACTTTTTGATATTTGACGATCTTTGGGGTACTTGGAAACATATTCGGATGAATTCTGTTATGTAGGACTGTTTGTACTGTCAAAGAGAAAAAATACATAAAACAGCATTTTATTCGATTTATGCATAATGCACTAAACTTTCATAGTATATGGATGCAGTAAGTATGTTATATTGCCTCGAAAAGTTGTTGCCGTGTCGTATGGACCTCATATTCCTGTAAATTTTGTCTTGTCGCCTCCTACTAAACCTTCAGCCTGTTCAGGCCTAAAAAAATGTTTGTTTCCAGTAACATGCTGAAAAATATGGGGGTCGGTAGGTAGGATTTTTTTTTTTTTTTTTTAAATTTTTTTTTAGTAGGTGTCAGAACATTTCAGTGTTTAGTAACCTTATTATTGCCAATTAACTGCCTAATCGGGCCGCAACCTTAACTTTTTTCAGCAGTTGCCAGCAGGTTCACCAACTGCTAAAATCTAGTAGACCTGCTCAGACTTTAGTGGACCTCCAATTCTATCTCATAAATTGTGATGCTGTAGACGTCATAACTTCATATGACTCAAAGAAACAGGACTTATTTCTAAAATAATTAAAAATGGAAGACTGTAGCAATCTGTTATCCCGAAAAATAATTATTTTGAAAAATGTCCCAAAATATGGACACAATCATCATCCTTCCGACCAGTGTTGAAAGTGAAAAAAAAAAAAAAACATCAACAATTATCGGTAATCATTCTGATGATAAACTAAGTAACTGGCCTCGTTTTCATCATCAATTAACACCCCCTCAAAGAGCTAAAAGAAGTGTGTCGGTTATTGTGGCATCTGCAGTGGAGATCAAAGCGGTATCGAGATTGTCATTGCATTACGTCATGTTTTCGCGCCATGTGACACATCACTGTCTGATCGTACTTTCTCAATTCCTTTAATTGTTGAGAAGAAATCAATAAAAAAGTTTTTTCTTTTAATATTTTTTTTAAAAGCAAATGTGCAATATCCCGAATAAACTGACATGTAAATGTGTCAGACCGTGAACGATGATGACCTATTTGCCCTCAAGAAGTTTACATTATTGTTTGAGAAAAATATCTAACAAAGTGTTGTGTCAAAAAATATATGTACGAAGAATCATTTAAAACTTATTAAAAATTGCAACAACATCATACTGCTTCATTTTAAAACCACATTTCTATTTACGTTCATGAGGTCACGTAACCTATTCTGTTGTGCTAACAGAAATCTGTTTGCCAAAAAATCGTTTTATTCCATGTATTTAAATTGCTGCCGCTTTTTCATTATTTAAAATTTTTTAATTGTGTTTTTTGTACTTTCTGGTTCAAAGTCTGAATTTTATTACCATAGTATGTACCGTTTATTTACTTTAAAAAGGGAATAAATAATCAAGATCGCGCTGTTTGAAATTTTACAAAACATTATATGAAAATTTGATCGTTTTTAAAGAATTTTGCCTACATTCCTGTAGATATCTTATTAAAATTGTGATAGAATTCAAACTGTATTAGTTCTCAAGCGGTGTTGAAAATCTGAAGCGATTATATTAAAAAATGAATGCACTGTGCGCGTTTTTTGTGTCAAAAGTAACTGCGATGTAAATTAAGTATTACGATCGGGCGCACGTGCTTGTGGAATGGTAAATTACCAGCATGGCGTTTTGATGTTTTTATGATTCGCGGGTAAATTCCTGTCAATCCAGGTAATTTTGCCTGATGTAATTACTCAATTTGGTAAAGTTACCACGTAAAAACCACTCGCCTGATCGGTGGAGTATTCCATTCGTGCTATCCTGACTTTAACTCGCCAATGCTTATAACTGAAGAATGCCGTACTAATGCAAAACCAACTTCCGTTTTGTGAATTCGCCGATATGGGTACGATTCCCCCCCCCCCCCACCTCTATTTTTCACTTTTAAGGGTTTTATTTTATTTGCAGACCGTGACTGAAAATTGGTTGACTGTCGGTCTACCCAACTTTTGATGGTGGACCTGCCGATATTTTGGTTGCGTCGGTCCAACGGTCCACCGCTAAGGTCGAGGCCTGTGACTTAGCGTGACCCCTGAACAAGTGGTACAAACATAATAATAGGCTGCTCTTCTACGAATTGTTTACACAGGCCTTTTTTTATGCTGATTTTAGGGCCGAAATTCGGCCCCATTCCCCAATCTAAAAAGTATACTTTTTTCCCCACCTTGGCCAAAAATTCCCCATGCAAAAAAAAATAAAATTAGTTTTGATTTTCAGTCCTGATTTTAACACCTTTTCAGCAAATATATTCCTCCAAACAATGATTTCGCGACGTAAATTTCCCCTCCAAAAGGGACCTGGTACCCTTCCCCAAATTTACAAAAAAAGGGCTGTTACACATTGATCAATAAACACCTTTCATAATGAAGGATATTATTGTACTAAATACAAACCGTGAGATGGCCACGTGTCAGTTGGCGCGTGGCGTGATTGACATCTGTCAGTAGCTATTTAGTATATGACGCTCCGCCTACTGCCATACTTCCGCTTGTGGCGGCGAACAGTATTGAAATTCACCGAGATTTTGATTGACAAGGGGCAGAACTTTTGAACTCGATATGCATCAAAGAAAACTTCTCGATTTTCGCGGGTGAAAACCCGGAACCATGAGTCTACCGACAAACAGGCTTTTCGCCATGTTGTTTCTTGCCAACAGAACCAGGAACGTTCGTTACTATGCACGACGAGGTCGGGTACAACTAAATTATCCCTATAATCAATAAAGATATGATCAGAATCTCGAATTTCGGCCCATAAAAAAATTGCGGTCGGCGGTAAAAACTTACGGTCGGTCGGGTTACAGGAAACAGACATATTTTTTTTTTAGGCCTCAAATTATTTCAGTTTCCCTTTTGCCAGGTGCATTTTATTGATTCATATCCTCATCATTTATAACCCAGTTATTCACAGAATACGTAGAGATAGGCTTTATCCTGTAATAGTCCCCTCTACGGAATCACGGTGCACAATCACGTCTGATTTTTTTTCTCTTTATGGAAAAGGTCCGGTACCGGATAAGTTGGGAAAAATAGCGGGTTTTTTACTCAGATTGGGAATTTTTATAGTTAATTAATAACATCATTTAGAATGCTTCTTCCGTTAATTCCATGTAAATAGCTTCAAACAAACTGTTGAAATGGTTAAATCATGGTGAATATCAATGTAACTAAATCTTAATTTGTTCATTTGGGGAATATTTGGATGATAATTGGGAAAAAAGATTGCATTTTGCAATTGGGAAAAGGTCCTTTTAAGGGTACTTTATGAAGAAGGAAAAAAATTGCTGCATGTGACTTGTGACGTCTAGTTGGTCGTTTATCAAGGAACAGTCGCTTGAGTTTGGTTTTCAAACCATTTGAAAATATGCTTGCTGTGGAAGCATTGCGGTTTGTCCGGGTTACCAGCAAAACTAAAGCAGACACGGACATATGTTATATCACCGGAGGTACGCATTGATATAAGGGCTTGCACCAGTTATGTGTCATTTCACAAAAATATATCTTTAAAAACTTTACCTTAAAAAACGTTTTGTTTACGAATTTTGCTTGACGTGATATCCCAGTTGAAACGTCACAAGTCACGTGATTGTGCACCGTGGGAATGAAGTGTGTTAACTTGTAGATATTTAAGAATAACATTCAGAAGTTTTTTTTTTAGTACTCATAATTTTGGCTTATTGGGGTGACATATTTTAGGAAGTGGCTAGGGGTTTGGTATAGGGCAGGCTAGAGGTCTGGTAATCAAAATGAATACTGAGAACTGTATTTACAAAGAGCTAGGTTAAACATTTAGTAGATTAAATAAAAACAGATTTAAAAAGTTATATCTTGTTATCTTGTTGACTCCGTACATCAGTGTTTGGAAAGTTTATCAAAGTTTTAAGTCTAATTTTGCAGTATGGTAAATTTTTATGCCCCCACTTCGAAGAAGGAGGGGTATATTGTTTTGCAGATGTCGGTCGGTCTGTATGTAGACCAATCCGTTTCCGGATGATAACTCAAGAACGCTTTGGCCAAGGATCATGAAAGTTGATATGAAGGTTGGTCATCACCTGCAGATGACCCCTATTGATTTTGAGATCTGTATTTCAAAGGTCAAGGTTACAGTGACTCTGAACAGTTAAACGGTTTCAGGATGATAACTCAAGAACGCTTGGGCCTAGGATCATGAAAGTTGATAGGGACGTTGGTCATGATCAGCAGATGACCCCTATTGATTTTGAGGTCAGTAGGTTAAAGGTCAAGGTCTCTGTGACCAGGAACAGTAAAACGGTTTCCGGGCGATTACTCATGATTGCTTGGGCCTAGGATCATGAAAATTGATAGGGAGATTGATCATGACCGGCAGATGACCCCTATTGATTTTAAGGTCATTTGGTCAAAGTTCAAAGTCAGATTGGCCAGGAACAGTTAAACGGTTTCTGGACGATAATTTGAGAACACTTGGGCCAAGGGTCATGAAAGATGATAGAGGGTTTATCATGACCAGCAGATGACCCCTATTGATTTGAAGGTCAGTAGGTCAAAGGTCAAGGTTACAGTGACCCGGAACATTTAAACCGTTTCCAGACAATAACTTGAGAACGCTTGGGCCTAGGATCATGAAACTTGATAGGGAGGTTGGTCATGACCTGTAGATGACCCCTATAGATTTTGAGGTCTGTAGGCTAAAGGTCAAGGTCATATTGACCCGGAACAGTTAAACCCTTTCCGGAAGATAACTTGAGAACGCTTTGGCCTAGGATCACTAAACTTAATAGGGAGATTGATCATGACCAGCAGATGACCCCTGTTGATTTTGAGGTCAATAGGTCAAAGGTCAATGTCACATTGAACCAGAACAGTAGAACTTTTGTTTACAGTGAGCAAATAATTTCTGTTCCTTGTGAAATTACTGAATGCATCAAGGGGGGCATTTCGTTTACTATTTACTATTTTATAAGAGATTAATTTAAGAAGCAAAAAGACCCATTACATAAGACTTATATCTCTATTAGTTCAACAAATTTGATGCGATCCTAGGAAATATTGAGATAATTTTTTCATATGGGCAATATCCCCACTTGCGTCAAACACCCGAAAGACCAAAATAGTGGAAGCAATTTCCGATGAAATTTTCATCACTGCCGACGCTTTACATGCTATAGGTTTAAATGCAGATTATGTCACAAATTGGCCATAATTTCAAATAAGACTTACATGTAACGAAAGGGGATTCAATTCCTCATTGATTTATGTAAAAATTATCAAATAATATCCAAAGTTACGAATGTTCTGGTGATTTAAACCTGTATATGTACTGTACACATTAACGTTTACTTTGTTTACACGCCAATATGTGCCACAGGTGCCTGTCCAGTCTTGGTGCCCATATGGGTGCCGCCCCCTTTTTAAAAAAAAATTAAAAACACTGTTTAAAGCCTAAAACGAAAAAAAAAAATTTTTTTTTCCCGCTATAATATACTCTTAAATATGAGTATATATAGGGAAAAAAAAAATTAAAAAAAAATTCGTTTTAGGCTTAAAACAGTGTTTTTAATTATTTTTTTTTTTTTTTGAGGGGGCGGCACCCATATGGGCACCAAGACTGGACGGGCACCTGTGATATGTGCAAGCGATAAAACCAATAAATTCAAATGAATGTGTACTGTGATTTATCCTCAATTATTTTGGTACATGTATGTGCAAGCGATAAAACCAATAACTTTACATGAATGTGTACTGTGATTTATCCTCCGTTATTTTGGTCTTTCAAAGTTTGGAAGTTTCAATTGCCCTGTCACAAATATAAAACAATCTGAATGTCAAATTATTTTGACTAATATCCCTATTAGACATGTACATTTCACAAGTTTGTTTTACAGCTCACCTGTCACGTAGTGACAGGGTGAGCTTTTGTCCGTCGTCCGTCCGTTCACAATTTCTTGTGAACTTGATAGAGACCACATTTTGCAATCAATTTCAGTCAAACTTGCACACAATTTGTATTGGCATAATATCTAGTTTCTTTTCCAAAACTGGCCAGATCCCATCATGGGTTCCTGAGTTATGGCCCCTTAAAGGGCCAAAATTTGCTGTTTTTGGATTGTGAACATGGTAGAGACCACATTTTGCAATCAACTTTAATCAAACTTGCACACAACTTGTATTGGCATAATATCTGGTTTTTTTTCTCGAAAACTGGCCAGATTCCATCATGGGTTTTAGAGTTATGGCCTCTTAAAGGCCACATTTTGCCATCAACTTTAATCAAACTTGCACACAACTTGTATTAGCATAATATCTTGACTCCTTTCGAAAACTGGCCAGATCCCATCATGAGTTATGGCCCCTTAAAGGGCCAAAATGTGCTATTTTGGCTTTTGCAGCCATATAGAGACTTCATTTATGGTTTGACTTGATACAAACTTACAAAATATCTTAAACAACAATAACTCTTGGATTCCATGATAACTCTCTCAGATCCATTCATAGGTTCTGGAGTTACGGCCACTGATTGACCCCTGAAAGAGCCAAAATTTGTTAATTTTTACCTTGTGAACACGGTAGAAGTGACATTTTTTATTTGATTTTAACCAAACTTACACACAACTTAAGTCACAAAAAGATTTCGGTTCCTTTCGAAAACCGGCTAGATTCCATCATGAGTTCTAGAGTTACTGCCCCTCAAAGGGGCAAAATTTTCTATTTAGGCCATTTCAGCCATATAGTGGTTTCATTTATGCTTTGATTTGATACAAACTTACACAGAATGATGATCTTGATGATCTCTGGGCGTGGATTGAAACTAAGTCAAATCAGAGGAAAAGCATGTTAACACTCTTCAGGCCACATTTATGACCCTATCTTCATAAAACTTGGTCAGAATGATTATCTTCATGATTCCTAGGCCAAGTTCGAAACTGGGTCTTATGGGGTCAAAAACTAGGTCACCTGGTCACCTGGTCAAATCAATGGAAAAGCTTGTTAACAATCTTGTTCATTTGATGTGCATGAAACTTGGTCCAAATGTTTGTCTGCATGAAATATCAAATTAATTTTTATCTGGGTCATGTGGGGTCAAAAACTAGGTCACCAGGTCAAATCAAAGAATAAGCTTGTTTACACCCTAGGGGGCACATTTGTTCTATCTCGATAAACTTCGAAGAATAGTTATCATATCTTATATTCAATCTGGGTCAGGTCGGCGTCAAACTAGGTATAGTTGCATCAAAGAAAACTGCTATCATTAAGGCAATTTTGAAACTTTTTAAATTTTTTCATGCAATTTGACCAATTCAACTGGGTCAAGTAAATCTTGTATTTAGCACTTAGAGCCCTTTTGGTGACTTAGAAAATTGGTTAAAGTATTTACATGAATCACTATAAAACATGTCAGATATTGAATTGTAACTTCAGTGGTGACCTGGGCTTTGACTGTTTAATTAAAACGTCTTCCAAATTCTTTATTTCCAAATTATTGACTTTTGAAGGTAGTAATAATATTTTACAAGTTTGAGTCATAATGAATGCTGATTTATCATTTAAAGCATTATCAGATATTACAAAGCTTTATTTTCTTCTATTGCTAATAAATCAATGTACCTACCTCTATCATGGGTGAAGTATTTTCCCAGTAAAATTTGACATGCATTTTGCCAATATTAGCTTAATTAGGTTACTTTACTTGAAAAATCTGTTAACATCTTCTTGTGAAGATTCAACAGTATTATCTAATAAGGATATACGATTTCAAATTATTATTCTTAATCTAGTCCAATTCTACAATTCAACAAGGACAATCTATAACCCAGATGTTTGGCCATTATGCCACCTCTGACTAAGAAAATTCCTAGGGTTAAAGTTTTGCCGGCAGGTAATCAGCTATTACTAAAAGCATTTGGAAATCATGTGATCTTGTTTCTAGATCATTCCTAACTGTAGGGTCATTAGTTTAACAACAGGTTATATTTGACAGCAAAGTTAATCCTCCTTTTGGATTAGAAAATTCAATTTGAAGGTTTTACATGAGCTTCTATCCCCAAAACTAATGAGGTTTTGAATTGCAAGAACACTTGTTAACTTTTCTCTCGAGTGTTATAAAACTATTTTTGGTCAAACATCAATGTCCCAAATTATAATGCCATTTTGCAAACATTAGACTTAACCCATTTTTTTTTAAATTTGGCAAGATGAAAGTTTTACACTTCACTGTACAATATATCCTCGAATCATCCAGCTTTGCGTTTATTGGCAGTTTTTATCATTTTCATAATAACTTGTGCAGATGTTATGTTATCATGGGCAGTCCCTGTGGATGTACATTTCAAAGCTTGGGTCACGTGGGTTAATAATTTATTAATCTAGGTCAAAATAAGGAAACTTTATACCAGAAGGCCAACTTTTTATGCGAGTAACTTTGTCGAATTAATTTTAGTTAACTGAAAATTTTTGAAAGTTGCAAATCTGTGGCAAGAAAAGTCTTGTTTACATTTGATGAGGCCTTACGTTATAGGGGAAGTCCAAACAATGTAATTGTCAGATTATTTTGCTTTGCATGATAATCTCTGGTAAAGAACATTTTTAGACTGTTTATGGATTTTAAAGAGTGAGTACTCAAGTCCTCTTAGGCTCCCTGAGTTAATTTAAAACTGATAACTTCCAATTCATTGTATTTCAGTTATAGATTTCTATACCTGATACAAGGCAAAGTAATAAATAATTTTTACAAGTTAGATTCCTCAATAATTTATGGCTGAAACTAGTAATCAATTTAAACTTTAACATGTAGATACACAAGGCATTTACTATCATTGCAAACATGTCAATTTGGCTAAATCTAAATCTAAGTGAGATACTATGGTAATATCAACTCGTATACAGTGGATTGGTGTGGGGGGAGGGTTTAACAGGAATGCTCAGTGAAAATTTAACAATGATTTTTAGCTCACAGTTCAATAATAGGAGTATCTATCGATGAGGTTAGCTATTACGTTGTGTACACAAATCTGATTAACCCAATCTTTAAAACCATGAGAATTGCATTCATACTGTTACATCATCCCATCTTAAACAGGATACAACTCTATCATATGAATTATGGCTTTTGCTTTGTAATTATAGTTTGTCCCCAAATTCACAATTATCAACAAGAAACTAATTTAAACCCAAAGATGTTATGGCCTTGACCATATACCTACTGACCGCAAGAAGAAATACTAACCTCAGGCAGTCTTTGCAAGAAGTTTGATGCCCAGAGGCCCAGGTAATTTTCAGCTATTGAGCAGAAACCATTTGACCAAGTCACTGTGACCTTGATCTTTGACCTGTCCCAAAACTGTAAGGGTCATTAGTTTACAACAGGTTATCATTATATGCAACAGCAACAGTCATAATCTCTATAGTTATTGATAAAAAAGTTTTTCAATCTTGAGGTAACTTTGACCATGGACTTCTTGATCCCCAAAACAGTATACTGAGGTTGTTTGTTGACCACAGGTAAGCATCATTTTTAGTTTGACAGCTTTAGTCCAAGCCCTCTGCAGTAAATGTTAGAAAACCATTTTGGTCAAACAGTTGAAAGATGATGTCCAACATTTATAAATGCATTATTATGCAAAACAATAGACTGTGATTACCCATTCTTTTTTTTTAAATGTGGCAAAGATGAAAGTTTTTACACTTTCACATGAAGCAAAATGTGTATCACAATATCGATAAATTCATCCAGTTTTCGGTTTCATTTGGCAGATTTTATCATTTTTACAATGGTGAATTCCAGACTTTGTGCCAGATTGTTAATTGTTAACTTTCAGCCTCCGTGGCAAGTGTCCAAACTAGAGATGGATTATGTTACAAGTTTGATACAGCTAATGCAGGTCAGACAGTGATAGTTAATTATTTTATTAAATGTAGATAACATTATTAAATTAAGTAATACAATTATTGACCAGTGAGCCAGATCATAATTATTCTATGGCCCGCTAGTCAACAAAAGTTGTATTACAGAACATTCAAATTCATCAGTAATAGTCATAATACTGACAAAGAATGATTCACATACTGATTTGCAAATAAGCAGTGTTATGTTGGCAAAGCAGGGTATCAGTCTGTGTTTCTTAATATTGATGAGGCCTTATAGTTAGATAGGGGAAAGTCCAAAACCAATGTAGTTTTGAGATTGTTTTGCTTTGCTGATCATGCTCTGGACCAATGAGATTCTGATTATTTATAGACTGTTTACTTGGATTTTAAAGAGAGAGCATACCTCAAAAGTCATCCTTTTAGCTCACCTGAGCATAAGTGCTAAAGGGGAGCTATCTTGATCGCTGTGTATCTGGCAGTGTCCAGTGTTGTCATTATCAGCAATTTGACTATTAACACTCTAGAGGTCACAATCTTGGCCCAAAGTCAATGAAACTTAGAATGTTTCCCTAATAAATATCTCAGATAAGTTCATAACTGGGTCATAAGAAACTAAGTAACTAGGTCAAATATTTGATAACCTTGTTAACACTGTAGACTACTACTAGAGGCCACATATTCTACCTGATCATTGCAAAACTTTGTCAGAAATGTTTGTCTTTATGAAGTCTAGGTCGTTAAGTGAGATAAAAACTAGGTAACTAGGTCAATTCATAGTATACACAGTAGAGGCCAAATCTGGTGGGGGGGAGGGATTTCAGACAGGAATGGGCTGAGATGAAAATCTAACAATTATTTTTTTAGCTTGACTGTTCGAAGAATAGGGGAGCTATCCTACTCGCCCCGGGGTGAGTGTTAGCTTTAGCGTTAGTGTCACACAAATGTTAAAGTTTGTGTACCACCCCAAATATTTTCAAAGTCCATTGAGATATTGCTTTGATATTTTGCATACTTGTTTACCATCATGACCCCAGTCTTTAAACAGGAGCAGACAACTCTATCAAGCATTTTGACTGAATTATGGCCCCTTTTCGACTTATTGTAATGTTAAAGTTTGCATTCCCCCCAAATATGTTCAAATTATGGCCCCTTTTCGACTTAGAATACGCTTATTGTAATGTTAAAGTTTTACTCATAGCTTATATTATACTATCAAGCACTGAGAATAGTCGAGCGCGCTGTCCACTGACAGCTGTTGTTGAATTATCTCCCTTCCTTATACAAAATAAGGCTTGTCCAGAGCATTACTTGAAAAGTATTAATGGCATTTCATTGAAACTTCACAAAATGATAGAGGCCATTGACGGGAAGTACAGTGTCAAAGAATCATAGCTCTACCTTACCTAGTTTTTAAATCATCTCCCTTTATTCAATTTTCTTCTTTTTATTATCTCCATTTTTAGCTCCACTATTCTGAGAATAGGGGTGCTATTCTACTGGCCCTGGCGTCGGCGTGTCTTTTCTTGGTTAAAGTTTTTCGGCAACCTTTGTTTTTCTGTCATATCTTTGTTACTATTGCTTTTATCTTACTGCAACTTCACATAAACATTGTCCAGCTTACAAACAAAATATGTGCAGGGGCTGGGCCCATAATACCAAGGTCAAGGTCACCAAGGTTATTTTTAAGGTTAAAGTTTTTCGACAACCTTTGTTTTTCTGTCATATCTTTGTTACTGTTGATTATATCTTACTGTAAGCTCACATAAACATTGTCAAGCCAGGTGCGTAGCTAGGGCATTTTTCATAGTACGCAGACATAATGGGGGTGGTGGGGGGGCGGTGTATCCTCCCCTTGATTATTTATCAATGTGAGAACCGCAAATGGTGCATTTTAGCGTGTATTTGAAGCAAAAACATTGCACGAAAACCTTATTTCTTTGTTAATATAAAATGTTTTATTTTACTAGGTATGTGCGTAATATTGCACGTTCAGTCTGTGATTTAGTGATCCATGTTATATATGTGCAAGTATTAATTCAAAACAAATGGTTAGTGGTGGCACACTTTGAAAATATCATTATGATTGGATATATCATTCAAGAGATATGTCTGTATGACTGTATATATATGATAGCTGTTGTCAAACCTTGGCAGTACGCGTAGGATTTAACTAGATGTAATTATTTGATTTCTATTATATTTTATTTTCTACAACATTGGGACCATGGAATAATTGATAATTTCATACATTTAAATACCGTATTTTGGTGTGTATAGGTCGCGGTAATGTATAGTCCGCATCTAATTTTTGCTCTGGAAATGGTCGGAAAATTTAAGTTCTAGCGTATTAGTCGCAGTTAACTTTCGGATTTTTTCCCCAGCAATATTTAATATTTACCGGCAAAAAAGTTATGGCGGCGGCCATATTGATGCCGCGGACTGAATTATTATCAAAACCTGATTGGTGGAAATCGGACAGTGTTATTTTCGATCCCAACCGTTTCGTACCAACAGTAGTATCGGTAACAGACTACATCAAAGAAAAGCAGCTTTTTGACACTAATTGGCAGCAGACGGTTTGCGTTTACATTCTGTAATTATGCAAGTTTAAATGTGAATTGTTTGCACATCAATTATGACACCTTTCCACGTCATGTAATTAACCGCGTTCTTTTGATTCTGAGATTAACAAAATATCTCTTTTTGGATTTTTTTTCTTTTATTTAAAAATCAAAAGTAAAAAAATATCTTTTAAGTTTTTTAATGCGCTAAGAATTAGTATAAACAATGTTTGGAATGGATGACGGATCTGTCCGGATTTTATCCAACCCGGAGTACATGTCAATGGCGTCCAGTAAAACGAAAGTAGAAACAAACGTAATTGAAATTGCAAAAACATCTTTGAATTAAAGTAATTCGTAATTTTAATAGTCTGTATGGATTATTTACGATATATTTTATTGAAAGTAACCGCTATTGGTTGAAACGCCGCCGATATTGATATTTTTTATCCATTTTGTTCGTTCGTAACAGATGCACGTAATTTTGCGAGAGCTGCGGTCAGAAAATTGGCCCGAAAAAAACTCTGCTGGCAATGTTCTGTCGTATAGGTCGCAGGAACTTTTTCAGACAGCAAAATGGGTAGAAAAAGTGCGACCTATACACACCAAAATACGGTACAATTATAAAATATATCTATGATATCTGAAAATTACATAATAATTATTATGCGTGACAAATTACGTCTGCAATGTTATACAAATTGTCCTATTCAAAAGCTTTTAGCCTTGAAAATGTCTCTTTGCCGATTTCTCAACCAACAGTTTATCAATTTTTGACATGGTATTATAACTTTATTATAGAAATTTGACTCTTTAAACCATTAGCATAGATGGCGTATGAATGTAATATTTCACCTGGTCAGGATTATTACAAAATAAAAAGTAGGATGATGACTGTACCTAAATTTTATAAAACTACAAAGACAATTATTGGCGGATTTCAATGCATGTTAAATCAACCAATTATATAAACCAGTTTGCTATTACTTCAGTTTACTGTACTTTAAACAAAATATGAAGTAAGCAATGATTGCGTATGAAGCAATCTCCGCTGCATGATATAGACTTCTTGTTGCAACCAAATAAATTAGCCAGTTTGCCAGATTTTCACTATGCAGCTGTGTATCTGTGTAAAAGCAGCTACACACTAGCCAGCATACAAAGTATGTGCAAGGGATGGGCCCATTATACCCAAGGTCAAGGTCACCAAGTTGTTATACTTTGAATTATTTTCATGTTAAATTTTTTCGAAAGCTTCGTTTATATACATATCTTTGGTACTTTAAAAGATAATGACTTGAAATTAAAAATATTTCTTTATAATCATCACCTACATGTGGCGTTACAATCCCCATAACTCTAATTGTATTTTTGACAGAATTATGCCCCTTTTTTGGCAATCTACGCTTTCTGGATATAACTTTAGTACAATATAAGATAACGACTTGAAACTTAAAATGTATCTTTATCATCATCATCTGCTATAGTAATAAATAAAATAAATAAATAAAAAATAAATAAAAATATAATTTGAGTTTAGCAAAGTCTTTATACTTTATGTGCATATAAATTCTTGGACTATTTTTTCTGATGTAATTTACACGGGTGGTAAATGCGCAATCCAATTCCCGCTGGGAATACGCTTAAAATGGGTTGCGCAATGTCCGGTGCTGGTGTTGCGCTTAAAAAAAGACTAAATTGAGGGATGTGAAGTTATGATTTTGCTTAGTATGAGACAAGAATAAAATTTCTTGAAAAAAGCAAAATGCTATTCGACACAAATATGATAATACATCATATATGTAGAATATCTGGTTTGTAATTCATGATTCGGCTCTAATATCACAAAAACTCAGGCGACACGAAGCTTGTAAAAAGTATGAAATCAACAAAAATAGAAGTTTCTGACCTCATATGCCTAATCTGAGGACATCTGATGCTTTTTATGATAACTCAAATGTTATAAAGTAACGAATATCAAAATTATTTGCTTCAAATCCTGCTTATGGGGACATAATTGACAAAAAATCATCGGGAATGGGGTTGCGCACCGGGAATGGAGTTGCTCGTATACATCATAAAGTATATAATGTATACGCGCAACTCCATTCCTGGGGCGCATCCCCATTCCCGATTATTTTTTGCCAATCTTTTTCCCAAAAGCAACATTTCATTCAAGTGTATGTAATATTCATGACTGTTTTACGCATGTTTGATCATTAGAAACGTAACATTCCAGAAATATGGCACAAGAGTTAGAAAATTTGCATTTTTCATGATTCCATGCTTTTTTTGACAGTTCTAGCCAGCAGAGTTTTTGTGATAACAGAGCTGATTCTTAAATTAATAAGTTGGTATTTCACATATATGATCTTTATTCATTTTTGTGTCGAATTGCATTTTGCTTTTTTTCGAAAACACGCGTAAATGTGTCATTATTTACAAAAACAAAAACCCACCTACCTTGATTTTGTATATATTGATGTGCAACACCAGCACCGGAAGTCGCGCAACCCATTTTTAGCGTATTCCCAGTGAGAATTGGATTGCGCGTTTACCACCCATGATTTAATTCCATCAAAATAAAGAATGTCAGTACCACTTCCATACTTGACCTTTAACCCCTCTGGGTAGTACGGTCTTTTTAGCTCGACTATTCGAAGAATAGTCTAGCTATTCTACTCACCCTGGCGTCGGTGTCGGCGTCAGCGTCGGCGTCACACCTTGGTTAAGTTTTTGCATGCAAGTACATACAGCCATCAATTAAAGGCATATAGCTTTGAAACTTATTTTTTCTTTTTCTAGGTCAATTACAAACCTCTCTGGGTCAAGTCCCATAACTCTGACATGTATTTTGAGCAAATTATGCCCCCTTTTGGACTTAGAAAATTTTGGTTAAAGTTTTACACGCAGGTTACTATCTCCAAAACTAATGCAGATATTGATTGGAAACTTCACATGTGTCTTCGGGGTTATAAAACTAGTTAATAGCAGGAAGTGCCATAACTCTGACCTTCATTTTGGCCAAATTATGCCCCCTTTTGGACTTAATAAATTCTGGTTAAAGTTTTGCGTGCAAGTACATACAGCTATATCTAAAAGGCATATAGATTTGAAACTTATTTTTTCTTTTTCTAGATCAATTACCAACCTCACTTGGTCTAGTCCCATAACTCTGACATGTTTTTTGAGCAAATTATGCCCCCTTCTAGACTTACAAAATTTTGGTTAAAGTTTTACATGTAAGTTATTATCTCCAAAACTAATGCAGATATTGATTTGAAACTTCACATGTGTCTTCGGGGTTATAAAACTAGTTGATAGCAGGAAGTGCCATAACTCTGACCTTCATTTTGGCCAAATTATGCCCCCTTTTGGACTTAGAAAATTCTGGTTAAAGTTTTGTGTTCAAGTACATACAGCTATTACTAAAAGGCATATAGATTTGAAACTTATTTTTTCTTTTTCTAAATCAATTACTTACCTCACTGGATCAAGTCCCATAACTCTGGCATGTATTTTGGGCAAATTATGTCCCCTTTTGGACTTTGAAAATTCTGGTTAAAGTTTTACATGCAAGTTTCTATCTCCAAAACTAATGCAGATATTGAATTAAAACTTCACATGTGCCTTTAGGGTTATAAAACTAGTTGATAGCAGCAAGTCCCATAACTGATATTCATTTGGTCAAATTATTCCCCCTTTTGAACTTAAAACTCTTTTGATATTTAACCTTTTTGGGTAATATTTTCCTGCTTCTGGGACAATATTTCGAATAGTCGAGCTTGGCTGTCTTACGGACAGCTCTTGTTGTATATTGGTGTATCTTCCTTTTAAAGTAGAGGTCTCTTATTGAGACATAAATTCATTTTACTGTCAAATCGCCAAATAGTGGAGCGCCCTGTCTTATGGACAGCTCTTGTTTTTGGTTTCTAATACATTCCCCATATTGGGACAAGTACATGCATCAGGGAGCATCATTCATTTTACCGATTCTTTGTAATAACCTAACTTAAGAATGCTTTTACCTTTGATCTTCAAACTTTACATGCAAATTGCATGACATCTATTGATTTTGAGGTCAGTAGGTCAAAGGTCATTGTCATTGTGACTGTTTGTACAAACATCATCTTCAGAATGCTTTGACCTATAAACTTCAAACTTGACAGGTATATTTGCTCATGGGCATTGCATGATGCCTATCACATTTTAGTTGAAAGGTCAGGGACACAGTGACTGTTATGACAAAAAAAAAAAAAACAACAAAAAACGTTTCCACTTGTCATCTTGAGAACCCTTTGACCTAAGATCTTAAAAATTTGCAGTCACATTGCCTGTGGGTAGTGAATACCCTTTTTGACTGTAAGGCCAGTTGGTCAAAGATCAAGGTCACAGTGACTGTGTTTCCTCTCAATGTCTTGAAAATGCTTTTAAATACTTAACCTTAGTAAGCACAATTGTCATGGGTGGTGAATGACCCATACTGATTCTGAGGTCATTGGGTTAAAGGTTAAGATTACAGTCTGTCTGTTTGCAGTTTAGTTTCCACTCAGTAACTTCAGAATGCTTTGACTATACCATGATTCTTAAATTTGAAGCACATTGCCTTGTGCACAGTTTGCTCCACACAGTGATGTTCGTATTATTGTTTTTACGTCCATTAAATCAATGTATTTAAGATTTCAAATTTATGTAGTGCTGCTGAAACGTCTCATTCTTTTTACCAGTATTTTAACAGGGCCTCCTCTGCCATTCGCCAATGTAGCCAAAGGCTACAAATTCAAAGAACTGGCTACAGATTTTTGAAAGTGGCAACAAGAGTTTTATTAAAATGTGGCCAAATTTCAGCAATTCAGGTTCAATTTGGCTCTTTCTCTCACAAAATGGCTACAACTTTATAAGGCCTAGGGGAGGCCCTGAATTTATTGTGACAGTTAATCTTTAGGCTAGCATGTTTTTGTATTATGTTAATCTTTAACCTAAAAAAGGTACTAGTAGTGTAAACATAATACTTGTGTCTGAGTCACTGTCAGTGATGACTTTACTTCTACTTTTGGGTCAGCAATAAAAAAGGGTTGTAAAACTTGTAAAAAGTAAGAAAAATGCTCATAAAATTTGATGTGAATGGATGGTGTAAATTTATTTATATTGAGAGAGTGGTATGATATACAACAATGGTTGAATTTACAACCTATTGCGATAAAGCATACTCAGAAATCCTGATCATTTATTAATGAGAAAATTTCGTGGAATATCGTAGACAGATATACCACAAAGTGCACCCAGTTGTTGTAAAAGAAGAAATGAAAGGAAATAGTTATAAGTTTGCTGTCATTGGCAGTGTAATGGAAGTGCCCTGTAGGAAACCAATAAAATGGTACAAGATAAACGATTCTTTCTGCACAAGGAAGATATAAGTGTATTGAGACATTAACCCTTAGCTTGCTGGCGGCAAGTGATTCTGCCTTTGCGACCAGTGCAGACCAAGATCAGCCTGCACATCCGTGCAGTCTGATCATGGTCTGCACTGTTCGCTATTCAGTCAGTAGATTTTTAGTAAACACCCCTCCAAATGATAAATGGTACTGCCCAAATTGGAAGCTGGACCAGTTCATTATAGAAATTTAGCATGGTAAGGGTTGATTAGTTTTATGTTCACTCATTATTCCAAGAGGTTTCTTGGCTGCAACAGTTTGTGATGATGTTGCAGATAGTTTGTGATTTAGAGTTAAAATATGAAAAAGGGAAAACATGCAAAATGTAGAAGGGATATCTAGCATTTCTGGTAAGGGAAGAGTGAAACTTAAGGAGAGACATTTAGTTTGATAGTTTTTGAAGACTTTGTCCAGCTTTAAGCTATTTTGAGGGAATTATGTGGGGCACATTCAGTGTATATAAGATTTTTAGGGAGTAATTTTTTGTGATCGCCCTGTGTCCGTCGTCGTCGTCAGTCGTCAACAATTTGACTGTTAACACTCTAGAGGTCACAATTTTGGCCCAATCTTAATGAAACTTGGTCAGAATGTTACTCTCAAAAAAATCTTGGACGAGTTCGATATTGGGTCATCTGTTATTGTAATGTTATTTTTGATAATCTTTAGGTCAAGTTCAAATCTTGGTCATCTGGAGTCAAAAACTAGGTCACCAGGACAAATCACAGGAAAAGCTAGTTAACACTTTAGAGGCCACATTTATGACCATATCTTAATGACACTTGGTCAGAATGTTGATCTTGATAATCTTTAGGTCAAGTTCAAATCTGGGTCAGGTTGGATCAAAAAATAGGTCACAAGGTCAAATCAAAGGAATAGCTAGTTAACACTCTAGAAGCTACATTTATGACTGTATCTTCATAAAACTTATTCAGAATGTTAACCTTCATGATCTTTAGGTTAAGTTCGAATCTGGGTCATGTGGAATGTGACCTACTGACCTACTTTCTTGTTTTTAGCTCACCTGAGCACAAAGTGCTCAAGGTGAGCTTTTGTGATTTCCCAGTGTCCGTCGTCGGCGTCGGCGTCATCAACAATTTGACTGTTAACACTCTAGAGGTCACAATTTTGGCCCAATCTTAATGAAACTTGGTCAGATTGTTACCCTCAATAAAATATTGAACGAGTTTGATATCATGTCATCTGGGGTCAGAAACTAGGTCACCAGGTCAAATCAAAGGAAAAGCTTGTTAACACTCTAGAGGTCACATATTTGGCCCAATCTTAATGAAACTTGGCCAGAATGTTACCCTCAATAAAATCTTGGATGAGTTCGATATTGGGTCATCTGGGGTCAAAAACTAGGTCACCGGGTCAAATCAAAGAAAAAGCTTGTTAACACTCTGGAGGTCACAGTTTGGGCCACATCTTAATTAAACTTGGTCAGAATGTTACCCTCAATAAAGTCTTGGATAAGTTCGATATTGGGTCATCTGGGGTCAAAAACTAGGTCACTGGGTCAAATCAAAGGAAAAGCTTGTTAACACTCTGGAGGTCACAATTTGGGCCAAATCTTAATTAAACTTGGTCAGAATGTTACCCTCAATAAAGTCTTGGACAAGTTCGATATTGGGTCATCTGGGGTCAAAAACTAGGTCATCGGGTCAAATCAAAGAAAAAGCTTGTTAACACTCTAGAGGTCACAATTTGGGCCCAATCTTAAGTAAACTTGGTCAGAATGTTACCCTCAATAAAATCTTGGACGAGTTCAATATTGGGTCATCTGGGGTCAAAAACTAGGTCACTGGGTCAAATCAAAGAAAAAGCTTGTTAACACTCTAGAGGTCACAATTTGGGCCAAATCTTAATTAAACTTGGTCAGAATGTTACCCTCAAGAAAGTCTTGGACGAGTTCGATATTAGGTCATCTGGGGTCAAAAGCTAGGTCACCGGGTCAAATCAAAGAAAAAGCTTGTTAACATTCTAGAGGTCACAATTTGGGCCCAATCTTAATTAAACTTGGTTAGAATGTTACCCTCAATAAAGTCTTGGACGAGTTTGATATTGGGTCATCCGGCTTCAAAAACTAGGTCAACAGGTCAAATCAAAGGAAAAGCTTGTTAACACTGTAGAGGCAACATTTATGACTGTATCTTCATGAAACTTGGTCAGAATGTTAATCTTGATGATCTCAAGATCCAGTTTGTATATAAATCATGTAGGATCAAAAGCTAGGTCACCAGGTCAAATCAGAGGAAAAGCTAGTTCGTCATGAAACTTAGTCAGAATGTTAGTCTTGATGATCTTAACGTCAAGTTCGAATCTGGGTCAGGCGGGGTCAAAAACTAGGTCAAATCAAAGGAAAAGCTTGTTTACACTGTAGAGGCCACATTTATGACTATATCTTCATGCAACTTAGTCAGAATGTTAATCTTGATGATCTTTAGGTCAAGTTCGAATCTGGGTCATGTGTGGTCAAAAACTAGGTCACCGGGTCAAATCAAAGGAAAAGCTATTTAACACTGTAGAGGCCACATTTATGACCATTTCATAATGAAACTTGGTCAGAATGTTAATCTTGATGATCTTTAGGTCAGTAGGTCAGGTGAGCGATACAGGACCTTCATGGCCCTCTTGTTTAAGATACAGCCTTGAAATTTGGATGACATGTACAGTTTTGCACACCAATCTTAAAACTAACATTCAGTGACCATGAAGGTGACCTGCTGACCTACTTTCTTGTTTTTTAAAATACAGCCTTGAAATTTGGATGACATGTACAGTTTAGCAAACCCATCTTAAAACTGACTTTCAGTGACCATGAATGTGACCTACTGACCTACTTCCTTTTTTATGCCCCCACTTTGTGCGGGGGGGGGGGGGGGGGGGGGCATATAGATTTGCCCTTGTCCATCCTTCCGTCCGTCCGTCCGTCCGTCCTTCCGAAAATGTTGTGTCACACCTAGCTCCAAAAGTATTTGACGTAGAGTCACAAAACTTTACAGGAATGTTGGTCAGCATGTGTAGTTGTGCACCTGGGGTTTCACGTCCGGATTCATTCAGTCGTGTATGAGTTATGGGACCTGACTTTGTAAAAATTGGTCATGTTAGTGTTGTGTCACGCCTAGCTCCAAAAATATTTGACATAGAGTCACAAAACTTTACAAGAATGTTGGTCAGCATGTGTAGTTATGCACCTGGGGTTTCGCGTCCGGATTCATTCAGTTGTGTAGGAGTTATGGCCCCTGGCTTAGTAAAATATTGGTCATTTTAATGTTGTGTCGCACATAGCTCCAAAAGTATTTGACCTAGAGTCACCAAAGTTTACAGGAATGTTGGTCAGCATGTGCAGTTGTACACCTGGGGTTTCGCGTCCGGATTCATTCAGTCATGTAGGAGGTATGGCCCCTGACTTAGTTAAAAATTGGTCATTTTAATGTTGTGTCGAGCGTAGCACCAAAATTATTTGAGCTAGAGTCACTAAAGTTTACAGGAATGTTGGTCAGCATGTGCAGTTGTGCACCTGGGGTTTCGCGTCCAGATTCATCCAGTCTTGTATGAGTTATTGGCACTGACTTTGTAAAAATTGGTCAAGTTAGTGTTGTGTCGCCCCTAGCTCCAAAAGTATTTGACATAGAGTCACAAAACTTTACAGGAATGTTGGTCAGCATGTGTAGTTGTGCACCTGGGGTTTCGCGTCAGGATTCATTCAGGATGACATGTACAGTTTAGCACATCAATCTTAAAACTGACTTTCATTGACCGTGAATGTGACCTACTGACCTACTTTCTTGTTTTGTAAGATACAAACTTGAAATACAGTTTTGCCTGCTGATCTTAAAACTGACTTTCAGTGGCCATAAATATGACCTACTGACCTACTTTCTTAATATTTTAGCAGTTTGACATTTGAAAACCTGTAGCTCATATTACTCAGGTGAGCGATTCAGGGTCATCATGACCCTCTAGTTGATCCCTAGTTCTGAGCAGTTTGTGAAGAGAGCCTTAAGTATTTTTCCCATTAGAATCTGCTCTGAGGCTTATAACACAGTAGATAGCACACTCAGGGGTTTCACTAAGGGCCGGAGGACAAGAATTTCCTCATATAGTAGTGGTGCTGTAGCCCAGGTAACTTTTCCTGTGGCATACAAAATTCTAGATAGACCGGGAGGAGCCACAGACCCCAGTTACTTTGCAACTTTCACTTTCAAATAACATTGTTGACTTGACTTGACTTGACTTGACTTTCATCTTTGACTTCAATACTTAATCCCTTACCATGCTAAATTTCTATATTGGACTGGTCCATCATTCAATTTGGTCAATACTTTTTATTATTCGAAGGGGTGTTCACTGAAAATTTACTGACTGAATAGCGAACAGTGCAGACTATGATTCTCCTGCACGGATGTGCAGGCTGATCTTGGTCTGCACTGGTCGGATCCGTGCAGGATGATCCTGGTCTGCACTGTTTGCAAAGGCATAATCACTTCCCGCCAGCAGGCTAAGGGTTAATGAAACACCTGCAGATAGGGGATGTTAGTTTAGTTAGATATTATGCCAACTATCTTGCATTATGACAGATAGTATTTAGTCTCAAAACATAATACAAATTATAATGTTTCTTTGGAAAAGACATGCTTTTGTTCTTTTATTTAAAAAAAAAAAAAAAGATTTTAATAATGTAATACAGTATTACATTAATGTTTGTCATTCATATTACAGATACAAGTCTGTGAAGTGAAGACACTGATATTTTGCCTGAAAAATGTTCCTGGAATGGCCTGACTGTAAGGAAAGAATCTCAATTTAGCACTGACCTTTTATGAATTTTTAAGATGTTCTTAACAACAAATCCTATTATACAAAAAGCTGTGGTTATTGTCAGAACTGTAATGAACAGTTTGTAGTATTAGTAAGTCTGAAAAGTAATGCGCGTTAAGAAGGCCGATTGTGGACTTTCAAGTGAGAGTAATTGTGCAACATGTCATCATTGAAGTTAGCTTGTTGAAATTAGCTGACCAGTTTAACATTAATTTAAATAAACACAACCAAGATGGCTGACAGAGTTACCAACGAGACGGAAAGCTTTATAAAAAGTATCGAGACAGCCATACCAAAGTCTACTCTCTACTGGTTCTTCATTTCACTAGCCGCAGCTATAATATGGACAATTTACCTCGCTTATTACAACTCGAGGGTGATGGGATTGATTGCCACACTGATTCTTAACAAATTCAGCAAATATGGCCGCATAAACATTGGTAAGTTTTGTTTCATTTTAGACAGGTTTACTCTACAAGTTCAATAAATCACTGATCGCTCAAAATTTCAATTGAATGAAGAAAATTGTTTTGCTATCCAGGGTTTCAAGTGATCTAAACATAGAAATGTAAGGAAAATGGCTGGTATTGGCTGTCCAGGGTTTCAAGCAATATTAAACATAGAAATGTAAGGAAATATTTAGCTGGATATTGGCTGTACAGGGTTTCAAGCAATATTAAACATAGAAATGTAAGGAAAATGGCTGGATATTGGCTATCCAGGGTTTCAAGCAATATTAAACATAGAAATGTTAGGAAAATGGCTGGATATTTGCTGTCCGGGGTTTCAAGCAATATTAAACATAGAAATGTAAGGAAAATGGCTGGATATTGGCTATCCAGGGTTTCAAGCAATATTAAACATAGAAATGTTAGGAAAATGGCTGGGTATTGGCTATCCAGGGTTTCAAGCAATATTAAACATGGCTGGATATTGGCTATCCAGGGTTTCAAGCAATATGAAACATAGAAATGTAAGGAAAACAGCTGGGTATTGGCTATCCAGGGTTTCAAGTGATCTAAACATAGAAATGTAAGGAAAATGGCTGGATATTGGCTGTCCAGGGTCTCAAGCAATATTAAACATAGATATGTAAGGAAAACGGCTGGATATTGGCTATCCAGGGTCTCAAGCAATATTAAACATAGATATGTAAGGAAAACTGCTGGGTATTAGCTTTCCAGGGTATCAAGCATTCTAAACAAATAAATTTAAGGAAAACTGCCAAATATTGGCTATACAGGCGATCTAAACATAGAAATGGTCTAGACTACATAAATTGCTTGAGTAAGCCAAGGAGCTTGAGACAGCTTGCCAGTGTCTGAAATGATGTTAAGATTGGCACCAGCAGTTTTCCTTCACCATTAGAAACTGGCAAGTCATCATATAACCTGCATCATGTCTGTGTAATGTAAAACCAAACAAATTAAAATGTTTACGCACTTTACTTTCAGTTTTACAAGAATCCTGTTTTATTTCAGGGTCAATATCATTGTCAGTACTAACAGGTAAACTGATGTTTAGGGGTATACATTATATCACAGAAGATTTCTCTGTTAGAATCGAGTATGGCTGGATTATCTTTAAATGGTGGAGACCCTACGTTTATAAGGAACTTGGAGAAGGTAGTATAATTATGTTCTAATTGCAAGAACTTATGTTCTTACATGGATACATGTACAATCTAAGGGATGCAATGTTATCATTTTTTGTGGAGTATTGTATTAAGCTGCATTTATAGGGGTTTGACATGTAATTTCGGGCATTTCATTACTGTTTTTGGATCATTAAATGCAAATAATGTATGTCAGTAGTGTAATTAGATTTCTTTGGAAAAATTAGCATAACTGAAAATACATGTTACTGGTTGAACATGATGTTGAGGAAAACATGGTCAGGTGGTTAAGGTCATCAGAAGTGAATCGGTTCCCCCTTGCTTGTTCAGGCTTGTACCTTACATAGTACGCAGGTTGGTTTATGTGATGAAGGTATCCAACTTCCTGACTTTTAAACGGCTGCTTGTTCATCCCATTTCTTCCCATATGTGCCCTAGAGAAGACAATTTGGGGGTTTTCCCCCGCAATTTCAAGCCTGAAAGTCACCATAATTATTACCATTTGTGTCACTGTGATTTAAATTGGAACAAAACATTGAACGAAACCTAAAACTGATGGATACATCATATTTCAGACATGTCACACTCGGAGACGAGATTATTTTCCTTTATTGAAACATTTGAAGTTCACGTTTACAATCGATCAGCCACATACTCACGTCTAGAAAAATTATTTGGTCTTTCAACGGAACTAAACAGTGAGGAAGATGAGGAGGAAGAAGAAGAAGAAGACAATAAAAATATAGAAACTACTGATGATAAACCGGGATCACCTGACAATGGAAAGAAAAGCAGGTAAAAATACAGGTTTATGTACAGAATTAAAGATGACAGTGTTGCATACTGTTTTGTCATACAGTTGAACTTGCCTCGGTGGCCATCTGTATTAAGTAGCCTTAAGAAGCCAGCCAATTAGTCCAGCCAGGCTGTTTGTACAGTTTACTTGACATTCTGCTGAACAGACTGTACACAAAGGACGGGTACATGTGCTATACCATAGTGGATGGGTCACAGAGTGGGACAACCAGTCACCTGACTTCCTAAATTAACCTTTTGTTTTAATTTCAACATCTTAAACAGCCAACTGCATTAAGCAACCAGATTATGTCACTCCCTTGACTGGCCACTCAAAACAGGTTTGACTGTACAAACTATAAAAACTTTTGCTCTATTTTATGAAGCTTGCAGCTTTTTTGAGTCACGATATAGTCTGCTTTCATACAAAAAAAACAAAAACAAAAAAACATCAATGACTGTAGTAAGAAAACCTGGTCCTAATAAAGTTCATAATGCCACAATCAGGCTTGAGTTTGAATGATTAAAACTGACCAAGGGAAGACATAATATGGCTACTAAAAGGCAGATGAAAATAAGAAAATGTCGGTTCAGGATGTTAGTTGGCTGGCTGCTTAATGCAGATGACCACTAAGGCAGTTTAACTGTAATAGCATGAGTATTCTTTAAATTGTCTGTAGTACATAAAAGTGTAAGTAATAAAAAGAGGATATACATGAGGAATTTTTACTCTGACATTCCCTAGCCTGCCCGCTCAGCTCAATAGGGAGAGCGCACATTACGGATTGTGGGGGTCATGAATTGGATCCTCAGGTGAGGCGTATGTTCTCTGTGACAATTTCATAAAAGACATTTTGTCTGAAATAATTCATCCTCCTCTGATTCATGTGGGGAAGTTGGCAGTTATTGGAGGGGAACAGGTTTGAACTGGTACAGAATCCAGGAACACTGGTTAGGTTAACTCCCTGCCATTACATAACTGAAATATTGTTGAAGAACGGTGTTAAACCCATATTAAACAAACAAATTTTAGAGTTCATATGCATGTACAAATACTTTGAAAGTAAAGATGATTTTCAATTTTCTCAGTTTATTTTCAACAGGATTTTGAAGAGAATTCAATACAAGAATTGTTCTCTTTTATTTTACCAAAATATTTAAAACTCTTTAATAAAACAGTTGAAATTTGTTTGCTCGTTATTTCACAGGACAGGCAAAATTTGCTGGAGTTATTGTAGTTTAACCCGCCGAAAAATATACATTAAATAGGGATTTTTGGACCTGACAATGAGCTGGAGTGAAGGGTGGCATATGAATTATCAGTTTGAGTGAACAAAGTCAAAAGAAGTTTGCATTATGTTTGGTAATTCTGTGTAGATACCCAGATACTGGTTGCCACTCTGGCATTGTGGGGGCCAGGGTTGATGGGCACACATGGAAAAAATATTACTTACCGACATATATTTTTCATGTTTCAGGGTTGATATCAGTAAAAAAAACTTGCACTGGAGAGATTTGATTCCAGTTTGTAAATTTGACATCACTACAGTAAGTTATTTTGTTTATAAATTAAATTAAAGTCTATATTGTGTATATATATATGTGTGTATATTGTAAACTTGTGAGCTTAAGTTTCTGATTTTAAGTTCTAACACAATCCTTTGCTGAGTGAATTTCAGCAAATAATATATAAGGCAGAATTTAAAGCACAGCTGGTTAGCTGAGTAGGTAGGGGACAAGACTGTTTTTAATGTCCTGAGCATATACTCCATTGACAATGTGACCAGAAGACCACAACTGTGTCGGAAGTGACTCGCCCTTAACCTCTCATTCATGTGGTGAAGTTGTGAGAGGAAATCTCCAGAAGTCAGTACTAGTGTAACATGTTACGTTAATTGTGTATTCATGAAAATGGCGGTAAACACGAAACAGACAAGCAAACAAAACAGAAAAGAACAAATGTTTACATGTATTTCAGTGCCGATTTGTGTTTGGCAACAACCTAGTCCCAAACACTTTGATAGTGCACCTGGATGACAGTCATGTGACCTATACCACAACTCCGCCTTCTACGCCCTTTGACCTTTTCATGCATGATCTCAAAGTTAAATCAGACAGTCTCAGGATAATGTTTGTACCCAGTGACAAATATCAGATGAATTCACAGTTTTTCTCTGGCAAAGTCGAGGACGAGTAAGTGACAGTTGATTAACAGTTTTTGCTTTAGTATGTTTAATGACACAACAAAGTATTGTGTCTGCCATTGAAATATGCCTGTTATGTTTTATATTTACTTTTTAGCTCACCTGTCACATAGTGACAAGGTGAGCTTTTGTGATCACGCAGCGTCCGTCGTCCGTGCGTAAACTTTTCCTTATGACATCTCTAGAGGTCACATTTTTTGTGGGATCTTTATGAAAGTTGGTCAGAATGTTCATCTTGATGATATCTAGGTCAAGTTCGAAACTGGGTCACGTGCCTTCAAAAACTAGGTCAGTAGGTCTAAAAATAGAAAAACCTTGTGACCTCTCTAGAGGCCATATATTTCAAAAGATCTTCATGAAAATTGGTCAGAATGTTCACCTTGATGATATCTAGGTCAAGTTCGAAACTGGGTCACGTGGGGTAAAAAACTAGGTCAGTAGGTCTAAAAATAGAAAAACCTTGTGACCTCTCTAGAGGCCATATTTTTCATGAGATCTTCATGAATATTGGTCAGAATGTTCACCTTGATGATATCTAGGCCAAGTTCGAAACTGGGTCACGTGGGGTCAAAAACTAGGTCATTAGGTCTAAAAATAGAAAAACCTTGTGACCTCTATAGAGGCCATATTTCTCAATGGATCTTCATGAGAATTAGTCAGAATGTTCATCTTGATGATATCTAGGTCAAGTTCGAAACTGGGTCACGTGGGGTTAAAAACTAGGTCAGTAGATCTAAAAATAGAAAAACCTTGTGACCTCTCTAGAGGCCATATTTTTCATGAGATCTTCATGAATTTTGGTCAGAATGTTCACCTTGATGATATCTAGGTCAGTTTCGAAACTATGTCTTGTGGGGTCAAAACTAGGTCAGTAGGTCTAAAAATAGAAAAACCTTGTGACCTCTCTAGAGGCCATATTTCTCAATGGATCTTCATGAAAATTGGTCAGAATGTTCACCTTGATGATATCTAGGTCAAGTTCGAAACTGGGTCACGTGCGGTCAAAAACTAGGTCAGTAGGTCTAAAAATAGAAAAACCTTGTGACCTCTCTAGAGGCCATATTTTTCAATGGATCTTCATGAAAATTGGTCAGAATGTTTACCTTGATGATATCTAGGTCAGGTTCGAAACTGGGTCACGTGGGGTTAAAAACTAGGTCAGTAGGTCTAAAAATAGAAAAACCTTGTGACCTCTCTAGAGGCCATATTTTTCATGAGATCTTCATGAATTTTGGTCAGAATGTTCACTTGATGATATCTAGGTCAGTTTTGAAACTGGGTCTTGTGGGGTCAAAACTAGGTCAGTAGGTCTAAAAATAGAAAAACCTTGTGACCTCTCTAGAGGCCATATTTCTCAATGGATCTTCATGAAAATTGGTCAGAATGTTCACCTTGATGATGTCTAGGTCAGGTTCGAAACTGGGTCACGTTGGGTCAAAAACTAGGTCAGTAGGTCTAAAAATAGAAAAACCTTGTGACCTCTCTAGAGGCCATATTTCTCAATGGATATTCATGAATTTTGGTCAGAATGTTCACCTTGAGGATATCTAGGTCAAGTTCGTAACTGGGTCACGTGGGGTCAAAAACTAGGTCATTTGGTCGAAAAATAGAGGCCATATTTTTCAATGGATCTTCATGAAAATTGGTCAGAATTTTTTATCTTGATGATATCTAGGTCACATATGCTCAAAAACTAGGTCACTATGTCAAATAATAGAAATAACGACGTCATACTCACTTCAACACTGGGTCATGTGGGGATAGGTGAGCGATTCAGGACCATCATGGTCCTCTTGTTTGTGTTTTTACACCAAAAAAATGCTATCTGGTAAATGACATTGAGAGATTTCCGTTATCATTGTCAGATTTTCATTGTAAACGAACAGCATGAATTTGGGGATAAAGGAACAGTAATTGGATGTATGCTGATCTGAATCCGTGTTGGGCGCAAAGCCCTAATACTTGTTAACGCCTAGCCACACTTGCATCTTTTTGGACATGATACTGAAAATGCTTTGACAGCTTAAAATTTAACCGCCTCGGTAGCCTAGTGGTAGAGCGTCCACTTCGCGTGCGGGAGGTCGTGGGTTTGATCCCCGGCCGCATCATACCAAAGACGTAAAAAATGGTACTAGCAGCTTCCTCGCTTGGCGCTCAGCATTAAGGGGATAGTGCTAGGACTGGTCAGCCCGGTGTCAGTATAATGTGACTGGGTGGGGTATCATGCCACGTGTCTACGGCGTGATATTCCAGTGAGGCAGCACTATAAAGTTGGGCATTGTGCTCACTGCTAGAAGTAGACACCGTCGTTTATATGACTAAAAAATTGTTGAAAAAGACGTTTAACCCGAACACACACACACAGAGCTTAAAATTTGTCAGTTGCACTCATGTTTAGTAAATTGTATCTATAAGGAAACTCAAACGGTAAAGGATATTCCACATCGTATTATTAGCTCAAGTTCTAGAAACGTTTGAAAATTGTGTAAGCATAACGATTTAAACAAGTTACTTATTTTGTAGACCACCAAGAATGATGGGAGAAGGTTTTGTGCTCATGCAGTCCACTGAAGTCAAACTTCATTATTATATGGATGAACCAGGTTTGTAATGTCTTCTTGTGATGACCCGTGTTTAATCATGATGACCCATGTATACTCTCACGATTACCCGTATATACTGGTGATAACCCCTGTCTACTGGTGATAACCCATGTCTACTCGTGATGTGATTACCCAAGTCTGCTCTTGTTGACACATGTTTAATCATGATGACCTGTGTTTAATCATGATGACACGTGTTTAATCGTGATGACACATGTTTAATCAAATTTATGAATGTTGAGTATTTTGGTGAAGAAATGTGATGTCCGGTTCTTTTTTTCAAACCTGAATGTTATTTTCAGGTTTAGTCCCATACGAACCAGAGAGAGTAGAATTAGCTGATGGTGAAACTCTGGTAAGAAGAACATATCCAACCATTGCACTAGATGTGGAGTGTGGCAAAAATACAGACTTTAACTATGGGCCTTGGGCAGATAGACAAAGGTGGGTACATGAAGTATGAATTAACTTCCATTAACTTTTACTGTGCAGCAGATAAAAATGTTCAGTCTTTGGAATGTCATTTTTGAGTCGGCTAAACGATGTAATCGTTTTGACGAGTCCTTGCTATCCAGCGATTCTCTAAGTCTAAATGGACCAAATAACACAGTGAAGCGATGTAGTTCCATTAGATTTCTCAAACTTCAAACAGTTCACTGCAAGAATGAAATTAAGTTGCGTGAATTCCCTTTGCTATGACCAATATACGATGTAATCTGTCATATTTATGACTTGTAATTGTGCAATACTCGAATGTAACTCATTAAGCATAAATGTGCATTTTATGAATTGCGCAGGCTTACAAAGCTTGCGTAACATCCAGCGAAAGACAAAAAATAGTTCCACAGGGATCCAGATAAGATGCGTATTAGCGTAAATTACGTATAGAAATAATGCAAATACGCATGTCTAATAATTTCTAAACGTATATAAAATTACAGAAATGCACACAGTGCTTTTTTAAAAACAAAATCTGAATCATCTGGATGCGTTAGGTAACATAGCCGATCCCGATCAGCCTTAATTCTCCCACATTGAACGTATACACGCATCGTATGATTTCTATAAACTTTGCGTGGGTTTCTACACACACACATGAATTTTGCAGGCAGTAAACGGATAAATTATCGGAAGAAGAAGCTATTACTGGTTTGTTTAGTTACTACAGATATTAAAAATAATTTTAATTCTTATTTTTCGAGAAATAAACAAATCGGCGAAACATTAAATTGTATTTTCTTGTAGTTTTTGAAATCGAAAGTAGATCGTCTATGTTTGGCGAAATGAAACAACTTTTTTATGAAAAGATTTAAATAAGAGGTAATTTAACCGTAAACTTCAATGTCAGATACTGCCAATTGCTGCTAAATGTCTTCGTATCATCACAATTTGTAAAATATATTGTTCAAACTGGAGAAAAGTGTAATCGTATCCGGATATAATATTTTGGGTAAATATCGAGCTGTGTTATGAAATTTTAAGAAAAAAAAACTAAAAACAAACTGAAACTGGTAGACTATACTGTCAGTACATCAATCATTAGCCGACTCAGGCCATTCAGGCCTTTGATTCTGTATTACTTTTTATGTTCCCGGCATCTACTGATGTGGGAGGCATATAGTGATTGTCCTGTCCGTCTGTCCGTACGAGGTTAATCAAATGGGACCGTTTCGTCTAGCATCAATACCCCTTACTAGAATGACTTGATACTAATGCAGATGTATTCTGTGACCATTCCTCATCTTCAGACATCACCTGACCTCGTTTTGGACTTAGGTTGCTTTGTATCGACAAGGATGCCACTGGGGGCATCAAGCGTTTATTGAACGCAGCTCCTTGTTCTGTGTTACATTTTATATGTCTGTTTTGGAAAATTACCCCCCACCCCTCCCAAAAAGAAAAAAAAAAGACCCAAAAACCCTGTCCTTCGTATTTTGTGTCTGTTTGTCTGTAGTACACTTCCAAACTATTCAAGGTATTGAATTTAGCCTTTTTTAGTTCATTTTAGCGGATGTACCCAAAACATTTATAAGTCTGTCTGTCAAAGACTTGCCATCGAAAGTTGTTTGAAGTAGTCTTAATGATTTATATAGTAAAATAAAGACATATAGCAAAGAACATAGTTCTTGCAGAGATCAAGTTTAATGCAAGTAAGGCAAAGTGATGTTGTTTTTTTTTCAAAAGACTATTGACTTGGGTTAACAAATTGTAGCTTTACTTATAGCCTAAGAATTTATTACCTATAGCTGAATTACTTTCATGTGAGGTTTTACATTTTATATTTCAGGGAATATTTATGGAAGTTTTTCTATCCCTCTGACCACCAGCCAATGGAACCAACCAAAGTAGCTGAGCCTGGAGAGAAAAGACAGTTTAAGACATTTGAATTTAGAATGAATATTGTAGCAGAGGCTACCAATGATGTTCTTTTTACAAAGAACTCGGTAAGTATCTTATGTTGTAAAATAATAGATAAAAGGGCCTCCATGGCTGAGTGGATAAAGTCACCAACTTCAAATCACTTGCCCTTCACCAATATGGTTTCAAGCTTCAATCAGGGCATTGAATTCTTCATGTGAGGAACCCTCCCAGCTGGCTTACAGAAGGTCGGTGAATCTATCTGTGTACCCACCCATTGTGAAATATTACAGGGATGAGCACCTGGGGTCTTCCTCTACCACCAACAAAGCTGGAAAGGCACCATATGACCTATAATTGTGTCATTGTGATGTTAAACCCAACAAAAACAAAAAATAATGGTTAACTAAGTCTTTTTTAAAATAAAAGGCACTTGGAAGGAAATTGTAATTGTGCTGTCATACTGTGAAATGAATAAATTTGGCATCAAATGTCATGGGCTAATTTGAGTATTTCGAGGCTACAGATGGTACATGAATTTGTTCATTACAAGTATTACATGTAGAATAAATGAGAAAACTTTATCACAAAATCCATTAGAAGTTGTTTGACATGAAAAGTAATGCTATCACAGCACTTTGGTAAATCACTTAAAAAGAAAGCTTAAGCTGAACACTTGGCTTGATTTCACATAAAAATACAAGCAATAATCTGGTTTATTTAAAGGCAATAATCAAGTTTCCTATTTAAAAGCAGTTATCTGGTTTCCTTAATAAAAGACAATAATCTGGTTTCCTTATTTTTAAAAGCAATCATCTGGTTTCTTATTTAAAGGCAATAATCTGTTTTCCATATTGAAAAGCAATTATCTGGTTTCTTTATTTAAAGGTTCTATATTTAAAGGCAACAGTCTGGTTCCCATGTTGAAAAGCAGTAATCTGGTTTCCTTAATAAAAGGCAATATTAATTTGGTTTCTTTATTTAAAGGCAGTAATCATGTTTCCTTATTTAAAGGCAATAATCTGGTTTCCTTATTTAAAGGCAATAATCTGGTTTCCTATTTAAAAGCAGTAATCTTATTCCTTTATTTAAAGGTTTTATATTTAAAGGCAATAATCTGGTTTCTTTATTTAAAGGCAATATTTTTTTTTATTTAAAGGCAGTAATCAGGTTTCCTTATTTAAAGGCAATAAACTGGTTTCCTTATCTAAAGGCAATATTAATTTGGTTTCTTTATTTAAAGGCAATAATCAGGTTTCTTTATTTAAAGGCAGGAATCTGGTTTCCTTATTTAAAGGCAATATTAATTTGGTTTCTTTATTTAAAGGCAATAATCTGGTTTCCTTATTTAAAGGCAATAATCTGGTTTCTTTATTTAAAGACAATTATTTGGTTTCTTTGTTTGCAGGAAACACAGGCTGTACATATGAATATGGGTCAAGGGTCATATATAGAAGCGAGTATACCATGGGTCACTGAGGAGACAGGTTATACCTCTGTGGTTAGAGGGCAGTTGTTGTTACTGGAAGCCACAACCAGTATGAAATACAGGTCTCTCCTGGAGTGTGAAACTTTAGATGTAAGTTATAGTATGTGTATTTTGGTGTATATTTCATACGATATGATGCCATCTTTCTTCAGTCACTCAGTGAAAGTATCCACCAGTTTTTTTCGTAGTCTTCAAAATAAAACTACTACTTTCCCAGATATAACTAAAGTGAAAGAATAAAGACAAAAATGTAGCGAGACCACATTGCAGTGCTATTTTCAAAATGATTAGAGGAAAAAGATGGTTGTAGCAGAACAATTTACTTGAGATATTAAATGAGCTGGAGCTAATTTGATTCTTTTGTGGTAATTTAGGACAGTTGAAATGATTAAAAGAATCATAAGACTGATGTAATATTTTAATGTGTATTTTTTCAGTTTAATATATCTGTGGACTATCCACTAGAATGGAATGACCATCAGAACTGGACGTGTTCTTTCACAGCATGTAAAGCTACCGTCTACTTGATTTTTGCACACAAACTTTTCATTAGTGGTAAGTAATTAAACCATTTTCTAGAACTGTTTTGTCGCTTCTATTACAGAGGGCTCTGTGGCTGAATAGTTAAGGTCACTGACTTCGAATCAGTTGTCACCCACAGGTTGAAACCTGGCTTGGGATATAGAATTCTGTCATGAGAGAAAGTATGGAATGTTAATGTTTCTACCCAGGTTCCCACTTGTGCCTAAAATTATTCAGGAATGGGCACCTGTGGTTTTCCTCCTCAAAAGCATGAAAGTTGCCATATGACCAATGATTTTGTCTTGATATAAGTTTATTTTGATATAAAAGTTGAACATCTTCTTGTTGCGTTGTCAGTTATCTCAAAACATTTCATGTCTTGATTTGTAAAGTTGACTTATGGGCTTTGATTAAAATTACATTTATTTCGCAATGATTGCTAAAGTTATCAGCTTCTTTCACACAGTTTCCTTCTACACCTTGCCATAAAAAAACTTATATACAGTCATGTACTTTAATATATCTTAAACAATGATTTTATCAAAGGAATAATATAACAAGGATGCAGTTTTAAGCCGTATTTGTCTTTAGTGCGTCCCAGTGACATTAGATGCCATGACTTTATTATTGTGATTCACAAGCAGTGATTGTATAGCGTAATAACGTCTCACTTTCGGTCCGCTATGTTTATTTGGAAAACAAATCAGGTAGTGTTAGAATAAAAATTTGTATCTTTAAGGCTGTTATGCCTTTGGATGTAACACTGATTGTTGTTCACATCTATTTTAAATTCTCGAGTTACACTGTTTTTGAATATAAGTGAAATGTACAGCAATTCCAAATATTTATATAATTTTTATGTACATGACCCTAAGAGGACTTGTAATTTTACAGTATCTTCAAGTAACTCCTCATTTGTATCCAAAAATGCATCCCATATTCATTGTAATGTCATTTTTGTTATGGATTAACACATGTACTAACAATTTCACAGCATATTCGGACTAAAATTGTTGAAATTATATTTTCCCATAGATCTGATAGATGATTGGTCAACAAAGAGCGTGCCAGATGTGGTGCATTTTGTGCCATATACCTACAACATAAACATTCTGATTAACCAGTTTGAACTAGTCACACTGTGTAATGAATACAACTGGATAGATACATCGTCACACAACCCAGAAAATGGTAGGGACGTTGGATATCACATATACACTGTTTAAGAGTAGATATTTAAGAAATCAAAAGGTACCTGTGTAGTTATCACATAAATTTAAGTAACAAACTTAAGGAATTCAAAAGACCAGTATATGTAGGTGAGTTATGAGTGTTAACATTTCTTATTCATCCCAACTTCCCTTTGAAGAAGACGGTATATTGTTTTGCTTATGTTTGTTGTCTCATCCATAGGCCCTTCAGTAAGTACTTTGGTTTCTGATCAATAACTAGAAAACACATTGTCCTTGAGTGGTCTTATTGCATTGGATGATTGTCAGTGGTCAGTAAATGACCTCTATCATTTTGTTGGTCAAAAGTTTAAAGGTCAAGGTCATGGTGACCTTCGGAACTGAGACGATTTTTGCAAAGTAACTGGAGAAGGGTTCAGACTTCTTAGGATGATTTCCCTTGGTCACCAGGTGACCCCTTTTGTTTTAAGGGTCAGTAATTCAAAAGGTCAGGTTGCAGTGACCTTTAAATTGAAAACTGTTTCTGCTCAATAACTGGAGAAGGTTTGGGCCTGTAGTAGTCAAACTTCATTGCATGATTGTTTGTGGTCATATATAAGAAGTCAGTATGTCAAAGATCAGGGTAAGAGTGACCTTCAGGCAGAAAACGGAATCCGATCAGTAACTTCAGAGTGATTTGGTATACAGAGGTCAAACTTCATAGGATGATTGACTGTGGTCAGTAGATGATCCCAATTATCTTCAGGATTAGTAAGTCAAAGGTCAATGTCATAGTGATCTGAAAATAGTTTTTGTGCAGTTAGCTATAAAGTGGTCAGACTTCACAGTATGATTGCCTGTGGTGAGTACAAGACCCCGATCACTTAGGAGGACTGATGGTCAATGATGTAATCTCAAGACATTCAGACTGAAAACTGTTTCTGCTCATTAACTAGAGAAGCCTTAGCCCTGCAGTGGTCAAGCTTCATTGCATGGTATCCTTTGGCTAGAAGATGACCCCTATGACTTTGGAAGTCAGTTGGTCAAATACTATAGTGGTCAGTAGGTCAAATACTATAGTGGTCAGTAGGTCAAATACCATAGTGGTCAGTAGGTCAAATACTATAGTGGTCAGTAGGACAAATACTATAGTGGTAGATTGATTGCTTGTATCAGTAGATGACCATTGTTGTTTTAGGGGTAAAAATGCCTAAGGTCAAGTTCACAGTAAGCAGTGTCTGATCAATTACTGGAAAAAGGCTTTTGCCAACAGGTGTCAAACATGTTTGGACAATTGCATGTGGTAAGCAGAAAGCCTGTCAGAATGTCGTAGGTAAAATTACATTGACAATGAGACTGAGAGCAGTTTCCAGTGAGTAGCTGGAGAACGTACTTTTTATATTGTTCTCAACATTTGATCTCATTTACTGTTGTTGTCATAAAATGGAACAACAGTTAAGCTTCTGACTTTTTTGTATGCCAGTATATATTTTTATATATTTTAGATATTCAATACTTCTTTCATTAATGAAAACTTGCATTACAGTGTAAGGTAAAACTGAGATGGAAAACATTATTTTAGTGCAAAATGTAAAAAGTTACAAGTATAAAGTGGATATTTAACCTTTAGCCTGCTAAATTTCTAAAATGGACTGGTCCATCATTCAATTTGGGCAGTACCATTCATTATTCAAAGGGGTGTTCACTGAAAATTTACTGACTGAACAGCGAACAGTACAGACCATGATTAGCCTGCACAGATGTGCAGGTTGATCTTGGTCTGCACTTGTCGCAAAAGGCAGAATCACTTGCCACCAGCAGGCTTAAGGTTAAAGGCTGTATTTATTCTTGAATGCATTTGTCTATGTCAATTTCAGCCCATTTAGCATTCTGTGGTGAGATGTTTGACCTGTCTCTTCAGTTACCATATATTGACTTCCTACCTGCAACAAATTCCATAGGATTTATTTTCAAGGTATCAAAATTAATGATGTTAAATGTATTTTGAACTTGTCAGCATGTAGCAGTATTCTATATTAGTGCATCAAAGCTTTTGGGTTTCTGTATGTATTTATGTGTGTAATCAGTGTTCCTGATCATAATTCCAAGCAAGTAGGAAGCTGTGTTTAAACTTGAAGTTGATCTTGAATTGTTTGGCGTCACTTACTTGTAATATTTTTAGCGTGGCGATAAACCTTGAATAGGTTGAGGCTTGGATTTAATGTCTGGTCCATATCTTCTTAAATCCATGATCTTGATTCTACTTATCAGTATGACCAATGTTATAATTGTGCCAGCCCAAAGTCAAGGTCACGACTGAAGGTCGAATGTTTTAAGTTTGGCTTGTTATTGTACAATTTACTCAAATTTTATGAGACCTATTGAAGCAATATTTAAACTAAAAACCACGAACTTGTGACTTGTGGAAATCAAAACAATATTACACTGAACAAGCAGTGATATGCATTAACATTTCAGCATCATGATTAGATAGTTGTTACACTGTGTCTGATTAAGATGCTTCTATTGGTATTTACTCCTTACTGAAGAGTCATCAGTTAAAATATTTTATACAGAATTCTGTTTTAAATAAATAGGTGGAGACAGTGTTTTGTCGGATATATCTGCCAGAGAACAACACCAGCCGTCATGTGATCATAGCCCTGTCAGAGAATATGAAGATAGTGGATAGAGATGGCAACATTCAGGAGGACCCGTTCTGCTATGACATAAAGAAACAGTGGAGAAGACTGACAGAAAGAAGGTGAGTGTAAATTGCAAGGTTTATCATGACTTCTTTCTTTGAAGGGGCACTCCATCAGATCTTTGTCAACTTTTTAAAAATTTTGTTTGCATTCATTTGCTAGCAGTCATTAAAGTTAAGTAAAAATAAACCGATTGAGTTCACAGTGGTATTGATTAATGGCTAGAGAGCCATGACAGACAGATCTACTGATCATTGGGTTGGAAATTCTATCCCTGAGTGAGGTGTAAATTCTCCATGTTGATTGGATAGAAGACATTGTGCCCAAAATCATTTGTCCTCCACCTTGGCTTCATGTGGAGAAGTTGGCAGTTACCTACAGAGAACAGGTTAATACTTAGTACAGAATCCAGGAACACTTGTTAGGTTAAATGCCCACCATTACATAATTTTACTACACTTGAGACACGGTGCTAAACCCAAACAAACAAACAAGTAATATTTTTCAGTGCTGGATGGATCGATTGCTGGATGACATCAAATGTTGCCTTGAGTATTACATACAAGTACCACCCAATGCCACCTCTGCTGAAAACAGACACTCACCACATCATTCTGCCCTCCATGGAGGACCTGACAGGGATTCCAGAAAGCCCGGCCATGGAAGAGTTCATTCCATTGAATTATATGAGACCAGAGTCATTGAAAGTTCCCGAGAATTTCGATGCAGGTGTAATGGACTCAGACCTGATCAGCGTGGAACTGGAGGTGGCGCCGTCAGTCCTATGTGCTTATGGTTCCCTGTTGAGGAATTTCTTACATGTTAAGGTAAATACCATTTCAAAAATGAATTGTTAAACAGTGTACTATTCCTCCAATGACTTCTAACATTGCAGCTTCATTATATCTTCTTCAATGCAGTTCTATCTGTGGATGTTGTGAAATACATTAAGAAAATGATGTTTGTGAAAAAAATAATCGATAAAGCAATGAATGTTTTAAATGTAAGTCTGACGGTCTAACCTACATAGCTGTCAGAATAGCTGTCAGTTGACTCAAGTTGTGTGTTTTTGTGTGCTCATGTAAAGTAAAAGTCATTGATGTCATACTGATTTTTAAAGTTGAAGGAATTTTTATAAAAGCTTGTTTTATTGTTACACATGTACGATTGTTGATACAGTAAGCTTAATAGGTAGAGTACAATAAAATGAATGAGGAGGTTATAATTTTGATCCAAGGCTGAGGTGTATAATCTCAATGACAATTTGACAGTACTGGTTGGGAATCAGTTTCCAGACACATTTTCATATTTCGGCTCCATTATTTCCTAAAAAAATATTTGACCTAAATGAAGTCCACACTGCACAAACTTCATCTCCTTCTGCATCCGATTTTATAATCAGCATCGTGTTGTGACGTAAAATGTGGGTTCCATGGGGCCTCAAATGGGGTCACAAAAAGAAGTTATTTTCCCCGTAAGGTAAACCAGTAGCCGGACAAATATTTTGACGATGTTTTGCTGTTATTTTGATATCAGTAGCCTTGTTCAAGTGACCCTGTATATCATGTGAAGTAAGTAATTAAACTATTTTTACACATTTCTTTATCATTAATCTCTTCAAAAATGCACATAAAACATAACCCGACGTTCAACAGCAGCTACGAAAGCAAACAGAGGCTGACTATAAAAAACTCGAATTTTGTCTAACACGAATTCTTGATAATTCCAATAGATAAAGAATAAAACTAGTGCAAAAATCGACAGCCCTGCATTTTATTTAACTATTACCGTGAAATTAAAAGTAGCACATGTTATCAGCAGACAATCAATATGTAGTTTAATTATTTCTTCCCCACTTGATACCTCAACAAGTGTAATTTACTGCGCATGCGCAATGCTATCTTCATGCCCCGTTAAGACAGAAAGTTGTTTTGTAAACACAGGTGAGGTATCATCATAAAACCTAACATTATACAGCCTTGTAATATAATGGTTTGTTGTAGTCATGAAGAACAAACATCCAAATGATCTAGATGAAACAGTTACGTGAATAACAACAAAATAAAGCGGATATTACATGTGTCCGGAAACTGGTCCTGTCCGGAAACAGGTTCCCAACCAGTAACGGTTGTAAAAGACATCTCATTATTCAACCTCAGAGACATGTTGGGAAGTTGTCAGTTACTTGCCCAGACCTAGTACTGATACAGAATAACGAAACACTGTTTAAGTTCACAGACTTCCATTGCTTACTGTGAAATCATTAAATTTTGTGGGCTTGAAATTTTGTAGTATTGTGGCCAGAACAGCCTTTTTCATCAAAAGAGTTTGTGGATTTCATAGGAATTTTACTTGTTTTTGTGGATTAAATGTTGTTGATTGACTCAACCATGAAATCATCAAAAATAAGTCCCCCACGAATATAAAGTGATTTCATAGTAATTGAAATACCAACTTCATAATTTCTTGTGTTATTGCTAGTTATAGCTTACACAAGATGAAAGGTAAGGGTAGATTTACCAGAAAACACAGCCATAGAGCCATGCATCACAAAGTAGGCCTGCAAGAAAATGTAACGGAAAAATATAGTAGACCAGTTGCTTCAAAAATAATTTTAATTATATGCAAGATACAAAAATATGTAATACAGAATACAAGACATATACATATATTTACAGGAGAACTACCTAGGGGAGGATCAGACCTACACAGATTTCTATGACTCTCCAGACACGGGCGTGGAATCTAAGGAGACAGAGGGTCTGCAGGGACCACTGACAGAGAAGGAAGTGGTGGAGGGGGAATTTGACCCCAGAAAATATAGACCGTTTGCTGTCACAGTTTCTGTTACCTTACATGATATACAGGGTCACTTGATCAAGGTAAATAGTCTTAGGTTTCAGTAAGAATGAATTTTACTTTAGAGGTATCTGTGCCCATTGATATGAAATTAAAAATAAATGGTTTCTGGGAATGGTAATCAGTTGAAGTGCTCCTGATGCAGCATTTGGGCATGATACAGTATCTATTAATTGGAATTTTTACATTGAAAGTCAGACTCAGTGATACAATTTCAGTCGCATTGTTTTTCATCATCTCAGTGGTTTTCTTATGTCATGATATTAATACGTTTAAATTTCTATGCATCAGTATGCATTGTGAAGTTTTCTGTGTAATGTCTTTTACACTCTTTTAACCTACACTGAAAATACATTGCACAATACTTCTACCTATGTTTGCAGTTTTCATCTTCAATTACAGGCAAACTTGTATTAAGCAGCAAGCCAAGGAAGCGACACAATCTGGCTGTTTAAAGCAGGTGGTTGTTTTAAACAAGTTGGTTTTAAAGAAATAAAAGAATTTTATAAGTTAGCTGACTTGCTGCTTAAGGCAAGTCGCTGCTTAATACAGGTGGCCGCTAAGGCAGTCACAACTATGTTAGTATAACTAATTTGAGTTCTTAGTAATGTTTTCACAGGAATACTCAAATCCTAAAATGTTTGATGTAATTTCAGAACTGTAATTTAGAGACCGTACCGTGTCCAAGTGTGTATATAGAGAGGGTCGGCTTTGAGTTAGACAAGAGATACCACGAGACTAAGTTACAAGTTCTTATCTCACCTGCCATACTTATAGCCAGGGATAGTTTTGAGGTATGTTTGTTACTTCCAAAGTGTTTTGAATACATGTAGTTAATAAGAAGAGTTAGTGAATACAACTAACAAAGAGGAGCTATGGAAGTGATTGCCAAGTGATTAAGGTCACCGAGATGGATTCTCTTACCCCTCACTGCCGTGAGTTTGAAACCTTCCGTAGGGTGTCGAATTCTTCATTTCAGGAAGCTGTCTAGCTCACATATCGGTAGTTCATAGTTGTAAAAGTCTTCATTTCAGGACGCTGTCTAGCTTACTTATCAATAGGCCGTAGTTGTTCCCTGATAAAATACCTGGAGGGCCACCTGGAGTCTTCTCCCACCACCAAAACCTGGAAAAGTCACATGATTAAAATGGGGTCTGTGAATTTCTGAATCCAACAACTGAAATTAAAGCAAGGATTGTAGCCACAAGCTTACTAAGTTAAATAAATATACAGTAGCTGAAATAAAATTACATAGAATTTGTCTGCTGTCAGCTAGTGAAATTGTGTGATATTTCTGATTGATCTCCATTATGTTAAATAACTTTTAAATGCAAAATCAGCGTAAGCTTTGATGATTTATGTACATTGTGTTGTGTGAAGCCGTTCTGGTTTACCATGTACTAAAGATGTTTTGCAGGACTGTGAATTGGGTAGTTTTCACATCACTCTCATTTCGCGAATTTGCAGAACACAACAATATTTTGCGATTTTAAGAATTCCAGATTTGTGGCTTGTTATGGATTTTGAGATAATGCTGCTAAATATTCATGATTGTTTAGAATTTGCATGTCCTGCTGTTTTCAAAACTTACAAATATAACCCAATCTGGCCAGTAGATACAGCAAAGGATAAAATGGTTGTATGATTTCAGAGAGAAACAGAGCAAGCTCATCTGACTGAAGGTCATCTAGCATTGTCAGGGTTACAGGTCAGAGGTCATGCCATGTTCTCACATAAAGATCTCCCACTTGAAAGTGAAACATTGGAGTATGCTTGGTTAGTGGAGGCAGTGGTTGGTGACCTCTCTGGCAGGTTGACCTCCCCACAGGTAAACTCTTTATATTATCATGCTACACATGTGAACTGTTATATTTACTGTGCTTTGGAGAGCCAAAAGTGGCCTTTATTTACTTACAGGTTTTCTTTGTGTACAGGTTGTCTTTCTTTGTAAAGGGTATTTGATGATTTATAGATACAATATTACCTCTTTTTATACCCCCACAAAAAGAAGTTTGGAGAGGTATATAGGAGAGAGCTTGTTGGTCGGTCAGTCCGTTGGTTTTCATGGTTTCTGGACAATAACTCATGAAAGGCTTGACAGATTTAAATAATTTTTGGTACACAGGTGTAACATTATAAAATACAGGTCAAGTTCAATTTTGAGGTCAGTAGGTCAAAGGTCAAGGTCACAATGACCCGGAACAGTTTAACAGTTTCCTGATGATAACTTGAGAACGCTTGGGCCAAGGGTCATAAATTTTGGTACACAAGTGTAACAGCATAAAATACAGGTCAAGTTTGACTTTGAGGCCAAAGGTCAAGGTCACAGTGACCCGGAATTGTTTAACGGTTTCCGGATGATAACTTGAGAATGCTTGGGCCTAGGATCATAAATTTTGGTACACAGGTGTAACATAATAAAATACAGGTCAAGTTCAACTTTGAGTTCAGAAGGTCAAAGGTCAATGTCACAATGACCCGGAACAGTTTAACAGTTTCCGGATGATAACATGAGAACGCTTGGGCCTAGGATCATGAAAGTTGATAGTGGGGTTGGTCATAACCATAGATGACCCCTATTGATTTTGAGGCCAGTAGGTCAAAGGTAAAGGTCACAGTGACCCGGAACAGTTAAACCATTTCCGGACAGTAACTTAAGAACGCTTGGGCCTAGGACCATAATAGGAGGGTTAGTCATGACCAGCAGATGACACCTAATGATTTTGAGGTCAAAGGTCAAGGGCACAGTAACCCGGAACAGTTTAATTGTTTCCAGACGATAAAATATTTGGGCGTAGCATCACGAAACTTCAAAGGGAGGTTGATCATGACCAGCAGATGACCTCTATTGATTTTGAGGTTAGACTTTGACATTGGCTTACTTCTGTGACAAGGCCGTATTGTGGGGGTATAATTAGTCACTCCTGTGACAGCTCTCGTTTGACATGTCTGAAAAGAGGAAACCTTTTTACAAAATCTGATATTTTCCTTTTTTTAAGTAAAAACTTCAGGAAAGAAAAATCATCTATTAAAAAATATATATGTCAGTCTATTCAATTACATCGTCACATAGGCTTTAGGAGAAATGGTTACATAATAACATAGAAAAAAAGAAAGGAACTTTTTTTTCAGATCCAGAATATTGTCGAGTTTGTTCAGACATTCATCATGTTGGTAGAGGACTCGGAGAACAGTCTACAGCGAGCCGTGTCCTATCAGCTGTGTCAGCATATGGTACCACAACACAAGTGTAAGAAGTTACAACCACTGTACAATATACCATGTCCATCATCAGAGGATATCAAATACAGGATGACAAGAGCTTCTGTGGACTCGTTAAATATTTATCTCGTAGAATCTGGATCGGCCCTTAATGTTCAAGTAAGTTTGTTTAGTTTTTGCTGGTTGGTTGTAGGGTGACTTACTAGCTTTATTGGTAGTAGAAGATGCAAGGTTCTGTTTTGGGCATTATTTCAAGCCGTAGTAATAACCTGGATAGAATCACAGACCATCCACAAGCCAGCTGGTTAGCTTCAACATAGGACAGAATTTTACATCCTAAGCAGGGTTTGAAACCTGCAGCAGTGACGTAGAAATAAATCAAAGTCAATTTCTTTAATCACTTACCAACAGAGGCCCTATAGCTTGAAAGAATCCACTTTGATGATAAAATTGCTTTAAAAATAATCATAGGTATGTTTGTCATACTTTTACTTGTAGTATTTTCAGTTTGATTTTTAATGCAGGAGTTTGAAATTATGCTCATTAAACAACCTTAGCGTTATTTTCACCAAGGTAAAGTAATGACTTTGTTATGCTGGAATATACAGATTTAGAAGTTAAATTGTTGTACATCTTTACAGGTATTCAAAAATTATAAGTTGATGCAACTTCTATCAGGAATAAGTTTTTTTTTCTGACAAGAGAATAGTAATTTGTATTTTCCTTTCTTCACAGGTATTTCCAGTAAGGCTTGCTACTTGCAATCTCCATGGTGAAAATACCAGGGCAGGTATTACAGGTCTTGTTGAACATATATCGCTGAAGCAGTATATCTCTACAGGTCCAATCAGACATGACACCAGCCAACCAGAAGTCTGGATTGAGTCAGGTGGTATCTCGCTTGGACCAATCAAAGCTGAGGCAGCTATGGCATTACCCAACCAGGACTTCCATGCTCTTCAAAATGAATTTTTGCTGACTCATGATGGCAGCAGTATGAGATTATGGTTTCTGTGGCCAGAAGATACTCTTAAAGTGCCAAGTATTGTCATAGGAAAGTGCGGTTGTATAGGGGGATGCACCTTTTTTGGGAACAATAAGAATGGGGTTGGGTTTTTCCATCCCAAGAAATTTCATGAAGTGACTCCAAATGCTGTATGTAAGGTGACCCCAGAAGGGAATGACCCAGGTTTTGGACAGAGTTTATTGCATAAAAACAAACTTGTGTTTGAGATTGGAAGTACGGCAGGTTGGGGGACGCCAAACAAGGAGTTCACATTTACTAGAGGGTACATGAGTACTTTAACCACACCAGATACACCTGGTACAAGCATTACTGTGATAGAAGAATATACACCCAGTCAGAATACATTAAAACCAGGGAATGTTACTGATACACCTATTAGTCCATCTCCGCGTCAACTTGCTCGAAGTGCAACAGTTGAGACACAGTCAACGTCAAGTTTTACGGGTGAAACTGTGGGGGATAACATCAGTATTAATCCTTTTGATACTCTGAAATCCACTGACTCATCGGTATTAAGAGAGGGTGACAGAAGCATTCAGGATGAATTGACAAGCAAGTCGGCGCGGAGTATTTCCCAGAGTTCATCGTCATCTCCTCCGCCATTTAGTCCAACAATGCGATCTTCAATTGCTCACAGTCCCTCGTCTCGGTCTTCCATGCAGAGCCCTTCTGGACATTCCTCAATACATAGCACTAGTCCCACTTCTCTCAGACTTAAACAAGGACCTCGGTACGATCCAACAAGACAAAGGTCTGTTGTCTCCCTTGATAGTGAAATGTATTTCTCTGCAGAGGAGGATGCACTTTCTTCCTCTGATCCAAATTTTTCTTTAAAGCAGCCTTCATTTACAGATATTGGAATAGAGGGGGAAAGTGTAACTTGGACTCTTGATGAAACGTCACCGAAACTTGTCATGAATAAAAGTGTGATGTCGCAAGTAGATACAACGGTTATTGAGCGGCAAGATAGCACGTCTTCGACAAACTCGACATTGTCGTACATGTCAGCCGATACTGATCCAGATGAAACTATGTCAGGAGGTGTACCTGAAGAATTCTCAATGGTTGATCTTCATAGTCAGGTAGGTTTTGTTCACTCAGCAGCTTCTGTTCGGCAAAATTCATAAAATCGTTAAAATAGGATATGTTGTATGATTATAAGTGATAAAATAACAGTTCTAATTCTTACTTCAACAAATTTGATAAATGATGAGACCATCTTCATTAGAGATAGCATAACTGTATTATGAGTATAGTTGCCGTTTCAGTATATATGTACCTGCATAGCTGTAAGGGATGCCTGTTGACATTGATTTATTATGTCGTATGATGTGTATTGTGTGTAGTTGACACAAATTGATAATTTATGTTTGTATAACCTGAAAAATGTTGCCAGTGTTTTCATAGCAGTCATTATGAAAACTTTTTTCAGGTGAAGAACGATATTACAAAATCACCAGTGTTGCTGCCATGCTACTCAAATCACATGACCCGTTTGCAGTGTAACAACTGGGTGTCGCCGGCACCATTTCCTGGTCGGTACCACAGTGTTCAGACAGAACAGTCCCAGTTCTCGTTGTCATCTGTCAGCCAAAGTGTCCAGCTGGGCCAGTCTCAGATATGTCTACCTCACTTTGTTAAAGTAGGTGTCATTTTTATCCTGCATTGATTAACTCTAACCCTGCTAAATTTCTAAAATGGACTGGTCCATCATTCAATTTGGACAGCACTATTTATTATTCGAAGGGTATTCACTGAAAACTTACTGGCTGAATAGCGAACAGTGCAGGCTAAGGGTTAAAGGGGCCCACAATGCTGTAAAACCTGAAATTTAACAAGGGATTTATTTTCAATACATTCGCTTGTTCACTGTAAATTACTGTTATAAACAGTTCTGCGTATTTCACAAGCCTTGTACTGGGAACATTCTACCTTGTGAGAAAATCCTTATTTCAGAAGTCTGATTAGTTAGTTAAAATGTTAAGTGCAAATAAATCCTTTGCACAATTTCAGTACCTTTAACTTCATGGCATGTACGAATTATTTGAAAAGTCAGTCAAAAATCATGTGTTGTTTCTGACTGATTTCCTTGAATCATCATCTAAGATATGACTTACTGTAGATGTTAAGATCTTTGAAAAAAATGGCTGCCCTTTGTTTGTTTGTTTGATATGGAATTTAAGCTACTTTTTGAAATAGTATATCAGTTATATTAGGGCAGTCGGTTAACATAACTGTGATTCTGCCCCAGAATTAAATAGTTCTCTGCAAGTAAATGAGCCGTGCCATGGGAAAACCAACATAGTGGGTGTGCGACCAGCATGGATCCAGACCAGCCTGCGCAGCCGCGCAGTCTGATCAGGCTCCATGCTGTTCGCTTTTAAAGCCTATTGGAATTGGAGAAACTGTTAGCGAACAGCATGGATCCTGACCAGACTGCGCGGATGCGCAGGCTGGTCTGGATCCATGCTGGTCGCACACCCACTATGTTGGTTTTCCCATGGCACGGCTCAAATGACAATTAAGACACCATTTTCTATCAAGTCATCTCTACAACATTGCCGTAGGACAGGACTGCAACATTTTCGTTTTTGTCGTGTTGAGCGACCTGTGAAGTTTCCACTAAGTCTTGTTCTATTTCATTGTCTTTTACTCCACCTACTGAGGTTACTTGGCTCATCAAAAGGCTTATCTGATTGTGTAACAAAACGGATGATGGGGACTTTTAGGAGCATACTGCTATTGTCAGTAAAGGATTAGTTTCCTTACCGGGGTGCGGGTGTGCAGTGTCAGACTCCTGATCCAAAGGTCACAGGTTTGAATGACAGAGCTGAATTATATCACAGGCTTTTAATCCCTAACAATGTTGAGAGTATTGGCCAGATACCCAGGAAGTATTTATTGATTGTAATTACACAAGTAGTGAGAGCTCTTAAATCAACTTGAAAAAGAAAAATATTGTGAAATGATTGATATTCATGGGGGACTTATTTTTGTGGGTTTTGTAGTTGAGTCAGTTCATTAAATTAATGCCCAATGAACAGGTAAAGTTCCCATTCATTTTATGTTCATAGATAAAAAGCCACAAATTTATGTTTCCACAAAGTAGCAATTTTGGCCAAAAACCACCAAATTTCGCACCCACAAAATTGATTGATTTTTACAGTAGGTGTAAACAAGAAAATGTTCAGTTATTTGTTTGATATTTATTGCTAGAAAAACTAACTGTCCATATCTCTAGAGAATACTATAGTTTTGTTTACCGAAAAAAAATCCTTCAGTATTTACACAGAAATCTGTATGTTTGTTTGTTTTTCAGATTAAACAAGGTTTTAGTACTCGTATTATGAAAGCCAAAGATTTACTGTTCCCAGCTGAGAGCCATGATGGCACTGATTCCTGGGACAATATAGAGGAGCCATTGTTAGGTAAGATTACAGTGTCTATAACAGTAGGATGAGAACTGTGTTATTGATGTACGTAATATTATGAGAATAATGAGTGTTGGAAAAACTGATTTTTTGGCAGAATTTACCAAAAACTGTGTTCATCATTATTTATACTTTTACCAAATACCTTTCTAATCCTTTGCTGAATCGTTGTTTATTAATTGACTTTAACCTTTTCCTTGCTAAATTTCTACAATGGACTGGTCCATCATTCAGTTTGGGCAGTACCACTTATTACTCAAAGGGGTTATCACTAAAAATTTACTGACTTAATAGCGAACAGCGGATGTGCAGGCTGATCTTGGTCTGCACTGGTCTTGGGTTTGAATGACAGAGTTGAATTATAATCACAAATGTAATTAGAGCTCTACAGTCAACTTGAAAAAGTGGTCGCAAAGGCAAAATCACTTGCCACTTGGGTATGTAGAATTCATTCGTGTTTAGGAAAGCACCCAGACCACCAGTGGTATGCTGATAGGACTGCCCAGATATCTTCCGCTTCCTGATATAATTCCAAGTCTTCCACAGATAGCTACCATATGACCTAAACATTTTGTCAGTGCATTAAAATCGGTCAGAACAAACAGATTAACGTGTTGGAATTATGTCTATAGACTTGACAGACTGTCTCAGCGTAATATTTCTGATGTATTATACATAATGTTAGGTTTGAATCATGTCAGTTCTATATTGTTTTGAACTCCCACAACATGCATACATAAAGTAGACAGAAAGGTTAAATGAGCCAGGCCATGAGAAAACCAACATAGTGGCTTTGCAACCAGCATGGATCCAGACCAGCCTGCGCATCTGCGCAGTCTGGTCAGGATCCATGCTGTTCGCTAACGGTTTCTCTAATTGCAATAGGCTTTGAAAGCAAACAGCATGGATCCTGACCAGACTGCGCGGATGCGCAGGCTGGTCTGGATCCATGCCGGTCGCAAAGCCACTATGTTGGTTTTCTCATGGCGCGGCTCAAATATATATTCAAGTATACCCAACTATATATAGTTTCAATGAAGGAAATTGATTTGGACTGTAAGTATGTAAGTATTTGTGAATAGATAATTTACATGATACTGTATACAACAGATACTGTGGATGGGATGGAGAATGCAAGTAGAACTACAGCCACAGTAAAACTGAGGGGATCTGTTGATGTTCTCATTACACCTTTACTGCTAGAGTCATTCCAAAGGTTAGTATTCTAGAGTTATGTCCCTTGGTGACACAAGTTTTACTATATATGCTGTAGATGGGACTAGGATGGAGAACGCAAGTAGAACTACAGCCACTGTAAAACTGTGAGGGTCTGTTGATGCTCTCATCACACCTTTACTGTTAGAGTCCTTCCAAAGGTTAGTATTCTAGAGTTATGTCCCTTGGTGATGCAAGTTTTACTATATATGCTGTAGATGGGACTGGGATGGAGAATGTAAGTCTTACCACAGTTATAGTTAAACAAAGCCCACCTGCCTGCCCGCACCCTTAGCTCAATAGGGAGAGCACAGATCTGTGGATTGGGGAGCTCATGTTTATGATTTCTTGGCGAGGCATATCTTCTCCATGACAACATTAGACATTGGGTCTGAAATGATTTGTCCTCCACCTCTGATTCATATAGAGAAGTTGGCAGTTACTGCCGAGAACAGAATGTTTTAGACTGTACCAGTACAGAATCCAGGAACACTTAACAGACTTAACTACTTATGTAGTTCATTGTGTAGTTAGAATATTTTCTGTAAATAAAGTCGTTACTTACTTACTTACAGAAATACTGTTGAAAAACTGCCCTAAACCCGAAATAAACAAATAGTAGAACTGAGATGTTTTACCTACTAGGGATGTAACGGTTAATTAAGTCATGGTCTGTTTAATATTTCTGACTGATCCAGGATTCAGTATTTACCAACTTTCCTCTTGAATGCCTCTGCAGACTTTATGGAATCTATAAATGATTAACCAAACAGGAAGCATTAAGTACAACTTAAATCTTGTAATGATGTATCATGTAGTTTGCTACATTCTTGCCTGTTTATGTAGTTCATTGTGTAGTTAGAATATTTTCTGTAAATTATTAACATCTATTTATGCAGGTTTCTTTGACGTATGCGCTGTATAAATGGAAGAAAATTTTAAAAATGTTGTTTGTTATTTTATGGACTGAAGATATATATACAAACATTGAAGTTATTACTGAGAGTGATATTAAAAAAATGATGAAGTTTGTGGATGCAGTTTGTGGCATTATTATTTGCTGAAAACTAACTTCTGTATAAAGAGAGTAAATATTTCAAGATGATGAAAACAAAATATGGTACTGGTAAAGTGAAGAATCAAAATGTAAATATTTTCATTTGATATGCTATGTTAAGTAGATTGACTAGATTCTGTCAATTTGTTCAGGAGAGTGCATCGTAAAATTCCAGAAAAAAAATGTTTGTATTTTGAATTGGGTTTAGTGAAACAAAAGGAATAAATGACAAAAATTTTACACTTTTGTCTTTCTTGTTATCAACCAAAAAAAAAAAAAAAAAAAAAAAAAAAAAGGCAAAAATATTAATTTGTAATCAGTTATAAAATGGCCACTGAAAGATTTTGATATAAAATTGTTTGAATATTTCAGATTGTGTGAGGCCGTAACACCAACACTAACCAACCTGCACCCCTCATCAATATTGGATGGACTTCATTCACGGTGTTTAGACAGACTGAAAAGTCAGAATCGGTTGAAGAAAGTGGAAAATTCGACAGATGCCGAGACACCTGACATTGATACATCTCCCACTCAGAGACAGTTTAGTTCTGAGAGTCGAAGCAAAGGAAATGAGATAAAGACTTCAAGTTACCAAGCTTTAATCACCTTACCCAGGGTAAATACGGTTATTTTCCCAAAAATCCTTATATAAGCGCTGCTGCGCAGAAACCAGCCTTAAGGCTTTGTGACCAGTCTGGATCCAGATTAGCCTGCACATCTTTACAGACTGATCTGAATCTGTACTGTTTATTTATCAGTTGCCTACAAGTGCTGAAATTGATTAGCAAACAGTATGGATGTAGGGATAAATGAGCAGTTTGGTGGTTAAGGACAGTAAAACACTGATTATTTGAGGTCACAGGAAGATGGACAAACTGCTCAAGCTAACCAGGGTCTTGAGGGACTGGAACATAGTTCAACTCTGTAAAAACACCCAAGACCCCAAGAAATGCTAAAGTAAGCAAGGGTGCTTTAGCTGTCAATGCTTGAGTAAGCATGTTCTGCTGTAATGGTAAATTTTTTAGAAAATTTATGGAATGGGTCCTTAATCAGTAAATTTATACTTCTTATAATTCAAAAGCAAGTGAAAGAGACTTAGATAAGTAATTTGACTTAAAAATCGAAATTAGTCCATAAAATAGAAGTGAATTCTTTTTCAGATAAACATTTGTACTTTACAAGCTGGTATGGTGGAAGAACTGATCTCATTCTCGGCATTAGATAACATACACGAAATCACGTGTGTCTCTCTGATGGGTGTTTCCATTGAAGATGTGCGGTGTCAGTTACTTTCTAACAGCCATTCATGTAAAACACAAAATAGCGTGCTTCCAAATTTGTTAAATTCTTCTCCTGCTTCCAACAGAGGTAGGTTGGATACCTCCGAGACTGAGAGGGAAGATCTTCCAGAGGTTTTACGTGAGGAAGACGTTGGAACAGTTGATATCAAGGCAATACACTTTCAGTTACGTAGACTTTTAAAAGATAGTAATTTTTCAGATGGGATTGTGTTAACTGCAATACCAGAGCAGAAATCGAAAGTTATGTTTACGTTTGAAAATGATGCTACAAAATTGTTTTCACCAGTATCGGCTAAAAGTGGCAGTCGAGTTAAAAGAAGTTCTTCAGCACGGACTGAGAAGGATAAAGACAGCAGACGGCCATCTCTGGCTAGACATGTTAGTCACGATCCGCCGAGAAATGCAGATGATCGGTCTTCTCTTAGAAATGTGAACACAGAAGACAATCCTTTTGATGCAGCGCCCCAGCCGAAACTTTTACGTCAGAGGAGCATAAATAAGGATAAACCAGAAGACGTTCCACGTAAAAAATCAAAGGACAAAATTCATAATAAACATAGTATAGGTTACATCATGTTTGAATGTGGTTTAGAGGATATAGGCATTACAGCAGTAAGAAGACTGGGTTACAAAGACAAAAATGCTCCCGATATAGCATACCAGTCTGATAATTTAGAAACGTCGGTAAATGAAACTCAGAAGAAAACAAAGAGTGAAATGGAAGGATCAAGTTCTAGTAAAGATAGTAAAAGTAGTAAAAGTAGTAAAGGTAAAAGTCAAGATCAAGGTGGGAAAGCAGAAGGAACTGCTACTAAAGGCCAAGGTGCGAAGCAAACAGGTCTATCTCCTACTCCTGTTAGTCAGCCAAAGACCAGCTCCCAATCCAGCAAGGGCAATCTGCAGGTGGGAATCGACCCGTTAGGTGTTGGACCGGTTGAAATGTACACAAGTTCAAACTCTGTCCATTCCTGGGATTCCAGAATCTCTATTCCATCAGACAGTGGAGAACTAATGGAGACTAAAGAATTAGTTGGTGATGCATCCAGTGGAGTGTTACATCTCAAAACCATCTGGTTTAATTTTGCTGCACCGCCACCTTTACCAATCAAGAGAAAGGCAGACTTTACAAAGTAAGTTAGTTTAACAGGGCATTTTTTTGTTGCTTTTGTTGTTGCATTAATCTATAAAATTCCAACAAATAAGTAAAGATTTCCAAATGGCCTTTATCTGGTTTTTGGCTTGGGACTGCAGGACGAAAAGGATCTCTTTTAAAATTTTCCAATTTGATTAATTAATGACAGATAGGAATGAAGGAGATTTGAAAGTCATGTTATTAGAATATTACAAGAAATAAAAATCCTTATCAGCTTGTGTGTTGATTGTAACTATGAACTTCATGCATTTTAGATATGATTGGAACCTGCTGAGTACAGCAACACCTGCAATAAATGCCTGGTTGAGTCCCTTTGACCGGTTAATGACTGCAGCTCGAACCCTAGCACAGGAACTCACACACAGGACCAACTCAGTAATGGCTTGTATCATGACAGAGGGTTTGGAATATCAGAGCATTCATATGCCTTATAAGGTAAGGTCATATGTGTCAAGGAAACAGACATTTCTGAAGCATGTCTGTTTGTATAAATAGTGCTGTGTCATCACTGACTCATAGGCTCAGAAACAGCAGGACTGTGATATATTTATGAAATAGTCAAGGTCTTCAAATGGTTTGTCATCTAATTTATCTTGGTTCAGAGTTCAGATGCGCAGGAATTGAACCACGAGGGTGTTAGCCCCAGTGGTCAAATATCTAAGCATCTGAACGATGAACCTTGGTAAATTAGAAGATAAACCATGAGAAGGCCTTGATTGTTTTCATTCTTAAAATGTTTTGATTAATTCTATGCTGGATTTCATTTATGTGAGTAGTAGTGAACCGGACGTCATACGGCAATTTGATGTCATAATGCCCTATTAGCGGTCAGCGCATCAACCGTTGTTTATCGCAGAATATACAGAGCTTGACTTTCTTCTTTGTTTAACTAGCAGTCAAATTGAGCCATGTTAGATTGCAGTCAAACTTACGCTAAAGACTGTCCTAGAACAGATCCCACCTTACTCTTAATTTAAGAGCGCTGTTTTTATTTGGAATTGAACATATTCAATTTATGTAGCCTGTGTTTAAAGACCAACTGTAAATAAAAACCACTTTCATGCACTTTCCTATATATACAGTTTTTACTTTCAGCTAATTTGTTGTGACAGCAGTAAGTGCATTGAAATTTAATAACCAGTTTTCAGCTCCTCTCATATTGCGTTATTGACATGCATTTTTGCTGGAATGAGAGAATATAATTATATGCAAATTTAAACAGCACATTTCTTGAGGCACTGTACATTGGCCTTACTGATGATGATATTATTTAAGGAGATTGAAAAGTGATGAATATATAAACTTAATTTTTATATCAGCCCGCCTTCTTAGTTCAGTAGGGAGAGTGCAGCTCCACAGATCACAGGGTCATGAGTTAGATCCTTTGGCAAGTCATATGTACTCCATTATGATTTGATAAAAGACATTTGTGTCCGAAACTATTCGTCCTCCACATCTGATTCATGTGGGGAAGTTTGCAATTACTTGCGGAGAACAGGTTTGCACTGGTACAGAATCCAGGAACACTGGTTAGATTAACTGCCTGCTATTACATAACTGAAATACTGTTGAAAAACGGCATTAAATCCAATACAAACAAATAATTTTCATAATTATCATGTATTCATTTTGCTTAATTTTATATTTTCATAAATTTGTTTTATAACCTGTATTATTTCAGAGCAAATACTCGAAAATTACAAACTTTTCAAGAACATTACAAGAAGATGCCTCATGCCAGCTTCTAACTGTGCTAAGACGGTACATTCACAAGCAAGGAACATGCCTTGTGGAGCAGGCCGTCAGTTCGGAGACCATTCCACAGCTTATAACAATCCAGAAAGGGATCCTTGCCCTCACAAGGCAGTGGAAAAATGTCCTTTATATGCCTCAGATATCACAGTTTAACTTTAAATCTAGGAAACACAGACCATACACTGTGTCATTTGCTGTGCCGCCATCAGAAAGTGAAGAAGAAATGGAATTTGATGATGAAGGAAATGTTCAAATACATCTTGAAGATGAAAATGTGTCACTAATTGATGAAGATGTTAATGCAAAGAAGACTGGTTCCAATGTGAGTTTGGGAAAAAGACAAGTACGGTCTGGTTCCCAGCCCAGTTTAAGGCAAAGTAGTCCACAGAGATATGGAGATGCTTCCAAGGAACCAGTGCCCAATTTAAACATCTCAAGAACGTCATCATGGTCTGGAGCACAGCAGACAAGAAAAGCCCATCAGGTAGATTAAATGCTTTTTGCTTGATTTTTTTTTCTTCATCCCCAATCCTCTCTCAACTCTCCCAGAAACTTGTTAAATATGAAAAAGAGTACATCTCCTAATATTTGTTGATATATATAAAATGTTTTTATGTGTTTGAAAAAAAAGGTTTATGAAACAACTTATAGGTAATAAGTTCCTAAAGTTGTTGAGATCAGACCTTAAAACCCCTGCTTTAATTTAAGATTTATATAATCGCAAATTTCTGTTACATTTAATGTTGATGTAAGTCAATTTAGGCTTCTGCTGACAATAATATCGATAGTTCTACTTGCCTGAAATTTAAGAAATTTAGTTTCTCACTTTATTTTTGTTGACTATTCCAGGCACACAGAACATTTGAATCTCCACAACGTGAGACAAACCCTCATATGACCAGTCTATTGCGCAATGACAGTGTATACAGTTTCCAGTCCGCCAGTGCAATGAGTGGCGACCATCATGTTGGACCTACTCCTCCTGCCACACCTTATAAGGTATTTTATATGATAAAGTGGACTGTTGATAGGACACTAGACTTCAAAACGAGGGATCACTCATAATTCCTCGTCCTAAAAATTACTGACAGTTTTAGTAGGTGACTTTAATTTGAGGCAAGGTTGGTGGTTCTACCAATGTGCCCACCTGTGATGAAATAATGCCCGGAGGGGCACCTTGGGTCTTCCTCCACCATTAAATGCTGATAAGTCACCATGTGATCTTTAATTGTGTCTGCTTAAAGTTAAACCCAATAAGAAAAGTTACTTCGAGTCCGGTGTTGGCTGCTTCATGTATGAGAGAACGCTTCTGGAATTGGAGTATGTTCTATATCAAACCAAAAAGGACAGCTTCTTTTAGTGTTGAATAAAATAACCTTTGATATATTGGATATAAACATCTGATTCACAATTGTTTGTTTGTCTGTCAATCCAGCCTGGCCACTTGTTTTATTTTAACATGAATTTATATAAATTTTGACTTGGAAATCTTCTAACAGTCAGGATCCAGACATTAATCTAAATCTACAATATCTGGCATTTCTTTACCATAGTATCATTTGAGGAAGTTGTTGGTTTATCACTAAGAACATCTAAACACATTTGAAAATGCAAGAAAAACTGCTACTTTTCCATACTTTCAACTACTTTTGAAAAGGTAGTATTAAATCCAATATTAAAGTCTGCGACGACATAAATTTTGCCAGACATTGAAAATTTTGTTGTTTTGTCATCTCGTATTGAATTTTTCCATTTATGATTATTGATTACTTTTATTTTTCAGAGAGATTTTTCAAAGAGTAACATGTTGAAATCCAAGGTGGATGATTTGTATCGCTGGATGACCATGCAGCAGAGTGGTGGGTTTGCTTCCCATCCACTTGACGAGGAACCAGTTGGCTCAGTCAAAAGGCAGGACTCGTTTCTCGAGGCATTCGGACGTGGACTTGGTGCTGAGGAAAGTCACACTGATGTAAACATGGAACATTTCACGCTTGGCACGTCTATAATGCAGCTTGCAGATGCTCGGAATTTGTTCAAACCATTCTTGCAAAGTATTGGATTACACGTGGAAAATGTACGCCCAACTGCCATGCTGAAAAATTTTGGCGGGAATTTGTCTTTGCAAGGACGACTTGAAGTTTTGAAAATCCAGATCGCCGACTCTGTAAAAACAAAGGGAAAGGGGAAAGGAAAGGGGAAAAGAAGCATGAAAATTAGTGACGCTGTGCTAGATTCGTCAGCGTTCTTGTGTGAAATGTTCACGATGAAAGTCTCCATGAGAGACGTGACTGACTTTGAAAAAAGAGATTCAGAGGATGGTGACAGGTTCAAGAAATTTCCTTTCAAATTTGCCATGCATAAACTGGAAGCAAAACCAGCTACACTTCAAGTGAACCTTCTTGTTAATTGTCAAGCTGTGACGCAGTATGTGGATATGCCGCTGCTTAGACTGATACACCAGTTTGTAACGATGATTGGGAACGTGAACGAGACTCGAATTGAGTTGAAACAAGGACATTCTTCCGTTGATTGGATTAGGACTCACAGGAAGCAGGATTCTAAAGGGTCTTCGTCAAGTGCTGAAACTGTCCATTCGGAAGCATCCCGGACTGAGCTAACTAGAGGCAAAAACACTGAAGCTAGTCCTTCCTCCTCAAGGGTATTGTCTACTTTTTCATTTCATGCTATAAACTATGGATAAACAATTTGAGTATCTCTAAACAAGAAGAGACCATATAGTACCTTCAAACGTTCTTCAAATGTGTTTTTATACAATCTTAGCTAAAACTTGACAAAAAACATCATTTGTATGGTAGAATTAGAAATTGAAGGTTAACTTCCAACCCAGAATGGCCTGAAAACTTAGTCTCAAGACTGCATGCTTCAGAGATAGTGTTACATTTTGTTTCTAACTTTGCTTTCATTTATTTTTCCAGACAAACTTAGCATCAGAAGCGAGGCCCACTGACGCATTGAAATCACACAGGAGTAAACCGTCTATATCTTCCTTTAAGTTTCCCTTTGACACCATCAGACCTGAAAGACTGAGCTTCCCAAGTTCAGTGAAAAAGACTAATATTAAATTTGCTAAAGACAAAAAAGGACAAAAGATGGAATCTAAGTCACCTGGAACACATTCTCATGTCGTAACACCGCCACAGTCGCTAAATCTGAGTGATTCTGTACACATTGATTTGGGTGATATGTCGTCTCCGGCCGTCATGGAGAAGACAATTGTTGACGAAATCAAGGAAGAAACGCCACACTGTTGGAGAACTTTGTACCATTTGTTGCAACTGTATTCAACTATGCCAGAAACAAAAAAGGTAGATAGAAAGTCTGCAGGGCAACAGTTACCAGTGATTGAAGAAGAGCAGTCGGATAAGGCAAACATGAGTACACCCTCGGGAAGTGTGAAAACCCGTATTGATCTTGCTGCAGAGGAAGAGGCTGGTTTAGGTACTTATTTTGTAAAATTATATTTAAAGCAGTTTTTTTCACAGCATTTTGTTTTCGAAAAAATAATCAAAGATTTTGTAAAGTTTGTTCTTTGTTAATGCAGTCGTTGGTATAAAGTTATGGATACATAACATGTAAAGGGGTAAGTTTAAGGCCCTGAAGGATGTGGCATGTAGTAATTATACTGTTAGTTAGTTTGTCTGTTAAAAGAAAACACAACGTTTCAACTATAACTATTAAATGATTCAAGAGATTTACATGAAGCACTACTCAAATGTCTGGTCTGCATGTCGAAGGTCAAGGTAAGAGCATTTATCTGTGAGGAATTTATCACATGCTACTGACATCTCTTGCTTTTAAAGTATGTCTGCATATTACAAATCTGTTTTTTTAAAGGCACAGAAGCATTTCAGATTGGTAATATAGTACGGTACTGTGAAATCAACAATATTTGTGGAGGACTAATATTCTTGGATTTTGTGGTAGCATCAATCCATGAAGTGAAATGCTAACAAGCAAATATAATTCCCTTCATTTTGTTTGCTTAAGTTGAAATCCATGTTTGCCTGAACCACAAAGTTTCCTACCCAGGAATCTGTTTTGTTGGGTTTAACATCACACTGACACAGTCATAATTCATATGAGCCGTGCCATGGGAAAAGCAACATAGTGGCTTTGCGACCAGCATGGATCCAGACCAGCCTGCGCATCCGCGCAGTCTGGTCAGGATCCATGCTGTTTGCTTTCAAAGCCTATTGCAATTAGAGAAACTGTTAGGGAACAGCATGGATCCTGACCAGACTGCGCGGATGTGCAGGCTGGTCTGGATCCATGCTGGTTGCAAAGCCACTATGTTGGTTTTCTCATGGCACGGCTCAATTATGGTGACGTTCCAGCTTTTCATGGTGGAGGAAGACCCCAGGTGCGCTTCTAGGCATTATTTCATAATGAGCTGGCACATGGGTAGAGACGTTCTGTAAGCCAGCTGGATGGCTTTCTAACATGAAGAATTCTACGCTCCAAGTGAGGCTCAAACCCACATTGGTGAGGGGCAAGTAATTTAAAGTCAGTGACCTTAACCACTCGGCCAAGGAAATTATAAACAATTTCACAGTATTTAGAGTTTCATTAAATACCTTTTGTTATGTTGATTGTATGTATTTTTGAATGGTAATACATTTCATGTGAGTATTTGAGGTTATTGAAATATTTACTACATTTATAAATGGATAGTTTCAAATACAGTAACTCTTTTGCAATTATGGTTGTGTCTGTCTGATTAAAGACGATTCCAGACAAAAATATGTTTTGTTCTTGCAGGGCCTGGGACAAGCAGTAGTGGGGAGTATGAGAACACACCACTTGCTAGATCTACGTTCAGTAGAACCAGGTTTAAACAAAGTAAGTCAAGATCTATTTTGTTTGTGACACAGGTAATGACCTGAATATGTACAAATGCAAGAAAAAGCTTTATTAGTGAGATGGTTCATGTTGGTATTAGAATATATAGATGCCCTTGTTTTAACTGTAGTCCTTAGGAAATTGGACCTGTGGTGTGCTTTGGGGGAATATATTGTCTCAGATTTGAGCATCGTAGAGTTAATTTTTTCTGCATGTTGAGACATTAAATTTGTGTAGCACTGAAAAGTTGTTAATTATTAGAGGTATACTGGTATGGGATGACATGTGACTTTGAGAAATAAATGTTTGAATTTTTGAGATTTGTTTTCAACAGTTCACTGAGCTCATAGAATTACGTTCTTGTTATTTGTAATGAACAACTTTATGCTTTACAAATACTGAATGATTTTGCCTAAATCTAGGGATGTGTCCTTGTACTGATTTATTTTAGCTTGATTGTAATAAAAGCTTAAAGCCCATTTGAACCGCTGTCAAGTCACCGACCTTGGAAAACCAGTACTGGTGTCGTATGAGAATGCATGATGGTGACCCCGTTTGGGCTCGAACCCAAACTTTCTGGGCTGAATGTCTGACACCATAACCACTAGACCACCACTCCTGTCCCTTTCAGTTTGACATTATTAGTCCAGGTAGACTTTCTTAAAGAGAAAATGTGTCATAAATATTTTAAGATTTGAATTTTGTTCAAGTAAGGGTAACACAGATTATTGAAGCATTTGATTTAAATCTGAATAACTATTTGTGTAGGTATCTATATTGGAGACAGTATACCACTTGTTGTATTTGGCATTGCGAAAGTTGAAAAGGTGAAAATTCTGGCGGTACTCAGCGGTCTAAAGCTAGAAGCAGAGATGAGAAATGTACATGGTACTGGTACTATCAAGGAAAAAGTGAAGGGATTTCTGCAGAGAAAGTCGTCTGAGTCATCCTTCACGGCTCATGTAGGACACACCATGCTGGTGCTGCTGGAAGGCCCAAGTCTACAGTAAGTGGACCACCTGTTGAACATATAGGATGTTGCCAAAATTTATGCCAAAACCTCAAAATTTTATACTGATGAAATTAAATGATTTGACAGAACAATGTACATCTCTTTTTGCAATAGCAGATTATATTTTGTTTAATATTTTAAAAAGTTTTTGATTAAGGCATACTAGATATAGTAATTTCAAACTAAGGAATATAATGAGGGTATTTTCAAAGACTGGAAGTCTGTTTGACTTTACTTGCCTTTACTTTGCATTCAGAGCAAGTCTTGCATGCATAATTTTGCATTGTTGCATTATAGTCAAAATAATGGCTACATAAAACATTTAACTTGTAATAGACTTTTGCTAAACAAGGTAAACTTGGTAACTGTTAAACCAGACAGTTTGGCAAGGGGTTTATATTAAACATATTAAATTATAAAAATTATAAAAATTATAAAGAAATTAACTGAATAAATGCTGATGAATGTGCTGTTACAAGTAGTCCTACATATTTGGCAAGTAAGCGGTACATTGCAAATACTACCTTGCAAATTAATTGTAATTTCAAATAACAAACTTTCAGCATTGTGAAAATATTTGATTTAACAGTATATTATCAAAAGCATTAAATCACGTGGACAATTCTGTGTCTTTATTCCAGAACTGTGGTAACTGTCAATGTTGGTCGTTCCCAAGCCTTGCATACCACAGTAAAGCGAAGAGGAAAGGGACACAACTCTGCTCTTGTTTCTATAGGAGAAATTGAAGTGGATATACCACAACACCCTGTGGTGCTACATGGCATGTTAACAAGGGGAACAACCCAGTTGTCTAGCACTTTACAAGAGTTCCGCAGACCAATTTATAGAGCAAGGTTAGAAAGTCATTGATTCGCCAAGTTCCATTCGACAGTAAAACAAGGGGTCTATGAATGTAGATTGATTAGCCTTTCTGGATAGCTCAGCAGTCAGAGAGTAAGACGTTGCATTAACCCTTATCATGCTGGACACGACTGATTCTGCCTTTGTGACCAGTGTAGATCATTATCAGTCTGCACATCTGTGCAGTCTGATCATGATCTGCACTGTTCACCATTCAGTCAGTATCTTTTGGTAAACACCCCTTTTAACAGTTCATGGTACTGTCCAAATTGAAAGATGGACAAGTTCATTATAGAAATTTAGCAGGGTAAGGGTTAAGATATTGGCACTTTGATCTCAGGGCAAGGTGTGTGTTATTGTGACTATTTGAAAGAAGACAATGTGTCTGATGTCATTAGTCCTCCTGATTTATGTCGGGAAGTTGTCACTGATTTGCTGAGAAAACAAGTTAGTGCAATGAACTGTGTTAACACAACTATAAGATGGGTAAATTTAACTAATATTTAATGTCAGAAGTTGTTTACCAAATTTAATAAGGAATAAAAATAATTTTGATAATGATTGGCAAAGTTCCAGTAGCATTTCACCATTCTTATAAATGGGTCTTGACAGAAACCATCTGTTTTAGGGACAATGTCAGGACCCCGTCTTACATGCAATCCACCTTATATGCAAGTAAACATGGTACTGGTTCAGAATCAATGAACACTTGTTAACTTAACTGAAATTCTGTTTGAAAAAACATGTTGAACCAAAATCTTGAAGATAAAATAGATTGATGTGTTTTATTTTTGCAGTATCACCATTTTGACAGACTTAATCAGTTTTTCAGCTGAAAACACTTGTACTAGACTTTTAACTTTTAGGTGAAGCTGGATTTTGACAACAGAGTTCTAGTAGAATTGAGTTCTTTATAGTGTGTGTGTTCGGGTTTAACGTCTTTTTCAACAATTTTCAGTCATATAAACAACGGTGTCTACTTGTAGCAGTGAGCACAATGCCCAAGTTTATAGTGCTGCCTCACTGGAATATCACGCCATAGACACGTGGCATGATACCCCACCCAGTCACATTATACTATATTATACTATATTATACATATAGTCCTAGTACTATCCTCTTAATGCTGAGCGCCAAGCGAGGAAGCTACTAGTACCATTTTTTACATCTTTGGTATGACGCGGCCGGGGATCAAACCCACGACCTCCCGCACTCGAAGCAGACGCTCTACCACTAGGCTACCGAGGCGGTTATAGTAGAAATAAAAAAAATGTATATATAATTAATTTTTACAGTAATAGTATTTTGTTAAAAAAAGACAAAAAAAGTACAAGTAGTATCATAAGAATTTCAAAAAAGGTTTTACATATTGTTACTGTAGGAATACAGAGATGGATTATGGCACCATTGATTCTAAAGGCTCGGGAGCAGACACATCCCGTCCATCAACTTTGCCTCGCCCACAGAGAATCTTTGAAGCTAAGAAGTCAGTGACTCTCCATATACACCTGAAAGCTATTCTACAGGGAATAACAATAGGAGCTTCTTTGCTTCCTTCACTGAGAGCTCAACACAAGGTAAGTCATCCTATCTTTATATGGGTTTTCTGATCTAGACAGTGAAACTTGGACTAAGTGTTTTTGTTGTGTCTAGGTTTGCAGCCTCCAAAGCAGAATGGTTAAGTTAGTTGACATTGCCCCGCACTGGTGTGGGTTTGAACCTGGGGCCAAAATGCGACTATAGGCGTTATATTTTTAACCAAAACCTGAGTTATTAGATTGGGGTAGATGTCGGTCGGGCTGGCGGGCGGGCAGCGGTGGCGTCAAACTGGTGTTTCCGGTCAATAACTTTTGTTTCAGTAAAGATATTTGAATAAAACTTGGTATGTATGTAGCTTATATCAAGACAAAGGCTGGGATTGATTTTGGGGTTTCTGGGGTCAAGGTCAAGGTCACTGTTACTTAAAATAGAAAAAGGGTTTCCGGTCAATAACTTAACTTAGGAATGAGCTATCATGATGAAACTTGGTGTATAGAAAACTTATATAAAGTTGTAGCTTGGGATTGATTTTGGGGTTTCTGGGATCAAGGTCAAGGTCATTGTTACTAAAAATAGGGTTAGGGTTAGGTTAGGGTTAGGGTTAGCGTATCTTCTACATGCATGGAGGGATTTTGATGAAAGTTGGCACAATTGTTCACCATCATGAGACGGAGTGTCATGCGCAAGAACCAGGTCCCTAGGTTTAAGGTCAAGGTCACACTTAGAGGTCAAAGGATAAAAGAATGAAAACTTTGTCCGGAGCATATCTTCTTCATGCATTAAGGGATTTTGATGTAACTTGGCACAATTATACACCATCATGAGACGAAGTGTCTTGCGCAGTTCCCTTCTTTACTTCCCTTTGTTGTTACTATAAATAGCTTATATTGTAACTTTTTCATTACTAGACATAGGGAAAAATCGAGACCACTTTTCTGTAGTACAACATGCATGTTACATCCAATTTTGAGGTGTATTTTGACCAATCTCTACCTGGTAAGGATTTCTGTGTGGGCTTACAATTTTTTTTTCTTGTATTTTTTTTTTTTTTTTTTTTTAAGATTAACTTCCCTTAGTTGTTACTATAAATAACTTATATTGTAACTTTTTTATAATTGACCGTAGGGAAAAACCAAGACCACTTTTCTGTGGTACAACATAGTTGTTACTTTCTAATTTTAGGTGTATTTTAAGGTATCTCTACCTGGTAAGGAGTTTTTTTGTGGACTTAGAAAAACAAAAGAATTACAACCACAAAATTAAAATTACATCTGCAAATACAGGTGCTAGAGTAAAGAAATTCGCTGTGTCATTCTGGCACTCTTGTTTATTCTTATGAAAAGTGTTGAAAACCTGGTTTCGTGGCATTGCTGCGTTTCTTGTCTACCCTTGTAGCGTCGATATCCGATTATATGCGTATTATCAGGACTCCTCCCAGGACGGCGATTGACGAGTATATATAGTCTCGGCACCAAGATCAAGCTGATTGCGTCACGTACTTGTTAATTTTTGATAACCTGACAAAAGCAAAATGTATTTGCATACTGGCTATTATTTCTTACATGTTATAACTATTAATTGTGTTAATAATTAGTTCCCTCATTGAAATAAATGTTTGTAACTATGCGGTCATGTAAAGGAAATGAAAAAGACAAACTCCGCTGTGTTTCGTTGATACTTTATTTGACTTTTCAAAAGAGTACAATAATGTCGTCTGGAAGTGATCTTTCTGAAAATGAAGAAAATACATGTAATCATTATCATTCTAATTCTGACATATCAGTTCCGTCGGATGATGATTCCGACGATAAAATTCTGTTGATTCAGTTAGCTGAACATCAGAGAAATGAATGGTCGGAGAATTAGCATGTACACGTACATCGCATACTATACAAATGGATAAAATTAACACCACTAAACATGTTTGAAATTCATAAAATACAAAAAAATGTGTGTAAATAAACGCATGTTTGTAAATTTAATAATTCTTCAAAGATGGATGTAAATATCACGACTTCACTGTACTTTACACAAGCTCTCAGCGCGTGTCACACAACGTTCATGTACATGTTTATAAATAGATTATAAATCAAAATGAACCGTCGATATTCACAAAAAAACGGATGTAAATTTCAAGTAATGCTGATGTATATATTCTGTGTTAATAATGTATTTCTATTTATTGAAATTTATTGTGTTTATATGTGAAAAAAAGTAAGAAAATCAGAAATGATCAAATATTTATTAAATTTAATAGGTGTGTTAAAATTGTGAATATTTCGAATTCTATTTGGATATAAGTTACGGATGAAATTGGATATAAAAATATTTGTTCAAACTTCGAAGATTTTATAAGTTTATTTTAATTCACACCTAAGTTATTAATGTTTCTCTGCATGATTTCAATTCACTGCATGCGAGTGTGATTATGATAAGATCAGATAATGTTCTTCAACGTCAGGTAGTAATTCTTATCTCGCCGCAGCAGGTATGTTTCGCTATCGGCCTCAGGGAGTTAAAGCTTAGAATTCTTTATTTGAGGAAGCCATCTAGCTGGCTTATGGAAGATCGGTGGTTCTACCCACTGGCAGGTGCCTGACCATGCCTGGAACAATGCCCAGAGTGACACCTGGGGTCTTCCTCTACAGCAAGAGAAATGGTTTCTCTTTTCTGGTCAGTTTTTAGCTCGACTTTTCGAAGAAAAAGTAGAGGTATTGCACTCGCCCCGCTGTCGGGGTTGCCGTTGGTTAAAGTTTTTGATAAAGTCAAATATCTCTGTTACTATCAAAGCTTTTGACTTGAAATTTAAAATGATTATTTACTATCAAAGTCTTCACCAGGGGAAACAATCCCCATAACTCTGGTTTGAATTTTGACAGAGTTATGCCCCATTTTAACTTAGAATTTTTCGGGTATAGTTTTATAAAGTTTTTACTGGAAAAGCTCTGATTCAGAGTCAAGCATCGAGAAAAGTCGAGCGTGCTGTCTTACAGACAGCTCTTGTTTACTCTGCTGGATCGTGGCATAAAGATATCATAATGTTTGTCCATCTTTTGATGTTTCTGTTGGGGACGTCCAAAGACTTCAACTCACTTGCCCCTCACCACTGTGAGGTTAAAACCTCGCTTTGGATGTTGAACTCTTTCATGTGAAAAAGTCATCCAGCTGGCTTACGGAAGGCCAGTTCTACCCAGGTGCCCATGAGATATACACAGAGGGGCACCTTGGGTCTTCCTCCACCATCAAAAGCTGGAAAGCCGCTCTATGACCTATAATATTGTTGATTTTTATTAAACTAAACACAAAAATACTGTCATTCATGAAGGGATTTAGATACTTCACGGGTATTTGAAACTTTACATTGATATTCTTGATCAGTTACGTTATATGATGACTGGAATTGTTTTTATGACTTGACCTGTGTTATTTTGTGACTTATATAGTTTTTCAGGCTGGACCTATATTATTTAATAACGTTTATTGTTTTTCAGACTGGACCTATATTATTTAGTGACCTTTATTGTTTTTCAGACTGGACCTATAACAATAAGTGGTATAACACTGAAGAAAGCCAAGTTTACTTTAGACCTCCCTCATCATACACTCAGCTTTAAATCCAAGGTTTGTTTATGTTTTATAGAAACAATTTTGTGTTTGTGCCCATTAAAATGTAATCAAATGACATGAAATATAGTCAGAGTAACCCATTCATATTGAATTGATATTCATATAATATGTGATATACTTTTGAATTATTATGTCGTCCCCCCCCCCCTCCCCCACTGGGGGACTGGGGGAGACATATTGTTTTTGCCCAGTCTGTCCTTCCGTCCGTCACACTTCATTTCCAATCAATAACTGGAGAATCATTTGACCTAGAACCTTCAAACCTCATAGGGTGGTAGGGCTTATGGAATATACGAACCCTTTTGTTTTTGGGGTCACTCCATCAAAGGTCAAGGTCACAGGGGCCTGAACATGGAAAACCATTTCTGATCAATAACTTGAGAACCACTTGACCCAGAATGTTGAAACTTTATAGGATGATTAGTCATGCAGAGTAGATGACCCCTATTGATTTTAGGGTTACTCTATTAAAGGTCAAGGTCACAGGGGCCTGAACATTGAAAACCATTTCCAGTCAGTAACTTGAGAACCACTTGACCCAGAATGTTGAAACTTCATCGGATGATTGGACATGCAGAGTAGATGACCCCTATTGATTTTGGGGTCACTCTGTTAAAGGTCAAGGTCACAGGGGCCTGAACATGGAAAACCATTTCCGATCAATAGCTTTAGAACCACTTGACCCAGAATGTTGAAACTTCATAGGATGATTGGACATGCAGAAAAAATGACCCCTTTTGTTTTTGGGGTCACTCCATCAAAGGTCAAGGTCACAGGGGCCTAAACATGGAAAACTATTTCCGATCAATAACTTGAGAACCACTTGACCCAGAATGTTGAAACTTCATAGGATGATTAGTCATGCAGAGTAGATGACCCCTATTGATTTTGGGGTCACTCTGTTAAAGGCAAAGAAAATCTCCTATATAAGTGACCCCCCCCAAATACCAGACTTTTTAATCCCCAATATACAAGATCCTGTCTGGTCCAGTCTGATAAGGGTCCATAAAACCCCTGTAGACTTGACATGTAGCCTAATTATTTTCAGAGAATCATAAATTTTATTGCCTACAGGTAAATTGGTTATTTCCTGTGTTTTGCATTTTATTAATTGAAATGTTGTTGTTTTTTTTTAGTCTTTTTTTTTAGAATGTACACAAAATTATTTTAATTGATAAGATACTAAATTTGATTGCTCAGTCATGTTGAGTAATGTTTTGGCCCATTAAATTATAACTCTTATAGCAAAGCAATTCTCACTATAAAATAATTTTTCAAAACTTAATAAGAGAAATTACAAGTTTGTTTATTCAATGATTATGATCTTTTTATCAAAAGTAACAAAATAAAAACGAAAAAAAAGATAATTGCTGGATTTTATTAGAAATTAAAGAAGCGTTCAGTTGCATTTTTAATAGATAAAGAAGGTATATAGACAAAAGGATGTTATATATTAAAACTGCTTAATTCCTCTTGTGTTGTCTAAATAATGTTAACTTTCTTTTATGTATAATAAAATCCAGCAATAAAGATATATCATTGTTCAAAATACACAATAATTTATTACTTTTAAAAGCTATGTGCCTGAATGCATTTTTTTTTTTATATTTTTGATAATAAAAACAGCAATAATGAGATGTAATTGTTAAAAAACTTACTTTATTAAAAATATGATAAAAACACTTTTGTATCTTATCACTTTGTTTATTTAGCCCTAATTCAGTCAAGCTTTCTAAACTCGTTATAAAGGTGAGAAATATCACCTGCAATTTATTTACTGCACAGTAGCTATACAGTAGCTTATTATGATAAACAGAAGCAAGTCTACCAATGGTCCCGACTTGTGTATTGGCCCATATCGCCAATACACAGACCTTATCATCTCCATAGGCCACATACCAGGCATACCAGAATCAGTGTCTTTAAAGGTCAAGGTCACAGGGGCCTGAACATGGAAAACCATTTCCAGTCATTAACTCGAGAACCACTTGACCCAGAATGTTGAAACTTCATAGGATGATTGGTCATGCAGAGTAGATGACCCCTATTGATTTTGGGGTCACTCTGTTAAAGGTCAAGGTCACAGGGGCCTGAACATGGAAAACCATTTCCGATCAATAGCTTGAGAACCACTTGACCCAGAATGTTGAAACTTCATAGGATGATTGGACATGCAGAAAAAATGACCCCTATTGATTTTGGAGTCACTCTGTTAAAGGTCAAGGTCACAGGGGTCTGAACATGGAAAACAATTTCCGGTCAGTAACTTGAGAACCACTTGACCCAGAATGTTGAAACTTCATAGGATGATTGGACATGCAGAGTAGATGATCCCTATTGATTTTGGGGTCACTCTATTAAAGGTCAAGGTTGCAGCGGACAGAAAATGGAAATCCATTTCCAGTCAGTAACTTGAGAACCATTTGACCTAGAACCTTCAAACTTCATAGGGTGATAGGACTTACAGAGTAGATGACTCCTATTGTTTTTGGGGTCACTCCATCAAAGGTCAAGGTCACAGGGGCTGAACATAGAAAACTCTTTCTGATCAATAACTTGAGAAGCACTTAACCGAGAATGTTGAAAGTTAATAGGATGATTGGACATGCATAGTAGATGACCCCTACTAATTTTGGGGTCACTTGATCAAAGGTCAAGGTCACAAGGGCCTGAACATGGAAAACCGTTTCCAATTCATAACTTGAAAACCGCTAGGCCCAGAATGTTGAAACTTAGTGGGATGATTGGACATGCCAAGTAGATGATCCCTATTGCAGCCAACCATCAGTGTCTCTTTGACTTTCGCCTTTTGTCCCCTGTTGACTTCTTGCTTATATGACTATGCATTGGGGGAGACATGCGCTTTTCTACAAAAGCATCTTCTAGTTTAATTTTCATGGGCCGAAATTATTATGGTTTTGGCCAAAACGGCTATTTTGAGGATAAGACTTCGCAAATTTCCACTTCTGAACATTAAGTGAATGGTAATTTGACTTGTTGGTTTTTGATTTAATTTTGTTGATTGAGTCAACCACAGAATTCATGAAAATTAGTCCCTCATGAATATTAATGATTTGACAGTAGATTTATTTTAGGTTCTTTTTTTCTGTAAGTTTCAGTAACTTAGACATTTTGTGTGGAGGAAAGCACTCATTGTACTGTCTTTGACGCACTTTATTTTATGAAAATCCATCGAGTAATAGGGAAAATATAGGCAAAATATTACCTGAATCGGGACGTTTTCTCAGTTTGTAAGGTGTCCAAAAGTCACACGGATTGGCCACCCTTTGATGCAGTGCTTGAACTTTTTTTTATTAGAACATATAGCTACTGTTAAAATGGGTTTAAACTAAATTTTAAGCCAAGAATTGTCTAATTATCAATGTTACATTTACATATGAAAGTTTTAATCATCATTTCACATTTCATCCCAAATTTTTTATTTGTTTTCTAGTTCGCATAAAAAATATGCATGATATATTTGTCTGTAGATGTGTGCATTTTTATACATACATTGTATTAAATCTGCCCAGTGTTTTTTTTTTCATTTTGTACATATTAAACCTTCCCTGTTTTGATTGTTTGTGATGTTTTTATTTGGTGTTTTCTGTTGTTTGACCTTTTTGTAGTCTGAAATGTGGGAAAAGGTATACTATCTCTGCAATGTACTGCACTTTTGTTCTGAATATGCATGTCTTTTTGGTGTAGTTTTCTTTCTTCGTCATACACATAAAAATTTATTATTTTGAAAATTTCATAGTGTGAGTAATGATTACCACATATTGCTTATATTTTTACTTCATTCACATTTTTATGCACAGGAATATTAATTTTCAACTCTATCTAAGTCTGCTTGCAAATTAAAATATCTTGGGCTTTCTTTTATAATTCAGACTCAGAAACTTTTTTGGATAAGAAATTTTTTTTCTACCAAAGAGTTATTTGAATGCTTCAGATATCTGGTATACATGTATGTGTGAAAAAACTCTAGTTTCTCTATGATAATTTGACAATAGACTTTAATTGTTATGTTCATCATAGCATAGATATTGTTGAAAATTGATAAAACACACAGGTGCAACTACAAGGACTTGTTTAACAATAAGTTTCAAGTTTCTCGACTGGATTGAAATATTGTAGCAACTGATTGTTTTGTAATTTTTAGCTCACCTGAGCACAAAGTGCTCATGGTGAGGTATTGTGATCATGCTGTGTCCATTGTCCGTCCATCCATTTGTCAAGTCATCCGTCGTCAACAATTATGTTTAAACGACATCTCCTCCAAAACCACTGAATGGATTTTGATGAAACTTGGCCTGGATGTTCCTTGAATAGTCCTCTTTCAAAGTTTTTCAAACGGTTCCGCTTGGTTGCACATAGGGGCCGCCAGAGCTAAAAATAGAAAAATTTTTAAACGACATCTCCTCCTAAACCAATGGTCCGATTTTGAAATAATTTTACACAAATGGTCCTTCTGTCACCCTCTACCAAGATTGTTCAAATTATACTGATTCGTCAAAAAACGTGGCCGCCAGTGGGTGTGGTCTATTTTCCCTATACAGTAAAACACCGCTCACTCGAGGTGGCAAGGGGATGAGCAAAATGCTCGAGTTATCCATGGTTTCGAGCGACCCAAACATTGACCAACATATGAAGAAAATTGAAGTTTGTTTTACCAATTGTCATCAGGACCATTTACAGAGGAAACAGTGATGCGTAATAATAACACACTCGTGACATTTTCAAAAACGTATTACATACGTTATACTCGAATCCGCATATAATAATTAATCATTATTTGATCAGTAAAACTTTTCTTCAACCTTTCATCAATAATGAATCTCATTTTTAGACCAAATATACCGACAAACAAACATTTAAGATAGTCTGGGAATAGACCAAGCAATTCTCACGGCGTGCGAAAATTTTAAATTAACCAATTTCTTTTGTCTGCCGAAGGTGTTAAGGTAAATATTAATATTTTGACACCTCTGCTCGAGTTTGCCAGAAGCAACAAAGAGTAAATTAATACACAGGGACCAGATGTCATGCTCGAGCGATCGAGTTATCGATGCTTGACCCAGCCATGGTAATTTCACATAGAAAATAGAAGGAAATTGACCGGGACCAAATGAATTGCTTGAGCGAGCCCGGGTGCTTGAGTCATCGATGCTCGAGCGAGCGGTGTTTCACTGTATGTATATAGTGGAAACTTTAAAAATCTTCTTGTGTGAAACTGCAGGCCCAATTTTAAAATAATTTTACACAAATGGTCCTTATGTGACCCTCTACCAAGATTATTCAAATTATTCCGATTGGTCAAAAAACATGGCTGCCAGGGGGCGTGGTCACTTTTCCTTATATGTATATAGTGGAAATTAAAAAAATCTTCTTGTGTGAAACTGATGGCCCGATTTTAAAATAATTTTGCACAAATGGTCCTTGTGTGACCCTCTACCAATTTTGTTCAAATTATTCCGATTTGTTAAAAAACATGGCCGCCAGAGGGCGTGGTCACTTTTCATCAACAATTTCTTTAAACATCTCCTCCAAAACCACTGAATGGATTTTGATGAAACTTTACACAAAGGATCTCTGGGTACCCCTCTTTCAAATTTGTTTAAATGGTTCCGGTTCATTGAACATATGGGTCTTTTTCGTTAAAAATAGGTTTTCAACTATCACACTTTAAGAATCTTTTTCTCTTGAGCTTTGATATTTGGCATGTGATATAAGGGTTTAACTCTCTACCATAATTGACCAAATTATTGCCCTAAGGTCAAAAATGGCCATGCCCCTGTATGTGACATGTACTTACTATAGGCTTTTATATAAGAAACTTTGAAAATCTTCTTCTCTGAATCAGTTATAGCTAGAGCGTATGATATCACAGTTGTACTGTCAAACTATTGCCCTAGGTTAAAGAATGTGTGTGACAGCTAACATAGAAGAAACCTATCGATACTTGTACCATTGCGTTATACAAACACACTTAAAGCCTTATACACAGGTGAGCGCTTTAGGGTCAGTGACCCTCTTGTAAGATTTTAGTTTTAGGATTTCACTATTTAGTCCTCATTAGCATACATAACAAACTTTTGGATTGTACAATACAATACAATAAATTTTATTTAAAGTCGGCAAGACATCAAAACAAGAAACATAAGCTCGAGAAGAGCTTTTATAACCGACTGCAATAAGTTTGTACCACTGGTCACTTTCAGAGTTCTCACTTTTTATGAATTTTTTTGAGAGAAATTATTTTTTGCCTAAAATGTGCGGGTTAGTCCCTTTAAGGTTGTTGCACATTTCATCACCAGTTGAGCCGTGCCATGAGAAAATCAACATAGTGGGTTTGCGACTAGCATGGATCCAGACCAGCCTGCGCATCCGCACAGTCTGGTCAGGATCCATGCTGTTCGCTAACGGTTTCTCTTATTTCAATAGGCTTTGAAAGCGAACAGCATGGATCCTGACCAGACTGCGCGGATGCGCAGGCTGGTCTGGATCCATGCTGGTCGCAAACCCACTATGTTGGTTTTCTCATGGCGCGGCTCAGTTATGAACTGACTTTTGAAGATCGATGATGATATTATTTTCTTTAGGACTTAATTTCATGTCAACAATGCAGAAAATTAATCCAGGTGAACAAATAAAATTTCCATCTTCAATAATTTCGATCTTCTTTATTTATTTCCTTGCAACATATCCTTGCTGACTAAAAGAAATGATTCAGCAGTTACTGTTATAATTGTTAGAGATTTATAAGTCAAGTTTACTATTTCCGCTAGTAACCACTATAATTGTTAGAGATTTATAAGACAAGTTTACTATTTCCGCTAGTAACCACTACAATTGTTAGAAACTTATAAGACAAATATACTATTTCCGCTAGTAACCACTATAATTGTTCGAGATTTATAAGACAAGTATACTATTTCCGCTAGTAACCACTATAATTGTTCGAGATGTATAAGACAAGTTTACTATTTCCGCTAGTAACCGTTATAATTGTTAGAGATGTTTAAGACAAGTTTACTATTTCCGCTAGTAACCGTTATAATTGTTAGAGATGTATAAGACAAGTTTACTATTTCCGCTAGTAACCGTTATAATTGTTAGAGATGTATAAGACAAATATACTATTTCCACTTTTCTGCTTCTTTATCTTCTTTAGTACAGGCTAGTTCAAATAATTGACATTGAGCTTTGAATATTAATGGATTATTAACATGTACCATTTGTCAATTAAAGTAATATTTTGGTAGTGTTGTCACAAAATTTGTTCAAAGATACAAAGATGTTTTGATTGTAAAGCACACTAAAAATAAAATGTTTTAGTCATTTTTAGCTTGACTATACAAAGTATGGAGAGCTGTCCTACTCAACCTGGCGTCGGTGTCCTTCCGCGTCCGCACCTTGGTTAAAGTTTTGATGCACTTTCTCCTTATCTCTGTAATTACTTGATGGATTTGTTTCAAACTTAAAATAGTTATTCCTATTCATCACTCGCATCATATGGCACAAGGGCCATAACTCTCATACCAATATTTCATGAATTATCCCCCCCCCTTTTTACCTAGAATTTCAGGTTAAAGTTTTGATGCACTTTCACTCTATCTCAGTTATTACTAAATAGATTTGATTCAAACTGAAAATAGTTATTTCTCATCATCTCCCACATCATATGACACAAGGTCCATAACTCTGGTACCAATATTTAATGAATTATCCCCCCTTTTAACTAGAATTTCAGGTTAATGTTTTGATGTACTTTCACTCTATCTCAGTTATTACTAAAGGATTTGATTCAAACTTAAAATAGTTGTTCAACATCATCACTCACATCATATGACACAAGGGCCATAACTCTTGAACCAATATTTCATGAATTATCCCCCTTTTTACTTAGAATTTCAGTTTAAAGTTTTGATGCACTTTCACTATAGTTGTTCCACCTTATCACCTACATCATATGACACAAGATGCATAACTCTGGCACCAATATTTTCATGAATTATGCCCCCTTTTACTTAGAATTTAAGGGTAATTTTGATGCATTTTCAGTATATCTCAGTTATTATGACATGGATTTGATTCAAACCTAAAATAGTTGTTCCACCTTATCACCCATAATTATCAGATGACACAAGGTGCATAACTCTGGCACTAATTTTTCATGAATTATGCCCCCTTTCACTTAGAATTTAAGGTTAATTTTGATGCACTTTTTGCTTAGAATTATACTTATATAGTGTTTTGATACACTTGATTTTTACCTCTCTTATTACTTAATATTTTTGACACAGACTCAAGCTATTGTGCAATATCTTCATCCACCATTGGAGTCATTAAACACTCCAGTGACAGCTCCAGTTTCCTCAGGTGTGCCCAGTTTTACTATCCAGCATCAGAATAGTCGAGCGCGCTGTCTCCTGTGACAGCTCTTGTTTATATCATTGCAGCCATTTTCTTACAAAGTTTTCATCTTACAGTCTGATGTTTTCATTTTATTTTGTATATTTTCATACATCATCATAGTTTTGTGTGTGTAATTTATTTCCATAATACCAGTAACCTTTAGCCTGCTGGCTGCAAGTGATTTTGCCTTTGCAACCAGTGCAGACCAAGATCAGCCTGCACAAATGTGTCTGCACTGTTCACTATTCAGTCAGTAAATTTTTAGTGAACACCCCTTTTAATAATAAGTGTACACCCAAATTGAATGATGGACCAGTCCATTTTAGAAATTTAGCAGGGTAAAGGTTAAATGTTTTATGCTTTGTGTCTGCTACAGTTGGAGCATTTGAGTGTTATTATCTTTACTTTGTAGGTTAAGACAATGGAAACTTCAATACCTTCTTCGGCCAGTATAGACCTGCCACCTATACATGTATATGCTGACTACAGACACTACAGTGCTAATGCACCAATCACAGAGGATCTAACAGAGGGTCTAATGTTAAAGGTAAGCATAAATGTACTGATTTTGGACACTACAGTGCTAAGCACTGGTTGCAGAAGGTCTAACAGAGGTTTTTATGTTAAAGATAAGACTTAGTGTACATTCAGTATACTCCAATGCACTATGATCACAGATGATCTGATTGTAAAGGTTTGTGTATATGATATTCTGACTTGTGACTCTACATTCAGAGAGGGTCTTACATAAGGCCTAATGTTAAAATTATGTTTATATGCTGGCTACATTCCTATAGTAACTACCAGCTTACCCACATGAATCAGAGGTGGAGGGTCAAAGGTCAACAGGGCTTTTTTCCTGTCCGGTCCATAACTCTGCCATCCATGAAGGGATTTTGATATTACTTGGCACAAATGTTCCCCATGATGAGACAATGTGTAATGCGCAAATACCGGACCCCTAGCTCAAAGGTCAAGGTCACAATTGGAGGACAAAGGTCAATATGTTTTTTTTCGTGTCCGGTCCAGAACTCTGTCAACCATCAAGGGATTACAATATTACTTGGCATAAATGTTCCCCATGATGAGACGACGTGTCATGCACAACACCCAGAACCCTAGCTTAAAGGTCAAGGTCACACTTTGAGATCAAAGGTCGATAGGATTTTTTTCCTGTCCAGTCTATAACTTTGTCATGCAAAACAGGATTTAAATATCAGTTGGCACAAATATTCCCCCGGATGAGACAACATGTCATGCACAAAACCTGGGCCCTAGGTCTAAGGTCAAGGTCATACTTAGAGGTCAAAGGTCAAATTAAAGAATTACTTTGTCCGGAGCATTTCTTCTTTATGCATGGAGGGAATTTGATGTAACTTGGCACAAATGTTCATCACCATGAGACGGATTGTTGTGCGCAAGAACCAGGTCCCCAGGGCTAAGGTCAAGGTCATACTTAGAGGTCAAAGGTCAAATTAAAGAATTACTTTTTCCGGAGCATTTCTTCTTCATGCATAGAGGGATTTTGATGTAACTTGGCACAAATGTTCACCACCATGAGGCACCCTTGTTTTTAGAATTACGTCACTTTGTTATTACTATAAATAGATTATATTGTAACTTTTTTATTACTGGCCGTGGGAAAAATCGAGACCACTTTTCTGTGGTACAACATGCAAATCCAATTTTTAGGTGTATTTTGACCTATCTCTACCTGGTAGAGTTTCTTGTGGACTTACATTTTATAGAATTTTTTTTTTTTTTTTTTAGGGTTAATTTCCCTTTGTTGTTACTATAAATAACTTATATGATAACTTTTTTATAATCTGCCAAAAAAATTCCATATGAAAACAACTGTAGGTGTTTATATATGCAAATTTTAATTCAAGTGTTTTGTTATAATATATTGTATATATAGTACAATATTGTTCATACATCATTGACAGATATCAGTTCATTATGTTATACTGCAGTAGAGAAAATTAGGTGCCTTCCAGTAGGGGACTTTGTATTGCATGGCAATACTTCATTCACTTGTTTTTACAGGAGGGTAATTACTTAAATGCTGTAGCTGAGGTCGGAATGTTTGAGCACAGTTTGACCACAGATTTACTCAACCATCTTGTTTTTGTGCAGAAGGTCTTCATGAAGGTAAATAAACTTGAGCTAGTAGAAACAATTTCAGTGTCAAACCAAGTGAATTATATGTCATTCTAATATGACCAGGCAATGCTTAAATCATCACAACGATATTATGTTGACGTCACGTCAACTTGATATTTGTGCCATGTATGCATCGAGAAATAGCGCTTTCAAATTTGATCAAATATTTTACTTAAAAACATGTTTAAACGAAATGTCACATAGCACAACTGTTTTGATTCATTTACACACACACTGAGTTGGTAATTCGCTGTGCAGAATAATTCGCCATCATTTGCGCTCTAATTGAACTCTTTCCCAAGACGTATTACCATTTGCGGTCCAGGCCTGTATAAACAAAGGAGCGTGACGACCTACCATTTGGCGCCTTACATCTGCGAAGAAACAGTTCTGTCACATTTGAACTGATTTTTACAATAAAAGGCGTATTTGAATCGAAATAATTTATAGCAAAACCGTGTTTTAACACTATTTATACACTCCGGCGGTTATATGTCGTACGAAATAATTCACTCGGGCTATGCCCTCGTGAAATTAGTACGCTCAACGTATAACAGCCTGTCATGTATAAATAGTGTTAAAACACTGTTTTGCTATAAATTATTTCTTAATTATTACTTTGAGTTTGGTTTTGCATCACAGTGATGTAATTTATGTCATGTGGCAACTTTCCAGCTTTTGGTGGAGGACAACCCCAGGTTCCCCTCCAGTCAGAATTTCTTTCATCCTTGGGCACTTACATAGAGCCACTGACCTTCCTCAAACCAGCTGGATGACTTCCTTACATGAAACCACAAGCTATTCAAAGTCAGTGACCTTGACCTCTCAGCCACAGAGGCCCTGTACTATTAAACACAGTGAAAGTTTCCTTTGAATGTTTGAATTGTGTGTGAAATATTTGTTAATAATAATAATATATTAAAGTAAAAGTTAACGAAAATATGTAAAAATGATGATTCAGGTATTGAAATGTTTTGTCAACTCTTATTTTAATCAAATAATTCTAAGATGTTCTTCACATTTCAGGAAGTAAATGAGTTACTTCAGAAGGTATCGGGTGGTGACAGACCTGTCCCTATCTGGTCTGATACTGACCAGGCTGTCAAATCCTCACCTGAAGAACAAATACTCTACTCATTCCACTTCAGACTCAAGGTAAGTAGCTATTTTTTCTGTGGTAACATTCTGTAACCTGTTTTCTGTGAAATCTGTTTAGAAATATTAAATCCCCTTTTGCTGCTGTATATTGCTTATAAGTTAAAATTACATAAATTTCTGGAAGCCTAAACACAAAAAAGTATGAGAAGTTTGTCTGGAGGTAGTTATTGTAACGTGCTTTTTAAAATCTTACAGAAAAGGAGTTTGGGGTGTGTGTAGAGGGTGTTGATTAATGTTTACTATAATGTTAAGATAGTATAAGAAATTTTCTGTGAGTGGTTTCTGTGCTTTACATATGCAGTGTTTTCATATTTTGTTACAGGGAATTCAGATCACTGCTACAACACCAACAGCGAGCGCAGTAAGGTTAGAGACAGAGGCTATAGATCTTGAGGTTTCTAACCGAGTACAAATGGCATCGCAGGAAGCTAACCCTAATCTTTGTAAGAGGGATAATGTTGTACATTAGATAATTTATATAATGGTTTTATTTATTAATAAGTAATGACATAAATATATAGCAGAAATGTTTTTAATTGATATAGACACAATAAAGGGTGTATAGTATTACGTCTCTGAGAATAATTTCATTTGGATGTCACATCACATAGATTGTATGGCCGTTATTTGAAAAATTTGTTTAGTAAAACTGTATTAGTGGTATTTTGATTATTAAATGATGGTGACTTAATTTTACCATGTTTTAAAATATACAATGTATATATGATTAACACTTACCAAGTACTGACAAGATAACATGCTCTAATGTTACAGTGTATGAGGACAACCAGAAGGTGTTTATCAAGGCCCAGATAGACCTCAGTCTGTCTCTAGGACAACTCATCAAGGTAAAGTTCTGAATATGTTGACTGGGGCCTTCATGGCTGAATGTTTTGAAACCTTGCATGGATGCAGAATTATTTTATGAGTAAGCCATCAAGCACTTACAGAAGGTTTGTGGTTGTACACAATTCATGAGCCCATCCATGCCTGAAATATTGCCCACAGTAGTGCCTGGTGTCTTCTTTCACCATAAGATAGCTGGAAAGAGACTGAAAGATCTGACATTAGGGGTGATTTAAAACCCACTAAAAACTTAATATATTAAAAACTTGGAAAAAAAAAGCCCACAAATGGTCACATTTGTTAAATGAAAAAGAACTATACTTGGTATGTGTAATAGCATTTATATGTCTTGGTTTATGTAATGAAGAGTATCAGAATTGTCCAAATCTGAAGAAATGAAAAATTGTAAACATGTTGCTTGGACTCTCATAGGCAAGCCGACTGATGGGCTTTCATTTAGATACCTGTTGGCCAATTTTATACACTGACTAATATATTCATAAAGTTGGGATTGTACACTGACAAATGTATTCATAAAATTAAAATTGTTCACTCACAAATATATTGAATTTCATAAAATACATTGACAAATATATTCTTAAATTGAAGATTGTACACTGACAAATATATTCATAAAATCAAATTTGTATGCTGAAAAATATATTCATGAGGTCATATTTTTTTTCAGAACCCTATGTTTGAAGAAGCAGATCCAGAATTCCAGACAATGGCATTCTTTAAAACAAAGATCTCAGTCAGAAATGCCTTGCAGGTGGGTACATCATGTCATTAAACTATGGTGAAATTGCTGAATTTCATGGACATAGAATTGCGTGGGTTAGGTCGAAACAGCAATTTTTGGGGTACATGGATACATGGATTCATGGATTATACATTATATGGATTAAAAACAGGAATTCTATATTTTTTGTAGGGATTTGATTTACTGTTTTAAAGTTCCATAAGGCTTTAATTTTTATTTTAAAATCAGATGAAACAGCTGTTCAAGTAGATGTTTTGCATAATTATATGGTTAGAATAACACTACTTTCATTACAGCACATGACCTTATTCCATTAGAAACATAAAGGGAGGTAATAAAAAAATGAGTTCAATAAAACTTCCTATTATTTCAATATTCAAACCTTTAACAATTATAATTAGAGAAACCAATTATCGAACACAGGATGTAACAAGAATACATTTTGTGTTCATAAAAAAAAAATGTGGCAGCCACATAATTAGCAAAGGCAATATGAGCCTTTAATGCAGTCATGGAATCCATTAAAACTAGTCCTCCTCAAATGGTGTTTATTTCTAACTATATACTATATAGTGGAGATAGACTCCTGTTGTATTTATTGGTAGGATATTCTTTAATTCTATATGATTCTTGTCTTAATCTGAAAGAATATTTTGTAGGAGGAAAATGTTGACCATGCTAACAGTGATCTTTAATTTGTTCTTCTTCACTTCTGTAACCGCCTGATTTACTTTGAAATCATTTGATTTTGTGGGCATAAACTTTGAGCTTTTAGTATAAACAACTATTGCTTGGAGACTTAAATTTGTGAATTTCAAATTTCAATGATAAAATGAATGGAAAATATGCTTTCTTATTGGTATTTGATATTTTGGGTTGACACCACAACAAAATCCACAAAAAATATTCCCCAATGAAAATCTATGATCTGAAGGTATATCATTTTTATATGCCCGTCTCTGAAAGAGCGGTTCGTATTATGTGAACACCCTTGGGGGGCGGGCTGGTGGCAGGCGGGCAGGCGGCGGGAGAGCAGTCAGCGTCCAAAAGCATGTCTGCTCTCTATGTTTTCATCCGATCTGCACCATACTTGCTGACAATGTTTGTGGGCATAATATCTCGGCCAAGTTCGATAACCACCCAAATCGCCCCAGGCACTCTTGGATTATGGCTCTTGAATTACTCGAAAAACTGCCTATTTAGCCTTGTCCGCCCTCTAAGTTGAACACTTTTCATCCGATCTTCACCAAACGTGGTGACAATGTTTTTGGGCATAATATCTCGGCCAAGTTCAATAACCACCCAAATCGCCCCAGGCATTCTTGGATTATGGATTATAAGCTTTGTACTGCATTACTCACACATTAAAAATATGTCATATACTATATTTATACATCTTATAGGATGAGATGATACCTGGTGTGTCAACAGATCAGGAGGCCTTACTTATCAACATGTCTAGACCCATTGTACTAGCACAACCATTGGCTTTTGATAAAGGTAAGAGATTATATTTGATTTCTCTTAATAATACATATTTTTCAAAGAGAAATTGATAAAACGGGACAGAAACTTTTCTCCAGTTGTGTCTGTATTCGTATTGAGAAAATAAAGTTTTGTTGTGCCCCACAAGATGTTTGGGGCACTATGATTTGTTTTTGTTCATACAGATGTCCATCTGTCCAAAGTTGCATTTCGCATATCTTCAAAAGTATTTGACCTATTTTCATGAAACCGTTCGTTATACATCATGTAAAGCTGTGCACTTGGGGGTTTTGTTTGGGATTTCACTCAGCCATATTAGATTTATGGCCCATGACTTTGTCAAAACTCATCATAAAGGACCTAGACATTGTGTCACACATTTCAAAAAGTATTTGATTTGGAGTGATGAAACTTTATAGAAACGTTAATCAGCATGTGAAGTGCACCTTTGCACCTTGGATTTTATTATTTGAGATATCATCACCCCACTTCTCTCCAAACAAAACAAAAAATCTTTTATCATGTGTTTCTTGGTGGATATATATATATGTAGTATCTTTACCCCCTCCCCCATGACAAGCACCCAGCCTAAGGTAACATGAACATTTACTAAGACTTACGTTGTCAACAAGTAACAGATGATTGTACAAAGTCAGTAAATGAGGGCCTACGGATCAACATCTAGTTTGCTTTTTAAAACATAGCTGTGTTAGTGTGGCTGAACTACAAGAATGCCTATGAGTACTGGACAGAACAGAGACTTGCGTTGAACAAAGAAATACAGAGTGCTACCCGCCAGGTGATTGACCGACTACCACAGATGGCGCCAGCTACCCAACAAGCCCTCAGTACACTGTTCCTGCAGCTCACAGTGGATGATATTGGTCTCTGTTTACCTGTCACACCATTTAATTCCTTTGTAAGTAGAATTGTTGAATTGTTTTTATACACTCAGCTTCCGACAGTATAAGTAATACTTGTACATTATAAAATATATACTAAAGCAATATTTTTCAATAGAGATGAGTACTAATTGAATGAAGAGGTATGGTAAAAAGGACAGGGAAAAGAGTGCCATTTGAAAAAACCCAAAGTTTTCATTATTGTGTCAGTCATAATTATCTTAACACATAAATTTAGAATGGTAACTCTTCTTTAAAAGTATTGCCTAAATCTTTTGAAAAATTCTACATGTATAACTTCCAAATACCTTGTATATATAAAAATCAGTTTACATTTCAATGCAAACATTGATGTTATATTTGAAGGTGCCAAGCAAGATCACAGATACAGAGCCTGGTGTGGCAGTTGTTCTCACTATAGAGAGTACTCAGATCTGTGCCTGCTCCTCCGGATCGCTAGTTAGTAAAGGAAAATTCAAAGGTACTTGGTTTATTAGTAGGGGTCTCTGTGGCCAAGTGATTAAGATTGCTGACTTCAGATTACTCACCATTCACTGTGTGGGTTGCTAGGGTTATAAGTGAGGAAGTTGCCACCTGGCTTGTGAATAGTTGGTGACAGAAGTGCCCGCCTATGCCTGAATTAATGCCCAGAGGAGCATTTAGAGTTTTCCATCATCATTAATATAGTTGGAAAGTCATTTTATGGAATTGTTAGTTCACTGTTAATGCTAACTAACATATTGAAAAATTGCATACAGTTAATGACACATTTGTTTTTGTAGCGGCTTACCATATTTGAATCAGTTTATTGGAATAGTTAATTTTTTTATTCTTTCAACAAAATTGCAGGCTTCTGTTTGAGGATAGCAGAGGATTTTGAGACAAGTCTGGATGATTGGAAGCCGAGTCAAGATGATACACAAGTGATGAATGCCTGTGTTGTACCAGAAGGGACGTATGAAGTGTGCTCACGTACCACTAACCCGCAATCATCTGGTAACCATGTTTGAAATGATACACATTCAAACTTTTGCTAAGGACTACAGTAAAACTTTTATTAAGCAGCCATCCAAGAAGCAGTCTTGCTGCCTTAGAGAGGTGGCTGTTTAAGACAAGTTGAATTTAGAACCAAAAGCCAATTAAGGAAGTTAGGTGATAGGCTGCAAAAGGCAAGTGGTTGCTTAACACAGGTGGCCACTCTGGCAGGTTCAACTGTACTTATGAGGAGAGGCCTCTTAGCTCTATAGACTGTCAGTTTCTTATCTGATTTAACCTGCACAGTTAAATGTATTATCTAGTAACACCGTTTGTTAAAAACACTTCCAGTTTTTTATGCTTCACGAAGGGGGGAGCATAAAGTTGCCACCTTGTCCTTCCTTCATACTTGACATATTGATAGTCAGTGAGAGGGATTGCAGTGACCAGGAACCATAACTCTAGGTGGTCCATTTTTAGCCCACCATCATCAGATGGTGGGCTATTAAAATCACTCTGCGTCCGTGGTCCGTCTGTCCGTCATTCCGTCCGTCCGTTAACAATTTCTCATTATCGCATCTCCTCAGAAACTACTGGGGGATTTTGACCAAACTTTGCCAGAATGATGTATTGGTACCCTAGTTGTGTCCCCCTGAAAATCAGACTGGTTCAACAATTTATGAGTGAGTTATGGCCCTTTGTTTATTTTTATAATTTATATAGATTTATATAGGGAAAAAATTTGAAAACCTTCTTGTCCAAAACCACAGAGCCTAGGGCTTTGATATTTGGTATGAAGCATCATCTAGTGGTCCTCTACCAAGATGATTCAAATTATTTCTCTGGGGTCAAATATGGCCCCGCCCTGGGGGTCACATGGTTTATATAGACTTATATAGGGAAAAACTTTGAATAACCTCTTGTCCAAAACCACAGGGCCTAGGGCTTTGATATTTTGTATGTGACATCATCTAGTGGTCTTCAACTAAGATTGTTCAAATTATACCTCTAGGGTCAAATATGGCCCCGCCCTGGGGGTCATATGGTTTACATAGACTTGTATAGGGAAAAACTTTGAAAATCTTCTTGTCCAAACCACAAAGCCTAGGGCTTTGATACTTGTAATGTAGCATCATCTAGTGGTTCTCTACCAAGTTTGTTCAAATTATCCTCCTAGGGTTAAATATGGCCCCGCCCCGGGGGTCACATGGTTCATATAGACTTATATAGGGAAAAGCTTTTAAAATGTTCTTGTCAGTAACTACAACATTCAAACTTGGACCACATGTATGGTTTTGAGTGGCCAGATGAACCTTGACATGAGTTGACCTTGATTTTGACCTAGTGACCTACTTTCACATTTCTGTAGCTACAGCCTTCAAATTTGGACCACATGCATAATTTTGTGCACTGGAAAAAACTTTGACCTTATTTTGACCTAGTGACCTACTTTCACATTTTTGAAGGTACAGGCATCAAATTTGGACCATATGCATAGTTTTGTGTTTCAAAATGAAATTTGACATTGATTTTGACCTAGTGACCTACTTTCACATTTCTCAAGCTACAGCCTTCAAATTTGGACTACATGCATAGTTTTGTGTACTGAAAAAAACTTTGACCTTGACATTGACCTAGTGACCTACTTTCACTTTTTGAAGGTACAGGCTTCAAATTTGGACCACTTGCATAGTTTTGTATTCTGAAATAAAATTTGACCTTGATTTTGACCTAGTGACCTACTTTTACATTTCTCAAGCTACAGCCTTCAAATTTGGACCACTTGCATAGTTTTGTGTACTGAAATGACCTTTGACCTTTACATTGACCTAGTGACCTACTTTCACATTTTTAAGGTACAGGCTTCAAATTTGGACCACATGCACAGTTTTGTATTCCGAAATAAAATTTGACCTTGATTATGACCTAGTGACCTACTTTTACATTTCTCAAGCTACAGCTTTCGAATTTGGACCACATGCATAGTTTTGTGTACTGAAACAAACTTTGACCTTTACATTGACCTAGTGACCTACTTTCACGTTTTTGAAGGTACAGGCTTCAAATTTTGACCACATGCATAGTTTTGTATTCTGAAGTAAAATTTGACCTGGATTTTGACCTAGTGACCTACTTTTACATTTCTCAAACTACAGCCTTCAAATTTGGACCACTTGCATAGTTTTATGTACCGAAATGAACTTTGACCTTAAGATTGACCTAGTGACCTACTTTCACATTTCTGTAGCTACAGGCTTCAAATTTAGGACCACATGCATAGTTTTGTATACCGAAACAAACTTTGACCTTGACATTGACCTAGTGACCTACTTTCACATTTTTGAAGGTACAGGCTTCAAATTTGGACCACATGCATAGATTTGTGTTGTGTACGGAAATGAAATTTGACCTTGAGCTAGTCAATAAGTCTTGAAATTTGGAACACTCAAAAATGGCACATTGGTGGGCGCCAAGATCACTCTGTGATCTCTTGTTGAATGATCTCCCTTCTTTTGGAAACATTGTCTGGGGCATAACTTCATACTTTACGAAATAGTCGAGTGCGCTGTCTCCTGTGACAGGTCTTGTTATGCTACCTCAAAGGGTACATTCTTATACTACTTTGTTCATCGTCCGTCCGTCTGTTCATCCATCCGTCCGTCAAACTTCTTGTCCAAGGATAACTAAAAAAAGTATTGAAGGTAACAATTTGTAACTTTATACAGTGATAGAGCTCATTGAGAGGAAGTGACAAGGACCTATAACTCTAGGTGGTCCTGTTTTTGAATTATCTCCCTTTTTTAGCTCGACTATACGAAGTATAAGGAGAGCTATCCTACTCGCCCCGGCGTCGGCGTCTTTCCGCGTCCCCACCTTGGTTAAAGTTTTGGTGCACTTTCTCTTTTTTCATCTTATTTCTGTAATTACTTGATGGATTTGATTCAAACTTAAAATACTTACTCCTCATCATCATCCACATCATCTGACATAAGGGCCATAACTCTGGCACCAATATTTCATGAATTATCCCCCCTTTCACTTAGAATTTCAGGTTAAAGTTTTGGTGCACTTTCACTCTATCTCTGTTATTACTGAATGGATCTGATTCAAACTTAAACAATTGTTCAACATCATTACCCTTATCATATGACACAAAGTGCTTAACTCTGGGACCAATTTTTCATGAATTATTTCCCCTTTTTACTTAGAATTTTAGGTTAAAGTTTTGATGCACTTTCACTCTGTCTCTGTTATTACTGAATGGCTTTGATTCAAACTTAAAATAGTTGTTCAACATCATCACCCACACCATATGACGAAAGGTGCATAACTCTGGCACCATTTTTTCATTAATTATTCACCCTTTTTACTTATATAGAATTTTAGGTTAAAGATTTGATCCACTTTCACTCTGTCTCTGTTATTACTGAATGGATTTGATTCAAACTTAAAATAGTTGTTCAACGTCATCACCCACACTATATGACACAAGCTGCATAACTCTGGCACCAATATTTATTGAATTATGCCCCTTTTTGCTTAGGATATACTTATATAGTGTTTTGATACATTTTATCTTTACCTCTCTTATTACTTTAAGTTGATATTTTTGACATAGACTATTGTGCAATATCTTCATCCACAACTGGAGTCATTAAATACTCCAGTGACAGCTCTAGTTTCCTCAGATGTGCCCAGTTTCACTATCCAGCATCGAAAAAGTCGAGCGCGCTGTCTCCTGTGACAGCTCTTGTTTGAAAACCTTGTCCGGGGCATAACTCAAATACTATGTAAGGTATTGACTTGATACTTTACATATTCATAGAGATCAGTAAGAGGGAGTGCAGTGTTAAAGAACCACAACTCTTGCTGACCTCATTTCTCTTTTACACAACTCTGTGACTGAAAAGCCCCTTATGCTACAGTAATTTCAGGGAGCATCCATCGGTGTTACCATCGCCTTGTTTCGGTAGCATTACATAATTATATTATGCTTACTTACACATTTAGTAGTGTTGAAGTATTTTAATACTGTTTATACTCACAGGTATTTCAAGTTTATGTTAACATATTCACTTTGCAGTAATCATCCATATTTTCAAATGTTGGGCATGATATATCTTTAAGTTTACTGGAACTGTATTTTCAGATCCTAACAGCAATGCAAAATGGATTTTGAATATAAAATGGGAAATGCAAGGTATAGATGTGCACTTGGATACAAATCTGGGCAAGCGATTATCTGACCTTGGAAATACTCTCACATCATTGACAGGGGAGGAAGAAGATGAGTATTTACTCGATCCCATGGATGAAAGACTTGATGTGTCACTGGAAGATCTGACAGAATATCCGGTAATGTCTTGTGTTGTGTGATATAGATGTGCTAAATAGATTGACTCCATGTTATAGTGAAGACCTATAAGATAAAAAGATATGATGCCTTCACAAAGACAAGAATATAATCTCACTAAATCTTGTTACAAAAATGTATCAGTTTAGGGAGATTTCATTCTTTGTCCATGTGTGTGTTGAGATTTTGTTTATCGATGTAAATGGTCACGTTGTATTTTACTTAACAAGCATGTAAGCATTTGATAATTTGGTCATGGTGATTATACAAGAAAATGGCTAGATGCAATTCTGTTTTTCATTTCTGTGAAATCTTTAAATTTTAAGGGGGACAATTTTTCATGGTTTTCATGGTTACATCTGCATAATCAAATCCCATTGAACCAATAAAATTCCTATTCGTTTCATCTTTAAATATTTAAAACCATGAATTTATAGCCCTACAAAAAGTTGTTTTGTCGAAAACCACAAAATTTCATGCCCATGAAAAATTGTTTTACAGTATTTCATTGTTCGAAGTCATATGAACCTGTAACTTATTAATTATTTCTTGTCTTTGAATATGAGCTGCATGTTGATATTTTATGTTAAATATTGACAATTCAGAGTTGGGGTGAGTATGTGGATGGAGGACAGGGATTTTGTCTGACTCGCACAGATTGAGATGTATGTCGGGAGGGAATTTTTTCTTACATTCAGTATCAAGATAATTTTCAGCATTAAGATATTAGCAATGACTGTCCGTGTATAGTTTGGTGTATTGTTTCGTCTTTAGCTGTGAATCCATTTTACACTTGTATTATCCATTTGTTTTATGCAGCAACAGGTTGAGTACTGCAGGAGGGCCAGTGTTGTCCCAGAGACTCTTCCCAAGTTTGTATTTGATACCAGTCTAGATCCAAAGAAACGAGCCAGACTCCTTGAAAAAGAAATGAATGAACAAGCAAAAATAGTTCAAGATCTCAGGTAGTTCTTCTCAAAGTATATAATTTACTTCATAAGTTTTTGCTGTTTTTCTCTGCTTATTTGCTAAAAAACTAAAAAATAAGCATTTTACTTTCAATCATTTTTCAGCTAGTGATTTTAGCATTGTGACCATTCTTAAAAAGATCATTACATAGTTTGACACTGAGCTTAAACGTGAACATCCTTTATGATCAGAGGTTAAACTTGTATTCTGTGTACTTTTTCTGTTAATTGATGAACAAGAAAAAGCATCTGGAATTGCTGTGGATATTGTATATTTGTTACTTATATCAGGGAACTTGGAGCGAGCCAGACCACCATTGAAAGTGAGACTCGGAAGCTAGAGGAACTGAAGGGAGTCATATTCAATGACTTCAGACGTGAAGTACTCGGTAGGATAAAGAAACAAAGTGAAAGGGTTAGATATACAGCTTCAATTATATTATTTAATTAAAAATAAAAATCTGAGGTGAATGCTTTCATCTTAACAGATGGACAGGCATTATTAAATTTTTGAGGATTTAATGCAGATTCTACTTGATATTTACTTACCTTGACTGATTATGGTTAGGTGAAATTCTGATTGAAACATTTAGTTTATATGATCATGTAGTTGTTACTGTCAATTAAGTTTTTAGCTCATCTGATTTTTTGAAAAAAAAATGATGAGTTATTGTCATCACTTGAGCGGTTGTCGGCGTCGGCATTGCCTGGTTAAGTTTTATGTTTAGGTCAGCTTTTCTCCTAAACTATCAAAGCTATTGCTTTGAAACTTGGAATACTTGTTTACCATCATAAGCTGACCCTGTATAGCAAGAAATATAACTCCATCTTGCTTTTTGCAAGATTTATGGCCCTTTTTGTACTTAGAAAATATCAGATTTCTTGGTTAAGTTTTATGTTTAGGTCAACTTTTCTCCTAAACTATCAAAGCTTTTGCTTTGAAACTTGGAATACTTGTTCACCATCATAAGCATACCCTGTGCATCAAGAAACATTACTCCATCTTGCTTTTTGCAAGAATTATTGCCCCTTTTGGACTTAGAAAATCATTTTCTTGGTTGAGTATTATGTTTAAGGCAACTTTTCTCATAAACTATCAAAGCTATTGCTTTAAAACTTGCAACAGTTTTTCACCATCATAAGTGGACACTGTACATCAAGAAACATAACTCTGTCCTGCTTTTTGCAAGAGTGATGGCCCTTTTTAGACTTAGAAAATCATGGGTAGGACAATATTTCTATTATACAAAAAAAATCAGATGAGCGTCAGCACCCGCAAGGCGGTGCTCTTGTTTAAATATAAATTAATCTGTTTCTTGATAGACAGGTTGTTCAGACATGTTTTTGAGGACTTATGCTCTTCAGGACTTCTGTGGCCTTCTGTTTAATTGTATTTTAAATTTAATAATTGTGAAACAAATATTCCAATTATGGTATTCTTTTAGGCTTCTGTGATCAAAGATAAGCTTGGAATTGGCTCCAATCCTGCACATATAAGAACAAGATCATACGGTGGTAGAGCAGATGACAAGCACAGAGAAAGGTAAATGGATTTAACTTGTTTAGTCAACGAGCTGTTCAAAAGATTAAAGGCATATGCTAGAATTCCTGTATATGAGTTGGGCGAAATTTTTCCCAATAATAGAATTTCTTCAAACTTTGGATATTGAAGGACAATCATCTAAGAAACAAAAATATGCATTAAGTCATAGGTCACTGGTATTGAAAAAGAGTTATCTGCCCTTGAAAACGGCATTTTTGGGGAAAACAGGAATTCTAACGTAGGCCTTTAAACGTGTTTACAAATTTCCACCTTTTAAAGACTATCTATAATGGTCTTTGCAGTATAAATGATGTTTAGGAAGGTCACCAAATAGACAAACGAGGCACCCAGATAGGTATATGGAGAAACATATAAAAGGGCAAATACACTAAAAGGTAGACTTACAAACAGTCTGTCTGGCAAATAGATATGAAAACATTTAGACAGGAACATGAAGACAGGCAGTAAGACTGATAGAGAGATACATTCCGTCTTCTGTCAACATTTGCCTTGTTAACACTAGAGGCCACAGTTGTGACCCAATTTTTATAAAACTTTGTCAGAATGTTTGTCTTGATGATCTCTAGGTCAAAAGCAGAGAAGTAGAACAAATAAAGAGAAATGCAGATAGGCAGGCATGCAAACAGTCTTGTAGATGTACAGACAGGAAGACACATGAAAAAGTCATGTAAACATACTTGCAGGTAGCAGATAAAAAGGCAAGTAAATTTGACAAGATAGCCAAACATGCAGATCAGACATACAGTTAGAAAGACAGGAATGCGGATATATAAAGAATAGAAAACTATGTCAGTAACATGCTGGAATATGATCTTTATACATTCACAGTGCTCCACCAGAGTTCTTGAAGCCAGATAGTTTGCCATTGCGGTCATTGTCAGAAACCTCGCATGTTACCGACCATTCTGGTGGCTCCCGGGTTCAGTTTGGAGAAACTACATCCTCCACGTACACTCCACCAATGTAAGTATTTACCGTTCCAATAAGTTCTTAGACAAATGATAGAACAAGATTTTTATATTTATTGATACAGTACTCAGAGAAGACTGGATTCTTAGAAAACCAAAATTTTCTCTTTACAATAAATGGCTCGGTCCCAAAAAGCCCTTTATTTTAGTGTTATAAGATTTAACAAAATCTTTGTCTGAGAATTCTGAATTCCAAATGTCAGTGTCAGTCCCAGATGGCATAATTTTATTCTATTTGTACCCAAAATAGCAAACAATAAGTAATTGAAGCCATCACAGTGAACTGAAAAATTGAGCAATATTATTAGGCGGCTTGTCCAATATGGTTTTCTCAGCTGGGTATGAGTCCAAATATATCTCCGTATTGTACAGTACAAAGTTAAATAACCTTTTTATTCTATATCTATTTTATCTTAGTTTAAATTAAAAATGTTTCACTGAATATTGTATTCCAGCCTTTTCTCAGCTTGGTATGAGTGCAAATATATATTATACAGAACGATGTTAGGCCCTAAATAACCTTGTTATTCTATATTTATTTCACTTCATACGTAATATACGTAATTCATTTAATGTTCTTTTTCTGCATATCAGTATTAAATAAATTATATGGTGCAACTTCCCTACAACAGCCATTTGGCAATTTGGGTGGTTATAATACTTGGCTGAGATATTATGCCCACAAACATTGTCAGCAAGTTTGGTGAAGATCCGATGAAAACTGAATTAGAGAGTGGACATGCTTTGGATGTTGACCGCCCGCCCGCTGCCACAGGTGTTCACATAAAACGCCGAGATATTATGCCGACAAACATTGTCAGCAAGTTTGGTGAAGATCGGATGAAAACTGTTGGATTTAGAGAGCGGACAAGGCTAAATTTGCAGTTTTCCTGTACGGGTTGTCTAGAGGTCCGGTTACCAGACCCCTAGCCACTGCCATTCAAAATTTTCTCATCCTGTGACAAAATAATAGATTTTTCCAACCAATAAGATTTTTTTCCAATTATATCTGTATAGATCTAGATCTATGTAATTTCTGTTTGGGAATATCCTGATTTCAAGATGATAATCAAATTCTGTACATAGAGCGCCTACTTCATCCGATTTACATTTGGAACATTTTCACGCGTTTCGGGCTTTATCGTATGTTTAACATGGGACTGTTGAACCGTCCAAATACAGAAAATACAGGATTTTTTGTACGCACGTGCGTCCAAATACCGTAATACATTGTACGGTCACGTGTTGCAAATAAACGTTCGCAACTGGATAGATAAAATAGATACAGAATATTGTGTCATATTTTATCTCATTAATAACTACTGTATGCAAGAAATAATAAGGATCAAAATTAGGTTTATTGTAGATTCTAACATGACTCTGTTTGATTTCCAGTTAAACAAAGAAGGAAATCAAGCTCTGTATATTCTGCGATAAACAACGGTTGACGCGCGAGAGCATTATGACGTCAATTATGACGTCAAATTGCCGCATGACGTCTGATACATTACTCCTCGCGTAAATGAAGTCCAGCATTATATTTATTGAAATATATCAATGAGCATGTCAGAATGAAAATAATCTAGGCCTTCTTGTGATTTATTGTCTAAATTACCACAGTTCATCGTTCATATGCTTCAGTATTTAACCACTCGGGCTAGCGCCATCATGGTTCAATTCCTACGCATCTGAACTCTGAACCGTGGTAAGTCAGACGATAAACCACTCGAAGGCCTAGATTATTTGTTAAATAACCCAAGTTCGGAGTTCTTATGCATATGAATATATCACGAAGGCCTGAGTGATATATTTCTATGCATAAGAACAACAAATGAGGGTTATTCTATGATAAACCTTATTAGATACTTATTATAACCTTAATATACTTATAATTTTGATTCTAACACGACTTACTTCAAATAACATAAGACGTGAATCAGAGGATTATTTCATTCATAAAACGTAAATTACAACTGCGTGCTACGCCACAGCAAAACACGGTGCATGTGCAGCATAGTTCAAGGTCGGTTTATTGCAGAATAACCCAAGATAGATTTTGCTCTACAAGTATGTAGGTTATAAGCTGGATGTGTTAGAATGTAATTTTTACTTGATTATGAAATATTTACAAATACCCCATCCTTTTTGTTTAAAAAACACACCGCATGCATGGTTGTTTAGATATTTTTAATCGTATATAAATATTTCATCATCAGTTAATACTGTGAAAATGTTAATATTAGATAGTGGGGGTGGGGCGGGAAGAATTTTCGCAAATGAGCTAAAACCACAGAATTGAATCCAAAGGAAGAAATTATGTTTTTATTCATTTTATCTTCAAAAGCTGAAATCTTTCAGTTCTTATACCTGCAAAATAGCTGTTTGAACCCGAACCCGAAAATTTCATTCACATGCTACTTTACCCAATTTTAGAACTCCTGAGGGAACCCCACTTCATCGTCCCAGTAATGGAACTTCTGCACCAAGGAGAGCCGTAAGTTTGGCGGTGCCGACATTCCGACGGGAGTCGGCATCAACATCATCATCAGCATCAGGATCATCATCTGCAACATCAACAGAAAGTTCAGCAAGTGATGATGAAGCCAAGAAAGATGTTTTTGACAGGGACAGGTATTGCATTTTTTAGCTCACCTGTCACAAAGTGACAAGGTGAGCTTTTGTGATCGCGCGGTGTCCGTCGTCCGTCCGTGTGTGCGTGCGTCCGTCCGTAAACTTTTGCTTGTTACCACTCTAGAGGTCACATTTTTCATGGGATCTTTATGAAAATTGGTCAGAATGTTCATCTTGATGATATCTAGGTCAAGTTCAAAACTGGGTCACGTGGGGTTAAAAACTAAGTCAGTAGGTCTAAAAATAGAAAAACCTTGTGACCTCGCTAGAGGCCATATATTTCACAAGATCTTCATGAAAATTGGTCAGAACGTTCACCTTGATGATATCTAGGTCAAGTTCGAAACTGGGTCACGTGCCCTCAAAAACTAGGTCAGTAGGTCTAAAAATAGAAAAACCTTGTGACCTCTCTAAGGCCAGTTTTTCAGGGATCGTATGAAAGTTGGTCTGATGTTCATCTGATGATATCTAGGTCAAGTTGAAACTGGGTCACGTGCGTCAAAAACTAGGTCAGTAGTCTTAAATAGAAACTTGTGCCTTCTAGAGGCCATATATTTCAAGATTCTTCATGAATTGGTCAGAACGTTCACCTTGATGCATCTAGGTCAAGTTCGAAATGGGTCACATCCTCAAAACTAGGTCAGTATTTTCAAATATTAAAAAAACCTTGTGACCTCTCTAAAGTCCAATTTTTCATGGGAACTGATGAAAGTGGTCTGAATGTCATCTTGATGATATCTAGGTCAAGTTCGAAATGGGTTCACGTTGGGTTTAAAACTAGGTCAGTAGGTCTAAAAATAGAAAAACCTTGTGACCTCTCTAGAGGCATAAATTTCAAAGATCTTCATGAAAATTGGTCAGAACGTTTCACCTTGATGATATCTGGTCAAGTTCAAACTGGGTTAAACGTGCCTCAAAAACTAGCAGTAGGTCAAAAATAGAAAACCTTGTGACCTCTCTAAAGGCCATGTTTTCATGGGATCTGTATGAAAGTTGGTTTGAATGTTCATCTTGATGATATCTAGGTCAAGTTTGAAACTGGGTCAGGTGCGGTCAAAAATAGGTCAGTAGGTCTAAAAATAGAAAAAACATGTGACCTCTCTAGAGGCATATATTTTTATGATTCTTCAGAAATTGGTCGGAATTTCACCTTGATGATATTTAGGTCAAGTTCGTTAGTGGTCAGTGCCGACAAAAACTAGGTCAGTAGTCAAATAATAGAATAAACCTTGTGACTCTCTAAAGTCCAATTTTTATGGGATCTGTAGAAATTTGTCTGAATGTTCATCTTGTTGATATCTAGGTCAAGTTCAAAAGTGGGTCACGTGCCATCAAAATAGGTCAGTAGGTCAAATAATAGAAAAACTTGTGACCTCTCTAAAGACCATATGTTTTCAGGGGAAATCTGTATGAAATTTGGTCTGAATGTTCATCTTGATGATATTAGGTCAAGTTTGAACAGGGTCATGTTGCGGTCAAAAACTAGGTCAGTAGGTCTAAAAATAGAAAAACCTTGTGTCCTCTCTAGAGCCATGCTTGGATGGATCTCCATAAAAATTGGTCGAATGTTCACCTTGATGATATCTAGGTCAATTTGAAACTGGGTTTGGCCGTGGAAAACTAGGTCGTATTCAAATAATAAAAAAAACCTTGTGACCTCTCAAGAGGCCATACTTTTCATTGGATCTGTATGAAAGTGGTCTGAATGTTCATATTGACATTCTAGGTTAATTTGAAACTGGGTCAACTGCGGTCAAAAACTAGGTCAGTAGGTCTAAAATTATTAAATCTTTTGACTCTCTCCTAGAGGCCATATTTTTTCAATGGATCTTCATTGAAATTGATCTGAATGTTCACCTTGATGATATCTAGGTTATTTTGAAAACTGGGTCACGTGCGGTCAAAAACTAGGCCAGTAGGTATTAACAAGGGGACCATGATGGTCCTGAATCGCCTCCTGGCCAATTGACCAGTTTTGAACTGAGTTTTGACGTTATTTTTTTTCTATTATTTGACATAGTGACCCAGTTTTGACCTCATGTGCCCCAGTTTTGAACTGACTAGTATATCAAAATGAACATTCAGACCAACTTTCATACAGATCCATGAAAAATATGGCCTCTAGGAGGTCACAAGGTTTTTGTATTATTTGCCCTACTGCCTAGTTTCTGACGGCACGTGACCCAGTTTTGAATTGACCTAGATATCATCAGGTGAACATTCAGACCAATTTTCATGAAGATCTTGTGAAAATTATGGCATCTAGAGAGATCACAAGGTTTTTATTTTTAGACTACTGACTAGTTTTAAAACCACAGCTGACCAGTTTCGAACCTGACCTAGATATCATCAAGATGAACATTCTGATAATCTTCAAATGTTCCATGAAAAATATGGCCTCAGAGAGGTCACAAGGTTTTTTTATTATTGGGACCTACTGACCTAGTTTCTGACGGCACGTGACCCAGTTTCGAACTTGTTAGCATCATTCAATGTGAACATTCTGACTTATTTTCATAAAGGGATCCATTCAAAAGTATGGCTCTAGAGAGGTCACAAAGGTTTTTCTATTTTTAGACTAATGACCTAGTTTTTAACCGCAGCTGACCTAGTTTCGATTGACCTAGAATTCATCAGAGATGATTGACACTTTCATACAGATCAATGAAAAATATGGCCTCTAGAGAGGTCACAAGGTTTCTATTATTTGACCTACTGACCTAGTTTTTGACGGCACGTGAACGTTTCGAACTTGACATAGATATTATCAAGATGAATCATTCTGACCATTTTCTGAAAGATTCTTTTGAAAAACTAGGCCTCTAAGAGGTCACAAGGTTTTTCTATTTGTAGACCTCTGACCTAGTTTTTGACCGCAGTTGACCTGTTTCGAACTTGACTAGATATCATCAATGATACTTTCTGACCAATTTTCATAGATCCCATGAAAAATGTGACCTTGAGGTCACAAGCAAATTTTACGCACGGACGCCGCACGGTCGAGGCGTTTGCGCGATCACAAAAGCTCACACTGTCACTTTGTGACATGTGAGCTAAAATATTTCAAAAACTTGTGACCTCTCTAGAGGCCATATTTTTCATGAGATCTTCATGAAAATTACTGAGAATGTTCACCTTGATGATATCTAGGTAAAGTTCAAAAAGAGGGTCACGTACCTTCGAAAATTAGGTCAATAGGTCAGATAATAGAAAAACCTTGTGACCTCTCTAGAGACCATATTTTTGAATGGATCTTCGTGAAAATTGGTCAGAATTTTTATCTTGATAATATCTAGGTCAAGTTCAAAACTGGGTCACATGAGCTCAAAAACTAGGTCACTATGTCAAATAATAGAAAAAACGACGTCATACTCAAAACTGGGTCATGTGGGAAGAGGTGAGCGATTCAGGACCATCATGGTCCTCTTGTTTGTGATTACAGCAATGAAGGGCCATGTGCTAAAAATAATCTCTTATGATATATTATTATTATTATTATACCAGATTTATATAGCGCCTTTTTCATGATAAACACGTTCAGAGGCGCTTTACATATAGCAAACGCAGCCACACAGGATGCGAAATTCATAGTACAGACACAGAGCGATCAGACAAGAGGGACAGGGTGAGATAAAGCCCCGAGAACAGATAGAGAGAAATCCTTTTTAGATACAAACTTATATCAGTATGATATATAGTCATTTCTGTTGTCTGATCACAGTGACATGATTAATAGTTGGCAGAAGTTGTATTGTCTCATGGGCAGCTTATTTTTAGATCACCTGTCACATAGTGACAAGGTGAGCTTTTGTGATCACCTTTCGTCCGTCGTCCGTCCGTGCGTCAACAATTCCTTGTCTGCACGATAGTGGTTTCATTTATGATTTTATTTTAACCAAACTTGCACACAACTTGTATCACCATAAGGTCACGGTTCCTTTCTTGAACTGGCCAGATCCCATTATGGGTTCCAGAGTAATGGCCCCTGAAAGGGCCAAAATTAGCTATTTTGACCTTGTCTGCACAATAGAAGCTTTATTTATAATTTGATTTTTACCAAACTGGCACACAACTTGTATCACCATGAGATCTTGGTTCCTTTCTTGAACTGGCCAGATTCCATTATGGGTTCCAGAGTTATGGCCCCTTAAAGGGCCAGAATTAGCTATTTTGACCTTGTCTGCACAATAGCAGCTTCATTTATGATTTGAATTTAACCAAACTTGCACACGACTTGTATCACCATAAAATCTTGGTTCCTTTCTTGAATTATGGGTTCCAGAGTGATGGCCCCTGAAAGGGCCAGAATTAGCTATTTTGACCTTGTCTGCACAATAGCAGCTTCATTTATGATTTGAATTTAACCAAACTTGCACACAACTTGTATCACCATAAAATCTTGGTTCCTTTCTTGAACTGGCGAGATTCCATTATGGGTTCCAGAGTGATGGCCCCTGAAAGGGCCAAAATTAGCTATTTTGACCTTGTCTGCCCAATAGCAGCTTCATTTATGATTTGAATTGAATCAAACTTGCACAAAACTTGTGTCACCATAAGATATCGGTTCCTTTTTGATCCGGCCATGATCCACAATGGGTTCCAGAGTTTGGCCCCTTAAAGGGCCAAAATAAGCTATTTTGACCTTGTCTTTCATAATAGCAGCTTCATTTTGATTTTTTTAACCAAACTTTGCACACAACATTGTATCAGCACGAGGTACTTGCTTCCCTTTTTTCAGTGGCCAGATTCATCAGGGTTCTAGAGTTAGTGCCCCTTAAAGGTCCAAAATTGGATATTTTGAGCTTTTGCAGCAATTATATTTGACTTTATTTATGGTTTTATTTGATACAAATTCCAAAATATCTTGAACAACAATAAATCTTGGTTCCATGACAATCAGATCCATCGTAGGTTTTCCAGAGTTATTTTATATCTGATTACCTCCCCTGATTGTAATCAATTGGTTTTTATCAGTAAGTACTTATAGGACTTATTTGAAAAATTTCATTATTATTATTTTTGTTGGACAGAGAAATCTTGGGTAGATAACTATGGACTGGTTTTATGTCAGATTATCACCTCTTTATTTTCAAATTAAATTGGGTATTATCTCCATAAACTAATTGAAGATAACTGATCTGAAATTTCATTTATTGTCAACAGATTTATTTGGCGATCCTTCTTTTGTTCACTTACAATTTTTTTATTGTTTTAATTACTTCCCTTTTACGTTACTATAAATATCTTATTTTTAGTAACATTTTTATTATTTAGCCGTAGGGAAAAACCGAGACCACTTTTCTGTGGTAACCAACATGGATGGTATCTCCCAATTTTTAGGTGTATTTTGAATTTTTTATACCTTGTAAGATATTTTTTTTTTTTTGGTTTAAATTTTCTTCCCTTTGTTGTTCCTGTCCTTTGGACTTTGATATTTTACTGAGGACCTTCTTGTCCTCAAGTGCAATGATAACAGGCGAGCGATATAAGGCCATCATGGCCCTCTTGTTTAATAATAGATATGACATCTAGTCATTCCATTGTCTTAACCAATCACATGATTAATGAACAAAAGTTGTATTGTCTCATGGGCAGAGTCAAATGCACTTATTGAACTGTTCAGAAATCCTCAGGAGAACAATAAAAAAATTTCAATGGCTACAAGTCTATAGTTATAGTAATATAATTATAATAATAGTAATAATAACATAACAGTAACAGACATGGCTGAGACAGAACCTTTACCATATTCAAGGAAGAGAAGTAAATTTGAAACTATGTATCACAAATTTTAAGGGATCGAGTTTTTTTCTTAGATATAACCCAACTTCAACTTAAAATTATGTTTTGTATTCGTATTGACCTCAGTTAAAGGCAATGCATGTATAGTAATGCTGCAAGGCAGTTTTATGGTGCAAATACAGGTATAATTTTGTATAAGTAAAGTGAGTGGTGCAGCATGTTAGACATCTGCTACACTAACTTATTCTTAGGGAAGGGGCCTCCGTGGCCTAGTCGTTAAGGTCTTTGACTTCAAATCACTTGCCCCTCATCGATGTGGATTTGAGCCTCACTCGGGGTGTTGAATTCTTAATGTGAGGAAGCCATCCAGCTGGCTTACAAAAAGGTCGGTGGTTCTACCCAGGTGCCTGCTTGTGATGAAATAATACATAGAGGGGCGCCTAGGGTCTTCCACCTCTATCAAAGCTGGATAGTCGCCATATGACCTATAATTGTGTCGGTAGAACATGATACACAACAAAATAAATAAATATTCTTAGGGAAACAAGTTGCAACATGAATTTCACCCATACTACATATCTTTAAATGTCCAACTTTTGTCACTCCAAATGTGGACAACACAATCCACAGACCAGTATCAAAAACATGATTGTGCTGCCGTCTTTGTATAAGTCTCTTCTCCTGATGCGTAAAAACTTCTCATTTACAGTTACGATACCAGTACAGTAGTGGGGAGTGAGCAGATAAGTGCATCCAATCCGAGCATAGGCAGCGGGGGTTCCAAGTCTGTAATAGAGCCTAACGTAGATTTTGAGCTCGATGTGAAAGTCCATATTGACAGTGGAAAATGTGTGCTGCATCCAAAAGACAGAGATGAAGAAAATAAAAGGTCAGTCTCCTTTTATTTTGTGAAATCGTTATTATTCATGAGGACAAAATCCTGAAATTTAATCCAAACAGACTAGTACAGTAGTCTCTAGTTTTATCTTTAATATTTAAAATCAGTGAATTTTTGATGACTGTTGTCTTGGATTTTATTTCACATATATCATTCACATTAGCATTAAATCTTTGAAAAATACTCAAAATAATTTCAGTTACCAAAATCAGATATCAAAATAATACAGTGCAACCTCTGTATAGCAACACCCTTTGGGAGATACAAATATTGACTGTTATGTAAATGTTGTTGTTCTGGAGAGGTAAATTTGATAGTATATTTCAGCTTAGGGAAATTTTGATGTTGTTACAGAGAGGTTTTTCCTTAAGAGAAGGCCACCTTGGAGAGGTTGTACTGTAATAATAATAAAAAAAAATGATTTTTCAAAATCAGGTAAAGTTCTTTGAGGTGGCAGAAGTAAAAAGGGGAGAAAGCTCTATGCAATATTATTTATCGGAAGTAAAAACGGGAGGCAATTTCGTGCAGTGTTATTTTAAAGGACTCTATGCAATATTATTTTACAGAAGCAAAAAAAAAAAAAAGGGAGGAAACTTAATGCAAATGTTATTTTACAGGAATAAAAGGGAGAAAACTCCATGCAAGATTTTTAGCTCGACTATTCGAAGAATAAGTAGAGCTATCCTACTCACCACGGCGTCGGCGTCACACCTTGGGTTAAGTTTTTCATACCAGTCCACATTTTGACAAAGTCTTTTGAGATAAAGCTTTGAAACTTTCAACTCTTGTTTACCATCATCATGGCCAGTTATAGGCAAGAACACATAACTCCATCAAGGATTTTGGCTGAATTATGGCCCCTTTTGACTTAGAAATCATGGTTAAGTTTTTCGTACCAGTTCATATTTTGACAAAGTCTTTTGAGATAAAGCTTTGAAACTTTCAAAAACTTGTTTACCATCACCATGTCCAGTTATAGGCCAAGAGCACATAACTCCATCAAGGATTTTGGCTGAATTATGGCCTTTTTGACTTAGAAATCTGGGTTAATATTTCGTTTCCAGTTCATATTTTGACAAAGTCTTTTGAGATAAAGCTTTGAAACTTTCAACACCTGTTTACCATCACCATGTCCAGTTATTTGGCAAGAGTACATAACTCCATCAAGGATTTTGGCTGAATTATGGCCCCTTTGACTTAGAAATCATGGTTAAGTTTTTCGTACCAGTTCATATTTTTTGTAAAGTGTTTTTACATATGGCTTTGAAACTTTTATCACTTGTTTAGTTAATAGTCTCTATCTGTAGGAAAGAGAACATAACTCTGTCATCTATTTTGGCTGAATATTGGCCCTTTTTGGACTTTGAAATTGGTTCTGTTTTCATACAAGTCCATGTTTTTTCAAAACTATTTGACATATGGCTTTTAAACTTTGAACACTTGTTTATCATTATGATTTCCATCTGTACCAAGAGTACATAACTATTTTGACTGAATTATGGCCCTTTTTGGACTTTGAAATTGGCTCATATATTGCCATTTAGTGCAAGACTTATCGAAATCAAAGTAATACAGGAACATTGTTTGTCTAATCTATTTATTTCTTTTGTCTGAATATCTGTGGAAATATTTTGACCCCATTCTGCAATCAATTCTTCGAATATCGAGCGCGCTGTCATCAGACAGCTCTTGTTTACAGAAGTAAAAAAGGCAGAAAACTTCATGCATGTTATTTTACAGAAATAAAAGGGAGAAAACTCCTGTGACAGGGCTAGAGAAGCTGAGAAAGCAGGAGTCAGCATCATCTATACCAAGCAGTAAGAATTATCAAGCCCCACAGCTACCTACCATAGAGAAAACTGTATTCTTCTTACCAGGTGTTGATGTCAAGGTACTGTTCATTTAATATCTTTTAAAGAGGCACCTCCACAGATTTATGTATTTCTTTTATTATAAAACTTTATAAAAGTACTTCGTTTTTTAATATTTGTAAATAAGAACTAAAATTGGGGTGATTGGTAGAGTTCTAGGCAGTAATTATTGGTAAAAAATAATACAGTGTGTAAATATGTGTAAATGCCTTCAGAGGCTTAAGTCCAGCAGTAAAATAAAGAGAGATTGATTAGAGAGTTTTGTTTAAAAACTATACTTCAGCTTAAGAACAGCTCAGCATAAATGTTGTGCTCCTTGATCTAAAACATGCATGTAAAGAAGTCAACAAAAACATAATTAGGCCGTGCCATGGGAAAACCAACATGATGCGTTTGCGACCAGCAGTGGATCCAGACCAGCCTGCGCATCCGCGCAGTCTGGTCAGCATCCATGCTGTTCGCTTACAAAGCCTGTTGCAATTAAAGAAACAGCATGGATGCTGACCATATTGCGCAGATGCGCAGGCTAATCTGGATCCATGCTGTTCGCAAATGCACTATGTTGGTTTTCTCATGGTGCGGCTCAATTGTAATATTGAAAATTTTCTTATGCAAGGATTTGTAAAGATTCATCTGTTGTTAACATCATGCTGGACATGACTGATTCTGCCTTTGCGACCAGTGCAGGTCATGATCAGCCTGTACATCCATGTATTCAGTCAGTATCTTTTTGGTATGCACCCCTTTCAGCAGTTAATGGTAATGTCAAAATTGAAAGATGGACAAGTTCATTATAGAAATTTAGCAGGGTAAGGGTTAATATCATAGTGAGAAAGATTATATAAATAATAATAGTAATGGTATAAATGTAAAAAGACAATTTATATGATAGGTTCACTACAACTCCAAGACAGATCACTGGAGTTCTCCAGCCAGCACATTGTCTACAGAGATTGGACCTGACATTCTGGATTCTTCAGTCAAGTGTGATGATTCCATAAGTAGCACATGTAGATCACGACCGGGGATGAAGAAAGCTAACCTATATGCCTGGTTCTCCCTACAGTCTCTTCCTAAGGTATAATATATGTGGGCCACCAGAGCTGAAAGTAGAAAAGCCTTTAAATGACTTATTCTCACAAACTTCTTGATGGATCTTCATCAGACTTGGCCTATAGCATCATTATAAGGTCCTCTCTCAAGCTTGTTTAAATCGGGGCATTTGGTCCCTTTTGGGGGCTGCTAGAGCTAAAAGTAGAAGAACCTTTTAAATACCCGTTAAAATACTTTTTCTCATAAACCACTTGATGGGTCTTCATCAAATTTTGTCTGTAGCATCATTATATGGTTCTCTCCCAATTTTGTTCAAATGGGAGTGCAAGATTCCAATGCCTTTTAGGGGCGTTTGAGCTAAAAATAGACATACCATTAAACAACCTTTCTCATGAAGTGTTTGATGGATTTTCAGCAAACTTCTTCTCTTGAACAGCTTGATAGATCAACACTTGGTCTGTCCTGCCTCTGGAACTTTTGACACCTGGAGCATATCATCTTCCAAAGTTGCACACTCTATAGCCTGTTTAAGGTCTGAAACTCGGGTGACCAATCTAGGGCCATGATGGCACTCTTGTTAAAATGCAGATCAGATGATACTATTTTGACAGAATCATCTAAAGAAAATAAAGCCTTATTGTAACCCCGACAACAAAGTTGTAAGGGGGGTATATTACTTGTTTCAGGTTGTCTGTCTATCCGTCCGTCCGTAGACACAATCTTGTGCGCACCATCTATCCTCATCCCCTTGACACAATTTAATGAAACTTCACACAAGTGATCAGTAACAACAGTAGTTGTGCATGGGGCATGTTAGGTTCTTTCAGAAAAAAAATTGCAGAGTTAGGGGACTTTGTTTTTTGTTACTTTACTATATACATAGACACAATCTTGTGCGCACCATCTCTCCTCATCCCCTTGACACAATTAAATGAAACTTCACACAAGTGATCAGTAACAGCAGTAGTTGTGCATGGGACATGTTAGGTTCTTTCGACAACAAAAATTGCAGAGTTAGGGGACTTTGTTTCTTGTTAACATACTATGTACATACAGTCTGCATATGCAATCTTGTGCGCGCCTAATCTTCCGAACTCTTGCACACAATTTAATGAAACTTCACACAAGTGATCAGTACCAGTTACGTTCTTTTAGATAAATATTCTGCATAGTTATGAGACTTTGTTTTATGTTACTATACTGTATACATACAGTCCACATAATTTTGCAGTCTTGTGTGCGTTAAATTGCAATGTACTGTGTCAGTGAATTGGGGAGGGGGGTGGGGGGGGGGGGGTACATTCATCACCTTTAGTGATAGCTCTAGTTGTTGATTGTTAAAACTGAAGATTAGAACTGACTGGTTATTTTCTCTGATGGAAAATGATGACACTTTTACAGGAAATGTGAATTTACATAACAGGAATTGCGTGCTTCTTTTCAAAAATAAAAAAAATAGTTATAATGATGTTACCTTCCCTAGCTAGGTGCTGATAACTGATTGTACAGTTTCGGTTTACATGTGTATTCATTTTGTTACAATCTGGTTACAGACAATGGTAATAAGCCCATGTTTATTGGACTACCTGGAGCAAGCACTGGAACCAATACCAATTTCACTGACGTCACAGATCAGCAAAAAGGGTAGGAAGTGTTTTGTTATACCCGGAAGTACAAAATAAATGAGGTTTACATTTGTGTTATATGTGTACATTAGTCCTGAGACATACCTCCAAAGCCATTCAGCAGATTTTCACATGAAATTCAAGGTTCACAGAGACCTTGAAAAGTCCTTGAATATGATGCTAGTCCTTGAAAATTTCTAAAAGCATAATTTTAATACTGCATATCTTTGAAACTGCCAGAAAGATTTTCATAAAATTTTTATCAATTTTTTACCTTATCAAGAATAGATGCAGAGCACACAGCCCAGATCACTAGGTCCAAAGTCAAGGTCACAGAGGTCAAATAGCTTTGTTTCTTGTCTGCTTCATTTTTTGTTGTAAACTGTTGGAAAGATTTTTAGCTCGACCATTCGAAGAATAGGGGAGCTATCCTACTCGCCCCGGTGTCGGCGTGAGCGTGAGTGTTAGCTTGAGCGTCGCACAAATGTTAAAGTTTGCGTACCACCCCAAATATTTTCAAAGTCCATTGAGATATTGCTTTCATATTTTGCATACTTGTTTACTATCATGACCCCAGTCTGTAAACAGGGGCAGACAACTCTATCAAGCATTTTGACTGAATTATGGCCCCTTTTCGACTTAGAATATGCTAATTGGAATGTTAAAGTTTGCGTACCGCTCCAAATATTTTCAAAGTCCATTGAGATATTGCTTTCATTTTTTGCATACTTGTTTACCATCATAACCCCAGTCTATAAACAGGAGTAGACAACTCTTATCAAGCATTTTGACTGAATTATGGCCCCTTTTCGACTTAGAATATGCTTATTGTAATGTTAAAGTTTTACTCATAGCTTATATTATAACTACAGTACGTCCAAAATGAAAAGTTCCAATGGACACCCATCACCGTGACACCAGACTAGCGTGTTCAAAGAAATTTGACCACCCAGCTGGGTGATTTCACTGCAAATCGCGGTGAACAGCGTGTCCGGACACGGTGCTCGCCGAACACGCTGTTTCGCGGTGAAATCGCGGCGGATTGCGGTGTACATGATATTGTTTTAAAATATGCTATTTTTCATTTTATTTTAACCAAAAATTAAAAGATATATTTATGTGTATGTTAACACAAAATATCATCGTAATTTTTCAGTTTCAATGTTCATCTGCAAGGAAATTTTGGAAACTTTTCGTATTTTGCAGGTACAGCACTTGACACGAAGCGTATACGACGAGACAGTGCTCAATAAACAATAAAACTTGTAAATTCAGTTGTTTTATTTAGAGTTCACTTTTGCAGTTTTGTATGTTTGTTGCAAACTTCTGTTGTTATACTAACAATTACTTTAATACGATTACGTTATTTAAAACCCTAACGATTAATCTTCGTTTACAGTTTGGCATGGAGTTAGATAATTATTTAAGAGGTAAGTTACCAGTTAAAATCAATAGTTTTTGAATAACTTGTTAATTTGTAATGAATTTATTTGCTTTTGTAAATATCAATAAAGAATTTGAAATTTAATCTTAATGCAATATAGAATATTGGCATTAAAATTTTCGCTCGGGAAAGAAAACAGTGGTATTCACTTAAAGTAAACAAAGTAATTATCCATTTAAACATTTAGATGCTTGTCTACATGTCTGAAACAACAAATTAATCGAATTATATCAGAAGACATTTCAAATTTCAGGAAACTATTAATGTGTTACATACAGCTGAAATTATGTTTTATCTGCTTTTTTTTTCAGGGCAAGATTACGAAAAATAGTGCTGAGTAAGAGCCTTGGAAGCAACAACTTACAATTTAATATTTTTTTTATTTTTTTTGTAAACATAATTTTATTAGCATTAAATGTCATATATGTTTATAGCCTCATATAAAACAAAAACCTGTGTATCGGTAATGCTTGCAGAAATTATTTTGTGTTTATTATATAATTCATATTATGTATTCACTACTGACAAAAATTGTTTATTCTCCATTCTGTATTATTTTCGGTAAGATTAAGATACTTTCATATTCGTAATATTTGCATATTCGTATTAATGTATATGATCTTTTTCATAAAATTTTGTCTGTGTAATAGACTAAAGGGAACAGAAACAAAATATGAAATAGAATTATACTGTTTAGTTTTAACAACTGCCCGTGTATTTGTCATGTTATGTGTGTGATTATTACATGATGATTTATAGAATATGTCTGTCTGTCTGTCTGTATTTTGTGTAAATAATCTTCGATTGTTGGTATCGTTTGTATCTATGTACATGTTATGAATAAGAAATAAAATCAAATGGAAACATTATATGAGAAAGCAACATATTTTTTTCTTTCTAGTGTAAATCATTCTTGGTTTTATTTGTTTGAATTGTTTGTGCTTCCTAATAGATATTATATTCCGTTAAATTTCGTATAGAAAAAATGTGAATTAATAAAAGATATAGAAGCCTGATTTTCGTTTTCTGCTTCTTCCCTCCTCTGGTGTTGAGCTGTAATTTTCACTCTTGTTGAAAGTTTCTACCAGTACCCGTAAGTATAGATAACAACTACTTTACACTTTCATTATTTATTATAAACCATATGGAAATGATACATATTTATTAGTGGCTTTAAAACATCCTGTAGTGAACAGTCCCACACGACGGCCAAAAATCTAGTATGTGATTATCACTGCTCTTGTAGTCCAAGCAAGACTGTCTAGCTGAACGTGCCTCACGTATGACTAGCTTGAGGACCGTGCGGGACCGTATTACTAGCCACAACCGCGTCTTGCTCTGAAACTTCACTTCTGTTTTTTCTCTCTTCTATTTTTTATATACTAGTAGTTGATGTGTACCTGAAATATAAAATAATTGCTTCATAACTTGATTTATCCCTTGTTTCATTGTAAATTTTACGATAATAAATCATTGCAAATTGAAAATAAACTAGACTACATGTACAAGTGAAAATGATATTGATTTAAACCTCGAACAATTTTCATGACTTGAAGTTAAAATTAACTGTTTGAAACTGCATTTTATAGAAAGAAGTTTTACTCGAAAACTATAAAATTTAAATACTCTTTATTGATGTCGACAATTACCTAATTAGCACTTGTTATACCAACATGAACTTATTAATCATAAGTAACTTACCAAATAATTTCGCAACATGTGAAAATGGGCAAACATGCTAAATGAAAGAAAGACTTAGGCAGTTTAATTGCAACAGAGGTGAGTAAAACATTTATTCCAACATGTTATGTTAAGAGTAATTGTTAGTGGACGTTTTAACATTTTTAAACATACAACTATGAACATAAACAAAGGAAACAAAACAGTTTATAATTACACATCTTATAAGCTTAGTGTTCACCTGAAAACAGAAAACAATATTGTTAAAACAAAATATAGGAGCAAAAATTATCTTTCTACAATCAAAAACGGGATTAATTGAGAAGATCTGAACACGGAGAATCACCGCAATTGTACACCGCGACGCACCATGTCCGCCGATCGCTAGGCAGCCGATAATGGACTCTGTGTCCGTTTCGATGTGCTAGCGTGTTCGGGACACTGCAAAAGGACACAGTCAATCGTTTCTTGTCACCAAGGTCGCGCGAAAAATTGACTTTTCATCTTGGACGTGCTGTATCAAGCACTGAGAATAGTTGAGCACGCTGTCAACTGACAGCTCTTGTTATAAAACTAAAACTAAAAGAAAATTTGACGTTACCAGATTTTGCCTGATTTGCATGTTCATCAAACATTTTGTTTAATATTTCCGTTTTTGTTGAAATTGATGCTATTGGATTGTTTCCAATCCCTTGCAGAGTCACCAACAGCACTAGATAACTTGATGGATACAGAACTGAATTCTTCATACGCTTCTTTGGGAGGACCAGTTTTGCTTGGGTCATTTCCTGTTGATGTGATTGTATTTTTACGGGTTGAACCATCAAGTATACGTTTCAACTGTTTGCCGGAATCCAGAGTGGAATGTCTGCTTCAGGTTTGTATTGGCAGATTTGATTGTATTTACAAGGGTACTTTATGTATGTTGAACCATCAGGTATATGTTGCAGCTGTTTGCAAGAGCATTATTTAAATGTGTTTTGGGTTTTAGAAGATCGAAGACAATTTTTTAATGCATTTAAGGCTTTTCAGGCCTTACGGTAAGAGGTAGGATCCTTGACAAATGTACAGATGACATGTTAGGAAGTAGACCTGATATTTTGTCTGTAGTCAGTTGTCTGTAATCAACTGTTCTTCTTGTAATTGTTTTGTTTCCCTGAATTTAGACCTCTCCTACTTGTAATTGTTTTGTTTCCCTGAATTTAGTCATATCCTACTAGTAATTGTTTTGTTTCCCTGAATTTAGACTTCTCCTACTTGTAATTGTTTTGTTTCCCTGAATTTAGACTTCTCCTACTTGTAATTGTTTTGTTTCCCAAAATTTAGACTTCTCCTACTTGTAATTGTTTTGTTTCCCAAAATTTAGACATATCCTACTTGTAATTGTTTTGTTTCCCAAAATTTAGACATATCCTACTTTTAATTGTTTTGTTTCCCTGATTTTAGTCATATCCTACTTGTAATTGTTTTGTTTCCCAAAATTTAGACCTCTCCTACTTGTAATTGTTTTGTTTCCCAAAATTTAGATGTATCCTACTTGTAATTGTTTTGTTTCCCTAATTTGAGACCTCTCCTTCTCTTAGCAATTGAATGTTATAAAATTGATTTGTATTATTCATCTTCCAGGTGCCATCACTAGAGTTTGTGTTCTCCACAAAGAGATCTGACATTGATGCTAGTGTAGGGGGAAGTGATGGAACTCCACCACTGAAAGCAAAATGTGAGACTATAAATCTGCTTGGTTATATGGTTGAATATAAGATTACACTTACAAATGTCAGCATTTTGTTAAACTCTAACCTGCTGGCGGCAAGTGTTTCTGCCTTTGCGACCAGTGCAGACCAAGATGAGCGTGCACATCCATGCAGACTCATCTTGGTCTTCACTGTTCGCTGTTCAGTCTGTAAATTTTCAGTGAACACCCCTTCGATTAATAAATGATATTGCCCATGGCAAATTGAATGATAAGACAAGTTCATTATAGATATTTAGCAGGGTAAGGGTTAAACTCATATAGGAATGTAAACCTTAGGCTAGTGGTTAGGGATCAGCTATGGGAATTGAAGATCAAAGGATTGGTTCCCACTGGGAGCTGATGGGATGCGGCCAGTCTTTGAGCAGCTAGTGGTTAGGGATCAGCTTTAGGAATCGAAGATCAAAGGATTGGCTGCCACTGGGAGCTGTTGGGATGTGGCCAGTCTTTGAGCGGGCAGTTGAAAAGTATTAAAGGCCTATCTTCCTGATGGAATAGTATTCAGGAAGTTAAAATGCACAAGGCAGTTGTGTCTCATTGATAAAAATTTGCCGGTCCTTTCAGAATGGTGGCACAGTAATAAAATAAACTATTTTGAAGGGATTTTTGGTCTCTTAGGCAAACAATGCTGATGAGCATTCTGATTCACTGAGCGGCAGTTCCTACGCTTGGTTATAGATCCAGAAAGCAGTCATTCAGAAGGGCATGCCACTAGATTTATGTCAAAATTTCAGAAATTTAGAAAACAGGAACAAAACGTAAAAGAAAAGTGACTCATTGAATTGTAAGCTGTATTTATAACATTCACTTAAGGTAAAATATGCAGAACAAAAGTAGTCATGTGTATAAAGTATATGTAATACCCTAGATAAAATTTTATTCACATTGTTTTATTTTGCTAATTTTCCTGAATAATGCCACTCACAAATTCAAAATTTTTGTGAATATTAATTGGCATTATGTTCTGAAACACATTCACTTGAGTTTCTTGAATGCCTGAGAATGTGACAGAGGCTGCTAATCATGAAATGGGTGAGTAAAGGCAATGAGAAAATTACCCAGTCTATAGTAAAGCAGAAATTTGGAGGTACTTAACCCTTACCCTGCTAAATTTCTACAATGAACTTGTCAATCTTTCAATTTAGACAGTACCATTAACTGTTAAAAGGGGTGCTTACCAAAAAGATACTGACTGATTGGCAAACAGTGCAGATTATGATCAGACTGCACGGATGTTCAGGCTGATCAAGATCTACACTGGTCACAAAGGCATAATCAATCGTGTCCAGCATGATAAGGGTTAATATAACTCACATAAAGTATCATCTTAAACTAAGGGACATAGATTTATGATTCTTAATACTCCACTCACACACTTTCTTGTATGTTTTAAAAAAGATATTCTCACGTGTATTACTCTGGAGGCTAGACACTTTAACATATGAAAATAAGTTGTAGAATAGTTTATGCTATATATCAAAAGAGGTGATGATTGTTTTTTATGCCCCCGAAGGGAGGCATATAGTTTTTGAACCCTCTGTCTGTCGGTCTGTCTGCATTTTTCGTGTCCGGTCCATATCTTTGTCATCGATGGATGGATTTTCATATAACTTGGCATTAATGTGTACCACAGTAAGACGACGTGTCGCGCGCAAGACCCAGGTCCGTAGCTCAAAGGTCAAGGTCACACTTAGACATTAAAGGATAGTGCATTGATGGGCATGTCCGGTCCATATCTTTGTCATCGATGGATGGATTTTCAAATAACTTGGCATGAATGTGTACCACAGTAAGATGACATGTCGCGCGCAAGACCCAGGTCCGTAGCTCAAAGGGCAAGGTCACACTTAGACGTTAAAGGATAGGCATTGATGGGCGTGTCCGGTCCATATCTTTGTCATCGATGGATGGATTTTCAAATAACTTGGCATGAATGTGTACCACAGTAAGACGATGTGTCACGCGCAAGACCCAGGTCCGTAGCTCAAAGGTCAAGGTCACACTTAGACGTTAAAGGATAGTGCATTGATGGGTGTGTCCGGTCCAGATCTTTGTCATCGACGGATGGATTTTCAAATAACTTGGCATGAATGTGTATCACAGTAAGATGACATGTCACACGCAAGACCCAGGTCCGTAGCTCAAAGGTCAAGGTCACACTTAGACGTTAAAGGTCATTTTTAGCTCATCTGATTTTTTTAAAAAAAATGATGAGTTATTGTCATCACTTGAGCGGTTGTCGGCGTCGGCGTCTGCATCGGCGTTGCCTGGTTAAGTTTTATGTTTAGGTCAGCTTTTCTCCTAAACTATCAAAGCTATTGCTTTGAAACTTGGAATACTTGTTCACCATCATAAGCTGACCCTGTATAGCAAGAAACATAACTCCATCTTGCTTTTTGCAAGATTTATGGCCCCTTTTGTACTTAGAAAATATCAGATTTCTTGGTTAAGTTTTATGTTTAGGTCAACTTTTTCTCTTAAACTATCAAAACTATTGCTTTAAAACTTGCAACTCTTGTTCACCATCATAAGCTGACCCTGTACATCAAGCAACATAACTCCATCCTGCTTTTTGCAATAATTATTGCCCCTTTTGGACTTAGAAAAATCATTTTCTTGGTTGAATATTATGTTTAAGTCAACTTTTCTCATAACCTATCAATGCTATTGCTTTTAAACTTGCAACAGTTTTTCACCATCATAAGTGGACACTGTACATCAAGAAACATAACTCTATCCTGCTTTTTGCAAGAGTGATGGCCCTTTTTAGACTTAGAAAATCATGGGTAGGACAATATTTCTATTATACAAAAAAAAATCAGATGAGCGTCAGCATCCGCAAGGCGGTGCTCTTGTTTCATGATAGTGCATTGATGGGCATGTCCGGTCCATATCTTTGTCATTCATGCATGGATTTTAAAATAACTATGCATGAATGTGTGACACAGTAAGACGACGTGTCGCGCGCAAGACCCAGGTCCGTAGGTCAAAGGTCCTAAACTCTAACATCGGCCATAACTATTCATTTAAAGTGCCATCGGGGGCATGTGTCATATGGAGACAGCTCTTGTTTATGTTGACTTTATAGTTGGGAAAAAACTTCGAGAGCGAAACCTGAGTGGAGGGAAGGAGAGCAAAGCTCGATCAGCAAGCACTACGTCAGATCTCGGTACCATGACTTCCTCGGGTGGACTGAGCGTTACTGGCTGTTTGACAGATTTCTCACTCTACATATTTCATCCTTATGGAGGAGGCCAAAGAAAGACTGGAATACAAACGTCTCCTAGATACCTAGGTAATTATTTGATTGCTGACAAATCCTCATAATTTTAGACTTCTCTCTGAACTCAGTTATGTATACTCTTGACCCAATACTTTCTTAATTATGATATATGGGCCTCCATGGCTGAGTGGTTAAGGTGGCTGACTTTTAATCACTTAACCCTCACAGATATGGGCTTTAGCCTCCCTTTGGAATTCTTCATGTGAGGAAGCCATCCAGCTGGCTTACCGAATGTCATTTGTTATTCCGAGATGTCCACTTGTGATGAAATAATGCATGGAGGGGCACCTGGGGTCTTCTTCCACTACCAAAAGCTGAGTTGCTATTTTCAGTAAAGAATGTTAGTACATTAATTTAAGACACAGTCACTTTCATTGGCTTCCAAAAGAAGTATATTTTTTATATCAAAAATATTGTAAAATTTTCTCATTTGTAGATACAGGTCAGCACACACAAAAGTACAGTGAAAAAAAACACTAAATGAGCCGCGCCATGAGAAAACCAACATAATGGCTTTGTGACCAGCATGGATCCAGACCAGCCTGCGCATCCGCGCAGTCTGGTCAGGATCCATGCTGTTCGCTAACAGTTTCTCCAATTCCAATAGGCTTTAAAAGCGAACAGCATGGAGCCTGACCAGACTGCGCGGATGCGCAGGCTGGTCTGGATCCATGCTGGTCGCACACCCACTATGTTGGTTTTCTCATGGCACGGCTCAAATTTCATGTGCATGAAAGTTAAATGATGTCACAGTAGATTTTAGTCTGAAAGCAGCTTACGTTTCATTCTGAAGTTATGTATTGAATTTCTAAACAAAATGTTATTTGATTGATACTATCAGGAAGTATAGAAGAGCAGACCATACTGGGAGATACAAACAGGAAAGATTCTCTCAGTCTCAACTTGGAGTATGTGAATTTAAACATTTCACGAACAAGGAAACTTGAAGTTAGAATGGACAGATCAAACAATGAGAAATTTAACATTGTTAGATTCTCAAGTAAGTAACCATATATAAATATATCTTCTTTAGATAAATGAGACTTGTGTATAGTTTCTGTAATATTCAAGGATTGTTTGTTACAGTTTTTCTAGTTTTACGTATGGCAATTTGGACAGAGGTGTCAGCTGTGGCTAAGTTGTTAAAATAGCTGACTTCGGATCAGTTGTTCCTCACCAATGTGGGTTTGAAACCATAGTTGGAGTATAGAATTTTTCATGTGAGGAAGCCGTCCAGCTGGCTTATGGAAGGTTGGTGGTTCTACCCAGGTACCTACCATGCCTGAAACAATGCTTGGAAAGGCAAAAAATAGACCCGTCCCCCCCCCCCCCCCCCCACCCCCACCCAACCCCACAAAAATATTTGGATTCGAGTGAATCTTGTATTTGCAATTATTTCTTACTTTGAATGAAATATGTATTAGTTTGTCAGTTTTTTGTCTTGTTTTAAAAACTAAGGACTTACATGCCAAGAAAATCTGTCTGCTCTCTTATAACTAATTCTATGCAGGCTAGTGCATCTAACTGAGTGCCCTGCCAAACAACATAAACTGGGTCTCAGTTACAAAATTGAATTCGGAGTCCAGTTTTAGAGTGCAGCCTTGCCATTGGTCAGTTCGGAGAATGAATTCGGAATCAGCCAATCAAAAGCAGGAATTTTGAGACTTTTTTTTTTTTATAATTTTGTAAACTGGATGAATTTTCAGTAGTTTGTCACAGTCGGTGAAATGTAGGGACTTCATGTATGAAGTGTATATGAAACTGGAAGGTTTGTTACGTGAAATGATTGCTATATATAAATCAAAGACCTTTTAAAAAGTTGAAATATAGTTTTAAGCCAAGAAAGCAAAATGTGATATTTTTACATTACAGCTGTTTGTGATATAGGAACTGCAGCTTTTAAATATGACATGAGACGTTTGTCGGAGATACTCTCCTTTCCAAAAGCCTGGTATCGACGTAATCTCGCTCGTAGACTTTTCCTTGGTGATGAAAGTTGGTTAATGGAGGATGAAGGTACTTTACTCAGTCACAGTATAATCTGCTTTTTTGTTAAACAAGTTCTGTTGTTGTGATTATGTTGTAAAACTGTGATTTTATTCTGATTGAATGTTGTGATATAGAGAAAGCTTCTGCTGGCCGGGAATTTGTTTCCTGTAATATACATGGTTCACACAGGTCTTCAGTTTGATGCCTAGTACTTGAAATGTACTTGAATTTGATGCCTTGTACTTGAAAAGTACTTGAATTTGAAACTGCCAAAAACTCCTTGAAAGTACTTGAATTTTGAAAAAAAAAATGAGTAAATTTTGATAAATTGTCCTTGAATTAATGTTCTGCGAATAGAAAATCAGAAAAAATAACAGATCAGACCAAAAAACAGAAAAAAAAAGATGAACAAATGACAGACCTATCTTCGACAGGGCTTACCAATGAGTAAAGGATATTACGGTACTAATCAAAATTAGTACTTTAAACGCAATTATCACGTGAAATTTTATTGGTGCTGAATTGAAGATCATTTCTGTAGAAAATCGACAGAATTCGTCATGGGTAAAAGAAATAAATGCGACAAATGCGATTTTGTAGTCCTTGAAAATGGGGAATAAATCCTTGAAAACTACTTGAATTTTGTTTTGAAAGTTCTGTATGAACCATGAATTATATAAAGACAGCATTGTAAAGGTAGTGCCACTTTTAATTATTAGCCTGCTTGCGGCAAGTGGTTTTGCCTTTACGTCCAGTGCAGACTAAGATCAGCCTGCACATCTGTGCAGGCATGTGCAGGCTGATCATGGTCTGCACTGTTTGCTATTCAGTCAGTAAATTTTCAGTTAACACCCCTTTAAATAATAAGTGGTACTGCCCAAATTGAATGATGGACCAGTCCATTTTAGAAATTTAGCAGGGTAAAGGTTACGTCTAGTCTAGTCTGCTGGATAGGTATGCAGGTAATACACACCTTTTTGCCCATGTTTTTTTCATAAAAAAATTCTTGTCCAATGGTCAACAAAAGAATTCTGAGTGCAGTGGGGTTTTTTTGTGATAAGGTAGGGAGACATGAAACACCTTTATTTTAACGATTAGGCCTCACCAAATTAAAAAGTTGTTCATCGGATTTGCCGCTCGTATATTTTCAGAAACACAAAAAAAATATTTTTTTTTGTTTTTGGCTTGTGCTCGCCCCATTGAAAAAAATCAATCCAAAATTTTTTGGTGCGCTACTTTTTACGGACGTAAAAGTGTATAAATGCTTATACTTCCAGTCCCAGATTGTTCTCAAATGGATTTTAATCAAAAAAATACATACTACGCACACATCGTCTATAATAAATCATAATAACTTATATCTAGTTGCATTATGTTATTTCCCCTTTATGCAGTTACGCCATTTTTCTTCAAATGTTTACCAAATTACATATTACAAAAAATCGATTTATTTCATTGAAACTGGATGAAGAAAAACATACTAGTTTGTTTGATAACATCGATCTACATTATTTTGGTAAGGGTAAATACTTTTTGATGCATGTCACTTATCTGTTTTCTGTTTTTTTTCCTGTCCAAATGATCAGCATTTGCATACGAAAGTTGGTGGGGTAAGGAATTTACATTACGAGTTGTTTTCAGGACAGTTTTGATTTTCAAATTTTCCAATCATTTAGTAGACTAACGTTAATGCACGTTAATCTCCATTTCAGACTTTAATTGAGACTTTGTTTCAACAAATTTAATATGTTATGAAAGTTTAAAGTTAGAAAAAAAGCTGTACATAAGACATCATGCTCGACTTTTCTAAATCAGAGCTTTGCCAGTAAAAGGGACATAACAGTCAGAAGCTATTGAAGTACAGAGCTATTGGTCATTATATAAAACTTAATTAAAAATTCTATGTTAAAAAGGGGCGTAACTCTGTCTAGATTCAGACTTAAGAGTATTGTTTCTCCTGGTGTAGACTTTGACAGTAATAACTGTTCTAAGTTTCAAATCAGAAGCTTTAATAGATCTAGCACACTCACATAGATATTTGATGTATCAAAAACTTTGTAAAGTCAGCTAAGAAGCTACATTTTCATAGCAGTAAATATTCGATTCGATATTTGATTACACTGTACTGTATGACAATGTTATTATCTTTTTTCATGAGTTGGCATTGTTGTGCGTCTGCGGGTTAGATTTTCTCAATCCCTGGGGACTTACTTTTTAATTTAAAAGGGCTATACATTCTATTTTAAGGTTTTATTAGTCAGTCGAGAGCCAAATGAAGACAAATATATTTCTTCGCTCTTCGCTCGCTCCTGATTTTCTCAAAAACCAAAAAAAATATTTAAATTATTTTTTCGCTCGCCGCTTCAAATTTTTCAGAAAAAAATCCGATGAACAACTTATCAATTTGGTGTGGCCTTATCTGAAATAGATGGTTAAGAAAACAGAAAGTGGTTTCCATTTGTTTTTCTCTCATTGAACAGTTTCCTTAAAAAATGACAGTTGATTAAAACAGACAAGCCAAGGTATACCCAAAGTATTCAGGCCAAGGGAATACCCATGGATTTGATCTGTTGATTTATAAACTACTGATTTGTTGTTTATCTTTTAGTATTGTGATTTAGAATGATGTCTCCCACACCACTGTGGTGAGAGACATATTGATTTATTCCTGTCTGTGTGTGTGTGTGTGTGTGTGTGTCCGTCTGTCACAAATCTTGTCTGCGCTCTAAGACGAACATTTCTCATCCGATCTTCACCAAACTTAAACAAAAAGTGTTTGCCAATAAGTCCTCAGCCAAGTTCGATAACTAGCCAAATCAGCCAAAAGCACTTTGGAATTATGGTCCTTGAATTACCGAAAATCACTCAGGTCTTGGGGTATAAATGACTCATATACTACTAATCATGTGAATAGTAATAACATTATATTAGTCATTTATACCCAAAGACCTAGTCATGTCAGATGATTAGGCAGTTGAGGTCTTGGGGCATGGTTGACTCATATACTACTATTCAGATGATTAGGCAGCTGTGGGAGAAATGCGCTTTTCTCAAAAGCAGCTCTAGTTTTAGTTTTTTTTTTTTTTCAACACAGTTTTTAACTTTACTTGGTTTGATCATTCTTTACTTTAACAAGAAAATTTTAGCTTAGTCGTAGACATAAGTTATCAATATTAGAAATCTAATTTTAAGTAGGTGGTAAAGAAAAGAAAGAAGATTCTTGCCATAAAGTTTTTTTTTTTGTTATGAGAACCTTTCATAGGTTGTAGGTGGTCTTAGAAAATATGGCTTAGAGGTAACTGTTTTGAGGTTACAAAAGTGTTGAGTTACTGCAAAAAAATTACCAAAGAGAAGAGTATTTCCATATGCCTTAACAACTGGTGATTGATTGTTTTTCCTTGCATACTGTATTGTACTTATATTAAAGAAAAAAAAAATAGGACAAATGATTGTCTTTTAAGCAGTAGTTTCTCACAATAGTGTATGAATCTAATTATTCATTTTTAAATGTAGTTTGTAGTGATGTCGTGTCATGCTAGCTCTGGAGAAAACTCCAGAAACTCTTGTTTAGTATGCAAGAAACTTATTTTCCAATCATACTACCCAATAAAACTTCTCTGAATATATTGTACACTTTATGTACCATTAGAAACATTGATCATACTTTAAGGCAACTTGCATATTTTTATGTAACCAACTTGAATTCTGAGATTCTGAGGACAGAAAATCAGGAACCTTCTATTTTCATACTTAGTCTAATGAGTTCACATGTACAAATTATCAGGGAAGCGACGTTTCAAGAAAGGTAACTCCAAATATACTCCAGAACAAAATTCATGTTAAGGACATATGCTAGAATTTGGTGCGAAAATTTTCCCAATAACAGAATTTCTTCAAACTTTGGATATTGAAGGACAATCATCTAAGAAACAAAAAAATGCAATAAAAATCACAGGTCACCGGTATAGAAAAAGAGTTATCTGCCCTTGAAAACGGCATTTCACCCAAAAATGACGTTTTCAAGGGCAGGTAACTCTTTTTCGAATCCGGTGACCTATGATTTTTATTGCATTTTTTTGTTTCTTAGATGATTGTCCTTCAATATCCGAAGTTTAAAGAAATTCTGTTATTGGGAAAATTTTCGCCCATCTCATATACAGGGAATTCTAGCGTACGCCTTTAACCTGTTCCAGCTATTTCTTCAATACCAGTATGTTTGTTTTTTTTTAACTTGATTTCCTGGCTTTAGTAGTTTTTTAGCATATTGCTGGTACTCAATCACGACAAAAAATTATTAGAATAAATACTATTCTTATTTTGTGAAAATTTGGGATAATGAGACTTTTATTGTGGTTGGGTATTTTTTTTGTGTACAAGTTTTTAAGGGGATTTTTTTTTCTTGAGGTATTTACTAATAAGAAATGTCTAGAATAACAGTTAAGTTAAAGCACAAATGGTAGAGAAATAGCTGGTACATTGAGCAAAATAAACAAGAAAATCGAATGAAGATTTTTTAGCTGTCCTTGTCAAATAGAACACATAACAGTAACCATGCATTTACCTTAAAATCTGCTTCAGATTATATCAAGCACACTTGCATTTTCTGCACAAATTATACATGCTGGCAGTTATTCTTAACCTCGTATATAAAATACTGCTTTACCTAAATAAGGAAACATAACTTAAAAATACTGAGGAACAGAACAAGGTAAGTTGTGATTAGGCAATATACAGCTTCATTGCAGATTTCAGTCTTATGTGAGCCAGTCCACTTAGCTCAATAGGGAGAGCACAGATTTATGCATCGTGGGGTCAGAAGTTCAATTTCTGAGAAAGCCGTATGTTCTCCATGACAATTTGATAAAAAACATTGTGTCTGAAATCCTTTGTTCTTTGTTCTCCACCTATGATTCATTTGGAGACGTTAGCAATTACTTGAGGACAACAGGTTTGTACTGGTATAGAATCCAGGAGCACTGACTAGGTTACTTTCTCGCTGTTACATAACTGAAATACTGATGAAAAATGGCGCTAAAACCAAAAACAAAACAGATATCAGACCTATGCACTTTAACTAAATCAAGGTTGTAAGATATGTTATTATTATGTATGTGTAAACTTTAGTGCAAATGTAAAAAATATCTGTCTTGAAGTAAAAATTTAGTGATATTTAACATTACCTTTCTGTTAACAGCATATCTGGAAATAACCATATCAGAAAAGACCAATGATATCACAGCATCAGCAATAGCTACAGTTTCATTTTATAAAAACTATCTTTTTTGTGTGTAGTCAGATTTCCATTTTTTCCCTCATGCTAATGTTTTGCCTAAATGGAAATGCTTCAGAATACACCTATATTCCCATTTAAATACAAAACTTAAGTTCTTTATTGGTATCCCTATATAAAAGTTAAATGATTATCCCAAAAAATTGGAAGCTTTCAAGACTGATAGGTTGTTGTGTTGCTGTTACAAGTTTATATTTTGTTGTTAGTTCTTGAAATGTTTCTAGCATGGCCATGTTGTTGTTATTGTTGCTATATTTTCAGTTTGTTTTTTCATGTATTTTTCAGTTATGTTGATGTTGTTTTCAGATAGATCCAGCCTGTCATCCACTTCCTCATCCCCCGGGGGCATGGACTCGCTCCTGAGTCCCCCATTTACAAGAATACCCTGCACTTCCTCCCCAGCCTTGCATGCGCACTCGTTTAGTGACTTTGAACTTATTCAGGGTCACCAACGGAGTGGTTCATCAGGAGATAAAAATACCACTCAGATAAGTGCCGAGTTGAAAAGTGAACTAGCGCGTAGGATGTCTGAAAGGAGAGGTGTGTGTAATATAATTTTAGTATATATATGTATATTTATTTACTGTTTGTTAGCTTACCTGTCACATAGTGACAAGGTGAGCTTTTGTGATCACCCTTCGTCCATCGTCAGTCCGTGCGTGCGTCTGTGCGTGCTCACGATTCCTTTCTTGAACTGGCCAGATCCCATTATGGGTTCCAAAGTTATGGCCCCTGAAAGGGCCAAAATTAGCTATTTTGACCTTGTCTGGACAATAGCAGCTTTATTTATGATTTGATTTTTACCAAACTGGCACACAACTTGTATCACCACGAGATCTTGGTTCCTTTCTTGAACTGGCCAGATTCCATTATGGATTCCATAGTTATGGCCCCTGAAAGGGCCAGAATTAGCTATTTACCTTGTCTGCACAATAGCAGCTTCATTTATGATTTGAATTTAATCAAACTTGCACAAACCTGTGTCACTATAAGATCTTGGTTCCTTTCTTGAATAGGCCAGATCCCATTATGGGTTCCAGAGTTATGGCCCCTGAAAGGGCCAAAATTAGCTATTTTGACCTTGTCTGCACAATAGCAGCTTCATTTATGATTTGATTTTAACCAAACTTGTACACAACTTGTATCACCACAAGATCTTGCTTCCTTTCTTGAATTGGCCAGATTCCTTCATGGGTTCCAGAGTTATGGCCCCTTAAAGGTCCAAAATTGGCTATTTTGGCTTCTGCAGCCATAAAGACACTTCATTTATGGTTTAGTTTGATACAAACTTCCAAATTATCTTCAGCAACAATAAATCTTGGATTCCATGACAAATCAGATCCAATCGTAGGTTCTTGAATTATTTTATATCTGATTACCTCCCCTGATTGTCATCAAAATGGATTTATATCAGTAAGTACTTATAGGACTAATTTGAAATTTCATTATTGTTATTAGTTGGACTGAGACAATCAGGGTAGATAACTATGGACTGATTTTATGTTAAATTACCTCCCTTTATTTCAAATTAAAATGGGTGTATCTCCGTAACTAATGAAGATACTGATCTGAAATTTCATTTATGTCAACAGATTTATTTGGCAGATCTTTCTTTTGTTCACTTACAATTTTTTTTTTAATTACTTCCCTTTTACGTTACTATAAATAGCTTATTTTTAGTAACTTTTTTATTATTGGCCGTAGGGAAAAACCGAGACCACTTTTCTGTGGTACAACATGGATGGTACCTCCAATTTTTAGGTGTATTTTGACATATCTATACCTTGTAAGAATTTTGTTTTTCTTTTTGGTTAAATTTCTTCCCTTTGTTGTTCCTGTCCTTTGGACTTAAGATATTTTTTCTGAGGGCCTTCTTGTCCTCAAGTGCAATGATAACAGGTGAGCGATATAGGGCCATTATGGCCCTCTTGTTTATAATTGTCATTTGTTAGAAGTGATGTGCTGATTAACTGTTGGGTTAATGAACCATGACTAAATAATTTATGAGATGATCCTCAAACAAAAAAAACAAACAAAAAAAAATTCAGGGACCCCCTTAGCCGAGTTAATGTTTGCTGACTTCGAATCACTCGCCCCTCACTGTTGTAGGTTCAAAACCTCGCTTCGGGTGTAGAATTCTTTCATGTGAGGAAGCTATTCAGCTGGCGTACAGGAGGTCATTGGTTTGACGTATGTGCCCGCTCATGAAATAATGCCCAGGAGGGCGCCTAGGGTCTTCCACCTTCATTAGAAGCTGGAAAGTCACTATATAATTATAACCTATAGTTGTGTTACTATGACATTAAACTCAACAAAAATAAAACAGCTGAACATTATATTGTCGGCGGGTTCTAACAACACAATAATACTCAAAAAATGTACTAGTCATTTTATTGACAAACTTGCTATATATGCATGTAAAATGTTCTGTAAATCGGAAAAATTATGAAAGCTTGACCAGGGTACACTTTACTTATAAAGTCATCAATATATAGGCATTTTATCACAGACAAAAAGATATGACATAATATTTTTACTGATTTTCATTATTAATGGTGTATCTGATTGTAATCATGATTAATCGGTGATCTGATAAACGGATACAAAAAAAATCATTGTTTTTAGACTAATTTTAAATGTGCTATATTGTAAAACAGATGTCTCATAAGTGTAATCTGTATTTCCTTAACCCTTAGCCTGCTAAATTTCTAAAATGGACTTTTCCATCATTCAGTTTGGGCAATACCATTTATTATTTGAAGGAGTGTTCACTGAAAATTTACTAACTGAATAGCGAACAGTGCAGACCATGATCAGCCTGCACAGATGTGCAGGCTGATCTTGGTCTGCACTGGTCGCAAAGGCAAAACCAATCGCCGCCAGCAGGCTAAGGGTTAATTTACAGTAGGCAGAACTGCATGTTCTATTATTTTCCAATCCACGTTCCCAGAATTTTCATTCCTTAAGTATTGAATTATCCCCCTTTTACCCCTGGCAATGAAGTAATTATATACATGTAGTCAAGAAAAGTAACTCTAGAAGTTTTAAATGCCTCTCAGACAGTGTATATTTGCATGCCAATTTATTGTCTTCATACTAATGGTGAATTCTACTTTGAGGAATATTCCCATTAATAAGTTAGGCAACCCCTGTTAATGTCATTGTCTAAGTATTTACAGGGTATTTTGACATGTTATTGGCAGTACCTCAAGCAATACTTGTAGAGACAAATGTCATAATACGGATTGATATGTGTATCATTTAGAAATGAAAGGTGAATCTTCTATACATGTAGTTAAGGTAGATGAGGATTGTATATAACATGTTTCAGATTGTAGTAAACTGTCAAAAATTTAGTGTGTTAGGATTCTGCTGGGCGTGCAGGGTCTATCCAGCTACATCTTTATTGTAAATGCTGTTTGCAAATAGTTTTCTGCGTACCTTTAAAGCTCAACAGTTGGTGCTGTTTAACTCTTAAACAACCAATGAATTGTAAATCCAATTTGTTATACAGTTCTAAAGAATAAAAGAATATCTAAATAAACATACTTTTAGCAGTACATTTACAAGTACTAATATTAGATTTGTATTGAAAAAAACAAAACAAGTTAGTTGGCTGGCTTATAGTGAAGGTGTTACATAATCCTGTCTTCGGTGGTTTCAAGATTGTGAAGGAAATAGGTCTATATCATTAACTTGTGAAGGAAATAGCTCTATATCATTAACATGTGAAGGAAATACATCTATATCATTAACAGTAAAATAATTTTAATAAAGGAGCACCGCAGACATTTCTGCTATTATCTATCAGGGGTCAGTGCTAGTGAATGAAAACTGTATTTCTTTTAGGTGCTTCAGCTCCACAGTCTCCTATAGATGCCTACCACAGTCCGGACTTCCACCACACGACCCCAGGTGCGACACCCAGCAGCTCTCAGACAAGAATGAAAACACAGGCAATGTTGAATCGACGTAACAGCCAACAGCAGAATATGGGAACCCCTTTAACGAGGATGACAAGCGAGCGTAAAAGCGCCGGATGGCAGACGCTAGTTCTTTATGCCGTCAACCTCAAACAGCTGGATGTGAATGTGAACATGAGCAATGTTATGGGAAATACCGTGTACGTATCCTCTGCGGTCCTATTTACTGTATAAATGGATATATTTGTGGGTCAAAAAAGTAAGGGGCCTCCATGTCCGAGTAGTTAAGGTCACTAACTGCAAATCACTTGCCCCTCGCCGATGTGGGTTTGGGATCACTCGGGGCGTTGAATTCTTCTTGTGAGGAAGCCATCCAGCTGGCTCACGGAAGATCAGTGCTTCTATCCAGGGACTGAGGGGCACCTGGGGTCTTCCTCCACCATAATAGGTGGAAAGTCGCCATATGACCTATAAATGTGTAGGTGCAACACTTAAACCCAACAAAACAAACAAACAAACAAAAAAGTGAACGAATTGCCAGTTACAGACTTTTCATGAAGGGAAATGTTAATGAATTGCTGAAAAACTTTGGTGTCAAAGCAAAGTCTTTCTTATCTTTACTTTAATGTAATGATGTGTCTTGATTAACACAGAAATTTACTCTTGATATTTTCATGAATTTCTTGAATTTGCAATGAAAATAAGCAGACATTTTCATGTCACAAATGCTTCAACTTGTACAATATATGCATATCTCACTCTGCACTGTACCTTATAATTTCACACAGTTGAAAACATATTGTGGTACAGTGCATTCATTAGCTTTACTATACAAGGGAACAGGAGGCTTTAGATAACCAGTGTGAAGGTCAGTATTATGATATAAGAGAAGAGAGTTGATCTAGGACATCATAATGTAATTCATTGGTCCTACATGTCATAGGGAAAGTTGGCAGTTACTGTGTAGTCAGTTAATTTCATGGGCACAAAATTTAATGATTTTGGCCTAAACTGCTATTTCATGTGGATATGAATTCATGGATTTCAAAACTTTTAAAACATTAGATAAATGGGAATTATACAATGTTCAACAAGTTTTAACTTTGTAGGCTGACACAATCAGTACTTCTACAAATATTAGTCTCACACAAATATTAATGATTTTACAGTATTTCTGAAGAGCAAGTTACAGGTAATTGAATATCCAAAAGCCAAAAGAGGCTGTTAACAGGAACACTATTAAAGTCCCATAATTCCTATCTTATGTCAAAAATAGATAACAGCTATCTAAATAGAGAATAGGCATAATTAGATGGTTAGTACTACTTTCAATATTGCACATGAAGGTGCAGTTAAAATCACAAAGGGAGGTAATCAAAAACAATTCAGTAAATTATGCTTCCTAATATAAAGGGAGGTAATCCAAAATAGTGAATTCATTATTTCTTCCTATGTTAAGCAATAGATAGTTCTTTGACAAGTATTTGAGAAAACAACAGTTACTATCGAAACAAGATTTAAACAAGAAATTAGTATGACAAAAAAAAAATGTGGCAGCCACATTATAAACAAAGCATTATGAGCAATACTGTTATGTACTTTGACTAGCTCAGTTTGATTCTTTAGATAATATTTCAAGCACTATGCATCTATTAACATTACAGATGGAACACTCAGGATATACAGAGTCAAGGGAGATTATCTATTGACAGTACAGGTCACAAAGATCTCAGTATATCAGCCGGCCTGGGAGGGTCACACCTGGACAGCAGGGGTGGAGTCATAGGTGGTAATGTGGATCTCCAGGGCATCTCTACATACTGTAAGTATTAATGATAAATAGCAACACTATAATAATTACATTGATGATAATACTAATAAGAAGAAGAATGATAATAAAATGTTAAGATTATACAAAGTATGGGTAGTTCCTGTTAAAATAGTTACGGCTGTCATTGCCTATATCATCATCATCATCATCATCATCATTATTGGCAGCATCAACGGCAGTAGCAACAGGTGCTTCTGTGACTGTATAGTTATGGTCACTAATACCAAATTACCTTCCCATCCTCATTATGGGTTTGAAATCCCTCACAGGTTGTAGAATTTTTTTATGTGATGAAGCCGTCCAGGTGGCCTATAGAATTTCTGTTGCCTACAAATGTGCCTGCTTATGCCTATGATGCACAGAGGAGTTTTGGTGTCTTCCTGATCTATTAAAAGTCAAAAAGCTCATCAGACTGAAGAGTTACTTTCGACTTTGTTATATTTCAAACAGTTGAGTGCAATGAAGACCCTAAACTAGGCAAAGACCCATTACATGAAGCTGGTGTGTCCATGTATGCTATAGAAGGTAGGGTAGATTACATGGGATCAAGCGTTTTGATGACCCGGCTCAGTGACATGAGTCTGAGTGTCAGAGATGAATGGAAAATTGATAAAACGCAGGAAAAAACAGATGCCCCACTTGCAACTACTAGGTATGTTTTTGTTATGATAGAAGTTAGATGAACCTGAATGTTTCGAAGATACTTTCATAAAAGTTGTTGCTGTAGTTATATAGTGACATAAACATCTGAGTATGATTTAACCTCTTGTAATGACACCTCTGAGGAAAAAAGTACAGTTGAACATTTGAACATGTCTTAGCCTGACTGTTATAATTTCAGCTTGTCTTAAGCAGTCACCTGCCTTAAGCAAACAGAAATGCATCACTGTCTTGGCTGGCTGCTTAATACAGATTTGACTGCATGCAGATATTTACTTCCCCATAGAATTGAATAACCAACAAATTTGTGTCTTCTGTTTTGCTATATCTTATCAAATAAAAATCTTAATTTCATGAAAGATAGGTTGGATTGTTTTTGCATCCTTGTTATGGTTCTTTATTATATTTATGCCCCCTTCAAAGAAGGAGGGGTATATTGTTTTGCAGATGTCGTTCGTTCGGTCAGTCTGTAGACCAATCCGTTTCCGGATGATAACTTAAGAACACTTGAGCCTAGGATCATGAAAGTTGATAGGGAGGTTGCTCATAAACAGCAGATGACCCCTATTGATTTTGAGATCAGTAGATCAAAGGTCAAGGTCACAGTGATCCAGAACAGACAAACAGTTTCTGGATGATAACTCAAGAACGCTTGGGCCTAGGATCATGAAAATTGATAGGGAGGTTAGTCATGACCAGCAGATGACCTCTATTGATTTTGAGATCAGTAGATCAAAGATCAAGGTAACAGTGACCCAGACTTGTTGAACGGTTTCTGGATGATAACTCAAGAATGCTTGGGCCTAGGATCATAGAAGTTGATAGGGACGTTAGTTATGAGCAGCAGATGAACTTATTGATTTTGAGGTCACTAGGTAAAAGGTCAAGGTTACAGTGGCCCGGAACAGTTAAATGATTTCTGGATGATAACTCAAGTACATTTAGGCTGAGGATCACAAAAGATGATAGAGGAGGTTTATCATGACCAGCAGATGACCTCTATAGATTTTGAGGTCGGTAGTTCAAAGGTCAAGGTCACAGTGACCCAGAACAGTTAAACCATTTCTTGACGATAACTTGAGAATGCTTTGGCCTAGGATTGTGATATTTGATAGGGAAGTTGATCATGATCATGATCAGCAGATGAACCCTATTGATTTTGAGGTCAATATGTCGAAGGTCAAGGTCACATTGACCCAGATCAGTAGAACTTTTGTGTAGGGTAAAATGGGGTAACTGGGACAATGGGGAAACTGGGACACTTTACACTTTTCAGTAAATTGGGGTAAATATTGGTTACGTTCCCTAAATAAGATCATATGTTGAAAAAGAACATTCAGTGTTAAAGCCTATTATGACAAAACTTTTCTGCCGATGGATTGGAAAATATTTTAAGAATCGATTTCCTTAGACATATGTTGAGAATATTACTAATTAAATAGAAATAAGAAAACATAAAATTACACGCTGTAAATAATTATGCCTACTTTTTTCAGATGGTGCATTAAAATATTCTCGTTATGTTTCTGTCTAGTGAAACGCACAGTGGAAATAGTCGTCTGACTTTCTAGATATATTTGCTTATATGTGGACGGTATATCAATAAGATCTTAAAGATATTTAATTTCGGTACCGTAACGGCTTGGTCATAAATGTGACGTCAATTTTGACGCAAGAAGCTGGTTCTCGTATACATGTAATATCTCATTTAACTTGTTTGAAATATTGAAGCGTATTATGTATCATTGCAAATCAAGGACATGGCATTATTTATTCAAAATTCTATAAAAATGTTTTATGATTTTGTTTTATTGACTTTCATTTTGAATAATAAAGTGGCCTGTCATGAACCGTTGCGTTGACGTCAGACAACAACATTATAAAACAGGTGCTTGTTTATGAAATATGGCATGTCCAAAATATTTATATTGGTATGTGTTGATACCTTCAGTTATGGGAAGAGATGCAAAACTGTAGGTATCACATTACTATTTCATACAATGAGATTTGTTTTGAGAAATTACAACATACTTTATTTTTGAACGTTCCTTTTCAAAAGTGTCCCACTTACCCTAATGTATTGGGGCAAGTGGGACACTGTCGTTAAGAACAAAGTTCTCCATGATTTTATTTTTGAACGAACTGGATGCTGGAAGAAAATGGGGATACGCTCCAATGGACAGTACATAAAATGTTGTACATAACTGGACATAACCACTTTAAATTGTCAACTTTTAATCTTTTTCCACAAATGAAATGAAAATAGGAAAGAAAGTCTAGTAATGACGAAACTCTGATATTTTGTAAGTATACCACTAGTTCACAGGCGTGGTCATAATATATATTAGCTTAACTCTGGTGCAACTACTGAATTTTCTACCCGATACCAAGTTTACATGATCTAAGTCACTGTTTAGTCACATACGTTTATTTAAAGGGAGATCGTTCCGTGAACCCCTCCAACTCATTCCGCGTAAAATCTGGTGAGTTTAGAATTTTTGATAGTCTTATAGGCTAACACTGATATTTCTTTCATGTTTAAAGAAACTGTCGGCAAATCTTATATTAATAAGTAGTGTATAAACTAGGTGAAGCGCAGGAACCAGCTGACAGTCAAGCCAACATAGTAGTTCTTTTAGTTAATTACTCCTTTAAAAGATGACGTTGTGTCAAATATTCAAGCTAAAGCAAACACTAGATATTGGCCAGACAACACATTTTAGGTACAGTTGCCAATAGTTTCCGAGAGCATATGCCCATGTGTCCGTCTAGATCTCCTTAACCCTGCCTTCATTCCCCTCATATTTCATCCCCTCCTCCCCGAGTCTTCCTGTATGCAAAAAGCTAGTTAATGTCCTTATTTCTTTGTGAAAAAAGACACACATTTTAATTGTCCCGTTAATATTTGATAAAATCTATGTTTTAAGACTGTTTAAAATTTTGATCAGTTTCAAGTGTAAAAATCACATATATAAGTACATAATGGATTATGTCAAGTTTATGTTTAATTCATACATAGTTATTTACACTTATAACATTTTTCTATTTTAAACGATTTATATAATAAGCATATATTGAAACAAATAATGACATAATTTAGGCAAAACTTGGATATATTGATTTCTTTAGGCATCCTTGTTTTACAAAACAGTCATAAATTGTAATTAATACTGAGCTATATTTTCAGTTTAGAATTCGTTTTTGATCTGTGGACATGAATGGTTTCATTTGTCATAAATGCGACTGTAATATACATAAATTCTAATAAAACTAAAATGTCCCAAGTTACCCCAACTGGGTGGGGTAACTTGGGACACTTGACCAATGTTTAATTAATTTATAGTTAATCACAGGTTATCAGGTATTTGTAAAAGTTTATATTCGATATATATTATATAGGTTGCGCATACTGAAATATCAATTAATCAAGTATATATTTTGTCTTTCTAAAATATTACTCAACAGTGTTTCTTTAAGTGTCCCAGTTACCCCATTTTACCCTACAGTGATCAAATGATTTCTGTTCCTTGTGCAATTAATGAATGCATCAAGGGGGGCATTTCGTGTTCAATGAGCTCTTGTTTATCTTATACATACAATTTATTGGTTTGAAATGGTACCTGTAATTCACTAAGAAATACAAAACCATGTATTAAATTCTTACAGTATACAGAAAGATATTCAATGGTTGGAATAGATACTTAAGTTGTGATGTCAAATATGATGTAAGAAAATGATGTAATGGTGCTTTTTTGCCATTATATATGTTAGAAAGTTAAATTTTCAAACATGTTTTCAGTCTTAGTTGCCTAACATCGTAGTATGTTTTGGCTGATGAAACACTAGAGGTAGATATATGTATATGATAAAAGGGGTCACTAAAACAGTAACTTGATCTGCAAAGATAGATTCATCTCTGACTTACGGATTTTGCCAGGTCAGATCACATGATGCGCAAAGGCCTTGTGGTAGCAGATCTGGCAAAATCTACTCAAGCCGATTACAAAGTTGCAGATCAAGGTACTGTTTTAAAAACCCTATTTTATTCAAGCTTCTTCATATTTTCTGATGTAGAGCATGATTCTATGCATGTTACAGGACAGCCTTGTTGTTTGCACATGGTGATTTGCGATGGGATAAATTCCATATTCTGATCTCCCGTTCCACTACACCAGATCTCATCAAAATGGTGTCAAAACTGGATGAGTTTATAATGCAGCAATTCACCAGCAGTAAAAGGGCATTAGGGGCCATAGGACCAATTCCAGGCAGCGGGAGGCACAAAGTACATGAGAAACATACATCAGCAGATGAAGAATCTTGTAAGTTATTTTTTTATCTTTATCGGCTCTTTGCTTATCTTGTAAATTTCATACATGTTTATTTTCTGAAAATTTTTGAAGTATAATCATATAGGTCAGTTTGAAGGTCCTTATCGTAAGCATTGATAAAGATTTATATTTCATAACTTTAAGGTAGCTGGTTTGAATCACTTGCCCCACATCGATGTGGGTTAGAGCCTCACTTAGGGTGTTGAATTCTTCGTGGGGAAGCCATCCAGCTGGCTTAACCAAATGTCCACCCTTGATGACATAATGCACGGAGGGGCATCTAGGGTTTTCTTCCACTATCAAAAGCTGGAAAGTTGCCATATGACCTGTAATTGTGTCGGTGTGACATTAAACAAAAACAAAAATAACTGAAATGTTAGAATACAAAATGTTTCCTTAGTTATGGCAAATGCTTTTTCGGCTTACGAAAATGATCTTCTGTTTTACCATTAAACTTCTATGCCAAAATACCTGTAACATAAACCAGATGTTTGGCCAACAACAAATACTGATTTTATTTAAGAGCAAATCAGTGTTTAAGATAAGATGTTTTGATACAAATGTGATAACAATGATTATTATGTCTCCCTCCACTGGGGGAGACATATTGTTTCTGCCCTGTCCGTCTGTACGTCCATCCATCACACTTCATTTCCGATCAATAATTTGAGAACCATTTGACCTAGAACCTTCCAACTTCATAGGATGGCAGGGCTTATGGAGTAGGTGGCCCCTATTGTTTTGGGGTCATTTCTGATCAATAACTGAAGAACCACTTGACCCAGAATGTTGAAACTTCATAGGATGATTGGTCATGCAGAGTAGATGACATCTATTGTTTTTGGGGTCACTCCGTTAAAGGTCAAGGTCACAGGGGCCTGGACATGGAAAACAATTTCGAATCAATAACTTGAGAACCACTTGACCCAGAATGTTGAAACTTCATAGGATCATTGGACATGCAGAAGAGATTACCTGTCTATCTGTCCTTTCGTCCATCCGTCACACTTCATTTCCGATCAATAACTGGAGAACCATTTGGCCTAGAACCTTCAAACTTCATAGGGTGGCAGGGCTTATGTAGTAGGTGGCCCCTGTTGTTTTTGGGGTCACTCTGTGAAAGGTCAAGGTCACAGGGGCTTGAACATGGAAAACCATTTCCGATCAATAACTTCAGAACCACTTGACCAGAATGTGGAAACTTCATAGGATGATTAGACATGCAGAATAGATGACCTCTATTGATTTTGGGGTCACTGTATTAAAGATCAAGGTCACAGCGGACAGAACATTGAAATCCATTTCCGGTCATTGACATGAGAAGTATTTGACCTAGAACCTTCAAACTTCGTAGGATGATAGGACTTGCAGGGTAGATGACCCCATTGTTTTGGGGTCACTCCAACAAAGGTCAAGGTCACAAGGAGCTGAACATAGAAAACTCTATCCAATCAATAACTTGAGAACCACTTGATCCAGAATGTTGAAATTTAAAAGGATGATTGGACCTGCAGAGTAGATGACCCCTATTGATTTTGGGGTCACTCTGTTAAAGGTCAAGGTCACAGGGACCTGAACATTGAAAACCATTTCCAATCAATAACCTGAGAACCACTTGACCCAGAAAGTTGAAACTTCATAGGATGATTGTACATGCAGAGTAGTTGACCCATATTGATTTTAGGATCACTTTATTAAAGGTCAAGATCACAGCAGACAGAACATGGAAATCCATTTCCGGTCAATAACGTTAGAACCATTTGACCTAGAACCGTCAAACTTCATAGGATGATAGGACATACAAAGTAGATGGCCCCTATTGTTCTTGGGGGTCACTCCGTCAAAGGTCAAGGTCACAGAGGGTTGAACGTAGAAATCTCTTTTCAATCAATAACTTGAGAATCACTTGACCAAGAACGTTGAAACTTATTAGGATGATTGGACATGCAAAGTAGATGGCCACTACCGATTTTGGGTTCACAAGAACAAAGGTCAACGTCACAGGGGCCTGAACATAGAAAACCGTTTCCAATTCATATCTTGAGAACCACTAGGCCCAAAATGTTGAAACTTAGTGGGATGATTGGACATGCCAAGTAAATGATCCCTATTGCAGCCAACCATCATTATCTCTTTGACTTTTGGTCCCATCCCCTATTGCCTTCTTGCCTATACAACTATGCACTGGGGGAGACATGCGCTTTTCTACAAAAGCATCTTCTAGTTACCTACAGCATTTATCAGAATGAGCAAACAATCAAAATTAGTTTCTGTTCAATAAAGTTTGCTTTTCGTTACAGTGCTGTCAGAGTTACGTCACCACCGACACTGGCAGAAAGCACTGGGAAACATCACAGGTTGTAGGTTCTCTATGCTGCCTGCCATGCTCCCCAAGGAGGGTATGATACTTGGTGGGACATTGACCTTGAGGGGTAACAACTTGACCTTGGGATGTTTCCATGGCATCAACTTTCGCTCCAAGTCATGGGCATTGTTTACGATGAACGAACCATACATTTGTTTTGCTACAGAAGCACAGAAGACAATAGATGAAGGTATGGTTGAGTATTTTATAAAATAGTTAAATAAAAATTGTTGCTAATACAGGTTGCTCTGTAACAAACTTATAGTAAAAAAAAACATTACAGTTTGAAGATAAGATTTTAGACAAGTGTTGGTTTTACCTGTTCAAGCTGGTGAGCAATATAGGATTATGATGGCCCTTTTGACATGATATATTCAAGCCCTGTTAGTTTTGTACAGAACCTTGCATTTCATGTTGGACATACAGTTGAATATCGTTACCTCGATATCGGTTAGCTCGATACTCCGGTTAGCACGGTGTGTTTTAGTCGGTCCCGATTTTTCCCTATATATTTTAATGTAATTATTTATCATTACCTCGATATGATTAGCTCGATATTTTGTTTAGCTCGATGAGATTTTTTCAGTCCCGTCAACTTACCTGTACTGTTTTTACACCTGGTTTCGTCGTTATCACAGCTTGTCAAAAATATCCATGTTATTTGTAAGGTGCGAAAATCAACCTATTGTTGTTCGGCGATGTAGTAATCATAATCAAGCTAGTTTGAGTGTTTGTTTTGTTTGTTATTTAATCCTTAATCCAATTTAAATGTCAGAAAAATTGCATTTAATTCCCAATAATTAGTCTTATAAAACAGCGTGCAAGCGAGCAAGCTGTTTTCCAATTTAACAACTTATTTGGATGAAATATTTTTCTGTTTGACGGAGTAAAAATCTGCCATTTAGGATTGAGTAACAATATGTGTATTTAATTGGCAAATTTTTGTTATCAAAGCACAGTCAAAATGACTACTCAACTAGGAACATTACCGCTGCATTCAGACTTGTTTAAGGAAGGAATAAAAATGCTAATGTTTTCACGTATATTTTGAAAAATTAAAAAAAGTTGTATGTATGTACTATGTACATGTATTTACTATTTAATTAAGATGTTTTATTTGTCAATAAAAATAAAATCGTATTTACGTTTTATATTATTTCTTTCCCCTTTCAAACCCTCTGGAATACGTATTGGATATAATTACAATATAGACGTCCGACACAAGTACAGAGTAGTCCCAGACAGTCGATATCGTTACGTCGAACTTCGGATACGTCGATGCAGTTTTTACAGTCCCTTGAATATCGAGGTAACGGTATTCGACTGTAATTTTTTCAGGTCCAATGTTGTACTGATTCTTGAATTCTGTTTTGAAGAAATTTGGACGTAATGTTTTCAGGTACCAACATAACCTTACATTCTATTTTGGACATGATATTTTCAGGTACCCACGTTATACAGGACCTTACATCATGTTGTACAGGACCTTACATTTTATGGTGGACATGATATTTTGTGCATGACGTTAAAATCAATGTTGGACATGATATTTTCAGGTACCCATGTTGTACGGGACCTTACATCTTATGTTGAACATGATGTTTTGTACATGATCTTAGATTCTATGTTGGACTTGATGTTTTCAGGTACCCACGTTGTACAGGACCTTACATTCTATGTTGGACATGATCTGGCATCACACCAGGAGAAGAACATGGCAAATGTACTGAAGATCTCACGAGGACATTCAATGCCTCCAACGTTTACTAACACCCATGAGTGGTTCCATTATGCCTTCTCAAACAGTGAAATAAAAGGTAAAATGAAATATAAAAAAAGTAGATTAAGTGCAATGGTCTTGGAGTAAGTTTAATTTGTAACAGGTGAATTTAGGAGTAATATACTGTGAAATGACAAGAGATGATCCTCATCTGAGGAATTTAGTGTTGATACGATACATGAATTCAGCAGTGTTTACTTGTTTTTAGCTCGATCACTTTTCAAAGAGAAAGTAGAGCTACTTCACTCCCCGTGGTGTCAGCGCTGCCGTTGGTTAAAGTTTTTAATAATGTCAAATATCTCTGTTACTTATAAAAGCTATTGACTTGAAACATAAAATAGTTATTTAATATCAAAGTCTACATCAGAAGAAACAATTCCATACCTCTGATTTGACTTTGGACAGAGTTATGCCCCTTTTTAGCTCGACTTTTTGAAGAAAAAGTAGAGCTATTGCACTCGCCCCAGCGTCGGCGTCGGCATCGGTGTCGCCGTTGGTTGAAGTTTTTGATAAAGTCAAATATCTCTGTTACTATCAAAGCTATTGACTTGAAACTTAAAATAATTATTTACTATCAAAGTCTACACCAGGAGAAACAATCCCCATAACTCTGATTTGAATTTTGACAGAATTATGCCCCTTTCTAACTTAGAATTTTTGGTTAAAGTTTTTGATAAAGTCAAATATCTCAGTTATTATCAAAGCTATTGACTTGAAACTTAAAATACTTATTTACCATCAAAGTCCTACACCAGAAGAAACAATCCACACAACTCTGATTTTTTTACATTCTGATAAAGTCAAATATCTCTGTTACTATTAAAGCTTTTGACTTGAAACTCAAAATAGTTATATACAATCAAAGTCTGCACCAAGAGACACAATTCCCATAACTCTGGTTTGAATTTTGACAGAATTATGCCCCTTTTTAACTTAGAATTTTCGGTTAAAGTTTTTGATAGTGTCAAATATCTCTGTTACTATCAAAGTTTTTGACTTATAACTTAAAATACTTATTTACCATCAAAGTCTACACCAGGAGAAACAATATCCATAACTCTGATTTGAGTTTTGACAGAATTATGCCCCTTTTTAACTTAGAATGTTTTGTTAAAAGTCAGATATCTCTGTTACTGTTAAAGCTTTTGACTTGAAACTCAAAATACTTATTTACTATCAAAGTCTACACCAGGAGACACAATTCCCATAACTCTGATTTGAATTTTGACAGAGTTATGTCCCTTTTTAACTTAGAATTTTTTTTACTGGCAAAGCTCTAATTCAGAGTCAAGCACTGAGAAAAGTCGAGCGCGCTGTCTTACGGACAGCTCTTGTTTATCTTAGAATTTTTTTGTTAAAGTTTTTGATAAATTCAAATATCTTTATTACTCTCAAAGCTTTTGACTTCAGACTTATAATAGCTATTTACTGTCAAAGTCTGTGCTAGGAGAAACAATCCCATAACTCTGATTTGAATTTTGTTTGAGTTATGCCCCTTTTTAACTAAGAATTTTTTGGTTAAAGTTTTATAAAGTTTTTATTGGCAAAGCTCTAATTCAGAGTCAAGCACTGATAAAAGTCAAGCCTGCTGTCTTATGGACAGGTCTTGTTATCTATACTAGTTGAATCCGTAGTGTTTTGTCAGTGGCACAGTTTATTTGTTTGTTAATATTAAGTTAATGGTGTTAATGTACTGGCTATATAATCAAGAAGTGTGAAGTCATTAAAATTTTTAATTTCAGTTGCAAACATTTTCGGGGTTTTGACTAAAACTGCTATTTTGTCAGAATGTATTTGTAGATTTCAGATTTCTAAGATAAAATGAATTTAAATTTTAGTTATTTGTGAGGATTTAATTTCATAGATTGGTGCTATCACAAAATTGATTAAAATTCCTTCCTAATGATTGTTATGATTTTGTTATGCAAACAGTACTATATACAAAATGTATTAAATTAAAAAATATATCAAGAAAATTTTGAATAATTCATTTCCAGACCTCGATGCTTTCCCTAGAATGCAGCGTGCAGGAAGTGAAAGCCCGTCTGATTACCGTAAACGGAAATATATGGATTATAGCCATGATTCTGAGATGATTTTTGCCTTACCTTCACTCCAGCTGCAGCTGAGAACCACACATCAACAGGCAGAACAGGAACCAGTAGATGATGGTACACTTCCTGTCCTTGCTAATTTTGTAGGGGCCTCCATAACCCATTGGTTAAGGTCACCGACTTCTTGCTCCTCACAGCTGTGGGTTCAAAACTTTGCTTTGGGTGTAGATTTTGTTCATGTGAGGAAGCCATCCAGTCAGCCTACAGAAAGTCAGTTCTACCCAGGTGCCAATCTGTGCCTTTAATAATGCCCGGAGGGACACTTTGGGTCTTCCTCTACCATGAAAAACTGATTGCTACTTCGGCTTTCAGTTAAATAGGGAATTATAGTAAGCTTGGTCATAAGCTGAAGGTTTAACAGACCAGTATCAATATGGCTGGCTGGAAATATTGCACTTATGGAACAGTCATTGTGATATTACATCTCAATTTGGGTCATGTGTAAGTTACATGTTTTCTTAGATTCAAACCTGGAGCCGGATATTTCTTCAACTGTTGGAAAGCATAAAAATAGCAGAACTATGCATAATCAACAAGAATAGTTTTATTGAAGAAGTATGAGTAAAGTTTTACATAAGATTCTTTATAATCATTTGATTTATCGATTGTTAAATTTATCTTACAGATCCTAAGCCAGTGGTAGAGTGCAGTTTTGTCACAGAGTTTGAGGATCATATTTATGTTGCCATGGATGCCGAAGTGTTCCTGTTCTTACATGACCTGGTCATGGCTTATATCCAGGAGAAAGATAAAGGTGTGTGGTTTCCATAAATGAAATAATTTTATGTCATCTAGTGCCTCTCCCCCAAACCCCCAATTATTTTGGAGAGAGGGGTGAGATGGGCATGTAGATTTGCCCTTGTTCATACATCTGTCCGTCCATCATTCTCAATTTGTGCTGTGCATGTCTCAAATATTTTTGACTTAAGAGTCAGCAAATGTCATCTGATTGTTATTCAGCATGTTATGTCATACACCTGGGGTTTTATTTTGGATTTCATTTAGTAAGACAAGAGTTATGGCCCTTGCCTTTATCAAAACTGCAAAAAGGACTTGAGCTTGTGTCACAAGTAGCTGAAAAAGTATTTTACCTAGGGTCATGCAACATTATAGGAGTGTTAGTCAGCGTGTGAAGTTGTGCACCTGAGGTTTTATTAGCCCACCATCATCAGATGGTGGGCTTTTCAAATCACTCTGCGTCCGTGGTCCGTCGTCCTTCCGTCGTCCTTCCGTCCGTTAACAATTTCTCGTTATCGCATCTCCTCAGAAACTACTGGGGGGATTTTGACCAAACTTTGTCAGAATGATGTATTTATACCCTAGTTGTGTCCCCCTGAAAATCAGACTGGTTCAACAATTTTTGAGTGAGTTATGGCCCTTTATTTATTTTTGTAATTTACATAGATTTATATAGGGAAAAACTTTGAAAATCTTCTTGTTCAAAACCACAGGGCCTAGGGCTTTGATATTTGGTATGAAGCATCATCTAGCATGTCTAGTGGTCCTCTACCTAGATTGTTCAAATTATTTCCCTGGGGTCAAATATGGCACCACCCTGAGGGTCACACGTTTTACATAGACTTATAGAGGGAAAAACTTTGAAAATCTTCTTGTCCAAACTAGAAAGCCTAGGGCTTTGATATTTGTAATGTAGCATCATCTAGTGGTTTTCTACCGAGTTTGTTCAAATTATCCCCCTAGGGTCAAATATGGGCCCCGCCCCAGGGGTCACATTGTTTATATAGACTTATATAGGGGAAAACTTTGAAAAACCTCTTGTCCAAAACCAAAGGGCCTAGGCTTTGATATTTTGTATGTGACATCATCTAGTGGTCCTCCACTAAGATTATTGAAATTATCCCCCTAGGGTCAAATATAGCCCCGCCCTGGGGGTCACATGGTTTACATAGACTTATATAGGGAAAAACTTTGAAAATCTTCTTGTTCAAACCACAAAGCCTAGGGCTTTGATATTTGTAATGTACCATCGTCAAGTGGTTCCCTACCAAATTTGTTAAAATTATTCCCCTAGGGTCAAATATGGCCCCGCCCCGGGGGTCACATTGTTCAAATAGACTTATTTAGGGAAAAACTTCTTTTTGTCGATAACCTACAACATTCAAATTTGGACCACATGTATAGTTTTGAGAAGCAAGATGAACCTTGATATGAGTTGACCTTGATCTTGACCTAGTGACCTACTTCCACATTTCTGTAGCTACAGCCTTCAAATTTGGACTGCATGCATAGGTTTGTGTCCCGAAACAAACTTTGACCTTGACATTGATCTAGTGACCTACTTTCACATTTTTGAAGGTACAGGCTTCAAATTTGGACCACGTGTGAAGTTTTGTGTTCTGAAATGAAATTTGACCTTGATTTTGACCTAGTGACCTACTTTCACATTTCTGTAGCTACAGCCTTCAAATTTGGACTGCATGCATAGGTTTGTGTCCCGAAACAAACTTTGACCTTGACATTGACCTAGTGACCTACTTTCACATTTTTGAAGGTACAGGCTTCAAATTTGGACCACATGCATAGTTTTGTGTTCCGAAATGAAATTTGACCTTGATTTTGACCTAGTGACCTACCTTCACATTTTTCAAGCTACAGCCTTCAAATTTGGACTGCATGCATAGTTTTTTGTACCGAAATGAACTTTGATCTTGAGATTGACCTAGTGACCTACTTTCACATTTCTGAAGCTACAGGCTTCTATTTTGGACCAATGCATATTTTTGTGTTCTGAATTGAAATTTGACATTGATTTTTACCTAGTACCTACTTTCACATTTCTCAAGCTACAGCCTCCAAATTTGAAGCACATGCATAGTTTTGTGTAACAAAATGAACTTTTACCTTGAAATTGATCTAATGACCTACTTTAACATTTTTCAAGCTACAGCTTTCAAATTTGAAACACATGCATGGACCACATGCACAGTGTTCTGTACCGAAATGAAATTTGACCCTGATTTTGACCTTGAGCTAGTCTTGAAATTTGGAACATTCAAAAATGGCTCAATGGTGGGCGCCAAGATCACTCTGTGATTTTTTGTTTTGGATTCCAACCCCTATCAGTAAAGCACAAGATCTTCCTTTAAATTAAATATGTATGTGACTGTAGCATTTATAGGAGATGATTTTAGTCAGATAGAGTTTCTTTTATCTGAAGATTCTTGGAGATGTTTTGTAGTATCCTTAACTGCACTCCTTCTACCAGCACTCCCACCCCTTTGTAATGTGAAAGTTTACTTTCATGGTCAGCAAGTACCAAAACATGCAGTGACAGGAAAGTGGTGGCTTATGGATACACATGTAGCTTAAGTCAGATTGACACAGTTTTGTGTATAAAGCAATTTTCCAGCTTTTTTTAAGGCTGGAAAAAGTCTCTGGATGCCCGGCAAGGCATTGTTTCAGGCCCGACTGGCTACCCACTTTCAGTAAGACAGCTTGATGGCTTCCTAACGTGATCACACAGGCAGGGCTTGAAATGTATGTATATACTACAAAGTGTCTCCATATATTGAGACTTTGTTTAAAAGAACACGGTCACTTCAACCTTGCTTCAGACTTTCTCACCTCTGTCCCAAAGTATCTGCTTCACAGTACATATAGCATCAATGATACATGAGAAGGAAAATTTATAATTGATTCTGCAAACTTTGTCATTAGCTGTCTTGTAATTCTTTGGTCCTCATTTTTTATTCCAAGTGAATGATTATTGACAGATAAACACATCAGATTTTTCTTTGTTTTAATATCTCTTAATCCTACATATGAATGGAATGTGTTAAATGATTGTAATGTGGGTGTTTTTATTGAAGGCACGAGGACATCAGTGGTAGCATCTGGTGGCAAGTCATCAAAGCCTCAGTCTGAGTCTGAAAAGAAGAAAGTTATTGACCCAGTTACGGTGCTACAGCAAGACTGGAGGGAATATGAATGTAAAACATGGCATCTGGAACCTACAGTTAGGTATGTGAGGGTAGTTGCTTTCTTATAATAAGAGGAGGCTTAATTTTAAATATGAAATATTACATTTAGGTTTGTTTTTTTTTATGCCCCCAAAGGGAGGCATATAGTTTTTGAACTGTCTGTCGGTCTGTCAGTCTGTCCGCAATATTTGTGTCCGGTCCATAACTTTGTCATCGATGGATGGATTTTCAAATAACTTGGCATGAATGTGGCATGAATGTGTACCACAGTAAAACGATGTGTCGCGCGCAAGACCCAGGTCCGTAGCTCAAAGGTCAAGGTCACACTTAGACGTTAAAGGTCATTTTTCATGATAGTGCATTCATGTCCGGTCCATATCTTTGTCATCCATGGATGGATTTTCAAATATCTTGGCATGAATGTGTACCACAGTAAGACGACGTGTCGCTCGCAAGACCCAGGTCCGTAGCTCAAAGGTCAAGGTCACACTTAGACGTTAAAGGTCATTTTTCATGATAGTGCATTCGTGTCCGGTCCATATCTTTGTCATCCATGGATGGATTTTCAAATATCTTGGCATGAATGTGTACCACAGTAAGACGACGTGTCGCTCGCAAGACCCAGGTCCGTAGCTCAAAGGTCAAGGTCACACTTAGACGTTAAAGGTCATTTTTCATGATAGTGCATTCGTGTCCGGTCCATATCTTTGTCATCCATGGATGGATTTTCAAATAACTTGGCATGAATGTGTACCACAGTAAGACGACGTGTCATGCACAAGACCCAGGTCCGTAGCTCAAAGGTCAAGGTCACACTTAGACGTTAAAGGTCATATTTCATGATAGTGCATTGATGGGCGTGTCCAGTCCATATCTTTGTCATTCATGCATGGATTTTAAAATTATTGGGCATGAATGTGTACCATAGTAAGACGACGTGTCGTGCGCAAGACCCCGGTCTGTAGGTCAAAGGTCCTAAACTCTAACATCGGCCATAACTATTCATTCAAAGTGCCATCGGGGGCATGCGTCTTCCTATGGAGACAGCTCTTGTTTTTTGTTTTTTGGATTTAACGTCACACTGACACATGATAGGTCATATGGCGACTTTCCAGCTTTAATGGTGGAGGAAGACCCCAGGTTAGTTTTGGTAATATGATTGCACTGTTTTAAAATGAGAAGAATTGATGTAGAATATACAGCATTACCTACAGTTAGGTTAGTGTTGGTAATATGATTGCATAGTTTGAACATGAGAAGGATAGATGTAGAATATGAAACATTACTTTGAGTAGGGTAACACACAGGTAAGTGTTTGTAACAAAACTGCATCCCTATCACATGATAAGAGTATATTAAAGAATTACCTAAAGTTAGGTGTTTGTAAAACACAGTGTTTGTAAGCGTTGGTATTATTATCGCTTTATTATTGAGTAGGAAGAATGTAGAAGGTCTGATCCGGGTCTTACACGGATTTAAGGACGTTTTTTCATACGTTTTAATTCAGATTTGCACAATTATTTCAAATAATGTGATAAAGATAAGTAATCTAGATAGTATTTACATTTTTTATGTCCCCGAAGGGAGGCATATTAGTTTTCAACTGTCCGTCAGTTCGTCACAATGTTAACTTTTTGCATGAAGGCACTTTACTCGTGAACCACTGTACCCAGGACCTTCAAACTTCACATGCTGATAGTACTTATTGAGTACACGACCCCTATTGACTTTTGGGTCACCAAGTCAAAGGTCATGGTGCTGTGGGGGCATTTGTCACCATTAGTGACAGCTTTTGTTTCTTACCAGTTCTTGTTTACTTCTCTGTAACTAACTGACAACTTCTCTACATAAGGATCTGAAACTTAGACAAGAAACAATTTCAAAACTTCATCAAAAACATTTGCCTTAAACATGGAAATCTTACCTTTCCTTATTGAGCTAGCATTGTGTTTTCAAAATGAGGTAGAGCCTTGATTGAATTACTTGGGTTAAAGTTAGGTAAATCATTGCACACTAAGGATACACACAGGGGAGAACGATATGTACCAGATTTGATATGGAACTTTTAACAGAGCTGAATGATTTTTGTGGACTGTATATGTAAAATTCAGAAATTTTCTTTTGCCTTTCTGGCAAAAAAAATTTAAAAAATTAATACTCTCCATTCAAAAATTTGCATAAAATCTACATCAAAGAATTCCTGATTTGATTTTATTCTGATAAGTGGAGATACAGCTGAAACCAAATAACTCAAACTTGCTTATCTGTTAATTTCAGCTATGTTGAAGACATTTTCAAGTCCCGTCTTGAAAACAGGTGCACAAAATAGCATTTTAGTTTAATGTATGTGGAATTTCGGTTATCTGGAAGTAAAACGTTTGATCCATTGGAATTGGAAGTACTGAGTTTCAACTGTACTTTCAATATGAGCCGCGCCACGAGAAAACCAACATAGTGGCTTTGTGACCAGCATGGAACCAGACCAGCCTGCGCATCCGCACAGTCTGGTCAGGATCCATGCTGTTCACTAACAGTGTCTCTAATTGCAATAGGCTTTGAAAGCGAACAGCATGGATCCTGACCAGACTGCGCGGATGCGTAGGCTGGTCTGGATCCATGCTAGTCGCAAAGCCACTATGTTGGTTTTCTCATGGCACGGCTCATGTATTCTGTTTCAGATTACTTCACTGGGCCAGCAAGCAGATTGATCCTGTCGGTGTTGACTACATTCTTCAGAAGCTTGGTTTCTCACACGCTCGTGTAACAATTCCCAAATGGATGCAGAGGGGCTTTATGGACCCATCGGATAAAATTCTATCCATGCTTGTGAACAAACTGATTGTCATGCTGCGTGAGACATCTAACACAGAATCTCCAAAAAAGTTGTGAAATAACATGATCATGTGATCTGGAAGTAAAGTTATACACTGAATGAAGTGTTTATATGATCTAAAAGTTACCTGAGTAATTGATGCGTTCATCTGTTGAACAGTTTCATGAGTAATCAAAATGTTCATGAGATCTACACGTAATATGATTTACTAAACTGTACATGTGATCCATAAGTAGCATAATATTAACAAAGTGTTCGTATGATGTACAAGTAACATGAATAACTGAAATGTTCATGTGATTTAGAAGTAACATGAATAACTGAAATGCATTTAGAAGTAACATGAATACCTGAAATGTTCATGTGATTTAGAAGTAACATGAATAACTGAAATGCATTTAGAAATAACATGAATACCTGAAATGTTCATGTGATCTTTAAGAAACATGAATACCTGAAATGTTCATGTGATCTTTAAGGAACATGAATAACTGAAATGTTCATGAGATGTAGAAGTTATAATTAACTGAAATGTAAGTGTGATCTTGAAGCAACATAATTAATTTAAAAGTTTTTATGTGATGTTGAAGGAAACATGTTTAAGTGAAATGTTTGTGTAATGCGGAAGTAACAGGATCATCTCACAAAAATATGAGCTGTGCCATGAGAAAACCAACATAGTGGGTTTGCGACCAGCATGGATCCAGACCAGCCTGCGCATCTGAGCAGCCTGGTCAGGCTCCATGCTGTTCACTTTTAAAGCCTATTGGAATTGGAGAAACTGTTAGTGAACAGCATGGATCCTGACCAGACTGCGCGGATGCGCAGGCTGGTCTGGATCCATGCTGGTCGCAAAGCCACTATGTTGGTTTTTTCATGGCACGGCTCAATTATAATCTCGATTGAACTAATTTAAAAATAATCATGGATTTTGTCTGCAACTTGACATACTGAAATAATCGTTGGATGTTGATATAACAAGAAATGTTAACATGATTTGGAGGTGACATGATAGACTAGGTTATTCATGTAGAATGCTTGTATCAAGATGAATTATATCATTCATGCAGCTTTTGATGTAACATGAAACATTAATTATTCATATGATTTGGAGGTAATATAATGACGTAAAAAATTTGTGTGATTTTGATAAACAGTAAAAGACCGATCGCTTGAGAATGCAGGAGGAAGATCAGAATGCTCGAGTTATACATGGTTTTGAGAAAACCCAAACATTGACAAAGTTACCTTACAAATTTAAGTTAGTTTACCAAGTTTTCTTTGAAAGAAATGATGATGCATAAAAATTACAGACTTGTGACATTTTCACCAAGACATATTACAGATGTTACTGTGATAGACATTTCAGTATAGTATTTGTAAAAGGCAAATGCTTAGAAACAACCAGGACTTTTTAAAGTTTGACTTTCTAAATTTATCAAATGCGACTTTGACAATTTTTTTTCACATTTATTTTGGATTGGAGTGCACAAAGCATACTCAAGTGCTCTCTTTTCTTCTCCAAATCAACATCACAAAATTACCTTTTCTATCCTACAACAACGATACAATAAGTACTTTGGTATTTTTTAGACCCTTAAAAGGGTCATAAACTTTTTGATTTTAATGTGGCTATCACAATTATTTTAATGAATATGTACTATAATAATTTCTTGTTAAATCCAATTTTGGATATTGTTTTCTCATGTTTTTGCTAGAGGTTTGAACAGTTGACATAGTGCAAAAAAATATTAGATCCATCATTTTGATTACCTCCCTTTTAGAATATTCTATCCATTGTTTTGATTACTTCCCTTTAAGTGTTCATGTGCAATATCAAATAGAGTGCTTTTCTAACTTTGTTAACTTTGTTCTTATACATTTTCTTTATTTGGACAACAGGTTTAACTGGTTTTAACATAAAATTAAGGCCTTAGTTTTAATCTGATATAAATAATGATCAAAGAAAAAATTTCTTTACCTTTCATCAGTAAACAGTTTCATTATCAGCTTAAAATACCAATATACTTTTTTTTTTTAAAGGTAATCTACCATGTTATTGTCATAGCGTGCAAAATTTATAATTCTGACCACTTAAGGGATGGACAGTTTAGTCACCTGTGCTCTACTTTGCCAATAGCTACAGTAAATAGAATGATTGACAGGGACCAGATGTGGTGCTTGAGTGGTTAAGGTAGTGATTTGTGATGCAGCCATTGTAATTTCATATAGAAAATAGAGGGACAATGGTCTGGATAACATGAAATGATTGAGTGAGCCTGTGTCCTTGAGTCTTTGATGCTTGAGGGAACAATGTTGCTCTGTATTTTCATCATGTTAGAACTTGAATTTGTGTGATCTGAATGTCATATCATCGACTGAAATAAACGCATTTAGAGGTAAAATAATTCAAACAATTTATTAGTATGATTTGCAAGCTATAAACATTGGGAAAATTATCCTTTTGGAACTGTAATCTGCTTTTGACAGTACCAGTATAGGTCTTGAAACAGAACTTTGCTTGTGAAGTACCAGACTGTTCTGTGTTTGATAGTACCAGTATAGACCATGTTTGATTGAACCTATGTAGACCTTGAAACTGTAATTTGCTTTTGACAACACCAGTATAGATCTTGAAACTGTAGTTTTCCAGTTGACAATAGTAGGACAGACCTTGAAACTGTAATTTGCTTTTGAGATGACCAGTTAAGATATTGAAACTGTAATTTTGCTGTTGACAACAGCAGGATAGACCTTGAAGCTGTAATTTTCCTGTTGACAACAGCAGGATAGACATTGAAACTGTAATTTGCTTTTGAGACCACCAGTATAGATCTTGAAACTGTAATTTTCCAGTTGACAATAGCAGGATAGACCTTGAAACTGTAATTTTCCTGGTGACAACAGCAGGATAGACCTTGAAACTGTAATTTGCTTTTAAGATCGCCAGTATAGATCTTGAAACTGTAATTTTCCTGTTGACAACAGCAGGATAGACCTTGAAACTGTAATTTGTCTTTAAAGTACCACTACAGACTGTGGAAATGAAACTTGCTTTGACATTACCAGTATGGACGTACAAGTTAACTTGCTTTGATGGTACTAGTTTAGACTGGAACTATAAATTGCTTTGACAGTAAAACTAGAACTTGATATAACAGATATAGACTATGTAATAAAATATGTAAAAAGATCCTTTGGATCCTTTTTGTAACAGTAATTTGCTTTGACAGTACCTGTGTAGACTGTGTAGCAGTAATTTGCTTTGACAGTACCTGTGTAGACTGTGAAACTGTAACTTACTTTGACAATGCCATTTTAGACTGTCAAACTCCAATTTGCTTTGAAAGTAACTGTGTAGACTGTCAAACTGTAACTTACTTTGACAATGCCATTTTAGACTGTCAAATTCCAGTTTGCTTTGACAGTACCAGTGTATTCCTGGATCTCAGAAGTGAATTCGCAAGTGATAGATTTGAATTCAGGTCCATTTATTTTCTTAATGATCTTGCATTATACATTAACCATTTATTTTACATAGCTTTAAATATATATGTATATATATATATGTATTCATACTATTTCTTCAATTTTTAACCAATATTTTTAATATGGAAATGATAAAGGTATATGATCAGTATGTGTAAAGATGGTGTATTTTTGTTGAACTGGTTGTGATTAACTTTCAACATCAGTAAAGTACATTATAATTCTATTGAAAAAGGAACAGAATCCTGTTTGTATTTAAGCATTACCTTGCTAAATTTCCACAATGAATTTGTCCATCTTTCAATTTGGACAGTACCATTAACTATTAAAAGGGGTGCTTACCAAGTAAATACTGACTGAATGGCGAACTGTGTAGATCTTGATCAGACTGCACAGATGTGCAGGCTGATCATGATCTACACTGGTCGCAAAGGCAGAATTAATCATTTCCAGCATGATATGATAATGGTTACGGTAATGGGCAGTTGGCAAATCCCGTCATTTTAAGACAGGGTTCATTATTATCTTTATAAATGGTTTATTGGATTTTTTTTCGCAAGGAAAAGCTGACCATTACAATGCTCTTTTATTTTGTGTATCTAATTCTATTTTTAATGGTAAAGACTCCTGCTGATGCTAGTGTTTTATTTTAAATGTTTTTTTTTCTGTTGCTCAAATCTATTATTTTTCATTTGTGATTGTTAAAATCTTACTATTTATTCTACCTGTACTTTTACTGTTGTGAAATAGATTTACTCCCAACATAATTATTTTACTAAACTATAGAATTATTTGCTTATGTTATAATTAATTGAGCCGTACCATGAGAAAACCAACATAGTGGGTGTGCGACCAGCATGGATCCAGACCAGCCTGCGCATCCGTGCAGTCTGGTCAGGATCCATGCTGTTCGCTAACAGTTTCTCCAATTCCAATAGGCTTTAAAAGCGAACAGCATGGAGCCTGACCAGACTGCGCGGATGCGCAGGCTGGTCTGGATCCATGCTGGTCGCACACCCACTATGTTGGTTTTCCCATGGCACTGCTCAATTGTTTCATAATGTAAACAGTGTTGGATTCAGACCACTTTGTTAAGGTTTCCAGATTGTGAGTTCAAATCATAAGAAGTACATAATCAGTGCAGTGTTTCAGATTTCCAAATTATGAATTTAGGTGCTTAACCTCATAAGAAGCATACACATATATAATCAGTACAATATTTTAGATTTCCAGATTATAAGTTTTCTAATGAGTTAACCTCATAAGAAGGACATGAGTATGTAAGCAGAACAATGTTTACATATTTCCAGATTTTAAGTTAAGATGTGTTAACCTTGTAAGAATAATCAGTACTATAGTTTAGAGTTCTAGATTGAAAATTCAGATTTTGTTTTTCCCTAAAACTTTTACATTTTGTACAGACTTCAGGATTTCAAGATCAGATTTTTGTTAACTCATAGCACGTTGGTTTTTTGCAAGATATGTATCTAAAGTGTAAGTTAAACCAAACCTGTATATAAAGACCACCTTTGGAAGAGACAAAAAGTGGTCTTTATTGGGAGGTGGTCTTGATTCACAGGTTAAAATACCCTGTAAATGTTAAGATAGGAAACAAAACTAAAGGTCTTTTGAGCCATTTGGTCCCTGTTGGAAGGTGGTCTTTGTCACAGGTTTGTCTGTATTTTGCACTGTGTTGGTTTAAATCAGTTTGAAATCTTTATTGTTTGTTATTTTAAGTGCAATATTGTACAGCATTTTTACTGTCCGTTTTACTAACTTCAGTAGTGTTATTTGTTAAGATATGTCATGAGTATTTAAAAAATTGAAAGAAAAAAAAACATCTTTGTTGTTTTTATTTTTAGCTCACCTGTCACAAAGTGACAAGGTGAGCTTTTGTGATCGCGCGGTGTCCGTCGTGCGTCCTTGCGTCCGTAAACTTTTGCTTGTGACCACTCTAGAGGTCACATTTTTCATGGGATCTTTATGAAAGTTGGTCAGAATGTTCATCTTGATAATATCTAGGTCAAGTTCGAAACTGGGTCACGTGCCTTCAAAAACTAGGTCAGTAGGTCTAAAAATAGAAAAACCTTGTGACCTCTCTAGAGGCCATATATTTCACAAGATCTTCATAAAAATTGGTCAGAATGTTCACCTTGATGATATCTAGGTCAAGTTCGAAACTGGGTCACGTGCCTTCAAAAACTAGGTCAGTAGGTCTAAAAATAGAAAAACCTTGTGACCTCTCTAGAGGCCATATAATTCATAAGATCTTCATGTAAATTGGTCAGAATGTTCACCTTGATGATATCTAGGTCAAGTTTGAAACTGGGTCACGTGCCGTCAAAAACTAGGTCAGTAGGTCAAATAATAGAAAAACCTTGTGACCTCTAAAGGCCATATTTTTCATGGGATCTGTATGAAAGTTGGTCTGAATGTTCACCTTGATGATATCTAGGTCAAGTTCGAAACTGGGTCACGTGCAGTCAAAAACTAGGTCAGTAGGTCTAAAAATAGAAAAACCTTGTTACCTCTTTAGAGGCCATATATTTCATGAGATCTTCATGAAAATTGGTCAGAATGTTCACCTTGATGATATCTAGGTCAAGTTTGAAAGTGGGTCACGTGCCATCAAAAACTAGGTCAGTAGGTCAAATAATAGAAAAACCTTGTGACCTCTCTAGAGGCCATATTTTTTATGGGATCTGTATGAAAGTTGGTCTGAATGTTCGTCTTGATAATATCTAGGTCAAGTTCGAAAGTGGGTCACATGCCTTCAAAAACTAGGTCAGTAGGTCAAATAATAGAAAAACATTGTGACCTCTCTAAAGGCCATATTTTTCATGGGATCTGTATGAAAATTGGTCTAAATGTTCATCTTGATGATATCTAGGTCAAGTTCGAAACAAGGTCATGTGCGGTCAAAAACTAGGTCAGTAGGTCTAAAAATAGAAAAACCTTGTTACCTCTCTAGAGGCCATACTTGTGAATGGATCTCCATAAAAATTGGTCGGAATGTTCACCTTGATGATATCTTGGTCAGATTTGGAACTGGGTCACGTGCGGCCAAAAACTAGGCCAGTAGGTCAAATAATAGAAAGACCTTGTGACCTCTCTAAAGGCCATATTTTTCATGGGATCTGTATGAAAATTGGTCTAAATGTTCATCTTGATGATATCTAGGTCAAGTTTGAAACTGGGTCAACTGCGGTCAAAAACTAGGTCAGTAGGTCTAAAATTATTAAAATCTTTTGACTTCTCTAGAGGCCATATTTTTCAATGGATCTTCATGAAAATTGATCTGAATGTTAACCTTGATGATATCTAGGTCAGTTTCGAAACTGGGTCACGTGCGGTCAAAAACTATGCCAGTAGGTCAAATAATAGAAAAACCTTGTGACCTCTCTAGAGACCATATTTTTCAATGGATCTTCATGAAAATTTGTCAGAATTTTTATCTTGATAATATCTAGGTCAAGTTCAAAACTGGGTCACATGAGCTCAAAAACTAGGTCACTATGTCAAATAATAGAAAAAATGACGTCGTACTCAAAACTGGGTCATGTGGGAAGAGGTGAGCGATTCAGGACCATCATGGTCCTCTTGTTATTATATGCTTTAACTGCTGCATTGTTGTTAGAAAATTATTTTTAGTTTAGATTATGAAAGTACAATGTAATAATGTACAGACTGATTAACCTTTACCCTGCTAAATTTCTGAAATGGACTGGTCTGTCATTCGATTTGGGCAGTACCATTTATTATTTGAAGGGGTGGTCACTGAAAATTTACAGACTGAATAGCGAACAGTGCGGACCATGATCAGCCCGCACAGACGTGCAGAATCACTTTTACCTAACAGGCTAAGGGTTAAATAGAATATTTAAACAAGTTGGCATTCACAAAACCAAACATTTTGTCATCTAGGTATTTAGTATGAAAGGTCCTGTGTTAATTCAAACATTTGGAAATTAGAATTTTCACATTTTTTTTGTGTGTGAGAGAGAGCTTGACACAGCAAATGAATACTTTTTCACTCTTCTGGGCACAAAGAGAATTATTGTCATTGCCAGGTGTTCATTTTCCTTTGATATCCATTGTTAAGATTTTGACTGTTAACACCCTACAGGTTTTAAACAATTTTAACCCATTTTAATTAATGGAAGTTTGTTGAAAAGTATGTCACATGAAAGTCTGGGGTGAGTTAAAATTCATGGATATATATGGGTCAGAAACTAGGTCACTAGGTCAAATAATAGAAAAATCTTGTCAACATTCCAGCGGTCAAATTTTCTACATGATCTTTATGAAATCTGATCAGAATATTCTATGAAATCCAAGTCAAGATAGAAACTAGGTCACATGGGATTAGACTGAAGGTCGCTAGGTCAAGTCAAAGAAAAGCCTTGTTAACATTCTAGAGACCACATTTTCTACCTTAAATACAAGAATCTTGGCCAGGATGTTTGTTTTGATAAAAAAAATGTCTGGTTGGATACTGGACGGTCTTTGGTCAAAAACTAATTGCTATAGGTAAAGTCACTAAAAGTAAATAGTTAATACATTCAAGGCCTTGATCTTGATGAATCTTTGTCAGTATGTTGGCTTGATAAAAACTGTGTGAAGTTGGAATCTTGATCATCTGGGATAAAAAAAACTTTGTGACTGGGACCAAAGAGTTATAAAAATGAATAGATCGGCAACTTGAAAGGCAGATAGAGCAAATGTCGTCAACATCAGGCGGCTACAAACGAAATCTCTTTACCGGAAGTTCTACACGTGCCATTTTGTATGCGAAAGATATGCCCTTACAGAAGAAAAAGGCCTGCTGCGTACTCTTGCTGTGTACATAAAGCGTATATGATGCGTACATGATGTGTACTGAGCCCGCCCGCTTAGCTCAGTAGGTAAGAGCGTTGGTCTACGGATCGCGGGGTCGCGAGTTCGATCCTCGGGCGGGGCGTATGTTCTCCGTGACGATTTGATAAACGACATTGTGTCTGAAATCATTAGTCCTCCACCTCTGATTCATGTGGGGAAGTTGGCAGTTACTTGCGGAGAACAGGTTTGTACTGGTACAGAATCCAGGAACACTGGTTAGGTTAACTGCCCGCCGTTACATGACTGCAATACTGTTGAAAAACGGCGTTAAACCCAAAACAAACAAAAAATGATGTGTACTGAAATCTAGGGCTTTAAATAGTACGCAGAATATACACCGCACATACACCAATAGTACGTTTGTAGTACACTTTTGACATGCAAATGAGCTCTGCTGCGTACTACTTGCTGCTTACATGCTGTGGACTACATAGTACACAGGATGTACGCTGGAGGAATTTAGTATGCGGGAAATAGTACGCAGCATGTACGCGGCACATACACTTTTTACATGCAAATGAGCCTGCGGTGTACTACGCCTGCGGCGTACATGCTGTGTACTGTGGCGTACATGCTGTGTACTCCTGCGGCGTACATGCTGTGTACTCCTGGCCCGAGTCCTGCGGTGTACATGCTGTGTACTCTTGTGGCGAAACTGCTGTGATAATGTAAATTCCTTACCCCACCAACTTTCATATGCAAATGCTGATCATTTGGACAGAAAAAAACAGAAAAAAGACAAGTGACATGCATCAATAAGTATTTACCCTTACCAAAATAATGTAGATTGATGTTATCAAGTAAATTAGTATGCTTTTCTTCATCCACTTTTCAATGAAATAAATCAATTTTTGTAGCATGTAATTTGGTAAACATTTGAAGAAAATGGCGTAACTGCATCAAGGGGAAACAACTTTAATATAACTAAATATAAGTGTTATGATTTATTATAGGCGATGTGTGCATAGTATGTATTTATTTTGATTAAAATCCATCTGAGAACAATCAAGGACTGGAATTATATAAGCATTTATACACTTTTACGTCCGTAAAAGTATCGCACCAAAAAATTTTGTATTGATTTTTTCCAATGGGGCGAGCGCAATTAGCCAAAAACGTTCTGAAAATATACGAGCGGCAAATCCGATGAACAACTTTTTAATTTGGTGAGGCCTTAATGAGTTAACATAATGAGCATTAAAGCCTTAAAGTTTATAAAACATGATAAAATGGTGTTTTGCTTAAGAGTATTCAAATAACAGTGAGAGCTATTAATTTTTCTCAATCGGGCGCTGTTGAGGCATTATCTTGGTAATTATTTCATGTATTACAAAATGTAATGCAAGGAAGTTCAAATGAGGCTTTTCAATTATCCAAGTTAGAAAGCTCCAGGATTAATTCAAAATGAAAAAGAATATATTTTTACACTGCATGCAAGGTGCAGCTCAGAAATCATGTACAAATCCTTCCTGCATGAAGTGTACTTCAGACTTTTATCTAAAAAAATTCAAAGTATAAACACCAAAAGAAAATGAACAAGTCCCTCCCGCGTATATGAAGTTTGCTTCAGACTTTAACTTATAAAAAAAAACTAAGTATAAATGCCAAAAGAAATTGTACAAGTCTTTCCCGCATATATGAAGTGTACTGCACAAATTTCAAAGTATCTGCGGTGTACATGCAGTGTACTATTTTCTTGTACAAGTCTCTCCTGCGTACATGCAGTGTATTCCTTAAATTTTCAGAGTCTGTGCTGCGTACTTGAAGTGTACTAGTGACCTCCTGCGTACATGCTGTGTACTCGTCGAAATAGTACTCGGCATGTACGCGGCATTCAGTGTATGTAAAATGTACTCCTCTGGCGTACTACTGTGTTCGAGGCATATACACAGCAAATACGCAGCATGTACGCCACAGAGGCTTGCTTCTGTAAGGGTGACACTGTCAATTATTAATTATCACCGTATGACCACGCTTTTTTGAAAGTAAGAAACGTGTATTTTGTGCTTAAGACTATTTCATATTAAACAAATGTTGTTTTAGAAGCTAACATGTATTTTACATGTAGTTTTAAAGGTACTAATTGCAACTCAATGCTCGCTTCACTAAGATAACGCCAAATCACGCTCGGACGCGAGATCACGCGAGATTACAGTCAGTTGCCATTCTGTGTATTTTATACTTCTTTGCTGGGACAAATGATAATAAAATTTGATAACACTGTGGAGGCCTTATTTTCTATCAGGTCAATATAAAACCATGTCAGAATATTTGTCTTAATGAAATCTAGGTTGAATTGGAAACTATGTCTTCTGGTATAATAAAACTAGGTTAGTTATATAGGACGCTGGTGGGCTTCATTTTTAGCTCGACTATCTGTTCTACTCACCCGGCGCCGGCGTCATACCTTGGTAAAGAATAGGAACCACTGCCTTACCCTTGCATGATCATAAGAGGTGACTAATGGGGTCTTAACACTTGGTTTTGCAGTAACTCTGTGATTCCAGCAGGTATGCAAATTTTGATTCCATACCTCATGTTTTTATTTCAATGTAAATGAGATGTGGAACCAAAATTTGTAGTCCTGTTTGGCACCATATAACCTATACTGTGTTGGTGCACCGTAAAACCCAAATAAATAAATAAATACCTTGATTAAAGTTTTGCATGTAAATACATATGGCTATCATTTAAAGGCATATAGCTTTGAAACTTTTTTTTTTCTTTTTCTAGGTCAATTACCAACCTCACTGGGTCAAGTCCCATAACTCTGACATGTATTTTGGCCAAATTATGCCCCCTTTTGGACTAAGAAAATGCTGGTTAAAAGTTTTGCATGCAAGTTCTATCTCCAAACCTAATGCAGATATTGAATTGAAACTTCACGTGTCTTCGGGGTCATAAAACTAGGTGATAGCATCAAGAGCCATAACTCTGACATACATTTTGGCCAAATTAAGCCCCCTTTTTGACTTAGAAAATTCTGGTTAAAGCTTTGCATGCAAGTAAATATGGCTATCATTTAAAGGCATGTAGCTTTGAAACTTACTTTTTCTTTTTTTAGGTAAATTACCAACCTCACTGGGTCAAGTCCCATAACTCTGACATGTATTTTGGCCAAATGATGCCCCCTTTTGGACTTGGAAAACCCTGGTGAAAGTTTTACATGCAACTTACTATCTCCAAAACTAATGCAGACATTGAATTAAAACTTCACCTGTGTCTTCGGGGTAATAAATTTAGGTGATAGCATCAAGAGCCATAACTCTGACATGCATTTTGGCCAAATTATGCCCCCTTTTGGAATTCTGGTTAAAGTTTTGCATGCAAGTACATATAGCTATTACTTAAAGGCATATAGCTCTGTAACTTATTTTTTCTTTTCTATGTCAATTACCATCCTCACTGGATCAAGTCCCATAACTCTGGCATGTATTTTGGCCAAATTATGCCTCCTTTGGACTAAGAAAATCCTGGTTAAAAGTTTTGCATGCAAGTTACTATCTCCAAATCAAATGCAGATATTGAATTGAAACTTTACATGACTGTGTCTTCAGGGTTATGAAACTAGGTCATAGCATCAAGTCCCATAATTCTGACATGCATTTTGGCCAAATTATGTTACCTGGTAACTTAAAGGTTAAAGTTTTGCTGCAAGTTACTATCTCCCAAACTAATGCAGATACTGGATTAAAACTCTATATATATTCTAACATTTAGGGTAATACTCCTGCTTCTGGGACAACAATTCGAATAGTCGAGCATTTGCTGTCTTATGGACAACTCTTGTTTTAACTCGGTTTATGATGTTTTTTTTATGGAAACTAGTGCTGTATATTTCAGTAGTACTGTTACTTGATCAGGTCATTCAAATTAATTATGTACTAATAGTGTCCTTCTTTGTAATATATGCTATACACTCGCTACACACCAGTATGTTAAAGCATTTAATTTCAGACATGTTTGAATGTAGTTCTAATGAATGTAAGACATGAAATAGAGTTTAAAAATACTCTATGCTATATACTCGTTAAATACCAGTATGTAGAGGCATTTAATTTTAGACATGTTTAAGTGTAATTATAATGAGTATAAAAGATGAAATAGAGTTTAAATACTCACACCAATAATTATGATTATGTTATTGTCATTGTCATTGTTGGTGACATTAAAACCATATAATACTTAACAGGTTTTGGTTATATTTTGTTCGTTTGACATATTCTTTATATATAGCACTTCCTGAGAAAAAAAGTAGGGCATAAAAATAGGCTGAGTCTGACCGTCTTTCACTTTTTAAAGAAAAAAAGTGGGACATAGAAACAAGCTGAATCTGTCCTTCTGTAATAACTTGTGTCCTGTCCATAATTCTGCCATCCATGAAGGAATTTTGCAATTACTTTACAAAATATTCCTATTAATGAGACATGTGTCAGTTGCAAGACTGAAACTCCAAGGTCAAGGTCAGACTAGGAGGTTAAAGGTTAACAGGGTGTATTTTGTGATCGGTCCATTACTGATATTCATGGAGATATTTCAGAATTGCATAGCACAAATGTTCCCATAATGAGATGACCTGTTGTGCACACATCTGGTATATAACTATGCTATCCATTTAGGGAATTTTAAAAGTACTTGGCACAAATATTCTCCATAATGAGATGATCACGATGTTGCTTGCAAGACCCACACCTCTTGCTCCAATGTCAAGGCCACACTTTGAGGTCAAAGGTTAACAGGATATTGTGAGCTTATGGTCTTCAGCCCATTTAAAATATATAAAATGAAATAACAGGAGCAATAACACTTTATTAATATGAGCACCAGACAGTAGTTAAATATGTTGTAGTTACATAATATTAATTGTCACCTGTTTTCACGACCCTTGTTCACCGATGACCAAATAGTAGCTGGCTAGATCACTGGCTGTCACAAATTTATACCCTCTGAAATTGCCATGACCAGCAAAATGAACCAATCAGAACCCTGCATTAATCCAGGGAGTCGGGTAAGAATTTAAAATTCCTGGAAGCAAAGCAGCCATATTGCCAGGACAATGCCACAAAAATCAGATTTTCAACTAGGGGCAGTTATGGCTATAAAGCAAAACTAACTTATTATCAAGATCAGTTACAACATATTCCTGAAATACAAACACTAATGTTACTCTTATGAAAGGTTATTGGCAACTGAAAATTTCTAGTGGACAGGAATTTGAATCTTACCGCCTGGAAAACTTGAAGGTCAGACAGGTGAGTGATATTACACAAAATTACACACACACAAAAACCCCAGACCATATAAAAGTGAAATATACATATTCCTTAAGACAAAATGAAACTCATCCTGTCTCTGACATAAAATTAGGATTTAAATTAGACAAATCCGTTAGAACAATAATAAACTGTCAGGATTAGATTGGAGATATTTAAATATTTTTTTTAAAAAAAGGTAATATTTTATGTCTATATATTGTATCCTATAATTATTAAAGTCCTATAAATGTCCATTATGCAAAATATACACAGTCATTTTCCTATAATAAATGTTTTTACTGATGTAGACAGTACAGTCTCGGGTCGGAATTCCTGGCAGAGGTTAGGGTGTTTTCAATGTTTATTTCTAATAAATTCTGAATGTAATTAAACTGTTATTAATTTCCATTCTAAATGTTTTTCTCTGAAGAATGATGATTGTCGTCTGAAAGCATTTATGAAAGTCTGAGAAACCCTACTTCCCTTACAATATGTTTCATGGTTGGTCCACAATTGGATTTCCAAATCAATTTACACAACTGTTCTCCATAATGAGACAACATTTTGCATGGAAGACCGAGAGCCCTGTCTCAAAAGTAAATGTCACACGTAGAGATCAAAGATAGTATGTCACTTTTTGTTGTTGTACTGGTCCATAACTTTACCATCACAAAATGACGAGTCGCATACAAGACCCATACCCCTAGCTCGAGGGGCAAGGTCTCAATTGGAGATGAAATATTTTGGTCATTTTTTTTTGTCCAGTCTTTAACTTTTTTATGCATGGACGTATATTCAAATTGCTTGACTTAAATATTCACCATTATAAGTCAATGTTTCATGTGCAATACAGAGACCCACATCTCAAAGGTCACAGGTACCCTAATGGCTGCATAGACAAAATAAAAAATAAACGGGCAACATGAACAAAACAAATATATTAACCTTGAACTTGCTAAATTGCTAAAATGGACTGATCTGTCATGCAATTTGGGCAGTACCATTTATTATTCGAAGAGGTGTACACTGAAAATTTACAGACTGAATAGCGAACAGTGCAAACCATGATAAGCCGGCTGATTTTGGTCAACACTGGTCGCCAAGGCAGAATCACTTGCCGCCAGCGGGCTAAATGTTAAGGAACACTGCGGGGCACCGCCTTTGAACGATCATTGGCAGTAACACCTCTGGGGAGATGCAGACAGTCTCTCTTCATCTCTACCAAATTTCTGCGTTACAGGAAAGAGTACGCGACGGGAATTCCTTATATAAGTATTGGCATCGTAAGGCACAATATGTAAACGCACAAATGCTCGCATAAAATACAAAAAAAAAGAACTTGAAGAACTAAATATGCATGTGCTCAATGCCTTTGCAGAAAGAGGCGCAGTAAGAGAAACACCATTTAAGGGCTCAGTCCCAGTGGGCTTTAAGAACTGCCTATTATGGAGTCTTCCGCTTGTCTCATCAGACACAACCATTCGAAGAACTGTTAAAGAATTGAACACCAAACATGCGGCGTGTCTCAAAATAGCTTGGGCATTCTGTCTTTTAATAAAATGTTTAATCTTCCCAAATAACTGTAAAGTTTCCATGATCCATATATAGTTTGTACATAACACCCCCATAAAGTCAATGTAAGACATGTATATCATCAAATAGTGGGTCAGTCGTCCGCTCTCACCTGAAATTCATCTAATCATAAATACTTCTGATACCATATGCTGACAGGGAAAAGAAAATCTCCGCTTACTTTCTTAAATTGTGCAGTAGAAAGTTCATGCTAGTTTGGGCATAAACAAAAAGGGAATGACGTCGGAAAAGTTCTGGATATGAACCCAGTATCGTTTATAATTTTTCCTCAAAATATTTACAAGTGTTGTTGATATTTAGGGTGCCTTAGACTGGAAATTATGGTAGGAAAGTGCAAGTTTTGACCCTGAAGAAATGTATCTGATTTGCATGAAATCAAAATATTTGCAAATGTTGTTGATATTTAGGGTGTGCGCCTTAGGCTGGAAATTATGGTACGAAAGTGCAAGTTTTGACCCTGGAGAAATGTGTCTGACTTGCATTTATAACATAGGTTAAACAAACTGATTTATACTAACCATAATGGGTTTACAATGTGGCTGCCACATTTTTTGTTACGGGTATAAAATGAGCCGCGCCATGAGAAAACCAACATAGTGGGTTTGCGACCAGCATGGATCCAGACCAGCCTGCGCATCCGCGCAGTATCCGCGCAGTCTGGTCAGGATCCATGCTGTTCGCTAACGGTTTCTATAATTGCAAAAGGCTTTGAAAGCGAACAGCATGGATCCTGACCAGACTGCGCGGATGCGCAGGCTGGTCTGGATCCATGCTGGTCGCAAACCCACTATGTTGGTTTTCTCATGGCGCAGCTCAAATATTCTAATTTCCTGTTAAGACTGTTTCATCGCAGGCTTGTCAAATGTTTTCATATTGATTAAAGTAGAAGACAGTGTTACTGAATCAGTTGTTTTTATTACCCCACCCCTTTAGGTTACAACACACTAAATAGCTGTTCTTTTTTTATTCTATATAATACTGACATATTTCCAATGGCCGCAGCACACATCAGGACCCATTTTAAATGTCTGTAACTTACATTTTCTTGAAGAATACCATCCGAGTTGCTGAATAAAATGCAAAAGAAAAGTGGGGTCATGTTTGATGCAAGAAAAATATTTTCACACCCAAACTGCAAAATCAGCTAAAAAACGAGACCCCAAATTGTAGTGGTGGTGTATGATCTAAGTGTCCATGAAAAATTCTGTCGTGTTGTTATTTCATTATGAAAATGCTACCTACTTGTCAAGCATAGATGTGTCATGTGATTTTAGCAAAATAAATTGCAAAGAAAATACGGAAAATAGCTCTACAGAGCAAAAAATCTGCGGACTATTTGTATCCACCACTGTGCGACTACCATTTTTTTCCGCGCCATTTTCCTATTTAGTGTCTGTATGCCTTTATGGCTCTTACTCTACAAATATGTAGTAATGTGGAAAACCTTTTTTTCGATATAGTATACGACTATTGTGGAGCTAAAGTTGAAATACATAAATTCTTCTTCATCAAACGCCAATTTTTCATCGTATAGAATTTATCTTCCCAAGATAAGAAGCATGTCAATATTCTGATAAAATGACTAGCACCAATTTATTTGATATATCTACAAAATTCAGCGAGTGTGGTCGTAGGCAAGGTAAAATTATTTTCTCGGTTAATAATTTGGATAATCAAAATGGTACTATCAATCAAACAATTAACGCGTCATAATGTATTACCTTTGAATTACTTGTGAGGAGGCTACAAAAGCTTTTTTTTTACACCCAAACCATTTACAAGTATGTACCTAATCTTTATACACATGTGTCAGAAAAGGATATAGGATTTTGGTTGCGGGCGCAATTACCTGGACATGATAGATAAAACTACGTTATCATTCATTCCTTTAGGGCCACCGTCTCTTTTATTGAGCGTGCGCGATGCGCGAGATCCCGATGACAACACGAGAGATCACAATGGCAAAGGGAGAAGCGAGAGATCCCCTTGGTGAAGATAGGTCACGATGTCGAAACTGCGAAATAAGTTTGCGCTTCTTTAGAGTGACCTCGCGCTCCGTCATCGTAGTTTCTCGCTGTGTCATCGTGATCTCGCAACTTGCGCACGGTCATTATCGCAGAGGAGTCGATGGCTCTAACGGAACACCGTACTTAACTGAAATTACTCAGCCAACGAATTGACACCCACTGATCCCCATAGTATTCACTGTGGAAATACTACAGCCTATAGATTAAACACAATTCTTTGATCTTACATTGTTATATTATATTCTTATAGCATTGCTTGTTTCATCATTTTTTTGTAAGTAGTGCATACACAAACGAAGGCAAGTTCACTTTAACTGGTATGGCCTTTTTCGTTATTATGATCCAAAAGGACGAGTTTTCATTATAACGCTTCTTAGTCGAAGCTGAAAACATAAATCATAACCATTATCGCAACAAAAGTTGATCGGCCAAGTTGATCACACAAATGCGTAACAACCTGCAAATGGAACTCTCCACCTATCGAGACAAATGGTAAACAAATGTTTACTACTACCAATTTATTTATTTGAGCAGTTGTTTCTATAATGGGACACACAGTGTGCTTCAAATTAAGTTTGTTTACATGTTTACTTACAAGCGAGACATTTAGTAATTCACGAAGATAATGTAAATTAGAATCACCAGCCTAGTGAAAAGGTCAGCGTCCGTCCATCTGGTCATTTTATTACGCGCAGGTTTGTTAAATTTCAAATGTGATAAATTCAAGTTTAAATACCTCGAGGCAGTTTCAACCGAGGTTAATGTTCATAATTATACTAATTGTATCGCTTCGGTCCAGAAAAAATCTCTGTAAATTTTGAAAATTTTAGAAGAAAATTTCAAGAATTTTTATAGGGACAGTAAGGGTTCACTGGATTAATTTATTTTCCATATAAATGGTGATACCTCCAGATTCATAGCAGTGTTTTAGGAAAATAATTTGGAAATTTTTTGAGTTGTGGATTCCTGTGGCGGTACGTATCTAGAAGATAAAAGTTAAATGTAGCAGTAGGTATATTTTCGTATGATTCAAATCGCCAATATGAAATATTATCTGTCTCAAATTATTTATAAAAACTGATACATTTAAAATGATTTATTTTCCACCTACTATTTTCTATCAGTCAGTGACCACCATCGTGAATTACGAGCACAGCGGTGGGAAAGAATCTATCTTAACTTAAATTTGAAAAATTCTCTCTTTAATAATTGTAGAGTAACTATAATTAACGCTAGTAACTTGTTGTGCGTGCGGTGTAGTAGGTCAGTTGGATATACAATTTCGTTTAAATTTATTTACATCAGTAGTTGTGGTAGTTTCACACGCGATTTTGAGAGGATTACTATCTCATTTTAAAAGGACAAATACACTGGGATGGTGAATATTAACAGTTAATATATTTATAACATGCTTTCAGTATATTATTGAAATGTATCATTAAAATATATCAGATAATTTCAATGTAAAAAATATAAAACTGTGCCCAATTAAAGTTTTAATATCATTAAAAAAAGTTACTTGACATATTTACTGTAACTGTCTGGCTTTTTTTTTTACAGGTAAGGAACTACAAAATTGGTGAAAGTTTTGATAAGCAAACTTGTTTTGTTTTTGCATATAAGATAAAAAAAAATGAAATAAAAGAAAGCTTTCACTCATGAACACCAAATCTTACATATAGCTTATCCCTGAAATGTTGCATATGTTGTTCACTGGGAGGGGTGGGGAGGGCGTGGGGGACGCGGGTAGAGTGCACACTGTATGTCATTTGGATGGTTTTCCTCACTTGAAGAGTTTTACACCCCAAGTGAGGTTTCGAACTCTCGCCAGTGAATGATTTAAAGTGAACAGCCTTAAAAAATAAAATAGAATGTTTATCATACATATGAAAATGCTTTGAAACTTGTGTTTATGTATTTATCTTCGACATTTTACAGCATCGATAGCCTAGTGGTAGAGTGTCCGCTTCGAGGTCGTGGGTTCGACCCCGGCCGCGTCATACCAAAGACGTAAAAAATGGTACTAGTGCCTACATTGCTTGGCGCTCAACATTAAAACGGAAACTGGCCTCTTCTCTCATATCCTCGTGGCAATAGATTCCATTAGGAATGAGGTCTCGAAAGTGATTAATAGAAGTTGTAGAACTTGTTTCACAATCGACCTAAAATAAATTAGTATAAACTAAACACGGTTTTATTGAAACATTTTATTGTTCATTAAGTACGGAAACGCAGCTGTGGTGTTGTTCAATTCTAATTTTAAATTTAAAGTTTAGCATGACGTTTTTTACAATACATTTGATAGAGGTTTTATTTTCGTTTATTGTTTCTATGTAGTACAGACATTTTAGCATGCTAGAATATAATTTCTTTTTAATTTCGTCCATAATAAATTTATTTTATTGTTAATAAGAACCTCATTAATGTATTTAAACAATATAAAGAGTGTAACTATGGAAACAGTCATACAGTTATATTTTGTTGCCACTTTTATAGCACAGGCTGAAAACAGTTTATAATTCGACTTTAATGTTTCATAAAATAATTGTACAGACAACTATTACAATAATACATGAATACGTACGAGTACACTTAGGTGAATAGGGTTATTACAGGCGCGTAGCTGCCTATACGCGAGTACGCGGCTGAATCCACATGATTCTGACAAAAAAAAAAAAAGCCAAAGTTTACACGTACTGCAGCATGTCTACTTGACTACATGCTCATATAAAACGTTCCTTGCCGTTTCTATACTAAATAGCCATTGAATGTATAATGACCCCCTCTGCAATAAAAATCCCCGGAAATCTAGCTGGGGTTACGCAAGAAGTTTCCATACATCAAAATTTATAGCGGACCGGTGCCACTTACAACCTAAACAAAGTCGTCTGCACAAAAGTGACAGGAAAGTGTTTTGCAGTTTTGTTTTGTCTACGTACGCCAGCATTTTCGCAGATAATTATATATTTTGAAGGTAAGTTTTAAAATAATTTTATGTCTTCATTGTCATGTCCCACTACTGTTCTTCGGAGAAACATTTGTACATGTTATTAAACTTAAAATGTAATGTTTTTTTCGTGGGACGATGTGTTGTTTATAATAACTAAATATTTTTTTCATTATTTTGAAGTGTAGACCTCTACAATTTTTTCATACTTATATGCATCTCAAAAATTAAAAAATCTAAACGAAAACGGATATTCTTTAAGGTGATGAAAAAAAAAATCTACGGAAGCGCATAATGGTCTTAAATTTATAATTTAAAAAAAAGATATAATGGTCTTTATTTCGGTTGTATTTGTATAACTTCAACTAAGTCTTGTAATGTCAAGAAATATGAAGTATATACGTAATAATTTAAGTGAGGTAATTTTTATAACCTTACTGAAAGTCACAGACATTTATATCATCATACTATAAGAGTCATTTATTCACAATTTCAGGGACTTCTAGACATTGTAGTTTTGTACAAGTTTACTAACATGTCACAGAGTAGAATTGACAGATTTTTTACTGTCCGGTCAGGAGAAACGCTATCTGACGAGTTAGAGGATCAGTCAACCGAGCCTACGAAAGAAGATGAGCCAGATAAACTTTCGCGGATCTCTAACACGATGTATCCAGATCCGGCAAAGTTGTCGCGTACTTGCGACGACGCATTGAAGATTACAGTCCATACTGTAGAAAATAACAGAGAATGGGCAAAAACGTTCGAGTTCAAGTCAATGTAAGCAAAACAATATACAGGCCATTTCACTCATTTGTAAATAAATATCATAAACAATAGATAAGTATCAAAAATACTAAGATGATCATTTAATTGTTTGCTTCAGATCAACGAGGTTTGCGATAAGTATGCTTGACATCTAAATCGCATGGCCGTTACATACGTCTATCAAGTATGCAAACTGTATATGATGAAGCAGAATTATTCAACTGATGAATCTGACTCTCCCCAAATCCTTATTGTAACATGTCCATTGTAAATGTAAACAGTCAACCATAATTTCCTAGCTCAAATTTTTTCCATTTAAGTCCTCTAATTTCATTGTATTATAGCTCGGTGTTTTTTTCTTAGTAATAGAAAGAGCATGGAAACTCGAGGGTAAACGATTTGTACGAGGGGGCGTAGCCCCCGAGTATAAATTGTTTACCCGAGAGTTTTAATGTTCTTTCTGTTTTGTATCATAGCCATCCATATATGGTAGTTGTAGGCGTTTCACATTGCCATATACAGCAGTTCAGTGGGTACTTAAAATCCTTGCTTTACAAATGTGTAAAGCCCAGGTAAAATAAACGAATGCTAGAGCAGAAAATCAATAAAATACACTTCACTGTCTACTGTTCCAGACACGCTGGCATACTTTTCTATCCAACAGTGCGGTAACTAGCGTGCGGGTATTAAATACCTGCACACTTTTAGTTACCGTGCCCTGTACTCAGTGTATACGAATTACCTGCACCAAATTTGTTAAGAAAACACACCGAGCTATGATACAAACAAATTTGGTGCAGGTAAATCGTCACATGCACTGACTTCAGGGTGCGGTAACTAAAAGTGTGCAGGTATTTAATACCCGCACGCTAGTTACCGCACTGTTGGATAGGAACGTATGCCAGCGTGTCTGGAACAGTAGACAGCGAAGTGTATTTTATTGATTTTCTGCTCTCGCATTGGTTTATTTTACACATTTGTAATGCGAGGATTTCAAGTACTCACTGAACTGCTGTATATGGCAATGAGGAACGACTACAACTACATATATGGAAGGCTGTGATACAAAACGCCCCCTCGTACAAATCGTTTACCCTTGAGTTTCAATGCTCTTTCTATTACTTAATTGAGCGTCACTTAATTATAGTCATTTATGTAGCCTAAATAGACTATAATAATTCATAGGAAATCGGAAATATACCTTCTGGCACCTGTAGGTGACCATGGACTCTGGTCAGTCCACGTCTGAAACGCACATTATGTACGTGACTCGCTAGTATTATCTCCCTTGTTTACGAGTTGATGATCAGTGAAAAGCAGACTATATATGTGTTGTATGCAGTTGATCTAAATCCATGGTGTAGGTAGATTTATACGTGATGCGGTTCTTTGTTATCAACTTCTCATTATGATTTAATATTTCAGCCCAGAGTATGGTACCAAGCGTCAATTTTCAAATGATTGGTTAGAGAAATATGAGTGGCTACGATATTCAGTTTCTGAAAATTCCGTCTACTGCACACCCTGTCTCCTGTTTAGATCTGCATCTTCAAAGGAAAAAACATTCATCAGCACTCCAGTATCGAAATGGTCGAACCTAGGAAAATATATCAAGAGGCATGTCGAGGACGGTTCAAGTCATCATAGCTGCTGTGCTAGAGCTGATAGTTTTATGAAGATTGTCAAAGGGAAACAAAAGAGCATTACAGCACAGTTGTCTAAAAGCCACGCAGACACAGTTGCCAGAAATCGACATGTGTTAAGATCAATAATAGAGGTAATCATTCTTTGTGGTCGTCAAAATATCCCACTTAGAAGCCATGATGACAGCAACAGTAACTTTATGGTGTTGTTGAATGACAAGGCTACTAGGGATGAAATATTGAAATCTCATTTGGCTTCAAACGCAAAAGTAACATACACATCCCCTGAAATTCAAAACGAATTGATCACTTTGTGTGGAGAACATATTGGCAACAAAATTGTGAAGCAATGCAACGATGCTGTTTGTTATTCGTTTCTTGCAGACGAGGCGACAGATGCCTCCACTATGGAACAAATCGCCATGTGTGTGAGGTATTATTCCGAGTCGGAAAATGACGTCCGTGAGGATTTCGTTGGGTTTATTCAAGCAAAGTCAACTACTGGAGAAGCTCTGTTCAATAAGTTCATTGAAGGCCAGAGGAATGTTGGGTTAGATATTACTAAGATGCGTGGCCAGGGTTACGATGGGGCCAGTAATATGTCGGGGTGTCATCGTGGTGTACAAGCTCGGGTACAGCAACTAGTTCCACAAGCCATGTATGTTCACTGCAAAGATCATAGCTTGAATCTTTCCATCGTCCACGCCTGCAAAGAAGTACTTGTTAGAAACTTGCTGGACACCGTGCAGCAAATTGGTTTTGCATTTAAGTATTCTGCAAAACGTCTACTTGCATTCCAGGAAGAGCTAGGAAACGACCCTGTTGCTAGAGAAGAAATGAACAAGCGAACCCGCCTGCAGAGTCTCTGTGAGACAAGATGGGCCAGTCGTGCAGACTCACTATACACCTTTAAAGCCGCATACACCACTATAGTAAATGCCCTCGAGGTGTTAGAGCGAGAAGGAGACTCCAAAGCGCGCAGCTAAAGGTGTAGCATCCTTGAGTTCGACTTTATCGTCTCTCTGGTTGTTGTTGAGTTCGTGCTTCAGGGTGTAATGCCGCTGAATAAACTTTTACAGAAGCAAAATATCGACTTAGTTGAGGCAGCCAGGGAGAGCCAGGTTCTTATAGCAACATTCCGTGCCGAGAGAACGGACGATTCTGTGTGGGATGAGCTATACGGCAAAGCAGTTGCCATGGCCGAGGTGCAGGAAGTGGAACCTTCAAAGCGAAGAACAGCTCGACACCAACGCCACCGTGGCAACGTTCCCGCCGATTCCATCTCGGAATACTGGAAAAGGGCGCTATTCTCTCCGTTCGTTGACCATCTGGTTGTAGAACTAGAAGATCGCCTTGTGATTGCCAACGACAGATTCAAAGTACAGTATCTGATACCAAGTCTTGTTCATGAACTGACAACTGCTCAAGAAGATGCAATATTTGATGCGTTTCATTACGACTTCAGTGGAGATCGTGAAAGCTTCAGACGTGAAGTTGCCCGCTGGAGAGTACGGTGGTCTTTGGAAGAAACAAAGCCTTCTGACATTGGTGCAACGTTAAAAGACACAAACAAAACTCTGTATCCAGACATTTTCATATGTCTGGTGGTGTTTATCACCATGCCAGTCTCAACAGCCTCGGCTGAGAGGCAGTTCAGTATCATGAGAAGGGTGAAAAACTACATGAGATCTACTGTGTCCACTGAACGTATGTCTGGACTAGCAATGCTGCATAGTTACAGAACTATAGACATTGACATTGAAAATATTATCATACAGTTTGCTGGCAAAAAGGACAGAAAATTAGACTTCTTTTAGAAAATCTAATTATTATGAATATAATCGGGGCTTGTACATGTTTGTTTGATAACTTGGCTCTATTTCAGAAAAAAAAATCTGCCGAGTAAAGGGTTTATTTGTTGATTTATGCTCCTTAAACTGTCTATTTTCATTAGTAAATAAAGCACCTCAGAACGCCCAGAATGCACCATTGTTTTCAAAGTTTTCCGGTGGGGCATGCCCCCGGACCTAGAAATTTTTGGAATCCACATCAAAACATGGCTAGCTATGCCCCTGTTATTATAATAGTTGCTCGATCTAGGATGTTGTATTTTGCTAGATCGGATCTCACGAGGCGCGAAATCGCCGAGTGTGGTCCGTCCTTGCAAATCCACGATAGCCGAATACAAAATCCCAGATGTCGCTATTGTTATAATGACCATTTTGTTATATACCTCCAGCTTTTTTTGTTTGTTATTTTGTAATCGGATGAAATTTTTAAAGTTTATCGACGTTAAAATAGAACTGAGTGAAGTTATATGAGCTGTAAGTTCATGCATATTAAATGAAAGTAGACCGGCAACTTACTATACAAAAGGTACAATACGGATCTTAATTTTTTCTGCCTGTTCTTTATTTGCCAGAATTTATGTAGGTATATAAGAAATTACGATATGATCACAGTAAGAAACAATGTGCACGTGTTTTTCGTGTGGTCATTCGTTTAGGATTTTAAGAAACAGCTTTAAACATTGTTGATCATGACTTAATTTGTAAACGGGTAGATAAATATCTATTTCGTTCTAGTTATATATGCAATCTCTGTTTTGCACGGTAAGTGTTAACAATCCTTGGTTGATAAATATATTATCTTTACATTAGGGTTTATCAGTCAAGGCTTTAACGTTTTCAGACTGAGTACATATTTAAAATATTTAAATGATAAAGATAATTTATAAAATGAGTTTATACTGTTTAAATACCTTTTGTTCAAATATTAATTGTTTAATTAGATTCAAGACAATACGAAAAGATTAATACATGCTTTTTTCGTAAATCATATTGAAATATGAAAAAGAAATATATTCGTTAACTTCCTGGTAAAAGATATCAGTTATAGTTTTCTCTAAAACGGAATAATTCTGTTTGTGATATTTAGCTAAACCATTGAAAAAGACATGTAATAAAGCAAACAAAATGATTGTTTTAGATAAACCAAAATACAGTGTATAATTTGAAACTAAAAGATCGTATATTTTCACGAGCGTTAAGATTATTGCACCTGGTTTATGTTGACTGATTTCTCCCACGTTTTGTTCTAGCGTATTCGCGTGTTTTAAAAACGACAAACTAACTCACCAGTATGGCAAATAATACCTTTACGACAAAACCATTACGACATAACGAAATGCAGAAATCACCCGCCATAAAAATTCATTCAAGGACAAAACTCTCGGTATATAAACATATGATTCAACGAGGCTAGATATAAATAAATACACAAATTCGATCAATTAAGGCAGACCATAACACTTTTGTTTGACATACTTTTAGCTTAACTTTATTATCCGTATCTTAAAATTAATTATCTGAAGTAACATATCGGAAGAGTGTTGCGAGTTTGTTAAGTGGCTACTGGATGCATTATGTACAGTGCAACCTCTGTAGAACAACACCATTTGGGAGATAAAATATTGACTGTTAAGATGAGGTTGTTGTTCTGGAGAGGTAAATTTGATAGTATATTTCAACTTAGGGAAATTATGATGATGTTGTTTTAGAGATTTTTGCTTAAGAGAGGGCTGCTCTGGAGAGGTTGTACTGTATTATGTAAATGCTAACTATATAATAGATAGAAAAAGTGACATTTACATCAAAACATAAAAATGATTTTAAATACTTTTGCATATGTATCTACATTTTTTAAAAAATTACATTCACCTTTTCTCCGTCATGTTCCAATGATCACGAGTACAACAGGAGCACCTGAAATACATTTTGTATTTTGTAGATAAATTTAGTGACATAAGGAGTTAAATAACAGTTCAATGCAATGGCGGCAGTGACTGCCATTTCGCCAAACATTTCTGGATGTGTTAAGGTGGAGTTAGCTAATATCACAGCCAGGGGAAACTTCGGGTAAGATATTTACATTTGTTTTTACATTAAATAGGTCTGATGCATGAACAATGATCGCTATATGTATGTCATTTCTACCTGTCCGCTTCATTCACTTTCTAAAGTAATAAACTTCAAGGCCAGTGTAAAATGCATCGAATAAAGTGTTGTGTTTATTCAGTGTTTAAATTGGTTAATAGATACTTTACACAAGAAAAAGTCGTTCAATAAGTTCTGCAAGATGAACTCGGATTTCATTAATTTATAACATGAATATTTAAAAATAAAATTGCTATGACATTAAATGATATAGCAGTGTTTCTATTCTACTCTCTACTTCTATTGCCTCTATTTATTTCACAGTTCTATACAGCCAGTCCTAGAAAAATATGAAACGGGTCTCTTACTTCTTCTCGGGTTTGCGGGCATTTCCGTCATTTTAGCCCTCCTCCACCGGTTGGTTAGAAAACACGTGTATAATGACGCCAACAACGTTGACACCGCCTTCGATGCTGGTGGGCGTGTCAGTACAAGTTTGACAGCAGTGACGGTTGCTTCCCAGTTTCTTTGGCCAGGGGATATTCTGCAAAGTTCTACGATCACTGTAAAAGTAGGTATTACATATTTAATATGCCCCATTAAAGTCCATGCATTGAGTTATTCTATATTAGTTGCAACGAATCAATCCGCAAAAGAACGCAGTTTTAATTACTTACGCAGCTATCTGGCCACAAACATTGAATAAAATGTAAGAATCCATTGAATATCACGAATCTCGAGAACTGAGTAATCGTGATTCGATATTATGCAAAACGGAGGTTTGCAATGTTCAGTGTATTCTAGTCAACTTATCCACGAAGAAGTGGAGTTTTGATCAGATGTGCGCTCTTATAAATAGTTCACGTATAATTTCAGAGCGGAATTTCCGGTCCATTATGGTATACTGTTGGTGCTGCTTTAAACATTGCCTTGTTTCCAATAGTATCTGTGTACCTAAAGACCCGAGCTCCCGGGGCAAAAACCTATCTACAGGTAAAACTTTTATACAGGGAATCTTTCAAAATATTTGCCACCGTCTTAATTTACCCATCATACATTTTTTACTATATTAAAACAATTGACTAAAATAAGAACTGACTTTTAAGATCTGTCGTACAAATGTAGCGGTGTGCGTTACTATGGCAACGGCAGATGAAACAGGTCATGTTTGAAAATTCAGATTTTGAAAATAGATTTTAAACTAAAACAACCGAATATTTTTCAGTGAAACTTGAAATACGATATAATTACATCCAGTACCTATCACACAGATTCAGAATAACGGAGATTACTGATCTAAATGACCAAAATTTGGGGCGCACGTGCAAAATTACATAGTTGGCACGTACATAACCATCATTTTTAATGAGTTCGTCTTAAAAAATAGTTTTATAGCATCATTTGATGTTACTGCAAACTTTTTATGCCAAAATCTCTGATGAAACTGCTAACTTTTTATGCCATAATCTCTGATGAAACTGATATAAAAAAATATATTAAAATTGTTTCCCAGTCCATTTGTCTTTTCTTTCATATTTGATCATAGCACATCTAAGAAAATATTAACCAGCCGCTTTAAAATCGAAAATATTTCTTTCAGAGGATGCACGCTTCATTTGTATATCGATCAGTTTTTTTATTTTTTGAATTTTGATGGATGCTGCATAATGATCGCTTGCAGTCTAAAATCATTTTACTTGTAATAGTGATATCATTTATTGAGTTAAAACTTTAAAAAAGAACGTATGCCTATTATATCATAGTACAGTTTCCACAAAAATAAATAGATAATCAGTTATTTTGTTGGAAAAACATAAAATAACTGAGGTACTTTTCTGGAGCGTTTTGACATGGACAACAAATTAACTCGTATGAAACAAGACTGAATTTATTTATTTATTTATTTGGGTTTTACGGCGCACCGACACAGTATAGGTTATATGGCGCCAAACAGGACTACAAATTTTGGTTCCACATCTCATTGACACCGAAATAAAAACCTGAGGTATGGAATCAAAATTTGCATACCTGCTGGAATCACAGAGTTACAGCAAAACCAAGTGTTAAGACCCTATCAGTCGCCTCTTACGATCATGCAAGGGTAAGGCAGTGGTTCCAATACAAGACTGAATATCTAACAGGTACAGCCAAACATGACTGCATATCTTAAGTTTGAAATTCTAGTTTTTTTACAGCGAGAACAGCTTGTGAAAATAAATAAATTACTTTCAACACAAAATCTGTGCTAAAAGTACCCTTTCAATTAATTAACAGATTTAATTTAAATAGCTTTAGAAAATGTCAATGGCCGCTCAACCCGGGAATCGTGTGTTCGAGCCCTACTGGTGCCACGATCGAGCCTTCTCATAAGAAACCAGTACTGGCTTTTCAAGGAAGCGGACTCCAGAGTGGTTCAAATAAGCTTTAAGCTTTTATCACAATCGAACTAAAATAAATTAGTATAAACTAAAATTTCAATGGGCTGGTAAATGCGTTTGCACATTGAAAACTATTGAAAAGGGCACCTTCAGCATCTGCTCTTTCGGCATCAAGCCAAGTGTTTGGACGTGTAATTCGAATCAGTTTGGTGGGACACGTGCACATGCACATGTTGTTCTACCAGTCTGTTTCGAAGCAATAGTATGTTGCACTTTTACGGGGACATGGAACCATAACCTTTTGCTGTAAAGTGTTTACTAAAACTATTTAACAGAACCAAGGCCAATGATTATATGAAGGACGCATTCATCCACTGATATTTTCAGTTCTTTATTTCAATAAGCATTTTGCACTTATTTATCATCGACAATTGCCGTTTGACAGTCAATATTTGACATTAAGCATTTGGTAAATAACATTTTGCACTAACGATTTGCCATTTAGCTTTTGGCAATTAGCATGGCGCATCGACATTCATGAAGCATATAGCATTTGGTACGTTGCGTTTAGTATTAGGTATTTGGCATTTTTGCATTAAGTAATTGGCATGCATTAAGTTATTGGCATTTAGCAATAAAATATTTGCAATTTAGCATTTGGCAATTAGCATGGTACACCGGCCTTCCATTTTAATATATGTAATTTCGTTTTCAAAACATTTTACATAAGGTATTTGGCATTTTGGCATTAATATTTGTTATTTAGCAATTGTCAACTAGCATAGCGCACCGGGCTTCCGTAGGAACATGACTGTATACATGAACATTAGCACCACTTTGGAAGAACAACCCCATACACACTGAAGTCTTTATTCCCGGTACCGCTGAATCATGGAGAAAAGTCCAGTTATATACAAGTAATTAATTGTTAAAGTGATAGAACTATCAGTACAGTGTGGCCGAAAAACATAATGTACATGTATCCACGTTTATTTCAATAATTTATTTAACTAACATTGCTTTTTAGCTCACCAGAGCACTTCGTGCTCAAGGTGAGCTATTGTAACCGGTCATTGTCCGGCGTCCGTCGGCGTCCGGCGTCCGTTGTCAGTCGTGCGTCGTCCGTCGTGCGTCAACATTTGCCTTGTGAACACAATCCTTGCGTGTATCAGTGCTATACACTGGGCACGTTAAAGAACCGGGCTGTCTATTCGAAACGAGCTAGGCTAAGTTAGCCAGACAAGCCTATATCTGATTTCTGATCTCTCTGTCGTGGGGGCTTTGTCTCACTCTGTCCCTCTGGTCAGATCGCTCTGTGTCTGTACTAGTAGAGGATGAATTATGCGCCCTGTGTGGCTGCATTTGAACTATATAAAGCGTCTTTGAACGTGAAATTGATCATGAAAAGGGCGCTATATAAATCTGGTATACTAATAATAATAGAGGCCACATTTGTGACCCAGTCTTTATGAAACTTGGTCAGAATGTTAGTGTTGATGATCTCTAGGTCAAGTTTGAAACTGGGTCATGTGGGGTGAAAAACTAGGTCAGTAGATCAGATCAAAGGAAAAGCTTGTGAACACTCTAGAGACCACAATTTTGATCCAATCTTTATGAAACTTAGTCAGAATGTTAGTCTTGGTGATCTCTAGGTCAAGTTTGAAACTGGGTCATGTGGAGTCAAAAACTAGGTCAGTAGATTAGATCAAAGGAAAAGCTTGTGAACACTCTAGGTACCACATTTGTGACATAATCTTTATGTAACTTGGTCAGATTGTTAGTCTTGATGATCTCTAGGACAAAATTTGAAACTGGATTATGTGGGATCAAACACTAGGTCAATAAGTCAGATCAAAGGAATAGCTTGTAAACACTCTAGAGATCACATTTGTTCCCCAATCTTTATGAATCTTGATCAGAATGTTAGTATTGATGATTTCTAGGTCAAGTTTGAATCTGGGTCATATTGGATAAAAAAAACTAGGTCAGTAGGTCAGATCAATGGAAAAGCTTGTGAATACTCTAGAGACCACATTTGTGACCCAGTCTTTATGAAACTTGGTCAGAATGTTAGTCTTGATGATCTCTAGGTCAGATTCGAAACTGGGTCACGTTGGATTAAAAACTAGGTCACCTGGTCATATCGAAGGAAAAGCTTGTGAACACTAGAGGCCACAGTTGTGACCCAATATTTATGAAACTTAGTCAGAAAGTTTGGCTTGATGATTTCTAGGTCAAGTTTGAATCTGGGTCATGTGGGGTCAAAAACTAGGTCACCTGGTCAAACCAAGGGAAAAGCTTGTGAACACTCTAGAGGCCACATTTGTGACTCAATCTTTATGAAACTGGGTCAGAATGTTTGTCTTAATCATTTCTAGGTCAAGTTTGAATCTGGGTCATGTGGGATCAAAAACTAGGTCACTAGGCCAGATCAAAGGAAAATCTTTTCAACACTCTATAGACCACAATTTAAGTTTGAAACTCATGAGCATTAGTCAGAATGTTTGTTTTTGATAATCTATAGGTCAAGTTCGAATCTGGGTCATGTGGGGTCAAAGACTAGGTCACCGGTCAAATCAAAGGAAAAGATTGTGAACACTCTAGAGGCCCCAGTTGTAACCAAACCTTTATGAAATTTAGTCAGAATGTTTGTCTTGATGATCTTTAGGTCAAGTTCAACTCTAGGACATGTGGGGCCAAAAACTAGGTCAGTAGGCCCGATCAACTCTGGTGAGCGATATACAGGGCCATCATGGCCCTCTTGTTTTCATATTATATGCGTTAAATATTTCAAGCCAAGAGTAAGCGAGTTATTCCTTAACTTCATTGCCCGTATGTATTGAAAAAGGAAGCGAAATAAGAACCTAATTGTCATGTTGCATTAATGTTATTTTAAAATTTTAATTGCATGCGTATTGTAAAACATTTTCCAACTCAAGAAAAACCGAAATTGAAATTAAATCTACAAAATATTTTCTTAATAAGAATTGGCACCTTTTTTGTTTACAATTGAATGCACTTGCTAATTACTAAAATGCACGAGCTGACGACAATTAAGAATTTAGAATATAATCACTGCAAACAATAGGTAGTAATAAAATAATGAAAATAGGACAAATTCAAGTTTCTAACACTACTACCCTTTCAGCGTGTCCAATCGTTACTATGAAAAACCGGATCAGTAACATAAGATCTCGGATCAAATGGAGCGGTTTAAGAAAATTATATTTTTCTGTTATTTAGAATTTATTGTCAAGGACGGCATATAGCGCAAGATGTGCTCCGAATGTTACGAAATACTCGTTCCTATTCATTTTCCAGCAAATCTAAGCACTTTTCTCAATTACTTTGGAAACCAATGCGAAAATAGATAAACAATGCCATGACTCAGATAAAGTATTATTTCAGGACGTTATTCGGCAAAAACACTAAATTACCACTTCCACGATATCACTGACACATTCCTGTAACATATTTTGGCATAAATGATAAATTATATTTCTTGGAAGACCAATATAAGGTGATTAATGACCGTGCTGGTCAGTAACATCAGCGACTGCAAAATGCAGTAATATAGGAGCTTCTGAGTTTTCTTCTGTGTTCGTTTTCATCAATTTATGTTATTCACTTTATTTATCTATCAAAACATTGATAAGTAGTAGCAACACAAAGAACAACATGATCAAAAAGATGTTTAATGTTCCACTCTGGTAAGAGTCGCGCCACTATATGTTGCTACTAAATTGAAGTATATGAAAATTGAATAGATGAAGTTAGAACAAACAGGACGGCTCCAACTTACCTAAGAACTTGAAATTACACAATTATACTGGTTGTAATAAAAAAAGTGTTCCATATTGTGGACATAACATTGGGTTCCCTGTTCCATGAAGGTTTACACCAGCTCGCCAGAACAGTAGAATGATTTATTACATCTGTTACACTGGCGGCGAATTTTGTCTTTTGTGACTTTTCATATGTCTCTTCAGGTTTGATTTTGTTGATTTTGTTTGATAGCATATATAGCACACAGAGACATATTAATGAAAGAATAATACAACGACTCACCCTCTTTCTTTGCTTACATTTCGAACTCCTATAGTTCCGGTAATGATAGCGCTGCCATGGGGGTATCATTAACTCTTGTTTCAGCTCGCCTCCAAAAAGAGGTGGAGCTAGTGTTTACATGCCATAACTTTGAGAGAATAACTTGCAAAGCAGTGGTATGATAATTTGTATTTTTAGACAAATTGAATTATTTCTGCTAATGAATTGCTAATACTGTAATTCTTCAGTTTAGATACTGTAGATTTTTACTATTGAATACAGTTCGTAGCGAAAAGTCTGTGATTGTCGTCAAGGACCCAAGAGCTTTTGCCTTACTTATAGTCTGAAAAAGGAAAATTTACACACTAGTCTAAAGGAGGTAAAATCACAAGGGTGAGAACCATCTAAGAATAGTCGCGTAACTGGGGACAAGTTCTTGCTTGAGGACACATGTTCATTGCAAATGTTTTTGTCATTTTGGTAGAAACGCATTAATAGATGTGCTAAGGTGAGAAATAAAATTACACTGTAGTATGAAAAGTAGTTCCAAGACAGCATTTTAATTTTGATCTCAGGAAAAATCTCTCGAAAATGGCTTTCTCGCCATCGTGCTTATAATTTAAAATGGGACAAGCTATCTGTACATTTTTTTTTTACTTTATATAGAAAATATAAATAACAGGAATAAGTACATGAATGCCTTTTTCTGCCGAAAACATTCTGACCACAGTGCGACCGAATTCCTGCCCTTAAATTAATGATAATTGAAGGGGTTTCATCAGAAGAATGATTTACTATATAAAAACACAATAAATTGCTGTTGAGAATAGAACGTTATCAGGAGACAATACTTATCGCAGTTTCTAAAAGATAAATTAAATGAATAAAGGTTCTTTCTCTTGGAAATTGATGAAAACGAACACAGAAGAAAAATCCGAAGCTCCTGCGTTACTGCATTTGCAGCCGCTGATCCTTTGGCTCCTGCGTTACTGATCAGTTCAGTCATGAATCGCCTTATATCGGCCTTCCAAGTAATTTAATTAATCTTTTGTAGCACTAACGTGTTACATGAATGTATCAGTGACAACAAGGAGTTGGTTATATTGTATGTTTAACAGAGAACGTACTGAAAATAACACATTTTGGCATGGCATGTTTACCTGCTATTTGAGAAAAGTGCTTAGATTTGCTGGAAAACAAATAGCAACGAGTATTCCATAATGTCCAGAGCACATCTTGCGCTATATGCGGTCCCTGACAATAATTTCTAAATAAATGGAAAAGACATTTTTTTTACCAAAACCGCTCCATTTGATCCGAGATCTTACCTTACTGATCCGGTTTTTCAAAGTAACGATTGGACATGGTGCTTTTGAAATATGACAATTGAAAATTTTTGAGTTTCCGCGATTACCTGTATCAGTAGCCGTTTCTATGGTTACGACACACCGCTAAATTTCTACGACGTCATTAAAAACCTCTATTTATTGCCGTACTATATTTTTAGATAGGTAAAAAGTTTATATGTTGGGAAAATTAAAGTAATATCCGTAAACTGGAAGACTAGAACTCCCGTGGCAAAAGAATACCTGCAGGTAAAGCTTTGTTTCTAGTGACATCCGTAAACTTGAAGACCTGATCGGGCTCCCATGGTTAAAAAAACATACCTACAGGTAAAGCTTTGTTTCTAGTAATAATTAAAACTCAGACGTACAGAAAGCCTATTATTTCAGTAGGTATAGAGCGTAAGCCTAAATGGAAATGACGCGTGTTCGATGCCCGGGCGCATTGTGGCTTTACAGAATTCAGTACGTCATTCGTCCTCCAACCATATGTGTATATAAGATAATTTGTCAGTTATATGCGTAGAACGACTATGAAGAGTTGTTGAATGATGTTGTGATGAAGCCACTCTGTCAATTAATCAGATGAAGTGTTATGAAATGATGAGGCTCAGCAAGCATATTTTGCTCGATCTCAATTTGGAAAGGTCGAATTTATTGTATGTGACATTACCTTGAAATACGTTTCTGGCTTTATTACCTTCTTGCAGAAAAGCTATGGAAATAAAAACAACTTTAAAATGTGCAGCATTGATTCATTTTTTGAAAGTTTAAACATGTAAAAAAAATGCATTACGTTAACCTGTTCAGAGAAGACGTCTGTTTGTAACATTACGGGATTCAGTTAGGTGCGTGGTACATTTTCGATAATCAGAATGTTGTGCGTCGTATCGTAGTGTTGCGCTGCACGCATTTTTTTTTTGTAGACATGCTTAAACTCACTTTATAATACCGTGTTCACACTAGCAGATCGGTTTTATTTTTATCAGGCACTAATTGGCTATAATTGGTATTTGACATTTAAAACCCATCAAAATATAATCTAGTTTGCGTCCACACTAGGTAATGGAAGGCCAGAGGCAAAAAAAAACAAAAAAACAAACGTTTCTTCAGGTAAAGCATTGTTTCTAGTAATATCCCCTTTCTTGAAGACCAGAGCTGTCTAGGCAAAACACACATACAGGTAAAGCTTTGTTTCTTATGACATCCATATACAAGAATACCAGAGCTTCCGCGGCAAAAACACACCAGGGAATACTTATCTGATGTACGGAGTAAGAATATACATAATATTCCATGATTAGTGTCAAGTTTTTTATAAAATAACTTTAGGCCGCCTATTCGTCAAACAATAGACTCTTTACAAAATCCGATTAAAAATGTTTCGCCCGCAGTAAATATTTCGAGATGTTTTTTTAACAAGGCACAGATTAAAGGTTATTATTATTATTATTATTATTATTATTATTATACGTATTTAATGATTATAAGCTAAATGGAAGTTTCAATTAAATGTTGAATTAGAATGACACAAGTCGGTACTGTAGCAGTCCGCATATACATTCGTACTTTTGATCATTCGTAACACATGAACACTATTTTTATGAACTTAAAATTCCGTTGTAGGATGGTAATATTAAAATGCATAGCACTTAGATAGGAATGTTACATTTTCCATACTTTTCGCTTTCTACTTTTACGCCAGTTACTATTTGATCAAACAAACTGAACATTATCAAAAGTATATTCCTGTTTACAGATAATGAAAGCACGATATGGCAAACCTGCTCACGTCATCTTTGTTATTCTGGCACTGCTTGTCAATTTGTGTGTCGTCTCTACATTGATTGTGGCTGGTGTCGCCACATTTCAGTCATACACTGTGGACGCCTCCAACGAGTTCTGTGTCATGATTATTGCCGTGCTTTTTGGTTCATACTCATTTATAGGTGTGTACATTATTGATACGTATAGTTAAAACTATTACAGACTTTATTTTTTACTCTTTTGCTAATGATTGAATCACTGAAAGTCGAGTATGGATTACAAGCGAACCTTTAGGCGAATGTATGAGTTCCATTAAACAAAATCACCCGGACAAAATTACCCCTGCTCAATTTTACCCCTTTGATTTTATTGAACAAAAAGTCTTAAATGTACAAAAAAGCATGAAAAGAAATAAATAAAAAATTAAAAACAGTTTTTAATATTATAAATGTATTTTTTTAAAGGAATGATGCAAACATTTGGATATCTAAGGGGAATAATAACCGCCTTGGTCAAAGTAAGAAAGGGGTTTGAGATTTATTTCCCTGGCGATTGTGTCCCTATCCCCTTTTAAGCACCTTGCAAGAAGAGACTTTGTCCAAAGTACTATTACTGACTCAAAATGTCAGACGTTTGGTTGCCTGAAATAAAAGTTAGACCCGAAAATATCTGGCGAAACAGCAACAAGCGCCATGTATCTGAACCACAGAGTTCGAAAAGTATATTATCAATAACTGTATGCATACTGTTTGATCGTGAGTAGTAATAAACGATATGTTGTACAAAAAATTGAAAATTAAATCCTCCAAAACATTTGAAGCTATGTACATGTATATTTAAACCCCATTGTCGTGTCGATTCTGTCTTACCCAACGGATAATTTGAGTGCTTTGACATTTTATGTGTAATATTTCAATACCATGCTCTTGTTCGATATTTACAGTAAATTTCAATGGATGTATCGATCTTTTTCTCATCTTATACAGGTTTTTCTTTAGTTTCGTGTTGCTTATATAGACGATATTTTAAATGCTTTAAGGTGTTTTTGCAGGAGGCCTAGGTACAACATTTTATGTGTCCTATTTCAACGCCGTGCTCATATTTGGCATTCTTATTGCACTGAACGTGAAGATTCTGTATTCACCCGACAGCGACTCGGGTGTTGGATCTATAGATAAGATCTACGAAAAGATGCAATGTCTCATAGCCCCTGAAGGCAATGCTGAAAGGAGTTATTTCACTTTCAAATCCGAGAATGGGCTTGTTTGGGCTTTTATGGGACTTTGTGTTACTGCTTCTCTAACCTACTGCGATCAAGGTAGTTATTGTGACTGTTTTGATTTAAACACATATAAGCCGCGCCATGGGATAACCAACATAGTGGCTTTGCGACCAGCATGGATCCAGACCAGCCTGCGCATCCGCGCAGTCTGGTCAGGATCCATGCTGTTCGCTAACAGTTTCTCTAATTGCAATAGACTTTGAAAGCGAAAAGCATGGATCCTGACCAGACTGCGCGGATGCGCAGGCTGGTCTGGATCCATGCTGGTCGCAAAACCACTATGTTGGTTTTCTCATGGCGCGGCTCAATTATGTATATATAGTTAATTATGTTTAGTATGTAGTATTTTCCCATCGTAAACGAAAATGATGTTTTAGACACCATCTACTGATCTTGTTTCTTGTGAGAATGTTTCAATGGCGCTTCTCTGTTGGAACGAAGCAATATTAAAGCTAGACACTTGCTAGCCTTTGCTTTTGGCATGAAACGGAAATTTCATCATTACATTTCATTTTGTAATGAATGGAAAGAATCAGTAATGTTATTACATGGAGTAGTTCTACCTACTCATATTTACAATCTGCATGAAACCAACTTACTTTCTCGAGTTAAGTTTTTTTAACGTTTCTGTGTCAAAAGTCATTGTATACATTTCTAGTTTCCCTTACGGACAAGTTTATTAAAACCAATGTTTCTTTGTTTAATTTCCAGCTGCTTGGCAGAGCCGTATCGCGGCTAAACCTTTGCAGGGGGTATTGGGATTTCTAATAGCTGCTTATATTTGGTTTGCTATTCCAATATCTATATCCACATCAGCAGGTCTGGCCTATCTTTCTATGGCTCTAGATAATTCTTCAACAAGTGTACTGTCACCAGCCGACGTGGATGAAGGTATACCAGATTTATATACAACTTTTTTTTCATAATAAACACATTCAAAGGTGCTTTTCTTTACATACAATCATGAGGCACTTTTAACCTCGTTATTTTTTATACATGTAAAATGAAAAATCATTTCTAAATGGTTATACATTAGGTAGGTTATGATAAAAATATTCTTGTAATTACAAGAAGGAAAATTACCGACTTTAATGTCTGTAGCAATATTTGAAATACTTCAGTCTAAATACCTATTGTTATTTTTATTTTTTTTTGAATACGGTATGCAAGAAAAAGATTCTATCACTAGTTGTAGGTGCAGATGGGAATATCCGGCTATCGGGGAAACTGTTTACGCGGTAACTCGGCAAAGCCTCGTTACCGCCTAAACAGTTACCCTCGAGGCCGGAAATTCCCATCTGCACCTAAAACCAGTCCATAAATCTTATATGAGTATATATGATAATAAACTCATGTACGTCACTCTGGGAATGAGAGCAGGGCCAGGATTATCATAAAAAAATTTTGATGAGTACGTCGCGGGGAAGACCATGTTTTTTTCGTGTATTGTTATATATTTAATATACGGCGTATATACACCTCACATTGTAGGACTTATAACACCGTTTATGACGGAGCGTCTTCTTGGTGACGTTGGTGGTGTCCTGATTGTCACCATGATTGCAATGACCTTGATGAGTACGGGGTCAGGAGAGGTCATGGCCGTTTCATCTATCATTGTTTATGACATTTACCAGGTCTACATCAATCCATTCAGGTAAGACACGGTGTTGTTCCGAAAGACAATTTACTATTTCCTAGAAGAAATGCATTAATAAAGTTTTTCCCTATAATTTGAAGAAAGAAAGGTTTATGTACGCATCTTACCTGCACGTATCTAACGTGAATTTCTTAGACAACAATGTATTTTTTTAACATATTTCTTTATTGTTCACTTAGTGTTTCCCTTTTTTCTTTTTATTTGTTTCCAGTGTCAGAAAAACAGCTACCACTGAACACTGCACTTTTTCTTGGGCATTTAATACTAGTTAAACCCGTATTTTTTTTTCTTTCTTCATTTCAGTAGTATTTGTTTATACATGTAATGGCTATTTATAATTGATTATTCATAATGATTGTGATATCAGATTTTTTTGCAAAGTTTTATTTTGATACAATATAATCTCGGTAAAGCATTACGAAATTATCACACTAAATAGTTATAGAATTTAAATTTCTGTTTCAGAAAGTCCCATAACCCCGAGGATTGTATTTTATGTAATAAAAAACTTGCAGAACCGAAACAAGAAGACCAAACTGTTATATGCACGTGTCCGAACGTTCTCACGTGCCAGGAGTGTAAGACTGACGAGGAAATAAACTCCAAGGAAGGCCTCACATACATTGGGTAAAATTTTCAACTCATGGATAAATTAACAAGAGGGCCAAGATGGCCCTATGTCGCTCACCTGAGAAACATACCATAACAGTGTATACATGTTTGACCTAGTGATTTCATGGAAACAAATATTCTGACCAATTTTCATTAAGATTGGACCAAAAATGTGGTCTCTTAAGTGTAAACAAGTATTTTCTTCAATTTGACCTAGTGACCTAGTTTTTGAGCCAAGATGACCTACATTCGAACTTGACCTAGATTTGATCAAGGCATTCATTCTGATCAAATTTCATGAACCTCAATTGAAAAATACAGCCTCTATCACATACAAAACGTTTTTATTTGATTTGTCCTTGCGACCTAGTTTTTGACCCCAGATGACCCATATTCAAACTTGACCTTAATTTCATCAAGGCTATCATTCTGACCAAATTTCATGAAGATCAATTAAAACATCCAGTCTCTATTGCATACACGAGGTTTTTCTTTGGTTTGACCTAGTGACCTAGTTTTTGAGCACAGATGACCCATATTCTAACTTGACCTAGATTTCATCAAGGCAATAATTCTGACTAAATTTTATGAATAGCCAGTGTAAAATGCAGCCCCTGTTGCGTACACAAGGTTTTGTTTTAATTTGACCGGGTGACCTAGTTTTTTACCCTAGATGGCCCATATTCAAACTAGAGCTAGACTTCATCCTGATAAATATTCTCATCAAACTTCTTGAAGATCCGGTATAAAATGCAGCCCCTGTAGCATACACAAGGTTTTTCTTTGTTTTGACCTAGCGACCTAGTTTTTGACCCCAGATGACCCATATTCAAACTTAACCTTACTTTCATCAAGGCTATCATTCTGACCAAATTTCATGAAGATCAATTGAAAAATACAGCCTCTATCGCATACACAAGGTTTTTCTTTGTTTTGACCTAGTGACCTAGTTTTTAACCCAGATAACCCATATTTAAATCTGACCTAGAATTCATCAAGGCAATCATTCTGACCAAAATTCATGAAGATCAATTAAAAAATACAGCCTCTATCGCATACACAAGTTTTTTTTTGATTTGACCTAGTGACCTACTTTTTGACCCCAGATAACCCATATTCAAACTTGACCTAGAATTTATCAAGGCAATCATTCTGACAAAACTTCATGAAGATCAATTGGAAAATACGGCCTCTATCGCATCCACAAGATTTCTCTTTGATTTGACCTATTGACCTACTTCTTAAACCCAGATTCAGATTCGACCTAGATTTTATCAGGGCAATCATTTTGACCAAATTTCATGAAGATCAATTAAAATACAGCCTCTATTGCAGACACAAGGTTTTCCTTTGATTTGACCAAGTGACCTAGTTTTTGACCCCAGATGACCCATTTTCAAAATTGGCCTAGATTTTATCAAGGCAATCATTCTGACAAAATTTCATGAAGATCATTTGAAAAATACAACCTCTATTGCATACACAAGCTGAATGTTGGCAGACGACAGTCGACAGACGTCAGACAGACGCCGGACATCGAGCGATCACAATAACTCACATGAGCATAGCTCAGGTGAGCTAAAATACATCTAAGAAAATGGTAATTACAAAGTAACATACAACCACAAAATTCCGGTAAGTCATGCCTAATATGGCATTTCGTCTGAATGGATATCTTCATTTTCCCGGCTATAGAGGAGAAGATTCTCTAAGCCAAAAATGGTCTAAAAATGAAAGTTTTTAAATGGTGAATATTATTGTTATTATAATTATTATTATTATTATTATTATACCAGATTTGTATAGCACCCTTTTCATGACCAGTTTCACGTTCAAAGGCGCTTTACATAGTTCAAATGCAGCCACACAGGGCGCATAATTCATCCTCTACTAGTGCAGACACAGAACGATCTGACCAGAGGGACAGATTGAGACAAAGCCCCCACGACAAAGAAATATTCCAATTTCTTTTCGCAAAAACTTTTTTTTTAATGAATCTGCATGTACTTTCTTACATTTCATGCATTACTGAAGAAAATACCTGACGAAATTGAAAACATTCTTAACATTATGGTGATGGGAAACCTTAAATTTTTAACCTGCTTCTTAAACAAGTCTGTCTGAAATTTTCAGTATGGACCCAGCTTTCGACCACAACCAAAGGACTATAAATTCAGTGAAAGATGTTGAATCTATGGTCAAAATATTGCTGTTATCCTTGATTATGCTTGCTATTAAAACATTCCCATATGGCCTAATTTATGGCAAAAGATAGCCGAGTTTCAAAAATGCATTATTTCATCAGTATTCAGTCACATGTTTTGAACAAATTCGAAGAAGAAATTCTAGTAGCATTTAATGTATAGAATTCTGAGTTATCACCAATTTGATTTTTTTCCCAAATTATGAAAGCTATAGGCTATTTGGCTTGAAAATAGATCTACGGCACTTGCTTTTGTTGGAGTATTAACATGAAAACCTCATTTCATGCAGAATGTCTTCTGGCAGTGATAAAACATTATTAAAGTACCCGTTCTTTATACTTGAGACCAAATAACTGTACAAGAATTACTTTTTTTTATTTCAGACAGTACCGATGTCAATACCATGGCCGATATAGACAGTACCAAGAAAGGATGCTTATGTATAAGAGTTGGTGTATTCTCTGGGTCACCATTGCTATCGTTCCCTTAGGTAGGGTTGAGAAATAAGCATACTTAGCATTAAACAAACAAATATTTGTACAATCCAATATAAAAGTCAGATACATGTAATGTCATGGGTTCTTATAAATTTACTTGTAAATGATGTTTAATGGAACTAGCACTTACAGTCAAAACTTGACGTCTTTGTCCTGCAGTCCTCAAACTCAACATCTTGAACCTGCTATCTTCAAGCTCGACAACTTCGTCCCGCAGTTTAATACCAGCCTTCATGTTTTCGTTCAGCAGTCCTCAACCTTGACGTATTGTCCTAGCACTCCTAAAATTCGGGGCCCCTCAACCTCGACGTCCTAGTTCCGCAGTCCGCAACACTACACGTCTTAGACTCAAATTCTTCAAACCCGACGTCTTCGTCCTGTAGTCATTAAAATCGATGTATTCGTCTCTCACTCCGCATTTTCGATGTCTTCAGCCTGCAGTCCTAAAACTCAACATCTTCGTCCCGCAATCCGCAAACTCTACATCTTAGTCAGGCGTCAGACTCGACGTCTTAGTCAGGCGTCAAACTCGACGTCTTAGCTAGGCGTCAAACTCTACATCTTAGTCAGGCGTCAAACTCGACGTCTTATCCAGGCGTCAAGCTCTACATCTTAGTCAGGCGTCAAACTCTATATCTTAGTCAGGCGTCAAACTCGACGTCTTAGCCAGGCGTCAAACTCTACATCTTAGTCAGGCGTCAAACTCGACGTCTTAGCCAGGCGTCAAACTCTACATCTTAGTCAGGCGTCAAACTCGACGTCTTAGCCAGGCGTCAAACTCTACATCTTATGCAGGCGTCAGACTCGACGTCATAGTCCTACATTCCTCAAAATTGAGGAAATACTTGTAGTACTTACAGGTACATTACTTCCTTCTGACTGCCTTAAGACGTCATGCATTTATCTCCACATATGATTTACATTTTCCTCCAAACTTTACGAACAAAACTCTTAAAATGTGTGCACCCCTATGATGTTAGTTTTTGCAGTCCTTCCTTTTGTTTCAATAGGGCTTGCAGTAATCGCTAGCGGTGTTGACCTCAACTGGGTTATGATGAATGGCTTTATTGTAACACTACCTTGTTTTCCGCCTGTTGTACTGTCAATATTTTGGAGTAAAACATCCAGAGCAGGTGTTATCTCTGGTAAGTAATATTTATCTTTAATAAGCCATATCATTTACTTTTACTTAATAGACAAAAAACAAGAATTTTAATATTTCTAATGTAGATGTTAATATTTCTAATGTTTTTACAGTATAGGTTTTTTTGCAGCAAGTTGTTTTAATACGGCAGTTCCGTAACAGAGCATGTGTCATATTCATTCACGAAAACAAGTCTTCAAAATGCCATTTAAAAAATATTATGGAATCAAATAGTGTGACTCGTTGCGCACTAGTTGAGAAGCGTGGTGCATTACGTGCCAACAGAGGACTGTAATGCTGGTGAGGATGGTGCCTTGCGCAACAGTAGAGAAGCGTGATGCGTTACACGCTACCTCAGGAGCAAGGTGCATTGAGCGCCAGCGTGGTGCGTTACATGCTACTCAGGAGCAAGGTGCATTGAGCGCCAGCGTGGTGCGTTACATCTACCTCAGGAGCAAGGTGCATTGAGCGCCAGCGTGGTGCGTTACATGCTACTCAGGAGGAAGGTGCATTGAGCGCCAGCGTGGTGCGTTACATCTACCTCAGGAGCAAGGTGCATTGAGCGCCAGCGTGGTGCGTTACATGCTACTCAGGAGCAAGGTGCATTGAGCGCCAGCTGAAAGGCGTGGTGCGCTTCGTGCCAGCTGATGCGAAACATATAACATCTGATAACTCCATGCAACCTGACGAAAGAGTTAATGTATTTTAACATTTATTAAAAGGAAAGGTACATCGCAAGAAATAGATACTACCATACTCAACTACATCCCTTTCAAATGCAGTCTTACTTGAATTTATTCATTTTTCTTAAAAAAATTCATGTTAGAAGAAACAGACAAAATAAAGAACATGAAAACTTGCGCTTTACTGACGTTGAAAATATGATTAGAAGTAAGCAAACAAACAAAAATAATATAAAAAGTGCTGTACCTTTTCAGGAGCCCTGTTTGGCATTGTATGTGGAGTGAGTGTAGCTTTAGGAGTAGCATCCACTTATGAGGGAGGACTCAACAATTTTCTCGAAAATACCGTGCAGAATAACTCTGTCATGGCTGGTGCAGGGACAAGCATTGGTAACAGACTCAGAAACGTTTTCTAATTTCAGATAAAAAGAAATAATGTCAAAGATGTTATACGAGCATGCATATTTCTTTACTTTTAGTTTAAACTTATTGCTGTAATTAAGCCCCGTTGCCGAGAAGCTTGAAGTATATTTGAATCACAAGTTTAAATAGTTATGAAATCAATCTCTTCCTTTGATGATAACTTTCTTGCTAATGTTCTGCTCTTTTAAATGGATGTATTTTCCTTTTGTATTTACAGGTGTAAGTTTTCTTGTAACTCTCTTGGTCTCTTGCGGAACCCACAATATTAAGTCTGAAAGTGATGTAAAACGGGAATGGCTAAAATTACGTGATATAGATAACCCTCTACATCCGTGGTCCCAGCTTTACGTGGAAGATATTCCGGGCCTACAAAAGGGAGATAAGCCTTCTGTAGAACAACTCGATAAAGTGTTTAAAAAGGCTCGTATCTTAGCATATGTTGGCGGCGCATTCACAGCTGTTCTTTTTGTTGGCATTGTGCCAGCAGTGATGTTGAGCCTGCACGTGCTGACCATGCGTGAATTTGAAGTTTGGACTCACGTGTTACAAATATTTTGTTTCTCTATGGCGGCAGTGGTTGTTGTGGTAGCGCCGGCAGAAGAGATTATACAGATATGCCGACAAAGGAAAGAAAACAAGAAAGAAAAAAGACGTTCATACTTGAATTCTTACACAAACGATATGCATCTGGGACCGAAGTAATACGAAAAAAAAACGTGCAATGACTTCTAGTATCATGTTTATGATTTTTATGTTTTAGGCATTTTTGGTCGGAAAAGATAAGTAAGATATTTGGTAAAACGTTTATGATTTTGTCTCCCAAATATGGGTAACATGTTAATGATTTTTATCTGCTTTATGCATTCATCGTCGTAAAAATATTTTGTCTGTTTTAAGCATTTTTCGTCGGAAAAGATAGCTAATCTTTTTAGTAACGTGTTTATGATTTGATGTTTAAAACAGTTTTCGTCGTAAAAAAGATAACTAAGGTTTTTTTAGTAATGTGCTTATGATTTTTATCAATTTTAAGCATTTTTCGTCAGATAACTTAGAATTTTAGGGACATATTTATGACTTTTAAATATTTATCGCTGGAAGAGATAACTAAGATATAATAGTAGTGAAAATGAAACTTGTAGGTACCTTTCAAACAGTTTACAAGAGTATGTATTATATCTAGTTTTATCTACTTTTATACTGTGTACTTTTAAAATATTGTACAAATAAAATATTTTGCTACATGTAATATGAATTAAATTTCTTTAAGCACTATTGTAATAGACTGAGAATTTCATAAGTAAATTTAAGCTTAAACTAACATATGGATATTTTTATAAATAAACACTCTAGACAATGTATCTTAAACAAAGCATAATTATATATAAACTTCGGATTACAATGTAGGATACTTTACTGACAGAATTTATTGATAATGAAGCAGATATTTGGAAATATTTAAGACATTTCTGAACTTTTCGTGACTGTGCCTTTTTCCACTATTTTATGTATTTTAAGAGTATACCTAACAAGTTGTATTAATACAATGTTATAGGACGTTCTGCACATATAGGACTTTATAGGGCACTTATTAAGGGGTTGTATTTGAAGAAACTATTGATTTTCTTACCTTGTTATCAACTGGCTTCAAAATGGCCGACACGAGTTGTCTACCTTGGGTCAAACTTCCAAGGCCTCTCTATTAATAATTTAGTCGCTAATTCTTTACATATTATGTGTCACAAGAAACCTTTTAATGACTGTTTCCTCATCTAGAAACTATGTAAATTTCCTATTTTTCAGCTATTCTTGCAGTATTTTGCAATAATGATTTGTCCAATAATGACCTCTAAGTTTGGCAGGCACGAATATTCAAAATCCTAGCAGCCAGGAATTTCTATTCCTCAATACTTCTTTCTTTTTATAAGTTTTTATTAAAGCCTTTGGTTATACTTTTAGAATGACTCAGTAAGGCTTGTATTTTAAATGTTTTTAGCATAATATCATTCATATTATTTATGTAAATTCACTTTTTCTAAACTATTCCTGGCAACATGGCCATTTCAATAAAATCCTGTAATCCTGCCAGACTTCCAGGACAAATGGAACCATATGATTAGTCAATTTTGACAGTCCTGGCACTTTCAGAGTTGATATAAGGGGCCAAGACTTGTCATTTGGAACACTTTCAACTTGGTTGGCAAAAAACAAGGTCGTGAAAACTTGTGACAAAACTTTGGTAAATGATTTAAAACTATATCGACTTGTATTCTTTTCACTGGTGCTCTGCTAAAATAAACAACCAAAACTTCTGAATTTCCTTAGCCAATTTTTTAAAAACTTACTATGTTTACACTTTTTATATTATATTACTGTAGGAAATTGATATACGGCATAAATACATAGGATTTGAGGTTATTTCATAGGAATTATTGGATTTATCATTCTTGGATATATACTGAACGAAACAGCTAACCAACATCTTGTATTTTAATCAGAATCTAAAATTACTTAGATTGCTTATTTGAATTTTAGTGTACGATCGGAAATTAAGCGAGAAAATAAATAAAATCATACCGATTGATACCTCCCAAAATCTTTGATATGATTTCCTAAAGATAACTAACTTCAACAGTTATGTGCGATTCAATACATTCACGGTTATTGGCGAAAATCAAACCGTCTTATATCAGGTTGTCCCCCTTGATAACAGCTTGGTAACCGTTTGAGCAATAGATTATATATAAGGAAACTATTTTCAATGGTTAATTTCAAAAATGTGTTTTAAATTGTGAATATATTATCGTCGTGAAGTTATGACATAATAGATATACACCAATTTCTCCTAATCAATTTGATGTATTTTTAGCTCACCTGAGCAATTGTGATTGCTCGATGTCCGGCGTCCGTCGTCTGTCTGTCTGTCTGTCTATCTGTCGTCTGTCAACATTTAGCTTGTGTATGCGATAGAGGCTGTATTTTTCAACTGATCTTCATGAAATTTTGTCAGAATGATTACCTTGATAAAATCTAGGCCACTTTTGAAAATGGGTTATCTGGGGTCAAAAACTAGGTCACTAGATTAAATCAAAGTAAAACTTTGTGTATGCAATAGAGGCTGTATTTTTCAGTTGATCTTCATAAATTTTAGTCAGAATGATAACCTTGATAAAATCTAGGCCAAGTTTGAAAATGGGTCATCTGGGGTCAAAAACTAGGTCACTAGGTCAAATCAAAGAAAAACCTTGTGTATGCGATAGAAGCTGTATTTTTCAACTGATCTTCATGAAATTTTGTCAGATGAAATCTAGGTCAAGTTAGAATATGGATTACCTAGGGTCAAAAACTAGGTCACTCAGTCAAATTAAAGAAAAACCTTGTGTACGCAATAGGGGCTACATTTTACACTGGATATTCATAAAATTTGGTCAGAATAATTGCCTTGATGAAATCTAGGTCAAGTTAGAATATGGAACATCTGTGGTCAAAAACTAGGTGACTAGGTTCAATCAAAGAAAAACCTTGTGCATGCAATAGAGACTGTATTTTTCAATTGATTTTCATGAAATTTGGTCAGAATGATAGGCCTGATGAAATTAAGGTTAAGTTTGAATATGGGTCATCTGGGATCAAAAACTAGGTCGAATCAAAGAAAAACGTTCTGTATGTGATAGAGGCTTTGTTTTTCAATTGAGGATCATTAAAATTTGGTCAGAATGATTGCCTTGATCAAATCTAGGTCAAGTTCGAATGTAGGTCATATTGGCTCAAAATCTAGGTGACTAGGGCAAATTGAAGAAAATACTTGTTTACACTTAAGAGACCACATTTTTGGTCCAAATCTTTATGAAAATTGGTCAGAATATTTGTTTCCATGAAATCACTACAAACATGTTTACACTGTTATGGTGTGTTTCTCAGGTGAGCGACCTGGGGCCATCTTGGCCCTCTTGTTTTTATTGTAGCTAAATTTCTTATTTGCAATTTTGTTTTAAATGTATCACTTACATTGAGCACATAATGAGAATCATTTTAAAATCATTCTAGCATAGAAATGCTGTTCTTGTTACTTTTCGGGGGTGTTTTAACAGAGATTCTCGCGTTCACGAGCTGTTAAAACATTTTTTTTTGATATTTGCGCGTTCCGTGGCAGAACGTAAACGTCATTTGGCCCGAAAGCAGATAATTCACAAGGAAATGACGTCAACGTAAAAAAGAACCAACCCAGACATTCCTTATGACGTTGAGTGACAGTGTATTCATTTATCAGATTTTACGCGTTTTATGCTAGAATAGCGTTAGCGCATGTTTATTTCGATTTCGTGTTATAATATTTTCAGAATCCCTCGGGATACATCGGTACCCTAGTCCTACCTGGCTCGGGCACCAACCAATTCCTTTGGATACTGCAGATGTTATAACATGAAAAAACATGCGTTATCCCTACACAGTATCTTTCATTGTAGAGGCAAATAAATCATGTTTCCCCAAATATGACAAACTATCAGCATATATGCAGGTTTCTTGATTTCATAATATGATAATACAATTTAGTAGTGTCAACGTTTCTTGCTTCCATTTAATCTCAGAGTTAATTAAGACACTGAAATCTCTTGGATTTCTTAAGATCTGTTGTAATTTAGACGCCGTTCGTATAATCTTTTCCGATACAAAAATAGTTTTTAAGGAAGAATAAAGACGCAGACCAGATGTCCATATGCACAGGAATAACTATTTGGTCCTGGCACAGCATTTCAAACACGAGAATCGTGTTTTAACAGCACATGAACTGCTGTGTTAATACATGAATTTTCTCCCCTTAATATATGCCCGGATACAGAGAAAATTAGTTTTTTATGCAATAATACACAGCAATCAACCGTAATTTTAAAGATCCGTGGCTTAAATGCAACGACTGAAAAGAAGCTGTTTTACGATAGGAAAACTTAAATGAGTAGTGTTGCTTGGTGTGTCGCATCAACGAAACTCTGTCAACTTTTCTGACTCATTAGTAATAAAATGGACGTCATCCGGCAATTTTCCGCAGCATAATTAACGTTACTGCATTTTTTAACTAGTTCGTTCATCAGCCGTTGTTTGTCGTTTGTTTGTTTGTTTGGGTTTAACGCCGTTTTTCAACAGTATTTCATGATCAGTCATTTAACGGCGGGCAGTTAACCTAACCAGTGTTCCTGGATTCTGTACCAGTACAAACCTGTTCTCCGCAAGTAACTGCCAACTTCCCCACATGAATCAGAGGTGGAGGACGAATGATTTCAGACACAATGTCGTCACGGAGAACATACGCCCCGCCGGAGGATCGAACTCACGACCCCGCGATCCATAGACCGACGCTCTTCCTATTGAGCTAAGCGGGCGGGTGCCTTTTAGAATCCATAACGCTCAGCCCACTTCTTGCAATTTTTGCATACATATCAATGAAACATATCATTGAAGGAACACGCATCTAGATTGTAGGTAAAATGTTTTGAAATTTGAAAGGTAACCAAATACTTGAACAAGTTCTGTAGAACACAATTCTATAAAACACAATTTTAGCAAATTGCTGGTTCATTATCAAACCTTCTGCTTTCACCTGTATGTTGTGTTTTCATCTTATTGCTATTCCTGTTTAAAGGAGTGTGGCTATAATATAAACGAGACTACAACGCAACATGGGGTAGCTCATTCATGCGTCGAAAATGACTATGCTTGTCCTTTTGAGCCAAAATGTGCACTTTCCTCGCCGCGGTTTTAAACTGGGAAGAACTGGTCTTGGAAGGGGTTTATACTTTCTGTTTGCAGAAGATGTAATTGGGGTACAAAGGAATCATATTTCTAGATGTTGATGCAAGAATTCGTGCCTTTTCGGCCAAAACTGCAAATTAAGTTCACTAATATTAGACCATAAGCCATTAACTTTTTACCAACTGACACATGGAACGCAACGCAGTTTATAGACTGGCATCAGTCCTTAGAGTCCTTCAAAACAAATATCTCTACTATAAAATCTTCTTTAATAGCACTTTCTTGAAAAATTTACAATATCTCTTATCTCTGACTCTAAGGTCTGTTGGGATGAGCCTAGAGAGAAAATGGTTTTCTGAGAAAATGTCAGTGTCAGTATGTAGAGAGAAATTAACATTATATTACAGATTATTTGATCTCAACAGACTTTGTAAGTCTAGGCAGTATAAACAATAAGAATATACATATTGACACGCCCACCAGCTTGGTCAAAAACAAAAGTCGTTAAGCCATGACGCTTGCACTACAGCGGCACAACTAAGACTATCAGAACTTCTCCCTTCTTTTAGTTTGTTAAGGTTTATCGAATGGCTCTCTGGGATTTTTTCTTCACAAAGCCAATTAGAATAACCATGATTTCTGAAGGTGAATTTGTGCAGTTAGGGCGTTTCTAGACCACATTATTTGTGCAGGTTCTGTTTGGTAGGAGAAAAACCTACAGGTGCTCTACTGAACAAAGAGATTTGAGGCATATGTAAAAGCCCTGCAGTTCACGCAAGTAAGATATTCCTTGTACTTTAAACTTTAAAAAAAAAAAAAGAAATATCAATAAAATTCAAAATAAATATTGGGGTTTATGTTAAATGCCGTTAATCTGAGTTGTATTGTATGACGTAACTTTGCTTGATGAATGCTAACGTGTAATTTTTAAAGACGAATGTCTTGTAAATAGACCTACCAAGTCAATGCTGTAAGCATGACTAAGATCAGCAACTGGTAATATTTACTGTATTTGTCATTATTGTCGTAAAGATGCTTTATTTTCATATTATTCAAAATTTTATATTTATCGACTTGTTTAGCCGAAACAATTTTACATTCTTTAACTTCTGTATTGTATGCGTACTCGACACGAACATGTGATTTTTTTCTACATTATGATCTTCATCGTTGTCATATAAATAATCATCAACACCATTTCATCATCATCATGATCATCATCGTCGTCGTTATTATAATCGGGATGAGAATCATAAGCGTCATGTTAATCATCATCATCAGCACTTTATCATCATCGCCATCGTCATCATCATCGTCAATGTCATCATCCTCATAGTCGTCGTCGTCATCATCACCATCGTCATCATTAGTAATTATGATCGTGATAATAATCATGAGTGTTGTTTTATGTGTATTATTATCAACACCATAGTTCCACCACCACCACCACCATTATCATCATCATCATTATCATCATCACCCTCTCGGTGTCGTTATTATTATCTTGAGAGCAATCATTGTTGTTATGTTAATCATCATCATCAACTGCAATTTAAAATGCCATCTTGTACAAGCGCATACAACATTAAAAAAGTTTATACAATACAGATTAATTTGTAGGTATTGAATGAATAGATTATGTATTGATTTGAGTCTATTTTACCTGTCCAACAGCAAAGACATTGTATTTCAATAAATCAAAAATTAAAATCGATTTCGTATAAATGTTTTTCTTTATATGAATAAATAATAAAAGAGTGGTGAAAGCAATGAGTGACATGATAGATAAAAGACATAGTATGTATATACCTATTGAATTAAGAAAAGAATCTTTGGTACTTTTGAAAAATAGAACTTTATCCACGATACAACAAAACTTATTTGTGTCGTAAAATGATTTTACAAAAACGTGTTAAATATCATTCTTACTCATGAAAGGACATTAAAATTATATTGAAATTACATGGTCCTGACATTTAAAGACAGATCTTAAGAAAAAATTATCTAAAGCGCACTGAAAAGCGTTCTTACGTTTCTTATTACGTATTAAAAATATTTGTTCGTCAAGCAACAATGCGGACTAAATTCTGAGAGAGAAAGTAAAATATTTTTACTGAAATTCAAAGTGAATATAAATTATGATATTTGATTCCGACATCATACGTTTAGGTACATTAAAATAAGTTTTAAAGTTTTGATAAGTAAAAGGTGAAAAGAGCAAAAAGAAAAAAAAAAGAAACTGATATGGGAAAACGTATGGAATTTTCAGCTTATATATGGATATATGTTTGTTTAACCATATTTCTTCTTGTATGTCGAACAAGTAAGTACTCTGTGTGTTACAAAAGCTTGGATTTTTTTTTCCACGAGAATCCCATGAAATATATTTTATAATCAATGAATTCATTTATTAAAAGAAATATCTTTGTACTGTATTTATTATATCTGCACAGAAGTATCATCTGTGGATGAAACATACGGTTTGACACTATAAATAGGATATATGTATTTTGCATTTTTGCACGTTTTTTTCACGTGAAAAAGTACCTGCAAATGTACAACACAAATGTACAACAGCAAAGCCTATATCATATCTTAAAGCCTCATTCATTATCATCAAGTAAGACATAAAATAAAATTTTATTAATACACCTTATACCATTAGATTTATTTTCTACAATATTACGTTACAGGCTATTAAAGTGCTTTTATAACTAATCAAAGTGCTCAAAGCGCTGATGGTGGCTGCTAATCAATGTTTAAAATATTACAAAGAAAGCGACAACTAAGGAATTGTTAATATAAACCATAAGAACTTTTTTTTGGCATTTTTTTTTTAATATTCGGCTTTGGTTTCAAAATTAATCCTTTTTCACTGCCCTGCCAGTCACTGTTTACATACACACTGATTCAGTCTTTAACGAATAGTTTTGATCCTTTTTGATTATTTGTGACGAAAACTAAAACATAAATTACATCGAAGATGTTTTACGGAATAAATAATACAAGCCTTTTCTCCAAATCATTCAGCTTTTAAGATTTCTTTTTAAAGCTTTTGGGCAGTGTCTGTCATGAATTATTATACACACTGATTTAGTCCGTATCAGATAGCTGTGGTTTTCATGAGACTTTTGTGAAAGAAAACAACACAAACATGCACCTCAAATGCATCTCAGAATGTCAGTTCTGCAGCCAGTGTATTTTAGAGGTGCATTAATTATCACTCCATCTGTTATACTCAAAAGTTCGCTAGACATAACAGCAGGCTTCGCGAAAATGCTTGACATTAAGTCAGACAAACTTACTTTAGTCAGACCGAGAAAAACGTCGAAAAATATGTAACTGGCGAAACGAAACCGTTTTAATTTTTATACATATATTTGTATCAATCCAGATATATTGAGACGCACCATCAGAAAACCAACATAGTTCGTTTGCGACCAGCATGGATCCAGACCAGCCTGTGCATCCGCGCAGTCTGGTCAGAATCCATGCTGTTAGCTTTCAAAGCCTATTGCAACTAGAGAAACCGTTAGCGAACAGCAAGGATCCTGACCAGAGTGTTTGATCTGGGTCCATGCTAGTCACAAATGCACTATGTTGTTTTTCTCATGGTGCGATTCGAATGAATTTAGCTGAAGTGAGCAGAATCTGTCTTGAAACAATTCAATTTTATGTTGGTCAAATCTGTTATCCGGCGACTTGCTACAATCTGACAGATTACCGTTTCAAAAAGGCGAGTATTAGTATCATCGCTGCGCCCACTTTCACGGGCTTACACGTTGAGGAAATCGTGATACAGTAGCACCACTTAGTCAAAGCGAGCTTGCAACATTTGTCAGCTTGGGGCGACCTGTGGGTTTCCACGTTGATAATTCGTGTTTTGTCAGACGAAATTGTACCGAATACATGTGTATCTATGCATACATATAGTATCTTATATTGTACATTTGCTGAAGGAAGATTATCCGTGAGGGAATATTATTTAGAAAACATACATGTCTTTGATTCTCACGGCAGGTCACATTGCAAACAATATCGAATGATTTTCTTATTTTTGTTCACTCTCGTATTGCTAAGCATGTTTTAGTATATTTTGTTCTTGATATAACGTTCACGTTATATCAATAAATTACTGTCCTGTTCATAACTCATCTCACTAAATTTGCGCTAATTAGTGTTAACTATAAATAGCCTAATTAACAATGCAGTCGAAAATTCAGTAACATTCTTAGATCACTAGGGTTGCATTAATATAATATCTTACAATTTGATAGCTATGACGAACATTTAGGTTTGTTCTGACATATTAGAAAAGTGTTACAACATGCTGGAAAAGCTATCAGAGGTACAAACTGGTATTGTCTATGGACCGGAACTGTTTGGAAACTTTTCCGTTGAAATTCCGTTTATATTTTTAGCCGCGGATTATTGCTAGCAGAAGTCATTGTTCTTTATCAAATAAAGCCTTAAATTTCGGGAGTTATACATGCGATACTGCGGTTAGGAAACATTTTTGGATTGTCAGTCTGGATTCCCAGGCTAGCTTTCTATATATAAGCTACCTGTTATACGTTATAAGCTACGTGACCTCTGGGGCAGTACTATGCAATAGCTAATCAATATCATCGCTCCAGTTCAGATGACATGAGGTCATCGTTTATTCACGTGACCATAAATTTGCATATTTGTATTCATACACGTGGTTGTTTTAATAAAAACGTTGACTTCAGTTTGTATTGATTTTAGTCGCCGAATTTACATTAAAAATGGTATTAAGGCATATATTGTAGCTTTGCATATTCTGCACGTTGTGTAGATAATTGTTTACCTGGAAAGCTTGGAACTATTTTTGGTTGTGTTGTTAGGATGGTCTTAAGAACTGACAAGATTTCTCAAACTGAGTATTCTTTTTGACACTGGTGGCAGCAGCCATGATCAGTTTTGTTTTACTTTGTGAAACATTTAATCAGAATCTCCAGAAGTTTAAAGGCATGTGCCCTTACACATTTTGGTAGCGGATCACTTAATGCTAATTTCCGTGAAATCGAATCAATTGTGTTTTTCTAAAGAAAGCATTTCAATTTCTGTATAACCATATAAATAACTAGTCTCGCACTCAGAAACCAAGTAGCCTACAGCAATTTTCAAAGAGGGTCACCACTTAAAGTTATTTCAAATCATGGCGACTTGTTTCCAACGAAAACATTTTTTAAATTTTTTCTGTGCAACTATGTATAAAAAGCTGTACCCGCTCGTTAGCCGTCTCATTTTTGACAAATCAACGTTTGTATAAGCTCTTCTTTTATTCCCATTCTGTGAAATTGCTGCTTTATTCTGAGATGAAGATGTGCATTGTCAGAAAAATAGGGAGGTTATATTTATATAGGAAAAACTGACCTCGCTACCTAGTGCCAATCTCTTGATAGATCTAGCAGGTGCATGTGGATTTGTTTAATTGATGTTAATATTCCAGTTATTAATTAGATAAAAAAAAAAGGTAAGGGTAGACTTTCCGGGAGAATAGAGCACCCTAAACACAGCCATAGAGAAATGCATCGCAAAGTAGGCCCGCAACACAAGTCACTGTAACGGAAAAATACAGCAGAAGGGTTGCTTCAAATATCCAACAACATGTACAATTTAATTATATGCAAAATATAAAAATGGGTAAGGGGCAGATAAAAGGGTGGTGGTGTTGGAGACAGTAGAAAAGAACAAGGCTTCAAATATTCGACAGGGAAAGCTACGCTCCAAAAGCGCAGTCTCCCTACCGTGACTGCAAACCACAGCAGAAGACGATATGAGTAACAGACAAATGAGCCGGGCCATGAGAAAACCAACATAGTGCGTTTGCGACCAGCATGGATCCAGACCAGCCTGCGTATCTGCGCAGTCTGGTCAGAGTCCATGCTGGCCGCTTTCAAAGCCTATTGAAATAAGAGAAACCGTTAGCGAACAGCATGGATCCTGACCAGGCTGCGCGGATGCGCAGGCTGGTCTGGATCCATGCTGGTCGCAAACGCACTATGTTGTTTTTCTCATGGCGCGGCTCAAATATTAAGTTGAAAATAGGGGGCACCGTCTTGGAACGGTCAGCAACCAATATAAAGGTAACCGGAGGTTTAATAGCGTTTGGGGCATGCAAACCTCGCACTATTTTCAACAAGTAAGACAAGACAGTGTGAATAAAATAACTCCCGCTGAAAAAAATTCACTAGATCTGTATGGAAAACTAAACCTAAAGTTATACAAGGATTGAAGTCTTTTCTTCCTATTTTCAGATATGAATTGGTGTCTATTATATCTTCAAATTACCGAAAATTTTGCTGAAAGTGCCTTTGAATACGTAATTTAAGACAGCAATTCTATCGTCATGTATAAACATTTTAAATTGCCACGTAGAACACAATATACTAGTCTGGTGGTTTTAGTGATAAAAGTGCTCTAGAAATCATTGTATGAGGACCGGCATGTTAATGCCCGAAGACAACATATTTGTTGAAGCTTGAACCTTACTGGTTACTTTGATAGCTGTCTCCAAAAAATATAACGATGTTTTATGTAAATTAGAGGGGTCAAAAGGTCATGCTATGAAATTCTGATTTTGCAACTTTTTTGTGTAGCTTTTTTTCAATGATTATGTACTGGCAATTTTTCTGGAAAATTGTACCCTAAATGTATTATGAAACTATTTTTAGTCACTTAGAATTGATGCAAAGCTAAAACAGAACATGACAAATAGAAACAATGTCTGAAATTAGGGTAAAAGGTCGTGCACTTTATCTATTTACGTTGAGACAATGTCATCTATAGATACTATTAATATGTTATCCAAAAATGATAAATGGAATTCATTCAAACTTCATACAAAGATTAAGGACATTAAGGAAAAGTGCTTTGTAAAAGTACAATAAATCTATCTAGCTTACTTTTTGAATTATCTCCCTTTATTAAACTTACATATAACATTTCTTTTCCAAAGAATAACTCTAAATTTAACCAATCATTTTTGTTGAAATTTCACACAACTATAAAAACCACTGAAAGAAACTGAAGTGTATTAAATGATGAGTCTATCTCGCTCATTTTTTAAATTATCTCCCTTTATAGAATGTAGTTGTCTGAATCATATTGTTAATGACATTACTTTCTTATTAGTGGTCTAAACAGTACATGTACTTACGTTACTGACATCAGTTGATTGTTACAAAGCTTTTGTCAAAAGGTTTATGGTACCCTACTTGTGTAAGGGATTGTTCAATTATATAGAAAACATATCAGCAGATGGTCACAATCAATACTATAGACATCAAGATTAATATTTACCATATTATATACTTGTTAAATCAGACCTCAGCTCGTTGGCACTTATGTTATCATCAATATATATCATGTACAACACAACACTTGATCTTTGATAGTTGTATATTCCCTTTGTCAGCATATTTAAATGTTTGTATATAATTTAACACAGATATCTTAAGCATTGTTATAAAATATGGGGTTCCTTTTTGGCTCATCTGATTTTTTGCTCGATTATACGAAGTATAAGGAGAGCTATCCTACTCGGCCAGGCGTCGGCGTCTTTCCGCGTCCCAACTTTGGTTAAAGTTTTTGTTTTTTATACTTTCTCTTTTTTTATTTATCTCTGTAATTACTTAATAGATTTGATTCAAACTCAAAATAGTTATTCCTCATCATCACCCACATCATCTGACCTAAGGGTCATAACTCTGGTACCAATATTTCGTGATTTGTCCCCCTTTTCACTTAGATTTTCAGGTTAAAGTTTTGATGCACTTTCACTCTATCTGTGTTATTACTGAATGGATTTGATTCGAACTTAAAGTAGTTGTTCAGCATCATCACCCTCATCATATGAAGCAAGATGCATAACTCTGGCACAATTTTGTCATGAATTATTCCCCCTTTTTACTTAGAATTTCAGGTTAAAGATTTAAAGCACTTTCACTCTATCTCTGTTATTGCTGAATGGAACTGATTCAAACTTAAAATAATTGTACAACATCATCACCCACATCATATGACACAAGGTGCATAACTCTAGTACATTTTTTCATGAATTAAGCCCCTTTTACTTAGAATTTAAGGTTAATTGTGATGCATATTCACTATATCACAGTTATAACTATGAAATGCATATTTAATTCAAACTTGAAGATGTTGTTCCACATCATCACCCACATCATATGACACAAGGTGCATTACTTTTGCACCAATCTTTAATGAATTATGCCCCCTTTTTGCTTAGAATATACTTATATAGTGTTCGATACACTTTATCTTTACCTCTTTTATTACTTAATATTTTTGGCTCGGACTATTATGCAATATCTTCATCCACCATTGGAATCACTCTTGTGACAGCTCCAGTTTCCTCAGTTATGCCAAGTTTTACTATCCAGCATCAAAATAGTCGAGCGCGCTGTCTTCAGTGACAGTTCTTGTTTGAAAAGTATTGTCATCACTTGATCTTCATCGACGTTGGCGTCTGCGTCGGCGTTGCCTGGTTAAGTTGTATGTTTAAGTCAGCTTTTCTCCTAAACTATCAAAGCTATTACTTTAAAACTTGCAACACTTGTTCACCATTAATAGCTGACTCTGCACAGCAAGAAACGTAACTCCATTCTGCTTTTTTGCAAGAATTATGCCCCCTTTTGGACTAAAAATATCAAATTTCTTATTTAAGTTTTATGGTCAGGTTAATTATCTCCTAAACTATCAAAGCTATTGCTTTAAAACTTGTAGCACTTGTTAACCATTAAAAGCTGACTCTGTATAACAAGAAACATAACTCCATCCTGCTTTTGCAAGAATTATGGCCTCTTTTGAAAATAGAAAATATCAGATTTCTTGTTCAAGTATTGTGTTTAGGTCAGCTTTTCTCCTAAACTATCAAAGCTATTGCTCTAAAACTTGCAACACTTATTAACGATCAAAGACTGACCCTGTAAAGCAAGAAACATAACTCAATCCTTCTTTTTGCAAGAATTATGACCCCTTCTGGACTAAGAAAATATCAGATTTCTTGCTTAAAGTTTGCGTTTAGATCAACTTTTCTCATTAACGGTCAAAGTCATTGCTTTAAAACTTCGAGCAGTTATTCGCCGTTTAAACCTGCAAGTGCAGTAACTCTACATTGTTTTTTTTTTTTTTTGCAAGAATTACGACCCCTTCTGAACTTAAAATATCATGGGTATGACAATATTTCTATTATACAGAGACAAAAAAATCAGATGAGCATTTGCACCCGTAAGACAGTCCTCTTGTTTTATTTCAGCATGCTTTCATGGTAATATATGTACCGATACTTATATTTACTTTTGAAACAATGTACTGCATAACACATGTATAATTCGATTTTATTTATATTTGTGAGTTCTTATAACAAGTCGCTTTTACATAATTTTAATGAATAAAATGCCTTCTCCCACAATTTACCACACTTTGAGCAATGACTGTCTACCACTGAGTACTAGTATATCATGCTTTGTTTAGCGTACCATTTATTTCACCAAAACCTACGTTACATTAACACTTAAGATTGACAAACTTTTCAAAGTTACACAATGAGTATTAGGTTACAGTGCTTAGTTAATAGGCATCTTAAAATGACTTTTGAATAATTCTTAGTGTAAATTACTTTAAAGTGCATTTTTTCGCCAGATGCAGCTTATTGGTACATACGTTACTTAATTAGAGTATGTCCTTTGTGCATTTAAACTCTCTATTGATAGAGAGTGAGTGGCGCAGAAGTTAGCATACTGGGCTACAGCGGTCTGGGTTCAATTCAAGGTTGCGGCTGATATCCCGACCAGTGTTACAAATACATATATTGGTTTCAATTTTTGTTTGTATTTTCCAACGACGCCACTTAAATATTCACCATTATAAACAATATGACATGTGCAAAGGTCAAGGTCACATGCACCCAAATTAGTATAAGAAATGTGTTTTTCTTCAGTTTTAGAACTAATTCAAAAATGAAATTACGATTGGTTCTGATAGATATATAAAAATGCTATTAACAAAATTACATTTCCAGAATATGAACACAGACGCAAGCCACAGCTTTACTGAAAGAACATTTTTGTTTTTGGCAAAGGTTTTCTTTTTTTCTTTTTTTTTCAAATATTATCATAATTGAATGGTTTATTATTAAAACATTGAAGTAGTTGATAAATAATACCCTTTTATATGCAAGGTTATGCATCTTTTCAGTAGGCAATATGATCATGTTTATTTATACTTCATAGTACTTATTACTGCGACCTTTGGATCTTTAACATATATTTGTGACATTTAAACTGAGAAGCATCTGTATGATCAAACTGACTGCATTAGTTAGATAAAAGAAAATTATCTTAACAAGAAATCAGAATTATTTGGTTAGCAGTCTCAACCCGAATTATAACAAGTCAGAGCTGTCCGTAAGACAGTGCACTCAACATTTTCTCATTTTCTTGACTCTAAATTAGAGCTTTGCCAGTAAAACTTTATAAAACTTTAACCAAAAATTCTAAGTTAACAAGAGACATAACTCTGTAAAAATTCAAATCAGAGTTAGAGAGTGTGTTTCTCCTGGTGTAGACTTTAATAGTAAAAAAACTATTTAATGTTTCAACTCAATAGCTTTGATAGTAACAGAGATATTTGACTTTATCAAAATTTTTAACCAAAATTCTTAGTCAGAAAGGGGCATAACTCCATCAAAATTCAAATCAAATTTATGGGAATTGTTTCTCCTGGTGTAGACTTTGATAGTAAATAACCATTTTAAGTTTCAAGGCAATAGCTTTGATAGTAACAAATATATTTGACTTAATCAAAAATTTTAACCAACGGCGATGCCGACTCCGATGCTGGAGCGAGAGCAATAGCTCTACTTTTTCTTCGAAATATTACATAAAGATTTATTGGGACGTTTTTAATCTGCAAAATAAAAGCTTTCCTAAAATTGTGTATAACTAAATTTATACTGAACAAAATAGCTAAGTGCCCTTCATATTTATTTGCCAATATCTTCAAAAAAATAACATAAAATACTTTTTGAAATGTAATGTACACTCAGAACAATATGTAATTGATAAAATGCCGAACTTACAACAAAACCAAAACACGTCTTCAGAAATAGTATTCATTCATTTTATGATTTAAACCAATTTTTGACAGGTCACAAAAAGTAAACAAACATGTTAACAATGTGCATGTTAACATACTAAAAACGAAAACGTATTTTGGGAAGATAATGAAATAACTTCGTAAACTTGCTTTTTCTAAAAACAGCATTCACCATTCGTGTCATATTTAACCATTCGCTAGAAAAAAAATGTTAATATGAACAGTTCTTATTCTTACAAATAGTATTCACTTGTTCACTAAAACACAGCTTTTATGTGTTTTTGTGACTTTTTTACAAATGGGGTGAGTTAGTAAATTGAATAAAATTTATATGTTGGCGTCACTTAATATTTTTGAAATTTTATTATGTTATTAACAACAGTTTGTTCTAAAAGTATGCTAAATTTCAAATTTGTATTTACAGAATTTGCAAAGATATTGGAAAATTAGCAAATGCGGTTAGCTATTTTGTTCTGTTTATATACCCTGTGACTTTTAACCTTAATATATGAGCATACAATACGTTTTCGGGTGCGAGTCATAATTTATTAACTGGATACAAGTGTATGGTTCACTTAATCCTTATATTGTAAATCAAATCCTGTATAATGAAAAATTATTCATGAATCATTGGATAAGTGACAAAACTTAAGTGAAAATATCAGTTTTAATGCATGACCTTTTGACCTCTATAATTTGCATATAGTGGTCATATATTTTTTGGAGACAGCACCCAGATGAACCAGGGATGTTTAAACTTTAATAAAGTCTTTATCTCCAAGCATTAACATTCCGGCCCTCATAAACCTTTTTCAGGGGCTAAAACCACCAGACTATACTGACCAATAAGGTAAAAATGATTCGAGTAATATTTGAAACAGTGTGCACGTTAGCAATGTTATACGACGTAATTACAGCAGAAGAACATGAAGCGCATTTAAATACCACTAGACACTGCTTATTCATTTCTATTTTTAAGTGAAAATAGACGATGTCTCCGAAGTGCAAACCATGCCTTTTATCTCATTTATAAATGTGACACTCTTTTAAATGTAATAATAGCGTGTTTGATGCACAAATGTATAAAGGTTTGTTTTGTATCTTTCGTTCTTTTTAACTAAGCCGGATAATTTTTAAAAGATAACTAATTCATTTTCTATTCACATCGATTAAATTTAAATAAAAAGCTATGGTAGGGTATAATTTATAATTCAGGTAAAAATCAACATTAGTTTTGTCAATTTATACAAGGATAACAAGAGAATGTATAGAATGGCAGAATATTACATATTTAAAAAAAACACAAACAAAAGGGTAGAATTCTATCAAATATTTCAGCTTTAAGTTTTACAGATTATTTTTCTGTTTTTATATGACATAAAAACTTCAAGATCTAAATATCTTAATATTCTCACAAAGGGTCCCTCTTTTTTTTTCAAAAAAGTCAAGATTTCTTTTTGTCATATCGACAGCAATTATGACATGCATGTAAAGCACACTCACATCTAAATATCTAAAGCAACGACAAGTTCGACTAATATATGAAATAAGGCACTGCCTCAATCAGGAATCGATCCGACTTAAACTCGTACCATAACATTTGAAAGAACTGGCACGGACGGAAGTACACATTTTTCAAATCGACAGTAAATATCTCATTCGGCATATCGCATGTTACCTTAGAGGGATCGATTCCGGTTTTTCGTCGCATCGCGTAGGATCGATTCCCTATCAATTTAAAGGTAGATTTTTGGATAAAAACAACACTGCTCCCATATTCACGGTGATGATGCGTACACCGGATATTGCCAGTAAGTGATAAGGTATTTTCCGAAAACGTGATTATTTTTCGTCATCAAGGTAAATAAAACCCCGATTTACTATTATATTATACTACTACGGAAGAGCATTACTTTTCAAAACTAGATACTGTGTATATGCTCTCACAAGCGTAAAATGAGTCAATCTTAAGTAGAAATGCTAAAATTTATGATAAAATGACAAGTTTATCATTTGATAAATGCATGCCGTAAACACATTTGTCCCGATACCATAACCTATTTGCATTGTGGGAAAAATCTGAATCGTACGATTTATTTAGTTACATACAAGGAAAAAATGTGCAAAATTGCAGCTTTCTAAATCAAGTCGGTGATAAATGAACGTCGATGGTGTACTGTGTATTGAGTTTTCAAAGTAATATTTGTACTGTGTATTGCAGTTTAGTGTACTGAGTATTGATATTGAAAAACGAGCATATTTTCAGCATTTATGGTCATTAGATAGAAAAGGCATCTAATTCCAATGGCCCAAATGATGGATTGTCTTTTTCTGTTTGCAGATGACATTAGACTTCACTGCAAAAATAACAAGCACCAGTTTGAATACAGATATTACAACTTACAATTACAGCGGCATGCCAATAGTCACTCAGAGAAACTGTCTAAAGACTAGCCATTGCCGATAAAAGGCCCAGCCACAAGTTCAGCCGTGAAGTTTTATAATAATATAACACAGGATATGATGACTATAAGTGTGGAAAACGTCTCCCCTTATAAGAAGAGCAAACATGAAAATATGTTATCGTTTTGCCTTCATACTACAAAGAGACATAAACCTTGGTCGGTAGAAGACCTTTATCGATTATGGTGTCAATAGTGCAAAGGTCAAGGTCGTAGGTGCTTTGAACTTTTAAAGTGGTTTCTCCTTAATAACCTTAGACTCATTTGATGTATAACCTTCGAACTAGTTTCACTTGAAATTTTCTTAAAATAATATAGTCAATAAAATCTGTAAAAATATTTTATTGCTTTAAATGCATTGTTCTGAAAGGTAATTAGCTCACCACTTGCTTCATACGAAACAAAATGGGTGTCATATGCACTGAGCCATTTTCTTTTAAAAGTAGGAGGAAACAGTGCCATGTGTTATTCTTGAAATATATTTTGCACACTTAATTTGCAAGATATGTCATTTCTATGCCAATAGTTCGTTATCACTGTTATGTGATCAACTTCCCTGTTAAACAAAATAGTACATTTTCTGTCAAGGTCAACTTCGAACTATAACAAACGATCGGGAACTGACTTGAAGATCATTTCGATTTTTTTTCATGTATTCAAACTGTTGAATGTAAAATGTTTATGATCTTTGGTTTAGGTTTCAAGTTTGTTTAATAAATATTTCAATGTGCATGACTATTTGTTCTTTATCAAAGTAAAACATGGCTTTTACAATACTGATTGTCAAATAATGTTTGGTAAAATAAATCTGTCACAACGGAACCTATTTCAGTATCAATGCCCAATCTTATGTGGAAGTAATGTACACTCATCACATTTATGCAGTAACTAGCTGCTTCTTTTAATGTCAATAAGTATTCGTCTGTCTTGCTTTTCTCTTTCCTCTTAATTTAGCGTCAGAAATACGGCCTCTGTTATGCAGGCAGTTGTATAATTGTTAAATCATTGGAAGAGTTATAAGCCTGCTCTTCAAAACAACTTCTTCACTATACCTCATATTAACCAAGCTGTCGATGAAAACTTTTGCGACGTCAAGAAATATAGGAAACTATAAAATCAGTTAAAGAAAACGTTTCTTGGCAAACAAACTGATTAAAGGCTATTATTTATCCAGCTATTTTGTCACATTCTTTCATATACTGTATAACAATACTCTCCGAAAACCTTGTCTGTCCATGGAATTGCACTCTGTGTAACTTTGAAAGTTTCATGTACACCGCCGTGTATGTGTCTCTAGATTATATTTTTGTACTGGTAGCCTTGTGTAAATCTTGAGTTCTGCTAGATGGCGAGGTAGGTAGCATACATTTCCACTGCCGTCAGTGAACAGGCTCCTCACCATCTGCCCAATCAAAGGTTTCTTTCTGTTGCAAATTGGTCCCTTTTGTAAGCGGGTTCCTTTTTGAAACATGTATTTAATATTTTCTGAATCAACAGTATTTTTTCTGCTTTTTTCTCTGCATATGTCTGGTGTTATCTTGTAATTTACTGTTTTGCGGTTTTGGTCGTTAGCGTACTATAATATTCTCGTAATCTGGGTGGTGTTCAACAAAATGACATACAATGGCCTTAGATTCGTTCGTCGAGCCAGCCATAAACACACATACACAAGTTGAATCTGCAACGAAAAAAATCCCAATATAGTATTTATTAGTAGGACCGGGCTTTCTGCAAGATATTGAGAGTAAGTCTATGCAAAAGTTTTTGAGATAATCCATGTAATATCAGCTTAAACAATGCTCAATGGAAGAATAGAATATATATACATTTACAACTGGTAAGCATAACAAAAAATATTGCCCACTTTTACACTATGGCGACTGTGAGTTACGTTTAGAGCTTATTACATGAATTACAGCAGAGTAAACGCTATAAATATCATGTAAAACATCACGTATCTTCAGGGCTAAAGAAATTACTGTTTTGTACTTTGAAAAGGAAATGATAATGTACATTTTGTAAGATTCATTCTATAAAACTCAGGGATAATGTAAACAATACACAGTACAGTTAAATGTGATACAGGCAATACACAGTACATATATTTGTAATACACAGTACACCATCGGCGCTCGTTTATCATCGATTTCTCCGTCATTTGAACATTTACACAGCTGAAATTTTGCACATGTTTTCTTTGTATGTAACTATATAAATCATACGATTCAGAATTTTTATCACAAGACCATCAGTGACGATATCGGGAGAAATGTGTCCCCGACCTGCATTTATCAGATGATAAAGTTGCCATTTTATTACAAATTTTAGCGTTTCTTCATGAGATTGACTCATTTTGCGCTTGTGAGATATCTAGTTATTAAAAGTAATGCTCTTTTCTTCCGTAGTAGTATAATACAATAGTAAAAAGGTGTTTTACTTACCTTGTTGACGAAAAATAAACACGTTTTCGGAAAATACCTTATCACTAAATGGCAATATCCGGTGTACGCATCCTCACCGTGATATTTGTACTTATGTGCAAGACGTTGCGGTTCGGACAAATTATGTGGACGCTTATTGGGCACAATGAAAAGCGTATTCTTTCAAAAAATCCGAAGTCAGACGCTCTGTGCACATGCCGGAAGTACACATTTTTTAATTCGATAGTATTACCGTAGAGGGATCGATCCCGATTTTCGCGACGAAAATCGGTAGGATCGATTCCCTATAACCATATAAAGTTAGTACCTTCAACCCTTTTTGCTGCTTGGCACACAAGCTTGATGCTGCTCATATATGTTCAACTTCAGTGCAAATGTGTTACTGCATTTAGTAACATGCAATAAAGCAAGTCACTTGCAGGACTCCATATATTTTAGACTCTATGTTGACAGACACTGAAAAGCCAAATGACCTATACTGGCTTATTCGGATAGGTCTCAGGTTTGTGTTCTGTAGAGCATTTAGAGAGCAAAGTTGTTTTCATGTTAATTCTGTATCTAGACGTTTTTAAAATCATATAAAGCAGTGTAAGAATCGAAATGAGAAAGTTACACAGAACAAAATGGCAGCCATTTCGTTTCCATAGTAACGTAAACCAAATGGCGGATTTAAGTAATTTTAGATATTTATTTTAACTGTATTTCTGTTATTCCGTAAAATATCTCCTCTACTTTTTCCAAACAGAACGAAAGAAATTATCGTGTTTTATATCCTAAACTCATAGAAGTTAATCTATTTTAAAGAGTATTTGCTATATGAATAATTCAGCATTTTGTTAACATAATGACGCCATAAACACACTAAAATGGCTGCCTAAATGGTTAGCCATTTTTCTTAAATTTCATACCCCACCACTGCAGTATGGATCGCATGTGTTATTTTGACCGAAAATACATTTTTTGCATAGGACAGTACTCACACTTTTCGTTTAATGTTTAATTTAGCAATGGCACGTTCTTCCAAAGTTGTAAGAACTTCTGATATGATATCTGATCAAATCTATAAAAATGTCCTAATATTAAATGAATAGAATGCAACCAAACAAAGTAATAATAGACTCGATATGGTTGCGCTTGTTCATGAGAGGCAATGAAACGTGCAACCCATTCTCCCACACCCCTTATAGCACCGGCTTAAGCGGTGTTCACTTATAACATGCAGACTGTATGAACGTCATGAACCAAATGACAAGAAAATAATTGAGCCGTGCCATGGGAAAACCAACATAGTGGCTCTGCGACCAGCATGGATCCAGACCAGTCTGCGCATCCGTGCAGTCTGGTCAGGATCCATGCTGTTCGCTTTCAAAGCCTATTGGAATTGGAGAAACTGTTACCGAACAGCATGGATCCTGACCAGACTGCGCGGATGCGCAGGCTGGTCTGGATCCATGCTGGTCGCAAAGCCACTATGTTGGTTTCCCATGGCGCGGCTCAGATCTGTTTTCATCTGGCATAAGCAGAACATACTCTTAATTATAAGTTACGGATATTTGAGTGTCATATTGCGCGTGCAGCAGCCATTGAAAATTGTTCAATTTGATATAAGAATAAAAAGGCGACCTTACAATGTTTATGCATTGTTTATTCAGTGTCGTTAGTGGGGGGGGGGGGGGGGGGGGGGGGGGGGGGGGTTAGAGGTGTTGCACATTTCATAACCTCAGTCAAACCGAGTCTTGGTTGCATTCTCTGCATTCTAAGCTTCCAAAGAATCTTTTTACAGATTTTATTATTAAAAGAAGGCACCAATGTCTATCCTGTTTATACTGTGGAATAATATCATATGACCACGAGGTTTGAAGGACGGGTGATGATATTGAATCAATTGAATTGACTAGACAAATTACCTATTAAGTTTTGAAAGTCGTCTTTATAAGTTAACAAGTAATCACACTTCATTTAATATAGCACAGTTAGAATTATAATTAAATAAGATTACAACGTTGCTGTTTTTTTTCATTCTCCTAGACTTGCAGCATATCCTGAACCTTTCGTTCGTTAGCTGAACAAAAGGCAAGTAATAAATGTTCATTGCCTGTCTTAACTCAGTTTAGTGGTACAAAGAGAAGAATTAGTACATTACATATAGAAATCCTTGTTTCGGCTGTACATGACGAATATAGTACATTACAATCCACCGTGACAAAAATTTGCGCCAGTGAAGACAGTTATAAAGTTCTCAAAGGTTTTTTATTTGGAAAAAAAAATATTAGTTTGCTATTTGTCTTTCGGATGAAGAATTAGTTTTCTAGTGCAATGTACAAACTGCATATCAGTGGAATCATTATTTATTGTAAGGGGCACGTGGTTGGGACATTTTGAATGTCAGAAACTGATGTTATTACACTGTTACGTGCAGATTATTTTTACATTTACTATTTCTATTACAGCCTATAATTTTCAGTGTGTACTACAACTTGCAAATCTATATGTATATGAATGAGTAATAAATGCGCCAAATTAATGGTTAAATGATTTACTTATATACATACATGATAAATAGAAAGAAATATGCACAGCTAAAACACTCGCCGTGCTCAAAGATATGTAATTATCGATTCGTAATTATCATTTATACGGTACCTGTTATTTTGGTAAATACGGTAGTGGTTGATTTGGCTGAGCGGGATAATTCATGATCTTCACGTGTTATATGTCATGGTATATAAGATTGTGCAGTTGTGTATTCGCCACTTGAGGCTTAAAATATTGACAGCTAACGTGTACACTATGATCCACCCTCCCACCCTTTTTTGGGTCTGGGACAGATGGTCATATTATGTAGGTGTGAGCCATAATATGCAGATAGTTGTGGTATACAAGTGGTCATATTGTGCAGGTGGTCTTACTATACAGGTGATCATAATATGCAGGTGGTCTTAGTATACTAGTGACCATAGTTTACAGATGGACGTAATATACAGGTAATGATAAATGCATGTGTTCGTAATATAGCTACGGTTATAGTATACGGTTGGTCGTTGTATACATGTTTTCATATAAGACAGTTCGAGCCTCACTCGGGGCGTTGAATTCTTCATGTGAGGAAGCCATCCAGCTGGCTTACGGAAGGTCGGTGGTTCTACCCAGGTGCCCGCTCGTGTTGAAATAATGCACGGAGGGGCACCTGGGGTCTTCCTCCACCATTAAAGCTGGAAAGTCGCCATATGACCTATCCTGTGTCGGTGCGACGTTAAATCCAACAAAACAAAACAAACAAACATATAAGACAGTTGTCATAATATAGAGCTGGTTATAGTATATAGGTTGTTGTCGTAAACAGGCCTTGTCAACAGGTTCAAACGTATGACTGTTACTCTCATCATCCATGAGTTTTTCTATCGTAACATAATCATGTTAAGATTACCATTATTTCTCATTTAATTATTATATATTAATCCGAAGTACAATCGACAGTCTATTTCTTGTTACGATATTGGGAAGTACATGTGTTATATGCTTGATAATTTGAAATTCAATTGCTTTTAGTCTCGTTTCAGACACAGAACCTAGGCACCAATGATACAGGGAATAATTACAGAATATTATTGAAATGTTGCATTTATTCCGCGAGTATTGTAACAATGTTAGCTGTCAATACAATAGCCTAAACCTATTTGATGTTTGTTGATTTGTTTCTATGGTAAGATAATGAAAATAAGATAATAATTGATTTACTCACGACTTAAGCGTGAGTAAATTGATTTTTCTTTTCTGAAACTTACAAGTTGAAGGAAAAGTTTTAGCTAAGGTTGACAAGCTAAGTAAAGGAGAAAATAGCAAACCCCTTTAATTTGAAAAACAGAACAAATTAGACTCTTTACTGGCGTTCAACATAATAAAGAATAAATAAGTTGTATCATATATACATGCACATAGGAGACGCAAATGCACAGTTTATATGAAAATAAGTCATGTGATACATGAGAGCAGATTTCCCGGAAGAACAGAGCACTCCAAACACAGCCACTGAGCCATGCATCACAAAGTAGGCCCGGAACAAAAAGAAACGGTAAAATATAGCAGAAAGGAATACACATTTGATTTTTTACAATTCAGATGCAACGTGCACATGGCCATCAGTATTTGACGGTACTACATGGCTCGACAGTCAACAAGGAGAGATTGTCTTCACGTCATCCACGTTAAGTGGATTTTCCATACCAATATACGGCACTACTTTGAGCAATTACGAATGCGTTGAGGAGACCTTTGATACGGATAAAATCATACTTATAAGGTCAGATATAATTTCGTATTGCAAAGTCTCATAATTATAAATATCATTTATGTACGTTGCCCAGTGGTTAAGGTCACTTACTTATTTAGACTCATTTTCCCACTGCCGCTGCAGTTTCAAAACCTCACCTGAGGGTGTGGAATTCTTTTATATTAGGAAGCCATCCAGGTGACTTACACAACATTGGTGTTTCTACCCAGGTGCCAGTCCATGCCAGAAATGATGTACGAAGGGTCATCTTTTATCTTCTTCCATCACAAAAACCTAGAATGTCTACATACGCGGTTTGACGTCAAAACCCAACAAAAAATGAAACAAATCATTTATGCCCAAAGCATTTTTGAAATAGTAGATGAGATTCATGACATGTAACTACTGTAGTAGAACGAAGAGTTATGCAGCAAGGCGACAAGTGGATATTTTAAGGCTCTTAGACAGTTATTACATTTCAATTTTTGTTCTTGAACTTCATTTGTTCTGTATTTTCTGCCAAAAAATTTGAAAGCACAGTTGAAAGATTTTACATTCATTTTGCAGACGTGAACCATAACTTCAGTTTCCCTACACTGTGCAATACGCTATGTTTAACTGAATTATATGGTTATATGGTACATTTCACGTAAATGGCATCTAGATGTCGGTATTTTTCAAATTCTTTAAGCTAACATGTATATAGTTCAAGTAAACAAGTTAGTAAATTCGCTGCTTTTCAATATGACATCACTTAATGCGTGACTTATAGTATCTTAATATTCCTCAATATATATTTCAGATCAACATCATCTGCTAACAGTATTGGCGGTATATGGTACACGTATATCTGTTTGAAGTTCACTGAACTGACAGCTGGAGTGTCTTATACATATTACCGTCTGAACCGTGAGTATAGCTCTTTGCTTATGGATGTGGCAAATAAAAAGAGTCCATTTAACCACCCGTTTCATGCCCGATTTAAACTGTAAATAACACCTGGGTAGGGTATTGATTAAACTGGAAGGAAGCAAACCCGAAGTACTAATGTACTATATAGTTACTAGAAAATATGGACGCAATAGTGGTGTTGACACGTTTACCCCAGTCATTACATTTTAATATATTGTACTTTAAGCATAGCTTTATTGATGGTGAAATAGGCATTGGGTCCGTATCATCAACATTCAAAGTCTAAAATGCTTAATTTTCACTCTGCTCTTGCAATGCCAAATATGCCCACAGTTACGGGAAATTAAATATTTTCGTTTTTATGTCCACCTTTAGTGTTGATGGTGGCACTAGGCTGTCGAACACAATCATACGATTATAGAGTTCTAACAGAATAGTTACACATATTGGTATGCGTTACAGTATCACATGTCAAGATAATTTTTAAACATAGCTGACAAAAAATAATTCTTTATCAGCTCAACAGCAGGATGCCGGTGAGTATAGGACGAAACCGGTACTTGACGGTGATACCGGGACCATTGCAAGTGTTTGCGACGAAGCTACAGGCGCCAGTGGGGCAGAGTTTGTTACTATTATTAAACAAGGTATTTTATGTATTATCTGTACATCTTTTATTCCTAACACTTCTGTAAACAAAGTTTCAAAGAATTCAAGTCCAGATATGCATCGTTATTACTTTATGTCAGTGCAGACTTGCACATCGATATATACATGTACAACTATGTGTAAATGCTATAGAAACGGATTTTTCGTACGGACAAATCTGAGTTGCATTTAATCATCTTGGCCAAACTGTAACAAATGCCGTTGCACAAATTCGTAGATGTAACTGCTTCGACCTATACCTGTAGACTCGGTCCAAAGGCCATTATCCGAGTTCGATGACCTGTCTCAAACATATATATAGCATTTCATTAGCTGTTTATATACATGTTTAGTTACTTGTTTGTTATGGTGTTATTGTTCTGATCACATGGTTGTAATAATCCATGATCTAATTAAATCTTGAAATCTTGAAGTTATTTCTGAGTCTGTTTAGTACTGTATAACACTTGACCGAAGGAGATTGTCTATTAGGTAATGAACCCGTAGTGACGATCGGCAATTTCCGTGCGTTTACGTAAATCTCCGTACGTGATTTCGGCATCCTTCGGCCATAACAGAAAAGTCTTTTTCATAACAACCGGTGAATGCCGAAATCGCATGTAGAAAATACGTAATCAACAGGAAATTTCCAACCCACTTACCCAAGTCTTATTATCATTTATATTCATGTTTTAACCTCTGGAAATGTTTGTATTTTAGTATGATAAATGTGGTGTTTTAATACAACTAATAATAGACATCACGACTAATTAGTTATAGAATAATAAAGCTAATAACAAAACAATTCCATATACATGTACGTATATCTCTTGATCATCATGGAACTACCAAGTTACGTTATTCGGGTATAAAACCTCTAAATACTAATGTATGAATTATGTCCACTGCGTTGCTAATCACTATTTCCTATGTACGATAAGGTTCAGAAGCCTCTGCATACATCACTTGTCCTTCTGTGATACTTGGAAGATTCGACTTTGATTACACCGACTCTGCTGGTACCGAGTCTTGCAACGACGCCAGTAATACTGAGCACATGAACGTGTGCACGGACAAAACACAACTGGCATTCGATGACCCTTGTTCAGGACAATCTATTGTCTATGCAAGTAAGTTTCTTAACAAGTATCTTGCATGTATATAGCTTGTAACCGTTTTCTGCCAGTCTTTTCATATTTTTTAAATTCATTTGAACTATGACTCGTAATAGAAGGTTCTCTAATTTTTTCAGGCGCAACACATCATAATTGAAAAATACATATAAAGATATGGCTACTCATCAAAAACACAGATCTAAGTGATAAAAATGCGCTAAGAAACATAATTATATATAAAACATAAGTATGATCAATCCACTGAAGTAACATATAAATGCACGTTTATTCCACTTGGATCCTTACGTTTTGCACAGAAAAAACCGAAAGGTGTTGGTAAAAAAAAAGAAAATATTTGCAGTTTTTGATTATGCGGTAGACTTAAAAATCTTCTTTTTTATATTATATAACACTCCAGTGCAGTTGCTACTCTACTTCAAAAGAACCTGGTAATGAAATTATCACAGATATTGTAAACACGCATAAAGCAGATCCCATTAAGGCGGATAAAATATATCGATTTTGTTGAAATGGACATTTATCATCTTTTTTATTCTATGTTGTAATCATCCTTTTTTCTACGTTGATAACCTTTTTTAATTCTGAAGTTTTTATTAAACAAAATCAATGAGTTGTTGAGGAAATTTGTCCGCCTTTGTCTAATTGAATCGAGGAAGACAGTTATAGATATGCAACATAAAAGACGTGCTAATATGAAATATATGGACAATACTGAAAAAAAGTTTAGACATTCTGATACTAGATCAAATAGGGAAAGCTGCTTTCTAAGAACACTTACTCGCAGAAATGAAAACATTCAGCAGTTTGGACTATATGATAAATCTAAGCTGCAAATCAATACACAAACTAAAACACACTGACTAGGCAAAACAAAGAAAGGACACCATTTGGCACCGCCTTAGGACGGAGAGTGGCACATACTGCAAGTATGACTGCTGTTGAAAAAGGAAAATTGAGCCGCGCAATGAGAAAACCAACATAGTGGCTTTGCGACCAGCGTGGATCCAGAGCAGCTTGCGCATCCGCAAAGTCTGGTCAGGATCCATGTTGTTCGCTAACAGTTTCTCTAATTTCAATAGGCGTTGAAAGCAATATGCATGGATCCTAACCAGGTTTTCTCAAGGCGCGGCTCAAATGTATAAGACAAGTCGCAAAAATATTGATTTAGAAACTGACAATGAATTCATTACTTATTAATTATAATTATTGAAACTGACAATGCAAAAAATATTGACAGAAAAAAATCAAATATGCTGAGATTATGACAAGGAAATGGATCCATAATGAAATTTGGCAATTTACGTGACGTAAGCTCCCGACGCTGCTTCGGAATTCTTCGGCTGCTAATGTAGCTCGATCGAGCAACTAGATGGAGAAAGCCGAAGTCCGTTACAGTGAATGGAAATCGCTGGTATTCATTATAAGTCCATTACATTAAGTGTAGAAACTGATAGGAATAGGAGATATACTGATAATACTGATACAAAATGTATCTTATGGTCTAGTTGTGTTGGTATGAGCCATTTTGATTTTTATATTGTTTTTATTTAATATATGAACAATGTCGAACTAATGCAAGATCTGGTAACATGAGTCGTCTGAACTTATGTTTTGTTGAAAATGAAGCATGTCGAACTAATGTAAGATGTGTCGATATGAGCCATGCTAAACTTACAGTTGTTTTGTTGACAGTTATCATGCCGAACTAAAGTTTAATGTATCTGTATAAGCCATGCTAAACTTACAGTTGTTTTAAATTTGTTGACATTTACCATGCCGAACTAAAGCATGGCTCATACAGATACATTAAACTTACAGTTGTTTTGTTGACATTTACCATGTCGAACTAAAGTAAGATGTACCGGTATGAGCCATGTTAAACTTACAGTTGTTTTGTTGACATTTACCATGTCGAACTAAAGTAAGATGTACCGGTATGAGCCATGTTAAACTTACAGTTGTTTTGTTGACATTTACCATGTCGAACTAAAGTAAGATGTACCGGTATGAGCCATGTTAAACTTACAGTTGTTTTGTTGACATTTACCATGTCGAACTAATGTAAGATGTGACGGTATGAGCCATGTTAAACTTACAGTTGTTTTGTTGACATTTACCATGCCGAACTAATGTAAGATGTGTCGATATGTGCCATTTTGAATTGTTTGCTTACCTTTTCGAAGGTGGCAGTGTGCACTGTGTAGCGACTTCGACGGTTGGTTCAGATACTTACATACAACTTTATAATCCACAAGCTACTGCTCATGAAGTCAGCAGCACTATATACAGGTTCTCGTGTATGGTGAGTCTTTATCAATATATAAATTATAGTTTGAAGAAAAAAAATGTAATAATTTGTCAATAATTGAATTCAAACATGATTCTAAATAGTGTTTTGGTTTTGTTAACGTATGACTTGGTGTGTTAACAATCTAATTATTGATTTTTTAACGTTAACAGGTTAAGCATATGTGCAATGTCACTGTTAGCATATCATGTAAATATCTATTATATAGTATGATTATTTGTTCAATGGATATGTAACTTGAGCATATGTGTCTGAAGACTCATAACATGCAGCACAAAATGGTAGAGTTCTTGAATGCTTGAAACATGTGTGTACTATTCTAGATAAAACATGGTGCAGGCAGAGCATTCCGGCGATGGATTATAGCGGCAACAGGAAATCAGATCGTATCTTGTTCCAGTCTGCTATATGGTAGGGTTGAGAACGAAAGCAGAACATTATTCTGTTTTATTCAAATGACAACAATACAGGCGATTGCAGAATTTCAGATGTTGTTGGTAGTTAATGTATTGTGCCGAAAATTTCTAAAATCGAGAAGCAATGTATTTATTGGAAGTTACACATTACAGGCTATATCATCAAATAGTCTCAGTGCAACTATAGTGTACAATAACTGTACCAACCATCAGACATCTTTGTATGTTCCGCGGAGTCATGACGGGACTGTGATAGGAGCTAGCATCTCGTTCTTGCCCTATGGTAAGATTTTATTGTATAAATGAGCCGCGCCATGAGAAAACCAACATAGTGCGTTTGCGACCAGCATGGATCCAGACCAGCCTGCGCATCCGCGCTGGTCGCAAAGCCACCATGTTGGTTTTCTCATGACACGGCTCAAATATCTTGTCTTGTTTCTAGTGGCAAGGACAAATCGTTACTTCTCGCCTTTCCCCAATGTTTCAAATACTGCATATAAAATCTCATTATGAAATGAAATCTGATGAATAGTGAATGTCATATTAATGTAACAGGCTGAAAATACTTCAAGCCTGACCGGGAATCAAACCCGGGACCTCTCATACCTAAGGCGGACACTCTACCACGTCGCTATAAAAGGTAGCTCAATAGCAAGGAAGTATAAGTGCACCCTTATACTCTAACCTACTATATACACCCCCTTTATTTTAGAATTCGTCCTCGAATTCCAGGAGTTTGAACCTCTGTGGAACGTTCCAAGGTGTCCATTCATATCTACTCGTGAGTTTTAATGTTGGACGCCAAATGTAACAGGCTGATATACTTCAAGCCTGACCAGGAGTCGAACCCGGGGCCTCTCACACCTAAGGCAGACACTCTACCACGTTGCTATAAAAGCTACCTCAACAGCAAGGAGGTATAAGTGCACCCTTATACTCTACCATACTACATTAAAAATATTCTTATTCTTTGTCTTGTCATCATCATCCTATACTTTATCAAGAGTGATAACTCTTGGATCTTTTAAATGCTCGGACAATGAGCATTATATATAAAAAATGTTTAAAGAAGTAACGTGTATTAATAAATTTGCATTTAGATAAATGAGCCGTGCCATGCGAAAACCAACATAGTGGCTTTGCGACCAGCATAGATCCAGACCAGCCTGCGCATCCGCGCAGTCTGGTCAGGATCCATGCTGTTCGCTAATGGTTTCTCTGATTGCAATAGGTTTTGAAAGCGAACAGCATGGATCCTGACCAGCCTGCGCGGATGCGCAGGCTGGTATGAATCCGTGCTGGTCGCAAAGCCACCATGTTGGTTTTCTCATGGCACGGCTCCAATAAATTGATAAATTATTCGAAACATATTTCGTATTGATGGTTACAATAAAATTTACTTTTTTCAATCTTTTTCAGTTTTCTGTCGTAAGTATTTGTTATTTCATTGATATTTGACAAATCAGCTGCTCTAATTTACAATAGCGTAGTGCCTCTCTGACTACAGTAGTGTAGTGCTAATAGTTGCCTTAGTTAGCTTTGAGGCGTTGATGATGAAAAACGAATTTGAAAAAAAAAAGGAACAAACAAGCAGTAAACTTATTTAATACATGTTTCTCGGTGAATTATAGAAATATTTAGACTGGAATTTTATCTGGTATTTTCACCTTGAAAAAATGTATTTGTATTTCTGTTAAGAAACTATAAAATGGGTAAATTTAGTCAAAACATGAAAAAAGAGAAACTTTGTTTAACATGATGTAAGATCAAAATACGTTACACTTTGCGAGTGGCACAACCAAACCACTGAAAATATTGTATCTCGTTTTCACTCGTGAAAGATATTTCAGTCTGACACAGAAACAAACAAATGCGCCGCACCATGAGAAAACCAGCATAGTCCATTTGCGACCAGCGTGGACCCATACTGTTCGCTTTCTAACCCTATTGCAGTTTGAGAAACCGTTAGCGAACCGTATGGATCCTGATCAGCCTGCGGATGCGCAGGTCTGGATTCATGCTGGTCGCAAATACACTTTGTTGGTTTTCTCATGGTGCGGCTCAAATGTCCTTTATATATCCTTGTCTCGTAAGGAATTTGTACGTTGAATTGAAATATATAAGTTCGTTTCTTTCTTTTCTAATACAATCGCGTTGAGGGTTTAGTCCGCTTTATGAAAAAAAAAAAAAAAATGAACCGTCATTACCCTTGTTTCGGTCTGGCGCAGAATTAAAGACTCAAAACGCTCTACACATTATGACATGCAATTTGTAAAAATTATTTTACAATAAATCATCTAAGAATAAATTCATCTAAATAACATTGTAAATTTTGATGTAAGAAAGTGTTAATCGATACAAACCATTGTCGCGGAAATGTACCGAAGTTTTAAGTTTCATCCTATAATGTAGACTTGTGAAATTTAAATTTAATATATCGATGTTTGATTTGTAATCGATATTTCATTGTGCTGGTTTTCATTGATAGTTGAGAAAGCTTTAAAAGAGGGACAATTTTAATCTATAACATTAAAGATGTTATTTAACTTGCCAAGTTAAAGAAAACATACACGTCTATTGAATGCATTCATGTTTGTTTACATCACTAACGATGTTTATTATTGTAACAGAACATTACAAATACTTATAAAATGTTCACATGAAATTATATAGTCAGGACCTGTAAAGTAATCAAATCCATTACATGACCCCACATATAAATTGCAATAGCTTGTGGTATATTGACCGGTCTATAGTTCATCACTAAATTTTACTGGACTTAAGTCAAAGCTTGCAGAAAAAAAAAATGAAAATTTCATTGTGATGTAAAGGAATAAAAGACTCATTGAACGACTTGCCGGCCAATAGTCAAAACTTTTACCCGAGGTCCGTATTGACTATTAACCGGTGAAATTCAATATTATTAATCAGGAATGATACAAATAAGTCAAATAATAATGTGATAGAGACATTTTTATTGATTTTAGATGCGTTAAAAAAAGACCAAAACAATGATGGCTTTTGGTATTTAAAAGTTTTAGTCTAGTTCGTTAGGCAAATGCATACATACATGTAGTAATTCAACGCCATTTTGACATAATAATATGTTGTGATAACTGGCTATATATAGTTAACATATCACTGAATAGCCCTAAAGTAGTGCAAATGAGATCTGAATATTTAATTGTTTATATGAAATAAACGTTAAGAAATGAATTAGCAGCATGTAACCTACGAGCGGTCTATATAGCGATACGCTTGTACTACGCACAGATTGTGACACTACAAATGGATGCTTAAACATGCAAGATATTATGGCAATAACGTCGTTCTTTTCACGTCGTGATAAAATAATAAGTACAGTAATTTATCACATGTTTGACGTCGCGGGAGTGAAATAAAGCCATTATATAAAAATGATAATACACTAGTGTAATAAAGCTTTGACGTCGACGTCATTTAGTGTATAAGCGACGTCGGTCAAATTGTCTTGTTTATATAGTAAAAGAAAGCTGAATCTTTGATGTTCCGACAAGAAAGGCTAACATGTGATAAAAAGAATATTACATTTGTGACTTTCCACATTGAATTTATTAAACTCGTTGAATAAAATTGATAAAATGCTCGGCAGAGCCTCGCATTTTATTATTTTATTCAACTCGTTTAATAAATTCAATATGAAAAGACACTCATGTAATATCCTCTATGTACAAAAACCATGAAATCAGAATTGAATAATCACGGTCGCAATACTTCACTAAAATAGCACATGTAAAAACAAGTCCTGAATCGATTTCGGTTCTTCAAAAGACAAATGACAACTTGAACTCATTGCATGATATAATACTTGCAAATGTATTGCGGTTTAAAACAGTATTGCGTTATAAAGTACATGCAAAATGCATCGCACATTAAACCCTTAATAAACTTTAAGATACATGCAATGTTATCGCATTCAATATAAAATATATGAGCCGTACCATGAGAAAACCGATATAGTGCATTTGAAACCAGCATGGATCCAGACCAGCCTGCGCATCCGCATCCGCGCAGTCTGGTCAGGATCCATGATGTTCGCGTTCAAAGCCTATTGCAGTTAGAGAAACCATAACCGAACAGTATGGATCCTGACCGGACTGCGCGGATGCGCAGGCTGGTCTGGATTCATGCTGGTCGCAAATGCACTATGTTGGTTTTCTCATTGTGCGGCTCAATTATGAAAAATGCATCGCACAATGAATTCTAAAAGAATTTTAAGATGTCTGCAAAATGCGTTACATTCGTAAATCTTACATAATACACAAGCAATGTACACTAAAATCTTAAAGCATTTTGATAAACATGCAAAATGCATTGTACTCTGCAATGATTTAGAGATTTAGATGAGGAATCAGTTTCATACCAAATACCTAACATATTAAATTCTGAACTTTGATTCCCGGATTGTTAAACATCAGTGAAAGTTTATATCAGTTATTGAAACCGTTATTACGTTGCTACCGCACAGGCATTGTTACGCACGGGCCAAAGGTTTGACCGGGGTTTCGTATCGATTTACCCACCAAAAGAAACTTTAATAAATGACTTATTGCGGATCAGTGATGTAAATGGATCGCTAATTCGTAATGAGAAACATGGATTACCTTTTAAAACGTTACCATTTACTTGTGTACCGTTTTCATACGCAGATGCTCACATGTACGGGAAACAAGGCACAATATTGATAAAATATTTCAATATTTAGGACTAAGAGCACATTTATATTTTACTTTTTTTTTTCTTATAATATTTTGTAAAAATTCTGCAAAATTTGTGTGAGAAACTATATGATAGTGGAGGCGATTTCTATCATTTCTTATCGGATTTGTGTCTAACTGTGCTACCAAGATAAGAAATCTAATGTTTTAGATGAAATAAGTGTTTATGAAAAATTGTGTTAAAGATGTGAAATAAAAATGATCTTCAGTCCGACGTTAACTGCCTTATGGTTCTGGATATTATTTGAGGTGGCTCCTAAATTTTGTGGTAAGTCTCAGACCAAAGTTAATCACATTCAGATTGTTAAAAAGTATATTATATTTTTTTTCAAATATTTACGTAGAAATATAAAATAAATAAATAAATAAATAATGATGTTGCTGCTAATGATGAATGATGATTTGTTGATGGGGATGGTGACGATGATGATAATGATTTTTGCTATGCTGATGATTATGATGATGATGACGACGATCATCACTATCTCGTTCAGTAATCACCGCCTATCAAATTAAATTAGTAATTATAAAAAGACTGTCAAAAATGATCCCTGTGATAAATATAAACTTGGAATACCTCAAATAAGAATTAGGCTTTTGGTTTACTACCTTTTAAAAGAAAGGTTAGAGTTCTTGAATATTGTAGTAAAAACTGAAAGCATGAAATTTCAGATTGTTGATAACACTCGACTTTCAATACAGTTATTACACGATGACATTCTTTTCAAATTTTTTCTGAAGTTATTCTCAAGTTAAATGTGTATATAAACATCTTAATTAGCACGGAAAAGTTTTTCAAGCTTCGTCTTTTATATCTTTCGATTAGGGATAAAAATACTTTTCTTCTAGTTTTCAAAAGGTTTATTTTTATTTCGCGGTTCTAAGACGGTAATAATTTATAACTAGAGCAATTTAGATTTTCACAGTTGCTATACAAAATGTAAACGTGTCATATCTAGATGTTTGTATCAAATCTACAAAACGCTTATAAATATGTTCGTGAAAAACCTTTGGAAGCATGGAAGCAGGCAAAGTAATGTCAGTTTCGGATTGATTTAGAGACTTTTACGGGCTTTGCGTTTTGTGATATTCAATAAAATGTAAGAGAATCCTTTAAATCTTAGATAGCAATTAAGCGAAATATACAACTTTGGGTCGAACCTGTTTATGAATGGTAAAGTTGTAACAGCATTCACGCAATAGTCATTTTCTTTAACGCATACAAGTGGCAGCACCTCAGTAAATTGTTTTAGGTAGTGGACCCGTAAAACAATCGGCAATTTGCATAATCTCGGTATGTTATTTAGGTATTTATCGCTTTTTTACGGAAATCCATCACAGTTGTGCGTTTAGCTACATTTACGGTCGGAGAATGCCGAATGGGTTAACTTGAATACGTAAGTGTACGGAAATTGCCGAGTGCCATTTCGGGTCCACGCTATGTTTACTTTAAGGTTGTGTATATAAATGATTTTTAAAATATCATACATGTACTTTGTTGGGCTAAGTTGCACTGATTATATGTAACTTGTCAATTTTCTTAAGGTAAAAATGAATCAAATTTCAAATATCGGACATTTGATTAGAAATGACACTGTGGTCATAATTAAATGATCTAAATTGAGAACACCGCCGTGATGAAATGACACAATATACTTGTCCCGTTTACAATGGTGACAATGCATGCGAAAGTGTTGTTAGTTCTATTTCCACTGATAACTGATGGATACTGCAAATACACTAATTCGACAGCTTAGAAGTATAAGTTCGTAAATCTATAGAGATGCTATAGCACTTACGACCTTTCACTTATTTACTGCAACATATTATCACATACAACCACATTCTGGTGTAACTATCACATCCAAACATATATTTTTACTAATTATTCCAGTCCGTCTCAACAGGTCGGTATTACGATTTGATTTTTGTTAAAAGCAACGAAAAAGACCGAAGCTTTCGAGTTCCGTGAAGGCTTCTTTATAGCGAGCAATTGCAAGTATATTGTCAAGCTGAGAACAAAGCATTTCAATATATAAACCTAAAGATACAGTTGTTCCACTTTTGCGTAACTGGTCAATGTTACACCAATGTTACACCAGTACATGTACTTTACAAATCTTTCATTCTCGGTAATGTTAAACATTAGCATAATAGACAGACTGCTGACTAGTCTCATGGTTTACATACTTTGATGGCAGTATTTAATTTTTTTTTTAAATCAGTGTCTTCATAATGTAGAATTCAAATAGGCCAAATGCTTGCTGTGAACTATTTTTCTTTCATTGAACAGTAAGCTCTTCTTAACGTGGCAGGCAGTCTTAGTGAATCTGTGTGTTTAATTTCAAAAGAGCATTTTGGTTCATTAGATTTTCAAAATTGCACCCAACTTCAACTCAAAATAAAGACGATGAAAACGACCAAGGTTCGCTAACATTCAAAATGAATAATTTCATTACATTATTTACATAAAGCCTGTTTGCAGTTAAAACGGTATTTACATATATTGGACATAAACAGCTCTATACTAGACAGTTTTGACTAAAATTGTAAAGTTAACGTATTTGTAATACATTTAATTTTCAAAATTTTCTTCATTGTTACATACGGTGTTTTTTGAATTGCAGTAGATTTCAAACAAGTCTGAAATTACAAAATGCAATATGGTTTTGTAACCTACCATGACCTGGATAGAGAAAATCGTAATTATTGGCGTTAACCACACTGGAAGTGAAGATTTAATATAGGATTCGACTTTAGAACAGAAAACATGGCCATACAATTATTATGATCAAATAAGTATAAACATCCATTATCATGAAATAGAACAAAGAAAAACCCACAGAAGCAGTGTCTTCACATGTTTTATCAAAAACATGTAAATAAGTTGATTGGAATTATTTATTGTTGTCATAATTAATACAAATGATCAACACTGTTTGATGACAATTATAGCCTTTTAGAATTTTCATATTGTATCATGTGTTTCTTTTAAATATTCCTTTTTAATCTTATTTTATTTAACTGATTGTAATACCCCTTTTTGTCTGTAACAGCTTTATATTAGACTCAAAAACTAACTGCCATATAATCTTCATTATTAGAGACCAGTTTAAGGCAGTGGTACCTGCAAAGCCTTAGGAAAAACGGACAATAAAGTTAGAACTGTTCGTAACCACATTTATTTCTTATCATTTTTATAAATCTGATATCACCTAGTGAGAACAAAATTATACGGTATAATGTCACCAATATTTCTCAGATTTTTTGTTATGCCATACCTAAGATTTACTTGATTCAGGCTCCAGAACAAAGCCAGAGGAATCAAGATTCTGATTAATAAGTTTAAAGAAATTTTTGTAAATTACTTAATGTAAAAATGACAAGTAAGGTAATTTTCAAAAACATAATCGAAAATTATGGAGCTGAAAAGTTATTGAGAATTTAAGAATATAAAAAACATATTTTAATCATGATTTTATTTGTAAAAGAAAGCATTTGGATATGACTGTTATAAGTAGTATAACAGTTACTTTTTAAAAGAATTCAAAATGAACTAGTAGATTTGTAGACAGAGCTTTACACTTTCATAATACACCAATAATTATTCTGCACAGTCTTGTATTGAAAGAGCATTTACATTACTCTGTCACAGCTAGAACGGTGATTCTGTAAGCCAATAGAGCTAGCTAAAACAAAGGCATTTGGTGGACTTCAGTTTAAGTTTTTACCAAACTTTATGAAACTACATTTGTATTGTTTACTTTATTATTTTATATGCAGTCAAACGTTTCCGTGTATAATAGAAGTTCAGAAAAGAGTTGATCGGTAGTTTTTAAATGGTGATACACCCTAAAGTTCAGTGGTTAATGGGGATATCGATTTTTTTGCTGATGTAAAATGTTTTATCATGTATGAGGCAAGGTTGAACAGAAAGGTGTTACATAAGTAAAAAACAAAGACAAGGAATGGGACGTAAGAACTGGAATTTACGTGTATGTCGAAGATGAAAAAAGGTAGCTGAAATAATTATGCCAAATGTATTTGATGACTTTGTAAACTAACAGTCATGTTAACAGAGATACTTCTCGTAATGAAGCCGGTGTAAATAAGCTTAAACTTTATGGTATATTTGAACAGAATTTTGAAGTAAAACAGGAATGGCGTTTTGTAAATAGGTCATATGAACTTTAGAAATGGTACAGCTCCAATGCAAGTAGAACATGGTAAATACAATGGGCATCCTATAACAGACAGAAGGTGCTTGAATTGCACCTTTACAATTGAGGACGCACCTCATGCTTTTTTTGCATAGCCCATGTTACAATGCTGTTTGTAAAGATTTACATTTAGAAGATTACAGAATCACAGCTTTGTATGATGCGGAAAAGGTAGCTTGGTTTGGTTACAAATCCAGACATTGCTATATTGTCTGCCAAAACCAGTTTTAGTATTTTAAGTAAAAACGAAAACCGTTTATTGGGTAAACATTTACGAAGAAAATATTCACATTGTCTTACAACTTTGTTAGATTTTAAGACTTATAAAAGGAAGTGAGTACATTTAGACAAATTATAAGTTTTGATGCTGTTGTTAATTGTATTTAAATATAAGACTTATTTAGCCACTCATGAAATGAATCTTTCACTGGTTGGGTGTGCGGATTAAAATACATGTATCTTGTTCGAGGGTATCTTTTTAGGCGGTAACAAGGCTCCTGCAGAATGACCGGAATAAACAATTAGCCAAGAGCCGGATATTTCCATCCGCACCTACAACCAGTAATATTAGAAGAAATAATATTAAACGAATGCTTTTAACCACTTTTTTGTTATAGTTGTGTATAGATTTACGCATGCATTCATAAACTACGGCACGTGAGTCCTCTTACACCGTGATATCCGACGATTTTAACCGGCAAAATACTGGAATACCCGTCATGTACGGTAGCAAGGATATAGTCTCGTTATTTCTAAGAAGAAAGGTTTTATATGTGATTTTCCAGCCTAATTTTATGTATTTGTAAATAATGCAATGTGAAATTTATATTAATAAACTTATAGTATCTTATAAAATCATACCATTTTTTTCTACTGTCAGAGGGTGGATGCACATGGCCAACAACGTTCGTGAGTTCCACGTGGCGTGACAATACACGGGGTGACATCATATTTGGCACCGGTACGCTAACAGGATGGTCCATTACCGTACAAGGAACTACCGTGGATCAGTGGGAGTGTCTTGATCAAAGCTATTTTGATACAGAAGGCATACTTATAATCAAGTACATGCATATATTCATACGCGTTTTATTTTCTTTCATTGGCGTCTTGAATATTCCGCAAGTAAAAGAATTGCGAATATAAAATGGCTTTTATGGCAAAACTAATTACATTTACATAAACTTGAAGAAATTTTAACATATAAAAGACAAAATAGTACTGTTTCATTTGCTTTTCATGTAAAAATAAACAAACTATCCACGATATAAGACTACTGTACTTGAAACTACCAGTCCACTCTTTGCTAGAGGCAGATAACTCCTCAGTTTTACATACAATTCTTCTTTTAACATTATTTGTTACCTTTACATTGGGAGATTTTTTGTTCAGGTCCACAGAAACATTTGACTATGTAGGAGGGACATGGACAACATTTATTTGTTTTGAGATGACAATGATCACCGAAGACTCGTACTACTATTATCAGAAACATGGTAAGCTTATCACAATCACATATAATCATCTATAATTTTACAACAGCATTAAGGTGAACCCCCCCCCCCCCCCCCCAAAAAAAAAAAAAAAAAAAAAAAAAAAAAAACAAACATTTGTAACTATTTTACCACTTTTTAAATGCATGATACAGCAACTTTCGCAGTTTAAACTGTATAATAAAATATTATCTCAATGTTTTATTACGTTTGGTCAAATTTAACTTGCAAATCATGTATAATTACCATCATGGAAATACAAAAGAATACAGTTATTTCCGTGATAGCAATTATACATGATTTGCACGAAAAAATAAGATGTATTAGTATTTCGTTACAAAATGACAATGACATAGTAGGCCACGACAATGTGTTAAATGTCTAAACATTTACTTGAATGAATTTAGCATTATGCACCGAGTGTAGGCCACGCTTTGTTCCTACAGTGTAAGATAGTTATTTATCTTAATTATTAAAACTATACTGAAAAGAAATTGACTGAATAAGTTTGCAGACGAAGTTGTGAAAATACATCAATTCAGGTAGGGTCTGAATTGTTCGCCTTTTTTCTTGTAGTATAGCTGTACTTAATCAGTAATATCAAAGTGATTTTCGCGAAGTTCTTGTTGGAGGAAAAAGTCAGTCACTAGGTTGTGGTTGGTTTTTAATGTTTTGTTATGAATATGTGTCTCTACACCTATATATTCCTTCCCCGTGCAATAAAATCCAGTATTACTTTTCTGATACACAAGTTTAGAAAAGGTCGTACATAGTAAAATAGATCTGGGGGAAAAATCCATGTCCGATGCGGCCGGCGACGGATTTTACAACATAAGGGGATGTGATGGACCAGAAAATCGAAATAAACGTCAACATATCGATCTTTCCAACATCTAAACAGATTAGCCAAAAGACCCACCCATTAGCCTTCCGATGAAATTGTCGTTCTTTGAAGTACGCTTCAATCCAGAAGAAAATATCATCAGCAAAAATATCATTCTTCCTATAATTTTAACATTCTTTTTGAAATTTTGGTGTCTAGTTTTGAGATAGTTTTTCGAACAACAATATCATTTTGATATTGACATTTTGTTCTTCAGATCAAATAGATACCGGCGGGTACGAACGCGGCAAGTTTGATACAGATGGGACTATTACTGGAAAGGCCAACATCTGTGGGACAAACACCGTTCCTGCCGCTGAGTTCCATTTTATGGTCAAGTCAGGTTGGTTTCTATAATATCAAAATCAGCCAGCCATGTTTTCCTAAAACATTGTACTACAATTTTAGAGTAGCCTACTGGAATATAGTTAAATAGTTCTGCTTAAAAACATAACTATATGTGGAGGATGGTAGGTTGAACCCTAGACCTCGTTAACATATATATGTGGATTTTTCAGCATCAATTTTATCCCAAATAGTCCACTGCAGTTCTAAAATTCAAGAACACTGTACTTCTTACTCTACTGGCTTATATATTATTCATTATGTCGATTTAATTATATTTTATCAACCTTTGCCACGAGTTTATTACAATAACATTTAAAACATAATTCATCAAAGGGCAAAAGGGACGGACAACAAGTTCTTACAACATTAGAGACTTTGTTTTAGCAATTGATAAAAAACGAACACAGTCATGTTATCTAGATCATTATTTTCATTTACTATATATGAGATATTATATATGATCACATGTAGTAATTTAGTAATAAACCATGAATGACGGCAATTGAAACTTTTACAACAGAAAGTAGAGCATCATATTCATGATTAAGGCTGAAAATGTTAAAAAGTTCAGAATATCCGAAGTTCAGAATGTCCGAAGTTCAGAATATCCAAAGTTCAGAATGTCCGAAGTCCAGAATATCCAAAGTTCAGAATGTCCGAAGTTCAGAATATCCAAAGTCAAGAATGTCCGAAGTTCAGAAGATTCAACGTTCAGAATGTCCGAAGTTCAGAATAACCAAAGTTCAAAGTTCAGAATATCCAAAGTTCAGACAACGAAGTTCAGAATAACCAAGGTAGCGATTGGAGTCCGTAGGTTTTTCTATTTTAGCCAGACGACCCACTGTGCCGGAAACAACAGCTTGTTTCAAGCTGACAGATTTAATTTGACACAAAATAAGTTGAAATCCAAAAGCAAATATTTGTGAAAAGCATTTGATAAATGACTCTTATCGCTATCTGAGTTTCATTGCTAAGTTTGTTACCAGGCACAAGATTTACCAGTGTTCACAAAAACCCGGGAAATGAATATGAATCAGACGGTTTTGGAAATAAATGTATGTATAGGTATAATGAACATGTATTATCTATTTGGATATTACTTTAATACTTTAATGGCTGTCGGTAAATGTTTTATTGTAATTTATGTATAATACTTAAGCAAAGATACATGGAACTGCGGAGAGAAATTTGAAAAGAAAAACATATCCAGTGTAACTAAAATTATATAATTTAATGTAAAAGCCTTTTCTTAGTCCTGTTGCTGGTTTTACCAAGAAATCATTGACCACTATATTCATTTACAAATGCGCAATACTTAATTGAATTTAAGCCAGAAATATATGAACGTTGAAAATTGTTATCATAGCTGCGATACCATTCCCCTATAATACAACACCTTGTCCGTTATAGACAGCACCCCATCATTATTATCTTTTTTCACTGTTGCAATGGCACTATCCACATAAAAAATCTATCAAAATCCATTAAAAAAAAATACAATCGGTTCAATGTACTCTAAAGACACAATCGGTCCAAATTTCATCTTAGAATTTAATACTGTGAAATGAAATTTCGCGCAAACGTTAAGAAGGACTGTTTCGCGCGGGCTTTAATTCGCGCATTTTCAATTTTAGAAAGGAAACAATATAATCAAATAATAATAATAGCGCGGTCTTAAATTTGCGCATCGGTGTGACAGGAAAGGCCGTACCGGCGACAGTAACCATCAGAACAAATCAACACCCTTTACAATATTTACAAATTTATTTACAAAAGATGATTATTAACAATGAATAGATATGAAAAGAAAAAAAACTGATTATAAGAAAGAAAAAAAAAAAGAAAGTTCAGTATCTCTAGATACAAAAGTTCTTATACTTCCATTCTAATCTGACGTGACACAGGTCTTTAATGTAATTGTGAACTTTAAGTAGCACAAACAAAACGCAGCTTCTAAATTCAAAATACAGTCCCTTTAAACCGTGAATACGTTGATTCCGTGTTGGCTCCCTATGGTGGTAGGTGATTGCATCCCTGAGCTGACTTCAGAGGATAACAAAAATCATCGTCTTTGCGGTTTACGGCACAACCATGGGACGAAAGCTCTGCGCTGGGAATATCACATCCAGGCGAGTGAAGACAAGTGAACCTCGGGCATTGCACTTCCGGGTTATGACATCACCAGGTAAAATCGTCTGGCGGAAGAAGCTAAAATATATAACATATGGTAAGCACCATAGCAAAACAAATAAGTCAGGGCATAAAACTGCTCCTTTGGGTACACCATACCTCCGTAGGCTCCCATAAATAATACGTGCTACTTATACAAAACATATGTGCTACTAAGTTCAGACGTCACATGATTAAAAATACGTCACTAATTACTTCCATTATTACAAAAAATTACTTACTTAAAAGACTAAAGTTAAAGTATGAAAAAGATATGAAAAGTATATGATGAAACATTATAGATACGGACATGATAAACTGCAGCTATTATTTACAACTACAAATCAACAAAATTCAATGTAAATCAAACGTTATATGATAGTTGGCATCCATATAATATCAAATGCCATACACTAAAACGGACATTGTATGTGTATGCAATAGACTGGCACACAATTTCATATTACAATAATATATTACATACATGGTACTAGACTTGCCATATAGAGTTATACATAACAATACAGTGCAGTGATGGCGTTCCATAATTAACAAAATATTTGACATAAGTTTTTGAAACAGTGCTTTACAATTATCATGTTACAAATTTCAGTACAAATTTAACATCTTAGATAAATGAAACATTTTAGATTCCTCTTTCCAAATAATTTACAAAAGTCTGAAAAATTTAATAAATCATCCTGACATACCGAAACTAGCTAAAATCATATGCCGAAAAGTAAATGTTACAGAATTCTGTAGAATGAACAAAAATTTACCAAATAAAAATCGTAATGCAAAAATCATACAAAAATCTAACAAATAAATTTCTTACCTCGATCGAGCATAAATTTCTAGCAAGAAAATAATTCAGACATAGATTCGTCTATAAAGTCGTAAGGTGGTGTGCGCAAGGCATATCTAGTCCAGTCTATTTAAAGGATAATGTCCCGCCAAATACTAAATTTCATGGGATTCACGGCTAAGCCGTGAGCTATGACTATTGTCATTTTCACGGGATTCACGATATAGCCGGGAAATCTAACTACTTTGGCGCGAATTTAAATTGACAATTTGAGGCCCATTATAGTGGTTTTGGGGATAAAAACATAAATTACTGAAGTTTATAAAATATCAACTTTCTTATTACTGAACAGAATTTAATGAAATTTACATGGAAATTTATGTTATGAAATATAGAAAAACATGAGAGGTATTTCATGCGTGAAATCTGACATTTACCTCAATAACTCAAAAATTTACAAAAAGATGATGCAATACCTGCATTTACAATACATATAAAATAAGGCCCGTATGTCAATTTGTGACAATCGGTCCTAGCGCGAAATACGCGAAAATTCGTCCTACGCGAATAAAAATGATTTCACAGTATACTAAAGTTGTATGACGAAGACACATTCTAAAACAATGAAAAGACGTTAAAATAAAAAAGACAAAGAAGAAGGAAACGTGCAGTTATGCCGCTCTATCCGTGAAATTGTCATATTGTTATAGACACTCAGTCTAAAACTGTGTCTCCCTTTTGTGGCAGGGTCTGAAAGTGCTTCAAAGCAGTATTGTTCTCCTTCCCTACTTGCAAAGATGGATTACACCCACACGGACGACCAGGGAGCAGAAACTTGTCAAGATACAACTGATGACTGGGATGTTTGTACGGACAGAACAATGATGACGTTTGATTATACGTCACCTGCGTGCAGCACTGAAATGGCTTATTCTAGTAAGCTACTATTTAATCTTTATAACTTTTAAAACTGTACTGTTTGTTTTCAAATGATTACTTTTATTGCTATTATCTAGTAAAAACTTGCATTACTGATTTTCGAATTGTCGGTCTGTGTGCCTGCATAGCTCAATACGTGTAGAACAAGAGATCGTAGTTTCGGACCTATGGTGAGGCCTATATTTTTCTATACTATCTGTACAATACATCTATCACCTCTTATTTGTGGAGGTTATTAATTACATGTGGAGAGCTGGTTAATACAGCAGCACTGGCTAGTTCAGTTAAATTACTGAATAAGAAATTAAAGGTTTTTTTAGTAATTGTAATATAGCTTTGAACATATGGCTTTTAGGGCATCTTGTTCTGCCTCATGAATGTAGATATTCCAGGGTCGGGTTACTCTTTAGTCCAGTACAAATTATTCGTCAACTTGTTTTTATTTATACTTTTCTCGAAATGATTTGCGTTTATGAGCAGTTAAACTAGTTAAGGTCTTTCAAAGCTATTATAAATAAATAAATTATTTTGCGGCGTGTAACGTTAACCTTAAATCAATTGTAAGAAGATCCTTATAGAAAAAAAACGCAACCATACTGAACAAAAGTAGACTTGGTGTGGTTGTATTCATGAAAGATAACGAAATTTAAAAGGCATACAAACACTAAATAGGAAAATGGCGCGATTCAAATAGTTCTGTTTTTTTTTCTCTGTAGAGCTGTATTCCTTATTTTCTTTTGCATTGTTTTTGCTTAAATCACAATCATGACAGATCTATATTTGACATGTAACCTTCATGAATAATAACATGACACAATTTGTCTTTGAAACTTAGATAATACACCACCACTACAATTTGGAGTCTCATTTTAGCTGATTTTGCAGTTTGTGTGTTTAACTGAAAATATCTTTCTTGCATCAAACATGACCCAATTTTTCTTTTGATTTTTATTCAGTACTGACAATATTCTTCAAGGAAATATAAGTTAAAGACATATAAATTGGGTCCTGATGTGTGCTGCGGCCATTGGAAATATGTCAGTTTTATATAGAATAAAGGACAGCTATTTAGTGTGTTGTAACCTAAAACACACCTACTTGTCCTTGCACTGGCATAAGCAGGATGTCATTATTAGATATTAGCATTGAAGCCAAGTATACAGGGCGACTTTTTACGGCCGCTAAATGGGGTTAAACGACTGATGTAACCTAAGCAAAATAATAGTAGCGTGTGTAATTTGATTTTTATTTTTATAGCTATCTAAACAATGAGAATAATTGTATGGTTTTACTCACAGGTGGAGGACAGGTCTATTGCATGGTGAATTTAACATCAACGTACGAGTATACGGTTGTTTACAATGCCGACGCCTCTCCAACGTACAGATTTGCTTGCATTGTAAGTAGTACTCACGATTCACGACTCAAACATTTCGTAGATTACATTTAATAGAGTGTGTATACAAAACGTCTAGTGACAGCTTTGTTTTTCATTCAGTATGAATGGGTTTCAATTTGGTATACTTGTCGGTTATTCTTTTATCATGCACGTAGTTCACTGTGTTTGGGGAAGTTGTTCTTATGACGTCATCATATGAAAGTGGTATTGACGTCAGCCACATGCTCCAAACAAATTATTTTACAGAGTCAACTTTATCATTATTTTTAAGTATTTTATTTTGTCGAATAAGATGCTAAGTTTTTATGTTCATTATGTAATATATATCCGTTTTATACAAGTTGTTATAATCACGTGCTCATGGTTCGTTTGTATTTTACTTATAAAAAAAATAACTCTTTCTTTGGATCTACCTCATGATTGGGTCGAGTGAAATAAACTCACGTTATTTATTATTCATATAGCAATCCTCTCTTGCACGTCACCGGATTCCATATATTAAAATGCAACATTTTGTTTAAGTTTTTTTCCTTACACAGTGTGATAATATAATCTGATGTTTTTATCCTTCGTTTCTTGTTGTCCATCAGATCTACCTGTACTAAAATATTGTCAAATATTAAAGAGTATTTATGTCAGAAGTATAAAAAATCAGCCTGTTGACTTTTCCAACAACCAAGACGGGAAGGTTGTAACTAAAGTTTGTATAGATCAAACGTATCATTCGGGAGATCACAAAATTATGGCATATTTTACTTATTGGAAGAAAGTGAATATGTTAATGGAAAAGTAAGGAAAATTCATAGAAACGCTTTCGGAGCGTGAAGTTGCCCGCACTGTATGCAGAATGCATGTAAGTCTGTGACACCAGCGTAGAATTGATTTTTTTTCTTATTTCGATATAAAACAAATGGTGTTACAAGATAATAGACATTGTTTTGAATGTTGTTGTATAACAGGTTTCTAACAGCGCGGGAACAGCTGCTTCCGTCGTGTACAATAATTGTACAATAGGTCAGACTCCAACCTCGTATGCCAAACTACATGACGGGTCAGACATCGGTTATCTTGTAACTATGACAGCCAAAGGTAAACCAGCAGGAATTTGTAGCTAAATTTTATCACAAAATACTATTTTAATTTTGATCGTGTTTATAATTATTATCCTGTATTTAAAGTTTTTTTTTTAAAAATGTCTTGACATACTATAACTATTTTTAAGTATAAGGGACCCGTAACGATAATATATATTATATAGATATCACCACCGCCAATAATATAAATAACTGAATAGTAGCTGAATGTTCTTTTCAAAATTTTACGTCATTTCTCAACATTTCAGAAACCTGCCGTAAGTAGTTTGAACTTTCTGTATGTAATTCCGCAAGCATGAGGTTTGTATTTTCTTTATGTAATTCCGTAAGTAGTTCATACTTTCTTTACGTAATTATCATAGACAGGTTTTAAAGATCGTTTTACTATTATTAATCCCCATGAAAACTGTGTTTTGAAACTTAAACTAGACAACATATTACACTCCTTAACAAAATATTATTTATGTAATCATTGAAAATGCCGCCTACAACAATGTTTGAAAAGATAATGTACTGTTCCCATTAAAAAAGGCTCCGTAGCCTTCAAATGGACAACGTTCTGCACTTACTGAAATGACCCTGACCGCCAACCACCCCTACCCCGCAAGGAACTGGAGTCATTGAAAATGCTATAACCTATGAAAAGTCAGTGTATTGCAGTCATTGATAACGGCATTTGTTGATGATACAAAAACCTTAGTGCTTCCATTGACAACGAACAATAGATAAGATTTAAGTATTTGAATTGACATGAAACAAAATGAATGTTAAACATTTCCTAAGGGGATAATGATATGCTAACTGGAATGAAATGCTAGTAAAATATGAATGGTTTTGGTCTAGGTAAAGATTATGCCCCTTACTGTTAAACGATAACCTTTTGGTTTACGTTATATAAAGTAAAAAAAATCTGATAAAGAAAAAGCCACTAACCTTTAAAATGACACATTGAAATGTTTTAGCTTTTCTTGGACCTTCTACACCTTCTACACCCTCTTCACCGACTACCGGAGCATCAACAAACTCTTCTGGCGGTGGTGGTGGATCCATTATTCCTATTATAGTTGGTGCCGTCGTCGGCGTTCTTGCAATACTGATAATTATTGCCATTGCCATCTACTGTCTCAAGTTCAAGAAAAGATCTGACGTCTCACATAATGATACAGAGAAAGAAAAACTACCAGGTATGATTTGAAATATCTGGAACATCACTTCAAAGGAATTAATTTTACCATCGTCCAAGTTTGTTCGCTTTTACATGTTACCTTACATTCATGAAAATATTTAAGTTGAATATTTTATTCTCTACACATAGGTATAATCTGAAATATTTTGAAAGTCTCTACTAACAGATAAATCTGACAAACATCCGCATTAGCGCGGTTTTACATTTTATCCTACATTGATGAAACCATTTTACTGTTTAATGTTTTATTTTCTATTATGTACAAGCACACAGTTGCAAAACGAGCCGATGATGTGTTTCAGGCACTGATATGTTTTGTACTATTTTGTGTTATTAGTTTTAATGTGGTGTGGTATCACGTAAGTGTAATTATTATAGACTAATGTCACATCAAATGTTTTAGAAACGCGCATGTGCTAATTGATGCCTTTTGACATTTTATATACCATATAATTTACCTTTGTGACAGTTTCGGTTCTCCATTGGAGAACCTTCACAGACTGTGACCTCCGCAGGAAACTGACGTCACACGACGGGTTTACTGCTGGACTTGTTCCCAGCAGTAAACAAGGGCCTGTAGATAGGATTCATTTGGTAGCCATCCCCACCCCCGCCCCCTCGTCCCTGTTAGTGACTTTTGCCTACTGAATATATGTAATAGAACTCTTTGAACCAGTGAACGTTATTTCAGAGAGCTGAACCGCACAAATTGTTCCCTTCATGTTGAAACATTACCATCATTTTTAAGCAGTGAATAAACGCTTTTTTAAATTTCTTATTGTTTTCCTCAATCATTTACACTTCGTCACGGTATAACATGTTTTCAAATTGGATACAAGAAAAAATATATTTCTTCAACACGGGTTCTTTCAAAATTTAGCCATCTGCATATTTGCAATACCGGTATGTTTTTAGGTGGATGGTCGTCAAAATATAATTGCGTATTGAATAATGTACCGTTAAAATATTTTACAGTATATTTGTTTCTCTGACAAATTTTATTGTTGTTTAGATCTATCAGTATGTATAAGGAATATATAAGTAGACAACGATTATACAGATCTGTGTTTAATAAGCTAATGTCAATGACACTACAAAAAGTGTATCTAATTTGAATAAATTTAAAATTACAGAAGACACAAGAAATGGCCATATAGTGCATGTAGAGGAGCTGGATGCAAACACAAACCCAGCACTAACCGTTGAACCACCAGAGAGACATCTACTGACACCATTACCACCAAAACCTGACACCAATGTGACGTCACCGCGTGTGCTTCCTCCTATAAACAATCACATGTAACACGTGACACTCATTTGTAACTAATATAGACACGTTTGAGTCATTATTTTGTCTTACACTTTTTTCTACGTTTAAGTATTCATTCTCTTCAGTATTTGGCTAGTTTAAGTAAATTCTGAAGTCAAACGTTTACGAGGTCTCACACAGCAACACACCGCCTGTCAGTCTGTGTTGATTGTAGATAAGACAAGAATTGAGTAGAACAAGATGTAGATAGCTTTGCCAAAGGTTTTGTTCTTTAGTTCTGTGATTAGACATTTTTTAACATAAATGTATATCCGATTTTTGTACAGAAGAATAAATACGAACTACATGTTGAATATAGAGACGGATAATACCAGCGTATAAGAATATGCGAAACTATTACATGTGTATATAATTTACAAATGATGTAGGCTGTGTCTTGGTCAAAAATACTAGAATCAAAACAGACACAACTCCCATAATGCAGTATTCTTATTGGTCAATTTCACTGTTTAACTCTAAGACAACCAGTTATTGAGATGTGTTAGCGTTGATACTATTAGACCTCCGCATAAAGACTTACATGTGCCTTCCACTTTCACTTTGTCATCTGTGTTCCCGCATTATCTAATTTCACCTCACACGAGTGTTCATTTACCTTTACTCCCAAACCATTTTAGAAGTGATTGTGAAGATCGTACAATGGCCGATGTTATATGGCAGTGCTACTGGGTCTTTTGAGTGTTATATTTTTAAAGTGTTTTTTTTTTCGTGTGATATGTATGTGAATTAATATACACGCTGTACTACATAAGGTGTTGTATTTTTGTAGAACAGAGTACAAAATTGTAACAGATCTTGTCAGTTGTATTGCATATTTTATACCGATGTAACTCATTGCAGACTTGGAGCGGTCTTCTGCGCATGACCGAAAGTGATTATCAATTGTAGCGCACGGCAAAAATATGCAGGTAAAATAAAGGTTAGGGTTAGTATCACCATGGTTACAAAATATATACATTTAAGGTATTTTCGTTCAAATTTAGTTAATCCGGTATGTACCGGAGTCTGTAATTTATACCGGCGCTCCAAGTCTGCATTGAGTCACAGTCATTTTATACACATTACATATTTCGAAGTATAGCTGTCCAGAACAACAGCATGAGAATTTTAATTTGAGCAATAAAGTTCACAATATGATAAAAAGTCATGCAATATTATGGAAAATAGCAAAGCTATACATTTCATATGTGTAGAAATCGTTATTTATAAACTTATAAGAAGGATATAATTTTAAAACACTTTTGCAGGCATTGTTAATGTATTCCTCAATTAGTAAGTTTGAAGTGAAGTTAGATGAGTTTAATGGCATAACCAATACTAGACCTACGAATATAATAGGGTTATTATGATATTAGCATGATCTGGGATGCTGTATGCTGGGATTTTGCCAGATCTGGTCAAACGAGGCGCGTTAGCGTCGTGTGTGATCCCGCCTTGCAAAATAACCGAGAGCCGAATACAAAATCCCAGATCTAGCTGCTGTTATAATGACCATTTTATTATATATCTGCATCTTTTTGTTTGTTGTTTTGTTATCCAACGAAATCTTCAATGTTTATCGATGTTTAAATAGAATATGAGAGTACTTTTTTGTGTGCGCTATTTATGTGTCAGTTCATGCATATTAAATGAAAGTAGTCCGGCAACATACATTACAAAAGGTACAATACGTTTTTTCTGTTGTTCGCATTAACCTGTGAAATACAAGCCGTATTGTGGATAGAATTTATATAGGTATATAATAGATGTTCAGTCTATTTTAATCAAGTGCGGTTAATAATATATGGGATCAACAAACATTCACAAATAGCTTAAAATGGCAGTTATATGGCAGTTAAATACAAACTAAAGGATTTATTTATAAACGCATGGTACTCGTTAGTTGAAAATTCTAGCAATAGCACATTTTACAGATTATTCAAAACTTCATTTGGTCAAGAAAAATATCTATCCAATACCCCAAAGTCTCTATTGCATTCTATCATAAAATTTCGCACGAGAAACCATAGGTTACCTGTAGAAACAGGAAATTGGACAAGATTACCATTAAACCAAAGAACATGCAACAACTGTGAAAATAAGTTAGGAGACGAGTTTCATTATCTTTTCGAGTGTAACCTGTTTTCAAATGAACGAAAACAATTTATCAAACCATATTTCTTCAGAAATCCAAATGTATTTAAATTGGAATAACTCATAAATACTGGAAATAAAAAAGAATTTTAAAATTGTGCAAATCTGTAAAAATTATATTGTCACAGCTAAGATAAATGATATTTTGTATTTTCAGCTCTGTACATTTTATGACTCTCCGATGCCCGAATGGGGCATCATTTATTTATTTATTTATTTATTTATTATATTGTAATACTGACATATGACATCTAGATATGAAAAGCGTTATTGTGAAAACTCATCATATTTTGTTAGAATTGAATTATACTATTATTTTCTTATGAGCCTCAAATACATTGTTAAAAAATCTCACCTCATTTATTCATGTATTCATGAAATGAGTGAAATAAAAGGTTTTTGACTTGACTTGACTTGACTTGACATGTATATATTGAAAAGCTTGTAACTGGTCTATGTTATTAACAGTTTGTGAGTTTTCAAGCACGTGGACTTATAGCTACTTTATTTTGAATGTCTAGATACTTTTCATCCAGATCATTTTTACATCAGATTTGTGTGTGTGTTATAACAGTATGATTATATATGTAACAAAATCAGTTGTCTGATCCATTAGCTGTATCCGGTTAAGCAATAGCGGCACAAAAACAACGGTAACCGGAGGAAAGAAGTCATTTTATATCATGGCAATTATTTTTTTAAGATTCTAAATTCATACTTATTTATATCATGGCAATTATTTTTTTAAGATTCTAAATTCAGTTAGTCCAGATATATAGACTGTAAGGTTACTGTCTGATAAGTTTTAGTTTATTAGGCGTGTCGAAAAAGAATTGAAGTGGAGACTCCAGCTTCGTGTTACAGCAAGCTTTACAAAGTTAAAAAATTTGCCTGTTTGGTGCAATAAAAGTTGTTTTTAATAATCCAGCGAGTCTACGCCTTTGGATTTGTGAGTTTTACACGAGAAATGCTGATTTGTCTTTTACTGTTCCCTGTCTCATCTGTCACAATACCATACAAATGTGAGCAGACGGAAACGATTTTAAGAAAGACCTTTGCATCGAATGTAATGAGATTAAGCCTTCAAGATAATGTGTAAATATTTAGTCAAATGGGATTAGAATATGTGTATAATTTAGTATGAAAATGCATGAATTTCTTAACCATAGTCACTGCTTTTTGTACCATTATTGCTTAATCGGGGTAGCAAACATTGCTTACTGTTTCCCATTGGTAAACAATATGGAAAACGGATTTATGATTTTTTATATATTATTTTTTAACTTTTGGCGGATAGAGATAATGCAGAAAAAATATTACATTTACATTTCCTTTTCTATATTCTCATTTGAATAATGTGTGGATGAATTAAGTTTTTATGCCCCCCTCCCTCGCCCATTTCTGGGCGGCATATAGTAATTGCAGTGTCCGTTCGATCGTTCGTTCGTCCAGATTTTATGTCCGGTATGTAACTTTGTCATTCATGAAGGGAAATATTATTAGTCGGCACGAATATTCCCCATAATGAGACGACATGTCATGCCTATGATCCAGACCCCTATTTCAGTGGTCAAGGTGGCACTTTGAGGTCAAATTTCATCATTGTATTTTTCTTGTCCGGCCTGAAAATCAACATTCCATCCATGGATTTTAATATTACTTGGAACAAAATGTTTTCCATAATTAGACTATATGTTATCCACAACAATCGACCCTAGCTAAGAGGTCAAAGGTCGTTAGTGTCTTTTCCTGTCTGGTACATAACGTGGTCATTCTTGAAGGGATTTTGATATTACTTGGCACAAATGTATCCCATACTGAGACGACGTTTCATGCCAAATAGCTAGTCACGCTCAGAGGTCAAAGGTCAAAGGTATTTTTTTCCTGTCCAGTCCATACTCTGTCATCGATTAAGCGATTATAATATTACTTGGCACAAATGTATTCTACAATAAGACGATGTGTCATGCGCACCACCCAGACCCCTAACTCCCAAGAACATAGTCACACTTGGAAGTCAAACGTAATGTTTTTCCTGTACGATCCATAATATTGTCATCCTTGACGAGATCTTAATACTTCTTAGAACATGGTACTAATGTATGTTAAATGGCGTGTCATGGAAAAAAACCCAAACTCCAAGTCCAAAGGTCAGGGTCACACCCAGATGTCAAAGGTAAATAGTGGTTTTATCCTGTCCGGTCCATAATCTGTCATCGTTGAAGCGATTCTAATATTACTTGGAATAAACGTATCCCATACTATGACGATTGTGTTATGCACAAAACCAAGACCCCTAGCTCAAAGATCAAGGTCACACTTGGGGTCAAAGGACAATAGGTTCTTTTTCCTTTTCGGCTCAAAATTCTGTCATCCATGAATGGATTTTAATATGATATGTTTGCACAAAGGATTTCCAGAATGAGATTACGTGTCATGCAAAAATCCAGATCCCTAACGCAAAGGTAATGGTCTCACTTGGAGGTCAAAGTTCAGGAAGTTTTTTGTCCGGTTTAAAAAATACAGGTAATAAAAATGACCAAACATGTACCCAGATACTACATATCAATTATCACTTCCGTTAAAATGAAGCAGTATGTGGGCATGTACTTCTTTTCAATTGTAGTCTCTGGTAATTTGTAGAAATCCTGCTGTGATAATTTATATTATTTATTTATTTCTTACATGATTTGTTGTGTTTTGTATACATCATTTGAATAAAAGCATCTGCGAGTTAATCGAGAGTTAATGTTTTATCTATTGTATCATGTACCTAGCATGTTGAACAATACGATTAAGGCTATAAATTGTGGTTATACCGTTTAAACTGAATACTGTATGGCATAGAGAGAAGGAAGAAAAAGCACCGAAAAGAAAATCTTTCGTAACCTACTATTATTATTGACTGTTATTAATATTACAATATCCCAGATCAAGCTACTGCTATAATGACCCTTTCTTTATATACCTCCACCTTTTTGTATATCTTAAGCAAACGATGACCTAGTACTCTGCTGAAACAAATACTACTTATTTAGCTGAATGTACTCGCTCAGGAATACAGTATTTTAACCCGTTTGCCAGCCATTCAAGTCAGTCAACTATGTGAGACCGTAGCGTTCTGAAGTCTTATTCTTAGAAGATAATACAAAGTATACTAGTAAAGAATAATTTGAAACATCAATTTAAATGAACTCGAAACGTTTTCTCTTGGTTCTATAATGGTTTAGAAAACATGGCTGTTGAAATGTTTATATAACAAACTAGAAGACAAAAATACTACTGTGCATCCATCCAAATTTCAAAAGAGGAATTCCACACGCAAATAAAACCCTCTTTCGACGAAACGATTTTACTGAAACAAAAATCACAACAGGATGAAAACACTGCGACCCTGAAAGTGATTTTAATTATAATTATGACAAATTATTCATTACTGCAGCAACAATAGATGTTGATCGTATAAGTTTTGTTTCGTGATTGATGGCTAGCCAAGTGTGATGTTATGTTGTATGAGTTTTGTTTCGCGATTGATGGCTAGCCAAGTGTGATGTTATGTTGTTTGAGTTTTGTTTCGTGATTGATTGCTAGCCAAGTGTGATGTTATGTTGTATGAGTTTTGTTTCGCGATTGATGGCTAGCCAAGTGTGATGTTATGTTGTATGAGTTTTGTTTCGCGACTGATGGCTAGCCAAGTGTGATGTTATTTTGTACGAGTTTTGTTTTGCGATTGATGGCTAGCCAAGAGTGATGTCATGTTGTCTGAGTTTTGTTTCGCGACTGATTGCTAGCCAAGTGTGATGTTATGTTGTACGAGTTTACGTTCGTGATTGATGGCTAGCCAAGTGTGATTTTATGTTGTTTTAGTTTTGTTTTGCGATTGATGGCTAGCCAAGTGTGCAAGTGTGATGTTTTGTTGTATGAGTTTTGTTGTGCGATTGATGGCTAGCCAAGTGTGAAGTTATGTTGTATGAGTTTTGTTTCGCAATTGATGGCTAGCCAAGTGTGATGCTATGTTGTATGAGTTTTGTTTCGCGTTTGATTGCCATCCAAGTGTGATGTTATGTTGTATGAGTTTCGTTTCGCGACTGATGGCTAGCCAAGTATGATGTTATGCTTTACGAGTTTTGTTTTCGCGATTGATGGCTAGCCAAGTGTGATGTTATATTGTTTGAGCTTTGTTTCGCGATTGATGGCTAGCCAAGTGTGATGTTATGTTGTATGAGTTTTGTTTCGCGATTGATGGCTAGCCAAGTGTGATGTTATGTTGTATGAGTTTTGTTTCGCGATTGATGGCTAGCCAAGTGTGATGTTATGTTGTATGAGTTTTGTTTCGCGATTGATGCTAGCCAAGTGTGATGTTATGTTGTATGAGTTTTGTTTTGCGATTGATTGCTAGCCAAGTGTGATGTTATGCTTTACAAGTTTTGTTTCGCGATTGATGGCTAGACAAGTGTGATGTTATTTTGTATGAGTTTTGTTTCGCGATTGATGGCTAGCCAAGTGTGATGTTATGTTGTATGAGTTTTGTTTCGCGATTGATGGCTAGCCAAGTGTGATGTTATATTGTTTGAGCTTTGTTTCGCGATTGATTGCTAGCCAAGTGTGATGTTATGTTGTACGAGTTTTGTTTCGCGATTGATTGCTAGGCAAGAGTGATGTTATCTTGTTTGAGATTTGTTTCGCGATGAATTGCTAGCCAAGTGTGCTCTTATGTTGTACGAGTTTTGTTTTGCGATTGATGGCTAGCCAAGAGTGATGTGATGTTGTCTGAGTTTTGTTTCGCGATTGATTGCTAGCCAAGTGTGATGTTATGTTGTATGAGTTTTGTTTCGCGTTTGATTGCCATCCAAGTGTGATGTTTTTGTTGTATGAGTTTTGTTTCGCGATTGATGGCTAGCCAAGTATGATGTTATGCTTTACGAGTTTTGTTTTCGCGATTGATGGCTAGCCAAGTGTGATGTTATATTGTTTGAGCTTTGTTTCGCGATTGATTGCTAGCCAAGTGTGATGTTATGTTGTATGAGTTTTGTTTCGCGATTGATGGCTAGCCAAGTGTGATGTTATGTTGTATGAGTTTTGTTTTGCGATTGATTGCTAGCCAAGTGTGATGTTTTGTTGTATGTGTTTTGTTTTGCGATTGATTGCTAGCCAAGTGTGATGTTATGCTTTACGAGTTTTGTTTCGCAATTGATGGCTAGCCAAGTGTGATGTTATGTTGAATGTATGAGTTTTGTTTCGCGATTGATGGCTAGCCAAGTATGATGTTATGCTTTACTAGTTATGTTTCGCGATTGATGGCTAGCCAAGTGTGATGTTATGTTGTTTGAGCTTTGTTTCGCGATTGATGGCTAGCCAAGTGTGATGTTATGTTGTACGAGTTTTGTTTCGCGATTGATTGCTAGCCAAGAGTGATGTTATCTTGTTTGAGTTTTGTTTCGCGATTAATTGCTAGCCAAGTGTGCTCTTATGTTGTACGAGTTTTGTTTTGCGATTGATGGCTAGCCAAGAGTGATGTCATGTTGTCTGAGTTTTGTTTCGCGACTGATTGCTAGCCAAGTGTGATGTTATGTTGTACGTGTTTACGTTCGTGATTGATGGCTAGCCAAGTGTGATTTTATGTTGTTTTAGTTTTGTTTTGCGATTGATGGCTAGCCAAGTGTGCAAGTGTGATGTTTTGTTGTATGAGTTTTGTTGTGCGATTGATGGCTAGCCAAGTGTGAAGTTATGTTGTATGAGTTTTGTTTCGCAATTGATGGCTAGCCAAGTGTGATGCTATGTTGTATGAGTTTTGTTTCGCGTTTGATTGCCGTCCAAGTGTGATGCTATGTTGTATGAGTTTTGTTTCGCGACTGATGGCTAGCCAAGTATGATGTTATGCTTTACGAGTTTTGTTTTCGCGATTGATGGCTAGCCAAGTGTGATGTTATATTGTTTGAGCTTTGTTTCGCGATTGATGGCTAGCCAAGTGTGATGTTATGTTGTATGAGTTTTGTTTCGCGATTGATGGCTAGCCAAGTGTGATGTTATGTTGTATGAGTTTTGTTTCGCGATTGATGGCTAGCCAAGTGTGATGTTATGTTGTATGAGTTTTGTTTCGCGATTGATGGCTAGCCAAGTGTGATGTTATGTTGTATGAGTTTTGTTTTGCGATTGATTGCTAGCCAAGTGTGATGTTATGCTTTACGAGTTTTGTTTCGCGATTGATGGCTAGACAAGTGTGATGTTATGTTGTATGAGTTTTGTTTCGCGATTGATGGCTAGCCAAGTGTGATGTTATGTTGTATGAGTTTTGTTTTGCGATTGATGGCTAGCCAAGTGTCATGTTGTATTGTTTGAGCTTTGTTTCGCGATTGATTGCTAGCCAAGTGTGATGTTATGTTGTACGAGTTTTGTTTCGCGATTGATTGCTAGGCAAGAGTGATGTTATCTTGTTTGAGATTTGTTTCGCGATTAGTTGCTAGCCAAGTGTGCTCTTATGTTATACGAGTTTTGTTTTGCGATTGATGGCTAGCCAAGAGTGATGTTATGTTGTCTGAGTTTTGTTTCGCGATTAATTGCTAGCCAAGTGTGATGTTATGTTGTACGAGTTTACGTTCGTGATTGATGGCTAGCCAAGTGTGATTTTATGTTGTTTTGTTTTGTTTCGCGATTGATGGCTAGCCAAGTGTGATGTTATGTTGTTTGAGTTTTGTTTTTGTGATTGATGGCTAGCCAAGTGTGCAAGTGTGATGTTTTGTTGTATGAGTTTTGTTGTGCGATTGATGGCTAGCCAAGTGAGATGTTAAGTTGTATGAGTTTTGTTTTGCGACTAATGGCTAGCAAAGTGTGATGCTATGATGTGATGTTATGTTATTTGAGTTTTGTTCCGCGACTGATGGCTAGCCAAGTGTGATGTTATGTTGTATGAGTTTTGTTTCGCGATTGATTGCTAGCCGTGTGTGATGTTATCTTGTTTGAGTTTTGTTTCGCGATTAATTGCCAGCCAAGTGTGATGTTATGTTGTACGAGTTTTGTTTCGCGATTGATGGCTAGCCAAGCGTGATGTTATGTTGTTTGAGTTTTGTTTCGCGATTGATTCCTAGCCAAGTGTGATGTTATGTTGTATGAGTTTTGTTTCGCGATTGATGGCTAGCCAAGTGTGATGTTATATTGTTTGAGCTTTGTTTCGCGATTGATTGCTAGCCAAGTGTGATGTTATGTTGTACGAGTTTTGTTTCGCGATTGATTGCTAGGCAAGAGTGATGTTATCTTGTTTGAGATTTGTTTCGCGATTAATTGCTAGCCAAGTGTGCTCTTATGTTGTACGAGTTTTGTTTTGCGATTGATGGCTAGCCAAGAGTGATGTCATGTTGTCTGAGTTTTGTTTCGCGACTGATTGCTAGCCAAGTGTGATGTTATGTTGTACGAGTTTACGTTCGTGATTGATGGCTAGCCAAGTGTGATTTTATGTTGTTTTAGTTTTGTTTTGCGATTGATGGCTAGCCAAGTGTGCAAGTGTGATGTTTTGTTGTATGAGTTTTGTTGTGCGATTGATGGCTAGCCAAGTGTGAAGTTATGTTGTATGAGTTTTGTTTCGCAATTGATGGCTAGCCAAGTGTGATGCTATGTTGTATGAGTTTTGTTTCGCGTTTGATTGCCATCCAAGTGTGATGTTATGTTGTATGAGTTTTGTTTCGCGACTGATGGCTAGCCAAGTATGATGTTATGCTTTACGAGTTTTGTTTTCGCGATTGATGGCTAGCCAAGTGTGATGTTATATTGTTTGAGCTTTGTTTCGCGATTGATGGCTAGCCAAGTGTGATGTTATGTTGTATGAGTTTTGTTTCGCGATTGATGGCTAGCCAAGTGTGATGTTATGTTGTATGAGTTTTGTTTCGCGATTGATGGCTAGCCAAGTGTGATGTTATGTTGTATGAGTTTTGTTTCGCGATTGATGGCTAGCCAAGTGTGATGTTATGTTGTATGAGTTTTGTTTCGCGATTGATGCTAGCCAAGTGTGTGTTATGTTTGAGTTTTGTTTGCGATTGATTGCTAGCAAGTGTGATGTTATGCTTTACGAGTTTTGTTTCGCGATTGATGGCTAGACAAGTGTGATGTTATTTTGTATGAGTTTTGTTTCGCGATTGATGGCTAGCCAAGTGTGATGTTTATAGGGGTTTGTATTGAGTTTTGTTTCGCGATTGATTGCTAGCCAAGTGTGATGTTATGTTGTACGAGTTTTGTTTCGCGATTGATTGCTAGCCAAGAGTGATGTTATGTTGTTGAGATTTGTTTCGCGATAATTGCTAGCAAGTGTGCTCTAGTTGTAACGAGTTTGTTTGCGATTGATGGCTACCAAGTGAGTGATGTTGTCTGGTTGTTTCGCGATTAATTGCTAGCCAAGTGTGCTTTATGTTGTACGAGTTTACGTTTGTGATTGATGGCTAGCCAAGTGTGATTTAGTTGTTGTTGTTTTGTTTCGCGATTGATGGCTAGCCAAGTGTGATGTTATGTTGTTTGAGTTTGTTTTGTGATTGATGGCTAGCCAAGTGTGCAAGTGTATGTTTGTTTGTGGTTTTGTTGTCGATTGATGGCTAGCCAAGTGATGATGTTAGTTGTATGAGTTTTGTTTTGCGACTGATGGCTAGCCAATTGTGATGCTTGATGTGATGTTTGTATTGAGTTTTGTTGTCGCGATGATGGCTAGCCAAGGTGATGTTATGTTGTATGAGTTTTGTTTCGCGATCTGATGCTAGCCAAGTGATGATGATGTATCTTGTTTGTTGAGTTTTGTTCACCGATTGATGCTAGCCAAGTATGATGTTATGTTGTACGAGTTTTGTTTCGCGATTGATGGCTAGCCAAGTGTGATGTTATGTTGTTTGAGTTTTGTTTCGCGATTGATTCCTAGCCAAGTGTGATGTTATGTTGATCGAGTTTTGTTTCGTGATTGATGGCTAGCCAAGTGTGATTTTATGTTGTTTGAGTTTTGTTTCGCGTTTGATGGCTAGCCAAGTATGATGTTATGTTGTATGAGTTTTGTTGTGCGATTGATGGCTAGCCAAGTGTGATGTTATGTTGTATGAGTTTTGTTTTGCGATTTATGGCTAGCCAAGTGTGATGTTATGATGTGATGTTATGTTGTATGAATTTTGTTTCGCGCTTGACGGCCAGCCAAGTATGATGTTATGTTGTTTGAGTTTTGTTTCGCGATTGATGGCTAGCCAAGTGTGATGTTATGTTGTTTGAGTTTTGTTTCGCGCTTGATGGCCAGCCAAGTGTGATGTTATGTTGTATGAGTTTTGTTTCGCGCTTGATGGCCAGCCAAGTGTGATGTTATGTTGTATGAGTTTTGTTTCGCAATTGATGGCCAGCCAAGTGTGATGTTATGTTGTTTGAGTTTTGTTTCGCGATTGATGGCTAGCCAAGTGTGATGTTATGTTGTTTGAGTTTTGTTTCGCGATTGATGGCTAGCCAAGTGTGATGTTATGTTGTATGAGTGTTGTTTCGCGATTGATGGCTAGCCAAGTGTGATGTTATGTTGTATATTTAGGGTTACGTATAGATAGATTTACCCATGTATTCAGATAAAACGTCATAAACACAATATTCTAACATGGCTTTATTACACTGCCAGTTAAACAAAGAACAATGTCTGCATATTCTGAGATAAACAACTGTTGATACACAAACCGGTAAGAAATCATTATAACATCAATTATGATGTCAGTTTGTCGCATGACGTCCTGTTCATTACAACACGCATAAATGAAGTCCATCATGAATATAATCAAGGTATTGCAAACAGTTTGAAATCAATCAAGGCCTTTCTTGTGGTGTATCGTCTATTTGACCACCGTTCATAGTTCAGAGGAGGTAACCTTAAATTCCTCAGTAAATAATAATTACAAGTGAATTTTATTGAAACATATTAATAATATTAATAAAGCATGATTTCAGTTTGCTTTAGTGATTTACCATCTGTAAACAGATAAAAAAATGCCTTTCTTTATATATTTTTAAAACTACTGGGCTGAGCATTCCAGTCAGAAATTGCCTCATAGAGGAACGTACGCGACTCGAGGGATGACACATTACAACCAACAATTTTTTAACTCAATCTAATCTTTGAATGTATCTCGAACACCTTAGTAAAGATTTATTTCAAATAGTTTGGACATTTATGATGAAAAGTGTTGAATGCATTATTAAGACGAAGTTGCTTCGCTCTGTCGCAAGCTTTGAGAGTGTTGATTTTTCTAAAACAACACAATTAATACTCTTCTAGTAGGTAAATCCAAAACAAATAGACTTATTATTTTTTTGACTAGCCTGTGGTTTTGATTTCACTTTCCTATTTAGGCCGAAATACCAAAATGAACAGGAATAATATAAATGGCACAGAACAAGGACAGACCCTATAAAAGGTCACTTTTGTTTCTACACTCAAGAACTCATGTAAAACTTTTACCGGAGAGTTGAAGGTATTAATAATGCTGTACACAAAAATCCCTTTCGTAACCTACTGTTATTACAGTCTGTTGTAAATATATTAGTGTTGTTTTAACCCTTACCATGCTATATTTCTAAAATGGACTAGTCCATCGTTCAATTTGAACAGTACCATTTATTATTCAAAGGGATGTTCACTGAAAATGTACTGACTGAATAGCGAACAGTGCAGACCATGATCAGACTGCACGGATGTGCAGGCTGATCATGGTCTGCACTGGGCGCAAAGGTAAAATCACTTGCCGTCAGCAGGCTAAATGTTAACAGTAGCTTGATCTGGGATGTTGTATTCACTCGACTGGATTTTCCCAGTCCGATCTGTCCCGGTAAAATCCACGGGGGCTGAATACGACATCCCAGACAAGGCTACTAGGATTATGATAACTCTTTTATTATATGCTTCTACCGTTTTGTATATTTTTCAGTAAAAGACGACTTAATACTCTCCTGAAACAAATAACTATTTATGTCAAAGATTTATCAATAGTAAATCCACGATACGAAACAGAACTCAATGATTAATTTGTTAAACTAAATCACCATTAAAATACATGAAACAAAAACAAAATGTGTTTCTATTTTATTTTGTTTTAGTTGTAATACTTGAAAGATCAAAATTTACATACAAAATATTACTTATGGTGCTTACTCGATCTTCCAACGAAACAATCAACCTTTACTCTTTTAAAGAGCTATAAGTAGGTAGACAAAAAGTCTTACAAAGCGTAAAACATGACTCATTTGCATCATATATGAGCCGCGCCATGAGAAAACCAACATAGTGGGTGTGCGACCAGCATGGATCCAGACCAGCCTGCGCATCCGCGCAGTCTGGTCAGGATCCATGCTGTTCGCTAACAGTTTCTCCAATTCCAATAGGCTTTAAAAGCGAACAGCATGGATCCTGACCAGACTGCGCGGATGCGCAGGCTGGTCTGGATCCATGCTGGTCGCAAAGCCACTATGTTGGTTTTCTCAGGGCACGGCTCATATTGGGAACAAGATTTTCAAATTTACACTATATACACCCGTCTTACAGTTAGAATACTGAAAGATGCAAATGACGTTTGAACACTTGCACAAAAGCATCAATGACCTGATGACATAAATTAAGTGTAAAATCAGATGTTGTGGTTTTCAAAATTTTATTAAACAAAATGTAATTTGCAAGTCCTAAAATACCGGCAACATCTGCGGAATGGTATCATACGGCATGTGGCTACATTGCATCTACAACATACATTTGTATAAGGTACAAGTATTTTTCAAACAAACAATACTGTGCATTTAAAATATGGTATAATAGTGTTAATTATTACAATGCTAAACTCTTGTAAAAGAAAACTTTTACATGACTATAACAGTTAGAACGAGACGAAAGTTTGTTCATACTAACTTTGGGGTTACAAAATATAATTATTTATTTCAATATTGTATTTTATTCATCAATAGAATGACTAGCATATGTTTTAGAAATATCATTAAATATAAGAACATACCATATCAAAACATAATACTACAAAATTCACGAAAATCGAATAACATTTTCAAAACAAAGATGACGATAAAAAAAACAGCAATAGAATTCTTACATGTTAATTTTGGTCCCGAGCTATCCTCTTCTATTCTGCGTCTTTTTGTTTTCTTTTTTTTACATACATATATGCGACATACTATTCATAGAAAATCTAAAATGTTGTATATTCTCACAAGTTTTGGCGTAACATGTTTATCTGTATTGCGATTCTTACAGACGGACAAATGTCTACAATCTGATAAGCCTATTTCAGAATAATGCCTTTATTTGTAATATAAATGAACATATTCCAAATCATTGAAGAGCAACTCACTTTATACATTTTGGGCTTTGGACTATCTTTCAGCTAAGCCCAAACACCTCATGTGCACATTTTGTGTAGAATAAGTATAAACAAGTTAATGCTAAAGATTGGAGAAGGCTAGGATAAAGGATATAAAACTTTACATAATTCCTGTTTTCCATACACAACAGTTATAAAAGATAAAATTGATATGGCATTTTCATAATTTATTTAATGAAAATAATTTTCAAAATCTAAAAGCTTGGTAAACTGGCCATATACTATACGTTACAGACTTTCTTACACAAGTTCAAATTAAATCTGTCACAGGTCCTTAGAGCCCTACCCATTGCTTTTTCATTTATTTTAGTTTTAGGAACCATAATTAAGGATACATTTAATTAAGTTTTAAGGTTTCTATGTTACCAAAGGATCTTTTTACATTTTTATTTACTATCACAACAGCAATCCTTAAGTGCCGTGTGGCGGCCGTAAAAAGTCTCTCCATACTTGGATTCAGTGCTGTTAGATTTTCTGGTCCTTTGGGATCATAGAGTCCATTCAATATCTTTGTAATAGAATTCCACTTAAGCCGGTGCTAGGGGGCGTGAGAGATGTTGCATTTTCCATTACCTCACATGAACAGACTCAGTCAAACCGAGTCTGCTATTATTTTGCTTGGTTGCATTCTATGCTTCAAAAGGATCTTTTTACAGATTTTATTAAAATTACAGTAAATGAAAGGTGATTTTCCTGAAATGAAAGCATTTCTATGCAATTAATTGGCAATGCTAAGAATACTTTATACCGAATAAATATTACATATTTTCAAGCACAATACACTAACACTGGTGAACTGCATTTACGCGCACACTCCTTGGTCAGCCTCGTGCTGTTTCCATCTAAACGTATATTATACAATACAAATAAAATATATGTGAAAAGATCACTTGGAAGCATAGAATGCAACCAAACAAAATAATTGCAGATTCGGATCATTCGAGGTTATGTAAACACCCCTCACACCCTCTAGCACTGGCTTAAGTGAATTCTACTATAGTAAAAATGAATGTACTCCATGATCCCAAAGGACCAGAGAATATAACAACACTGAGTCCAAGTACAGGGATACTTGTTCCAGCCGCCACAAGGCACTTAAAGACTGCTTTTGTGATAGAAAAAGAATGCAACCAAGTAAAACTAGAAGATGCTTTTATAAAAAAGCGCATGTCTCCCCCACTGCATAGTCGTATATGCAAGAAGTCAATAGGGGAGAAGAGCGGAAGTCAAAGAGACACTGATGGTTGGCTGCAATAGGGATCACCTAATTGGCATGTTCAATCATCCCACTAAGTTTCAACATTCTCAAGTTATGAATTGGATACGGTTTTCCATGTTCGGGCTGCTGTGACCTTGACCTTTGATCAAGTGACCCCAAAATCATTTGGGGTCATTTATTCTGCATGTCCAATTATCCTATTAAGTTTCAACATTCTGGGTCAAGTGGTTCTCAAGTTATTGTTTGGAAAGAGTTTTCTATATTCAGTCCCCTGTGACCTTGACCTTTAAAAAGTGACCCCCAAAAACAATAGCGGTCACCTACTCTGTTATTCTTATTTGGAAATGGTTTTCCATGTTCAGCCCCCTGTGACCTTGACCTTTATTAGAGTGACCCTAAAATAGATAGGGGTCATCTCCTCTGTATGACCAATCATCCTATGAAGTTTCAACATTCTGGGTCAGGTGGTTCTCAAGTTACTAACCGGAAACGGTTTTCAATGTTCAGACTCCTGTGACCTTGAACTTTAACTAAGTGACCCCAAAATCAATAAGGGTCATCTACTCTGCATGTCCAATCATTCTATGAAGTTTCAACACTCTGTGTCAAGTGGTTCTCAAGTTATTGATCGGAAATGGTTTTTCATGTTCAGGCCCCTGTGACCTTGACCTTTAATAGAGTGACCCCAAAATCAATAGGAGTCATCTACTCTGCATGACCAATCATCCTATGAAGTTTCAACATTCTGGGTCAAGTGGTTCTCAAGTTACTGAATGGATTTTGTTTTCCATGTTCAGGCCCACGTGACCTTGACCTTTGATCAAGTGACCCAAAAATCAATCGGGTTCATCTACTCTGCATGTCCAATCATCCTATGAAGTTTCAATATTCTGGGATAAGTGGTTCTCAAGTTATTGATCGGAAATGGTTTTTCATGTTCAGGCCCACGTGACCTTGACCTTTAATAGAGTGACCCCAAAATCAATAGGGGTCATCTACTCTGTATGACCAATCATCTTATGAAGTTTCAACATTCTGAGTCAAGTGGTTCTCAAGTTACTGACCGGAAATTGTTTTCCTTGTTCGGGCCCCTGTGACATTGACCTTTAAGGCAGTGACCCCAAAATTAATAGGCATCATCTACTCTGCATGTCCAATCATCCTATGAAGTTTCAACATTCTTGATCAAGTGGTTCTCAAGTTATTGATCGGAAATAGTTTTTCATGTTCAGGCCCCTGTGACCTTGACCTTTAATATAGTGACCCCAAAATCAATAAGGGTCATCTACTCCGCATGTTCAGTCATCCTATGAAGTTTCAACATTTTGGTCAAGTGGTTCTCAAGTTACTGACCGGAAATAGTTTTCCTTGTTCGGGCCCCCGTGACCTTGACCTTTAAGGCAGTGACCCAAAAATCAATAAGTGTAATCTACTCTGCATGCCCAATCATCCTATGAAGTTTCAACATTCTGAGTCAAGTGGTTCTCAAGTTATTGATCGGAAATGGTTTTCCATGTTCAGGCCCCTGTGACCTTGACCTTTGACGGAGTGACCCCAAAAACAATATGGATCGTCTACTCCATAAGTCCTGCCATTCTGTGAAGTTTGAAGTTTCTAGGTCAAATGGTTCTCCAGTTATTGATCGGAAATGAAGTGTGACGGAAGGACGGACGGACGGAAGGACGGACGGACATGGCAAAAATAATATGTCTCCTGGGGTGGTTGGGGGGGGGGGGGCGAGAAGCGCGGGGGGGGGGGGGGGGGGAGAGACATAATAATAGCTGATTTGGTATGATTGCGTCTGTTCACGAGAGGATATGTAAAGTGGAACATCCCTCAAAGAGAGGTTATGTAAAGTGGAACAAGCCATTGATAACTCACGAAGTTATTATAACTCAGATATTTGCTCCAGTGCAGTAGTACCTTAACATTGAAGCTTCAGACCTTGAGTTGTTGTTCCAGTGTAGATATAGGCCTTGGTCTGTGTCCAGTTGAAGTCTTGATACGTTATACGTATATGAAATACTGTTAGGTATAACAACACCTGTTCGTAAATGTGACATTCTGATACAAGCAAAACTGTAGTATCTTCTCTATAATATACTCAGTGATATTTCATTTTATTATCGGCTTATTAAAAGTGATTTTTTCCATAAATAAGCCGACAAAACATCTGAAGCAGTCTTTTAAGGGTAAACCAAACACGTATGAATATATCCTGATTGTCTTCGTTGTAAAATTGTTGTGATATTGTGTCTAAAACCATTTTCATTTTCCACTCAATTGTGTAATTGCAAGGGATGTAAACTATAATAGATATCACCTCTTGTTAGTACGTGCCTAAGGCAAGAGTTGTAATTCTTTGTGGTCACGGCTTTAAATTAAATATTAAAACTTCAGTTATTGATATTTATAAAACAAAACTTTCAAAATTTTATTTTTCATTATGTCCCATCAGATTTCAGTATTATCTTTATTCCTAATCAACCCTATACATTTTTATATGGCACTTTACAGCATTTAGTTTTGTCTGACCAAATTTACTTAAGAACCAGTAGGTAGTAAAACAGTAAAAAAACCCCAAATACTTTGTTAACTTTATCATTTTCTTATCGAAATTTAATGATAAATCTTCATTCTTGCATAGATACTATTTTTTAAAGCTTGTCACAATATTCGTACTCATCTGTACTCGAAATTAGTTCGTACTCAAAATAACTCGAATGTAAAGTTATTATTCTTGAAATTGTGTTCCTGTAATTGTTTACCAAATTTTTAAGTGATATGCAAAATTATGGGTAATGTCATGTTTGTAATAGCGAGAAATAAAAAAATCTTGTCGAAACCTTCAATTCATGTTTTTGGTATCGTTGTTGATTTGTGGACCCCGGTTATGGATATTTAAAACATGTTTACCGTTTCCAAGAACAACAGAATGGTAATTAAAAATTGTAACAGAATCGTAAAGTCATCACATGAAAACAACAAAATTGTCGTTGTGTCGTGTTTTTTTATGCCAGAATAGCGACAATACACGTTTAAAAAAAATAATTGTGTATTAACGTCTGCAGAAGCCCTGGGGATATGTTGTGAACTTCCCGCGGGCTCCTGCAGACGTTAATACATAAAAACGTGTATAATCCCAGTGATAATCTGATTAAAAAGGGGGCATTTTGCTGAATTTTGTTCAATTTTCTGAAAGGCATTGAAATATTTTCTTATGAAATTATATATATATACTGTATATATTTTTCTGTGACCCTTATTGTTTGACAGCATTCTTCTATATACACTGAACCTAAGGCAAATCTTATTGGAAATTAATTTTAATTGATTTAAACGTTTATCTTGACAGCTTATTGCGCATTAAATGTTTTATCTTTTACATCAACGACTTGATAAAGGTTACTGATAGGCTGATAGGCTGATAGTACTGTAGGTACAATATGATAAGAAACAGTTAAATTAATGATAGCATACGAAATAATGTCCCTGTACATGTCCTTGCATTACATAATCTTCACTGGTTGCAGAGGCAGAATCAATCGTGTCCAGCATGATAAGCGTTAACCACTTCTCCATACAGGTAGTGGAGGGTCCTTGCCTCATTTATACATGTCGGAATATTTTGGAAATGAAAACGAAACTGGAGATTAATACGTCCTTTAAGATAGCACGGTTTACGATCAAGTTTAATCCTTACCATGCTGGACACCATTGCTTTTGCCTTTGCGTGCAGCCTGATCATGATCTGCACTGTTCACTATTCAGCCACTATCTTTTTGGTAAGCATCCCTTTTAACAGTTAATGATACTGTCCAAATTGGAAAATGGACAAGTTCATTATAGAAATTAAGCATGGTAAGGGATCTTCTTGCCTGTTTCGTCGGGCCCTTAAGGGTGTTTCTCTTGTTGCTCTGTCTTCTGCAAAGGCATTGAGTACATACGTTTTTGGTTCTTAAGGTTTGCTTTTATATATTTATACACGAGCATTTTTGTATTTTACATGCCATGCCTTTTTGTTTCCATAACGTGTGTTAGAGATTCACCTGGAGGGGATTACTTTTATTTACACTGTCCCATGTCTTTAGAACATGGTGGGGGTAAGAGTGAGGTTGGGTGCGCACCATAAACCGGTTTAAGCTCCCCAGTGGTGTTTTTGCCACTGACCGTTCCAAGGCGGTGCCCCACTGTGTTCCTTTGTGCGTGCGTGCGGGCGTGCGTGCGTGCGTGTATGTGTGTGTGTGTGTGTGTGTGTATGTGTGCGTGTGTGTGTGTGTGTGTGTGGTGTGCACGTATATTTCGAGTATGTGTGTGTGTTTGTGGTGTGCACGTCTGCGTGCTGTGTGTTTCGTTTTGGGGAGGCTGCGTTTTTGGTACGTGGCATTCCCTGTTTGATATTTGTCTTTGTTTTTTAATTAATGTAACGTTTACATTGAAAAGATAAAAATGAAATAACCATTTCATCATGTCATAATCTGAATACGGCCGTCGCATTACAAGTGAACTTCGAGATAAATGTCCACCATACACTAACTTCACTTTAATGTAAACACTTTTTAAGATTATGTAATAGAGATAACACCTTTTTACAGTTATGTCCTTCAAATATGATAATTAGAATGATTTCTCAATATTTCAGATTGTGTCATTAGCCATGCTCAGATCAGTTTGTTTTAAGAATTTTGTGAAGTTTAAGGATGATCAGGTTCTTGATCTTCAGAGTGATGGACCTTTTATATTTATTGGGGAAAATGGATCCGGTTAAAGTTCTGTTTTGGAAGGAATTCGTCGCTGCTTGAAATCAGAGCTTAGCACAACAGTTTCGACATCACCTAATTCGAATCAGCTGTCATATTTCATTTGCAATTTTGAAATGAATCCGATAGAAAGAGAACATATTATGTGCGGAATTATTTCTCTTCCTGACAATATGGGACAAAGTGGCGTTAAATCGGAGGAAGTAGGCGACAATGAATACGTAAATGATGAATTTCATAGTCAACAAATCGAAGAAAAAATGGAATCAGACGACACAGTCATTAATTCAGATGAAAGCAAATCAGAAAGCCAAGCGATGAGCCTAGATGAGAATAACGGAGAGGGCATTGCTCCAGAACAACATATGGGTAAAAGGAATTCAGAAAATGTACCAATGTGCATTAATTTTGTTGATGTATCCAAAACGTCTCAGGGTGAAACTGAAATGAAGATCTTCAACATAGGCCACATTGACGGTACCGATTTCATCGAATTTATGGATTCAGTTACAAAACGAAAATTAGATAGCGAATATGCCGACGAGTATATCCAATCTGTATTTGGAAACATAAGCGCAAAGCCTACAACAGGCACGGACAGATGTAAAGCATTATTAGAGTCTTTATCAAGTAATGTTGTCTTTACTTTTCCTTTGCGAGCAATAGGACCAATACAATGGTCTGAGAGTAAACGAGTAGATCTCAAAGAACGGAAAAATAATTATGCGGAAGCTGAAAGTAGATGTGAAATAATTAAATGTTTTCTTGAAGACAAGAACGGAAACTTTGACAAAAAGAAAGAACAAAACATTTTCAAACAAATAACGCAAGACGAAGAATACCATTTTGAGCTTAAAGATGGCAAAGTTTCTTTACCTAGGGGGAAATATGCTTTGTTGAAAACTCCAGAGGGGATTCTGGAAGCAAAGATATTTGCTATTCTCATGTCTAGTAACAAATACAGGACGCTTATCTTAGAAGAACCGAATCGGGGAATGCATCCTCAATTCATAGAAAGAATGGCTCAGATAATGAAACAGATGAAGAATGAAAAATGTGTGATTCTAACGACACACAGCACAACGCTCATAACAGCCTGGACGGTACCAGACTGTTTTGTCTTCAGGCGCCACAGCACAGAATGTCAGGTGATATCTTGCAGATCGATTGTTTGTAATGGGGATAATACCAACATGAAGAAAATAAGATTGTTGACATCAGACCATATATCTGATATTCTGTTTGCCAGGAGAGTTCTATTTTTTCGAGGGCGATTCTGAATTATTGTTCTTCACAGAAGTCAGGCACCAAATACTGACAGGGGAAAGTAGGATAGTGGAGAATCTGTTCAAAGGAGATGAAGAAGCTTGCAACAAGCTAAAGAAACGTCTTACAGAACTTACATTTATCAAAATGAATGGCAAAGATAAAGTTTACTTTTGTCAAGAAATATCAAAAAAGCTTCAACTGGAACATATTTGTCTTGTTGACAGAGATGCTGCCTCAGGAATTAGACAAAAAATAAAGAAATTCAATAAAGATGAACGAATAGAAGAAGAAAAAGCCAAAACCGTGAGAGAACGTGAGGACTGGCGAAATATTAGGGAAGAACTCTTGTCAAACGATATCTTCTTTTGGCTAGACGGTAACATAGAAGATATGGTGAAAGAAATATGTAAGACTAATGACGCCCTTCAATATAAACTAAGAAAGGTGATGGCAGGTAAAAAACTTTTTATTGAAGAAGACTGTGATAGTGTTCACATAGAGCACAGCGTTAAACTCATTTTAGATAATTGCAAACCTGAACATTGTCTTGCTGAATTCATCAAAATTTTGAAAGGAGATTAAGAAGATTAGCTGAAGGTTCGATCTATCTTTGGTAATTGACGCATACATTTACCAACGTTCCGGCTAATGTGTCGATATTATAATTGGATGTTGTTCAGTTAACGTCACACCGACAATTAAAGGTCAAATTGCGGCTTTCCAGCTTTTAAAGGCGGGGACCTTAGGTATACCTCCAGGCACTATTTCAGACATAGACTGGCACCCGAAAGAACCATTGACATTCCATAAGCAAGCCGAATGCCTGCCTCTCCTGAGAGAAGTCTACATCCCAGGCGATATTTCGAACCAACAGCGTTGAGAGGCAAGTGATTAGAAGTCAGCGACCGTAATCACTCTTCCACAGAAGTCTTCACCTGAAGCGAGGTTTTGAACCAGCAGCTGTGACGAGCAAAGCATGCAGAGTCAACGACCACTAACACTGGACACGGACGCCCTTTCGATGTAAAAGTCCATTTAACGTGGACTTTGATTTGTTACTGTATTTTTGACATTTAATAGGAAAATGAATTAGAGTAAAATAGTTCGAAATATAACATTACCTACGTGTTATGTTGACAAGGATTACTACTGTCATTTTGTAATGAGGCCAAAGTGCGCTTGACGCTATTTAAAATGGTAAGAAATCAAAAAAGAAATTATTTATATATGTACAAATAATATAACATCTCATAGATCACTTTTATTTTCTGAGATAAACTATGGTACGCTCTATATACTTACGAATAACAAGTTTTCGTATGTGATTGTATGATATTTTTTTAACATACATTCTGTTATTTAGTATTAGTATGTATTTATTTTGTAGCGATTATTTATGAAAGGGGCCTCCGTGGCCGAGTGGTTAATGTCGCTGACTTCTAATTTCTTGCCCCTCATCGATGTGGGTTCGAGCCTATCTCGGGGCATGGATTCTTTATGTTAGGAAGCCATTCAGCTGGCTTACGGAAGGTCGGTGGTTCTACCCAGATGCCCAACCGTGATGAAATAATGCAAGGAGGGGCACCTGGGGTCTTCTTCTACCATGAAAGCTGGAAAGTCGCCATATGACCTATCATTGTGTCAGTGCGACGTTAAACCTAACAAAAACAAAACAAAGAAAACAAATAATTATTTTATAAATATCAATTTTAAGGTTACTTAATGTTCAGTCTGCCACAAAAGATCTGCGAAATATATTCATGTCCTATTGATTATATTCACTATACACTGGTATACCGTTTAATACTTACAATATAGTAGAGTATAGTGATTCTAATTAAAGAAGGGGCATGCAGATAGTCGACTGATATATTATATATTCTTTTCAAAAATATGATCTATTTTATGAATCCTTGTATTTGTTTATATTTTTTACTGTATATATTATGTCCTACGAAACCAGTACTTTATTTTCAAATTTAGGTAAAATGTGTACTTTGTAAAATATTGTTTTTTTTTTACATTGAAATACTGATGTTTACATGTTACGCCTTCTGTAACGAGTACGCGTGTTAATGGTTCGCCTGACGGTGTTTCTTTTGTTTACACTGTCCTGTAACTTTGTCACATGTTTATTCTTCAGGATGAGGCTATATGGATGTTCTACCCATATATGTTTAAAGCATTTTGTGGTACATATCCGTAAAATACACATAATTAAATCCTTCAAGGTAGACAATGCTTATTAGTCAAGTTCTGATTTTGTTGAAGTAAGTTTGAATAAAGATTTATGTTTTGTATAGTTTCTATCTCAAAATTTTAAAACTACCATCTGGCCTAAAACTTTTTCACAGCTTAAAGATTGCTGTACCAAATCACATTAGAGTCGAAGTAGTGATTCAGTGGTAACATTGTCTAACTACAAAACCAGGGTTCGTGAATCGATCCACCTATATATGCTTCAGTTACAATAACTAACATTCGATTTTACAACTGACATGCTGAAAAACACGTGAAGCTAGCGGAAAGAGAGCGTCTTGTCTATCTTGCACTATTACTAACAACTTTCTGGGGGTGTCGCCAGTATCATGGGTTTTCGGTGGTGACCATTAATTGAGCCACTATTCTTCTAAACGGTTACTGTGGACAAGCAAAAGTTTTACTGCAAGCTATCGATTATTATTATGTAAACTGTATTCTAATTTCTAGGAAACGATGTTAATTTTTTGTTGTTGTATTATGCTGCTATTTTTAACTACATTGTAAAAGTAACATTTATTATCATTATTAATGTTTGTTTGTGTGTCATTTAGACACTAACTCAGATTTAATTATTTATCAAAAAAGGTACTCATTTTAAGTAAGGTTTTGAAGACTACTGATATGTAAAGTTTCAAAACTGTGGCTGTGAGAAAGTTAAACTGATCCTTAATAATAAAATACATTTATTGCCTTAGACGCATTAACTTCTCGTTTTAAGGTTGAATCAGAGTTTTACTTCACAAATTAATTCTGTATTTTAATAAAATTACTGTTTATCTAATATGGAACTGTGTTATATTTTTATATTTATTGGTTGTAGAGATTCCGGCATTTAATTTATGTACATACAGAGGTCTAATATCAATCTTAGATAATAGCTTCTAATAGCTTCTCTTCTGTTAAATGAAATCGAGTGCAGAATTATGTATATACTTCTTAATAAAGGTTGATATTTGATTTTCGTTTGATTTCACAAAGTCATTTATCATTTCTGAACACAACGATAGAACAACCTACAGAGGTAGAGATTCATGTGCCAGTTTATCTATTAGGTTTAACATTACACCGACACAATGAAAGATTTCTCAACCAATGCGAGGTTTAAAACCCCACAGCGGTGAGGAGTCAGTGACCTTAACCTTCCGGCCACTAAGTCCCCAACTAATGCTTTATTCTAGTGTGTATTTTCTCATTATTTAGGACAATAGTGCTTTTATTGAACAAAAAGAAATACGTAAAGAAACAATATTGTTGCATTCCAGACAGGATTATCCAATGCTTTTGACGGTACTAAAAACCCTTCTTACTACCCGGGGTTAATCTAACTATTTAAAAATAATGTATTATTACAATAAATAATGAATTCCCTTCTTGCTGTAATACATATATAATTACAACTGTCTGCATACTTTAACGTATAAATTAAACATTTGGTATCATTAAAATTGTCTCCATATTTTAATATATCAATTAAAATTTCGGTGGAATTGGCATTGTCTCCTTGCTTTCATCTATAAATTAAGCATCCTCTGTCATTAGAATTGTAGTTAACGTGGCTATACTTTTTGTATTGATAACAATTTTTACCGACCTGTGTTCGGTTTTGTCAGCCTGCTTTTGTATTACAGCAACAGTCGCCTTATTGAATTTAAAGTTACATAAGGCTTTACATTTTATGTTAAAAACAGATGTCACAGCTATACAAAATAGATGTTATGCATAAATAATAAAAATTAATCTTTGCTCATCAGTATTAAAACTTTGAAAAATATTAGAGAAACAATTGTGGTAAATAGGATTTAACACGAAATATGTTAAAATGTTCATAACGGAAAAAATGTAAGCCAGATTTTTAACAAAGGCATTATGAGCAATTAAGGCAATTTCTTTGGAAAACCGAGGTTTAACTATATGTGACATTGTAATCGAGTTAACGTGCAGCGAACTGGCCTAGTGTTCAGTAGGTATCGTTTAATCGAAATGATGTTATTGAGAGTTTCTTATCACTGATTACCTTCATGCGTATCTATTTTTATAATGAGATAATAAAGATCAATCATTTGAACGTATATATAATGAGCTGTAGTGGTAATGGATGAGGCGCTTTTCCCGAAATCGGGTGGTAGAAGATTCGAGCCCCGACAGAGGCAGGTTTTGCTTCTAAAGAGAGACCGGTTGGTCTGCCGCCAGCTAGTTAAATAATGGTCACCGATTACTTACCTGCCTGGTGCCTGGCGCTAAAAAATATGTTTCGGGAGGTAATGCTGTTCAATGTATATAGGATTTTCATAAGCCAACATAACTGACACCTTCCGGTAGGGGTAACACTGTGATAAACAAACAACCTGCTTTCATATACTGATCTTTCAGTCCTAGTTTTAAAATACTTACGAATTCGCTGTTTTTATTCTTTGTGATTAAGGCTATAGTCCTTTTGATTAAGGCCAAAGGCAATTGTTTGTCGGTGATTTTATTCCTTGTGATTAAGGCTAAAGTCAATTGTTTGTCGTTGCTTTTATTCCTTTTGATTTAGGCCAAAGTCAATTGTTTGCCGTTGTTTTTATTCCTTTTGATTAAGGCCAATGTCAATTGTTTGCCGTTGTTTTTATTCCTTTTGATTAAGGCCAACGTCAATTGTTTGCCGTTGTTTTTATTCCTTGGGATTAAGGCCAAAATCGATTGTTTGTCGTTATTTTATTCCTTTTGCTTAAGGTCAGAATCCATTGTGTGTCATTGTGATTCCCTCTTGTGATTAAGGCCAAAGTCAATTGTTTGTCGTTGTTTTCATTCCTTTTGATTAAGGTCAAAGTCAATTGTTTGTCATTGTGTTTCCCTCTTGTGATTAAGGCCAACTTCAATTGTTTGTCGTTGTTTTTATTCCTTTTGATTAAGGTCAAAGTCAGTTGCTTGTCATTCTGTTTAACTGATATGATTAAGGCCAAATTCAATTGTTTGTCGTTGTTTTTATTCCTTTCGATTCAGGTCAAAGTAAATTGTTTGTCATTGTATTTCCCTCTTGTGTTTAAGGTCAAATTCAATTGTTTGTCGCTGTTTTTATACCTTTTGATTAAGGTCAAAGTCAATTATTGGTCGTTGTGTTTTTTTCCTATTTTTCAGGTCAAAGTCAATTATTTGTCATTGTGTTTACTTTTGTGATTAAGGTAAAATGTAACTGTTTGTCGTTGTTTTTATTCCTTGTAATTAAGTTCAAATACAATTGTTTGACGCTGTTTTATTAGTTTTGATTAAGGCCAAAGTCAATAGTTTGTCGTTGTTTTTATTCCATGTGGTTATTCCAAGGTCCAGATTCATATATCTTTGAAGAAAAACTAATTCAGATCAGAATTTAAGATTTTCTTTTTAGTTTTCTATTTCATTTTAAACATATTGTTTGGTTTATTCAGCTTAGTTTTTTCACTGAACAGTAATAAGATGAAACATACATCTGTCGACCATCCATGTATTTATTAGCAAATGTATTGAAACTATTGATGTGTAAATTTATAAAAGAAATGTCTTTAGACCAACACAGACTTACTGCATTCTACTGTGTTTATATGATAATCATTTTGCATGAGTTGTATCCACCTGTACCAGGCCAGAAAGAAAAACATCACTGCACACGTTATACCCTACCCCTACGTATACCATAAGAATCATGGTCATGAACGGGAAAATATACTGACCCCTTTCAATCGTGCATTTCTCACCTTATTTAATGTCGCACTGACACATGATAGGTCATATGGCGACTTTCCAGCTTTAATGGTGGAGGAAGACCCCAGGTGCCCCTCCGTGCATTATTTCATCACGAGCGGGCACCTGGGTAGAACCACCGACCTTCCGTAAGCCAGCTGGACGGCTTCCTCACATGAAGAATTTAACACCCCGAGTGAGGCTCGAACCCACATCAAGTCATTTCTCACCTTAAGCGCACATTTCGGTAAGTGGGTACTTTGGATATTGAACAAGTGGTAATTCATCTTCCATCGTGCACCGGTCACATTGTCTCAATATGTCATATCACAGAGACACTCTGCATAATCTATGCTTTCGTGAACATTCCAGAAATAAAACTTGGATGATTGGATGTATTTCCCTAATGAACTTCCGGTCAAGACGACAAGGCCGTGTGCACACATTTTTAGATGAAAAGTAAACAACAACAACAACAACAATAAAAAATAAAACAACGACAGAATACTAAATATTAACAGTTATACGATAAAACTCGAACTGATGAACCAAAGTCATCTTTGTGTACACATTTGTATTGTTTATCTAATTCACATTGCAGATTTATTTTGTATATACATGTATACATTCTAGCTTATACTTGTACTTAAACTACGATTGACATACATTTACATATCAGCCAATTAGAATAATTTTAAAATAATAAAATATGCAGCGTGTCTCTGTTATATGAAATATTGAGACAATGTGACTGGTGCACGATGTAAAATAAGTTACCACTTTTTATGAATGCATAGTACCCATTTACCGAACTAAGAGTTTTAGGTGAGAAATGCGCGATTGAAATGGGTTAGTACATTTACCTCTTCATGACCATGGTTCTTATACGAGGGTCCTGCAAAAAGTTATGTCATTGGGTTCGGATTTCTTGTGCTATGTTTTATCAAAATTATTTTTATTACAAACCATCAAAGTATCCCCCCTTTACCGAAACACATTTTTGTAACCTTTTTACCCAATCGCGGAAAGCAGATATTAAATATTCTTCTTTTGCTATGTGTTTGAGATACTGATAAATGGCGCTGCCAAGAGAACTTCTGAACGTATATTTCTTTCCAGAAAGCATTTTCTTAAGCCATGGAAATAAAACAAAATGTCACAGGGACTCAGGCCAGGTAAATAAGGCGGATGGTTTACAACTTCCACCTATTCAGAAGCCAAAAAAAGACATTACAACCTCGCACTTGTGAGAGGAGGCGTTGACGTGTATACGATGGACTCCTGACCATCCTTTGCTTAGACGTTATTATTGTAAAAGTTTTTCTCTTTCTTCTGTACAGAGTTCTTGTAAAATCGTCCAGTGACTGTATGACCAGATGGACAAGGCACTTGAACGGCTGACCCACTAGAATTGAAGAACTTATGGCTCTCTTGGCTATACAGGGGCGTTTTCTTTATCTTTTCGCTTCCATTGCTTATTATCAGCCCTTCTCTGTGGCTCAAACATGTGCGTCCAGGTTTCGTCACGTGTTAGCAAGTTAGAAATAATCCGACTATCACAGCCTTTGTATGTTTTCAAAAGTTCTCGGGGACATTTAAGGCATTGTTTCTTTTGCTCCCCATCACCACCTAGCGCAAACCTTTCTCAGGTCCAAACGCTTTTTCAGAATTGTTTGCGCATCCTGTTCGACCACAGCTGTTATATCAGCGATGTTTGCCTTGATAACAGAGGTTTTAGGCCTACCAGAACGGGTATCATCTTTGACAGATAATTTACCAGCTTTAAAAGCTTTAATCCATCGAAAAAGATGTGTGCATTGAAATGGCCTGAGGTCCATGTATACCACATCAAAAATCTGCTTTGAACCTATATTAAGCCTAGCGCGTCATTTAATATAGCTACGAATTTCAGTCTTTTCGTCCATCTTAAAAATTGACAAGTAAATTTGGTCATAGTATATGACTGCATGTATTTCAATTTGAAATAACTCGGCCATTTGAAAAGCAATTTGCACGAAATAAAGAGGTATCGTTAGCTATTTGACACTCACCTTTCAAGTACAATGAAGCATTTTAAAAATACCTGGGATAAAACTACGGAAACTCATTAGTGACAGAACTTTTTGAAGGACCCTCGTAGTATACCAAGGGGTAGGGTATAACATGTACAGTGGCATTTTTTCTGGTCTAACGCTAGTGGTTGCATGGACAATTTGAGAAATACAAGTACCCACATTGTTTTTACATTGCTAAATTGACAGTGGCATATAAAATAAGGCAAATGGTAATATGGAAGTATCCAGAAGAAAAATCTTAAAGTGCAACTTTATTACAAATAAAATGTGATTCGTTCAGCACTGGTTGTATACATTGGTCAAACACGCACTGTGTAGGCCGCGTAAAGAACAACACTTGATGCCCCTTTAATAATTATCAACCAATAAAATCATCATGTAGATTAGGAAAACGTTCAAGGTATTCGATACATGAAGCTTTGATATGTCAGCAAGTGTCTGCGCGGAAAGAATGTGGAGAAAATGTTATAACTACATGACTGAATATATTCTTGTGATTCTTCGATATAAATGCAGTGGATTGCAAGGCTGTTCTTGAAAATGTCCTTATACGAGTATGACACGTACACAATATGAACTGTTATTACCTGTGTTGACATTCAAAATAGGATATACCTCAACATTCATATTCCAATAAGGACAAAAACATTAACTGAAAGATAAAAAAAAATATTACATCATATGTAAGCGGTTACTTAATAAAAGCTGGTTAAGACAATGAAACAAATAATTTGATATATAAATTTAAAATGTCCATCCGTTTTTTTCCAACATGCTGTCAATGTCATTAATACAATGCAATGATTGAAAATAAACTATTAGTATATGAAACGTTAATATCAATATTTAATCGAGTCGTTTACTTTAGGGATACAATGCAATTATACCACTTGCTTAACTGAAATCGCTTTTAATCTTATATCTTGATTCGAATAAGACATTTTTCTCTTATTATTGAGTCTTGCATTATTCTGTTTTCTTCCCAGCTTCAATGTTTCATAGTGTTCTTATTTTTTATCAAGCATTTTTAAGTACATCTTGCATACTATCAAATATGCCTTCTGATCATCTGTAGCTCACTCCATCATTTCTGTCATTATCGATCATTTTTACTCTTAGTCTGTGTTTTTAACCTCATCACTTCATTTCTTCTCTGTTATGCAAAATACTTATCACAGTTCTATATTCTTAAACTAACTTGAGCTGTAATAATTGATCGCCATCATGTATGTTTCTTTCCAGTAAGTCTTTCGATTGTTAAGGCAAGTTTTATGTATTTTGCAACTCGTTTATTCGAGCCAACAACAGGCATCGAAACTGCTCAACACGGCAACAACATTAATAAATATGACTCTCAGTACACCTACTTTAAGCATGAGCTATTTGCATCACGTTTAATTACAAGAACATAACAACATGTCGCATACTCTCTAGAATTGTTTCGAGTTTACAGCATACTTGTTATGAAATGAATTTACGCGCAATGTTAGGCTTTTCCCAAGTACAAGAATCTGATGAAAGAAACCAGATCACTTTCAGGTTTGCACTGTTCTAAAATAAGCTTGACCCCTGTTCTTATGCTTGCTATTGAAACATCTTCTCGCAGAAACAGTTTTTCGTTTGATTCCTTCTTCTTTTGAAATTTGTCAAGATTTACAGTAACATTTTGCTCACTAAGATCGCTTTTCAATTTGACATTGGACATGCACATTTTAATTACCATGTCTTCTATATCACCGTATTTCCAAATGAAAACATTCGTGTCATCTCCAAACTTTTCTCCCTTTCCTCCCGTCTCTTTGTCGAGGAGAAAAAATGCATCCAGTTTTATTTCCTTACTAACTGATTGACACAATTTAGTATTTCCTTTGCCATTCAGTTTTACGATTGTGAGTTCAACAAGACTGTCTTCAAGTTTCATGTAGTCAAATGTATCCCCTTTGAAAATACATATTGTTTTGGCATCCCCAGAAAGAATTTGCTGTTTTAGTTCAGTTATGAATAGAAAATCTGAATCTCCTTCACAAAACAGGACTTTCTTCGCAAATAATATATCTGACAGATGATCAGATGTGAGAAGTCTTAACTTTTTCATAAAGATTCTTTGTTTTTTAGGCTTTTTGGTGTCCATAGCAATAGCCTTTCCAGAAACTATACAACACTCGTTGTAATTTTGCCTGAAAACGAAACAGTCGGATAAAGTCCATGGTGAGATGAATGCCGTATTGTGCGTTGTTAGAATAACACGTTTTTCGCTTTCATATTGTTTAATCAAGTGTACCATTCTTTCAATAAATTGAGGATGCATTCCTCTGTCAGGTTCTTCAAGAATGATTGTTTTGTACTGTTTACCAGACATTAGAATGGAAAAGGCTTTTGCCTCTAAAATGCCTTCAGGGGCTTTCAGCAGGGCGAACGTACTGCCATTCAAAAGCAATTGCCTGTCACTGTTACTGCTGTCATCACTGAGCCCAAAACTGTATGCCTCAGACTTTGTTAATGCTTTGAATATTTGACCCTCCTTGGTTCTATCAAATCGTGTTTGGTTCTCATCCATAAGGAAGCTTTTAATAATTTCACATCTTCTTTCTGCTTCAGCATAGTTTTCTTCTCGTTTATCGTGTCTAATGCGCTCACTTTCTGACCATTGCAATGGACCAATAGAACGGAGAGGAAAGGTAAATACAATCCTGTTTGTTAATAAGTCTAATGGGCCATCTTCATTTTCAGTCTCCTCGATAGGCCTTGCGGGGTCCAGTTCAGATAGCAAAAATGTCTCAATACATTCATCGATATCTGGTGTATTTTCGAAGATAGCCTTGATGAACTTTTGCTTAGAGTCGACGTTTTCTTTCGAACCCGGTGTCTTGAAGGCATGTACATGTATGCGACCATCTTTTGTATTTACACAGAGAAGATGTTTTTGCATGGGCTTATTCCTTTCAGGATAGTACATAGCAAATTTGTATCTCAGAGTCATATCTTCCCAAGATTTTGGAATAACAACTACCCCGCATATTACATACTCTTTCTTTAACGGGTCAGTGCCAGTCTCTTTCTTTAGCGGATTAGTCTCATTTTTTTTTCTTTAACGGGTCAGCGTCATTTTCTTTCTTTAACGAGCCAGCATCATTCTCTTTCTTCATCGGTTCAGTCTCAAAAATGCATATAAAATACGATAACTTGTCATTCTCAAATGACGACGAGACTGAAGTACTTAACTCTGTGTGTAAGCACCGTCGTATTCCCTCTAAAACAGAACTCTTTCCTGCGCCATTTTCGCCTATGAAAATAAAAGGCCCGGCACCCTGGAAGTCCAGAAACTGTTTTTCTTTGAAGTGAACGAAATTCTTGAAACAAACACTTCTTAGCATTTCGATTGTTTGTACCTGGAAGGATAATGAAATGCCAATGTACAAATTTCTTTTTAATGAAGCTTTCTCGCTGACTTGAGCCCCATCATGAGCCTATCATTTTCATAAAGATAATTTTGTTTCGGAAAGAGGAATTGCGTCAACAAATATCTACTACATGTATTTAGCTTTTATGGTGGCGGAAGACACCAGTTGCGACTTTGGGCATTTCTAAGACACAGACGGGTATCTAGACATTTACATGGACTTTCTACTGGCCATAATTTTGATCCCTGTCAGGACTCGGTATTGGTTTTGGGCAAAGGAGTCAACGCTCAAGACTGTATCAAAAGTATTATCAAGTAAGTACAAAGAAGAAGACTATCTAACATAAACAATAGGCGAAAAATGTATATAAGGTATCGTTTTATAGGCACTGTATTTTTGAATGATAATTATCTCCTGGAAGTACTGAATATGCACCATTGTGTTCCTTTATTAATGTGCTTTTTTGTTTTCGTTTACTCTCTTTAGCACATCTTTGTTTTGTTTTTGTATTTATATCTATTATATGCATATCAATAAAAACCGTGTTGAGAAGGATTTGTTTAACGGGGGTTTACGTCTTCTGAATGTGCCTATTCCTGTTGGATCTTTATCATTGTTTTAAATGTTTGCTTTAGTACTTCGTCTAAATACATCTATTTTTTTAAAAAAGGTTATCTATGTTGTGTTCTTGTTTACATTATTGTAAAAAATCTATATCAGTTATTTAGATATCGTTGATTGAAACATAATGTTTAAGCTTGGATTTATATTCCCCGGAAGCATCGCGATACTCTTTATTTTCTATTCTTTCGCATTTCGTATGCCTATATAAGAATATATTGGCGCTGATTTTAATTATGGAAGAAGCAATACATTCAGTAATCTTTAAAGCGTCTGCTAAAGTTCTGCAATTTGTTAGTAATAATATTATATAGCAGAATAACAAATAAAAGTGAACAAAATAATATTGATACCGGTTAAGAAGAAAACGAAATGTGAAACACAGACTATTACGGAGTTACCACTAGGGGTAATTCGTACCTATACGAAACATTTGTTTTAAAAAAAAAACTTGTTTCAAACGAATTATCACATCTGGAATTAAATTGCTACAGAAAGTTCCATTTTATTACGTTCTATTTAATTCCTGCGCCTCTAAATCGTGGTAAATCTGAATATATATATACATGTATGACAACAACTCAAAAGAGTAACGTCCCTTATTACAATGAGGCGACGCCGTTACCAAGCGACGTTACCAACGTCAACAGTACAGTTTTACTCCTGAAGATTCCGTAAACGAATGAAACCGGTCGAGTTAAATTATTTTATATTAATTAACTGGATTAGAATATATATATATATATATATATATATATATATATATATATATATATATATATATATATATATATATATATATATATATATATATATATATAAGATTTTTTTGATAATTTTTAAGGTTTAAAAATAGACCTTTCTATTAATATATCGTGAACATGATTCCGATCCATGAGGCTAGTGTCGTTGGTTTTGAACGCCTGTCGTATACGTCACAACATCTTTGCAAATGGTGGACGATGTTTTGCGTGCGGAAATTTTTGAGAAAAAATGTTGACATATTTTAGAAGTTTGAAATCAGCTTTTTCTGGAACAGCGATTGTTAAATGATCCATTGTTTCTGTTTTTACTATCAGTACATTATTTTTATTGTATTTTTTTCTTTGGGGACAGTTTGAAATTAAGTGTTTGTTAATTTCTACAATGTAATATTTCCATTTATTTACAAGTGACTAAAAAGATATGATACGACAAAAGTTCTACAAATTTAAATAAAACAATAATCCTATTTAAGGTCTTTAAGGCTTTATTAACGTATGCATGATTTTAATTTGCAAATATTTCAAATTTGCAAGTCCGCCTCTTTAAAAAGTATCAGAACTTCCAGTGGTACATGTAACATGATATCTCCCAGAATAACAAAATTTTGAATATTTGCATTCACAATAAATTGGGATATGACTGTACAATTAACTCCAACATTCTCATAAAATGTTGTGTATCCATTTTGTTCTTGTAAGAATTATGTCTATTAAATTTATCTTTATTATATTTTTATAAGACTTTCCGGTCTTCTTTCGCCTTCAAGTGTAACTATCAGTTAAAATTGTTTTAATTCAATAAGCTACTTAAGACACGTAAATACGTCAGCATTAATTATTTTTATATACAGCACAATTAAATATTGTGTTTGCATTTTAGTATTATTTAATGAAGAGCAATCTTCCTGCAGAACTTCATTTCTTGGTTTTACACAGACAACGGACACGCGTGAACTGTTAAACGAAGCGACTTTGTTGCATAGTTTCAAAGCTGAATTCTTCACTGAATCAGTCTGAATGTATTTTCAATGACATTGTTGTCGTTCCCTAAACTAACATTTTCATTCGCTATTATTTTACCGTTCTCGTGATTTTTCAGTAAACTCAATGTAACGTTACCACCGTTGTTTCATCGATAAACATTCTTGATACGAATATTTATTCTATTGTATATAATGACTTTGGAAATGAATATGTCTTTGTGTTACTCTGTGCAATTAATCCTTTATTTAGAAATCAGTATATTCCGAAATACTATAAAAGGCACGTAACATGCTAAAGATCATTCTTTTGTTCAAACTGAGATTAACTGATATTATTCTTTCCAGCAGTTTGAATTCAATTTAGAAATTATTTTTTTTTGGTATTCATGCAACAAAATAGGATCGACAAATGCATGAATCCCGCTTTCGCCTGAACTCCGAAAAATTTGAATTTATTTCTTATATTTACATGATTTTTCCTTTCCATTTGTAAACATGCTTATATTATAAATTTCACACACTTTGTTGCATTTAACATTACAATCAGCTTCTCGGCAATTCTGTTCACCAGACGGAACAACTGTGACGTCATCCAAGGAAGTTCTCTCTGACTATACGCGGACGTCGTCAAAACAGGGGCCCGTTATCACTAGGCAGCGTTGTCTTTCCTTTTGCTGTTCATACAAAATGAACGTCAAAATTTTCAATGGAAAAGAATAGGGCGTATGCAAATATTGCTTATCGCTTGCAAAGTTTCTTTCATATCTACGTTCGATTTTTTATATAACGATGATAACGATAAAATATAAATGTTAAAGATATAATAAAATGTCTGTTCTGCTTTTGCATATTAGTTGTAATTGATTCTTTGTAAATATAAAGCTGAAGAAACAACAATCTGCTCAACATGAATACTGTGAAATGAAATGGAAATGTCAGAATGCTTATACAAATAAAACAAAGTACATTATATAGAGTAACTTACACGCACGATAATATCCAAAATTATGTCATTACGATAGAGGTCCCGTAAAAGTGCATACAGATAATTTAACGACAAGTTAGTTAATAAACACTTCAATAAGAGTCAATACAATATTTAATTTAATGATTGTAATTATGTTTTGGTTACTCTATCTATGAGCTGTTCAAACATTATGTTTTGGTTACTTATCTATGAGCTGTTCAAACTTTGATAAAATAAATGCGCTGTGCTAAACTTTTTTCATATAAACGACTGTCTCTATACAATAAGCAATACAATACAATACAATACAATATAGACTGTCGTCAGTCGTTAAAGTCCTTGAAAATTAACATCTCTGCCATAAGATCCTATTAAATACCATTTTCTGAACAAAATTAACAATATTTCGTATCTCTGATTTTGATCCTAGAGAGAAAAGGCTTTATTGAGAAGATATCAGCGTCATTATGAAAAAAGAAATAAGCATTATTATAGATAACTTAATTCAACAGACTTTGCAAGTATAAAAACCATTCAAAATATTATATTTCCTAAAGGTTTAATAACAATGGTCACACACAATAAGCTATATAATACTCGATAGTATTATATCAGAAATATACCGGCTAAAACATGTCATATACATGTATATTTAATGGATAATCTGGATAAATGGAGAATCTAATATACCGAATTGAATCAATTTGCGAAGGTTTAATATCACTTTGTTATTCCTTCACGCTCGTAATATGCATCGCAACATGAATACGATATTTTACAGATAAATAAAATGTTTGACAGATGCACTGTTCTAAAGTACATTTGACCCCTTTAATGTTTGATATTGTAATATCATCTCGCACAAAGAGTTTCTTGCGTATAGTCTTCTTCTTTCGAACTTTGGACGCATTTATAACAATTTTTGTCCACTAAGATTGCTTTTCATTAGATATAAACATTTCAGTTCCCAAAAGAAAAGTTCTTCTCATATTTAAACATTTCTTTCTTCCATCAGTCTCTTCTTCGTCGAGGAGAAAAAATACATCTAGTTTTATCGTCCTACTTTTTGGCACTATTTCTTTAACAGAAAAGTCTCATTCCTTTCCTTTAACAGAAACGTCTCATACTCTTTCTTAACCGGAACAGTCTCATCCTTTTTCTTAAAAGGGTCAGTCTCATACTCTATCTCTAACGGAACAGTCTTTCTTTAACGGAACAAACTCATTCTCTTTCTCTAATGGAACAGGTTCATTCTCTTTCCTAAATGGGTCAGTCTCTTTCTCTTTCTCTAACGGAAGAGTCTCATTCTCTTTCTTTAATGGGTCAGTCTCATACTCTTTCTCTAACGGAACAGTCTCATTCTCTTTCTCTAAGGAACAGTCACATTCTGTTTCTATAAAGAAACAGCCTCATACTCGTTTTCTAATGGAACAGTCTCATACCTTTTCTTTAATGAAACAGCCTCATACTCTTTCTTGAAGGGAACAGAGACTCATACTATTTCTTTAACGAAACAGCTGCATACTCTTTCTTAAACGAAACAGCCTCATACACTTCCTTTAACGGACCATTATCGTACTCTTTCTTTAAGGGAAAAAGCCTCATACTCTTTCTTTAAGGGAACAGTCTCATTCTCTTTCTTTGAAGGAACAGTTTTATACTCTTTCTTAAAAGGATTAGCCTCATACTATTTCTTTAAGGGAACAGCTTCATAGTATTTCTTTAACGAAACAGCATCATCCTCTTTCTTTAAAGGAACATCCTCATACCCTTTCTTTAAGGCACATCCTCATACTCTTTCTTAGATGGGACAGACTCGTACACTTTCTTTAAGGGATCAGCCTCACACTCTTTCTTGAAGGGAACAGCCTCATACAGTTTATTTAACAAAACAGCCTCATACTCTTCTTTAAGTGTTAGCCACATACTCTTTCTTCAACGGAACAGTCTTATACTCTTTCTTTAACGGGGCAGTGTCATCCTCTTTCTTTAACGAAACAATCTCATACTCTTTCATTAAGGGAACAGCTTCATACACTTTCTTTAAGGGGACAGTCTTATACTCTTTCTTTAAAGGAACAATATCATACTCTTTTTATTAACGAAACAGCCTTATAATCTTTTTTTAAGGGAACAGCCTCATTCTCTTTCTTAAATGGAACAGTCTCAATTCGTTTCTTTAACGGATCAACCTCATACTCTTTTTTTAACGAAACAGACCTATGCTCTTTATTTAAGTAAACATTCTCATACTCTTTGTTTAAGGGGACAACCTTATAATCTTTCTTTAATGGAACAGTCTTATCCTCTTTCTTTGAAAGAACAGGTTTATACTCTTTCTTAAAGGGAACATCCTTATACTCTTTCTTTAACGGATCACCCTCATACTCTTTCTTTAACCTATTGCCCTGATACTCTTTCTTTAAGGGAACAGCCTCATACTCTTTTTTAACGAAATTAGACTCATACTTGTTCTTTAACGGATCAGCCTGATACTCTTTCTTTAACAGAACAATCTCATACTCTCTTTTAACGGATCAGCCTGATACTCTTTCTTTAACCTATCAGTCTCATACTCTTTCATTAAGGGAACAGCTTCATACTCTTTATTTAACGAAACAGTATCATATCCTTTCTTTGAAGGATCAGCTTCATACATATTCTTTAATGGAACAGCCTCAGACACTTTTTTAAACGGATCAGCCTGATACTCATTCTTTAAGCGATCAGCTTCATACGATTTTTAAGGGAACAGCTTCATATCTTAACATTAAGGGAACAGCCTCCTACTCTTTCTTCAATGTAACAGTCTCATATTCTTTCTTTAAAGGAACAGCCTAATAGTCTTTCTTGAAACAGTCTTGGAACAGTCTCAAACTCATTCTTTTAGGGTTCAGTCTCAAACTCATTTTTGAACGGAACAGTCTAATACTCTTTCTATCACGGAACATTCTCATGCTCTTTCTTAAACGGAACAGTCACCTTCTCATTCTTTAACGGATCAGCCTCATACTCTTTCTTTAACGAAACAGCCCCACAATCTTTCTTTAGAGGAACAATCTCATTCTCTTTCTTTAACGGAATAGTCTCGTACTCGTTCTTTAAGGTTCTGTCTCTTACAGCCTCATACTCTTTCATTAACGAGAAAGCCTTATAATCTTTCTTTAAGGGAACAGCCTCATTCTCTTTCTTAAATGGAACAGCCTCAATTCACTTCTTTAACGGATTCAGCCTCATACTCTTTCTTTAACGGATCAGTCTCATACTCGTATTTTAAGGGATCAGCTTCAAACACTTTCTCTAGCGGAACAGCCTCATACTCTTTCTTAAACGGATCAGCTTCATACGATTTTTTAAGGGAACAGCTTCACATTTTATCTTTAAGGTAACAGCGTCATACTCTTTCTTCAGGGTAACAACCTCATACTCTTACTTGAACGGAACAGCCTCATACATCTTTTTCTTTAACGAAACAGTCTCATACTCTTTCTTTGAAAGAACAGTCTCAAACTCCTTCTTTGACGGTTCACTCTCAAACTCATTTTTGAACGGAACAGTCTCAATCTCTTTCTTTCGCGGAACAATCTCATACACTTTCTTAAACGGAACAATCACCTTCTCATTCGTTAACGTATCAGCCTCATACTCTTTCTTTAACGAAACAGCCCCACAATCTTTCTTTAAGAGAACAATCTCATTCTCTTTCTTTAACGGAACAGCCTCATAATCTTTCTTCAAGGTAACAGCCTCATACCTTTTCTTTAAAGGAACAGCCTCATACATCTTTTTCTTTAACGAAACATACAGGTAAACAAGCAAAACAGCCAAACAATCTTTCTTTAAGGGAACAATCTCATTCTCTTTCTTTAACGGATCAGCCTCATGCATTATTTTAACGGATCAGCCTCATACACTTTCTTTAAGGGATCTGTTTCATAAACTTTCTTTAACGGAACAGCCTAATACTCGTTTTTAAACGGATCAGCCTCATACTCTTTCTTTAAGGGATAAGCTTCATACAATTTTTTTAATGGAACAGCTTCACATTTTATCTTTGAGGGAACAGCCTCATACTCTTTCTTCAAGGTAAAAGCCTCATACTCTTTTTTTAAAGGAATAGCCTCATACTACTCTTTCTTTAACGAAACAGTCTCATACTCTTTCTTTGAAGGAACAGTCTCAAATTCCTTTTTGACGGTTCACTCTCAAACTCGTTTTAGAATGGAACAGTCTCATAATCTTTCTTTAAGGGAACAATCTCATACTCATTCTTAAACGGAACAATCACCTTCTCATTCGTTAACGGATCAGCCTCATACTCTTTCTTTAACGAAACTGCCCCACAATCTTTCTTTAAGGGAACAATCTCATTCTCTTTCTTTAACGGAACAGTCTTGTACTCGTTCTTTAAGGTTCGGTCTTATACTCTTTCTTTAAGGGAACAGCCTCATACTCTTTCATTAATGAAAAAGCCTTATAATCTTTCTTTAAGGGAACAGCCTCAGTCTTTTGCTTAAACGTAACAGCCTCAATTCATTTCTTTGACGGATTCAGCCTGATACTCTTTCTTTAACGAAACAGCCTCATACTCTTTATTTAAGTAAACAGCTTCATACTCTTTCTCTAACGGAACAGTCTCATACTCTTTCTTTGAAGGAACAGTTTTATACTCTTTCTTAATGGGAACAGCCTCATACCGTTTCTTAAAGGAATAAGACTCATACTCTTTCTTTAACGGAACAGTCTCATACCCTTTCTTTAACGGATCACCCTCATACACTTTCTTTAACGGATTGCCTTCATACTCTTTCTTTAAGGGAACAGCCTCATCCTCTTTTTAACGAAATCAGCCTCATACTCTTTCTTTAACGAAACAGTGTCATACTTCTTCTGTAACAGATCAGCCTCATACTCTTTCCTTAACAGAACAATCGTATACTCCTTTTAACGGATCAGCCTCATACTCTTTCTTCAACGGAACAGCCTCATACTCGTCTTTAACAGAACTGCCTCATACTCTTTCTTTAACGTAACAGTCTCATACTCTTTCTTTAACGAAACAGCTTCGTACTCTTTCTTTAAGGAAACAGCCTCATACTCTTTCTTTTACGGATCCGTCTCATACTTTCTTTAAGGAAACAGTCTCATATTATTTCTTTAAGGAAATCGCCTTATACTCTTTCAATAAGGAAACAGTCGCATACTCTTTGTTGAAAGCAACAGCCTCATACTCTTTCTTTAAGGAAACAACCTCATACTCTTTCTTTAACGAAACAGTCTCATACTCTTTCTTTAAGAAAACAGTTGCATACTCTTTGTTAAACAGAATAGTGTCATTCTCTTTCTGTAACGGAACTGTCTCATACTCTTTCTTTAGCGGGACAGTCTCATACTCTTTCTTTTACGAAACAGCCTCATACTCTTTCTTTAACGAGACAGCCTTATACTCTTTCTTTGAAGGAGCAGTCTCAAACTCCTTCTTTGACGGTTCACTCTCAAACTCATTTTTGAACGGAACAGTCTCATACTCTTTCTTCCATGGACCAATCTCATACTCTTTCTTTAACGGATCCGTCTTTTATTTTTTCTTTAACGGAACAGTCTCATTCTTTTTTCTTTAACGGATCAGCCTCATACTCTTTCTTTAACAAAACAGCCCCATACTCTTTCTTTAACAAATCAGCCTCATACTGTTTCCCTAAGGAAGCAGTCTCATACTCTTTCTTTAAATGAGCAGTCTCGTACTCTTTCTTTAAGGATCCGTCTCGTAATCTTTATTTAACGATTCAGTCTCATACTCTTTCTTTAACAAAACAGCCTCATACTCCTTCTTTAACAAAACAGCCTCATACTCTTTCTTTAACAAAACAGCCTCATATTGTTTCCCTAAGGGAGCAGTCTCATACTCTTTCTTTAACGGAGCAGTCTCGTACTCTTTCTTTAAGGATCCGTCTCGTAATCTTTATTTAACGATTCAGTCTCATACTCTTTCTTTAACAAAACAGCCTCATACTCCTTCTTTAACAAAACAGCCTCATACTCTTTCTTTAAAAAAACAGCCTCATATTGTTTCCCTAAGGGAGCAGTCTCATACTCTTTATTTAACGATTCAGTCTCATACTCTTTCTTTAACGTAACAATCTCTTTCCCTTTCTTTAGCGGACCCGTCTCATACACTTTATTTAACGGATCAGCCTCATTCTCTTTCTTAAACATACGGTAACTTGCTATTCTCAAATGACGACCAGGCTGAAGTACTTAACTCTGTCTTTTGGCACTGTCGTATTCACTCCAAAACAGAACTCTTTCCTGGTGGACGGATAGCTCAGTGGTTTGCACACTGGCCTTCCAATCCTGAGGTTAGGTGTTCGAACCCCGGCAGCTACTCTGGAATTTTCAGAAACGCTTTTCAGTGTTTCCCACCCAACTAGAGGTGTACTGGTCAGGGACCCAGGCACTCCTTGCGTGTATCAGTGCTATACACTGGGCACGTTAAAGAACCAGGCTGTCTATTCGCAATGAGCTAGGCTAAGTTAGCCGGACAAGCCTGTATCTGATTTCTGATCTCTCTGTCGTGGGGAATTTGTCTCACTCTGTCCCTCTGGTCAGATCGCTCTGTGTCTGTTCTAGTAGAGGATGAATTATGCGCCCTGTGTGGCTGCATTTGAACTATGTAAAGCGCCTTTAAACATGAAATTGATCATGAAAAGGGCGCTATATAAATCTGGTATAATAATAAGCCATTTTCACCAATGAAAATAACAGGCCAAGCACCCTGAAAGTCTAGGAACTGTTTTCTTTAGAAGTGAACAAAATTCTTAAGAAAACACTTCTTAGCATTTCGATTGTTTAAGTTTGCTCGTTTACTTGAGCCCCATTATGCCTCTATCATGTTACTTAAAATAATTTTGTTTCGGAAAGAGGAAATTGCGTCAACAAATGCTTACTGTTTAGTTTGTATGGTGGCGGAAGACACCAACAGTAACGTTGGGCATTTCTAAGACACAGACAGATATCTAATCAGAAACATGGGTTTTCAGCAAACCAGAATTTTAACCCTTGCGATGAATCCGTGTTGCTTTCGGAGGAGAAAGGAGTCAAGGTTATAGGCTTTTTTCAAAAATTTTATCAAGTATAGAGAAGACATCTACCGAATTTAACCAATTATATAAATGCGATAAAAGTACATAAAGTATATTTTAGGATGTGTATTTTTGAATGATAATAATGTCCCTGAAGTACTGAATGATTATACACCATTACCTTCATGTAAGTGTTTGTTTTGTCCTCGTATACTTATCTTATCGTGACCATGTATTTTTAAGTACATATCTATTATACACATATCAATAAATACCCAAATAATGGGTTTGTTTTATTGGGTGCTACGTCTTTTGAACGTGGCTGTTCCTGTTGAATTTTTATCTTTTTTATATGTTTGCATTACTACTTAATCTATTAGATAAATCTTTTTCTAAAAGATTATCCATGCTGTGTTCTGTTCAAACACTATTGTTATAAATCCGTGTCAGTTATTTAGATAAATTGAAACGTAGTGTTTTAGCTTCAAGTTGGATCTAAGCTCCATAATAGCATCTCAATACTCTCAATTCTCTTTTCTTTCGCATTGCCTATATTTAACAATTTTGTAGCTTACCTTACCTTTCACACACAGTCTATCAAATACAATTTTAGAATAAATAATTTGTTAGTAATAATATGGAATAGAGGAGAACAAATGAAAGTGAACAAAGTAATACTGAAAACGGTTCTGACGAAAGAAGCAAAGAAATGTGCAACACAGATTTTTAATAACATTATTATAGGGCTGTCACTAAAGCTGATTCGTATCCATACTAAAAGCTGGTTTCAAAAACTGAACGAACTATCTCATTTGATAAATCTATTGCTGCAAAAAAAGTGCTATTTTAGAACATTTTTCTAACACGCTTCATGGTCCAATTCTTGCGCATTTGAACTCTGATTCGTAGTAAACGGGACAATAAACCACGTAAATACCTTGATTATTTAAAAAGTTACTGAATGTTATATTTTTATTCTTTTCACTATCCCTTATTGTCATCTTGTCTTCTTTCATTTATCAAATTACATCGAGTAGTTCCCATGAGCGGATCCAAATTTATTGTCTTAAATTTTCAAAATGTGAAAAAGTAAGAACAAAAGGCAGTTAATTATAAAACTATTCAAAAAGAATTAAAATGATTGAGCTCTTTACTTTATTTTGTGTATCAAGTTACATTAGACTCCTCTTTGCGAAGATAAACCTATAGTCTTAAATTGCTCGGGAAGGACTGACGGACGGACGGATGGAACGGCGGACTAGACGAAGTAATTACAAATATAGCGCTTACCCCTACAAACTCTTTAGTTTTAGTGAGGGATTATTGACTAAATGTATACTTACTTAATATTTATATTCCGACATAAATTTAACTCTTCTAGTAAGTCTAGTAAGGTTTTGGTTAAATCTGGTTCGAAAGGTAATCTTTAGACCCAGGATAAGATAAGTACGCTACATTTCTCTGTTTACATAAAAACAGTTCTCTTGTCTTAATGAATCACACTTGAAATGACCTTCGATAACATGCAGCTTATATGATAGTGTATTTTCATATTCTTATTCGTATAAGATGTAAATTCTATATAAACATTTTACTGAATGACAAAACACATGATCCAAAATACGTCAGGTAGCAATGAAGCTAGTTTATCAACGTGTTCCCCCGTTCCAAAGTTAATGCCTATGATCACTTGTGGATTTCTTCTCAAAGCGGAAAGTTACCACATAATCTTAATTGTGTTTTCCTGGCATAAAATGAAAACTAAAAGCAGAAAATTAAGTTTTGGTTACTTAATGTTCGTAAGTTGCGGAATGTATCTACCATATTACATTACCGAAGAAGACAAATGTTAAAATATCAAACTTTCCACTATCTGAATTTGTTTCTATTTCTTCAAATCTTTAACAGTGCATATCGATAGTTTATATCGTTTCAAACTTAAATGGCGGCATATCTTGAATATCATTTAATTAAAGAGATCATGCACAAGGACATTATTACAAAAAGTGCGCACCAAATTTTGTTATCAGTCTGTCAATAACCTTGATCAATAAGTTATATTTGTACACTTATTTAATGCGTATAAACCTTTCATGTCAATAAATTCAATATTTTAGAGACACTTATTGTTTGGCTGCATTCTGCATTATCAAGTAGAATTAAATAGCAAAGGTAAATCATAAAGAAAATATCATTTAATAGTAAAATAATTATAGGTCAGATAATGGAATCAGACTGAAGATTTATTTTCTTAATTTTTGTAGATAGATAATGAAGTTCAACTATTTAGTTGTTTTGTTCACAGTTTTACTACTGGTTTTTAATTTCTTTTGGTCAGATGTAAATAAATGCTGTCAGGTGTCGTACTTACAAAACAATATAGGGTTGATTTGGGTAAAACTGAAATTTGATTTGATATAACGATAATAGTACATGTTGGCATTTTAGTTTCTGACTTAGTCCAAGACAACTATTATATAAGTGTCATCATGATTAATATTCATTTTAACATTGAGCGAGATAAGACGAGCTGTTCAAGATAAAGAAGGAGGATTGTAAAAGGAACACGAAAATATGTTCCATAAAGAAAATATCATTTAATAGTAAAATAATTATAGGTCAGAAAATGGAATCAGACTGAAGATTTATTTTCTTAATTTTTGTAGATAGATAATGAAGTTCAACTATTTAGTTGTTTTGTTCTCAGTTTTACTACTGGTTTTTAATTTCTTTTGATCAGATGTAAATAAATGCTGTCAGGTGTGACGTTAAACAAACCGAAATTAAAATACTACTGCAGCACTTGGTCCATTCTCATATATGTTTAACAAACAATGAAGATATTTCTCTGAGATAGCTATCAAAACTACATCATCTGCATGTAATAACTACTTTCCCATCATCAAAATGCATTCCTTTTACAGCCTACAACTTCTGACAAATTCATGTATAGGCCTAAATGAATGATAAAAAAGATTTTTAAAAAGCTGTAACAAAGAGCTAGGTTGTTTAAACCAATAATAACTATCGACTGGTATAAACAAGCTCGTAATAAAATGTATTAACTTCACGGATAACAAAAATTCTGATAAAGGGACTACACTGCACGTATGGATTCAGGATGAATATCAAGTTTAACTAACGTTGCGCTCTATGCCACGCACTAAACAGTGCTATACCAAAGACGTGTTTGTTAATAAAACTGATAAAGTTATCATTTTTTAACATTCTCCCAGTACTTTGTCTTTAAGTTCTCACTTTTTTTTTTATCACAACCGTTTCTCTTACTTCTGCTATCGTATTTAGTGTCATCATGATTAATATTCATTTTAACATCGAGAGAGACAAGGGGAGCTGTTAAAGATAAAGAACGAGGATTGTAAAAGAAACAAGAAAATATGTTCCATTGAGCATTTTTTCTTCATTTAACTGCGCATTGTCTTTAAAGGTGGTTACTCAGATTTTGGTCAACTAATGGATTTGCTCAAAACTTAACCAGCTGATCATTTACACTTATTCGTATTCACTGAGTTTTTAATACACCGGAATTATCTTTAGAATTTGATTTTCCTAACCTTGTTGTCCTGCCAAGATTGCGTTAACTTAGCATTAGTGTAAATCAAAATAATATATTTTGCCTAAGGAATAATAGGAATATTAGCTTTATTATATTAGAGGTGCATTGACAATTACATACGTTGTCAACTTAATGATTAATAAGAAATGCAAGTTTATAAAATCATCATTACCTCCATTTGTCTATCTCGGTTGCGCAACCAAGATAGATTGAAAATAGGTGAATTCCGACGCTACAAGCTGTTTTAAAACTTGCCTTTTGTTTCAGGTAGTTTGAAAATCTCCATATTTATTAAACCTTCAAGCTCGTAATATGCATCGCAACATGAATACGATAATTTACAGATAAATAAGATGTATGACAGATGCACTGTTCTAAAGTACATTTTATCCCTTTAATGTTTGATATTGTAATATCTTTTCGCAGGAAGAGTTTCTTGCGTGTAGTCTTTCCTTTCGAACGTAGGCTGCATTTACCACTAAGATTGCTTTTCATTAGACATAAACATTTCAGTTCACAAAAGAAACGTTATTCTCGTAATTAAACATTTCTTTTCTTTCCTCAGTCTCTTCTTCGTCTAGAAGAAAAAATACATCTAATTTTATCGTCCTACTTTTTGGCACTATTTCTTTAACAGAAAAGTCTTATTCTCTTCCTTAAACAGAAACGTCTCATACTCTTTCTTTACCGGAACAGTCTCATCCTTTTTCTTTAACGGGTCTTCTCTGTCTCTAACGGTTCAGTCTAATTCTCTGTCTTTAACGGAAGAGTCTCATTCTCTTTCTCTAACAGAACAGGTTCATTCTCTTTCTTTAATGGGTCAGTCTCTTTCTCTAACGGAACAGTCTAATTCTCTTTCTTTAATGGGTCAGTCTAATACATGTTCTCTGACGAAACAGTCTAATTCACTTTCTTTAATGGGTCAGTCTCTTTCTCTTTCTCTAACGGAACAGTCTCGTTCTCTTTCTTTATTGTGTCAGTCAAATACACTTTCACTAACGGAACAGTCTCATTCTCTCTCTATAATGGGTCAGTCTTTTTCTCTTTCTCTTACGGCACAGTCCCGTTCTCTTTCTTAACGGGTCAGTATTATTCACTTTCACTTACGGAACAGTCTCATTATCTTTCTTTATACCCCAGTCACACATACGGCGCGGATAGCTACGTCTAATCACGGATAGAAACGAAGTAATCCGTATCGATCCGTACCTGAGCCGTACGGATTGGTACGGATTGATACTACTTTAAGGTACGGCTCAGGTACAGATCGATACGGATTACAACGTTTCTATCTGTGGCTAGACTTAGCTATCCGCGCCGTATGTGTGACTGTGGTATTAGATTGGCCAGTCTCTTTCTCTTTCTTTAACGTAACAGTCTCATTCTCTTTCTTTAATGGTTCAGTCTAATAAACTGTCTCTAACGGAAAGTCTCATTCTCTTTCGCCAACGGAACAGTCACATTCTCCTTCTTAAACCGTGGTGGCAAAACCACCTGACTTATTATCTAAGACTGCGAGTAAAATCGAACAAAAAGTGGCTCGATTCAGGTAACATTATTGTCGTTTATTTTAATACTCGGTGGATTTTCACAAACCAAAGACTAACCCTGTTCCAAACAAAGATACACCCTCGACAGCCGGAAATATAAAGGGAATTGCTGAGATTTATTTACAAAAAATGAAAAAGCCACTAGCAACTTGAATTGCACATAATTTCCTTATTATATCTCGGTTTTGACCCAAAGGAAAATATGAAAGTAAATGCTAGACTCGTTTCTGGAAAAACACAACTTTGCTATGGTTCTGAGCATTCTCAGAGTGCTTTGGCCGAGAGCAACCACAAATTGTGTCGTTGAATAAGACTATTTTCTGATTGAAACTGCCATTTGAGCAGCATTGGTCATTTATTTAACTTATGTCAGAATATTTCATGACCGGACCGATTTTTAGTGCAAAGCCAAAGCTGGTCTGATTAAGGTTGAACCTACATATCTAATGGTATAATTATTTTTACTTCTATTAACACCGATCCAAAGTATATGTGTAATTCAAATAATAAGTTTCCTTTCAAATTTCAGGCTACCATACAGTCAGCCCTACATTACCGTGAAGCTAGCTGCTAGCAGAGAAACCCCAATTCAAGGCAAAACTTTATTACTAGTAAAACTAAATATTTCAAAATTAAAGAGACATCTGCTACAGTAACTGGGTCTCATTCATATTTCAATGTTATATGTTCACGTCTAAAAGTGAAGAGAAATAAATACACTGCAAGAAATCTTTAGAGGGACTTTTAACTGGCTCGAAACAATCACATTACTGTTACAACATTTTTTATATAGTGAAACTTATTCAGAACTAAAATGTAAATTATCATGAATTTCAAGAGGCATCTCCTGTTATAGATTGCTAACAGGGAACTTTGTTTTGCAATACTTCTACCACATGTTAAAATAATAAGTTTTCCTTCCAGATTTCAGTCTATCATAGTCCTGTCGTATCACCGAGCATCGTGCTAGCTGAGAAAACCAAATTCAAGGTAAGACTTGATTACTCGTGGTTACTCAAGTGTTATGTGTTTTGTTTTCAAAAGTAAGCTTGGACATTTACTTAATGGTCCACATAAATAATCGGTAGTGTTTATACTGTTACAGAAATTAGAGACGATGTTAGAAAAATGATGCAGAATTCAATGAAAGGACTGAAAAGGATAATAAAGTATCAAAAGCTCAGAACGCAAAATTACAAAATGAAGTAAACGCGTTATCATTAAAGCTGTGTGAAGTTGAAACTACATTGACAAACAATACAAGAATGCCTCGAAAAACAGAGTAAAATAAAAAATCTTAAAGTTTTCAATATTCCTGAAACTTTAAACGAAAAATCGATAGAATTAGAAGAGAAAGTTACGGATAAAATTACAAAGGCTTTCTCAGACTGAAATTTCTTTTGAGAATGTATATAGGCTCCCGGGAAAAACTTCCCCTAAAACAATGTTAGTCAAATGTTCAAATTTGAAAGTTAAAGAGAAAATCCTGGGTGCATTTCGTGAGAAGCGCAAGGGTGGCAAATCGGATTTTTACAGTTTCGAATTGGGGAAGATCTACCGGAACGGAGTTCGAAAGCTCGTAGGGACCTTTTCCCCTTCTTTCAACAATGTCGCAAAGAAGAGAGACATGTCTACTTTAAGGATGACTATCTTATAGTAGATGGTCAAAAATATGATTTCGACAAAGAGAGGAAAACTGTTGTCCCTTGTAAAAAATAGGGGTGAGCTGACACCCAAAATACAATACCGTGATTGAAATATGTTCAATAAATATCCGAGATCTAAGAAAATACTGGGACCAGGAGGAATTCCTAAATTATTGCAAACAGTTCGACGTGGTAAGTGTATGTGAAACATGACAAATATTATTTGACGATTTTAACGAATTTATTCCAGGCTATAAAAGCTATGACAGTACGCGTTCTAGAACAAAAGGTCATCGAGGGTCAGGTGGTGTCTCGGTGTTTATCAAGAACTGGTTAGTTGTCATAAATAATCTGTTGTTAATGAATATAATGACACTGATAAAGATATTATTTTTCTGCTTTCAAAGTTTTTGATAAAAGCATTTCATACACGAAAGTCAAAAGTTAATGACTAAACAATGATAGTTGAATTTCAATATGTTGGCACTGTACTTGTATATATGCTTTATGTCGTTTTTATTTAGTGAACTGTTTCAACATATTTGTAAATTATACCAGTAGTATATGACACCATTTTAACGGCATTTTATTTAAATATGTACACAATTAGTTTACTTGAAGATTACATAGAGACTAGCACATACTGTGAAATCATTTAATTTCATGGGCATGAAATTTCTTGGTTTTGGTCTAAACGGCAATTTCGTGCGGATATGAATTCGTGGATTTCAACTTTTGAACACAAAACGAATGGGAATTAAATTGTTCGTTGGGATTAAATTTCGTGAATTGACTCAACCACGAAATCCATGAAATTTAGTCCCCCATAAATATTTATGATTTAACTGTAGTAAGACTGGATTATATGTATATTACAATTTAAACACGTTGCTTAATGATATAATTATTTTATAACAAGGTTTGTTAACGGAAACAAATATCCCACAATACTACTCTGTACGATAAAACTTGCCATGTTAAATGTATTTTGGGCCCGATGCCTTTTAGTACGAATAAACTGTATTGTATTGTATTGTATTGTATTTAAAGGACCAGCCTTATACTCTTTCTTTAACGAAACAGCTCATACTCTTTATTTAAGGGAACAGCCGCATACTCGTTCTTTAACGAAACAGACTAAGTATAATCTGAAAAGAAGATCCCTCGGAAGCACCGAGAACAAGGCAAACAGTCAAAATTGCAGACTCGGTTTGATTGAGTCTGTTCATGAGCAGTAATGGAAAATGCAACACTGCCCACACCCCCTAGCACCGGCTGAAGCAGTATTCAATCTTCAAATCTAAATGAGTTGAAATTAATGATCCCGAAGGACCAGAAAATATAACAACACTGAGATGAAGTCGGGGCGACATTTTACGGCCGCCGCACAGCACTTAACATCGTTGTGAAGTAAATATAATCTGAAAAGTAAAACTCTTTATTTAAGGGAACAGCCTAATACTCTTTCATTAAGGGAACGGCCTCTTACTCTTTCTTTAAGGGAACAGTCTTATACTCGATCTTTCTTAAAAGGAACCGTCTTATAATCTTTCTAAAATGGAACAGCTCATACTGTTTCTTTAAAGAAACAAACACATACACTTTCTTTAACAAAACAGCCTCTTACTCTTTCTTTAACGGAACAATCACATACTCTTTCTCTAAGAGAATAGCCTCATACTATTTTCTTTAACGGAACAGCCTCATACTCTTTCTTTAAGGGAACAGCCTAATACACTTTCTTTAAGGGAAAAGCTTCATGCTCCTCTTTTATGGGAACAGTCTCGTACTCATTTTATTAAAGGAACAATCTTACACTCTTTCTTAAAGGGATCATCCTCATACTCTTTCTTTAAGGGAACAGCCTCATACACTTTCTATAGCGAAATAGCATCGTTCTCTTTCTTTAAAGGAACAGCCCCATAGTCTTTCTTTAAGGTGAGTCCTCATACTCTTTCTTAAATGGGACAGCCTCGTACACTTTCTTTAACGGATCAGCTTCACACAAACACAAAGGATTGCTCACTAAAATAAAACTGAAAAAAAAACTCAAACAAGAAAGTTATTGTTGAATTACATACGATTTATTGTGTACATTCAAAGTCAGCAATTAATATTTTTTGTGCGAAAATAATAGCGCTCTACCTTGTCCAAACATTTATCAATATCCTACAGATTCTAACTTAAAGAAAAAAGAGAAATAAGTTCACTGTCTTTATTTCCATTTTGCATATGTAAGCTAACACACAGTATTTGGTTTGCTACAAAGTACTGCATATGAAAAGACATGGTGGTCAAGGAAGGCCACATTCCAAAACTAAAAGAGCATAATTTTATTCCCCATTAAACATTTATTGTTACAGAAATCGAGTGGCTTGCAATAAGGGCATAGAAATGGTTCCATTATTAATTTTCAACTTGGTATTCATGAACTACAATGCATATAAATATCAAAACACATTCAACAAATTTTTGAAAATGTTTTGTCTTAAAAATTATATAGAGTAACTTACATACACGAACTTATCCAAAGTTATGTCATAATAATAGAGGTCCTGTAAAATACATACAGATTATTTAACGACAAGTCAGATAATAAATATCTCAATAAGAGTCAATACAATATTTAATGATTGTAATTATGTTTTGGTTACTGTATCTATCAGCTATTCAAACTTTGATAAAATAAGTGCACCGTGCTAACGCTTGTTTTTTCATATATATAAACGATTGTCTCTTGACAATAAGCAATACAATACAAAACAATACAGATTGGTATCAGTCGTTGGAGTCCTTGAAAATAAATATCTTTGCCATAAATTCCTCTTTGTAAGCACTTTCTAAACAAAAGTAACGGTATCTCTTTCCTTCCACTCTATCTCTGTTGAGATGAGCCAAGACAGAGAAAAAAATTATGAGAAAATATGACCGTCATTATGAAGAAAGAAAGAATCTTTACTACAGAGTTCTGCATCTCAACAGACTTGCAACTCTAAAACCAATACAAAAATGTTATACTTCATCAAGGTTTAATAACAGTTACTCTAATAGACCAGGCAATACTTAAACCTTCTCAACGATATAATGTTGACGTCACGTCGACGTCATATTTAGCGCCATGTACGTATCGACAAATAGCGCTTTCAAATTTGATCAAATATTTTACTTTATAACGCGTTTAAAACGAAATGTCACATAGCACAACTGTCTTGATTGATTACACATACACCGAGTTGGTAATTCGCTGTGCAGAATAATTTGCCATCATTTGCGCTTTAATTGAACTATTCCGCAAGAGGAATTACCATTTCCGGTCCAGGCGTGCATAAACAAATGAGCGTGACGACCTAACATTTGGCGCCATACATCCGCGAAGAAAGAGTTGTATCATATTTTGAACTAATTTTTATTATAAAAGTCAGAATCTAACTAATTTATAGCAAAGCCGTAAACTGTATACACTCCGGTCGTTATACAACGTACGAAATAATTCAGTCGGGCTACGCCCTCGTGAAATTATTATTTATTTTTTGGTTGGGGGAGGGGGTTTAACGCCCTCCAACGTAATTATGGGTCTTGCGGAGACTTTCCAGCTTTGATGGTGGAGGAAGACCCAAGGTTTCCGTGCATTATTTCATCACGAGCGGACACCTAGGTAGAACCACCGACCTTCCGTAAGCCAGCTGGATGGCTTCCTCACACGAAGAATTCAACGCCCCGAGTGAGGCTCGAAACGCATCGATAAGGGGCAAGTGATTTTAAGTCAGCGACCTTAACCACTCTGCCACGGAGGCCCCCACGTGAAATTATTACGCTCGACGTATAACAGCCTATCGTGTATAAATAGTTAATAGTGTTAAAACACTGTTTTGCAATAGATTATTACTTAATTACACACAATAAGCTATACAATTCTCTGTAGTATTATATAAAAAATATACGGGCTAAAACATATTATATATATATTTAAAAGATCAATGGATAATTTAGTATACCAAATTGAATCAATTCGCGAATTAATTAAGCTAGTGATATGCATCGAAATACGAGTAGAGTATTTGTACCCGGTACGGTATTTTACTGATAAATACGATGATTGTTAAATGCACTGTTCTAAAGGACATTTGATCCCTGTTTAAATGTTTCATATGTAATATTATCTCGCAGAAAGAGTTTCTTGCGTGTAGTCTTCTTCTTTTAAACTCTGGATGCATTTAGAGCACTATTTTTCCACTAACTTTGCTTTCCATTGGGCATAAAGGTCCGTCTCATACTCTTTCTTGAACGAATCAGTGTCATTTTCTTTCTTTAACGGATAAGTCTCATACTCTTTCTATAATGGAACAGTCTCATACTCCATCATAAACGGAACAGCCTCATACTATTTCTTAAATGGAACAATCTCACTCTCTTTCTTAAACAGAACAGTCTTCTTCTCTTTTTTAAATGGAACAGTCTCATTTTCTTTCTTTAACGGATAAGTCTCATACTCTTTCCTTAATAGAAAAGTCTCATACGCCTTCTTTAACGGCTTTGTCTCATTCTCTTTCTTAAACGAAACAGTCTCAGTTTCATTCTTTAACGGAACTGTCTCATACTCTTTCTTTAACGGAACAGTCTAAAATTATTTCTTAAACGGAAAAGTCTCATTTTCTGTCTTCAATGGCACAGTCTCATTTTCTTTCTTAAACGGAACAGTCTCATTCTCTTTCATAAATAGGTCAGTCTCATTCTCTTTGTTTAACAGATTAGTCTCATACGCTTTCTAGAACGGGTCAGTCTCATACCCGTTCTGTAACGGATCTGTCTCATACTGTTTCTTTAACGGATCAACCCCATTCTTTTTCTTTAACGGATTAGTTTCATACTATTTTTATCGGGTCAGTCTAACACTCTTCCTTAAATGCAGTATATAACTCTTTCTTTAGCGGAGCAGTCCCATTCTCATTCTGTAACGGATTTGTCTAACATATTTCTTTACCAGGTCAGTCTCATACTCTTTCTTGAACGGACTCGTCTCATTATCTTTTTTTACCGGGTCCGTTTCATACACTTTCTTTAGTGGATCCGTCTCATTATCTTTCTTAAACGGGTCAGTCTCATATTCTTTCTTTAACGGATCCTTCTCATAATTTTTTTTTTACCGAGTAAATCTCACGCACTTTCTTGAACGGATCCGTCTCATAATATTTCTTAAACGGGTCAGTCTCATAATCTTTTTTAAACGGATCCCTCTAATAATCTTTCTTTAACGGATCCTTCTCATAACCCTTCTTTAACAGATCAGCCTCTTTCTCTTTCTCTTACGGATTCCTCTCATTGTATTTCTTTTACGGATCAGCCTCTTTCTCTTTCCTTAACGGATCCCTCTCATAATCTTTCTATAACGGATCCTTCAAAAAATGTTCTTAAAAGTATCAGTCTATTTCTCTTCCTTATACGGATTCTTCTCATGATCTTTCTTCAACGGATCAGCCTCTTTCTCTTTCTTTAACGGATCCCTCTCGTAATCTTTCTTTAATGAATCCTTTTCATAATTTTTCTACATAAATTTTGTACTTTCTTTATGTAATTCCGCAGGTAGTTTGCACTTTCTTTATGAAATTATTACAGACAGATTTTAAGGATCGTTTTACTATTATTAATTCCCATGAAAACAGTTTAGAACCTTGAACTAGATAAACTATTTCACTCCTTAACAAAATATTATACATGTACTCCTTAACAAAATATTATACATGTAATCATTAAAAATCATTTACAGTGCTTGAAAATATAACGTACCATATGTCCGTTAAAAAAACACCGTAACCTTCAAATGGACAACGTCCTGCACTTATTGAAATGACCCTTACAACCAACCACCCATAACTCTTAAAAAGGACCTCGGAATTTTCCTATTCAGATTTCCTATCAAATCAAGTAAAACTGGCCTAGGGCTAGACTTCTGAACTAGCACAATAAGGATAGTTAAAGACCATTTCTTGATATATTCGAATGAATTTTACAAGTTTGTTAGCAAAAAATGATGCTTTTGTAGACATTTCTCATTCTCATTTCTACTGAATTAATTATTTTTATGTTTTAAACATCTTTTCTCCATAGACGCAACAAAATATTTCACATGCCTTTGTAGATAATTATTATAAACATATGTTGCAAAAATGGTACTTGGTCACAGAGGGAAAAATGGTAAAAAATGAAAAAAACTACATACAGGGTGTCAGCAAATGAATTTCACTTAAAATATTTTGACACTTATTGCATGTGTTTATTCAATCTTACATATCTACAGCCTTATTCCTTTTTTTGTAAATATTTCAAGCATAGAAAACACTGCAATAAATAAATAGTAAACATAGACAAAGTCATGCGTGAAATATATATATATATCTTACAAATTTTTCAATCATGTCTGCTGCCTCTTGACAGTGTAAGTCCGTCGATTGTGTGTCATCAGGATTGTTTGTTTTGGGTTTAACGCCGTTTTTCAACAGTATTTCAGTCATGTAACGGCGGGCAGTTAACCTAACCAGTGTTCCTGGGTTCTGTACCAGTACAACCTGTTCTCCGCAAGTAACTGCCAACTTCCCCGCATGAATTATCAGAGGTGGAGGACTAATGATTTCAGACACAATGTCGTTTATCAAATAGTCACGGAGAACATACGCCTCGCCCGAGGATCGAACTCGCGACCCCGCGATCCGTAGACCAACGCTCTTACCTACTGAGCTAAGCGGGCGGGCTTTCATCAGGATTGAGACAACTGCGTTTCATCAGGATTGAGACAACTGCGTCTGTCGCAAGTCATGAAACAAGCAAATTGCTTATACATATACAACTAGATGTATGTGTCTTTTACCTAAACATGACAAAGAGATATAGACAAACTTCTATTGGAATAGTGCCACTGTGGCGCAAATGCCTTTTTTACCCGTTGTATGATACAATTATGGCACACCTAGAATGCATTTTAAGAGCAACCTTTGCTTTAATTCGAACCAAAGAAGCACTGGATCCAGCATCCTCAACTCTTACAGTACTTCACTAGACACCAACTCCTGAACTGACCCGGGTGCCTTCAGAACTGACACTGACACCCCTCGATTTAACACCAATTCACCAACAAGTCTGAACTGAAACTTATTCCGAAACTGACCGAAATAGTAGTAACGACCCCCAAGGAATATCGACATAAATGTCTAATGTCATAAAAAGCTAGTGAAGTTCTGTTCCATTGATATATTGGACGAGTCATTATTTTATTACTACATTGTATTATTATGTTGTTTTATTTAAATGTTTGCTAGGCATTAAAAAAATACAGGACTAATGTGCATGGCCATGTGGCGTAGCGCTATTATCTAAGCACAAAGGACAGTGCCTACAGATAATTTCGAAAACTGAAAAACCAAACAAACTAAAAATGCAATATCAAGTGACCTTGAAAAGAGCAAACGATGCATCTTGAACGTGCCCAAATGTGTCATTAAATGCTCAAACTCAGGCACCCCTGAACCCAGTGACCTAGGCAGTCCCCTAAGTCATGGAATGGCATTGAAATTTGGGCAAAATCCCTAGCATAATGTCCGATGTCCTTGAAGTAATTGAAAATGCTAAAACCTTTGAAAATTCAATGTATTGCTTTCACTGATTACGGCATTGCAAAAAAATCTAAATGTTTGAATTAACATGAAATAATGTAAAACATTCGTAAGGTGAAAATAATATGCTCACTCGAATGAAATTAAACATGAAGGGTTTTGATCTAGGTAAAGGTTATATCCCTTCTACTTAAACGGTAACCTACTAGTTTACGTTATACAACGTATAAAATCTTAAAAGGAAATCACCACTAACCTTTAAAATGACACATTGAAATGTTGTAGCTTTTTTGGGACCTTCTACACCTTCTACGCCCACTATCGGATCATCAACAAGCTCTTCTGTTGGTGATGGATCCATCATTTCTATTATAGCTGGTGCTGGCGTCGGAGCTGTTGCCATTGTGAATCATTGTCCTCTACTGTCTCAAGTCAAGAAAAAATCTGACATTTCACATAATGATACAGAAAAATAAAATCCAGGTATGATCTGGAACATCTTTCAAGGGAATTATTTTAAATTCGTCTAAGTTCGTTTACTTTTACATTTTAACTTACATTAATTAAAATATTAAAGTTAAATGTTTTATTCTGTATAATCTGAAATATTTCTAACATGTCTTCTAAGGAATTAGTCTTACCAACATCCACGTTAGTGCAGATTTCATTTACCCTACATTAATGAAAACATTTAACTTAAATGTTTTATTTAGGAAATAGAGTTTAGTTTTGCATGCTTTGTTGGGAAATAAAACGCGGTTTTGAGTTCATTGCTCAGTACAAAACCTGACACCAATGTGCCGTCCGTCACCGCGTGTGCTTCCTCCAATAAATCACAAGTAACACGTGACACTCATTTGTAATTATTATAAATAAGAATAGTTTTGTGTCGTTATTTTTTTACGTTTATTTCTACGTTTAAGTATTCATTCTCTTCCCTTTTGGGCTAATTTAAGTAAATTTTGAAGTCAAACTCTAACGAGGTCTAAGTTTGAGCACAGCAAAACAACGCCAAGAGTTCAGATTGTGTTGATTGTAGAAAAGACAAAAATTGAGTGGAACAAGCTGTGGGCAGCTTTGCCAAAAAGTAGTGTTCATTAGTTCTGTTATATGACATCTTTAAACGTAATGTATATCGTTTTATACAGGAGAATAGTTGAATATGGCATCAGAGAATAACAGCATATAAGAATATGCGAAATTATTACATGTATATATATAATTTACAAATGATGCAAGCTGTTTCTTGGTCAAAAATACCAGAACTGAAATGGTAACAAGTCTCATAATGCAGTATTCTTATTAGTCAGCTTCACTAAAAAAGCAACCAGTCAGATGTGTTAGCGTTGATACTTTTGGACTTCCACATAAAGACTTACACGAGCCTTCCAACTTCACTCTTTCACCTGTGTTCACGCACTACCTAATTTGACCTCACACGAATGTTCATTAACCTCTTTATTTCCAAACCATTTACAAGTGATTGTGAAGATTGTACCTTGACCGATGTCATATGTTAGTGCTTATAGGTCTTCTTAGTGTTATATTTTGAAAGTGATCTTTATGTGATTTTTTTTTTTGAAACAGTGTTCGAACATCATTAGCACTTAGTTTGAGCAATAAATGTTCACATTTTGATAAAAAGTCATTCGAAATTATGGAAAATAGCAAAACTGTGCATTTTATATTTGTAGAAATTGTTCCTTTTAAAATATATGAGGAGGATATAATTTTAAAACACTTCTGCAGGCAAAGTGTACGTATTCCTCAATAGGTAATTTGAAGTGATATACGATGAGTTTAATGGACATCACTGGTAACCAATACAAGACCTACGACTATAATAGGGTTAATAAAATAGCAGCATGATCTGGGATGCTGTAGGCGACTCAAGTGGATTTTGCCAGATCTGATCACATGAGGCGCGTAAGCGTCGTGTGTGATCCCACCTGGCAAAATAAACGAGAGCCGAATACAAAAGTCCCAGATCTAGATACTGTTATAATGACCCTTTTGTTATATGCCTGCACCTTGTTGTTTGTTGTTTTGTTATCCAACTAAATCTTGTTTTGTTATCCAACGTAATCTTCAGTGTTTATCGATTTTTAAATAGAATATAAGAGTACTTGTTGTGTGTGCCATTTATAGAACGGTGTCAGTTCATGCATATTAAATCAAAGTACACCGGCAACATACAATACAAAAGGTACAATACGTTTTTTTAATAACTTGTGAAATACAAGCCATATTTTGTTGACAGAATTTATATAGGTATATTATAAATGTAGATATTGAAACGCTTCTAACTAGGCTATGTTACCAACAGCATATCAGTTTTCAAGCACTTGGACTGACAGTGGATGCCGATGCCCACTTTATTTTGAATGCCTAGATACTTCTCATCCAGATCATTCTCACATCAGATTTGTGTGTGTTATATCAATATGATTATAAATAACAAAATCAGCTATCTTATCCATTAGCTGTATCCCCGGTTAAGCAAAAGCGGCACAAAAACTATGGTAACCGGAGGAAAAAAGTCGTGCTTTTATGTCATCGCAATTATTATTTTAAAATTCTAAATTCATATTATCTCGCAGAAAGAGTTTCTTGCGTGTAGTCTTCTTCTTTTAAACTTTGGATGCATTTAGAGCACTATTTTTCCACTAACTTTGCTTTCCATTGGGCATAAACGTCCGTCTCATACTCTTTCTTGAACGAATCAGTGTCATTTTCTCTCTTTAACGGATAAGTCTCATACTCTTTCTATAATGGAACAGTCTCATACTCCATCATAAACGGAACAGTCTCATACTATTTCTTAAATGGAACAATCTCACTCTCTTTCTTAAACAGAACAGTCTTCTTCTCTTTTTTAAATGGAACAGTCTCATTTTCTTTCTTTAACGGATAAGTCTCATACTCTTTCCTTAATAGAAAAGTCTCATACGCCTTCTTTAACGGCTTTGTCTCATTCTCTTTCTTAAACGGAACAGTCTCATTTTCATTCTTTAACGGAACTGTCTCATACTCTTTCTTTAACGGAACAGTCTAAAATTATTTCTTAAACGGAAAAGTCTCATTTTCTGTCTTCAATGGAACAGTCTCATTTTCTTTCTTAAACGGAACAGTCTCATTCTCTTTCATAAATAGGTCAGTCTCATTCTCTTTGTTTAACAGATTAGTCTCATACGCTTTCTAGAACGGGTCAGTCTCATACTGTTTTTTTAACGGATCCGTCTCATACTGTTTCTTTAACGGATCAACTCCATTCTTTTTCTTTAACGGATTAGTTTCATAATATTTTTATCGGGTCAGTCTAACACTCTTCCTTTAATGCAGTATATAACTCTTTCTTTAGCGGAGCAGTCCCATTCTCATTCTGTAACGGATTTGTCTAACATATTTCTTTACCAGGTCAGTCTCATACTCTTTCTTGAACGGACTCGTCTCATTACCTTTTTTTACCGGGTCCGTTTCATACACTTTCTTTAGTGGATCCGTCTCATTATCTTTCTTAAACGGGTCCGTCTCATACTCTTTCTTGAACGAATCAGTGTCATTTTCTTTCTTTAACGGATAAGTCTCATACTCTTTCTATAATGGAACAGTCTCATACTCCATCATAAACGGAACAGTCTCATACTATTTCTTAAATGGAACAATCTCACTCTCTTTCTTAAACAGAACAGTCTTCTTCTCTTTTTTAAATGGAACAGTCTCATTTTCTTTCTTTAACGGATAAGTCTCATACTCTTTCCTTAATAGAAAAGTCTCATACGCCTTCTTTAACGGCTTTGTCTCATTCTCTTTCTTAAACGAAACAGTCTCAGTTTCATTCTTTAACGGAACTGTCTCATACTCTTTCTTTAACGGAACAGTCTAAAATTATTTCTTAAACGGAAAAGTCTCATTTTCTGTCTTCAATGGCACAGTCTCATTTTCTTTCTTAAACGGAACAGTCTCATTCTCTTTCATAAATAGGTCAGTCTCATTCTCTTTGTTTAACAGATTAGTCTCATACGCTTTCTAGAACGGGTCAGTCTCATACCCGTTCTGTAACGGATCTGTCTCATACTGTTTCTTTAACGGATCAACCCCATTCTTTTTCTTTAACGGATTAGTTTCATAATATTTTTATCGGGTCAGTCTAACACTCTTCCTTTAATGCAGTATATAACTCTTTCTTTAGCGGAGCAGTCCCATTCTCATTCTGTAACGGATTTGTCTAACATATTTCTTTACCAGGTCAGTCTCATACTCTTTCTTGAACGGACTCGTCTCATTATCTTTTTTTACCGGGTCCGTTTCATACACTTTCTTTAGTGGATCCGTCTCATTATCTTTCTTAAACGGGTCAGTCTCATATTCTTTCTTTAACGGATCCTTCTCATAATTTTTTTTTTACCGAGTAAATCTCATGCACTTTCTTGAACGGATCCGTCTCATAATATTTCTTAAACGGGTCAGTCTCATAATCTTTTTTAAACGGATCCCTCTAATAATCTTTCTTTAACGGATCCTTCTCATAACCCTTCTTTAACAGATCAGCCTCTTTCTCTTACGGATTCCTCTCATTGTATTTCTTTAACGGATCAGCCTCTTTCTCTTTCCTTAACGGATCCCTCTCATAATCTTTCTATAACGGATCCTTCTCAAAAATGTTCTTTAAAGTATCAGTCTATTTCTCTTCCTTATACGGATTCTTCTCATGATCTTTCTTCAACGGATCAGCCTCTTTCTCTTTCTTTAACGGATCCCTCTCGTAATCTTTCTTTAATGAATCCTTTTCATAATTTTTCTACATAAATTTTGTACTTTCTTTATGTAATTCCGCAGGTAGTTTGCACTTTCTTTATGAAATTATTACAGACAGGTTTTAAGGATCGTTTTACTATTATTAATTCCCATGAAAACAGTTTAGAACCTTGAACTAGATAAACTATTTCACTCCTTAACAAAATATTATACATGTACTCCTTAACAAAATATTATACATGTAATCATTTACAGTGCTTGAAAATATAACGTACCATGTCCGTTAAAAAAACACCGTAACCTTCAAATGGACAACGTCCTGCACTTATTGAAATGACCCTTACAACCAACCACCCATAACTCTTAAAAAGGACCTCGGAATTTTCCTATTCAGATTTCCTATCAAATCAAGTAAAACTGGCCTAGGGCTAGACTTCTGAACTAGCATAATAAGGATAGTTAAAGACCATTTCTTGATATATTCGAATGAATGTTACAAGTTTGTTAGCAAAAAAAAATGCTTTTGTAGACATTTCTCATTCTCATTTCTACTGAAATATGAACATTAATTATTTTTATGTTTTAAACATCTTTTCTCCATAGACGCAACAAAATATTTCACATGCCTTTGTAGATAATTATTATAAACATATGTTGCAAAAATGGTACTTGGTCACAGAGGGAAAAATGGTAAAAAATGAAAAAAACTACATACAGGGTGTCAGCAAATGAATTTCACTTAAAATATTTTGACACTTATTGCATGTGTTTATTCAATCTTACATATCTACAGCCTTATTCGTTTTTTTTGTAAATATTTCAAGCATAGAAAACACTGCAATAAATAAATAGTAAACATAGACAAAGTCATGCGTGAAATATATATATATCTTACAAATTTTTCAATCATGTCTGCTGCCTCTTGACAGTGTAAGTCCGTCGATTGTGTGTCATCAGGATTGTTTGTTTTGGGTTTAACGCCGTTTTTCAACAGTATTTCAGTCATGTAACGGCGGGCAGTTAACCTAACCAGTGTTCCTGGGTTCTGTACCAGTACAACCTGTTCTCCGCAAGTAACTGCCAACTTCCCCGCATGAATTATCAGAGGTGGAGGACTAATGATTTCAGACACAATGTCGTTTATCAAATAGTCACGGAGAACATACGCCTCGCCCGAGGATCGAACTCGCGACCCCGCGATCCGTAGACCAACGCTCTTACCTACTGAGCTAAGCGGGCGGGCTTTCATCAGGATTGAGACAACTGCGTTTCATCAGGATTGAGACAACTGCGTCTGTCGCAAGTCATGAACCAAGCAAATTGCTTATACATATACAACTAGATGTATGTGTCTTCAACCTAACATGACAAAGAGATATAGACAAACTTCTATTGGAATAGTGCCACTGTGGTGCAAATGCCTTTTTTACCCGTTGTATGATACAATTATGGCACACCTAGAATGCATTTTAAGAGCAACCTTTGCTTTGATTCGAACCAAAGAAGCACTGGATCCAGCATCCTCAACTCTTACAGTACTTCACTAGACACCAACTCCTGAACTGACCCGGGTGCCTTCAGAACTGACACTGACACCCCTCGATTTAACACCAATTCACCAACAAGTCTGAACTGAAACTTATTCCGAAACTGACCGAAATAGTAGTAACGACCCCCAAGGAATATCGACATAAATGTCTAATGTCATAAAAAGCTAGTGAAGTTCTGTTCCATTGATATATTGGACGAGTCATTATTTTATTACTACATTGTATTATTATGTTGTTTTATTTAAATGTTTGCTAGGCATTAAAAAAATACAGGACTAATGTGCATGGCCATGTGGCGTAGCGCTATTATCTAAGCACAAAGGACAGTGCCTACAGATAATTTCGAAAACTGAAAAACCAAAAAACTAAAAATGCAATATCAAGTGACCTTGAAAAGAGCAAACGATGCATCTTGAACGTGCCCAAATGTGTCATTAAATGCTCAAACTCAGGCACCCCTGAACCCAGTGACCTAGGCAGTCCCCTAAGTCATGGAATGGCATTGAAATTTGGGCAAAATCCCTAGCATAATGTCCGATGTCCTTGAAGTAATTGAAAATGCTAAAACCTTTGAAAATTCAATGTATTGCTTTCACTGATTACGGCATTGCAAAAAAATCTAAATGTTTGAATTAACATGAAATAATGTAAAACATTCGTAAGGTGAAAATAATATGCTCACTCGAATGAAATTAAACATGAAGGGTTTTGATCTAGGTAAAGGTTATATCCCTTCTTCTTAAACGGTAACCTACTAGTTTACGTTATACAACGTATAAAATCTTAAAAGGAAATCACCACTAACCTTTAAAATGACACATTGAAATGTTGTAGCTTTTTTGGGACCTTCTACACCTTCTACGCCCACTACCGGATCATCAACAAGCTCTTCTGTTGGTGATGGATCCATCATTTCTATTATAGCTGGTGCTGGCGTCGGAGCTGTTGCCATTGTGAATCATTGTCCTCTACTGTCTCAAGTTCAAGAAAAAATCTGATATTTCACATAATGATACAGAAAAATAAAATCCAGGTATGATCTGGAACATCTTTCAAGGGAATTATTTTAAATTCGTCTAAGTTCGTTTACTTTTACATTTTAACTTACATTAATTAAAATATTAAAGTTAAATGTTTTATTCTGTATAATCTGAAATATTTCTAACATGTCTTCTAAGGAATTAGTCTTACCAACATCCACGTTAGTGCAGATTTCATTTATCCTACATTAATGAAAACATTTAACTTAAATGTTTTATTTAGGAAATAGAGTTTAGTTTTGCATGCTTTGTTGGGAAATAAAACGAGGTTTTGAGTTCATTGCTTAGTAATCTAATCACGAAGGTCGAAGACCTGCGTGATTAGTTGGACGCATCTGAACCAAAAAAAAAAACAAACAAACAAAAAAAAACAAAAAAAAAAAAAAAACAAACGTTTACGTTATTTGTTTTAATGTGGTGTGGTATCGTATAAGTGTAATTATAATAGACTTATGTCACGTCAAATGATTTTAAAATAGTACATATGCTAATTGATGTCTTTTTCACATTTCATATTCCAGGGAACGTTATTTCAGAGAGCTGAAACGCGCAAGTTGTCCCTACCTGTTGAAACATTACCAAAGGTTTTAGGCAGTGAATAAATGCTTTCGTTAATTACTTATTGTTACTTATTGTCCTCTTCAAATCTATGGTTCTCGTTTGCACTTCGTGACGGTACAATATGTTTCCAAAATTGGAAACGAGAAAAGATATATTTCTTCAAAACTGAACGTTTCAAAATTAAGCCTTACCGTTCGTGCAATATGTTTTTAGGTAGATTGTCGTCAAAATATACGTCCGCATTGAATATGTACAAAACCTGACACCAATGTGCCGTCCGTCACCGCGTGTGCTTCCTCCAATAAATCACAAGTAACACGTGACACTCATTTGTAATTATTATAAATAAGAATAGTTTTGTGTCGTTATTTTTTTACGTTTATTTCTACGTTTAAGTATTCATTCCCTTCCCTTTTGGGCTAATTTAAGTAAATTTTGAAGTCAAACTCTAACGAGGTCTAAGTTTGAGCACAGCAAAACAACGCCATGAGTTCAGATTGTGTTGATTGTAGAAAAGACAAAAATTGAGTTGAACAAGCTGTGGGTAGCTTTGCCAAAAAGTAGTGTTCATTAGTTCTGTTATATGACATCTTTAAACGTAATGTATATCGTTTTATACAGGAGAATAGTTGAATATGGCATCAGAGAATAACAGCATATAAGAATATGCGAAATTATTACATGTATATATATCATTTACAAATGATGCAGGCTGTTTCTTGGTCAAAAATACCAGAACTGAAATGGTAACAAGTCTCATAATGCAGTATTCTTATTAGTCAGCTTCACTAAAAAAGCAACCAGTCAGATGTGTTAGCGTTGATACTTTTGGACTTCCACATAAAGACTTACACGAGCCTTCCAACTTCACTCTTTCACCTGTGTTCACGCACTACCTAATTTCACCTCACACGAATGTTCATTTACCTCTTTATTTCCAAACCATTTACAAGTGATTGTGAAGATTGTACCATGACCGATGTCATATGTTAGTGCTTATAGGTCTTCTTAGTGTTATATTTTGAAAGTGATCTTTATGTGATTTTTTTTTTTGAAACAGTGTTCGAACATCATTAGCACTTAGTTTGAGCAATAAATGTTCACATTTTGATAAAAAGTCATTCGAAATTATGGAAAATAGCAAAACTTTGCATTTTATATTTGTAGAAATCGTTACTTTTAAAATATATGAGGAGGATATAATTTTAAAACACTTCTGCAGGCAAAGTGTACGTATTCCTCAATAGGTAATTTGAAGTGATATACGATGAGTTTAATGGACATCACTGGTAACCAATACAAGACCTACGACTATAATAGGGTTAATAAAATAGCAGCATGATCTGGGATGCTGTAGGCGACTCAAGTGGATTTTGCCAGATCTGATCACATGAGGCGCGTAAGCGTCGTGTGTGATCCCACCTGGCAAAATAAACGAGAGCCGAATACAAAAGTCCCAGATCTAGATACTGTTATGATGACCCTTTTGTTATATGCCTGCACCTTGTTGTTTGTTGTTTTGTTATCCAACTAAATCTTGTTTTGTTATCCAACGTAATCTTCAGTGTTTATCGATGTTTAAATAGAATATAAGAGTACTTGTTGTGTGTGCCATTTATAGAACGGTGTCAGTTCATGCATATTAAATCAAAGTACACCGGCAACATACAATAAAAAAGGTACAATACGTTTTTTTAATAACTTGTGAAATACAAGCCATATTTTGTTGACAGAATTTATATAGGTATATTATAAATGTAGATATTGAAACGCTTCTAACTAGGCTATGTTACCAACAGCATATCAGTTTTCAAGCACTTGGACTGACAGTGGATGCCGATGCCCACTTTATTTTGAATGCCTAGATACTTCTCATCCAGATCATTCTCACATCAGATTTGTGTGTGTTATATCAATATGATTATAAATAACAAAATCAGCTATCTTATCCATTAGCTGTATCCCCGGTTAAGCAAAAGCGGCACTAAAACTATGGTAACCGGAGGAAAAAAGTCGTGCTTTTATGTCATCGCAATTATTATTTTAAAATTCTAAATTCATAGTTTGCCCCGATATATAGAGACTGTTACAGTCTGATAAGTTTTAATCTATTAGGCGTGTCAAAAAAAAAAAAAGGGAAACTCAAGCTTCGTGTTATAGCATGCTTTAAGAAGTTGAAAAAAATGTGCCTGTTTGGTGCAGTACGAGTTGTTTCTAATAAACCAGTGAGTCTTTACCTTTGGATTTGTGAGTTTAATATGAGAAATGATTATTTATCTTTTACTGTTCCCCGTCTCATCTGTCACAATATCATGCAAATGTGAGCAGACGGAAACGATTTAAGACCTTTGCATCGTATGTAATGAGATTAAGCCTTAAAATTAATGTGTAAATATCTGGTCAAATTACTGGTGTGGAATGTTTGTATATATCAGTATAAAAATGCATGAAACTCTTACCCATAGTCACTGCTTTTGTACCACTGTTGCTTAACCGGGGCAGCAAAATTGTGTTTATTGTTTCCTACTGGTAAACAAGATGGAAACTGATTTATGATTTTGATATATTATTTTTTACCTGTCAGCGGATAGTGATATGGCAGAAAAATATAACATTAACATTTGCATATATATATTCTTATTTGAATAATGTGTGGATGAATTAAGTTTTATGTCCCCATTTCGGGGCGGCATATAGTAATTGCAGTGTCCATTCGCTTGATCGTTCGTAACAGATTTTATGTCCGGTCTGTAACTTTGTCATCCATGAACTTCAAGGGAATATTTAATTTATTAGTTGGCGCAAATATTCCCCCACAATGAGACAATGTCATGCAGTAGTCAAGGTGGTACTTCGAGGTCAAATGTCATCAAATGGTCCCTCTTGTATATCAAAGATCAAGATGTTTTTTACGTTATAAAAAATTGACCAAACATGTACCCAAATATTACATATCAATTATCACTTCCGTTCAAATGAAGCAGTATGTGGGCATGTACTTTTTCAAAAGAAGTCTCTGGCAATTTGTAGAAATCCTGATAATTTATATTATCTATTTATTTCTAACATGATTTGTTGTGTTTTGTATACATCATTTGAATAAAAGCATCTGCGAGTTAATCGAGTTAATGTTATATCTATTGTATCATGTACCTAGCATGTTGAACAATACGAAATACAATAAAGGCTATAAATTGTGGTTATACTGTTTAATGGCATAGAGAGTAGGAAGAAAATACACCGAAAAGTAAAACTCGAGAAAATCTATCGTAAGGCCACTCCAAATTAAAAAGTTGTGTTTCAGGTTTGCCGCTCGTATATTTTCAGAAACACAAAAAATATTGTGTAGCCTTTGATAGAAAATAACTATTTTAAGTTTCAAGTCAAGGGCTTTTATGGTAACAGAAATATTTGACTTTTATCAAAAACTTTGAAAATCGGAAACGTCGAGCTAAAAATGCTACATTTTCATAGCAGTAAATATTCAAGTTACATATCTATTTAAAAGGGTTTTTTAACAGTAGATTGATCTGGTATAGCGGATTCTGTCCCGGTAAAGTCCAAGGGGGTTGAATACAATATCCGAGACCAAGCTACTGTTATAATAAATCTTTTATTATTTACCTCCACCTTTTTGTATATTTTAGTAAAAGATAACTTAGTACTTTCCTGAAACAAATAACTATTTATGTCAAAGATTTATCGATAGTAAAACCAAGAAATGAAACAGAACTCGTGGATTAATTTTTTTAACTAAATCGTCATTAAAATGCACGAAACAGGAAGAAAACACTTTTCTTTCATATTTTGTTTTAGGTGAACGATCAAAACATACATAAAAATATCACTTATGTTGCGCACACGATGAGATATTGTTCTATCTTCAAACGCAACAAACAGCTATAATTACCCTTTAAATTAAAGCTAGAAGTGGTAAGACAAACAGTGAGCATGATTTATTTGCATCTTATATTTGAAAGAAGAATTTCAAATTTTAACAATATACATCCGTCTTACAGGTAGAATACCAACAGATGCAAATGCAGTTTTGAATATTTGCACAAAAATGACTTGATGACATAAATAAAGTATAAAATCAGATTTTAGGGCTTTCAAGATTTTATTAAACAAAATGTAATATGAAAGTCCTAAAATAATTGCAACGTCCGCATGATGGTAACATACAGCGTGTGGCTACATTCCATCTACAAGATACACTTGTATAAGGTACAAGTATATTTCAAACAAGTAATATTTTTCATTCAAAATATGGTTTAATTATGTTCAATATTACAAGGCTAAAATTGTGTAACAGAAAATATGAAATGTAACACATTTACATGACTATGGCAGAACGAAACGAAAGTTTGTTCAAGTGGACTTTGGGGTTACAAAATATATTCGTTTATTTAAAGATTGCATATAATAAATAGCATACGTTTTAGAAATATCACTAAATATTCGAACCGAACATAGCATAACATAAAACTACAATAGTCGCAAAATCGAATAACAGTTTCAAAACAAAGATGATCGCAATAGAATTCTTACAAATTAATGCTGGGCTCGAGCTATCCTCTTCTATTCTGCTCTTGTTGTTTTCTTGACATATATATATACGTGTGTGACTGGAAATAAATACGATACTATTCATAGAAAATCTTAACTGCTGTATATTCTCACAAGTTTGGGCGTAACATGTGTATGTGAATTGTGATTCTTACGGACGGATAAATGTCTACAAATTGATAAACCTATCTCAGAATAATGCCTTTATTTGTAATATAAATGAACATATTCCAAATCATTGAAGAGCAACTCACTTTTACACATTTTGGGCTCTGGACTATCATTCAGCCAAGCCCAAACACCTCAAGTGCACATTTTGTATAGAATCTGTATATTAAACAAGGTCATGCTAAAGATTGGATAAGAAAAGGATGGGGAATATAACACTTTACATAATTCCTATTTTCCGTATATAACAGTTAACACAAATAAGATTGTTATGACATTTTGATAATTTATTAAATGAAAATGATCTAAAAGCTTGGTAAACTGGCCATATGTTATACGTTACAGACTTTCGGGCGCAATTTGCTTTTTTCTTAGACAAGTTCAAATTAATTTCAAATCAAATTAAACCATTAATTGATATAACAATACCGCGGATCAAATGTCAAAGTAATTTCAATACAGCCACGCGCCTACTATCCGATTAAATTACCTGTTATTTTGTGATACGGGTCTTTATCAAATACCACGGTATCGAGAGATCAAAAATATGATAAACTACCTATTGAAGTAAGGTCAACGAATTTTGCATTGTCATTTTTCATTCTACATTAAAATTAAAAAAAAGAAAAAAACAACAACAAAAAACAACACTGTTTTCATATTATAATATATATAGTCAATTTTATTTATTTTCTTGTAGACATAGCAAGAAGTCACTGATGATACTGCGGATGATGCTACTGCTGATGATGATGCTATTGCTCCTGATACTACTTCTGCTGTTGCTGATGCTACCACTACTGTTTCCTTGTGTAACTGAGTACAAATATACCTCGTTATTAAAAGTGGAACTGGGAGCGGTTTACGGTTATTCAGTTAAGAAATCTATTATGTTAGAACAATAGAAAATTGATTATGAATAATATAACTAAGGTGATAAAACGGTTATAAAAGATCCTCTATTGTCTAATGCTAAAACTAGAGAAGCTGGTTGGTAACGGAACGTTAAGGGTGCGCCAGGTGACGTCATGGGAATTTCCGATTGACTCACCTGCTCTCTTTTAATATTTGGAATATTGGGTGCGGCCCTGATGTCATGGGAATTTCCGATTGACTCACCCAGTCTCTATTGTTTTGGGGACGTTAAGGGTGCGACCTATGACGTCATAGAAATTACCTACTCTCTTTTGTTATTTGGAATGTTGGGTGCGGCTCCCCCATTGTTCCAGAGCATTGACCTGTCCGCCATCTTGTTGCGCGATTATGTCGTCACGGGTTTTTCCGCGTAAGACCCGCCCCACGCGATGACTAACTGTTACGTCATAGGGTCACGTGATCTATGCCATTGTTCCGACTCAGTCATGCGTGTAGAACTAGTAGCACCAGGCCGGATGCGAAATCGGCCGCACTATACTACTTTTACTTTAATGTAGTAGGAACTTGACCTTGGAGTTTCAGGCCTTGTATTGATGCTTCAATGTATTAGGACCTTGATCCTGGAAATACAGGCTTTAGACTGGGTCTAATAGAAATCTTGATACGCTATGATAATTGGAAACTACACCATCGTGATATAATTTAAATGCTGTGAGTATTTGTCGGGGACTGTTTCAGAATATAACAAGCCAACATGTAGTCTTATCATTATGTCCCATCAAATTTAAGTATTATCTATACGTCTTATCAACCTATACTTATTATATAAATATAACACTTTACAACATTTAGTTAAGTCTGACGAATAAACTTAACAGCCAGTAAGTAGTTAAAATAGTAAAAATGCAACCAAATAGTTTGTTGACTTTATCGATCCCTCATCGAAATTTAAAGATATATTTTCAATCTGATTAAACGGGGTGTGGTGGGGGGGGGGGGGGGGGGGCGAGGTCTTTGATAGATTTTGTTTCGTTTTCTGAAAGGCCTTATGAAATGATATATATATTTCCGTGACACTCATAGTTTGAATGCATTCTGCCATATTCATTGAACCTTAGGCAAATCTTATTGAAAATTGATTTAAATGTTTATCTTGAAAGCCTATTGCGCATTAAATGTTTAATCTTTTACAGCACGTGTAATACAAATACATCTAAAATAATCAACGACTTGATAAAGGTTATTGATAGGCTGATAGTAGGTACAATATGATAATATATAGTTAGATAAACGCTAGCGTACGAAATAATGTCCCTGTACATTACATAATCTTCAATTCATGACGGTTATAAACAATACTTCCTTTTAGTTTTGTAAAAGAAGGAAAATAAACAATAAACACAGAAATTAAAGTTGCCGGAATCCAAAGATCTGGAAAATAATCGGAATTAGACTGTGAAAATTTTAAAGTTCATGTTCTAAGGTAATGTAATATGGTATCTACATTCCGCATTTTACAAACTCACCTTAATTTTCGTCTGCTGTTTGTTCGATTTAGGTCAAGGCAATACCATTTAGATCATGTGGTGACTTTTCACATTAGGGGAAGACCATCCAAGCATTAATTAAGAAACGAATGAACACTGCAATAGAACCACTGTCAGTCTGACCTTTCATAGACCAGCTTTATTTGCTCCATAGCATCAAAAACACCAATGAGTTTTGAATCAGATGATGTCAGGAAAGTCAACACCCTTAACCACTTGTCCGTGGAGGTAATAAAGGTACTTGCCCTATTTATACTTTCGGAAAATTTTGGAAATGAAAACGAAACTGGAGAGTAATACACGGTTTACGACCAAGTTTAATTAATGAAACGTTTACATTGAAAAGTGAAAAATAAAATAACCATTTTATCATGTTATATTGTTGCATGCTAGCCGGGAATTTCCGGTATTTTAACCGGTTCTGGAAAAATCTTACATCCCGGGTTGTTATATGACTCTTGTGTTGTAAATGACGTATTACGAACTAAAAATATGTAGAAGATTTATGTAGTAATTTATAGTTTATTTCATAAAGCGGAATAAAAATCAAAATTCCCGACAGTTCCTCTTTGTTCTTTATAGTATAATTCTCGATTAGAATAAACGTAAGTTTATTAAGAAAGCACAACGTTTCGCTGCAAGTAATGAAACAAAACCGGAACTAAATATTGTTTTCTGTCTTTGAAACGTCATGCTGTCAACATTTCCTGTTTACGGACGTTGACTTCCCGCTCATTTTTTAATTATGCTGCCGTAAGAAAATAGTTCTTAAAAGAAAGTTGTTCGTTTGATTTTGATATTTTTTCTTGAAAATGGTATGCAAGGAAAAGATTCCTTGACTGGCTGTAAGTGAAGATGGAGATATCCGGCTCTCAGATAACTGTTTAGGCTGTAACTCGGCAGAGCCTCAATACCGCCTGAAACACGGATATTCCCATCAGCACCTATATCCAGTGGAAGAATCTTATATTATAAAATCGGCCGTCGAATTATGATAAACTTCGAGTATAAATGTCCATTATATACTAACCACTTTAATACAGAGACTTTTTAAAGATCATGTAATAAAGACAACAACTTTTTACAGTCATGTCCTTCAAATATGTGATTTATAATTAAGGCAGATAATTAGAATCATTTCTCAATATTACAGATTGTGTCATTAGCCATGCTCAAATCAATTTGATTTAAGAATTTTGTGAAGTTTAAGGATGATCAGGCTTTTGATTTTTAAAAAGATTGACCTTTTATGTTCATTTGGGAAAATTGATCCAGTAAAAGTTCTGATTTGCTTTCATCTGAATTAATGACTGCGTTGTCTGCTTCGATTTTTTCTTTGATTTGTTGACTGTGAATATCGTCATTTATCTACACATTGTCACCAACTTCCTCAGATTTAATGTCAATTTGTCCCATATTGTCGAGAAGAGAAACAATTCCGCACACAATATGTTGTCTTCCTATCGAATACATTTCAAAATTACAAACGAAATACAGCTGATACGAATTAGGTGATTTCGAAACTGTTATGCTAAGCTCTGATTTCAAGCAGCGACAAATTCCTTCTAAAGCAGAACTTTTACCGGATCCATTTGCTACTGGGGAATATAAATCCAAACTTAAGAAATATGTTTCAGTCAACGATATCTAAATAACTGACTCATATTTATCACAGAAATGTTTTAGCAGAACACAACATGAATAACTTCTTTTCAAAGGTTATTATTTAAGAAATAATATATCTCATCCAGTGATTTGTCGTTGAATAAATCATTGCTTAGAGTTCAGATGCGAAGGAATTATATCACGATGGCGTAGCCCGAGTGATATAATAATACGCATCTGAACGATAAACAATAATTTATTCAAGAGCAAATCACTAAATGAGATATATTATTTCGATTCTAACACGTTACCAAGGACTTTAAAGTACATCCTTGACGGCATTTATTAAATATTTGCCCGTTTTCAATTGGTTTCTTTTCCAGCGCGCCGCTACATGCCGTTTAACGCTATGACGTAATATTGTGACGTCAGAACAGTGAGTTGTCGTATAATAATTCACTGTTTACAGTTTTTTTTGTTTAATAGGAAAATGAATCGAATCGTGTTAGAATAATGCATATAAAATAATGATCAAAGATCCCAACAGGACTAGTCACGTTCAGAGGACGCGAAACCCCCTAAAACAAACCCTTCTCAAGACGGTTTTCATTGATATGCATATAATAGATATAAATAAAGAGCCAAAGGCCCGATGAAACACGTAAACGAGAACAAAACAAACACATTAATAAAGGAACATAATGGTGCATAGTCTGCACTTCCGGGACATTTTTATCATTCAAAAATACAATTCCTGAAAAATGATACCTTATACACATTTTTCGCATAATTGGTTATGTTTGATAGTTTTCTTCTCAATACTGGATTACATTTTTGATAAAGTCTTTGAATCCTTTGCCCGAAATCAACGCTGATTCCTTACAAGGCTCAAAATTCTGACTAATAGAAGACTATGTTTAGAGATCAGGTTGTGTCTTAGAAAGTTACAGCTAGTGTCTTCCGCCCCCATAAAAACTAAATACATGTAGAAGATATTTGTTAACGAAACAATTTTTTTTTATGAAAATGATAGAGACATGATGGGGTCAAGTCAGCGAACAAGCTTCAATAAAAAAACTTTGTACATTGGTATTTCTTTATCCTTTCAGGCGTACACAATCGTAATGTTAAGAAGTGTTCGTTTCAAGAATTTCGTTCACTTCAAAGAAGAACAGTTTCTGGACTTTCAGGGTGCCGGTCCTTTCATTTTCATCGGCGAAAATGGCGCAGGAAAGAGTTCTGTTTTGGAGGGAATACGACGGTGCTTAAAGACAGAGTTAAGTACTTCAGTCTCGTCATCATTTGAGAATGACAAGTTATCGTATTTTATATGCATTTATGAGACTGACCGGATAAAGAAAGGGAATGATGCTGGATCGTTAACGAAAAAGAATGACGCTGACCCGTTAAAGAAAAAGAATGAAACTAATCCACTAGAGAAGGAGACTGACACTGACCAGTTAAAGAAGGAGAAAGACACTGATCCGTTAAAGAAAGATTATGAGACGGCTCCGTTAACAAAAGAGAATGAGACTGGCCCGTTTATGAAAGAGAATGAGACTGACCCATTAATGAAAAAGAATGAGATCGATCCTTTAATGAAGAAGAAGAAGACGGACCCATTAATGAAAGAGGAAGAGACTGACCCATTTATCAAAAAGTATGAGACTGACTCGTTAATGAAAGAGAACGAGACTGACCCATCACTGAAAGAGAATGAGACTAACCCGTTAATGAAAGAGAATGGGACTGACCCGTCACTGAAAGAGAATGAGACTAACCCGTTAATGAAAGAGAATGGGACTGACCCGTCAAAAACAGAGTATGTCATATGCGGGTTTGTTGTTATTCCAGATGGAATAGCAGTAGATTATATGGCCTCTTCACACATTTCTGTTACAGAAGGTACCGAAAATATTTCCAATAAAAACGTGATTAAAGAAAGTAAAGACGGGAACGAAGCTTTACTTACAAAGCTGGACAAAGAGATAGAAAGTGAAAGGTCTGAGACCGGAATATATAATATAAATGAAAATACTGTCAACGGACTAACATATCCCGAAAGTTCAAAGTCTTTAGAAAATGTGAGTCTGAGAAAACATAGGACATACTACAAATTTTCTATGTACTATCCCGAAAGGAATGAGCCCATGCAAAAACATCTTCTCCGTGTAAATACAGCTAATCGTCGCTTACATGTACATGCCGTCAAAACACTGGATTTGAATGAAAACGTCGACTTTAAGCAGAAGTTCATAGACGCTATCTTCAAAAATACACAAAATATCGATGAATATGTCGAGCCATTTTTGCTAACAGAACTAAACCCCGCAAAGCTTGAAGTAAGTATCGAGGAGTCTGAAAACGAAGATGGCCCATTAGACTTATTAACAAACAGGATTGTATTTACGTTTCCTCTCCGTTCAATTGGTCCATTACAGTGGTCAGAAAGTGAGCGCATTAGACACGATAAACGAGAAGAAAACTACGCTGAAGCAGAGAAAAGATGTGAAATTATTAAAAGCTTTCTGAAGGATAGGAACCAAACACGATTTGATAGAACCAGGGAGCATCAAATATTCAATGCATTAACAAAGTCTGATGCGTACGTTTTTGATCTGAGTGATGACAGCAGTGACAGTGACAGTCACTTGCGTTTGAATGGTGAAATGTTCGCCTTGCTGAAAGCCCCTGAAGGCATTTTAGAGGCAAAGGCCTTTTCCATTCTTATGTCTGGTAAACAGTACAAAACAATAATTCTTGAAGAGCCTGACAGAGGAATGCATCCCCAATTGATTGAAAGAATGGTGCACTTGATTAAACAATGTCAAAGCGATAAACGTGTTATTCTTACAACGCACAATACGGCATTCATCTCGCCATGGTCTTTATCAGACTGTTTCGTTTTTAGGCGGACTAACAAAGAGTGTTGTATAGTTCCTGGAAAGGCTATTACTAAGGACACCAAAAAGCCTAAAAAAGACAGGATCTTTATGAAAAAGTTAAGACTTCTCACATCTGATCACTTATCAGATATATTATTTGCAAAAAAAGTCCTGTTTTGTGAAGGAGATTCAGATTTTCTATTCCTAACTGAACTAAAACATCAAATTCTGTCCGGGGAAGCCAAACAAATACACATTTTCAAAGGGGATATATTTGACTACACGAAACTTGAAGACTCTCTTATTGAACTCACAATCATAAAAATGAATAGCAAAGACAATACTGGAATGTGTCAAACAGTTAGTAAGATAATAAAACTAGATGCAATTTTTCTCCTCGACAAAGCGACTGGAGAAAGAAAAGAAAAACACAAAGACGAAAAGAACGTTTTCTTTTGGGAAGACGGTGATATAGAAGACATGATAATTGAAATGTGTAAGTGCAATGACAATTTAATAACCGAACTTAGTGGTCAAAATGTTACTGTAAATCCTAAAAAATTGCACAAGACGAAGAATCCAAACGAAAAACTGTTTCTGCGAGATGACGTTACAATAGCAAACGTAAGAACAGCGGTTTAACTTATTTTAGAAAAGTGCAATCCTGAAAGTGATCTGGTTTCTTTCATCAAATTCTTGTACTTGGGAAAAGCCTAACATTGCACATAAATTCATTTCATAACAAGTATGCTGTAAACTCGAATCAATCCTAGAGAGTATGTGACATGTTGTTATGTTCTTATAATTATACGTGATGCAAATAGCTCATGCCTAAAGCAGGTGTACTGAGAGTCGTATTTCTTAATAATGTTGCCGTGTTGAGCGGTTTAGATGCCCGATGTTGAAGATACATAAAACTTGGCTCAACAAGGAAAGAAACATACATGAAGGTGATCAATTATTACAGCTCAAGTAAATTACAGAATATAAAACTGTGATAAGTATTGTTGCAGACCCGAGCAGTAAAGACAGAGAAACATGTCATATCTGATTAGAAATATAAAGTTAAAAGCGAGTTCATGTACGATGATGAGTTATAGCAAGTGTCATAAGTGTATTGTATTCCTGAAGAAAACGACTAATTTCAATATGGAAATTTACGTTTCATATACAGTACAGTAGTTTATTTTCAGTCATTGCATTGTTATAATGAGATTAAGAGCATGTTGGAAGAAAACAGATGAACATTTTAAATAAATATATGAATTTATTCGTTTCCATGTCTTAATCAGCTTTTATTAAGTAATAAAAGCGTCTAGATTTATTACCTTTCAATTAATGTTTTTGTCCTTACTGTGATATAAATGTTAAGGTACATTTTATTTTGAATGTCGACACTGGTATTAGCAGTTCACATTGTGTATGTATAAGGACATTTTGAAGAACAGCCTTATAATCCCTTGCGCAGTCTTCAGTCATATAGTTACGTTATTTTCTTCACATCCTTTCCGTGCAAAAATTGCAAGTTATCATGTTTTCTCTGACATTTACAGACTTATCAACCATCCACGTAATCCCGGTATTTACCTCGAACTGTTTCATAATCTATATGACGTTTTTATCGGTTGATAATTACTAAAGGGGCTCTTTACACGGTCTACATATTGCATGTTTACCCAATGTATATATACACCGAACCGCAAAATAAACGCAACACATTTTTCTTTGAATATTTCCGCCGTAAATATATAGAACCTGTGTATCCTCTATTGGCCTGAATACAAGCAACGCATCTACGTCCCATGGAGCCAATTACATTCGCGATATCGTTCTTTGGAATATTGTTCCACTCTTGGATAAGAGCCAGACGTAACTGTTGAAGGTTGTTCGGTGGTGGTTGACGTGCATACACGCGTGTTTTGAGCTCCGCCCAGATGTTCTCTATAGGTGCCAGGTCTGGCGACGAGGACGGCCAGTCCAGGGCACTATAACATCATTGTTTCCTAGAAAGTTAGTTGTTAGGTTCGTTGTGTGAGGCCTTGCATTATCATGCTGGTATATGCCACCGCGTAGGTTTTGTCGCATATACGGGATCACTTCCGGTTGGAGAACGTCATTTACGTACCTACGGGCGTTGACGTTGCCGTTGAGAATTTTTTTATCAGTACGTCTAAATTGGGACATACCAGCCCAGATGTGCACGCTTCGACCACCCCACCGGTCATACCTCTGTACACACTGATCTGCTACTCGCTCACCACGTGCGCGCCATACACGTACACGTCCATCCAGCCGGTTGACGTTGATCTTGGATTCGTCCGAAAATAGCCTTTAACCCCATTTATTTTCCCCGTCATTGGCATAATAGGGGTCGGGGATCATCCGCCTATTAGCCTTACAATGTTCAATGAGTTATTATTATGAAATTATTAGAATCTGTATAATACAATTATAAACCAGTAGTACACATATTCACAATAAAATTATTAATGTACAGTAGACATAGTAAGCTCTAATATTTTTATATTTTTAAACCAAAAAAAAAAAAAAGAAATAACAAAAAAAAAAAAAAAAGAAAACAAACAAAAAACAACCCATCCGCTATATGATATCAGTGACTTGTCCGAAAGCGAAAGTTGAAAAGGTTGAGAACCGAAGATTTCTTTCTTGAATCAAAATCTTTTCTGACTTACGTCCCTTGCCTTAAACAATATCCGTCACAACAGAGTTTCAATTATATTTCTAAAGTTTAAGCTTTCAATTTCAATACCTTGTATTAAAATTTGATCTTTAATTGCTGACTTTAAATTTCTGTAAAAAGTTTTAAGAGTTGGCTTTGTATTATTGTGTTTCATACTATTTCAATACTTCCAAATAGCCCATTTTGTTTCAAATATTAAAGTATTTAATAAGAATCTACATATTATAAGGGGCTGTTCATATAAGCCGAAAAGTACAGCGAGTTTTAGGGAAAAATGTTGAGAATTAAGATTTAAAAAAGGTCTTGAAATTTCTGTGTCAAAACATTCCAAATATCCTTGGCAAAATCACATTCCCACATCAAATGTATTAAAGTTTCTGGATATTGTTTACATAATTATGATACATTTCCCATCTGATAATTTCATACAATTTAGTCTGTATTCCGTAAAAATAACCTTAAGATAAATTTCCACTGAAACCGTTTCGCCTTTTTTGAAGAGTAAGAACGTGAAATCTGAATTCAGGTTTTTTTCCCGCGGTAAAGTGCTATTAAGCGTGTTTTCCCAATTACCTTCCGACTTGAATTAAAACTTTTTCCTGTTTAATATCAATGATATTTGGTTTAGTTTTAGATTTTCCGGCTTTTTTTACTTTCGTGAAATATCTTTCAATTGCAGTTCGTCTAGATAAATTGATAATTTATCAGCTCTGAAATCCGTGGTTTTAAGTGCTGCAATATATTTTTTTCGGAATGCTCGATTTAATAATGCTCCATTCGGAGATCCAGTTACGCTTATTTTTCAATAATTGTAACAAGTTTTCAGATGAAATAAAAGTATTTCTGGAAAATTCCCAGAATTGTTTTAACGAAATGATGTAACTCTTTAAAAAGGATTCGAAATTTAAAGGATCGCTGCATTGTTTTATTTCATTATTGCAAAAAATATACATATTTCCTATGTCCTCTGTTGTTTCTAGACTGAAGCAGTTTCTAAATCATGGGCATATGATATAGACTGGCTCAGTTCACTACATTCAATCATAAAAATGTAAAAAGATATATCATAGTCTAAGAGCTAGTCTATGTTTAGACCTGCATAGATATTTGGTATATTACACATTTTAAGACCTCCACTTCTTTGTTTAGTAAAATTGTACTTTTAGCTACTGAGGGTTTCTTATTCCATAAAAAGTTACTCATTATAATTTCTAGTTCGTCAATGTATTTTTATAGAATTCCTCTTGTTTCTATTTCAAAGTTAATACGCGATACGACAAAAGTTTTTAAAATAAGAATTTTTCCATGATATGTTAAATCTCTTGATTTCCATACTTGTAGACAGTTTTTTCTTTAGTTTATTTTTTCCATCCAAATTTCATTAGCATCACTATTGTAGCCGTGGCACACACCCAATGTTTTATTGTAATTTTTAGTTCATTTATTTTCGTTGTATTTCGAAGTGCTGTTCTTTAATTTACCAATAAAAGTCCGGTTGTTTTTTCTTTGTTAATTTTGGCGCCTGATGCTTTGTCGTAAACCTTTAGATTTTGAAATAGATGCGGTAGACAAGTTTCATTTTAGCAGAAGAATTGCGTGTCGTCTACATATTGCCTAAGTTTGATTTCTAAATTCAACTGATTATGAGATGGGAGTTTAATGCCTTTAATGTTTGTATTTGATCTAACATGGCATGCCATAGGTTCTGCCTGCAAGATATAAGGTAACGGTGCCACCGGACAGCCTTGTTTTATAGACCTTGATATTGAGAAGTATTCCGGTATAAACCCATTTGTTTGTATAACTGCTTTTGAGCCTAAAAGAAACATTTGAATCCATTTTCTATATTTAGTTCCGAAACCATATTTTTCTAAACATATATCAACCCACTCCCATTCTACTCTGTCAAAGGCTTTTGTTTGGTCTAGAAAAACTATTACACCGTCTTGATTTTCGAGGTCTGAAAATTTTATTAAGTCTTGAATTAATGTTTGCTTCATTTAAATTTCGCCCTTTTATAAAACCTTTTTGGTCAGTATTAAGTAGTTTTAAAAGAGGCGGTTTCAGTCTTTCGGCTATGATTTTTGAAATTATTTTGTAATCAACATTGAGCAAAGTTTTTGAGATTTTCTTTTACCCATTTTTATATAATAATGATATTATCCCCATGTATAGTGAATCCGATAAACAAAACTTTTCTAAACATTCTCTGACTACTTCTAACAAATCTCCTTTAATAATTGTTGGTACCATTCGGCAATAAGCTCCATCCTCTCCTGGTGATTTAAGACGTTTAAAGCTCATAATTACTCTTTTTATTTCTTCTTCATTTACTCCTGATTCTAAAGCATGTGCTTCATTTTCATTAATTTTTGTGTTTACATATGATATTAATTTTTTCCGCCGAAATTTTGTCAATACCTTCTGGTGAAAATAGCGACTTGTAAAAGGTTTGTTGTTCACTTAAGATAGAATTAATATCTTGCTTTATTTCCCCCATCTCAGTGCGAATTTTTGACCATAATTTTTGCTTTCCTCGCTTCTTTTCCAACTTGAAAAAATATCTTGATGAGGTTTCATTTTCACATAAATCCTTTGCCTTCGACCTTATTGTTGCAGCTTCTAACTGTTTGTTGTAATAAAACTTTAATTCTTGACTTATTTTTTTCCGTTTCTGAAGTCGAAATATCGTTATTTACTTTTTTTTTAAATTTTCTTCCTCGGAAATGTGGATTCCTTGCGGGTCTCCAGCATCATACAAAGAGTCGACTGTTTATTTTTCCCTTGAAGAAACATATCATCATTATCAAAATAATGCATATATTTATTTTTCCCACAGTAGTCAAGAATTTTGAGGTTAATGTGCTTCGCGTCCATATCTATGCGCTTGACGGGAGCGCTATTGCCGACTCTTGGTAAAATACTGGAGTAGGCGATTGGACATTTCGGCCATTTTTAGTTCGACTATTCAAAGAATAGTAGAGCTATTGGACTCACCCATGCGTCGGCGTCGGCGTCCGCGTCGGCGTCCCGATTTGGTTCAGGTTTTGTATGTAAGCTGGTAAGCTGGTAACCACTTGTGGGAATGAATAGAAACTTCACACACGTATTCACTGTGATAAACTGACCTACACTGCACAGGTTCCATAACTCTAGTTTGCTTTTTTACAAAATTATGCCCCTTTTTCGACTTAGAAATTCTTGGTTAAGGTTTTGTATGTAAGCTGGTATCTCAGTAACCACTTACGGGAATGGATTGAAACTTCACACACTTATTCACTGTGATAGATTGACCTACATTGCACAGGTTCCATAACTCTATTTTGCTTTTTTACAAAATTATGCCCCTTTTTCGACTTAGAAATTTTTGGTTAAGGTTTTGTATGTAAGCTGGTTACTCAGTAACCACTTGTGGGAATGGATTGAAACTTCACACACTTGTTCACTGTCATGATCTGACATGCACTGTGTAGGTCCCATAACTCTACTTTGCTCTTTTTTAAAATTATGCCCCTTTTTGGACTTAGCAGTTTTTGGTTAAGTTTTTGTATGTAAGCTTGTATTTCATAATCCACTTAGGGGAAAGGATTGAAACTTCACGCACTTGTTCACTTTATGAGATGATAAGCACTGTGAAGGTTCCATAACCCTTTTTTCCATTTTCACAAAATTATGCCCCTTTCTCAACTTGTATTCATTCAATTGACAAGGCTGTTGAATAGCCGAGCGTTGCTGTCCTCCGACAGCTCTTGTTGAGAAATAAGGTCAAGCGTCTTTTTAGCACTGGTAACTACCTCGTTTTTGTTCTTTTTCGGGATGTCATTTGTGCCCAGGTGAACTACCACTCCTCCGATTCTGCTGTCATGGGGAATGATGATAGAATTTACTACATTTTCAGCAGTTTCTAAAGATAGCTCAGGCACAGATTTGGTCTGGATATTTTTTCCGGTATATGAAGTCTGTTTGTATTTGAATCTCCGATTATCACAAAACTTTCTTTCCGTTGGTACACAAATGATGGTGGGATTTTCAAGAAGTGATGGCGAAGGGGGATCATCTTCCTGATTTACGGTTTCAGAAAGATTTTTCGTTCCAGAATGTAATTAAGATACTGAGTCGTCTTCTTCTGACTCGTCACGTCCAGTACTTTCAACGCTCCAGGGATTTTTCATTGATTCCGAGATCACTGGCATCGATTCTACTGATGCGCTAATGCTCCCATCTTCAAACTGCAATTTGTTGGCGGTATGTCCTTCCAAATAACAGATGCATATTCTCCATAGCGCTCATCTGGGCAGTTGTTTTGAGTGTGTCCTTCAGTTTTACAAAACTTACATATTACATCATGTGGACAGGCATTTTTAAATGGTCGTCACTATTGCAATTATAAAATGCTTTTTTGATTGTTATTTTTATTCTGGTTCGTGATTGGTGCATTAGATCTTTTTGTTGGACATTTGAAATACGCGTGACTTGTCAGACCACAATATTTGCATGCCGTTCTGTTATTGTCCGCGCACAATCTAACGGTAAACTGACCAATATCTACTGTTGCCGGGAGAAATTGTACACAACTGAGAACTTTTAAATACCTAGATCCGTTTTCTATCTCCGTGCTTTTTATTTTTCAATGCCCGCCATTTGGTTCGTGGACAAAATTTGAACAAAGGCTGAAATTTTCCTTCAATAGAGAAGTCCAAAAACACGGGTTCACCCCGCGTATTGACTTTGGCCTTAATCACAAGGAATAAACACATTGACAAACAATTGACTTTAGCCTTAATCACAAGGAATAAACACAATTACATGAAGACAATTCTAATAGTACCGAATTTAATTTATATACCAACAAGCTTTCCAAAGAATACTATCATTGTTGAATGCATGTCCCTTTTAATTTGTTAAACGCACACAAAGCCCCATCCTTAACCACCAACATATTCCAAAGTTACAACAAGAGCTGTCGGAGGACAGCAACGCTCGACTATTCAACAGCCTTGTCAATTGAATGAATACAAAAGTTGAAAAAGGGGCATAATTTTGTAAAATGCAAAGTAGAGGTATTGAACCTCTGTACTGCATGTCATATCAGTGAACAAGTGTGTGAAGTTTCAATCCTTTCCAATTTGTGGATACTGAGATACCAGCTTACATACAAAAACTTAACAAAAAACTGCTAAGTCAAAGGGGCATAATTTTGTAAAAATGCCAAGTAGAGTTATGGGACCTTCACAGTGCATGTAAGAGCATGACAGTGAACAAGTGTGTGAAGTTTCAATCCATTCCAATTAGTGGATACTGAGATATCAGATTACATACAAAAATTTAACCAAAAACTGCTAAGTCGAAAAAGGGGCATAATTTTGATAAAAAAAGAGAGTAGAGTTATGTGACTTGCTTAGTGCATGTCAGACCATGATAGTGAACAAGTATGTGAAGTTTCAATCCATTCCCGTTAGTAAGTACTGAGATACCAGCTTACATACAAAACCTTAACCAAAAATTTCTAAGTCGGAAAAGGGGCATAATTTTGTAAAAATGCAAAATAGAGTTATGGAACCTGTGCAATGTAGATCAGTTCATCACAGTGAATAAGTGTTTGAAGTTTCAATCCATTCCCACAAGTGGTTACTGAGTTACCAGCTTACATACAAAACCTTAACCAAAAATTTCTAAGTCGAAAAAGGGGCATAATTTTGTAAAAAGCAAAATAGAGTTATGGAACCTGTGCAATGTAAGTCTGTTTGTCACAGTGAATAAGTGTGTGAAGTTTCAATCCATTCCCACAAGTGGTTACTGAGATACCAGCTTACATACAAAACCTTAACCAAAATCGGGACGCGGACGCGGACGCGGACGCCGACGCCGACGCCGACGCATGGGCGAGTGCAATAGCTCACTATTCTATGAATAGTCGAGCTAAAAAGCAAATGTTTATTTTACCTGAAACTTTGGTCGAACTATTTGTAGACGCCGGCTGGTCAGTGTTTAGTCAGTGCCGCAATACAAGTATAACAATAATACAATTAAGACGTTGTCAAAATTGATGATTTTGTAGATTTCACTTTATTTGTCTATGCATATAGAGACCATTGACATCGTTTTATTTTTATTCGATAATTTATGCCGGGGTGTAAGACGATTTTAACACCGGTAAAAGCACGGAAAATATCCTATGTGACATGCAAAAATATTGTTTCTTTACGTAAAACAGCTCTTTGTTAAATACTAATTTACTTGTCAAAAACTGTGATAATTGTGGGGAATTACACCTAAGAATAAAATATAATAAGGGGCCTACATGGCAGAGTGGTTAAAATTGCTGACTTCAAATTACTTGCTCCTCACCGCTGTGGGATCTGAACCTCGCCTGGGATGTTAAATCATTCATGTAAGGGCGGTTGGTCTAGCCTGTACCTGCTCATGCCTGGAAAAATTTCAGCAGTGGCACCTGGGGTCTTCCTGCACCGGCGACAGCTGGAATGTCGCCAAATGACGAATAATAAAGTCAGTGTAACGTTAAACCTAATAAAAACAAGAGGGCCAAGATGCCCTATATCGCTCACCTGAGTGATATTTGTGTCAGCGGAAGTATATCATATGACATACATATAAATAAACGGACTGGGAATTAAAATGCTATGGTGAGTATAGTGTTGTCAAGGTTTTACATAATCATCGTGAGCTGAAACAAAGGGAGGTAATATGACAAAAATCAATCCAGAGGTTTCTAACTTGAACATCTGAGTACGCTGATGACACTGATGGAATTTCAAATCAGTCTTGTCAGAAGTTACTAAGAAATATCCATTCAAATTAAAAAAATAAAGGGAGGTTATTTGTCAAAAATTCACTCCGGAGTTGTCTACCCTGATTGTCTGGGTCCACTTGATCACATAAATGAAATTTGGAACCAATCATGATAGTAGTTACCAAAATATGTTCATTTTAATTAAAGACAAAGGGAGGTAATTTGAAATAAAATCAGTCCAGAGTTATTAACCAGATAATCTGAGACCACCTGAAGACATATACTTGAACTTTCAAATCAATTACATACACGTGATTAGGACTGGTAAAGAAAGAAAAAATACGAAGCAATGTGAAATATAGCAATTTTTGTAAATCAAAGGAACATAACTCTGGTCCTATTAAACTGATTTAGCCCTTGGAACTCGTCCAAGGTCTGTTAATCATACACATTCTGTGTAAATATAATTTAAATAGGTGAAGTTATGAAGTTGCTTGAGTGTAAACAAGGGAAAATATAGAACTTTCTGTAAAATCAAAGGCGAATAACTCTAATCTTAATGATCAAATTTCACTCATAATCAAACTTTTCTGAGATCTTATGCTCATACACATTCTATATAAATATGATTTGATTTGCTGAAGGAATGAAGGTGTTCTAGTGTAAACAAGGTAAAATATAGGATTTTTTGCAAAATCAAGGGCCCACAACTCTGATTTTGTTCAAAATTGAACTCATCCAAGATCTTATGGCAATACATATACTATATTAATATGTTTTGGATTGGTAAGAATTGAAAGTGCTAGAGTGTAAACAACGTAAACAATAGTAATTATTGTAAATCAGGGGCACATAAATACCAGCCCGATTTTGCTCATAATCAAACTCATCCATGATCTTAAGGTCATACACATTTTTTGTAAATATGATTAGGATTAGTGAAGAAATAAAGATGCTAGAGTGTAACCAATGTGAAATATAACAAATTTTGTCAATCAAGGGCATACAATTCTTGACCTACTGGCCCGATTTCGTTAATAATCTAACTCATTCAAGATCTTGAAGTCATACACATTCAAAGGTACATAACTCTGGTCATACTTATCGATCCATAATCAAAATCATCCGAGATCTTGTGACCAAAAACAGTGTGACCAAATTTGATTAAGATTGCTTCAAAATTGTGGATGCTAGAGTGTAAAAAAATTAAATGTGAACGGACGAAGGACGAACGGATGACGAACATTCATCAATCCTAATAGCCCATCATGAGCCTTCGGCTCAGGTGAGCTAAAAACTGACACATGGTTCTCTACCTCAGTCTGTAGGTTGTTCTGTCACGAAAAATGAAACAAACACTGTTCTATTTTTGGCCATGATTATTACATACTCCTAATATTTGAGATGCCGCGTATATTGTAAAGTAGACCTTGGTTTCATAATTATCAAATTTTGTAAAATCGGAAATAATAGTTCGACTTTCTATAATAAACAGTTTTATCTGTAATCATAAATATCGTTTCATGACAAATATATTGGTATATATACTTTTAAAACTTACTGTACTTAAACAAAGCTGAAAAGGACGGGATATGATAAGAGCTAAAATTGCCCCATCAAACATGCATGTATTTAGACATATCCAGTTTTTGTATTGCTACATGTAGCGGGCCGTGTCCATGTCGTGATTTGCAAGACGGATTTTGCTGGAAATAATAAGCCACAAATGTCTCATATATTCGCTTTTATTTACTAACAGTTCATATGTGTATTAAACAGTTTTAAGTTTTGAAGAATTGTGCTATTATAATTCTTAAACAAATTAAATGTCTATCTTCATGAAGAAGTAAAGACGTATTTTTTCGCCCGAATTTCTATTACACTTTCATTTATTAATAATAAAAGAGAAGTTATAATTTAACATAGATATTAGACCTTTTTATTATAAACATGAATTACATTAGAGGAACATTAGTCTAAATTAAATCAATGCCGGAATCTCTGAAACCAATGAATACCCAATATATAAAATAGTTCCATATTAGATAAACAGTATATATAATTATATTAAAATTCAAAATTTATTTGCGAAGTAAAGTTCTAATTCAATTTTAAAACGAGAAGTAAATTTGCCTAACAGCAATAAATGTATTTTATTGTTAAAGGTAAGTTTACATTTGTTACGGTTAAAGTTTTGAAACTTAATATTTTAAACTTAACATATCAGTAGTCTTCAAATAAAGCGTTCCTAAATGAGTACCTTTCTGAATAAATAACAAATATTAAAATCTGAGTAGGTGTCTAACTGACATACACAAGTAAAGTAAATAATGATATTAAACGTTACATTTACGATGTAGTTAAAAAAAGCAGTACAATATATACAAAACGAATTTAACATGGGTACCTAGAAATTATAATCAACGATAGCTTGCAATTATTCACTTTTATTAAACGTTTAGAGGAATTGTGGCTCGATGTAAGGACGCCACCGAAAACCCATGATGTTGGCGACTCCTCCAGAAAGTTGTTAGAAATAGTTCAAGATACAGTATAGACGCTCTATCCCTTCTTATTTAAAGTTAGCGTGTCAGGTGTAAATTCAAATTGTTAGTTATTTTGATTGAATAAGCGGTGGATCGAATTCACGAACCCTGGTTTTGTAGTCAGACAGTGTTAGCACTGGATAACTACGTCGACTCTGTTGTCAACCTTTATGCAGTGAAAGCGTTCTAGTAAGCATCAAAAGTATGACTTTAAAATTTAAACTGTATTGAAGATAAATCTTTATTCAAAATAAATTCAACGTAAAATCATAACTAGACCAGTACGCATTGTCTATCTTTCTAGTGGTAACACGCTTGACTGTCAATCCAGAGGTCCTGGGTTCGAATCCCGGTCCAGGCACTGAAAATGTCTGAGATGCTCTTGAGTGTCTCCCACCTAACTTAGAGGCCTGTACTGGTTCTTCCCAGGAAAGACGGCTTCGCGTGTATCGGTGCTATACACCGCGCACGTTAAAGAACCAGACTGTCTATTCGCAAAGAGCTAGGCTAAGTTAGCCGGACATGTCTGTATCTAAAAAGTTCTCTCTATCTGTTCTGGGGGCTTTATCTCACTCTGTCCCTCTGGTCAGATCGCTCTGTATCTGTACTAGTAGAGGATGGATTTCGCGCCCTGTGTGGTTGCGTTTGCTATAATTTTGTAAAGCGCCTTTGAACGTGTTTATCATGAAAAGGGCGCTATATAAATCTGGTATAATATAATAATATAATAAAAAATATAATTGAAAGATATAATAATGTGTATTTTATGAACATGTACATCAAAATACATAGAATGAGTCAATCAGATCGATAGTAAACAATCAAATAAAGAAAGACAGTAAGGGACCGCACAGAGTGGTAAGAATTATATCGGGATTGTTCCAATTTGTTTAACGTGCAAACTGCCTCATCCTTAACCACTAACGAGTTCCAAAGTAACAGCATAGTGTAAAGAAAAGAAACCTCTTCAGGAGAATCACTAACACACGTAAACATTACAGAAGGTACAACATGTAAACATCAGTGTTTCAATGCAAAAAGCCATTATTTTTAAAATACACATTTTACCTAGATTTGAATATAAAGAACTTCTTTCGTAGAGCGTATATACAATGTACAGCTAAACAAATTATTAACAAATGCAAGGATGCATAAAATAGTTCATATTTTTGTAAAGAATATACATATACCAATACTGTCCAGTAATTAAGGAAACTCTACTGTCTGCATGCCTCTTTTTTAATTGTCTATATATAGTGAATATAACTGTCAATTTTGTAATAGAACGAATTCTTAGGGAAAAAATATACAATCAAATACGTAAACTTGTTATTCATAAGTTAATAGAAAGTACCATAGTTTTTTTTCGGAAAATAAGCGTGATCTCTGAGATGTTGCATAATTTGTACGTATATTAATGACTTTATTTTCTGATTTCTTACCGTTTTAAATAGCGCCAAGTACGCCTTGGCCTCATTACAAAATTACATTCATAATCCATGTCACCCTAATATGTAGGTAAGATTATATTAAAAACTAATTTTACACTAATTCGTTTTCATATTAAATGTCAAAAATGCAGAAACTACTCAAAGTCCTTATTTAATAGACTTTTACACCCACCGAAAGGGCGTCCGTGCCCAAATGTTTGTGGTCGTCGACTCTAAATCCTTTGTGCATCATTGCTGCTGGTTCAAAACCTCGCTTGAGGAGAAAACTTTTAAAGGGGGGATTCTGTGGTGGAGTGATTACGGTCGCCGACATCTAATCACTTGCCCCTCAACGCTGTTGGTTCGAAAGTCGCCAGGGATGTAGAACTGTTTTCATGTGAGGAAGTCATTCGGCTTGCTTATGGAATGTCAATGGTTCTACCAGGTGGCAGTCCGTGTCTAAAAAAATGCCCGGAGGTATATCTAAGGTCTGGAAAGCCGTAACTTGACCTTTAATTTGCCGGTGTGACGTTAACTGAACAATATCCAAAAGTAATATCGACACATTAGTCGGAATGTATGCGTCAATTACCAAAGATAGATCGAACCTTCAGCAAAATGTTTTTTAACCTCTTTTCAAAAATTCGATGAATTCAGCAAGATCGTCTCCAGGTTTGCAATTATCTAAAATGAGTTTAACGCTTTGTTTTATGCGAACACTATCACAATCTTTATGAAGAAAAAGTTTGTTACCTGCCATCACCGTTTTTAGTTCATTATTCTTACAAATTTCTTTAACCATATCTTTAATACTACCTTTTAGCCAAAAGGACATACCGTTTGACAAGAACTCTTTCCGAATATTTCGCCAATCCTCATGTGTTCTCTTGGTTGCTACGATTTCTTCTTCCTTTCGTTCATCTTTATTCATTCCTTTTTGTCTAATTCTTGTGGCAGCATCTCTGTCAAGAAGACAAATATGTTCCAGTTGAAGTGTTTTAGATATGTCTTGACAAAATTCAGCTTTATCTTTGCCATTCATTTTGATAAATGTTAGTTCTGTAAGACTTTTCTTTAGCTTGTTGCAAGCGTCTTCATCTTCTTTGTACAGATTCTCCGCTATCCTACTTTCTCCAGCCAGTATTTGGTGCCTAACTTCCGTGAAGAACAATAATTCAGAATCGCCCTCGAAAAATAAAACTCTCCTGGCAAACAGAATATCAGATATATGGTCCGAAGTCAACAATCTTATATTTTTCATGCTGGTGTTGTCTCTATTACAAACAATAGATCTACCAGATATGATTCGACATTCTGTATCGTGGCGCCGAAAGGTGAAAGAATCGGGTACCGTCCAGGCTGATATAAACGTTGGGTTGTGTGTCGTTAGAATCACACGTTTTTCAAGTTTCTTTTGTTTAAAAGGCTTTCCAGAATAAAAAAGGAAAGTCCATTTGTCCTTATTTTTGGGTGATATGACACGTAACAACACAAGTTAACGTTTTAAAGATACTTTATTGAGCACCACAGTGGCAGTCTAAGGCTAACTGAACTACAAATATTTTGACGTTTCTTATATAGAGGGAAACTCAGTTAGAGTACATGTCAAACGGCAACCCTAGTGACAGGTTCGTGATTCATTTCCCATGTACCTAGTCGCTTTCTGACATTAATCTGTTATGGTAACATATTACTTGAAGTCATAACTTTGTCCATTCCCTATCTCCGACATATCTACAACTTAATTATGATAGACAAAAAGCCCAAGGATATTTCACCTGTCATTAGGGTAACAACAACAATTAAGTGTTTTCTTTTGTACAATACACAATGTTAATAATTTAGTTAGAACAGAGAAAATCGTATTTAATCAAATTTTATCCCAACATCCCGAATTATTTGGTAGAAAAACCCCATTATCCCACAGATATTGAAAAATAATTATACAGATATATAATATATACAATAGAGCCATAGATAGGGTGACATCCCCCACGTCCCTTTTAACAAAATCACTTTTCATTTTTCACATACAGTAGAGTTATAGATAGGGTAACATCCCCCCACGTCCCATTTAACAAAATCACTTTTCAGTTTTCACATACAGTAGAGCCATAGATAGGGTAACATCCCCCCACGTCCCTTTTAACAAAATCACTTTTCATTTTTTCACATACAGTAGAGCCATAGATAGGTTAACATCCCCCGATGTCCCTTTTCGCAAAATCACTTTTCATTTTTTCTTTAAATATTGAACTACCTCTTGGTAGGCATAACAAACAAACTACTCGGGTATTGAAATGACATATACGCTATGGCCATAGATCGGGGAACATTCCCCCTCGTCCTTTTCACAAAGGCAGTGGCTACGATTACGGTACCGTAATCCTAGTCTCCGATTCTAGGATTACGGAAGTTCCGCATTCCGAGACACACCTATGAGGATAGGCTAGGATTACGGAAGTATTTAAGAGGCATCAAATATATGTTAAGACATGCATAAAGGATGTTGTAAACTTACTTTTTCCACTTAAAATAGCGAAAACGAAATACAAAAACGTATACGGGGGTTGATACCGCCCGATTCTATATGCGCGGAAATCTAAAGTGACAGGCAAAATCAAACCATAAAATTTTAAGTAATGAATATTTTTAAAAATATTCTTGACCTATTAATAAGAATATATATAATTCTTCATTTGTCTGCCAATTTGTATTGATTTCGCCTGTTTCTTTAAGATTATACTAACCCGAAATGGCTAATCGATAACACGAAATAATAGGGCAGGCATGAAAACACACACGCTATTTTAAGTGAAAAAAGTAAGTTTACAATAACATTTATGCATGTCCTAACATACATTGATGCCTCTTAAGTACTTCCGTAATCCTAGCCTATCCTCATAGGTGTGTCCAGGAATACGGAACTTCCGTAATCCTAGAATCGGCGGCTAAGATTACGGTACCGTAATCGTAGCCACTGCCTTTCACAAAAATCACTTTTCATTTTTCTTTAAATAGTATACAACGTCTAGGTGTGCATATAAAATTCAGGAAGCGAATTTCAAATAGCATATACAGTAGAGCCATAGATAGGGGAAGATCACCCACGTCTCATTTAACAAAATCACTTCAAAATTTCAATTTTCTTTATATAATATTTAACATCGTGGTATGCATGAAAACCTTACAATTCGAGTTTCAGATGGCATATACAGTTTAGCCATAGATAGGGGAACATCCCTTCACGTCCTTTTCAATACAACCAGCTTTCATTTTTCTCTAAATGATATACAACGTTATAGAAATACAAAACAAAATGAAAATCTCGGAGTTTCAAATGTTACATACAGTATAGCCATAGATAGGGGTACATTCCCCCAACGTCCTGTACAGCAAAATCATTTTCATGTTTTGAAAAATAATATAAAACGCCGTGGAATGCATAACAAACTACCAACTCGAGTTTCATAAGACACATACAGTATAGCTATAGTTAGGGGAACACCCCCACGTCCTTTGAAGCACAATCACTTATCATGATATATAAAATCGTGGTTTGCATAACTAATGTTACTAACAGTTAAAGCCATAGAGAGGAGAATTTTCCCCCACATCATATTCAACAAAATCACTTTCGTGGTATTTTATATGATATCCAACGCCGAAGTATGCACAACAACTAACAAGGAGAGTTTAAAATGGCACATACTGTATAGGCATAGATAGGGGTACATCCCCCTACGTCCAGTTCAGCAAAATCATTTTCATGTTTTGAAAATAATATACCGGTATATAATAATCACTTTTCATTTTTCTCTCAAATGATATCAACGTCTACATGTGCAGATATCATTTGAGAGACAAAATAAATGTCGGAATAATCAGCTTACCTCAGAAGACACAAATTTGTTTGGCAACAGCAATCTAATGGTTAATAAGGAAGGCCAGATTACTTCACCCCCACATATTTGCCAATAAGTATAGGTAAGAGGTTCTGATAACCGGGCGAAGAGGTGAGCTGAGTGTAAATTCCAGTCATTTATTTTGTCTGTAATTTGGAGCCAAAACAGATGTGAATGTCTAGCAAAATGACGGACTGTTTTCAGTTTGTTTTAAAGGATTATGTTGAGCAAAGAATTAAAACAGTTATTTGTTCTCTAGCTAGCTCTTGTAATGTTTAAATAAATATTATCATCTTTCATACTGCATTCCTGTTAAGTACTCCACAAAGAGTCTGGTAATAAATTACCTGTATCATTTGACTGTGGTCTTATCAAGATCTTCCCAATTAAACCTGTCAGTTATAAATTATGAAATAAGAACCGGTTTCTTACTGGATTTTTGGGGAAACATGAAGAACGCACCATTAAGAAGCAGTTTGCCAATAAATAGGAAAGACGTTCTGATAACCGGGCTTCTATTATCAGAACCTCTTACCTAGACTTTATTTTACAAGTTTATGATATTGGAATTTACAAACTAAGATTACATTTGGTGGTTTACCAGTCTGTATATAGTTAAAATCAAATTTTTGAGTACTGTCTTGTAATATGAAAGTAACTGACTAGATATTTTACTTATATAAATTGAACAAAGGGCAACACTCACACAGATGTATAAACTTGTCTTCATAGCATTAAATAAGGTTACATTTACATGTAAGACAGAAAAATCACATGATTCAAATAACAGTTAGTCAGCGTCTTTTCATGGCCTAATATGACATTTAAAAATGTAGAACCTTTGTGTTTTAGATGAAAATGGAAGGTGAAAATACCAACATATCATTAAGAACCCAATGTCGTCCAAAGTACCGAGAATGTTAAGGCAATATGGATTAAACAATTTTTCACTTAACAGCTGGTAATTAAATATGTCCTGATTATCATGGCTACACTAGGACAAAAATATATAATGCCATTTACAACATTATGGTGACTTTAGATTGAATAACATACTATGTAGACTTTACAACACAAACTTTATTATAGTGACTAAAGATGAAAAATATCATTGTGACTTTACAACAAAAATAAATGTATGGCAACCTTACATCAAATTATGTATTATGGCAACTTTAAAACAAAAACTTTATTTCTGAGACTTTTGACCAGAAAGTTTGAACATGGTGAATTAAAACAAAAACTATATGATAGTGATTTTATACAAAATATGACATAGTGCTTTATCAAAATCACATAATTATGACTTTTAATAAAGAAACAATATATCATAGTAACTGTACAACAAAAACGATATGATAGCGGCTGTAGATATGAAGATATAAAATATCATGTTGCGACTTCAAAAAGATGACTTTATGTCAAAAAATAATTTTGGCAATTTTTCGACAAAAGCTATGTTATTGCGACTACGTCACATCTTCCTTGGCAATTTACTAGTTGTGCTGATTTCTTCCTTACGTCATGTGTAAAGCAGACTTGAAAAACACAGTTAAATCACTGCAATTATAATTGAATCTCAAATATTGCACATCAAGAAATTCAAATATATTATACCATATGCATATCAGATGCCACTATTTACACAAAAATTCGGACACGGTTTTGACACTTTCTAAATTATCATCACATTCGATGTTTAATTTGATATCAAATGTATTCTGAATGTTAATAATTTCTTTTACATTTCACTAACAGCCGCATCTTATATCCTTTGTTTTTACACGAAAACAGAAACATCGCACTAAATGCAGACATAATCTCATTAATTTAGTATTTTGGTATATAACAATTAAAGAATCCTTTCATTTTCATTGGTCTGTCTGTATGTCTTCTATTTTTGTTTCTGTTTAACTTTCTTCGCTTTCACAAACACCTAGAAAAAATAGAATATTGATGTATTCATTTCAATTCATGATTGATGCATAAAACAATGGTGTCTATCTGATGCCAATTTACCTAAAGAAGAGATCGTATTTGTATACCAGTCTTTTGTATTTTCTATTTTTAGAACTGATAAGACAATGGTCGGATGGGCAGATGCCAAACATCCATATTTTTTGGGGGGTAAAAAACGGATGTTTTTCTACGGCCTAAACTATCTTAAAGCACAAATTTTATCAATATTTTTTTAAGTATTTTCCTATATAACTCATGTAACAAGTGACTCAAGGGTAGCAATTTTAGTATTAAAAAACGAAACCTCTAACTTGTCTGAAAATAGAGTGATACTGAAGTAACATGTTTCTGGTTACACAAAAGTTGTTCAACTGTTTATTCTGCAAATTCATCAGATAAAGGTATACATGTATAGTTGAACATTAAAATTCAATTCTTGGGAAATACGATGCAATTTTATAAAATAAAAACCAGAAAATATCCTTAAATGCCAGTTCACTCCTTAGTGCATCCCTGTATAAGACCACTTCCAAATCCAAAAATATACAATTTTTTCCCAACTGTGGCAGAGATGTTTCCCAAAATGCAAGGTAAGAATTCCCAAAATCATGACAACAAATGGTTAAGATTTTGTTTCAATTTTAGTATTTCCAGAGGAAGTGTTTGTCTGGCATTCATTTTATTTCGCACTACAGCCTAACAGCGCACAGAACCACATGTAACTTATTACAAGTCTAAGGAGTTATGTTCCATGGCCTAGATTCTAGTCAGTGTTTCAGGGGAGATATATTAACTTGTCTTTCAGTGTTTACCTCTTGTTGATTATTTTCCCAAAATGGACAATTATCGCGCATTTATAAATTTCCCAATTTAAAAGGCCTAGGCCTCTTACCAATTACCTGATGAAAAGCACTGCTTAACCTGGGCATTCAATAAATTGGGTATAAAGAGAAAAAAGAAATGAACAGAACAGGTTTACAAAAACTTGAGACTGCATTCGTTCTATCTAATTTTATCATTCATGTTATGGACATGCACTACAAAATAGTTTTACATTGTGAATGAATAGATATGCAGATGATTTGCTCTGGTTGCTTATCAACCACTCACAAAGGCTTTCTCTGAGAATCGAATTGTCAAGTTATTCTTGACGAAAATGGCCAAAGTGTTAATTTACAGTATACGTGTCAATCGTTTAAATGACATGAAAGAAATGATACCTGATGGTCTTCTAACTCCTTATCCAGCATTTCTGTCAGTTGAGGCTTTAGTTTTATTTCTTTGGCAGGACTGCCTTCAGAAAATGTTTTCAAGTTAGGCAATAGCCACACTGCTTCATGCGCTGCATACTCTTGTAATTTTGTGTTGTTTGTTGAAATCTTTTCTATTTCGGCTATGAATCGCTGCCACCACCAAAACTGACGATCTGCCATTTGTGTTTTAGGATGTTGTCTGTGAGTGAATGGGTTATAATTTTGCCGAAGTGAGTAGGAATTAGTATGTCTGGAGTTCCATTTGGAATGTCATCCAATAGCGTGTTTTCCGATAATGTCCAATCTTTTGGACTAGAGGACTTGTATTGAAATGAAACTTTGTTGTCTGCCATTTTACAAAATTTGAAATGAAGAGGTTTAGAATGATTTGTAACTTTGTTAATATATGGCTCCAACCACTGCTTTATGTCAAATAATGTAACAAAGCGGGTAGGGTCTCAGTGTCATTTCTTCGAAGGAGGTCCGCAAGGTAAGAGAATTTGGCATCAATATCTTCATGTGTTTGGCCAACCGGTAGAAAAGAAAGATGAATCTAAAATTAAGTAAAAATACGTTAACATTAGACATAATATACTGCTCTCATACCTTTAAAAACTTCATCCTTTTAAAGCGCAAACACTTGGGCATTTGCAACCCTCACATACGCATGTTAAGAATGATCGCCTAAACGAGAGTTTATGTGAAGGTATTTAGAAAATATATTATGTAGCTTTTTGAGTGTTATTTATAACATAGTACTGGGATATAAGACCGTCCAAACATGGTATCAAATTTTCAAATTATACAGACTTTGAATGTAAGTGTAGAACTAACTATCTTTACCTCACTAAATACATGTAGACGCACAAGTAATTCACAAAAAGACATCACGTATTAGTTCTTGTTCTCTCTTCCACAATTATCGGCCTGAAGAAACAACACATCTGGTAAAGTTCCAAGCTGAAACAGAATTAATTTAATTTATAAGATGAATAATACAAACATTTTAATGCAATTAGTTCATTTGGTCGTTAACTTGTCTATGAGTAAGCATAAGCAATAAACAGGGAGTGTCTAAAACAGGGAATTTTTTTATTTGGTATTCTTTTTTCAAGGGGAGATTATTTTCAGAAAAAGGAGAAAATAATTGTTTAGAAATTCATCAGTAAGTTGTGTGATACTATGCAGTTTGAAATTTGTATTTGCAATGTTTCTTATAATAACATGCCTTTTTTTTTACTTCAGACAAAATCGAATAAAAATATAATGTCACAGACATACTTTTGATTGCGAGTCATGAATGGCACGCAGTAGAGTGTTCATCACAAGATTGGAATCATGGCTGTATTCATTTATGTCGACATAGCATTTAAAAGTACTGCAACCATGGTTTAGAATCCCCTGTACATGAGTCTTCAAAAAGCTAATTGGATCTACTACCTTAGAAATCATAATTAAAATATCATTACTTGGCCATGCAGATTACTAGCCTTCATTTAATTTCGTAACCCTAGGTTAGGTATTGACAGCTGAAACCTCAGCAAAAGGTTTATTATACAATAAGACTTTTATTTTCAGTTGTTCATCATAACTTATACTTGTACTTTAATGGTTTCGGCTATTACAAAATAGAAATTCACACATTAAATGAAATGGTTCAGTGGTCTACAGTTATACTTTGCAGTCAAATTTGTTTAAGGACCACATCAATAACCACATCAATGTTAGTACAGATGCAAAATGAAATAACATTGAGCAGGTAAATAAACACATTTCTGACAAAATTGACATAAATTCTTAGCGTCAAACCTTCCTTTATCTTTAGCAGTCTGCCCGTAAAATGTGGCAGGTTAGTTTTAGATTGGTCCATTACATCAACAATGAGACTCAAAAAACGTCTAGGATGGTCCTTTGACTTGTCTTTCTTCTAATAGTAATACCGCCTTTCATTCCTGAAATTCCAAGACATTCATAAATAACCTGTGTATTGCTTCACACTCGATGATTTTTAAACTTTTAATACGAGCACCAAGTGGTCCTATGTCACTCGACTGAGGAACATCTGGAAAAATCTTGCTAAAAGTGACCTAGTTTTTGACATCAGATCATCCATATTTGAATCTTACGTAGACAATCATTCTGGTCATATTTTCATAAGTATCCAGTGAAAATGCACTCCCTGCTGCATACACAACTTTTCCTTTTATTGATCGCGTGACCTTGCTTTTAACCCCAGATAAATACTAATTGAATCTGACTTAACAGTGTCATTTTGTTTTCTGGTCCTGTGGGATAAAGGAGTCCATTCAATACATTTGTAAAAGAGTTCCGCTTAAGCCGGTGCTACCGGGCGTGAGAGGTGTTGCACATTCCATTACCATTCATGAACAAACGCATACCAAGTCTGCTATTATTATGCTTAGTTTCATTGTACGATACCAAAGGATCTTTTTAAAGATTTTAATTATCAGCTATCAAAACAGCAGTCTTTAAGTCCTTGTTGTGGCTGTAAAAAGTCTCTCCATACTGGGATTCAGTGTTGTGTTTTCTGATTCTTTGGGATAATAGAGTTCTGCTCAAGCTGGTGCTAGTGGGTGTGAGAGGTGTTGCACATCCCATTTCCTCTCATGAACAGACTCAATCAACTAAGACTGCTGTTATTCTGCTTGGTTGCATTTTATGCTTCCAAGTGATCTTTTCACAGATTTTATTAGATTTCATCAAAACAATCATTCTGATAAAATGTAATGAATATCAAGTAAAAAATACAGCTCTTATTGCATGCACATGGTTTTTCTGTGACTTGACTGGGTAACCGAGTTTTGAACCCAGATGATCCTCATTCCAACTTACCTAGATTTCATCAAGACAAATAATCTGACAAAAATTTCACGAATGTCTAGTGTATATGTAGGCTCTATTGCATGCGCAAGGTTTTTAGTTTTTGACCCTAGATGATGCATTTTCAAACTTGACTTACATTTCTTTATGAATATCATTCTGATCACATTTATCTAAAGTCTAATGAAAAATGCAGCCCTTTTGCACACACACACTAATAGAACTTTTTTTTTGATTTGATTAGGTGGCCTAGATCTTTACTAGAGATGATACAAATTTGAACTGACATAGATGTCACCAAGATAAGCATTCTGAAAATATTTCATAAATATTCATTGAAAAATACAGCCATTTTTTTCATAAACAACGTTCTTCTTTGATTTTACCTAGTGACAAAGTTTTGACCCATGAAGACCCATATTCAAAATTGACTTCGATCAAATTATGATAAACATTCTGATAAAACTTTATTAAGATTCACTGTAAAATGAAGTCGCTATTGCATACAAAATGTTTTTCTTTGATTTGACCTGGTGACCTACTGTTTTACCCCAGATGACCCAGTGTCGACCTGAGGCAAAACATTTCAAGGCCAGCATTATAACCAAATTTCTTGGCAACCGGACATAAAATGTTACCTCTAGAGTAATCACTAGGGTTTTCTTTGATTAACATGTTGACCTGTTTTTTTTACCCCAGATGACCCAGTTTCGAAACTGATTGAGTTATTATCAAGGCAAATAGTCTTATAAATATCCACGACAATTAGACGTAAGATGTAGCTTTTAGCATGTTCATAAGGTTTTCCTTTGATTTAACCAGGTGACTTAGTTTTTGACCCGAGAAAATTCATATTCTTACTTGATTTAGAGATCACAAATAAAAATACATACACCTAGTTTCATGAAAATACAATAAATGATGTAGCTTCCAGAGTGATCACAAGGTAAAACATGGACCAAAGACAAAGTAATGATAATCGAAATAGCTAACCGTTAAGCACTTTGTGCGCAGGTGCGCTAAAAATGCAGCCTATATTGCATACAAAAGTTAAGTGTGCTCAGACATCTAGCGACCGCAATAACTCACATGAGAACAACTCGAGTTAGCTATCAAAGTATAACAATATTAAATCTGTTACGAGGGTAAAAAATAATGAAAAAAAAGTTCAATCTAAAATTTAAAAACTTTTGGTACAAAATGAAACATTACAATAATAACAAGAGCTGTCAGATGACAGCATGCTCGACCATTCAAAGAATTTATGGGGGAATGGGGTCAAAATATTATCACAGATATGTAGACAAAAGAAAACAGGAGCTCTGACAAGCGGGGTGTTATACGCCGAAGGGTTACATCAAAGGATGGGAGCAAAATTTTAAGAACTTGAGTGTGAAGCCAAAAGGACAGGAACAACAAAGGGAAAAAATTCCAAAAAAAATCTAAGTCAACACCAAATCCTTACAAGGTACAGGTATGTCAAAATACACTCAACATTTGGAGGTAACATCCATGTTGTACCACAGAAAAGTGGTCTCTGTTTTTCCCTACGGCCAGTAATAAAAGTTTCAAAATAAGCTATATATAGTAACGTAAAAGGGAAGTTATTCAAAAAACAATATTGTAAGTGAACAAAAGAGGGATCTGCCTAATACATGAGCACTTCAATGCAGAGCAATATACACAAAGCAAAGTCATGTATGACCTTCGACCCCTAAGTTTGACCTTGACCTTAAAGCAAGTCATCCAGAACACGCGCTTTGCACGTCGTCTAAGTATGATGAACATTTGTGCCAAGTTTCTATGAAATCCTTCAAGCAGTTCAAGAGTTACAGAGCGGACATGAAACAAACTGATATGACCTTTGACCCCTAAGTGTGACCTTGACCTTGAAGTGAGACATCCAAATCATACCCTCTGCACGTCGTCTCGGTGTGGTGAACATTTGTGTTAAGTTTCTTTGAAAAACTTCTAGGGGTTCAAAAGTTACAGAACGGACAGACTTACGGACGGACAGACGGACGGACACCAGTGTCATAACATAATACGTCCCTTCGGTTGTATAAAAAAGATTAGACAAACAATGTTCCTGTATTTGAGCTTTAAATTTGGATAAGTCTTGCACTAAATGGCAATGTGTGACCATGATGGTAATGAAGTGTTCAAAGTTTCAAAAATACAGAAAGTGGAAACTTCACAGGTCGCTCAACACGACAAAAATGAAAACGTTGCAGGCTTGTTTTGATTGAGCCTGTTCATGGACGGTAGTGGAAATGCATGCTACCTTCCACGCCCTCTATTTCAAACAGTATAGACAAGATATGGAATGATATGAGAAACTTGACACATGTCTATGTCCAAAAAGGGCTATTCTTAGTAAAGGTTCTAGGCTTAGTTAGGAAGTCTTGCCTACATAATGTAGACTACGATGGTAAAATGTTTCAAAGTCAAACACGTAAGCCAAAATATGGACTGGTATGAAAAATTTAACTGATTTCCAAATCCAAAAAGGAACATAATTCAGCCAAAATAGTTAACAAAGTTATGTTCTCTTGCCTACATATGGAAACCATGTTGATAAACAATTGTTCAAAGTTTCGAAGCCACATGTTAAATAGTTCTGACAAAACGCTGACTTGTACGAAAAACTGAACCAATTTCAAAGTCCAAAAAGGGACATAGTTCAGCCAAAATAGTTGTCACAGTTATGTACTCTTGCCTATAGATGGAAATTATGATGATAAGCCAGTGCAGATCAAAGTTTAAAAGCCATATGTCGAATAGTTTGACAAAATATGCACTTGTTCAAAAATGGAACAAATTTCCTAAAAGGGCCTTACTTCAGCCAAAATAGTTGACAGAGTTATTTACTCTTGCCTACAGATAGAGACTGTTATGACAAACAAGTGATAAAAGTTTCAAAGCCATACGCCAAACACTTTACACAAATTTGAACTGGTACGAAAAACTAAACCAAGATTTCTAAGTCAAAAAGGGGCCATAATACAGTCAAAAGTCTTGATGGAGTAACGAGCTCGTGCCTATAACTGCACATGGTTATGGTTAAACAAGTGTTGAAAGTGTCAAAGCTTTATCTTTAAAGACTTTGTCAAAATATGGACAGGTATGAAAAAATTAACCAAGGTGTGACACTGACTCAGACGCCAACTCTGGCACTGTGGTTAGTAGAAGAGCTCTACTTATTCTTTGAATAGTTGAGGTAAAAACTGATATATCAGAATACTAGTTAGTGTAAAACTTACATTTGTCTTTTATTATGAACAGCAATCATACTTTTTAACTTGGTTCTTGACTCTGGGTCTCTTGTTTTTTCCAACTCCCTCTCTAGATGAACACATGTGTTACATTTCAAAAAAAGAATTGGTCTACAAAAACAGACATTAAAGTTACAAAAATGATCAATTCTATAAACTAGATGATGCTTTTCTACAAAAGTGCATGTTTCCCTCCGTGCTTAGTAGTTATAGGGAATAAGTTGAAAAGGGACAGGAGCAAAAGTCAAATGGATACTGATGGTTAGCTCCAATGGGGATCATCTGCATTGCATGGCAAATCATCCAAGAGTTTCAACAACCTGGCCTTAGTGGTCCTCACGCTATGAAATGGAAATGGTTTTCCCAGTTCTGGCCCCTGTAGCCTTGACCTTTGATTAAGTCACCCCAAAAATTAGGGGTCATTAACATTGCATGTCCAATCGGCCTGTGAAGTTTCAAACACTCGGGTCAAGTTGTCTAAAGTACCTGGTGTGTGAGCTTTCCATGTCCAGGCCTCTGTGACCTTGACCTTTGCTAAAGTGACCTCAAACGTGATAAGGGTCATCTTCTCTGTATGCTATGAAGTTTAAAGTTCTAGGAGAATGGCTCTAAAATTAATGAAAATGAAGATGGCCCATTAGACTTATTAACAAACAGGATTGTATTTACTTTTCCTCTCCGTTCTATTGGTCCATTACAATAGTCAGAAAGTGAGCGCATTAGACACGATAAACGAGAAGAAAACTATGCTGAAGCAGAAAGAAGATGTGAAATTATTAAAAGCTTCCTTAAGGATAGGAACCAAACACGATTTGAAATAACCAGGGAGCGTCAAATATTCAAAGCATTAATAAAGTCTGATGCATACATTTTTGAGCTCAGTGATGGCAGCTGTGACAGTGCTTTTGAATGGTAAACTGTTCGCCCTGCTGAAAGCCCCTGAAGGCATTTTAGAGGCAAAAGCTTTTTCTACTCTTATGCCTGGTAAACAGTACAAAACAATCATTCTTGAAGAGCCTGACAGAGGAATGCATCCTCAATTTATTGAAAGAATGGTACACTTGATTAAACAATATGAAAGCGAAAAACGTGTTATTCTAACAACGCACAATACGGCATTCATCTCACCATGGTCTTTATCCGACTGCTTGGTTTTTAGGCGAAATCACAAAGACTGTTGTATAGTTTCTGGAAAGGCTATTGCTATGGACACTAAAAAGCCTAAAAAGAAAGAATCTTTATGAAAAAATTAAGACTTCTCACATCTGATCATTTATCAGATATATTATTTGCAAGAAAGTCCTGTTTTGTGAAGGAGATTCAGATTTTCTATTCATAACTGAATTAAAACAGCAAATTCTGTCTTGGGATGCTAAAACAATATGTATTTTCAAAGGGGATATATTTGACTACATGAAACTTGAAGACAGTCTTGTTGAACTCACAATCATAAAACTGAATGGCAAAGGCAGTACTGAATTGTGCCAAACAGTTAGCAAGATAATAAAAGTAGATGCAATTTTTCTCCTCGACAAAGAGGCTGAAGGAAGGAAAGAAAAGTTTGGAGATGAGACGAATGTTTTCTTTTGGAAATACAGTGATATAGAAGATGTGGTAATGGAACTGTGTAGGTCCAATGACAAATTGAAAGGCGAACTTAGTGAGCAAAATGTTGCTGTAAATTCTGAAAAATTTCAAAGAAAGAAGTCTACAAACGAAAAACTGTTTTTGCGAGATAGCAAACATAAGAATAGGGGTTAAATTTATTTTAGAAAAGTGCAAACCTGAAAGTGATCTGGCTTCTTTCATCAAATTCTTGTACTCGGGGAAAAGCCAAAGCTATATTCATTTCATAACAAGTATGCTGTAAACTCAAAACAATACTAGAGACTATGCGACATGTTGCTGTGTTCTTGCAATTAAATGTGATGCAAGTAGCTCATGCTAAAAGCAGGTGTACTGAGATTCATATTTCTTAATGTTGTTGCCGTGTTGAGCAGTTCCAATGCCTGTAGTTGACTAGAATAAATGAGTTGCAAAATACATAAAAACTTGCCTTAACAATCGAAAGACTTACTGGAAAGAAACATACATGATGGCAGTAAATTTTTACAGCTCAAGGCCTGTTTCGTCGGGCCCTTAAGGGTGTTTCTCTTGTTGCTCTGTCTTCTGAAAAGGCATTGAGTACATACGTTTTTGGTTCTTAAGGTTTGCTTTTTATATATTTATACACGAGCATTTTTGTGTTTTACATGCCATGCCTTTTTGTTTCCATTAAGTGTGTTAGAGATTCACCTGGAGGGGATTACTTTTATTTACACTGTCCCATGTCTTTGGAACATGGTGGGGGTAAGAGTGAGGCTGGGTGCGCACCATAAACCGGTTTAAGCTCCCCAGTGGTGTTTTTGCCACTGACCGTTCCAAGGCGGTGCCCCACTGTGTTCCTTTGTTTGTTCGTTTTGTCCTTGTGTGTTGACTTTGTGTGCGCGCGTGTGTGTATGCTTATTGTTCGTCTTGTCCTTATGTGTTTGCTTTGAGTGTGTGTGTGTGTGTGTGTTGTTCGTTTTGTCCTGATGTGTAAGCTTTGAGTGTGTGTGTGTGTGTGGTGCACGCGTTTGCGTGCTGGGGGGTTCGTCTTGAGGAGGCTGCGCTTTTGGTGCGTGGCATTCTCTGTTTGATATTTTTCTTTGTTTTTTTAGCTTAAGAATATAGAACTGTGATAAGTATTATTGAATAACAGAGAAGAAATGAAGTGAGGAGGTTAAAACATTGACTAAGAGTTAAATTATTAACTATGACAGAAATGACGCAAAGAGCTACAATTGATCAGGAAGCAAAGTCGATAGTATGCATGATTTACTTAAAATCCTTGGTAGAAAATAAGAACACTATGAAACAGGGAAGCTGGGAGGAAAAACTCAATGATAAGAGGAAAATGTCATATTCGATTCAAGATACTAGTATAAGGTTAAAAGCGATTTCTTGTAAGCATGAGGCATAATTGTATAGTATCACTGAAGTAAACGAATCAGTTAGATATTGATATCAACGTTTCGTATACTTTTAGTTTTTTTCAGTCATTGTATTATATCAATGTTATGTTTGAGAAAAAAACCCAAACAAAAAAAAACAAAAACGGATAAACATTTTAAATTTATATATCAATTTATTCGTTTTATTGTCTTAACCAGCTTTGATTAAGTGACCGCTAACATACTAGTATGATTTAAAAACATTTTCTGTCAGTTAATGTTTTGTCCTTATTCGAATATAAATAATGAGGTATATCCTATTTCAAATGTCAACACAGGTAATAACAGTTCATATTGTGTGTGTGTGTGTGTGTCACTCGTATAAGGACATTTTTAAGAATAGCCTTGCAATCCATTGCATTTATATCGAAGAATCACAAGAATATATTCAGTCATGTAGTTACAAAATTTTCTCCACATTCCTTCCGCGAAAACACTTACTGACATATCAAATCTTCAGGTATCGAGTACGTTGAACGTTTTCTTAGTCTACTTGATGAATTTATTTGTTGATAATTTTTAAAGGGGCATCAAGTGTTGCTCTTTACGCGGTCTACACAGCACGTGTTTGACCAATGTATACATCAAGTGTCGAACGAATCACTTTTTATTTGTAATAAAGTTTCACTTTAAGATTTTTCTTCAGGATACTTCCATATTACAATTTCGGAAAGATGTACGCAGTTTTCTTCAATTCTTGTGGGCCAGTCGTTCAAGTGCTTTGTCCATCTGGTCATACTGTCATTGGACGATCCTACAAGAACAGTACACAGAAGAACGTGAAAAAGTTTTACAATCAGAAACGTGTAAGAAAAGGATGGTCAAGTATCCATCTTATTTACGAAAAAGCCTCCTCTCACAAGTGAGATATTGTTAAGTCTTTTTTAGCTTCTGAATACATGGAAATTGTAAAACTATCCGCCTTATTCACCTCACCTGAGTCCCTGTGACATTTCTTTGTTATTTCCGAGACTTAAGAGAATGCTCTGTGGAAAGAAATATACGTTCAGAAGTTCTCTTGGCAGCGCCATTTATCAGTGTCTCAAACACATACCAAAAGAAGAATATTTATCTGCTTTTTGCGATTGGGTAAAAAAGGTTACATAAATGTGTTTCGGTAAAGGGGGATACTTTGATGGTTTATAATAAAGATAATTTTGATAAAATGTAGCAATTAAGAAATCCGAACCAAAAAAGTGATTATTCTCCTTCGTGCACCATTCACATTGTTTCAATATTTCATATAGCAGAGACACGCTGCATATTTTATTATGTTAAAACTATTCTAATCGGCTGATATGGAGATGTATGTAAATCGTCGGTTAAGTCGGTTAAGTTGTAAGCTGTAGTTGTTTTATTTTTATTGATGTTGTTGCTGTTGTTTACATTTCACCTTACAATATGTGCACACGGCCTTGCCGTCTTGACCGGAACTTCATCCAATCATTGAAATTATATTTCTGGAACGTTCACGAAGGCGTAGATTATGCAGAGTGTCTCTGTGATATAGTCGACATATTGAGACAATGTGACCGGTGCATGATGGAAGATAAATTACCACTTGTTCAATATGCAAAGTACCTACTTACCGAACTGTGCGTTTAAGGTGAGAAATGCACGATTGAAAGGGGTCAGAATATTTTCCCGTTCATGACCATGATTCTTATTGTATACCTAGGGGTAGGGTATAACATGTGCTGTGATTTTTTTTTTCTTTCTGGCCTGGTGCAGGTGGATGCAACAAATGCAAAATGACTATCATATAAACTATGTAGAATGCAGTAAGTCTGTGTTGGTCTAAAAACATTTCTTTTATAAATTTACACAGTTTCAATATATTTGCTATTAAATACAGGAATGATCGATAGATGTATGTTTCATCTTTTTTCTGTTCAGTGAAAAACAAAGCTAAATAAACCATATAATAGGTTTCAAAAGAAACAGAAAACTAAAAAGAAAATAGTAAATTCTGATATGAATTAGCTATTCTTCTAGCATTTATGAATCTAGACCTTGGAATAACCAATATGTAACGTTAAACCCAATTAAAACTTACATATAATTTTTTACCTCAGTTCAGAAATGAGAAATGGAAAATGACCTTGCCAAATTAAAACGAAACGTTTCTATATTTTGGCCATACTTTTAGACCAGTTACATATTTCTCGCAATATTTTGATAATATTTGAGTAACTGCATATATTTTAAAGTAGACTTGACTTTGGTTTTATAATTGTCCAATAATGATTTGATAAAAACAACGACAAACAATTGAATTTGGCTTTAGTCGTAAGAGGGAAACACAGTGACAAACAATAGATCTTGACCTTCATCAAAAGGAATAAAAACAACGACAAACAATTGAATTTGACCTTAATCACAAAAGGGAAACACTATGACACACAACTGACTTTGACCTTAATCAAAAGGAATAAAAACAACAATAAACAATTGATTTTGGCCTTAATCACAAGAAATGAAAAAAAAAAGCAAACAATTGACTTTGGCCTTAATCAAAAGAAATAAAAGCAACGACTAACAATTGACTTTGGCCTTAATCACAAGAAATAAAAACAACGCCAAACAATTGACTTTAGCTTTAATCACAAAGAATAAAAACAGAGAATTCGTACGTATTTTAAAGCAAGGACTGAAAAATCAGTATATAAAAGCAGGATTTTGGTTTATCAAGGTGTCAGTTATGTTGGCTTATGAAAATCCTATATACAGTGAACAGCATTACCTCCCGAAACATACTTTTCAGCGCCATGCACCAGGCAGGTAAGCAATCGGTGACCATTATTCAACTAGCTGTCGGTTGACCATCCGGTCTCTCTTCATTAGCAAAACCTGCCTCTAAAAGGGCTCGAAAGTTCTACCACCCGATTTCGGGAAAAACGTGTTCAGAAATGATAAATGACTTTGCAAAATCAAACCAAAATGAAATGTCAATCTTCATTGAGAAGTACATACATAATTTTGCACTCGATTTCATTTAATAGAAGAGGAGCTATATTAAGCTATTATCTAAGATAGATATTAGACCTTTTTTATGTACATCAATTAACTTTGGGGAAAATCAGCTTAAATGAAAGCAATGCAACAAATAAATATAAAAATATAATATAGTTCCATATTAGATAAACAGAAGTTTTATTAAAATACAGAATATATTTGCGAAGTAAAAACTCTGATTAAACCTTAAAACGAGAAGTTAATTTGTCTAAGACAATAAATGTATGTTATTAAAGATCAGTTTAACTTTCTTACAGCCAAAGTTTTGAAACTTTACATATCAGTGGTCTTCAAATAACTTTCTAAAATGCTTTTTAAATAAATAAGTAAATCTGAGTTAGTGTCGAAATGACACACAAGCAAAAATTAATAATGATAATAAATGTTACCTTTACAATGTAGTTCATAAATAGCAGCACAACACAACACAACAACAAAAAAATAACATAGGTACCTAAAAATTACAATCAACGATAGCTTGCAGTATTTAACTTTAGTTGTTCCAAAGTAAACGTTTAGAGAAATTGCGGCTTGATTTATGGTCACCACCGAAAACCCATGATACTGGCTTTTCCCCTCGGAAGTTGTTAATTATAGTGCAAGGTGCATAAGACGCTCTCGTTCCATTAAGTTTCACTTGTTCTTCAGCATGTCAGTTGTTAATTCGAATATTAGTTATTGTAATTGCAGGAGAGGAGGATCGAATTCACGAACCCAAGATTTGTAGTTAGACAATGTTATCCCTGAATCACTAGTGGTACAGCAACTTTTAAGCTGTGAAAAAGCTTTAGGCTGCTGCGTCAAAATCATAGTGATGCTTTCGTAGAACATATATACAGCAAAACAAATGATTAACAGATGCAATGAGTCATAAAATAGTTCATATTTATTGTCAAGAATATAAACCAATACTGCCCAGTGTCACAATAAACTGTACTGTCTGCATGCCTCCTTTTAAATTGGAATCACTAAACTTATGTATTATAAGTATTAAATGGTATACCAATATAATAATATTGAATATAACGATATGACATGAATATTTTTAGGCAGAATGAAGACCATAGTTTATCTATGAACATGAAATGATCCATGAGATTCTAAATATTTATTTGTACATGTAAAAATGATTTTATTTTCTGGTTTCACACTATTTTAAATAGTGTCAAGCGCACCTTGGCCTCATTACAAAATTACTGTCATAATCCGTGTAACACTAACACGTACGTAAGATTATATTCAAAACTATTCTAATCTGATTAATTTTCATATTTATAGTCCAAAAATGTGTTAATAATGAGAAATACACCACAGAATAAAACATTAATAGGGACCTACGTGGCCGGGTGGTTAAGGTTGCTGACTTCTAATAGCTGTGGGTTCTGAAACTTGCGTGGGAAAATCTTCGATGAAGGAAGCGGTGGTCCAGTGGTTAAGGTGTTAACCGCTCAATCCAGGGATCTTGGGTTCGAGCCCAACTGGAGTCACGAACACGCCCTCTCATATGTACGGTGGCACAGAGGTGACATCCGCAACACTGTATTTAAATTGTGGCCACAACTTAGTAAATTGTGGCCACAACTTAGTAAATCGTGGCCACAATTTAGTAACTTGTGGCCACAACTTAGTAAATTGTGGCCACAAGTTACTAAATTGTGGCCACAACTTAGTAAATCGTGGCCTCAACTTAGTAAATTGTGGCCACAATTTAGTAACTTGTGGCCACAACTTAGTAAATTGTGGCCACAACTTAGTAAATCGTGGCCTCAACTTATTAAATTGTGGCCACAACTTAGTGACCACGACTTATTAGCCAATCGAAACGATAAAAAGATGGATAGACGGACGGACGGATGAATAGATCGGATGGTACCTACGTACCTACCTACTAATTTATTTTTTTGTACTTCCGTCCGTCTATCTTCCCTTCCTGTATCACACTTTGCAGTGACGTAGACATTTTTGTGCGTTCATTTCGTATGGTTTCTGATTTCTGCCATTTTGCGTTATCTCCCCGCAAACCTGACGATCGAAAACACGAGAAGTTAAAATGCGGGGACGCAGGTTGAAAACTCTATTTTAGCAGGGACGCGGAGCGAAAACACGATAATTACAGGGGTCGCCGGGTGAGAATAAGTAACTGGTATGCCGGGGATGGGGAGCGAAAACATAGTGTTCTCGAACCGCGCCCCGACATTCCAGTTACTAAATCTCACCCCGCGATCTTGATAATTATCATGTTTCCGCTCCTCGCCCCCGCTATAAAGCGAGTTATCACCCCGAGCCCCTGCCATTATTAGTTGTAAATTTCAAGTGTTTTCGCCCGGCGGGATCACCAGGCGATAAATCGCTATTAAAAGTTTAAGCAGCGCTAATTATCGTGTTTTCGCCCCGCGCCCCAGACATACCAGTTACTAAATCTCCCTGGCGGGGTTTCGACCTGCTTTCTCGACATTTGAACTTGTTTATTCTCGTGTTTTCTCTCGACGTGGCCGCGAGACGAAAATATAATTTAATAGGGCTAAAACGCGGAATGACAGAATTAGCCAATCGAAACGAATGTTTTTTCTTCGCTGCTGTATAGGAGTGCAAAATAGGAGCGCACAAAAGTGTCTACGTACCAGCAAATGTTAAACAGGAATAAAAGGTAGATATATGGATGGATCGACGGAGGGACAGACCGATGTACGGATGGATTGACGGACGGATGGATTGGATGGTACTTACCTATCTACCTATTTATTTGTCTTTCTGTCCGTCTGTCTATCTTCCATTCCTGTCTAACCCGTTGCAGGGACGTAGACACTTTTATTCACGTCCATTTTGTAAGGATGCTAAATTCTGCCAATTCGCGTTTTAGACCAATTAAATTATATTTTCAGCCCGCGGGCCCGTCGAGCGAAAACACGAGAATTAGCAAGTTAAAATGTCGAGAACGCAGGCCGAAACCCCACAAGGGCGATTTAGTAACTGGTATGTCTGGGGCGCGGTGCAAAAATACGATAATTAGCTCTGCTTAAACGTTTAATAACGAGTTTTCGCCTGGTGACCACGCACAGCGAAAACACGTGGAATTTATAGGTTAAAATGGTGGGTGTCCGGCGTGATAACTCGCTATTTAGTGGGGGCAAGGAGCAGAAACATGATGTTTAACAAGATCGCGGGGTGAAATTTGGTAACTGGATGTCGGGGCGCGGTTCGGAAATACTATGTTTAAGCAGCGCTAATTATCATGTTTTCGCTCCCCACCCCTGACATACCAGCTACTAATTCTCACCCTGTGGCCCCGGTAATTATCGTGCTTTCGCTCCGCTTCCCCACTCAATAGAGAGTTTTCAGCCTGCGTCCCCGCATTTAAATCGTTAAATCTCGTGTTTTCGCTCAAAAAGGGTCGCAGGGAGATAACGCAAAATGGCAGAAATCAGCAACCATACGAAGTGAACGCATAAAATGTCTACGTCACTGCAAAGGGTAAGACAGGAATGGAAGATAGATAGACGACCGGAAGTGCTGACAAATAAATAGGTAGGTAGGTACGTAGGTATCATCCAATCTATTCATCTGTCCGTTTGTCTATCCATCTATTTATAGTTTCGATTGGCTGATATAAGTCGTGGTCACGAGTTATTATATTGCGGCCACAATTTACTAAATTGAGGCCACGAAATACTAAATTGTGGCCACAATTTAATAAGTTGTGGCCACAATTTACTAAGTTGTGGCCACAAGTTACTAAATTGAGGCCACGTTTTACTAAGTTGTGGCCACAATTTACTAACTTGTGGCCACAATTTGCTAAGTTGTGGCCACAAGTTACTAAGTTGTGGCCTCAACTTAGTAAATTGTGGCCACAATTTACTAAGTTGTGGCCACAATATAAATAAAGTGCTGTGGATGTCACCTCTGTGCCACCGTACGTTAAACCCGATTAAAACTGACAACCATATATATTTTTTCTTACCTCTGTTCAGACATGAGAAATTAAAAATGACCTTGCCAAATTAAAACAAATCGTTCCGATTTTCGGCCATAATTTTAGACCAGTTACATATTGCATTGCTGGCAATATTTTGATAACATTTGAGTAGCTGCGTATATTTTAAAGTAGACCTTGGTTTTATAAATGTCCAATTTTGTAAAATCTGATATAATAGTCAGACTTACTATGATAACCACAGTTTAATCTTTAAACATAAATGTCGTCCCAGTACTCATGTTTGACACTTCTTGTACAGGACCAAAGGTGAAAAGGAAGGGATATGAAATACAAAATGGCCAATTCAAACATGCAAATATTTAGACACACCTCTTTCTTGCGTTGTAATATGTAGCGGACCGTGTCTATGTCTTGATTTTGACGCATTTTGCTTGAAAGAATAATCCATAAAATGTCTCATGCATTCACTTTTATTTATTGATGGAACATAAAGCTATATTATTGTAGAAGAAAATACATACACAAAATTTGTCCAGAAAAAGAAGAAATTCTACTGTCTGCATGTTTTAAACTTGAATCTTTAGAATAGACTGAAATTATAACTATTAAATGGTAATACGATGTTCAGTGAATAAAATTAATACGACATATAAACATTAAATGTTAAATGTGATAATCATGGATCTCATAAATAATCGTTACAAATGAATACGATAAAATTGCTAAATTTCGAAAAAGAACAATTTCCTAGGGAAAAAATTACATAATCAAATATGTAAACTTATTATTCATAAGTATATGGAGCGTGCCATAGTCTTCTGATATACGAGATGTTATGTAGTTTGTACATATCTTAAAGATTCTATTTTCTGATACCTTACCATAATAAATAGCGTCAAGTGCAATTTTACATTCATAATCTACGTAGGTAAAATTATATTTGAACTATTTAATCTAATTCAATTTCATACTAAATGTGAGAAAATGCAGTGATTTATATTAATACATTTTAACATCCATAGGGCCTGTGTCAAAATGTCTGTGATCGTTGACTCAAACATTTGCTCATCACAGCTGCTGGTTCGTAACCTCGCTTTAGTTGAAGACTTTAAAGTGAAGCTTCATGGTGGAGCAATACTACCTTTATTTTTGTCGATATTACGTTAACTGAGCGACACCCATAAATAATATCGACACATCAGCCGTAACGTTGGTGAATGTATGCGTTAATCACCAAAGTGAGATCGAATCTTCAGCAAACCTTAATCTCTTTTCAAAATTTTGATGAATTCAGCAAGTTCATGTTTAGGTTCGCAATGAGCTAAAATGAGTTTAACGCTTTTTTTAATGTAAACGTCATCACAATCTTTATGCAGAAAAAGTTTGTCACCGGCCATCGCCAGTCTTAGTTCATCTCGAAGAGTGTCATTATTCTTATATATTTCTTTAACCATATCTTCAATCCTACCGTCTAGCCAAAAGAAAATATCATTAGACAAGAACTCTTTCCTAATATTTAGCCAATCCTCACGTTTTCTTTTGGATTTTGCGTCTTCTTCTTCTTTTCTTTCAATTTTATTCTTTCCTTTTTGTCTAATTCTTGTGACAGCATCTCTGTCAACAAGAAAAATATGTTCAAGTTGAAGTTTTTTAGATACATCTTGACAAAATTCAACTTTATCCTTGCCATTCATTTTGATAAATGTAAGTTCTGTAAGACTTTTCTTAAGCTTGTTGCAAGAGTCCTCATCTTCTTTGCACAGATTCTCAGCCACCTGGCTTTCCCCAGCCAGTATTTGGTGTCTAAATTCTGTGAAGAACAATAATTCAGAATCGCCCTCGTAAAAAAAAACTCTCCTTGCAAACAGAATATCAGATATATGGTCCGATATAAACAGTCTTATATTTTTCATGCTGATGTGATCTCCGTTACAAACAATAGATCTACCAGATATGATCCTACATTCTGTCTCGTCGCGCCGAAAGATGAAAGAATCAGGTACCGTCCAGGCAGATATAAGCGTTGTGCTGTGTGTCGTTAGAATCACACGTTTTTCAAGCTTCTTTTGTTTAAGTATCTGTAGCATTCTTTCTATGAATTGAGGATGCATTCCCCTATCTGGTTCTTCCAGGATCAGTGTTCTGTAAATTTTGCTGGACATAAGAATGGAAACTGCCTTTGCTTCCAAAATACCTTCTGGCGTTTTCAGTAAAGCATATTTCCCCTTTGGTAAAGAAATTTTGCCGTCTTTCATCTCAAAATGATAATCGTCTAGCTGCGTTATATATTTGAAATATTCTTGTTCTTTCTCTTTGTCAAAGTTTTTGTTGTTATCCTCAAGAAAACATTTAATTATTTCGCATCTCTTTTCAGCTTCATCGTAATTATTTTCCCGTTCCTCGGGATCAAATCGTTTACTCTCAGACCATTGTAATGGTCCAATTGATCGCAAAGAAAAAGTAAAGACAACTTCCCTTGATAAAGACCCTAATAAGATATTACAGTCGTTCCTATCTTTTTCAGGGTTTGTGCTCACGTTTCCAAAAATAGATTGGATATGCTCTTCCACGCATTTGACATCTGATTCATGCTTAATAACTGAATCCATATATTCTTTGAACGCAGTGCCGTCAGCGTCATCCCTGTTGAACATCTTCAGTTCAGTTTCACCCCTGGACGTTTTTGATATATCAACAAAATTTATATACATTGGTACATTTTGTGAATTTGCTGAATACTTTAAGGCAAACTTGTAGTAAGATCTGACTTCACTCCGACCTTTAGCACCTACTGGTGCATCCTTAAAAAAATTTCTGTTGTCTCGCCTATCGTATTTTGGTAAATTTGTAGAGTTATGTGATGTAATGAACTTTCCTTTACCCATACGTTGTTGTGGAGTGTTGTCCTCTCCGACAGTTTCATTCACATTCACCGCTCGACTTTCTGATGTGCTTTTGTCTGTACTAATTAATGTGTCCTCTGTTTCCATATCTTTTTCGATCTGTTGACTCTGAAAACTGTCACTTCCAATCTCATTATCGCCGCCTGCCTTAGTTTCATTGCCACTTTGTCCCATTTCGCCAGGAAGAGAAACGATGCCGCATATAATATGTTCGTCTTCTATCGGATTCATTTCAAAGTTGCAAATGAAATATGACAGCAGATTGGAATTAGGTGACGACGAAACTGATGTACTAAATTCTAATTTCAAGCAGCGACGAATTCTTTCTAAAACAGAACTTTTACCGGAGCCATTTTCCCCAATGAATATAAATGGTCCATCATTTTGAAAATCAAGAAGCTGTTCCTCCTCAAACTTCACATAATTCTTAAAACAAACCGATCTTAGCATGGCTAATGACGCAATCTGAAATATTAAGAAATGGTTCTAATTATTTGTCTGAAAGACATGAATGTACAAAGGTGTTATAGTGTTATATCTGTTACACAGTCTTTGAAACATGTATATTTTAAAATGAAATTAGTATATTTTGGACAGTTATACACGAATTTTACTTGTTCTTCGAGGGCTGTCTTCAGATTATGACATGATAAAATGATTATTTATTGTTTCTCTGTTCATTGTGCACGTTACATTAATTAATCATGCTCTTTAACCGTGCTTTGTTAAATAACTGCAGTTTCGTTTTCATTTCTAAACATTTCCGAATCGTATGTATTAGGCAAGGGCCCTCCATTACCTCCTTTTATAAGTAATTAAAGGTGTCGACTTTTCTAATTTAATTTGATTCAAAACTCACTTGAATCGTCAAACATTTGATATTAGGAGCCATCAAGCTGGTCTATGTAAAGTCAGTGGTTCTACAAAAGTGTCTATCTGTTTATAAATTAATGCTTGGATTGGCTTCCTCTAAAAGTGAAAAGTCACTGTATGAACTAAACGGTATTGCCTTGACCCAAAGCCGAGCAAACAGCAAGTTTGTAAAATGAGTAGTTTTCCTAAGTATTAAAAATGTATATACATGCATTTGCGGAATATAGCTACCATATTATATTACCTTAGAACACCAAACTTTTCACTGGCTAATTCCTTTTTCTCCAGATCTTAAGAATTAGATTCCGACAACTTTAATTTTTATGTTTATTGTTTCTTTTCCTTCTTTTACAAATTAAAATAAAAGAAAGATTAGAGTCGACATAAATTGAAGATTTTGTAATGCAAAGACGTGTACAAGGACATTACTTCGCAGGCGTTTTTTAAACAATATCTTATCACATTGTACGTACCATAAGCCTATCAGTACACTTTAAACCTTATCAAGTCCTTGATTATTTAGGTATATTTGTATAGCATGTGCAGTAAAAGATAAATCATTGAATGCACATTAAGCTTTCAAGATAAACAAAATCAATTTTCAATAAGATATGGGTTAGACTCAGAGAATATGGTAAAATGCAGTCAAACAATAAGTGTACACACACATATACATATATGTTATAATCACAGGCTTCCGCAAATCTGGGCAGATTCTCTTCAATTCCAGTACCATTAGTCTGCCAACTTTTACGGGTATATTTGCCCACTTCTACGGTCTCTACGGATTGAAACTATAGATCAAACGTATATGTGTTCACTCCTACGGTATAGTAAAATACCTGTCAGAAAATGGAACAAAATCTATCAAAGGGACACTAAAGATTTATCTTTAAATTTCGATAAGGAAATGATTAAGTCAACAAACTATTGGCTGTTTTATCTACTTACTGGCTCTTAAGTATATTTATCAAACTAACTAAATGTTGTAACATGCCATATTTACACAAAAAACTATACGCTGATAAGACGTATAGATGATAAGACGTATAGATAATACTGAAATTTGATGGGACTTAATGATAGGAGTACATGTTGACTTTTTTATCTTCTAAAACAGTCCCTGACAAATACTACATTTAATATAGTTTCCTATTATCATAACGTATCAAGATTTGTATTAGAACCAGTCCAATGCCTATATCTCCAGAATCAAGGTCTTAATACATTAAAAGCATCAATTCTAGGCCTGGAGCTCCAACATCAAAGCTCCTACTATATCGAAGTAAAAGTCCAAGCTCAAAAATCAGGGCCTTTCTTCATTTAGGCAAAACTCCACGGTCTAAAGCTTCAATGTTAAGGTACTACTACATTGGAGCTAATATAAGAGTTATAATAACTTCTTCGTTTATCAATGGTTTGCTTATTTACTTTTTTCCTTTTTTCAGTATACTTTAGTACTTTTATCAGTTTCACGAAAATGCCCTATATCTGTTTTCAGTGAGCGCTCACCTCTTTAAATTTTAAGCAATTTACCATTGAGATGCTGTTTTTATACCCCCACCAAACATGTTTGAGGGGGGTATATAGGAGTCAGTTCTGTCACGTCCCGTCGCGTCCCGTCGCGTCGCGTCCCGTCCCGTCGCGTCCCGAATTCTATTATCTCAGTTATTACCAAATGGATTTGATTCAAACTTAAAATACATGTTCCACCTTATCACCCACATCATGTGACACAAGGTGCATAACTCTTGACACCAAGTTTTCATGAATTATGTCCCCTTTTACTTAGAATTTAAGGTTAATTTTGTTGTATTTTCACTATATCTCAGTTATTACTAAATGGATTTGATTCAAACTTAAAATAGATGTTCCACCTCATCACCCACATCATGTGACACAAGGTGCATAACTCTGACACCATTTTTTTATGAATTATGCCCCTTTTTACTTAGAATTTAAGGTTGATTTTGATGTATTTTCACTATATCTCAGTTACTACTGAATGGATTTGATTCAAACTTAAAATAGATGTTCCACCTCATCACCCACATCATGTGCCCACATCATGTGACACAAGGTGCATAACTCTGACACCAAGTTTTCATGAATTATGTCCCCTTTTACTTAGAATTTAAGGTTAATTTTGTTGTATTTTCACTACATCTCAGTTATTACTAAATGGATTTGATTCAAACTTAAAATAGTTGTTCCATTTCATCACCCAGATGATGTGACATAAGGTGCTTAACTCTGACATAAATTTTTTATGAATTATGTCCCCTTTTACTTTAAATTTAAGGTTGATTTTGATGTATTTTCACTATATCTCAATTATTACAAAATGGATTTGATTCAAACTTAAAATAGATGTTCCACCTCATCACCCACATCATGTGACACAAGGTGCATAACTCTGACACCAATTTTTCATGAATTATGCCCCTTTTTACTTAGAATTTAAGGTTAATTTTGATGTATTTTCACTATATCTCAGTTACTACTGAATGGATTTGATTCAGACTTAAAACAGATGTTCCACCTCATCACCCACATCATGTGACACAAGGTGCATAACTCTGACACTAATTTTTCTTGAATTGTGTCCCCTTTTACCTAGAATTTAAGGTTAATTTTGATGTATTTTCACTATATCTCATTCTGATTGGCTTAGAGCCAAAGGGAAGTAACCTTTTTTAAACTTTTGTACTGAGTTTCTTCCCCTTAAATTCCAGGAATTAGTCTATTTTTAGAAATCCTATTTTTAGATTTTCAATATTTTAGGTATTTTTCTAACTTTTTTATTATAAGTCCTATGTAAAAAGTAAAAACGTTTTTCTGTGGTAACATGGGTCGGTAAGACATCTTTTTGTATTCACTTTTAGTGTATCTCTAATATTAGAGATTTAATATATTTACTAGTATTACTATACTAGTATTATACTAGTATTACTTATATGTGGAAGCCCAGGATGAAGTACTCCAAAGTATTTTCAAGATTTCTTATGGTTGCCATTCTTCTGTGACAAGACCGTATGGTGGGGGTATGAGTCACTCCTGTGACAGTTCTAGTTCTTCTTGCATGCGACTTTATCATTAATATCCTCTGTTTCAGTTGCGGTTAACAGGTGTTCTTGTTAAACCTGTGTCTAAACACTGACAAAGACCCCTTGCAATAAATACCACTTTTTTTTTAGTCCCATAAGTATTATATTCCTAACCATGTTTAACTGTATTTAATATATATGTCATTTGTTACTATTCTTAAGTTCATTTAGGTTTTATAACGGCAGCCAGAACTATCCAATCCTTGATTCCGTTCCACTATAAACTTGTTATTAATGACAAGTTTTCCCACGAGCCACAGATGGGGAATGACTATTTCAGATGTATCTTCTACTGTCAAACCGCCACGCCCACATACCTCGCAATCTTTTGATTGATGACATTGCGTCCCAATTAATTTGCTTAACCGAAAACTGGGAATTATTTGCAATGTATTTACACACTTCTATTCATTTTCAATCTTAAGGGGTTGATATATTTTGCATTTAAATATCATGCCTACCAATGCGTAGCGGCGAAATTCGTAACATTCAGATGCCAATTTTTAACTGCACACTAAAGACAAATTTGAGCTATTTTCGGGAAAAGGGAACTGTATGCGAGATTCTGGCACAAGAGCAAAGTTTCCTCTAATTTCTCACCAATTTGTGGTATAAAAAACGTGGTCCAGGAACAGCAGGGCAGTGTGATTATGATTAAGCATTTGATGATGTGAAGTCTTTTCTTGCGGTCTTGACATAATGAAACTATTGGTAGACGTCACCGACGTTAACGAGTTATAACAAAAGTGCAATGTAGAATTGAGACTGTTAACATGTAAAAGTGTTTTATCTCTTATTTTTTGTAACATTTAGAAATTTGTTTTTAAAATTACATTTTATTCCCAATTACTTTTCAATAACCTACTTGTAATACCAGTAGACCTGTGACCTTAATAGACCATATAATTATATGCACTATCAATCAGAGTTATATCATTTAACAATATATTTCCAAGCGGAGAGTTTCTTTGAAATGAAACGCGATTGCTTATTTCTGGTCCTGTGAGTTCACAAAGTACATTCATTTTTACTATAATAGAATTCCGCTGTAGCCGTGTGAGGAGGATGTGAGAGGTTTTGCACTTTATATCTCACGAACAGACTCAATCAAACCGAGTCTACTGTTATTTTCCTTAGTTGCATTCTTTTATCAAAAGAATCTTTTCGTGTTACGGCAGTAAAATATCTCCCCGTACTTGGACTCACTGTTGTTCTATTTTTTGCTATGTTGAGATCACGGAGTACATTCATTTTTCCGCTTAAGCCGGTGCTAGGGGTCGTGAGGGGTGTTTCATCTTACACAGCCTCTTATGAACACACTTTATATTCATGTAAAAGTGTTACATTTCATGTTTTCGCAGTGGTTCCAACGCCGCGGCGGTGGAGGATTCGTCGCAGAAGCAGTGGTTAAATATGGCCGGCTGACTGCATTACGGTTACTTTTCTAATGAGTTTTCACATATTAATTCACGTTTGAATAAAAACAATCAAGTCAGTAACAAACACTTGTTCAGTGCATTTCTTTATCATTAAAGTGAACACTTCTGAACAGTTTGACGAGGGACCACCTGTAAGGCGGATGTTTATTGTGTAAACTTGAAAGTCTTGCTTCAAATATATGATGCAATAAATCACGTTTTATGCTTTATAACATAAGTCGTCCTACCACTTCCAGCTTTAAAAATGGTAATAGAGGCTGTTATCGAACAATATTTTATCGAGTGCGCACCATGATCGAGTAATATTGAGTTTTGATCTTTCACCTAAAACAAAATATAAAAGAAACGTATTTTCTTTCTGTTTCATGCATTTCAATGATGATTTAGTTAAAAAATCAATCCACGAGTTCCGTTTCGTATCTTTGTTTTACTATAGATAATTCTTTGACACTGTAGTTATTTGTTTCAGGAGAGTAAAAAGTTTATTAAAAAATATTCAAAAAAGGTGGAGGTATATAATAAAAGAGTTATTATAACAGTAGCTTTGTCTGGGATATTTTATTCAGCCCCCCACCCCCCACCCCCACCCCTCCCGTGGATTTTATCGGGCCAGAATCCACTATTCCCGATTAAGGTACTGTTAAAACAACCCTATTAAATAGATATGTGACTTCAATATTTACTGCTATGAAAATGTAGCAATTTTAGCTCGACTTTTCCGATTTTCAAAGTTTTTGATAAAATCAAATATTTCTGTTACCATAAAAGCCTTTGTCTTGAAACTTGAAATTTAATTTTCTATCAAAGTCTATACCATAATTTTGTGTTTCTGAAAATATACGAGTGGCAAATCCGATGAACAACTTTTTAATTTGGTGTGGCCTTACGATAGATTATCTCGAGTTTTACTTTTCGGCGCATTTTCTTCCTACTCTCTATGCCATTAAACAGTATAACCAAAATTTATGCTAGTTACTTGATACAATAGATAAAACATTAACTCGATAAACACGCTGATGTTTTTATTCAAATGATGTTTACAAAACACAAAAAATCATGTAAGAAATAAATAAATAATACAATTTATCACAGCAGGATTTCTACGAATTACCAGAGACTACTTTTGAAAAAGTACATGCCCACATACTGCTTCATTTGAATGGAAGTGGTAATTGATATGTAATATCTGGGTAAATGTTTGGTCAATTCTTTATAACCTAAAAAAACTTGAACTTTGACCTCCAAGTGGGACCATGACCTTTGCGTTAGGGATCTGGGTGTTTTGCATGACACGTATTTTCATTATGGAATCATTTGTGCCAAAATATTTCATATTAAACCTCACTCATGGATGACAGAGTTATGAGCCGGACAGTAAAAAACCTGTTGACCTTTGATCTTTGATATAGGGGTCTGGATGTTGCTCATGACACAATCATCTTAGTATTGGAGACGTTTGCTCCAAGTAATATTAGAATCGCTTCAGCGTCGACAGGTTATGGACCGGACAGGATAAAAACACTATTCACCTTTGACATCTGGGTGTGACCCGAACCTTTGGACCTGGAGTCTAGTTTTTCTTTTTTTTTTCTTTCTTTTTTTTGCATGACACGTCATATCCCATACATTTGTGCCATGTGCCAAGAAGTATTAAAATCTCTCAAGGATGACAGTATTATGGACCGTACAGGAAAAAAAAAACATTACGTTTGACTTCAAAGTGCGACCTTGAACTTTGAGTTAGGGGTCTAGGTGTTGCGCATGACACATCGTCTTATTGTGGAATACATTTGTGCCAGGTAATATTACAATCGCTTAAATGATGACAGAATATGGACTGGACAGGAGGAAAATACTTTTGACCTTAGACCTCTGAGTGTGACTAGCTATTTTGCATGTAACATCGTCTCATTACAGGATACATTTGTGCCAAGTAATATCAAAATCCTTTCAGAAAATGACCTCGGTATGTACCAGACAGGAAAAGACAACAACGACCTTTGACCTTTAGCTAGGGTTCTGAGTGTTGTGCATAACATACAGTCTAATTAAGGAAAACATTTTGTTCCAAGTAATATTAAAATCCTTTGATGGATTGTTGATTTCATACCGGACAAGAAAAACACAATGATGACATTTGACCTCAAAGTACCTCCTTGACCACTGCATGACATGTCTCATTGTGGGGAATATTTGCGCCAACTAATAATATTTCCCTTCATGGATGACAAAGTTACAGACCGGACATAAAATCTGTTACGAACGAACAAGTGAATGGATACTGCAATAACTATATGCCACCCCAAAATGATGGTATAAAAACTTAAATCATCCACACATTATTCAAATTATAATATATAAAGAAAATGTTAATGTTATATTTTTCTGTACATATTATCTTTATCCGCTGACAGGTAAAGAATAATATATCAAAATCATTAATCAGTTTCCATCTTGTTTACCAGTGAGAAACAATAAACACAATTTGCTACCCCGATTAACCAATAGTGGTACAAAAGTAGTGTCTATGGGTAATAAATTACATGTACTAATAATTTCATGCATTTTTATACTGACTTATGCAAACATTCAACACCAATACTTTGACCAGATATTTACACATTATTTCTAAGGCTCTCATTACATACGATGCAAAGGTCTAAAATCGTTTTCGTCTGCTCACATTTGTATGATATTGTGACTGATGAGACAGGGAACAGTAAAAGATAAATCATCATTTCTCATATAAAACTCACGAATCCAAAGGTGAGGACTCACTGGTTTATTAGAAACAACTCTTACTGCACCAAACAGGCAATTTTTTTTCCAACAATTTAAAGCATGCTATAACACGAAGCTTGAGTCTCCACTTTATTTTTTTCGACACGCTAATGAATTAAAACTTATCAGAAAGTAACAGTCTTTATATATCGGGACAAACTATGAATTTAGAATTTTAAAATAATAATTGCGATAATATAAAAACACGATTTCTTTCCTCCGGTAACCATAGTTTCTGTGCCGCTTTTGCTTAACCGTGGATACAGCTAATGGATAAGACAGCTGATTTTGTTATTTATAATCATATTGATATAACACACACAAATCTGATCTGAGAATGATCTGGATGAGAAGTATCTAGATATTCAAAATAAAGTAGGCATTCACTGTCAGTACAAGTGCTTGAAAACTGACATGCTGTTGGTAACATAGCCTAGTTGAAAGCGTTTCAATATCTACATTTATAATATACCTATATAAATTCTGTCCACAATACGGGTTGTATTTCACAAGTTGAAAAAAAACGTATTGTACCTTTGTATTGTATGTTGCCGGTGTACTTTTATTTGATGTGCATGAACTGACACCGTTCTACAAATAGCGCTCACATAAAGTACTCTCATTTACTATTAAAACATTGATAAACATTGAAGATTTCGTTGGATAACAAAACAACAATTAACAAAGTGCAGGTATATAGCTAAATTGTCATTATAACAGTAACTAGATCTGGGATTTTGTATTCGGCGCTCGTTTATTTTGCCAGGTGCTATCACACTCGACTCTAACGCCCTCGTATGATCAGATCTGGCAAAACCGCTCGAGTCGCATACAGCATCCCAGATCATGCTACTATTACAATAACCCTATTATATTCGTAGGTCTCGTATTGGACTCATCTAACTTCACTTCAAACTTAATGATTGAGGAATACATACACTATGCCTGCAAAAGTGTTTTAAAATTATATCCTTTTTATATTTGTATAAATAACGATTTCTACACATATAAACGCATAGTTTTGCTACTTTCCATAATATCGAATGACTTTTTATCAAGTTGTGAACTTTATTGCTCAAACTAAATGCTAATGCTGTTGTTTTGAATAGCTACACTTCAGAAGATGTAATGTATATAAAATATGCAATACAGCTGACAAGGTCGGTTACTATTTTGTACATTGTTCTACAAAAATACAACACCTTATGTAGTACAACGTGTGTATAACAGACACTGTATATTATGGACACCGAGTAAAATAACAAAAGTAAAAAATCACTTAAAAGATATAACACTCAAAATAATTAGTAGCACTGACATGTAACATCGGCTATGGTACGATCTTCACAATTAAATGTAAAAATGGTTGAGGAGTAAAGAGGTAAATGTACAATCGTGCCAAGGGTACTTTAGGTAATGCGGGAACACAGGTGACAATGTGAAATTGAAAGGCACATGTTAGTCTTTATGTGGAGGTCCAAAAGTATCAACGCTAACACATGTAACTGGTTGTGTTTTAGTTGAACAGTGAAGCTGACCGATAAGAATACTGCATTATGAGACTTGTTCCCATTTCAGTTCTTGTATTTTTGACCAAGAAACAGCCTATATCATTTGTAAATTATATATACATGTAATAATTTCGCATTTACGTATACACTGGTATTCTCTGTTTCCATATACAACTTGTAGTTCGCATTTATTCAACTATATTAAACGATATACAGTTATGTTTAAAAAATGTCTAATTACAGAAATAATGAACAATACCTTTGGTAAGGCTACCCATAACTTTGTTCTACTCAATTTTGTCTTATCTACAATTAACACAATCTGAACTCTTGGAGTTATGTTGCTGTACTCAAACTGAGACCTCGTAAGAGATTGAAATCAGAATTTAATTAAATTAGCCAAAGAGAAAAGAGATTGAATACCTAAACATAGAAATAAACCTAAACAAATAACGACTTAAAACTATTCTTTTTTATTACAAATGAGTGTCACATGTTACATGTGATTTATTGGAGGAAGCACACGCGGTGACGGAACATTGCTGTAAGGTTTTGTACATTATTTAATTCGGACGTATATTTTGACGACCATCTGCCTAAAAACATTTTGCACGAGCGGTAAGGCTTAATTTTGAAACATTTAGATTTGAAGAAATATATCTTTTCTCGTTTCCAATTTTGGAAACATATTGTACCGTCACGAAGTGCAAACGAGAATCGTAGATTTGATGAGAACAATAAGTAACAATAAGTAATAAACAAAAGCATTTATCTACTGCTTAAAACTTTGGTAATGTTTCATCATGAAGGGACAATTTGCGCGGTTCAGCTCTCTGAAATAACGTTCCATGGAGTATGAAATGTGAAAAAATCATCAATTAGCACATGTACTATTCTAAAATCATTTGATATGAAATAAGTCTATAATAATCACACTTATGCGATACCACATCACAATATAAATAAATAACATAAATATTTCTTTCGTTCAGATGACTCGTAATTAATCACTCATGTCTTCGACCTTCGTGATTAGATTACTACGCAATGAACTCAAAACCGCATTTTATTTGCCAGCAAAGAACTCAAAACTAAAATCTATTTCCAAATTAAACATTTAAGTTAAATGTTTTCATTAATGTAGGAGAAATGAAATCGGCACTAATGTGGATGCTAGTAAGACTAATTCCTTAGAAGAGAGAATAAAAGAAAATAAAACATTTACGTTTAATATTTTAATTAAAGTAAGATAAAATGTAAAAGCAAAGAAACGTTGACGATGGTAGAATTAATTTCTTTGGAAGATGTTCCAGATGTTTCAGATCACATCTGGTTTTTATTTTTCTATATCATTATTTGAGCGTCACACTTTTTCTTGAACTTGAGACAGTAGATGTCAATGGCAACACCTCCGACGCCAGCACCAGCTATAATAGGAATGATGGATCTATCACCAACAGAAGATCTTGTTGATGATCCTATAGAGGCCGTAGAAGGTGTAGAAGGTCCCAAACAATTAAAACGTTTCAGTGTCATTTTAGATAAGTGGTGATTTGCTTTTAAGATTTTATACTTTGTGTAACGTAAACCAGTAGGTTACCGTTTAATAAGACGGATATAACCTTTACCTAGACCAATACCCTTCATGTTGAATTTCATTCGAGCGAGCATATTATTTTCACCTTACGAATGTATTAATATATTGTTTCATGTTAATTAAAACATCTATATTTTTATTGAGCCTTTTCAATGGCTGCACTACATTTTATTATCAACCACACAATGCCGTAATCAATGAAAGCAATTCATTGACTTTTCAAAGGTTATAGCATTTTCAATTGCTCCAATTTTTAAGGGTTATGGGTAGTTGGTTGTAAGTTTCATTTCAATAAGTGCAGGACGTTGTCCATTTGAAGGTTACGGCGTTATATTTTCAAGCACTGTTATAGGCGGCATCTTTAATGATTACATGTATAATATTTTGTTAAGGAGTACATGTAAAATATTTTGTTAAGGAGTGAAATAATCTATCTTGTTCGAGGTTCTAAACTGTTCTCATGGGAATTAATAATAGTAAAACGATCCTTAAAACCTGTCTGTAATGATTTCATAAAGAAAGTACAAACTACCTGCAGAATTACATAAAGAAAGTACAAAATTCTTACGGAATTATATAAAGAAAGTAAAAAAATATTACTCACGACAGGTTTCTTTAAAATGAGAAATGGCGTAAAATTAAAGAAAGAGAACATTCAGCTACTACCTAGTTTCATATTATTATTTGTGATGATGGTATCATTGCTGCAACTAAATGTATATATGATTATCGTAACTGGTCTCTCATACTTCAAAATGTCTATGAATTGTTATCGTATGTCAAGACATTTTTAACAATTGTAAACTCAATATGATAATTATGAAGGCGCTCAAAGTTCAAATAGTATTTTATGATAAAATTCACCTGCAGATCCCTGCTGGTCAATGATCCCTGAGTTTGACCTATTGTACAATTGTTAAAGAAAAAGTTTGAGATGGATCCGTTATAGAAAAAGAACGAGGCTGATCCATTAAATAAAGATTATGATAAGGATCCATTAAAGAAACCGCCTCGATAGTCTAGTGGTAGAGCGTCCGCTTCGAGTGCGGGAGGTCGTGGGTTCGATCCCCGGCCGCGTCATACCAAAGACGTGAAAAATGGTACCAGTAGCTCCCTTGCTTGGCGCTCAGCATTAAAAGGGAAACTGGCCTCTTTTCTCATACCCTCGTGGCGATGGATACCATCAGGAATGAGGTGTCGAGAGTGATTAATATAAGTTGTAGAACTTCCTTCACAATCGACCTAAAATAAATTATATATAAACTAAAGAAAGATTATGAGAGGGATCCGTTAAAGAAAGAGGCTGATCCGTTGAAGAAAGATTATGAGAAGGATCTGTATAAGGAAGAGAAATAGGCTGATACATTAAACAAAGATTTTGAGAAGGATATGTTATAGAAAGATTATGAGAGGGATCCCTTAAAGAAAGAGAAAGAGGCTGGTCCGTTAAAGAACTATAACGAGAGGGATCCATTAAAGAAAGAGAAAGAGGCTGATCCGTTTAAGAAAGGTTATTAGAAGAATCCGTTAAACAAAGATCTCTAGAGAGGTCCGTTGAAGAAAGATTATCAGAGGGATCCGTTAAAGAATATTATGAGACTGACCTGTTTAGGAAATTTTATGAGACAGATCCACTAAATAAAGTGTATGAAACGTACCCGGTAAAGAAAAATAATGAGACGGATCCGTTAAAGAAATAGTATGAAACTAGCCGCGTAAAGAAAGATTATGAGACGGATCCTTTAAAAAAGTGTACGAAACTGACCCGTTAAAGAAAGACGGATCTGTTAAAGAAACAGTAGGAGACTGACCTGGTTAAGAAATATACGAGACAAATCCGCTAAAGAAAGAGATTGAAACTGACACGGTATAGAAAGATTATGTGACGGATCCGTTCAAGAGAGAGTATGAGACTGACCTGGTAAAGAAATATATTAGACAAATCCGTTAAAGAAAGAGAATGGGACTGCTCCGTTACAGAAAGAGTTATAGACTGCATTGAAGGAAGAGTGTTAGACTGACCCGGTAAAATATTATGTGACTTATCCGTTAAAGAAAGAGAATGGGGTTGATCCGTTAAAGAAACAGCATGAGAGGGATCTGTTAAAGAAAGATTATGAGACAGATCCGTTAAAGAAAGGGTATGAGACTGACCCGTTCACGAAAGCGTATGAGACTTATCTGTAAAACAAAGAGAATGAGTCTGACCTATTTATGAAAGAGAATGAGACTGTTCCGTTTAAGAAGAGAATGAGACTATTCCGGTTAAGAAAGATCATGAGACTGTTCCGGTTAAGAAAGAGAGACTATTCCGTTTAAGAAAAGAGAATGAGACTATTCCGTTTAAGAAATAGTTTTAGACTGTTCCGTTAAAGGAGTATGAAACTGTTCCATTAAAGAAAGAGTATGAGACTTATCCATTGAAGAATGAAAATGATACTGTTCCGTTTAAGAAAGAGAATGAGTCTAATCCATTAAAGAAGGCGTATGAGACTTTTCCATTAGGAAAAAGCATGAGACTTATCTGTTAAAGGAAGAAAATGAGACTGTTCCATTTAAAAAAGAGAGAACAAGCTGTTCCGTTTAAGAAATAGAGTGAGATTGTTCCATTTAAGAAAAAAGTATGAGACTGTTCCGTTAAAGATGAAGTATGAGACTGTTCCATTACAGAAAGAGTATGAGACTTATCCGGTAAAGAAAATAACACTGATTCGTTCAAGAAAGAGTATGAGACGGATGTTTATGTCAAATGGAAAGCAAAGTTAGTAGAACGTAGTGCTCTAAATGCATCCAAAGTTTGAAAGAAGAAGAGTACACGCAAAAAAATCTCTTTCTGCGAAATAATATTACATATCAAACATTAAAACGGGGATCAAATGTCCACAACAGTGTATCCGTCAAACATCGTATTTATCTGTATTTATCATCGTGTTTCAATGCATATTAGGAAAGACAGTTGTGTGGATAGTGGGGTCGTCTATTGTAAGAAATGTCTTTGTGTTCGCACGGAAACAACCCGGCGGAGCGAGGCTTGGCCTGGACGACAATGCAATTATATGGTGGCAAGGATATTGGGTGGGGTGGGTGTGTGTGTGTGGGGGGGGGGGGGGGGGTAGGGAAATGCCTAAGCGGTGTAACTAATAAATTAAGAGTGTTACAGAAGGTGTGTTCGGTACCTTCCCGAAACGTCATAAGTTTGCATTGCGGGGCTAATGACCTAGGTGCTTGCAAATGTACGACGTACTAAGATTGGTTGAAGAAGTTTCAAAATACATTTCAGAAAACTTTCCTAAAACGAAAATAGTATTGTCCCAACTTTTACCTCGCGTTTCTTGGCGGTATTCAGAAAATAACAGAGCTACGGATATAGCCAGGAGGCGCGTGAATACACATGGGGCAAAAATTGCAATGGCCAGTGGTTGGAAATTATTTAAAAAAAAAAAAAAAAAAAAATGATTTGTAATATTCAGGCTTGTGCGTAAATTCGCTTTTAGGTGTGTTTCAGCTGATGTCATTTCTTGTTGTGAACTACCAAAATTTGTAAAAAGCAGAGCATTGTTTAAGTAATTAGAAAGTTAATATTTAGAATTGTGATAGATCTATGACATGGTTTTTAACAAGGAAAACTAAAAATAAAACACGGTGGGGAAACCAAGAATGCAATGTCATCAAAAACCAACACAAATGAGCTGGCCACATACAGATTTACGCCGATTCAGGTAAGAAAGGTCTTGAAACTTTCTTATTACTGCAGCATTCGACTCGAGATAAAGAGCACCGTACCCGGCCTGGAGTATACTATTTTGCGGTAGTTTTCCATGCTGTACGTATAGCTTGGTTTTTGCCCGAAAACGCAAACAGTTGGCAAAGAGGGCATGAGCTGTACCACTATTTTATCTAAAAAAGTGAGTTTTGACCGTATTTTCGTGAAATGAGAACAGATTTGACGCTCATTTAATATCAGTGACTAGCACAATACTCGACCATGGTTTTATTTTGGTGTTTTAAGAATATCCGACGATATTTTATTCAAAACAAACTACTTTATTAAAATTACAACATCCACACTGACGATTTCGATGGAGAACATCCACAGTCTTGCTTATCATGCACTATTTAGAAAAATCTAAGCCAAAAACGTTTTTGTTTTAACATCTGACATGTACAGTAAAAGTGATAAGTTTCGCTGCATTCAATCTGCGCCTCATTCATTATTTTGTTTCGGATGACATTATTTGTTTCTTTTCATGACATACATTTAATAATGTCAGTTTGAAAGTATTGTTGCAATTATGTAGGGCGTTTGATCTATATAAATATCTAGTACAGTAGAATCAACATGAATAGGATCTTGTTACTTTTTCGAGAATGCTCACATCTTCCCGCTGTTATTTTCTGCTTTTCATAATTTACAAATACTTGTCATTTTCAATAAAGCTTCTTATTGTTTTTGAACTCTTTTAAAGCTCCCTAGGCCTACATCAGTGACGAATTGACAGACTAAGCGAGCATGATATTTCCGATGGCTAAAATCACAAAGTACGACTCCGCAGCATAGTACATGTTGAATAATAAGGGGCACACTTTAATGTGACAATAAATGTAGATCTAATATAATAAAGGAAAAGAAAACATAGATCGTTTTCCACCTTTTTAGTGTTTGAAACACTATTTTTGTCCGATGGAATTGCAGTATTTTTCGAATTATGGGGAAATTAATTTTAGTAAATCAATATTTACACACAGTCGTTTAATAACCCGGTAAGTGACATACTGTAGGCGGAGTTTAAATTTGTAAACAAAAAATAATTTCAAACACTAAACAGGTTAGCCAATAATTAGAAAATAAAACTTCTCATTTCATATAATTCATTTTGGATCCAATTACATATGCGATATAATAAAGTATATATAATTTTCTTTTGCCAAAACACAAACCTATCCTTAAACACCCTTACAATTTTGCTGGTTGAAATATTATTAACGGAAAATACGTCTCAAGCTCTATAAAACAGTTTGAAATTATTAAGATTTACTATTGTGCATAGGTGTCCGCGACTAGTAAAGGACAAGGTTCACGATTATATGAAATCGGCCTAAAATATTACAAAATTATGAATTAAATAATATTTTACTTATGGCGTGTTTTTTGTCTTTATACATGTCTAAACTTTATCAAAATACAATGTATAGTAATTTCGATAACTTCTCAGATAGAGAAACAAGAGCTTGAAAACCCCTGAAAAGGCTAAAAATTGGTTATTTTCATGCATTTCGTCCTGTCTATCTGGAATTTAGTACAGAGCACAGCCCTCGACCACGAAGATAATTTGAACTTTAGTTGGAATTCAGTATTGCTACTTGTATGCAAAATATTTTTGTGGTCGACGGCTGTGCTCATACTAAAAATAAACAAATTACGGACTCCTTAGTAGGTCTATTTTTCCTTACTGATTAATATATAGTACAACCATAGAATTAAAAAAGCGAAAGTATTGATTACAAATCGTTTTTCTGTTTTTGAACTGTTTTATGATTCTCTTCCATAAATAAACGAATGCGAAGTGCAGCGCTGTTACGGCTTTTATCGTATTTTTTATATTTGGGTTCGAAACTTTCGTACTCAGCGTCCATAGAAACGTACAAGATCGTATCATCCAACTCGAAGGAAAATCAGAGTTACTGTTATTGTACAAGGAAAAAGGTAAGTTCATTTCTTATATAATATGTTTCAAGACAGGTACGAGTGATGTAATGACAATTTTGATGATGAAAAAGGTATTTATTTGGAACGCTGAAGCGATCCGTGACGTTCGCCCCCCAGTGTAGTGATTATACTTACTAACACGTTTCCATCATGACATATATCTGTCGTATAATAGCAAGCGTCTTACGAAATGTAAAAATATAATCAAGAGTGATCGTGAAAGGTAAGAAAAAACAATATGTAGATTGTTAAAGATAAATTGCCAGTATCGTAGTTCTACATGCCGTAACATGGCCTAAATTACGAAATATTATGTGGATGAATGTGAAGAAACGTATAAATACGTTTACCGATATTTAACATTTTAACAATAGGTTCTCTGTTTCTATTCACAAATGAAAACAAACAAAAAACGAACAAATCAGTGTAATATATTTCAATCAACCTAAACCGTCGCTTAAGTATTTATATAAGTTTGCACCGTTAATATCTAACAACTCAGTGGCACAGTGGTTGAGCGCCCGCTTTGCATTTTGGCGGTTGGGGTTCGAATCCCACCTGCGTCATATACATTTTTTGAATTGCTTTTTCTTACATTTTTAAGTCTAATTTCATGCTGTTTAAGTAATTTCTTGATTTATTTTAAATATTTTTTCAATTACAATATGTTTGTATTTTTCAGTATGAAGTTCCACAACTGTGTTGTGTGCAACACACGTACGAAACCAAAAAACAGAAGACCGGTGAACAAATCCATAAAGAAGTATCTGTTGAAAAAGTTTTTCATTAACGCTGATGAGAGGTCAATTATATGTAATAAATGCAGACATAACTATTATATAGCTGAGACGCAGCGTAGTTCAACATACAGTTCAACAGAAGCAAGTGATCCGGACTTTCATCCGCCAGCCTCTAAAGGGAATTCTTCATATCTCAGCCCTCCGTCTGTTTCACTGAAAATACCGTGCACTACAAAGACTCATGCTAAATGTTTCTTGTGTAAGAGACCGGGACCTAAACTCATCGTTGTACCCTCCGAGACAAGAGTGACGGTATTTATAAAATTCAATATACTGATACCATCCGGATCACGCTGCTGTCCTGTACATATATATAATGAGCAGATTTCAGAGGAGTCCCTTATAAACGTTCTAACCACAGACACAGTCTTTATGAGCAGAACAAATATCTTAGAGTTGATCGGGGCTATAAGAAAGGAATGCATCAGAACAAATGAAAGGCTTAATTTTGACAACTTGAGAGAAGCAGATTATAAAGAACTGACTGGACTTAAGCAGACAGACTTTGAAGACCTCTTCCTTAGTATAGAAGAGCATATTCGGAGCTCACCCGTACGTAGTCCGAGAACTACAGTTGGACTGTTCCTGTTGAAATTAAAGTCTGGCATATCAAACAAACTTCTTTCAACAATTTTAGGTATAACGCCGTCAAGTGTCCGAAGAGCAATTTCAAGTGTAAGACGTGCATTAATGCAGCATTTTGTTCCGGCGAACTTGGGTCTTGCACATATATCTAGGCAAGAAATTATTGACAAACACACAAGACCTCTTGCTCAGTCACTGTTTGGTACAGATGAGTCGGGTGACAGTCAGCCAAAGATGATGCTTGTTTTAGATGGAACGTATGTTTACATACAAAAAAGTACAAACTTTCAATTTCAAAGACGGTCATTTAGCATGCACAAGGGCAGACCCTTAGTAAAACCAATGGTAGTTGTAACAACCAGTAGGTACTTTGTCACCATAATCGGACCCTACCTGGCAGATGGAAGAAACAGTGACGCACGTATATTAACTCACATGATGCAGACAAATGTCGAAGAAATAAAAAGCTTTGTAGCTGAAAATGACGTTTTTATTGTTGACAGAGGTTTTCGGGATTCCTTAGCTATGCTGGAAGATATGGGAATACATGCCGAAATGCCTGCATTCATGCAAAAAGGACAGAAACAAATGACAACAGAAGATGCTAACACTAGCAGACTAGTCACGAAGGTAAATTGATAATATATGTGTTATTTTCTATAAAAAAGGAGACCAAAACCTAAAGTAATAGAATTAAATGCAAAATATCAGGCGCGAGAACGAATGTATATAGTGCTTTGATAATACGGTGCCGTAAAATGACTATTGCTAAATTCTAATGCATTTTATTTATATGCACGTAGACTGCTGTATTTATTGTCCCTGACACCTGACAATCTTTTCTAATATTTTCGGGCGTTTTCGTTATTGTACGCGATATTTGTGTCCTGATTATATCTACATTAATAAAAAATAACGATTTTAGTTAACTAATGGAACAGTAGCGCAGTGGTAAGCTCAGCGGCTTGTAAGCACGTTACCATGGGTTTGAATTCTGATCAAACCATTTTTTTGTAATTCCGTGTATTTGTAATTGTATTGATATTACGTTATTTTATGATACATTTTATTTCTTATCGTTAACAACAGTTCCTTGAATTGTCTGCTAAATGAATGAATACTTGCCCGGTCCTGAAGATTTTAAACATTTTTAGAACGGTTAACTGACATGTACGTAGAAGAATGTTGATGGATAGTAGAGTATTTCGTTGATAAATCATGATAAGTGTGACAATTTTTCCGTCTGTTAATACAGATAAAATTGAGAAAAAAAACACACACCAAAAAAAAACAGTTTGGTCGGACGGAGGACTCTAACACACAACCCTGAGATTTGTGCCAAACGCTTTGTCCGCACAGTTTTATCTGCACGTGATACATGATTGTATATAACTGGCTTTTCAATAGTTAAAGACCTGCTCCAGTCCTACCTTTTAACCTTAAATTGTCACTGAAAAAGCATGAAAATCCTGACTATGAACAGTGACGCCTGTCAAAATAGAGTCTATTTTATATAAAATTCTATATAAAATACCTGTGGTTTTGCGTGCCAAAGTGTGGCACGAGGCCGTTAACTGTTAGCTATTGTAATCATGGTTGCATACACGCAACAGAATTTGAATAGCGGCGGAGCAGGGCTTTAAATCGTTGTTTAGGTTCGGACACCGAAAATTAATTTACGGAAACATGCGAAATATTTACGAGTACCAGGTCAATATTTCGGTATTCTACCCCCGCCTGATAATTTAAACGACAGCATGTTAATATTATTGTTCTCATGCATCGGTGAACTCAAAAAGGTTGTAAATGATAGAAGTTAAGTTCATACTGTAATGTTATACAAACCAAAAAATTTTTCAATGACAGAAGTTAAGTTCATACTGTAATGCTATACAAAAAAAATCTTTTAACGAAGAAAAATCATAATTATCAAACAAGTTATCGTTTTAGTTGTCGTGCAGTATTTATACTGTTTTTTTTTTTTATCTTTGAAGCGTACCGTTATTTGTTTTAATCACGAACACGGTTAGGGCTATCCGTAGATAGCGGGCTAGGTAAAAACTGAGAGACAGTCAAATGAGTCATCAATTAACTTTTTTTAAATGCGATAAACCTGTTACAGATATTGGACTTCCGAACGGTTAATTATTAACCGTGTAATGTTTAAAAAAATATGGTTTACTGCTTAGACCGCATACATTAGTTTTGATGTTTAACAGAAGAACAGTGGTTGCTTAATACGGGTTTGTGGAGTTTTGGGCCTAATGGTTAATGTGTCGGCCACTCAACCTGAAAGTCGTATGTTCGAACCCTATTGTACTGACGGTAATGCCTTCTCATATAACACAAGTACTGGTTTTCCATAATGCGGACAGTGATTTAGTACCAGCATAAACTAATACATGTTTGCAACACGTGTGATTGCTAACTTTGGTTTGGTCGTATGAATTATTATGTCAATAAGAAAATACTAAGATATTGGCCGCTTAATGCATGTATGTCCACTTACACTGTAAAAAGATAAATCAATCTCAACGTTTTCTCCTATCTTAAGTATTACTTTACGTCCATTCTTTTTTATCTCTTTAGGTCAGATGGGTAGTAGAATCTGCTAACGCCAGGATCAAGCGTTGAAAGTACTTAGATCATGTTTTACCAACAACGCAGGTTCCATTCATCGGGGATTTCGTAAGAATAGTATGCGCGATATCCAACAAATACTTTCCTCCATTGAGCGCGACGAAAAACAACGACGACGACACCGCACTTGGAAGGAAAATGTTAGATTTGTCAAAGTGTAATAACGACCTTAAAACTTACATTGAAAATCACTGTTTAGAACGAAAATCAGCCTGTTGGAAGTCCGCTGAATTAGATGTTGAATTTCCGCGCTTAGACGAAATTCAGTTGAGAGAATTAACATGTGGTACTTACCAGCTTAAAATGTCAGCTGGTTATATGCAAGAGCATATTGACGGAAACTCAGACATTTATGTACATAGAGAAGACAATACTCTTTTAAGGGTCAAAATTCAAAGCAGACACGTGTCATCTAAGGTTTACACACTTTGGATTCGTCATAACGCGACTGAAGTTGTTTCATGGTATTGCAAGTGTCGCGCTGGTAGTCGAGTTGTCGGGGTGTGTGCTCACGTGGCTGCCATTTTATGGTTTCTTGGGTATGCAAGACACACAGGGAAAGAAATGTATGGCACGCGCAACTGGGGTGATTATGTTTTAGACGCAGGAAACATACCCCAAACTGTTGACAGTTCGGATACAGAGAGTGAGTGAAAATGTAGCAGCTGAATCGTTACATTAACATAGTTTTTAAAGCAGTATTCTGTAGCTGGCCTCTGAAAAAGTATCTTGAAGAGTATTTTTACATTTGATAGTAAAACATATTTTGTAAAAACATGTTTAGAGCTATTCTGATGTTATAAATCTATAGTTATTATGCCGATTTGCTGAATTCATAATATCATAATAATTTATCAATTATTCATGATTATACTTCATAAAAACCGGAGTTTGATATTTGAAGAAGAAGAAAAAAAATCAGTAGATTAATATCTGATGTTATTTATTATTTATTTTGCAGTTCTTCAAGCAAATAAAATGTTACAAGTCAAAAATATATTAATTTCTAATAACATACTGAAATACGATAGTTATAAGTTTAATATTGTTTTGCATAATTTGACATTTGTATCCATCTGTCTACAGATAAGAATTGAAAGATGTGCACAGCTACAATTAAAATGACTTTGTATTTAAGGAAATAGGTCATATGGTCATAGATGATACGAATGTAATATATAAATTACTATGACGGTGTAATTATTTTTAATATATAGTGAAAATACGATCATTATATTTTCATATTTGTGCGAGATTAAAATTTCTTCACCCACAGTTCTTCTTTACTTCTTAGTTTTGTGTACTGCTCTCCACGACCGTTTCTTGAGTTACAAACTCGCTTAAGCGAGGGATTGTGATGGTCATAGTCTAATTTCCCCCTCTCCCCCACCCCCATGCGGGGTAAAGAGTATCGCGCTTTAAGGCTACACTTGGTTTCTGTCTAAAACATGCAAACTATTGCTGACTAAAATATGTTGACATAAAATCCAATTAAGAAATCAAAAACAAAACACACACACAAAAAACGATGGTTATTACCTTACCAAAATGTAAGTTATTGTTTATCTGTTACTAAATTATGCTCGAGTCATTTAGTGAAGAAACACGTGTATCTAATGGTCGATAAATACACTAGTCGGCACCTCCTTTGATATAAACATCAAAGTAATATCAAAGGTAGCAGTCGGAAAGTTGATTCAAATGCATCGTACATGTACAATGTGTATAACCGCGGGAATATCAAAATGTAAGTTAAACTGGTTGATCAAACTTTGAAATAGTATTTTGGCGAAATAAAATATGAAGATGGATGTCGAATTTTTTTCACGTATGTTTCTACATTCGTTTAGTGAAATAATGAATGCAAAGAAGTATTAAAACCATATACAAGATTACTTTTAGAAGCAAAACAATGCAAATACATGTCTCTGTCGGCATTTATAGACAAAGGTGAATATCATTTACATTTTGTTCTCAGTATAATTTGATGAAACGGCATCCTATCTTAACCTTATTTAAATGAAATATTATCATATCGCATACTTGTATTTATATGGTTACACATCATTCATGACGGAGCGAAAATAAAATCAACGCGATTTACGTTGTGGCAACGTCACGACGTCGCAAGAAAACCGGTTTTTTTTGTTATTACATAGTCGTGCAAAATGTACTATTTTTACTTAATTGTCATTTTAAAACAATAAAAAACTTTATTTTCGGTCTAGGGAGATACTGGATTGTCAACTCAAAAAAAATTAGAAAAAAATAATGATGGGCCGTTTTTCGCTAAAAACGAACTTTGTCCTTTATTAATACAGTATTGAGTGTTTGAAATTATTTTTTGTCCAATGGCATTATCGGGAAATTTGTTTTAATAAATCAGCATTTGATTGAAGCGCGATATTAGTGGCGTATCTTTAGCCGGAAAACCTGCGGGAACACTTAGACAGTCAGAGCGGAGAGAAAAACTAAAGATGTGAGGAGTGTGAAAAGATGTATAAATACTGACGAAATTTAAAGCTATCACATGAAATCTCTTTCCCGTATGATGCTTAAGGTAGTTCTACAGTTCGGATCCATTTTTTCTTCCCTGACTTGAAATTTAATTAAACCCCGATTTTTTTCCAAATATAGAATAAACTTGCAAATTGCGACAAATGTAAAATGATAGTGTCATGTGCTTTTTCTGCTAGACAGAATGTTTGACCTTACGTAAGTTTTCGTAATAGGTGCCTATGGGAAATCCTCTTTAAAATAATGGTGATTGACTAAATATATACTTACTTAATATTTAAATTCCGACATTAATTTTACTCTTTTAATAAGTCTAGTAAGTGTTTTGATAACTCTGGTTCGCAAGATAATCTTTAGACCCAGGATAAGATAAATACGCTACATTTTCTCTGTTTACTTAAATGCAGATTTTTTTGTTAATAACTCGCTCTTGAAATGATTAATCTTCGATAACATACAGCTTACATAATAGTGTACTTTGATATTCTCGGGGCCTCCGTGGCCGGGTGGTTAAGGTCGCTGACTTCAAATCACTTGCCCCTCATCGATGTGGGTTCGAGCCTCATTCGGGGCGTTGAATTCTTCATGTGAGGAAGACATCCAGCTGGCTAACGGAAGGTCGGTGGTTCTACCCAGATGCCCGCTCGTGATGAAATAATGCACGAAGGGGCACCTGGGGTCTTCCTCCACCATTAAAGCTGGAAAGTCGCCATATGACCTATCATGTGTCGGTGCGACGTTTAATCCAACAAAAAAAATCTCATAAAATATTTTCAAAGAAACAATATAACGAAAGAAATAAACTTCTATCAATATAAGGCTATAATTATAAGGAACTAAATGGACTTCTATTAAAATAATTGTGAAACTAAATGAACGTCTATCAATATAAGGCTATAATTATAAGGAACTTAATTTAGTTTATACAAATTTATTTTCGGTCGATTGTGAAGCAAGTTCTACAACTTATAATAATCACTCTCGACACCTCATTCCTGACTTAATCCATCGCCAAGAGGGTATGAGAGAAGAGGCCAGTTTCCCTTTCTGATGCTGAGCGCAGGGAGCTTCTGGTACCATTTTCCACTCGAAGCGGACGCTTTCTTCCACTAGGCTATCGAGGCGGTCAACAGGAACTAAGTGGACTTCTATCAATATAATTATGGATCGAAATGGACTTCTTTCAATATAAGGCTATAATCATAAGGAACTAAGTGGACTTCTATCAATATAATTATGGAACTAAATGGACTTCTTTCAATTAAGGCTATAATCATAAGGAACCAAATGGACTTCTATCAATATAAGGCTATAATTATAAGGAACATAAGGAACAAAATGGACTTCTATCAATATAAGGAACTAATTATAAATGAATGAATATGGCACGAGCTTGACCTGTTCATATATGTAGAATAGTGATATTGATTTTTATAAGTCACGTCCGATCCATAGTGTTCTGCACAAAATTTCAATGTTTACTCTAAAGCATCCCGTTCGTGGTTACCTTAGAAACGCTGTTATTCAATGATATTAGTGTTTGCTAAAGTTTTAGGCATATTGCACTGACATGTCAGTTTCAGATCGAAGATTGTGCTTATTCATGATTTTTTAGCCTAACGTGATTTTTACATGTGTGTCATGTTACAGAAAATAGAAAAAAAGAGTAATTTGACAATCTTTAAACTATGCTACCAGTGATAATAAAAATGTGTAAATGTCCGTCACATATTAAAATAATATATTCCCGTTTTGGGTCGTCATAACAGAGTTAAAATATCAGCAAACATGTACTTAACGCGCTGTCAAAAACAACTGGTAGTTGTATCCTTAAAGGGACGGTACATTTTTGTGAGGCGTCTAACTTAGAGAGCATTATCTTCTGAGGTTGCAAAAACAGTTGATAAAAGTATAGAACAGAACAAATCTTTTATTTCTTTTAGACTTGAGCTTACGCTCCTCATCCTTAAACAAACATATCATATATCAAGGTCACACGTATACATATACATATATAAATAACTAACATCCATACAATACAGACAATTAAGTGAACGAGAGTGACAATATGATTATTAAAGAACGGCATCAGTTATCGGTTCAGTACAATCTGACTAAAGTACATATCCTATTACGCTACGCTTAGGATCTGAACACAAGCTATTGAAAGCCTCGTTCTGACGACCCTTCCGCTAGCCAATCAAAAGCTAACTTACAACATTCTGCAAGCTTAAAAAAGCCTTGGTTTTTGATATCTGCAATTCTTATGTCGTAAGAGGTCAGATAGCCGGTTAGCTCAGTCGGTAGGGCACTTGCTCTGTTAGCGAGGGGTCCCGGGTTCGAACCTTGGACTGACTGCAAATTTTTCTTACTCTTTGACATTCGAACAAGTCGTCTGATTGGTTTAAATAAAAATAGATTTGCAAAAATAAAAAAAGCAATATTGGAAATCCAAAATATACAGAAGACGAATGTGAATGGGTCGTTCTCAGATCTTCGTTGAAGATAAAGTACTTTAGTCAGATTGCGGTTCAGTACGTCTTTTGCGTACATCAAAGTACACCAATAATCATGATAGCAAAAACTTTATATATATTGTAAAATGGACTCGCAACTGTAATTCATCCATACACGAGTCTGAATATATATATATATATATATATATATATATATTTTCAAATCGTACTGGTTATTATTTTATTATTTAAAGAAGACATTACAATATCTTACTTCTTATTTTAAGGCACAGTTTATAAAACAAGCTAAATTGTTCAAGGTTTGCACTATCTTTGATGAAAACAATTCAACAAGTTTAGATACACTAGGACGATCAAAATAATAATTATCAATATATCGTTATCGAACATTTTTCTATTTTTTATATTTCAGAATGAAGTGAAACTCATCTTCAATATCATTTGTTCCACAAATTTTACAACGTCTTTCACTTCTTTCAAGTCTATTTTGTCCATATCTCCCAATTTCAATGCGCAGTTTATGTGCAGACAGTCTAAACTTTATTCCTTTAAGTATGATAAACATTAATTCAAAGATAAAGCAGTATATTCTCCTAAAAATTAAATATTTATAAATTAAGCGTTTTTATTTACAATTTCTCAGCCAACCGCTTCCTGAACTGGACTCCATATTGGTTGGAGTTTTACGCTGTCAGGGTTCACTTTACGTCGTCACATTGGACTTACGCGGAAAATTCTCGCGGTTTATGCGATACAAGTAGCAAATATAAATGTATATGGCTCATGGACCCATATTATATCCTAGATACGTTACCTCCACCTGTGCTAACAATAAGGCAAAAGCTGGTCTTTAAACCAAAATGACTTGCATTTTTAAGTATCCTTGCTCTATTATCTCAATGTAGGTTTCTGACAGGCTGACCTTTAGCAATATAGTGGTAAAGATGTTTATAATAGTGAACAATACCCTCTAAGTAAATACACCAATGTAATCGTCAACATATGACAATTGGGTTATAATTTTTTTGTATAGCACTTTATCACATGTTTGACGTCGTAGGAGTGAAATAAAGCCATTACATAAATTTGGTATTATTCTAGTGTAATAAAGCTTTAAAGTTCACGTCGTTTTAAGTATAGGAGACGTTGGTCGAATTGTCTTGATCTATAATAGTTCAAGAAAGACAAAATTTGATGTTTCAGCAGGAAAAGCTGACATGTGGAACAGAATATTACATTTGTGTCTTTCCACTTTTAATTCATCAAACTCGTTGAATAAAATTGATAAAATGCTTGGTAGAGCCATGCATTTCATTATTCTATTCAACTCGTAAACTAGATTTAATACGAAAATACATTGATGTAATATCCACTATCTATTCTTACAGTGGCGTAAAATGTGCGGGAAGTTCTCAGCCGTAAACAGGATTTCAAACATAAGCAACAATGTGAACTTCCGGTTTTATTTTAATATCTACAGTGTAATGTGATGTATTTTACGTAAAATAACGTTTCGCAAGTCGATTCATATACTATAAGGAACAAAGGGGAAATTTCAAAGTATTTCATTTCTATCAATTTCAACGTGACAAATAAAACATATGCACTAATCTACGATTTGAATGTAGTTCGTAATAAGCCATTTACAGCACTAGGTTCATCTTACACCATGTGTGTAAGATTTAAGTTTCTACCCTACATGGCAGGGAAGGTATACAGTTGTCCGAGCATGTGCTAGGGTTAAATATTTCTGTCTTTCCATACGAAAATTTAAAAAAATATGTTGTCTAAAACAGCGTGTACTGAAATGACGTCAAGTCAGAATACTTTTATGTTATTCCCGATAAATTTAAAGATTCTTACGTTATTCCAATTCACAAAAAAAGTATTTTTAAATATTTTACAAAAAAATAAAAATCAGGATTTCGTTCTACTCGTTCAGCCGCACTTTTAATTGATACGTGCTTGAAAGATATGTAGGGTCTGTATTTCTTTATCATCAAACAACATTCAATCTTGGCGACCGTGAAATATTACTCATAAAGTCTGCTAGTTAAAATTTCATTCTTAAAAGATACCTGTACATTCTGGAGTTCCACAATGCTATATTTAAGGACCTTTACTATTCATAAAAATTCCATATATAAATAATATGGCACTTATTTCAAATACTATTAATATTGACATGTACGCTGATGATTCCACTGTCTATAAATCCAACACTGATATTTCAATTATTGAGCAAGAGCTCCAAAGAATCCTAGCCTCATTAACACATGGTGCAAAATTAAAAATATGGCATTGCGTCCGAAAAAGAAGTATGCTTTTAAATAAAATTATAAAATGAAGCATGCAAAAGAATTGAAATGTTTATCAGTTGAACGATAATTGACAATTTAAGAAGTCAAAATATTCTTGGAATATGTATACTAGTGTATTGATAAAAATTGATGTGGCATTCGCGAATTTGCAATGTTTTGAATAAACTTATCTCAACACTTGCACTTTTAAAAAGAAGTTCGAACTTTTTGACCGATGAAATGAATATGTTATATTACTATGCATATATTATGTATTGGGTTTTGTCTGTAAATCGGATATTCATTGACTTATACTTCTAGTGAAAACCCTAAATATTTCGTGTGGTGATAAATTTCTGTATAAATTTGTGCTACTTCTATTGTTGAATATACTGTGTATTTACCTTAAACACAGAAGGCCACATTGAAAATAACATGTATGTATACCTAAGCACTCTTAATATGTCATTTTCTTAACATAAAGTCATTCTTGTTATTATTATGAATAAAAACAGCTTCTCTAGTTGGTAGTCAGACACTTTGGTGTAGAAACTGCCACTGACATATTCTTTTTCGTTGATAAAGAGGGACGTTCAAATTTTTTTTTTTTTTTTCAGTTTCGCATGCTGAACTTTACCTGTGAAAAGCGATTCCCTATCACTATATTTGCTATGCTATGTCGCTCTGCTACGAAAAGAAAATGTTTTTCTTATTCGTGGTGGAAAAGACCAATACTGTTTGATGATATTGACGAATATTAAAAGTCATTACATCTGTTAATTCAGGTGTCGTTTTGTTTTTATTTCATATTTAGTCTGAAAATGTATTCCAGTTATCGCGTTTTAAGTATGTAATTAACTGAAAAAGGTCATGATCGGTTGTGCAATGTTCAAAAATACATTTCACTCCTTCTGTTATATTACTTATAGTAACACCTTTACGTAGAAATAGCTTATGATGTCGTTTCTTTTTCCGTTGATACAGACTTTTATCCAAAGATACATTTTGATTTTCAAGTTTCCCGAGCAGTCCTTCAGTTGTGGATGACATTTTCATTACCATATCTTCTATGTCGCCATGAAGCCAAAAGAAAACATTTTTCTTTTTCATAAGTTCTTTTCTTTCATTAGTCCATGCTGATTCATTTTTTTGGTCCTCCTCATGATCAAGCCCTTTTCTTTCTTCAGTCCAGGTTGATTCATTTTGGTCCTCTTCTAGCCCTTCTTCCTTTCCTCCATGTAAGGTTTTAGCTTTTGTTTGCAATTCAACATCTTCATCTTTCCGGTTCTCTTCAGGTTCTGCTTCCTCGTTCGTTTCTTCTTCATCTTTTATTCCATCCCGATCAACAATAATTATATGACCTAAGTTAAGTTTATGCTCACTGCAAACGTCATGACAAAAGCTAGCATTGCGTTTACCATTCATTTTAACTAAAGACACTTCTAAAAGTGAGCTTTTCAGCTGTTTGTACATTTCATTATCTCTGAATATTGTAATATCGGTAAGTTCGTCCGACAGTATTTGACGCCTAAACTCTGTCAGAAACAACAGTTCTGAATCTCCCTCAAAGAACAGAACTTTCTTGGCAAATAGAATATCAGAAATATGGTCTGATGCCATCAATCTTAATTTTTTCATGCGAACATTGTCTTTTGTTGGAGCACCGACAATAGCTCTGCCTGAAATTACACGATAACTTTCATTCTGTCGTTTGAAGACGAAACAGTTTGGTAATGTCCAGGGTGTTATTAGTGACGTATTGTGCGTTGTAAGAATCACACGTTTGTTATGTTTATATCTATTGATCACTTGCATCATTCGCTCAATGTACTGTGGATGCATTCCTCTATCTGGTTCTTCAAGGATAATTGTTCTATAGGTTTTACCGGACAATAAAATAGAAAACGCTTTGGCTTCGAGAATTCCCTCCGGAGTTTTGAGCAGCGCATACTTTCCTTTCGGTAGTGTTATTTGGCCGTTTTTAAGCTCAAATTTGTAGTCATCACACTGCGTTATTGTCTTGAAAATGTCTTGTTCGGTGTCTTTGTTAAATTTAGTTCCATTATCTTCTAAATAACATTTGATTATTTCGCACCTTTTTTCCGCTTCCGAGTAATTATTTTCTCGTTGGTCGTGGTGAATTCGTTTGCTTTCAGACCATTGTAAGGGTCCAATGGAGCGTAGAGGAAAGGTAAAGACGATTTTACTCGATAAAGATTCCAACAGTGTCTTACAATCGTCTACTTGTTTCTCTTGCTTCTGTTTATTATGTTCTTGTATATACTTGCTATCAAATACAGCACACAGATATTTTTCTATGTGCTTGTCTGTACGCTTTTGCTCTATTACTGCATTGATAAAATTATGCAAATTATGCCTTTTATCCTTGAAGTCCTCATCTCTAATATCATTTAATGGCATGATTTCATTGCGACTACCACCTTCAGTTGAGTGAGTAATTTGCATCAAATTGACGTGCATAGGTCCAGACTTTCTCATAACAAATTTGTATACGGATTTTACCATATCTGTATCTACAATATAAAGCAATTTTTATAATTTATATCTGAAGTGACTATATGGACGGTTTACGAATTCAAAATGGTTGAGAGAACAATGGCATAGCGGCGGTTTATATAGTTTTGAGAATTTCTCTATCTTAGTGAAAATTTATTTAAAAGTTAATCTTATTACAGTTTACAATATTCGAACTGTATGTGATATAGATGTTAACACTGAAACTGATTTGTTCTAGTCATAAAATGTTTTTGCTAGCATTCAATTTTGTATTTTCGATATTTAATGATTAAATCAACGGAAGAGGTGAAGTACGCGTTTTCAAAACAGTGTGAAATATCTGATGTACTGAGGAAACAAAACAATGAGGTTTTCAACAAGTGATGTCCTTTATATGTTACGGAAAAAACGCGAAGCAATTGAAATTTTTGAAAAGCGTACAAGTAATATCAGTTTTTAAATTCTTTATTATTGAAATATAAATGTATCAGACTGCATTATTTATACATACTGGCCTTAAGTAAAGTTTCATCGGATATCTCTCCCGTATTGTTCTCCAAAGTGTCTGTTTGAGATACATTTTCCTCTTCCTTTGACAAATCTTGTGTTTCATGACTTTCTCTCTTTTCTTCATTATGCGTTTCTAGACATTGCGTTTCTGTTTCGCCAAAGAGATCATCTGTACCAAAGTCAGATAAGCTCTCATCAGTTTCTGATTCACTGTCGATTTTTTCTATTTTTTCTGGCATAACAACAATGCCACTTATGACATTATCCATGACATTTTCCTCTTCGGTCGCATCTCCAGCAAAATTGCAAATGAAATACGACAGCCGACTCGGATCAACCGACGACGAAACGGATGTACTCAGTTCTGCTTTCAATGTCCGACGAATCCCTTCTAAAACAGAACTTTTACCAGAACCATTTTCACCGATGAAATTAACAACTCCACTATCAGAAAAGTCTAAAATCTGATAGTCTTTGAATTTGACAAAGTTCTTGAAACACACAGAACGAAGCATTGCTAGTCATACAATCTGGAATATACAAGAAATGGTTTTAATACATTATAACCAATATAGGTCAAATGCTAAAAACAACTATATTATTTCAGTAGTGATATCATATATACTTAAAGATTGTACTGTAAACGTAGCAAACTCCCTCTAAGGTTGCAATAGCCTAGTTTAGCCACTTGTTAAAAAAATGCCAGCAAAGAAAGATCCTGCACCCCAACCTACCCCGATTATACAAATTCTTTGTATGCCAAAATGTTGCGTGCGTGTGTGTATTAAAGGAATGTCATTTATGTTCCTTAATTAATACATACCGAGTTCATCGAGATTAAGTCTTAAAGTCGAATTGGAGTAAGGTAATTTTTCATCTTGTAAATGGTAAAAAGCTTGTGAGTTTCCTCCTGGATGATATAGGTTTCCATTTTCGCTCTTTTTAGAGATCAATGATGTTGTTTTGTAACTTCGATTTGTATACAGAAATTACATTAAACTCTCTTTGCGAAAACAAACATATAGTCTTAAATGTTTCGGAACTGACTGACGAACTGACGGGTGGAACTACGGACCGGACAAAGTGATTACAAATGTAGCGCTAACCCCTAAAAACTTGTTTGGTGAGTGCATAATTACTAAATGTATACTTACTTTATTGACCTTTCGCCGATATTTTCGGGCGTTCTCGCTATTGTATGCTATATTTGTATCCTGAAAATATAAACACTAACTAAAATAACCTACAATGTATATAGTTAACCAATCACACGGCAGCGTAGCTGTAAGCTCCCAGACTTATATGCACGTCACCATGGATTCGAATTAAATTCAAACAATTTTTTAGATTCAATATCGTGTAATTTCATTGGTATTGCTTTTATTCTTACAGCACTTTATTAAACGTATTTCACGTTTTCTGTAGTATTTATTTCATTATTTCATTTTCACTGTGTAACTGACGCCATCAGATCTTTTAAAGATTTTAGCCGTCGTTTTGTAGAACGGTTTACTGACGTACGTAGAAGACTTATGGGTGGTAGTGTATTTTTGTCAATAATGACCTATAAATCATGATAAGTGTAACAATTTTCCTACAGATGTAATAAAAGAATGATATGGTCGGACAAAGGATTCGAACCCACAATCCAGTGGTTGGCAGCTGAACGTTTTATTCGCTTAGCTGTACCTGGACGTGAGACATGGCGGTGTTAATTAAGAAATGTACTTTTCAATAGTTAGGTCGCTATTTAGGTTCTAACACCGAAGACTAATTTACGGAAACATACGGAATATTCAGGTCAGGTCAATTCTTATGCACAATAATAAATAGCACTTTGATATTCTTATCCGTGTTGGATTTATATTATAAACAAAACATTTTACTGAATCTCAAAACATATAAGCATTTCTTTGCTGTCTTTGGTAAATTATTTTCATAGAAACAATATAAGGAACTAAATGAACTTCTACTATCAATATAAGGAACTAAATGAACAAATATGGTTCGAGCTTGGCCTGTTCATACATGCAGGATAGCGATAATGATTTTTATAAGTCACATCCGATCCATAATGTTCTATACGATATACAGCATCCGGTCAGTGGTTACCTTAGAAATCTGCGATTCAATGATATTTTCAAGCAATATGGACATCAAGAGTAAATATCGCGGCATATTGCAGCTTATCTTACCAATGCATATTAGAGAAAAAGAAAACGATATACTTTGGACTGCTGTGTACTTTTAACTTTTGACTGATAATGGTTAGAGAACACCAATTGTTTTCCCATAGACTTCCATAGTAACATTATGGCGTGTACGGCACTTCAATAAATCGAAACATGTATATCCAATCACTTTTTTTTCAAGAACTATCTTAGTTCCACCACAATATCGGACGAAAAACATATGAATAGTGATACTTCTTGAGTTTGTTTACATGACTGACCAGTCAGAACGCACATACGCTACCTTATTCCCAGGTATACACCTACCTCATTCCCAGTAAGTTCCCTGTACTTTTTTGAATTGGTGGTCTCTGACCTAATATATAGTATATTCATATTGTAATCATCCTGATGAAAACTATTTAAATGAAACTTTGCTCATTTAAACAGCACGTTTAATGATAAAAGACTCTTCAAAATTTAGACATTTTAAATACACTATAAAGATACGTCAGACTAAATTATAAGTATTTGTTTAAATTTTAGACAAACGTTGACATCATCTGTTTCAGATCAAAGAACGTAACATTAAGATTGCGCACAATAATATATTCTAGCCTCATGTGGTTTTATGTCAAATTATAGAAAAAGGGTAGTTTGACAATCTTTTAAATAAATTTTCAGCGATAATCAAAAATATTATATTAGTAACGCTTGGAACCAGGCTATGGTTACTCCGCCTAAATGTATGCGCGCAGATTTTTGGAACTTCGTCAAATCGTTCAAAGGGTCCTTTTTGATGTTGTCTAAGTGTCAGTATATGCCTCGGATGTCAGATATTTCCGTATTCTAGACATTTCAGAAATATTTTCAAAAATGAAGTTCGTATAATAAATGTTAATTGATTCTACGGAAGCGTGAAAGGACTAAACATGTATCTATTTTCAATCCTTCTAGGAAGTTCGTGACTAGGCATCATCAGAAAAATGTGCCTTAGGGAAAAAATACCCGCATTTCTTATAAAACTTGAAATCCGAAAATCATTATTTGATGGTACTCCAAACAGCGAGGTCGATCACCAGTTTTACATAAAGTGTGAAGAAAATGTTCAGTCTATGTAAAGAATACTCTCCTATTCTTCACCAAATAGGATTGTGTTCTTCACAGATATGTAGAATTTACTTTCTGAAAAATATAGTCCAAAAAAGGCATTGTTAGGTAAAACTTATCTGGTGTCATCCGTATTTCTCAATATTAGGTGCCGATCCATACAATAGGGTTATTATAATAGTAGCTAGATCTGGGATGCTGTATTCGACTCGAGGGGATTTTGTCAGATCGGATCTCACGAGGCGCGCAGGCGCCGAGTGTGATCCTACCTTGCAAAATCCACAACAGCCGGATACAAAATCCCAGATCTAGCCACTGTTATAATGACCCTTTTATCATATCCCTCCAGCTTTTTGTTCGATTTTGTTATCGAATGAAATCTACAATGTTAATCGATGTTAAAATAGAACTGAGTGAAGTTTTGATGTGCGCTGTTTATAGAACTGTATCAGGTCATGCATATTAAATGAAAGTAGTCTGGCACCATACAATACAAAAGGTACAGTACGGAATGGTTTTCTGCCTGATCATATTTACTTGTGAAATACATGCCGCATTTTTGACAGAATTTATATAGGTATACAATAAAGAAATTTATTGCACGTGTTATCTTTAAACTATAAATGTCAGTTTAATATCACAGAACGCTTAACTGATTAGGATTCGAGCCTACCGATTAGTCTTGTACGATTTTCAACATAATAATTTTTCCTCAAATGCACTTTTTCTAATTTCAGTCCAAAGCAAATAAACTGATTTACCTTAAGTAATTTCCAGTTAAGGCTTAATGCGGTATTTCCGTCCTTTTACAATTTAATTGAGTTGATACGGATTGTAGCAGCCAGTGTTGTACGCGTTTCACAATGTCACAAAACAGATGCTCGGAAATACGTCATCGATTCCATGTTCTAGAACAATCTGAATTACGAGTCACAGTTAAAGCTCGATCAATAATAGATTTTGTTCAATTGATTATCATGACTCACAATCCGCCCATAAACTTCTGTGCGATGTACTGTTTGGCCTCAGCTTCCCGTCCGCAGTTACCGTAGAAACGCTGCAATTCAATAATATTTTCAAGGTAAAAGAAAGCCAGGTGCTACATGATGATAAGACAGTTATCGCGCTCTGATGAAGCTAACATCAAAAGATACATTTACATAGAAATATAATTGTGATATCTAGTCGAATTAACTTGAATGTATGTACAAAACGATATGTTGCTCCGTGTATTTTTTTAAAGAAAAAAGGGTTGATACAGAAATGGGCTATGTCAGTCCGTCTGCTTGTCCATTAGACACACTCTATGTCTGGAGCCATTAAGGGTTTGGAACAAATAATTCCTATAATGAGAATTCGTATCGAATGCACGTCCTAAATCCTTAATATCTAGGGTCAATGTCACACTTAAAGATCAACGGTTATACCACAAGTGTTCCTAATAAAAACTCGATGTGTCGCGCACTTGTAAGACCATGACTCCCCTGAAAATGATAAGGTTAAATGTCTTTAGTATATTTTTCTTGTAAGGGTCGATATTCAAGTAACTTGGCACAAATAGGCACCTGAACAAATTATGTGTCTCATGCATGCCCAAAGTCAATGTCACACTTGGAGATTAAAGACGTGTGGTCATTTTGTCCGGTTTGTCACTTTTTGATAGACGAATGGATACTCAAATATGTATTCTAATATGCAAAATCCATGCACATTTACGTTAAAACACGGAAATCTGTCGTCACATCGACGTATTATTTGGCGTCATACGGGTGCCAAGAAAGAGTGCTATTATATTTGATTTGCTATTTTACACATGAGACGTTTCAGAATCGGAATGTTAAAACGGAATAATGTACACTTAATTCACACACATCTGTATAGCTAAGTAGGCGCTAAAAATAATTCTAACACGATCCGATTCATATTCCTATTAAACAAAGAAGGCTGGAAACAGTGAATTATTTTAAAACAAAAATTCACTGTTCTGACGTCACAATTATTACGTCATAGCGTGAAACGGCGTAGCGGCGCGCTGGAAAAGAAACCGATTGAAAATGGGCAAGTATTTAATGAATGCCAACAAGGATGTACTTTAACTTTTGGTAACGTGTTAGAATCGAAATAATATATCTCATTTGGTGATTTGCTCTTGAATAAATCACTGTTTGTCGTTCAGATGTTGCGCCCTCGTGATATAATTCCTTCGCATCTGAACTCCAAACAGTGATTTCTTCAGCGACAAATCACCTATGAGATATATTATTTCTTAAATAACTCATTAGATGTCTAAACAAGTAATTCTACGGGACGAATTAAGCTTCGTATTTAACACTGTTAAAAAACAGTTACTCATGGACAGAACACCGAGCTACAACATTTAGATCCATACATGCGTCATGAAATAATGCTTTCCTATTTCATATATTTTGTGTACGTAAAATATTCAGCACGACAATGTTTTATCAAATCTCAACAATACGAATCAGTACGCCCATGTGAAATTATTCCGCAAGCGTATACCCCCATTGTGTGGTTTAGATAAAAGCATGTCATAAATAACATTTCTTGCATACCAGACGGGGATTTCCGGTATCTTTACCGGTGCTAGAAAAATTCATCTTACATCCCGGGGTGTAAGATGACTCTCGTGCTGTAAATGACGTATTACGAACTACATATATGTAGAAGATTTATGTAGTAAAAAATTTAAAATATGGAATAAAAATTCAGTACCTTGATCGTTCCTATTGGTTCCTAGCTGATAGTATATTTCTCGATTCAAATCACGTTATTTTATCAAAAATTCATAACGTTACGCTGCAGCTGATGAAACAGACCCGGAACTAAAGATTGCTATTTGTTTTAAAACGTCATGACGTCTTTCCTGTTTACGGACGTTGGTTTCCAGCGCTTTGTTTAAATACACTGCTATAAGAAATAGTTCTAAAAAGAAAGCCGTTCGATTGATTTTATTTTTATCATTATTTCATAAAATCGGTATGCAAGAAAAAGATTCTGTCACTGGTTATAGGTACATAATTTTTATGGAAATATCCGGCTCTCGGGTAACTGTTTAGGCTGTAACTCGGCAGGGAGCCTCGTTACCGCCTAAACAGTTACCCTCGAGGCCGGATATTCCAATCTGCACCTACAACCAGTGAAAGAATCTTATAATATTTACAACGATATCCTCGAGCAAAAACATCAAGGTTATCTGTAAATAAATTATATTAAAAGGCTTCGTTGATGAATTTGAAAAAAATGAAGGTTTTACAATATTTAAGATGTTTATGTTTATTTATTTATTTTATTTTTTGAAACCGTGCTGTATAATGTATATCTTCCTGTTAAGACATATCTAAAGAACAGTTATATTGTGACCAAAATATTTAAAATTTCTGTGATAATGAACTAGAAATTATTTACAATTGCGATGAGATATCAGATACCAATCAAGAAGAATCTTCAGAAAAAGATACTTGCCTTAGATTGTAACTTGATTAATCGAAATTTGAAAATGCCAGTAGTAACATCTTGGCATCTCATGTAGTCGGAAAATATTATTCGCATTTTTCACTTTTCTAACAATTTGACAAGTATTTAAGTATTTTGAAGTATTAGATATGAGTTTTCATTTACACTTCAGATAAAATGCAAGACCGTTTTATTAAACACATGTTGAATCTGGTGTTTGAATGTCATAAACTTTTTCAACTAATTTCGACGATATGTACATATCGTATATCTTGACTGAATAAATAAATATAACTTGTAGTTGTTAGACAAATATTCGATCTACAAATCGATACGAAGTTTAAAAGCACTTACTCTCTTTAACTATTTATGATAGAGAGTAAATCAAATATGTTCTATGCTCACATGACAAATGTACTAGACAATAAAGTATACAGGAATGGCGCCAGTACCATGTTAACAAAACAACTTCAAAACGAAAATAGTAAAGTATTTTTCCATTACCTATTTCAGATCTATTATAAATCGAAAGCTTACTATGTCATGTTTTGCATTAAACACTTTTATTACATTAAGTAATCCTCAATTTACAAGTTCAATATTAATAAAAAATTATTGCGTACGCCAGTGATTGATTGTATCGTGGCTAGGGGTCAGGACTAGATAATACGAATGCATTAAACAAATTTAGCAAATGCAAAGTATAAAGTACAAAGGTAGCATGATAGAATAAAAATTCACATTAAACATGTAAACAACAGAAGAGTACATGAATACAATGCTGAATTTGACATTTGGTTGATTTTCTTTAAATAATGTCTGGTAGATAATAATATCAGTATGTTGTTTTTTTTGTATTACTAGAGCTAACGAAATACAGAATATATTGTGAAAAAAGAACGAACTAGTTCCCCCTTCGCTTGAATGCAAAGTACAAAAATTTAGCAAGGAACTGTATAGATTTTCTTGATTTCGAAGATAAAAGAGTTTCAAACTTGTTCAAGGATGGCCAGCGGCAGAAGTAATTAGATAAATATTTTACTCGTAAGTCTCTGTATTTAGGGCATATCAAAAGATAATGATATTCAGATTCTACAAATGTACTTGGTTCATGCTACAAAATCTACAGAGTCTCTCTTTTCGGGGCATATTTTCGTACCTTCCCGATTCACTACGTAAATTATGTGATGACGTTCTGAATTTCGTAAGAGAAATTCTGTATTTACTTTCTGGTATACATGAAAATATTTCTCTATACCGAAATCTTGTTTAAATAAGCGGCTTGAATTGTTAATTTCACTATACCATGTCTGCTTGTAAATGTATTCTATTTTAATGGCGACAAAAGGTATGTCTATTTCAAGTCGGTGATCCCAGACATATCCAAATCCATGGGTGTCTAAAATATTTTAAATTTGAAAGACCCACGTTTTCTGTGAGTGGGTTCTGTGAAAGTCTACAGCCTCTTTCAACATTACAAATATTTGCATAACAAGTGAATTACTTCCTTATTTGAGTATATGTAACCAATATTTAAGCATGTTGATTTTTCTTATGATCCTGTTTATATAAAAAAATGCCGCGTCATGAGAAAACCAACATAGTGGGTTTGCGACCAGCACGGGTCAAGACCAGCCTGCGCATTCGCGCAGTCTGATCAGGATCCATGCTGCTCGCTTTTAAAGCCTATTGGAATTGGAGAAACTGTTAGCGAACAGCATGGATCCTGACCAGACTGCGCGGACTCTCTGTGAAAACATAAATATCACCTTGAATTAAATCTTAAGCTTAGACACCCTTGAAATCACCTTCAAATCCCTTTAAAAGCCTTTATCAATCAAACTTCCAGTGACATTTCACATCCCAACACTGAAAAGTAACAACAGTCGATACCAAAAGTCATAAATCCAATTTGACAAGTAAAAATAATATTAAAAGATCCATCAAAGTTCTGGTCATTAACTACAGATAAATTGTTGGCAAGAAACCTGATTTTAGTTACCTAGCTTCCTCAACAAAACCTGATATCATAATATGCACAAAATTTTGGCTAAAACCTAAACATCGCAGAAATGTATTTTTGACTCAAACCAAGGTTACTCAGTATTTAGAAAAGACCGTGACGCACAGACACGTAATTGAGTTTTCACCGCAGTTTGAGGTCCAAGACATGTCCGTACTCCGTTCAGACCATGAATATCTTTGGACTAAGATTGACCTGGTATGCAACAAACCATTAAGGTGCATACTACTAGCAACATGAGCTAGCAAGCACAGTAGACTTTGCAAATCCCTTGCTAGAGTAAATAAACGATTTCCAAATGTCTGAATGACTGGGGATCTAAATCTATCTAAGATGGACTGGAATACTACGAGCCCATTCTCTGACTGTAAACATCCGACATACTGTAAAGAAATCCTTCAGACCCTAAATGATTCACACAAATGGTAAGTATACCTACTAGAGAAAACAATATTTTAGATTTATTTTCCGACGACAAATCAAACTTTAGTCAATCAGGTTACAATTCTATCTGGCATCAATAACCATAACATTGTTGAGGTCTAAGTAAACACTTACGCCAAGATATGTTACCAAAAGCCTCGAAACATCCCACTATACAAAAAGCGAACTGCGATGATTTAAACAGTTAATAGATAAGTACCGTCAGGAAATGTTGAAGGAGGACAAATATCCCACCCTATCAATTGAAGGTCTATGTGAAAACTTCTCATCCACTATCTCTAAATATCAGAAAAATGTATTCGGTCAAACATGTCCTCCATCAGAGGCAACTTTACCAGGGTAAATAAAAGTCTAAAGAGGATAATCAGATAGGGCCTTTAAAAAACTAGGAAATCAAACAAATCCTCAGATCGTAAATTTTCTTGGACCTCAAGCATACGGTCCGAAATAAAATAAAAAAAGGCTTATCAAAAATACATTAAAGATATTTAAAATGTAAATCAGCTTGATGACTATCCTGCATCAAAAACCAAATACAAGAAAATATCTTCTCCCTCCTGAAAATATCCAAACAAGATTCAGTATCGCTCTGTCCTTAAATATCAAAACAAACTCCACTCTGATGAAACTCTGAAAAGCAACAGCTCTTAATAAGCAATTCCAGCCAGCGTTCAGCCCAAAATCACCTCTTAACTTAGCATCTTCTTGCAAGATGAGCCTTCGAGATATACCTGATTCAAACCGAAGACAGTCAAAACTACCAAAGAATGTCAAATGTCAACGTAAATGCCAATGACATAGAAAATCTCCTGTATTTTTTTTACTCTAATGTGGCATGTAGATCAGACGGGATCAAGCCCATCATTATCAAAACGCTTTCAAACTTCCAAAAGAACTATCACCAATACTTGAAATATCTTTCAGAAATCCATTGATGAGGGATCTACACCCTCCCAGTGGAAAAAATGCAAATTTAACTCCGAATTACAAGACGGCTGACAAGTCAGACCTATCCAATTAAAGACCTATATCCATAAAGAAAAACCGTATTATGCTAAGTTATAGTTTACATTGGTTAAGGTTTTTTAATCACTTTGTAACACGGAGGCGACATTTTGGGTACATTACCTCCGCTCAAAGTTTGTTTAACTTTTGAATTTATACATGTATCATTTGGTCGTTCAACCTATAAACATAAGAATGTTTACTGAGAAGTGAATAGTAGAAACCAGACCTCGGGCAATGGTTTTGACTATTGACTGGAAACAGGTTAATAAGTGTATAATATTTGTATCGTATCGAAATCTTAATTATACTTAAGAACTAAGTAAATATTAATTCATCATCACTGAAATATACCCGCGATGTTTTTTATCTACATGTTGCAGCCGATGTTCAAATACCTGGAAAAATATCATTGAATCGCAGCGTTTCTAAGGTAACCACTAACGGGATGCTGTAGAGTAAATATTGGTATTGTATAGAACATTATAGATCGGACGTGACTTATAAAAATCAGTACTAATTACATGAACAGGTCAAGCTCATGTCATATTCGTTCATTATGTAGGATAACGATATTATATAAAACACATGGCAATTCTGCATCAAGTAACTGCTTACATATCAACGTTTTTTTTTTTCAGCTTGTAACAACGCGGATGATGAAAACTCTATATGCAATCCACTGAAACAACTCGTATACTCAGAGATCTCTCTTACCGCTTCGCTCATCAATGAGGAGTTTGGTTGAAATACTATAAATGCAATGCCAAAGGACACCTCTGCGCGGGTGTTATTAAAATTACTACCGTGCCGGGGATTATTCGAAAACGCGGATCGGCGTGAGAGACATTAAAATCAGTACATTTTGAAAAGTAGGGACTTTGCATTAGGTGTTTTACATGAGGTAAAATGATAAATTTTATAAGTCATGTCCAATCCATAATGTTCTATACTGGTATATTTCAGTCAGTAAATCTGGAAAGTTGATCCCTCGAAAGCACCGAGAACAAAGCAAACAGTGAAAATTGCAGACTCGGTTTGATTGAGTCTGTTCATGAGCAGTAATGGAAAGTGCAACACTGCCCACGCCCCCTAGCACCGGCTTAAGCAGTATTCAATTTTCAAATCTAAATGAGTTGAAATCAATGATCCCGAAGGACCAGAAAATATAACAATACTGAGATGAAGTCGGGGCGACTTTTTACGGCCGCCACACAGCACTTAACACCCGCTGATGTGAAGTAAATAAAATCTGGAAAGTTGATCCCTCGAAAGCACCGATTAATTAAATAATATTTGCTTAGTTCTTATTAAGTCTAATTAAGAGTTCGATACTATACGAATATTATACACTAATTGACCTGCTTCAAGTCAATAGATAAAAACCATTGCCCGAGGTTTGGTTTCTACTAACACATTCTTAAGTTTATAGGTTGGACGACCAAATGATACATATATAAATTCAAAATTTAAACTAACTTTGACGGGAGGTATGTATCCCAACATGTGGCGAAAATGTTACGAAGTGACTAAAAAACCCTTAACAAATGTAAACTATAACCTGATAATATTATAATACGGTATGTTTTATGTAAATCTGAATAGGCTTTGTAAGGCCATGTTTTTCACAAATCATACATTCTTTTCCTGTGAAGAATACAAACCTAAGTTTCACGTTTTGGACATGTGCGTGTACTATCCGTTTGACAGTGTTTTTGGCAGATTTCAAATATATTTATATTTGAATCGTAAGTGGTTACAATTGCAAATTTTACTCTTTTGCATTCATTTTTTAAATCCACAATTACAATAAAATCTGTGAAAAGATCCTTGGAAACAGAGAACGCAAGGAAGCAACATAATGGCAGACTCGGTTTGATTTATCGAACACCCCTCACGCCCCCTAACACCGGCTTAGGCGGAATTTTATCGTAGTAAATTGAATGTACCCCTTAACCCAAAAGGGCCAGAAAATAAAACAAAACTTATGAGCCCTGAAAAATATCACTTATCTGGTGTCATCTGCATTTCCCAATATTAGGTGCCGATCAATACAGAAATTCATAACACGCGTTTTGTTTAAGAAAACTGTAATACCACTTCAAAACCACAAAATGCTGAACTGATTTGGATGTATCTACCGATTAGTCTTGTACGAGTTTCATTATTTTTTTTATTATTATTCAATATTTCAATATTTGCTCAAATGCACATTTTCAAATTTCAGTCCAAAGCAAATTAACTGACTTACCTTAGTAATTTCCAGTTAAGGCTTAGTACGGTATTTCCTTCCTTTTATGGATTTGATACAGAGCTACAAGACAGTGTTATAAGCTGTTTCACAATATCCCGAAACATATGCTCAGAAATACGACATCGATTCCATGTTCTAGAACAATCTGAATTACGAGTCACATTTAAAGCTCGATCAATATTAGGAACTGCATGGTTATCAATAGAGTTTGTTCAATAGATTTTCATGACTCACAATCCGCCCATAATGTTCTGTGCGATATACTATTTTGCCTCAGCTTCCCGTCCGCAGTTACCGTAGAAACGCTGCAATTCAATAATATTTTCCAGGTAAATGAACGCCAGGTGTTACATGATGATAAGATAGTTATCGGACTCTGATGGAGCTAACATAAAAAATACATTTACATAGAAATATAGTTGTGATATCTAGTCGAATTAGCCGGAATGTATATGTAAGAAACGATCTGTTGCTCCATGCATTTTTGAAGAAAAAAGTTTGATATAGAAATGGGCTTTGTCTGTCTGTCTGCTTGTCCACTAGTCACACTCTATGTCTGGTCAATAATTTTGACAGCCATCAAGGGATTTTTCAAATTGTTATAATGAGAAGTCGTATCGTACGCAAGTCCCAAGCCCCTATATGCAGGGTCATTGTCACACTTGGAGGTCAAAGGTTAGACCACAAATGTTCCATATAATAACTCAAGAGCGCAAGACCATTACCCAACCTTAAAAAGATAAGGTCAAATATCTTAAGTATTTTTTTCTTGTAAGGATCTATATTCAAGTAACTTGGCACAAATAGGCACCAAAACAAAATTATGTGTCTCGTGCAAGCCCAAAGTCAATGTCACACTTGGAGATTAAAGACGTGTGGTCATTTTGTCCGGTTTGTCACTTTTTGATAGACGAATGGATACTCAAATATGTATTCTAATATGCAAAATCCATGCACATTTACGTTAAAACACGGAAATCTGGCGTCACGTCGACGTATTATTTGGCGCCATACAGGCGCCAAGAAAGTGTGCTATTAAATTTGATTTGCTATTTTGTATATGAGACGTTTCAGACTTAATTAACACACACTGTATAGCTTAGTAGGCGCTAAAAAAATAACTCACTAGACATCTAAACACTCCTAAGTTATTCTAAGGGACGAATTACCCTTTAAAACACAGTTACGTATAGATGTCATATCGAGCTACAGCATTTAGAGCCATACATACGTCATGAAACAATGCTTTCCTATTTCATATATTTGTGTACATAATGTATTTAGCACGACCATGTTTTAACATATCTCAACAATACGAATCATTTATACGCCGCGTGTATAATTCACTCAGGCTACGCCCATGTTAACTTATTCCGAAAGCTTATATCCTCATCGTGTTGTTTAGATATAAGCATGTTATAAATAACATATATTTACAACGATTTCCTCGAGTTAAAATATCAAGGTTATCCAGAAATAACTTATACGGTATAAAAGGCTTTGTAGCTGAATTTGAAAAATGATGATTTTGCAATATTAAAGCGGTTTATCTATTATTTTTTTAAACGTGTTGTATAATATATATCTTTCAGTTAAAGCTGATCAAAAGAACAATTAATGATGCGACCAAAAGTACTTACAATTTCTGTGATAATGAACTAGAAAAGTATTAATAATTTCGATGAGATAATAGATATCAACCAAGAAGAATCTTAAAAAAAAACAAACAAAAAAAAAACTGCCAGTGCTAACATCTGGCATCTTTTTTTTCATGAAGTCGGAATATATTGTTCGTATTTTTCACTTCTTTTAACGATTTGTATTTAAGAATTTTGTCGTATAAGAAATATTTGTTCATTTATACTTCAGAAAAAGAGCAAGTCCATTTTATTAAACACATGTTGAAACTGCTGCTTGAAGAATTTCTAAAGTTTTTAAAATGTATCTAGACTAAATAAATATACATACATTTGTAGTTGTTTGACAAACATTTAATCTATAAATCGATACGCAGTTTAAAAGGACTAACTCCCTTTAATCACGATAAATAAACTTATATACAAACAAAGAGAGAGAGAGAGTAAATCAAATAGAAATAATTTATAGCAAAAGAGTGCTTTAACACTATTTATGCACGATGGGTGGTTATACGTCGGGCGTAATAATTTCACGAGGGTGCAGCCCGAGTGAAATTATTTGAACGACGTATTACCACCCGAGTGTATAAATAGTGTTAAAGCACGCTTGTGCTATAAATTATTTCTATTCTAATATACCCTTAATCTCAAACATTAGATAGAATATAGAAGCGCTCTTTCTTGGTCGCAACAAAAACTTTGACGTCATCGCACGTAAACGTGACGTCATTCTAGCGTAAGTGTGTTTTAACAGAGGCAAGCATATCAGAATGAACAATAAAGTATGCAGGAATGGCGCCTGTATCATACTAACAAAAACCAGAGTGTCATATTCAAACCAAAAATGGTGAATTATTTTTCCATGGACTATTTCATATCTATTACAAATCGATAGCATACTATGTCATGTTTTGCATTAAACACTTTTATTACATAAAGTTATCCTCAGCTTACAAGTGCAATATTAAATAAAAAATTATTGTGTACGTCTGGTTAAATTTTGAAAGTGCCCGGTCCAGACTCGTATATTGGTCATCTATAGGCGCGATTATCAATAAGCACCCTGAACATGGTGTTTGCAGAGTCGATACAATTATTTAGTTACCAATTAAAAACACCATATGATTTCCAAAATCAATTAAATGTTCAAATTTAATCAGCACAACAAACCATAAAATTAACACAATGGGAATAGAGTATCGAGATGTGTATGTGTTGAACATATCAAGGAGATGCTTTCTGTAGTAAAAATATATTTAGGCATATGTTTGTTGCGTTTTCATATCTCGTCAGTGTAGAACGCATCCAAGCACCATAATAGCAGAATAGGTTTGATCGAATGTGTTCATGAGAGGTAATGAAATATGCAACACCCCTTACACACCCTAGCACTAGCTGAAGCGGATTTCTATAAAATAAATGAACTCCTTGACTCCAAAGGATAGCACTTCGAAAACGTAGTATAAATCGGGATTTCACCAACATTGTGTACAATTTGTTCCTGTACAGGTAAGTAAGTATGTACTGAAATATATACAAGACTTTCCGGACATTTATAATATTCCTAGTCTTTCGCGTTCAACCGTAGTTATCATTTATGATCGGTCTTATTTCAATAATCTGCTCAAGACACGTAAATATATTAGCATTAATTATTTTATTTACAGCAAAATTTATCATTGTTTGTATTGTAGTAGAAATCATCAAAAAAAAATGTGCCTCTATAACTTCATTTTTGGATTCGTGAACTGTTAAACAAAACGAATTAGTTACATAGTTTCAAAGCTGAATTCTTCGCTGCGCTCGTTCTTTTGTTTTAATTCATCAATGAATAAATTGATTATGCATTATAAAAGGCTTTTAAACTGAACTTAACCAATTAAATTATTTCCATCAGTTTTACTTTACAATGTTTCTTTATATCTATTTTCTAATTTTTATCTAGTGATAAAGATATAATTAAATTTCTGTTCTATTTTGTATGTTATTTGTAACTTATTCTTTGTAAATTTAACGCTGAAGAATCAACAATCTGCTCAACATAATAACTGTGAAATGAAATTGAAATATTAGAATATTTATAGAAATAAAATTAAGTGCATTATATAGAGTAACTTACACGCACGAACTTATCCACAGTTATGTCAAACGGCATTGAATATGTTTTGCGTAAAAATAGGCGTTTAATCAAATAAAACAGTTTCAGTTTCAACGATACAGGTCCCGTAAAATACATAAAGATATGTAACGGCAAGTCAGTTAATAAATACCTCAATAAGAGTCAATATTTAATTTAATGATTGTAGTTATGTTTTGGTTACTGTATCTATGAGCTATTCAAACGTTGATATAACGAATGCGCTGTGACCCTAACACTTGTTCTTTTTTTATTCTATAATCTCTATACAATTAGCAATACTATAAAATATAAATAATATAGACTGGTATCAGTCGTTAATGTCTTTGAAAATTAATATATCTGCCATAAGATCCTCTTGAATTACACTTTCTGAAAAAAAGTTACAATATATTTTATCTTTGATTCTGATCCTAGAGAGGAAAGGCATTATTGAGAAAATATCAACGTCATTATGAAAAAAGAAATAAGCATTATTACAGATAACTTAATTCAACAGACTTTGCAAGTCTAAAAAACAATTCAAAATATTATATCTCCTAAAGGTTTAATAACAATAATCCCACACAATAAGCTACTTAATACACCGTGGTATTATATAAGAAATATACCGGCTAAAACATGTCATATATATATTTAAAAGATAAATGGATAACCATCTAATATACCAAATTTAATCAATTTGTGAAGGTTTAATATCATTCTATTATTCCTTCACGCTCGTAATATGCATCGCAACATGAATACAATATTTTACAGATAAATAAGATGTTTGACAGATGCACTGTTCTAAAACCTATTTAACCTCAGTTTTAATGTTTGATATTGTAATATCATATCGCAGAAAATATCATCTCATGTAGACTTCTTCTTTTGAGTTTCGGATATATTAATAACACTATTTGTCCACTAAGCTTGATTTTCATTAGACATAAGCATTTCAGTTCCCAAAGGGGAAGTTTTTCTCATATTTAAACATTTGTTCTTCGTCGAGGAGAAAAAATACAGTCTTACATTTTGGCGATATTGTCTCATTCTCTTTCTTTAACAGAAACGTCTCATATTCTTCCTTACCGGAACAGTCTCATCCTTTTTCTTTAACGGATCAGTCTCATACCGGATCTCTAACGGAACAGTCTCATTCCCCTTCTTTGATGGAAGAGTCTCATTCTGTTTCTTTAACGGAACAGTCTCATACATTTTCTCTAGCGGAACAGCCTCATTCTCTTTCGTTAACGCATCAGCCTCATACTCATTCTTTAACGAAACATCCCCATACTCATTCTTTAACGAAACATCCTCATACTCTTTCTTTAAGGGAACAGCTTCATACACTTTCTTTTTAAGGAAACAGCCGGAACAGTCTCATCCTTTTTTCTTTAACAGGTCAGCCTCATACTCTATCTCTAACGGAACAGTCTCATTCTCTTTCTTTAACGGAACAGTCTCATTCTCGTCCTCTAACGGAAGAGTTTTATTCTCTTTATTTAATGGGTCAGTCTCATTCTCTTTCTCTAACGGAACAGTCTCATTCTCAAACTTTAATGGGCCAGTCTCATACTCTTTCTCTAATGGAAATGTCTCATTATCTTCTTCTGAACAATCACATTCTCTTTCTTTAACGGAGCAGTCTCATACTATTTCTCCAGAAGAACAGCCTCATTCTATTTAGGTAACGGACCAGCCTCGTACTCTTTCTTTAACGGAACAGCTTCATAAATTTCTTTACGGAAATAGCCTTATACGTTTTCTTTAAAGGAACAGCCTTATAATATTTCTCTTACGGAACAACCTCATACTTTTTCTTAAACGGAAAGTCTCATACTCTTTCTTTAATGGAACAGCCTCATACGCTTTCTTTAACGAAACAGCCTCATACTCTTTATTTAAGAGAACAGCCTCATACTCTTTTTTAACGAAACATCCTCATACTCTTTCGGTAACGAAACAACATCATACTCTTTCTTTAACGAAACAGGCTAATACTCTTTATATAAGGGAACAGCTTGCTTCCAATTCATTCTTTATGGGAACAGCCTCATACTCTTTCTTTAAGAGAACAGCCTCATACTCTTTCTTTAAGGGAACAGTCTCATACCCTTTCTTAGAAGGAACAACCTCATACTCTTTATTAAAGGGAACAGCCTCATACTGTTTCTTTAAGGGAACAGTCTCATACTGTTTCTTTAAAGGAACAGCCTCATACTCTTTATTAAAGGGAACAGCCTCATACTGTTCTTTAATGAAAAAATCTCATACTCTTTCTGTAATGAAACAGCCTCATACTATTTCTGTAACGGACAAATCTCATACTCTTTCTTTAGGGGAAAAGCGTCATACTCTTTCTTTAATGAAACAGCCTCACACATTTTCTTAAAGAGAAGAGCCTTATACTCTTTATTAAAAGGATCGGCATCATACTCTTTCTTTAAGGAAATAGTCTCATACTCTTTTTTTTACGAACAATCTTATACTCGTTCTTTAACAAAACAGCCTCATACTATTTTTTCAATGTAACAGCCTCATACTCTTTCTTTAAAGGAACAGCCTCATACTCTTTCTTTGAAGGAACAGTCTCAAACCCCTTCTTTGAAGGTTTACTGTCATACTTATTTTTGAACAGAACAGCTTGATACTTTTTCCTTAACGGAAAGTATCTTACTCTTTCCTTATGGGAACAGTATTATATACTTTCTTTAACGAAACAGTCTCATGTTCTTTCTTTAATGGATCCGTCTTATACTCTTTCTTTTATGGAACAGCCCCATATTTTCTATAACAGAAATGCCCCATACTCTTCCTTTAACGAAACAATCTCTTACTCCTTCTTTAAGGAAACAGTTGCATACTTTTTGTTAAACAGAACAGTCTCATTCCCTTCTTCAACGAAACAGTCTCTTATACGCTTTCTTTGAAGGAACAGCCTCAAACTCCTTCTTTGACGGTGTTTTTGAACGGAAAAGTCTCATACTCTTTCTTCTACGGTACAATCGCATACTCTTTCTTTAACGGATCCGTCTCATACTCTTTTTTTTAAACCCTTACCCTGCTAGGGACTATTCTGCTTTGAAGTGAACAAAATATTTAAGAAAACACCTCTGAGGATTTCGATTATTTAAGTTTGCTCGTTGACTTGAGCACAATTACATCTAAAATAAAATAATTTTGTTTTGGAAAGAGGAACTTGCGTCAACAAATGCTTTCTGTTTAGTTTGTATGGTGGTGGAAGACATCAACCATAACGTTAGGCATTCAACCGTAACGTTAGGCATTTCTAAGACACAGACTGATATCTGAGCAGAAACATGGATTTTCAGATTACCATAATTTTTTTACCCTTGTGGGGAATCGGTGTTGCTTTCGGACAAAGTGGTCAACGTTATAGGAAATATTATCAAGTATAGAGAAGAAAACTACCGAATTGAACCAAATTATTAAAAAAATACATAAAGTATATTTTAGGACGTTTATCTTTGAATGTTTATAATGTTCATGAAGTACTGAATGATTATACACCATTATCTTCATTTAAGTGTTTAGTTTGTCCTCGTACATATATACTTGTCTTATCGTGACCTTGTATTTTTATGTACATATCTATTATATACACATCAATAAATACCCAACTAAAGGGTTTGTTTTATTTGGTGCTATGTCTTTTGAACGTGGCTGTTCCTGTTGGATGTTTATCTTTTATTTGCATTACTACTTAATCTATTAGATAAATCTTTTTCTAAAAGATTATCCATGCTGTGTTCTGTTCAAACACTATTGTAATAAATCCGAGTTTTTTTTAGATAAATTAAAACGTAGTGTTTTAGCTCAGGTTGGATTTAAGCTCCATAATGGCATCTCAATACTCTCAGTTTTCTTTTATTTCGCATTGCCAATATTAAACAATATTACCATTCACACAAGGTCTATTAAATAAAATTTTAGAATAAACAATTTATTAGTAATGATATTGAATAGCAGGAGAACAAATGAAAGTGAACAAAATAATACTGAAAACGGTTCTGACGAAAGAAGTAAAGAAATGTGCGACACAGACTTTGAATATCATTATTAAAGGGCTATCACTTAAGCTGATTCGTATCCATACTAAAAGCTAGTTTCAAAAAAGTGAACTATCACATTTGATAAATTAATTGCTGCAAAAATCGCTATTTCAGAAATTGCTATTTTATACCCCCATCACACCAAGCCCGTTTTCAGTACGTTCTAAAAATGTAGCCGAACGGGCTCAAACTGTGTGACAACGAAACAGACGTAGTAGCGACGTTCTACAGTCTGTCTAAGAACTTATAAAGGACTGGCTCGGACGGGGTTGAACGGGAATAGTGCTCCAGAACTTTGAGCCTACTCAAAAATTTCTGCCGATCATTCCGTCCTACATTTTGACGGACTGACAACGTACTTAAAACGAGATGGACGTACTAAGAACTGAACCGCCGTACTTCGATCGTACTAGAGACGAGGTATGACGTAATGCGATCGGGCGTCAATTTAAGTACGTGTGCACACCGACCGGATCCGTTTGTAGCTCGTTTAACCCGTTCACACAAAGACTTAACTCGACAGCATTACATCATTAGTGCGTCGTTATTCCGTCTGAATACGATCAAAATAAAATACTAAGTTTGCAATACGTTTCTAAACAGCTCTAAGAGTTTACAATACGTTGTCACTACGCTCCGCACGTTTTTAGTACGTTTATTCACAGTTCCTACAACGTCGAACCCGTCTGCAGTACAATAACTCAAGTTTGGGTATAAATACACGCCGTTGCCGTACAGGTTCAAGATTTGGGCACAAGGTTTAGCCAAGTTCATGCCTTGCTTCTTTCTTCTTTGGTTTCTGACGCTGTCCTCCTTCATGCTGTTGATTTTTTTTGTGTCTTGAGAGGTTGAAGAGACAAACGAGAATGAGAACTCAGCGAAACGTGATTGCTTTTAAAAGCCATCGTGCCAGCAATTTACGTTCTGAACGTACTAGGGAGTAATAAAAACGTAATCAGAACGAGTTAAACAGTTTGTGAACGAGTTGGTCGAAATAACAACTAGTTAGAACGTATTCCGACGTACTCGGAACGAAGTAGGACTAGTTACGAACTTCTTTAATCTGACTACAGACGGACTTGGACTGCCTACAAACGGTATCCTCATGAGGTGTACGGGCAATTTTTCCGAACTGAACTTACTATAAACGGACTTCAGACGGGATAAAGACGCGATGGACGTTTCGAGAACTGTTTAAGAACTAACTACGATCGCATTATGGATATTTTCCGGCCAAAGTACAAACATTTTAGCCAGATCGCAGCCCGTTTTACAATATTTTAGGACGGGTTGGGACGTTTTGAGAACTAGTTTGGTGTGATGGGGCCTTTAGAACAATTTTCTAACATGTCTGATAGTTCAATTCTTGCGCATTTGAACTCGTGGTAAACTGAACAATAAACCACGTAAATACCTTGGTTATTAAAAAAATTACTGAAACATTTTTGTTCTTTTAATTAACCCTTATTGTCGTCTTGTCATTTTTTATTTATCAAATTAAATCGAATAGTTCCCGTGAGTGGATCCAGATTTATTGTCTTAAACAAAAAGCTGTTAATTATAAAATTATTTAAAAAAATAAAATTATTGAACACTTTACTTTATGATTTTGTTTTCTCACTTATCGGACAGAAAAATCTCTATTTTTAGAAATGCTGGAAAATCTTATCTCACATGGGTTATCCCACACTCCTGTGACGGACTACTTCATGCACTGAATATACATATTATTTATGTAAAATAATTAAAAATCAGGTACCTTTATCTTTTCTCTCCGTTCCTTACAGTGTATTTCTCGATTCAAAATTCATTACTTTATGATAAGAACATACCGTTACGCTACAAACGACAAAACTAAAGCGGAACTTTGTTATTGTGCGTCACTGAAATGTCATGACGTCACTTCTGCTTACGGACGTCAGTTTACCGCGTTTTAAATAGTTTCATATTTTCATGCTTGTTTTTATTGTTTCTGTTGTGGTAAGTGAGAAATAGAATCCATCATTGGTGTTCGGTGAAGATCGGAAATCCCAACCCTCGGGCGCACCGCTCAAGTCTTAAACTCGGCACAGCCTCGTTTAAGACTTGAGCGGTGCGCCCTCGGGTTGGGATTTTCTGATCTTAACCGAAGACCAATGACAGATTCTCTATATCTATCATTGTATTAAGTTACATTCTAATATGCTTTTCTCTGTTAAAACACTCTCATGCTAGAATGACGTCACGTTAACGAGCTGTGACGTCAATGCTTTTGTTGCGACCAAGAAAGAGCGACTATATTTTATCTACTGCTTTACATATTAGAATCGAAATAATTTATACCAAAACGTGTTTAAACACTTTTTGCACACTCGGGCAGTAATACGTCGTACAAATAATTTCACTCGGACTGCGCCCTCGTGAATTTTTTACGCCCGACGTATAACCGCCCATCGTGTATAAATAATGTTAAAATACTCTTTTGCTATAAATTATTTCTGAAATTAGACTCCCTTTGTGAAGGAAAAAATATATTCTTAAATATTTCGGAACGGAAGGATGGAATGGCGGACTAGGCGAAGAAATTACAAGTATAAAGCTTACCCCTACAAACTCTTTAGTTTTGGTGAGGGAATATTGACTAAATGTATACTTACTTAATATTTATATTCCGATATAAATTTAACTCTTCTTATAAGTGTAGTAAGGGTTTTGATAACTCTGGTTCGCAAGATAATCTTTAGACCTAGGATAAGATAAGAATGTAGAGTTCTTGTGTTAATGAATCGCACATGAAATGTATTTCGATAACATCAAGCTTACATTATAATGTACTTTGATATTCTTATTCGTGTAGGATGTAAACTTATTGAATGACAAAACACATTATCCAAAATACGCCTTCTCTTATAAAATATTTTCAAAGAAACATTATGGACTTCTATCAATTCAACGAACTCTTATTTTCTATTGTTTTGCATTTCGTGTGGCTATATAGCTGGTTTTATCTTTTCATACACGGTCTATTAAAAAGAATTATGGAATAAGCAATATATAAAGCAAATCAAACCAAAAAATTTAGTTTTGTAATTTGTAAATCTTATAAAGCTTGCTGGGCGAAATAACTTTCTTGACCTTTGACATGAAGTATTAAAGGCAATTGCGAAAAAAAATAATGCACTTAAACATTTCTGTGTTGTTGTCTGAAATATTGGTCATGGTATTAAATAGGGAGGGGGGGGGGGGGCATGAAAGTGAACAAAAAATCGATAACCACTCTAACAAAAACAGATTGAAATGTGCTGAACAGATTGTAAATATCGTTGTTATGGCGATTCGAATTTATACTGAAAGTTTATTTTAAAAAATGTGTTTAAACGAACTATCACATCTGATAAATAGATTGCTGCAAAAAAAAGTGCTATTTCATGAAACTTTTTAACGCCTTGCAAATCAATTACAGCGCATCAGAGCTCTGATTCGTTGTAAACTGGACAATAAACGACGTGAATATCTTGATTATTTAATGCATTACTGAATGTTATGTTTTAATGCCTTTCGCTACCCTTCATTGTCATCTTTTATTAACCAAATTACATCAACTAGCTCCCATATTCAAAAAAGCGAAGAAGTAAGAACAAAAAGGCAGTTAATTTTAAAACTTTCAACTGCGTTTTCCTCTGTCAATTTATTAAGATACATTTGTTTAAACAGCATAGTTACATTTCGAAACAATACGAACAAGCATGTACATGCATACATGCAAGTAAACGAAATATGAGCAAAATATAATAGGATTTGGAAACCAGTTTCCTTTATATAGACTACTGACTGTTCCAAGGCGGTGCCCCTATTTTCAACTGGTTTTCTGTCAGTCTTGTATTGTCTGATGCGTATGTTTTCCTGTTTGTTGTAAGTGTTTTTTCCTCCTCCTCACTCCCCCTATTGCCCCCCTCCTTTCCCTTGCATTTCCGCTACTTTTTGCATCTACCCCTTTACTTTGAGTTAGTTTTCGTGGCTCCCCTTTATTTTGGCTGCCGGAATCCTAAGGCGGTACACGATTGTTTTTTCCTGCTTATATGGGTGCGTTTGTGTGCTTGTGAGTCTAAAGCGATGCCCTATTGTGTTCTTGTATCTTACTTGTTTGTTTTTCTATGTTATTTAGTTGTGTGTGGTTGTGTGTTTATCTTTGGTACATGAGTGTCTGCGCTATTGTGGTTTACGTTGTAGTGTGACTGTGGTTAGGTAACGTAGCATTCCCTTTGTATATTCATCCTTGTTCTATTTTCCCCTTCAAATCTCCCCCCTCCCCCCCATTTCACCCCTTAACACTTCCTCTCTCTCTAACTATATTTGGCATAAACAATATGTACTTATGTTTTATGTTTGAAGCAACCCGTCTGTAATATTTTTCCATTACAGCTTCTTTTTGTTGTGGGCCTACTTTGCAAATGCGTGGCTCTGAGGCTGTGTTTTGGTGCTCTATGCTTCACAGAAATCTACACTTACCTATTATCTTTCGAAGAAGACATATATGAATTCGTTTCCTTGTGTGTAAAGTTTAATGACGATTATCTGAAATAGAGATACGTGTGCTATTTATGAGGTAACATATAATGAGATTTTCAAAGTGAGACAGATAAAAGAAAAGAAATGAATAAAGAAATGAGAAAAATGCTGTAATTGAAAGTTATTCTAAGGCACTACGACGTGCCCACGGTCCAAAAATCCAAAATTTAAAATATATAGATATCCTGAAACGTCGTGTGGCAACGATGAATTTATAATAATTAGGCATGCAAAAACACTAAAGTTTTTTTCAAATTTGCTTAAGTTTTAGGAACCATAAATGAGATTTGGAAAGGTTGTAGGGCACGGTAAATTTTAAAAGAGATATTTGTCTTTGTACGTTATAAAGCGGACATCATTGGGATCACGGAGTCCACTCAATGTCAATGGGTAATAGAGTTCCGCTTAAGCCGGTGCTAGCTAGAGGGCGTGAGAGGTGTTGCACTTTCCACTACCTCTCATGAACAAACTCAATCAAACTGAGTCTGCTATAATTTTGCTTGGTTGCCTTCTTTGCTTCCAAAGAATCTTTTATGTTATTAAGAATGGTTCGCTGTCTCAATGTTTCCACATATGCAATACGGACGATCTACAACTGGTTTTCTGAATAGATTTAGTTCAAGGAGCTGCATTCTAGACGAAGACGGCCATGAAGAATTTATCCAAATCTGCTCCCAATAAGAAATTGTTGATGTACACAATTACAATTCTTAATTAGTTCACGCTTGAATTCATTTAAAGTAGATGAAATTTTGATGTGCTCCGATAGCGCGTTCAAGTCAGCGTTGACGGAAGGATATAGAGTTCCGTCGGTGTGTAAAGTAAAGTAAAGTAAAGTAAAGTAAAGTTTCTTGTTTAACGTGGGTAGTCGACGAATGTCCCCACCTGGAATGGATGGAACAACTTATTTCCAGTCCAGCCCACGGCAGACGTCATATTTGGTTGCAAAGGCAGAATCACTTGCCACCAACAGGCTGAAGGTTAAACTCTCTTTGTGAAGAAAAAGCTTGTTTTGAGACTGATTGACGGATGAACGGGGGACGAAAGACCGGACAGAGTGATTACAAATATAGCGCTAATCCCTACAAATTCGTTTGGTTAAGGCATATTCAATAATTGATTACTTACTTCATATTTCTATTCCGACATGGATTTTAATCTACAGTCTAGTAAGGGCTTCGATAACACTGGTTCACAAGATAATCTTTAGACGCCTTACATTTCTCTGTTTTCTCAAATGCAGTTTATTATCCGTAAGTTTTGACTTGGCACACATTAATCTTCGCCAATATTTTCGGGGGCGTTTTCGTTATTTTACGTTATATTTGTATCCTGAAAATAAACACATTAACTGAATGAACCTATATGGAGAACTACGTTATGAAACATATTTCACGTTATGTGTAGTATCTTTTTATTACTTCATTTCTATCATGTAACTGAAGCTCATTGCTTGTAGCGACCGTTGAATAAAAGAACACTTGTCCAGACAGTAATGACAAGTAATTAATCTTTAGATATAAGGTCTTTTAAAGATTTCAGTCGTGATTTTGTAGAACATTTTACTGACGTGAACGTTGAAACTGAAGGCTAGACGGGTAGTGTATTTTTTTCAATGATGACCGATAAATCATCAGAAGTGTAACAATTTTGATAAAGATGAAATAAAAAAATGATATGCGCAGAACTTACAAATCATAATTAAAATTAATTTACGGAAGCAAATTGAATAATCATCTCTTACGGACAATAATAAATTATACCTTCAACTATCTTACTAAATTGCAAAACATATGATCCCAAATACAAAAGTATAGGGAAATAAATGGACTTCTATCAATATAAGGAACTAACTGAACTTTTATCAATATGAAGAAGTAACTAACTGAACTTCTACCATTATAAGGAACTAAGTGAACAAATATTGTATGAGCCCGGCCTGTTCATACAAATGATTTTTATAAGTCACGTCCGATCCATAATGTTCTCTTTTTTACTCTACAACATCCTGTTCGTGGTTACCTTAAAAACGCCGCGATTCAATTATAGCAGGTATTTGAACATCAGCTGGGACATGTAGATAGAAAATATCGTGGTTACATTTTAGAGAAGATGAATAAAAATTGAGCAGCACCATGAGAACACCAACATGGTGCATTTGCGACCAGCATGGATACAGACCAGCCTGCTCCTCCGCGTAGTCTGGTTAGGATCCATGCTGTTCGCTTTCAAAGCCTATTGCAATTGTGTGGCTCATTTAATGTTTACTTAGTTCTTAGGTCTTACTAAGATTTCGAAACGGTACGATTTGTCTAATTGGAGAAAATTAAAGCGATATATTTGGGATTGTTGGGTCAAGGAAATGCTTATCGTTCTTATCATTAACTGTCTAAAATTGACTTGAAAATGCTACTTGTATATTTTACCGTAATTATTTCGTGAATGAAGAAAGGTAAAGGTAAAGGTCTTGGTTATTATAGTGTCACCTCTATTGAAAGGGCCAGCCAATTTGGCTTATGAGACACCTTGATTGTGCGTACCAGTTACCTCCCAACTCCTACCACTATGCCAGGCGCCAGGCGGATAGAAATCGTTAACCATTCATCTAACTAGCTCGCGGCTCACGAACTGGCCTTTGCGGAATGAGTCCCATGACAAACATCCCCCGGACAAACGCTCCCCAAGAAAATTAAGTCATTTATTATAGCTCGTCTAATAAGTCCCTAAACTTAAACAACATTATAACCAAAAATACGTCAAAAAAGTGTTTGCTAAACGTTTAGGCATATAGTACTGACCTGTCCGTTTCAGATCGAAGCCTATAAATTTAAGACTGGGCTAAACCATGTTTTTATCCTCACGTGATTTTTATGTAATGTTGTAGAAGATAGAAAGAAGATTACTTCTACAATTTTTATACTATGTTACCAGTAAAAATAAAAATGTGAAATTTCCGTCATAGATTACATTAATCTATATATTTCCGTTTTTGGTCGTCATAAGAGAAAAGATGTTAGCAAACCTGTCATAAAAGCGTTTAATTTCGATTTCAAAAGCAACTGGTAGTTGAATCCAAAAAAAGGACGGTACATTTTTGTGATGAAGCTAACTTACAAGGTATTATCTTGTTGCACAAACAGTTGATAAAAGAAAGCCTCCGGTAGATTTACACTTGCATTTTGTACGACTGATGCCTGATTATGTACATCCCATACGTAATCCGATACAAATATCTCCCAAGTAAACCGATTACATGCCGACGACAAAAATGGGCATTCACAAAGATAACAAAAGCAATGTCATTTCGACATTAACAATGTGCAGAATATATGAAACTACTTTATCTATACAGTTTTATTGTCTGTGAAATGTTTAAAGTTCCCTTTTCGTTTTTTTCTTTTTAATCAAAGCATAATACGGAAGTATGTGTGAATCTAACCGTAAGTATATTGTACATTCAATACGCACGTAGATACCAATAGGTGCGATTTAAAGTTTGCTATATCCTGATCAGCGTGACATATTCTAAGATGCTGTCACCTTAAATACACATTTTTCATAATAATTATTATTAACTTAAACTTCTAAGTCGCAAAACGATTTCCAATATGTATTATAAACATATACGAAATAGCATTAATTACTTTATGAATACAATTTTAGGCTCGTGAAAAGTTCCTTCTTCGTACTGTTTTCTTCTTTTTAATCTAAGCATAATAAGAAAGTCTGTCTGTTGATTGTGGAAATCCTGATAGTCGGCATATACCTCTCCCGCATTTTTAGTGTACGCACGCATTGACTGTACACTATTAAACCTTTGTTAAACCTAACGTCAGAATATTGTGCCTTTAATACGTACGTACATTCAATGAGTGTGATTTAATGTTTGCTATACACTGATCAGCGTCACTGACGTTCCATGAGACATATTATGACAATGCACGTTTTTCATGATATTAATTTGATATTCTAAGTCGCAAAATAATGTCCTAGATATGTATGGTAAACATTAGACCATAATCTATGTGCGTGAACTTAGCCAGAGCAGCCAGAGTAGCCAGAGTTCAGCCAGAGTTCAGCCAGAGTAGCCAGAGTTTCTAGGATTTTAACATGTTCAGGCTATTCTGGTCAGCCAGAGTAGCCAGAGTAACCAGGATTTCATTTGTTCTGGTTACTCTAGCTGGCCAGAGTAGCCAGAGATCAGCCAGAGTAGCCAGAGTTTAGGTAGCCAGAGTTTCTAGGATTTTAACATTTTCTGGCTACTCTGGTCAGCCATAGTAGCCAGAGTAGCCAGAGTAACCAGGCCCCTTGTTCACAAAACATTTTAAGTCTTAGCTGAGTTTGATTATGAAACTTAATATGTCATTTCTATCTAAATAGCATGTTTAAAACTGAATTTCAAGTTAATTACTATTTTCAAGTGGCTATTTAGTATTTATGGTCAGTTTCAGTTGGAATTCAACCTTGAAAATTTCGTAAAATCGATATTTAAATTTCAAACTCAAACTCAGCTGAGATCGAAAAATGTTTTGTGAACACGGGACCAGGATTTCATTTGCTCTGGTTACTCTGGCTGGCCAGAGTAGCCAGAGTTTCTATGATTTCAACATGTTCTGGCTACTCAGGTCAGCCAGAGTAACCAGGATATCATTTGCTCTGGCTAGCCAGAACAGCCAGAATTTCCGAGATGCCCATTGGTTCTAGCTACCCTGGCTAGCCAGAAAAGCCAGAGAAAATACAGTAAAACCTGTTGCGAAATGACTCTTTTGGTACTCTTAGGGTTGAATATTTTTGTTTTATGTATCAAGTGATTCATAAAACGGACTTCAAAGAATTGTCTTATTTTTCAGACAGCAGCCAGAGTAGCCAGAGTTTCTAGGATTTTTATATGTTCTGGCTACTCTGGTCAGCCAGAGTAGCCAGAGTAACCAGGATTTCATTTGCTCTGGCTACTGTGGCTAGCCACAACAGCCAGAATTTCCGAGATGCCCATTGGTACTAGCTAACCTGGCTAGCCAGAATAGGCAGAGAAAATACAGAAAAACCTGTTGCTAGAGTAGCCAGAGTAGTCAGAACTCTGGTTACTCTGGCTGACCAGAACAGCCAGTTTCATAATTTTCACATAGTCTGTCTACTCTGGCTGGCCAGAGTAACCAGGAATAGCTGAAATGCACACAGGTTCTGGTTACTCTGGCTGGCCAGAACAGCCAGAGAAAATGCAGTCAAACATGTAAACTAGAGCCATTTTTAAATGTATGACCCTTTTTCATAATAATCATATTATACATAATTAGGTTGCACTAGACCTGTTGTGTGTCATGTGTGTGGTATATGAAGGTTGAAATTCACATAGATTAAAGCGGACAGGTCTATATCTTTCTGATAGATGGAAAATCTAAATCTTTAAAACAAGCAAAAAAAAGAAAAGAAACAACAACAAAGAAACTGTTAGACAGCATCATTTTAGGACAAAGTTCAGAGTAACACGTATCGGAAAATGACACTTTCAAACAAAGTAATAGGGTATATGCAGTAAAAGCTGTTTGTTTATGTACATTGTAAATAATGATTAGGTATGTTTTATTTTTATATAAAGTAGCCTACAAGGTCTGTGGCAGTATATATCAGCATTGATATTTTAAATTACAGCCCACATCTTATTTATTTTGAACTGGTAGGCGTCCAGGATTTTGGACGCTTTCGACCCACTACATTTGAAAATATTTTGACAAATTTTAAATTGACTACTTAGATACATATGTAATCTACCAATGAGCTAAACAGAATATTGAAATTCCTTCAAATGACTTCAGTTTCAAACTTTCAACGTACCCCAAATTGGGTTGTACAGTTTTCTATATGCTTATATGTAGTTCAATTTCAAATACATTGTTCTCAAGACTCTAAATGTAAAAATAAAAAGTTGTAAAAACATTGCAAGTCAGGATATTCAAGGCTATATTATACACACATACTAGTCATATGCATGTATCATGTAAAAAGGCATTTTTTTCAATACAAGTTCATCTAGCCTCTAACAATTTATACAGGTTCTGGCTTCTTATTCTCCCCCGCACGATCAGATACTGGAACGCCTTCCATAATAACATTAAAGACAGTGTGAACCTTCAGTGCATGACATCTGGCCTAGACTCGTATATGTACTAATGTCATCATCCTGTTTTTTTATTTATAATTATTTTTAACATAGCTGTATATATTACTGCTCTTACTCTCTTAACACATGAATATCATGTATCATGTAACATAGTAACATGCTTTTAACAACTGCCCCGACCTCCCAATTATAATCAGTAATTGATTGTTGGGTGCACTTATGTAGATGTACATGTAGATTTCACAACAGGTTTTTCTGTATTTTCTATGCCTATTCTGCCTAGCCAGGTTAGCTAGTACCAATGGGCATCTCGGAAATTCTGGCTGTTGTGGCTAGCCACAGTAGCCAGAGCAAATGAAATCCTGGTTACTCTGGCTACTCTGGCTACTCTGGCTGCTGTCTGAAAAATAAGACAATTCTTTGAAGTCCGTTTGATTAATCACTTGATACATAAAACACACACACACAAAATCAGAGACTACAAAAAGGGTCATTTCGCAACAGGTTTTACTGTATTTCTCTGGCTATTCTGGCTAGCCATGGTAGCTAGAACCAATGGGCAAATAGGAAATTCTGGCTGTTCTGGCTAGCCAAAGTAGCCAGAGCAAATGAAATCCTGGTTACTCTGTCTACTCTGGCTACTCTGGCTGACCAGAGTAGCCAGAACATGTTAAACCCTGGAAACTCTAGCTACCCTGGCCAGCCAGAGTAACCAGAGCAAATGAAATCCTGGCTACTCTGGCTGACCAGAGTAGCCAGAACATGTTAAAATCCTAGAAACTCTGGCTACTCTGGCCAGCCAGAGTAACCAGAGCAAATGAAATCCTGGCTGTTGTGGCTACTAGATCTGACTACTCTGGCCAGCCAGAGTAACCAGAAAATGTTAAAATCCTAGAAACTCGATCTGGCTACTCTGTCTGAACTCTGGCTAATCTGGCTGACCAGAGTAGCCAGAACATGTTAAACCCTGGAAACTCTAGCTACCCTGGCCAGCCAGAGTAACCAGAGCAAATGAAATCCTGGCTACTCTGGCTACTCTGGCTGACCAGAGTAGCCAGAACATGTTAAAATCCTAGAAACTCTGGCTACTGTGGCCAGCCAGAGTAACCAGAGCAAATGAAATCCTGGCTGTTGTGGCTACTAGATCTGACTACTCTGGCCAGCCAGAGTAACCAGAAAATGTTAAAATCCTAGAAACACGATCTGGCTACTCTGTCTGAACTCTGGCTAATCTGGCTGATCTCTGGCTACTCTGGCCAGCCAGAGTAACCAGAGTTCTGGCTACTCCGGCTACTCTGGATGAACTCTGGCTACTCTGGCCAGCCAGAATACCCAAAGTTCTGACTACTCTAGCTACTCTGGCTGAACTCTGGCTACTCTGGCTACTCTTGCTGCTCTGGCTAAGTTCACGCACATCCAAAATCTCGAATGTAACGCAGTATATTCTCCTAAAATACGTATTCAAAAATTAAGCGTTTTTATTTACAATTTCTCAGCTAATCGCTTTCTGAATTAGACTCCATATTGGTTAGGGTTTTACGCTGTCCGGCTTCACTTTACGTGGTCACCTTGGACATACGCGAAAACATCTCGTGATGTGTGCGAAAAAGTTAATTTCTGCATATGTTTGTCCTCATCATTAAAGACAAATATCACAAATCATGTCTCTAGTTTAACCTTTCATTTGTCATAAGCCTGTTATTGAATTAAGTGTCTATGTGTCGTTTAAACCATTTATTACCGAGACTCGTCTCTTTTAAATTTCTGTAGAACACCCATATGGCTTTTTACGTTTGACAGAATTATGCTATTGATATCAAAAACATGGTACTCAATTTTGAATGTACGTGCATCTTTTGACAGTCAATATTAAAGTAAGAGATTAAGTTACAGATATATGGAAAAAATCTTTGAAACATAATTATTAACATTCATAATTTGTTTTACTCTGTTTTTCAATTACTTTGTTTTTCGAAAAGATGAACTTCAGTCAGTTTGTAAACCCCGCCCATGATGTTCTCGCTCCTTCACAAGAACGGTTAAATATAATACTATCAAGGGGTTGTCTTTATCGGATGGCATGTTCTCACTGATTTATCATGTCTTCTTGTTTTGTTTTTTTATCTATGTTATGTTTTTGTTGTTTTTCTTTTTTTACTTTTGTGTATGTTAGTTGTGTGTGTATGTTTGTCTTATGTACGTAGATGTCCGCGCTGCTGTGGTTTACGTTGTAGGGTTTCTGCGTTAAAGGAATGTGGCTTTCCCTTTTGAATATACACCCTTGCTCCACTTTCCCAAAACATCCGTCCCTTTTATTGACCCTTTACACCTCCCCTTTTTCTTTATTTTGTAAATAGTCAAAATTTACTTGACAATGTTAGATTTTTGGAGCAACCCGTTTACAATTTTTTTTCCGTTACAGCATCTTTTTGTTGTGGGCCAACTTTGAGATGCATGGCTCTATGGTTGTGTTTGGGGTGCTCTGTGCTTCCGGGAAATCTACCTTACCTTTTATCTTTTATACTACCATTCCTGTATAAATATTTGTTGAGAATTGTTGTATGTTGTGTTTTGTGTTGTTAATATGTCGTTGTTTCTAGGTATTATGTTTGTAACTCTCTCTGCATCTGTTAAGGATTGTTGTGTATGGTGTTGTTTCTGTGTATCAAATTTGTAACTCACTCTGCATCTCTAATGGAGCGGTAAATGAAATTTTGGCATTTTTCCCCCACAGAAAACATTATCATTGTAGTAAATATAAGTTTATATGGCTCATGGACCCATATTATATCCTAGATACATTACCTCCAACTGTGCTAACAACAAGGCAAAAATTGGCCTTAATCCAGAGTGACATGCATTTTAAAGTATCCTTGCTCTATTATTTCAATGTAGGTTTCTTACAGGCTGACCTTTAGCAATATCAGAACAATGGTTTTCTTGGAGAAATACCTATGCAAGCAATGTGTGAATGTATTGAAAAGACACTATAAAGAGACACACTGAGTTTTTATCTGAAACTTGTAAAATCTGCAACGTTAGTACAACGTTGTGGAAACGTTGGGCTACAACGTTGTATATGTAACAGTGTTGTAACGTTGTCACAACGCTGTTAAGGATGTACGAGCGAATTTTTTCTAACGTTAAGATTTTTTTCATACCCTGTGAGCTTGAAGAACATTAGTTTCTAAGACAAACAAGAGCAGAAAAAACATAGGTCACCGAACTCGTTTTAATTTTATCGGGTATTTTCTTCACCCACTGTTTACGCATTTCTGAAATTTTGTAAAATTGAAAAAAAGTTGGTACTTTATAAAACATATAATATCCTACTTAATCTTATAGGGATTTCAGGTCTTACAGGTTAATATGAATATATGGTGATGTCAGTATTATATAAACATAAATGCCACTAACAAATCTCTTTAATTTTTACATGTTGACATAATTACCCCACCCACTTTATTTTCAATGGGAAAAACGTATTTAGATCTACAAAATAAATTCTGACGTTAAGATTTTCAAAATATTTTGCAGCATTAATGACGCACAAAAATGCTTCAAAATGGAAAGAAAAAAAGTTGGGGTCACACGATCTAAGAGATTTATTAAGAAAAAACTGTTAAAAAGTGGTGAATTTTGATATTTTTTGTTCTTTTTGTTTTAATTTATATTTTCTAGATAATATAAAGTGCTATCTTGAGAACTTTTATTTTCTTTATAGCTTAACATTATATGTATCAGTCAGAAAAATATCAAAACCAAATCTGATCTACTTTAATAGATATTTAAAATTACCTATCCCTACCCCATTGTATTTCTTACGTCAATTTTAGGCAAATGCCAGAAAAAAATTAGGGTGAAATTTTTTTTTTCGCAAAACGCATTATATATTTGGTTAAATGGTACATTATTAGCCATATTTTACTTATTTAGCATTATTTTTTAGCAAAACTTTTGTTAGAAAGCAATATTCGAAAAAACATTTTTCAAAATGGCGGATATCCTGAAAAAAACGCTAGTACATCCTTAAGTAACGTTGTATTAACCTTTTTACAATGTTGCCAATTTTCAGTGAAAGTGTAGTTATGAGAGTATATTCAAAACTTGACAGTTGCCTAAGATTGTGAAGAGTGCAGCTTATCGAGTCACTCTCAAGTCCGCTTCCAGAAAAAGATCAGTAATGGCGTCTAACAAGGAGTAACTGTCATGACCCATTAGTAGGGCTCAAAACTGCACCTCCATGGTAAGCGGCCGAAACCTTATTTCCTACACCACCACTCCCCTTCTGTCGCAAAACATTGCAATTATTTGGGTAATGTCTGCATAATATGATGTATGCAGGTCTAGAATTTCCTCATTTTTACGGACATTTTTTAAACATATGTACAATCCATAAATCTGAAGATTTTTCAGTCGATAAATTTACAGACTGGTTGTACAAGATCTGTTAAACTTACAATTTAAATCATTACGGCAGGTTAAAATGAAATTTTTCACTACATGCATGTAGACAAAACAATAGAATTTCATACAGATGGATCACTGTAAATTTTTCACATTTTCCCAAATTCAAGGTTGTCAAAAAATCAGACAGAAAATCACAAATAACCATCATAAGCACTCTTAAGTTTAACCCTACGGTTTTGACTAAATTATAATTATGTAAAGCTGATTTCATAGCGATAAGTTCGAATATTATATTTTGCCATTATACATTCGTTTATTTCAATCTAAATTGTCAAATATTCTATAATATCATTGGACTTAAATATTTTTTTGTAAATTAACTTTGAATATCTCCTTTCTCCTTCTTTAAATGAAACGTTGATTCGAATATAATGACACCTGAATATCTGCGTGCGCGCCGAATGTTTGTCCATTCGTATTTTAAATTTAATCTTTTGGTGTTTTTCGGTGATACTGTTACACATTAGAACAACTGAATAATATCTCCTTTATTAACTGTCGACATATCTGGTGTTTTACATAGATCTACTTAAAGATTGAGGTAAGTACTTTTTTTAAAAATGGAAGTGTCTAGGGATACGGATCCGAACCTCTAGAATCAGATTCTAGAGGTACGGATCCGTACCTCTAGACAAGCCTATTAGGGGTTTTCTAGGGGTACGGACCTCCGTTTTTCTAGAGATTAAAGGTCATTTACATTTCAAATTTTGTTGAAAATGAAATAATAAATAAGACTTCATCAATATTGACCTTAAACTTGGATCTAAATGGTTTCAGATACCAACTTCCACCCGATTTGTTACACTTTCTTTCAAAACGTAAATAACCGAGGAACATCAAATAAATCACGAGGATTCGAACTGGCAAATATATATATATATATATATATATATATATATATATATATATATATATATATATATATATATATATATATAAAGATTAAAAAAATAACGTTAAATTATGTTGTGAAAAAAAAAACACAATTTTTTATTGATAATTACCCTTAGGGTATTTATGTTTTCCACACATTTGGTAGCCGTTACGAGATACCAGGGATGTTTCCACAGACATTTTTTTTTTACTTAAATTAATCATCAAACACATATCAGTTCCATACCGATTATCAAATAACAAAATAAATAAGGGCATATTATTATGCCAAATTTATTTTTTTTCTGTTGAATTTCAAATATAATTCATTCAAGGGTTAGATTCGCTCATTAATCTGTTTATCAACATTTTATTTTACAATAAAACTAATCGGCAGGGAACTATGGAGGGTATTATCCGCCACAATACAAACATACATATTTCAAATTAGTAAATGCAAAGTCCATGCACCTAGATAACAACTTCTAAGTTTCTGTGAATGCATATTGCGTTTAGGTATTATCCTCCACAATACAAACTGTTATATTGTACATTTCAAATTAGTAAATACATATTCCATGAACCTAGGAGACAACTTCTTACTTCCTGTGAATGTAAATTGCTTTTTTGCACCTTTCAAATTGATAATTATAAATTGCATGCACCAAGATGACAAATGCTTACTTCCTTGTGCGTAGACTAAATCTTGCAAATGAGAAATTTGAGTTTACACTTATGAAAATCCTAAATTCGTACTCCCATGCGTGTACATTTGATGTTGCAACTTGGTAATTACCAAATTGTATTTCATTCAAAATCAAGTGCGATTTTTTACTGTTTGAAACTTATGGATATAACGGTCCATTCTTAAAAGAAACTTTGTATCAAGGATGCTAATATTAGAGCGTTACCCACTGTATTACTTTTCGTCATAATCTACAGAGCCACCTAGCGTTAAAAAATTGTAGTTTTCTACATTTCCCAAATAAGATTAACGACTGCTCCTTGGAAGGCGAAGTTGAAGGCCGCCGATGGTGTTGTTATTTTAGCTGTTCATAGTGATAAACTTACTGAAATAAGTTTATAGTCAGTCCTACAGTTATTTGGCATATGAGGATTGACAAACAGGCTCGGGTCCAGGGCCGTGCCGAGGGGGCTCGTTCATGGACCAGACACCTCCCCCCTCCCCCCTACACACACACTTGGCTGAGAAGTGACCTATACTCATCAAAGATGCACCTTATTATTTTAGGAAAGGAATACTTTTTTTCTCAAAATAAAGACCCAAAAACGCGCACCAAAAGCCACCATTACATACCTGTATTTCAAAATTTCTCAAGGGGAGAGCCCCCTGACCTTACCCCATCATGAGGGGAGTAACCCCTCCATTACCTCAAAATTTAGGCCTAAAATGCACCAAATGGTGCCATTACATGGCCTGTATATATTTCAAAAAGTCCGCCCGCTTAGCTTAATAGGGAGAGCGCAGAACTATGGATCTCGGGGTTGTGAGTACGAGCCCTGGGCGAGGCGTATGTTCTCCGTGACGATTTGATAAAAGACATGGTGTCTAACATCGTTCGTTCTTCACTTGCGGAGAACAGGTTTGTACCGGTACAGAATCCAGATACACTGGTTAGGTTAACTGCCCGCCGTTACATTACTGAAAAACTGTTGAAAAACGGCGTTAAACCCAAAACAAACAATATCCATGGGGACAGCCCCTAACCACCTAAAATGAGGGGAGTACAGCCACCAGTAAAACACCAGAGGCCACCATGTCATACCTGTAATTAAAGAAAAAAAATAAACAAGCAACGGCTCTGGTTCATTTTGCAATACTAGAAAATTGATACTCTTATCTTTCTGAAAAACCAATGTAATATCTATTGTTTTACCTTTTCAAAGTTCATCAGGATCAACTAGTCTAATTAGGAGTGTTAGTGAAGTCGCTGATACTCATATAACGAAAGTTTAGATTTGGCAAATGATAGAGATATTTTTTCAGGAAGACATTCAGTCGTATCCAAGGGATAGAAACAAGAATATAAATGTTGAAATATAAATTTAAAACTCTGAGACCGGTTTGTTACGACCTCAGCTTCGTTTAGAAGTGTTTTTCTTCTGCCTAGGACTAAGACATTTAAAAAATGGCTACAGTAGATTTGGTTAACCGTGACCCAAATAATCTCAATGTCCACGTGAAGATAGGCGCGCAGCACAACGTAGATGCACGTGTAATGGTAATTATATTTAGGTTAATTAAACATTTCCGCTCAAACAAAATGCCTTACTGTTTCACTGCATTTAAGATTTTTTAAAAAGGAATGATTAAGAGATACTTTATAGCATTTTTACATACATTTAATGACAATTTAGCATACATATAATGATATTTATAACTAAAAATAATATAGATTCTTTAGAAAAATATCCTTATTTTGATCGTATCTACAATTAAAGAACTAAGAACATTTACATAACGTAATTATTTACCTATTTCTTATTTTGTATATTTTATTTAATAGTTGGAGTTGGCAACATACGAGAAATTTCCCGTAAAAATAGAAAGATATAAGGGATATATGTGTATCAAAGGGGAATGAAGACTCTAAATACTTTGTAAATGAAATGTGAATCAAATATTTCAGAAGAATGATCAAACCAAATGCGTATCCTTCCGGTGTTTTTCTTTCATATATTAGGTGAAATATCTTTTTGCTCAAGCTTTAAGCACGTTTTCTTTTTCTTCAGTTCCTCGTAAATATATAACAGGATAACTGGAAAAGTAACATATATAAATGCACATTGAGTAAAATCAGTATTTCATTTTGGGAGCTAAGTGAAAAATTCCCTCAATGTATTCAAATATTTAAAATGTCACATTTCTTCAGAAATCTTTCAAATGATTTGATAGATATATCCCTTTGAAATAGTTTTGAAGAAGTTATTTTCTCATTTCTTAACTACATGAAAAGAATGATTTGTTTTAGATATATTTGAAACGAATATAATACGGTCAATAACTACTGCCAACCTTGCACAATGTATACTTTTTAGCTTAACATACCTGGGGGAGCGTTACTATAAACAGACCGAGCCTGTGTCCAAAACAATCGTGTATTAATGTGGTCAAATCATTTTATTGACATTTTCTGATATACCTTTAAAAAGTTCAAGGCCTTTGTGGTTTATAACAGCACTTCAAATCGACCCGTTTATTGATTATCAAATACTTATTATTAAATACACGTAATGTAATATGAACGTTTCCATTGCAATACAAACAAGACTTTACACTCAATCGTATAAAGTTCAGCCTGAAAAAAATTTTTATCTTCCAAAAATCACAAAATCGTCTTAAAAGAGGGTTTACGTAGATTTTATCCGCTTTACCCACTATTCTCAAGATTGACTTTCCAAAAAAGTAATGGCTTGTTTTACTAACTACACATTAAGATACGTCTTTTTCAAATAGTGCTTAAGTCTTTTTATCCTATATATGGAAAGAATGTGAAAAAATACACTGGCACCAATTCCGTTTTTTTTTTCTTTTTTCTTATTTTTTTGTTTGCTTCGTATGTTTAAATATGAAAGTCGCCTAAAACACACAAGTAACGCCAGTGTATTTGATTTTCATTCCTATCCTGATTTAAATATATAAGCAGTGTTATGCTTTCGGATCTCCCAACTAAAATTACTAGCATTGGGATAAGAGTTGGTTACTTTACATCTGGCACGATAAAGAACCAGGAAAGGCGTCTTTTGTATCATGCACTATGAGGTGCAAAGTTTCACACAATGTACGTGTGTTATTTCATATATAATGTTTTACGCAGTATATATTTCTTAAGGTAGCCAAGTTGTTTATTGTTTGGAATTTTGGATCTATAGATACAAGCGGGAGACACTGACATAATTACTGCTTTTTCATACATGTATAAACCTATTATAATGATTATTGAATACTCTTTAACAATCTAAGGTCAGATCTCTTAGCAAGCCTTGGTAACAAAATAAATATGTACTCCATTATTGTCCCGTTTACTCCAGTCCCTAGAGGTGTTTCGTGTGCAAAAAGGTCCAGAACTAATTTATATATCAATGTGAACGGGAATATCTCAATGATTTCGTTTAAACGAAATAAAAAAAGTCTCCCATTACCTAAGTGGAAAAAAGTGCGTAACATGTCACTTTAGGGGCACCGTAGTATTGACATTAAAGGGCTGCACTATTTTCATTAGTATGCGTATATATGTATATGCATAACTAACTATAAAACGTTACACCTTTTCTGTAAGTATGTAGCTTATAGTTTACAGAATATGAATTGTTTTGTAGACATTTAGGAATACGGTATATATACAAATTTGTGATTTTAAAATAGGTTGCGCATATATGTTTGATACAATTAAGTTGACTAGACAGTAAATACATACACAGGCTGTATATTTTATATCCATTGCCTTATATGCGTTTATATTAAACTGATTTTTTTATATTTGTTCACAATTCTGTACTTTTAACATACCAATTTGACGCTGTGATAAGTTTATATTCTCAGCTGATTGTGATAACCTTATACCATTGCAACTTCGTTAAACAAATACGTTAGGTTCTTTATTATATATGTTACTGGTAGCTCAATAATACAGATGTGTTGTGTGTTTAATTTCTTAATACATGTGTAATTTGTGAATAAATTAGAATTCATGTGAAATATGCTGAATGAATGGCATTGTACATCACTAGTCACTATACAAAACGTTTACCTGGTGTATAGAAAATGTAACTCGCAACCAAGAATTGGCCTCATGAACATTTTTGGGTTTTGTAAAAACTTACTACAATGCAATGAAACTTTGTAGCAATGTATCAGTCGCAATATTCATGCAAGCCTGTGAACAATGTTTGTATTTTTAGTATGTTATGTTTTGATGTACACAACTGGTATTGTATTGTACATGATAGTCGTGTACATCGTAGTACGTATATATTGTTAAATAATTGGTGTAATACACCGTGATTATGTGTTGACATTTATATGCACAATAAATGTTTAAACTTCTGATGAATGCAATAAATTGAAAATAGAAATTCTGAACTTGTGTGCGTCTCAAAAATCATTTAAAGGATACCTCAAATTGATCTTATTACTGACTTTTAAGCAATACTTACACCGTCCTCTTTAACCTTTACCCTGCTAAATTTCTAAAATGGACTAGCTCATCATTCAATTTGGGCAATACCATTTATTATTTGAAGGGGTGTTTGCTGAAAATTTACTGACAGAATAGCGAACAGTGCAGACCATGATGTGCAGGCTGATCTTGGTCTGCACTGGTCGCAATGGCAGAAATATTCGCCGCCAGCTGGCTAAAGGTTAATATTTAGGCCGTTTTTATAATTTTCTTACAATGTTGGTATGAAAGTATAGAAGTAATGTTTAAGGGTATACTTTTTCAAACCTAATAACATTTGCATTATATACTTTTACTAAAAAGACATATAAAACATATACCCCAAAACTATTTATGCGGCACTATAGTTTATATAATTTAATATGGCAGGTATGACTTTATACAGATCATTTCATCAAAGTACTATGTAAGGGGATAGTAAACATCACGTAAGTGTCCATAAACATACTTTTAAATGTTATCCGAAATTTTGTTTTCCAGAGTACCTATACACTTATAAATGAGCTTTCGCGGTCTTGCTACCATGAATCTAAAAAAAATTCGATCTTTTGTCATTTAGACAATATTATACAAATTATTCTTAACTTTCTCATGATACCAAACTCACCTGTACAGTTCTAATGGCATTTTCGTTATTTAACTGCTGTTACCATGGCAACAATGACAACTGACCAATTATTTTTAACGAAATATAGTATTTTTATCTCCACATTTGTAAATAACAATAAAAACCTTGTAAACATCGTTGTTTTATTACTGAGGAAAGAAAAAACATCATGGAAAATTCATACATTTCAGTATAAGTGTATTCCTAGCAAAACTTCAATTTACCCCACCCACTTATTTTAGCCATATGCTAACAATGAGGTGTCTTTATACGAGACAAATGGCACCAAGGTAATGAAAAATGTTGTCGAATTTAACAAATTACTAAAATTGGTCACTATCATCGAACCTTTTAATAAGACAAATGAAAATTTACAACCATATCCATTTTTTGGCTATTTTTTCGTGAAATTTTCACGATTTTTTCAATATGTTTTCGATATATATCTCAAGAACTGACAAAAATGGGTTTAAATCAGTGGCAAAATGTGTTCTCTATTGTTTTAGTACGTCAGGTTAAAAATCCATTCTTATTTCTATAAGATAAGGACCTAAAAGTGAAAATTAGTGTATTTCTAAAGTTTTGGCGGCCATCTTGGCGGCCATCTTTGATTTCTGAAAACGTACCATAATGCAACAAATGCACCCAAGATTTTCTGAAAGTTGAGATATTCCCCTACATATTGATATATAAATTAGCTCTGGACCTTTTTTGCACTCGAAACACCCCTAGGGACTGGTATTGCAGTCATTTAGGCCTATGATAAAATTGTTTTTAAGATATGCGTACGCATCTATAATTACAATTGTCAGTTTTAAATGGCTTTATTCCGCAGATGGACTGCTTTGGTTCATATATAATTGTAAAAAAATCATCTTAAAAATCAAAACCTTCAATGGCTTATGATTTTTTAATAACCAGAAAATAATCGGTCCATGACATGGCCTGCTTGTATTGACAGCTGTCCATCTTAGTACTGAACGAAAAGTCCGACCCCATAACACATACCCCTAGCCTACATGGCAGACTAGCAAGTCTGGAGACAATTGTTGGTAGGCAAATAAACATTTTGTACATTAACAACAAAATCAATTCAGTTATTGAACACATAACTGAATGATTTCATCAAATTTCTTTGATTTCCGTCTATTGTAGAATGCCACGCATGAAATCACTTATTTTTGTATTGAAATGAAAATGTGTTTGATACACATTAGAGACACACATGGCAATAGGTACCAACAAGTGTCATAACATCAACATGACATTTTGAATATTTACAAAGAAATAGTAAAAGAAAGGATCGAATCATTCTTTTCGTTCAGATGATTTGTTTTCATGACTTCATGTATTTTTTGTACGTTACTTTAAAATTGAATAATTCTAAAGAAAACGTTGCATTAATTGAATCCGATTATAGTCTTGCCTCGAATCTATGGTTTGCCTTGGACCTATGTCTCGTCACGGACCTATGTCTTGCCTCGGACCTATCTCTCTCTTTGGACCTATGTCTGCCACTGGACCTTTGTCTCTCCTCGGATCTATGTCTTGCTTCGGAACTATCTCTCTCTTCAGACCTATGTCTCGCATTGGACTTTTATCTCGCCTCGTACGAATCTATGTCTTTCCTTGGATCAATGTCAAGCCTTGTGGTCTTTGGCTTTTGTCTCGGCTCAGACCTGTGTCTCACTCGTCCTGGACCTTTGTCTCGCCTTGGACCTTTGTTTCGCCTCGGACCTATGTCTCGCTCGCCCTGGACTTATGTCTCACGTGACATATTCTCGACTCGGACTTATTATCTTACTTTTGACCTATGCCCCGCCTCAGATCTATGTATCGGCTTGAATTCTTGTCTCACCTCGGACCTATGTCTAACTTGACCTACGTCTCACATCTATGTCTATCCTCGGATTTATGTCCCCCCTTTGGACCTATGTCTATCTTCGGATTTATGTCCCCCCCCCCCTTTGGACCTATGTCTATCCTCGGATTTATGTCCCCCCCCTATAGACTTATGTCTCTTCTCGGATCTACATGTCTCTCCTCTGATCTATGTCTCGCCTTGGACCTATGTCTCACCTGTTTAAGCCGGTATATACATGAAGGTTGCCGTTGGATAGATATGTTTTGTTGTGTTTTGATGTCGCTATGACAGAAAATAGGACCATACCTGCCAATGTCAGTATAATAAAATACCGTAAAATATTGGATCAAAAGATTATAAACAAGAAAACAGATTTAACATGTTATTGTATATATAAATATAACCTTTGGAAACGTTTAAACCTGATAAAATCGATAAGTCATTCAAACAATAATTAGCGAGATATTTCAATATTGAACTTTGTATATTGGCGTCACGTTTTAAACTTTATAGCTTAATCTATCTAAGGATTTGTTACAATAAACGAAACATTTAAAAAATCGTCGCCTCTTGTACAATTTTCAAACGGTAATTTTTCTTAAGTTGTCTTTTCGTTTTTTACAATCATCTTAACAGTTTGGCGTAAATGTGATGTATTTAAATGAATGCAAGGTATAAAAAACACAAGGATGAATATGCAACAGGGAAACCCCACAAACCATAACTCAAAGCGCGCAGACCAACTTACTCCAATTACCTGTTAGGCTCGAGCAAGTCTATTTTCGTAGAGAAAACGTCTCTACAGCTATCAACCTGTGATTTCCTCTTTTTGAAAATTAAACATAGGTTTCATAACTTGACTTTATGTTGACTGTATTGACAGAATATGAAAAAGATTCTTTGAAAGCATAAAACGCAGACTCGTATAATAACAGCTAACTCGTAAGAGGGAATGAAATGTGCGACACCCCTCACGCCCACCACCCCCTCCCCCAGCACTGACTTATTTGAAATTCTATTATCAGTTATACATGTCTGACCGGAAACTATGCTAAAGAAAAAACAGACAATACAACAACACATTATTGCACTTTTGAGAGCGATAATAAACTTCGACATGTATCCCAAAAACGGCAACTTCTACAGATACTGGTAGAGGAGATACAGTCTAGATTTTACATGCATCGTTCGTACATACCAAAAATGAAACTTGCAAATTATGATTTAAGTATTTAGAAGAATACTATCTTGTCTCCTTTGAAAATCTTTCCGAATAAAGGGTTTTTGGATTTTAGACATGACGTATTTGAGCCGAGTAGAGCCCAAAAGCCCTGAAATACCAAATAATTTAAAAACAAAAAATAGAAAAGAATTCAAACACAATTGCCTTTTTACACGGACAAAACATTTCCTCGCACGAGTGCGGTATTTGAAAGCACGTTAGAGTTCTGGGCACAGCTGACACATGCAAAAAGGTAACGGCATTATTTTCTCCTCATAGTATTCTAAACTTTTAATAGGTTTCTTGCTTTGACATGCACTTAGTGATGAAATAGCTTTCAGCATTTTTTTCAAATGTCAGCGTTTATTGAATGATGTCAATTTTATCTTTAGGCAGAGTTTGAATGTTTGAAATAGATTACACAAACGAAAAATGCATTCTGCATGAAAAGAAATGCGAATAATGAGGCTTGATGAAACACTTGTGAAGTGTATTATGAAATTCTCATTCTAATGATTATCAAATTATGACCTACGGCGATGAAAAATTAAAACTTCAGCATTATCAATTTAAACATAACAAATATGTGAAATCCCTTTTGCATGCAGGAATTTATGTGATAAAATGTTATGTTTTACACTATTGATTCTCTTTTCCATACAAAGAAATTAAAAAATGCGACATAGAAATTAGAAATTGGAATAAAGAATATTAGAACATTAAATAATGTTTAGTTGGAAAATTCAATTTAGCCACATGGAAGTTAGAAGTTGTCATCTAGGTGCATGGACTTTGCATTTATCAATTTGAAATATGTAAGTTTGTATTGTGGCGGATAATACCCTCCACAGGGAACAGTGTATTCATTTGGAGTTCCTCGGTTGTTTAGGTTTTGAAAGAAAAGGTAAACAATCGGGTGAACGCTGATATCTGTAAACCATTTAGATCCAAGTTTTAAGTGAATACTGGTTAAGTCGTATTTGTTTTTTTTTTTTCTGGTTTTTTTTTCATTTTCAACAAAATTTAAGATGTAAATAACTCTAAATCTCTAGAAAAAGGAGGTCCGTACCCCTAGAAAACCCCTAACAGGCTTGTCTAGAGGTACGGATCCGTACCTCTAGAATCAATTCTAGAGGTACGGATCCGTACCCCTAGACACTTCCTTTAAAATTATCTGATCTAGATCAACAATCGCGATAATTCAGTTTTGGCGGCAAGAAGTCAAGATTTTGTTGCAGATCAAATAGCATATTTATGTGTTCATTGACAGGAACTTGAAATTTTATCAGTTAAGCCCGAAAGTCAACTTTATTGCCTAAAGAAAAAAATAACAACAGGAATGAAAATTGCCGCCGTACCCCACCCACTTCTGTTAAACAAGAAACTGTCCTTTTATATATATAATTGCAGAGCTCAAGATCATAAGGTGCATACTTACGCAATTTAAATTTTCAGATAACCCAATTGAATTTATAAAACACATGATTTAGTGTCTAGCTGTCTAGTAACCACACTAGCCTGAGATCAAAGGAAAATGAAACTCTATCAATAATCAAGCCATCACAAGTCTGAATAAAAAAGGCCCGCTCTCTATATAAAAAAAAACACCAGGAGTGCAACGCATCCACATCCCACCTCCCACACAAAAACAAGAAAATTTCCAAAATCAGAAGTTCGTTTGTGAACGGGTGGTTAACGGGTGTTAAGTGCTGAGTGAACACGTAAAAAGTCGCCCCGACTTCATCTCAGTGTTGTTATATTTTCTGGTCCTTCAGGATCATTGATTTCAACTCGTTTAGATTTGAAGATTGAATATCGCTTAAGCCGGTGCTAGGGGGCGTGGGCAGTGTTGCATTTACCATTACTGCTCATGAACAGACTGAATCAAACCGAGTCTGCAATTTTCACTGTTTGCATTGTTCTCAGTGCTTCCGAGGGATCTACTTCCCAGATTATATTCATTATTTAAAGGCAACAAAAATATACCCAGAAATGTGCTTACTTGTCGCTGTCACCGTATTAACTAACAAAATGATCAGTTTTAACAGCAATTCGATTGTCGTCAAAACCATTGTGTGACGTCACATGTTTTGCCTCGGAGATAATTAAAGACAGTTTTAGGAGTCAGATAAAAATATCTACAAAGCTTATTTTTTATGCCCCCGGCATTTACTGATGCGGGAGGCATATAGTGATTGTCCTGTCCGTCCGTTCGTCTGTCCGTCCGTACGAGGTTAACCAAATGGGACCGTTTCTTCTAGCATCAGTACCCCTTACTAGAATGACTTGATACTAATGCAGATGTAACCTGTGACCATTCCTCATCTTCAGACATCACCTGACCCCAGTTTGACCTTGACCTTGAACTTGACCTCGTTTTGGACTTTGTATCGACAAGGATGCCACCGGGGGGCATCAAGCGTTTATTGAACGCAGCTTCTTGTTTTTTTTATTAATATTCTTCTAAATGATTTTACAGCTTTGAATTTATTTTCCAATTGAATAGAAAAAAATTGAGATAAATCATGTTGGAAAACCCCACAAAAGATGGGAACAAACTCCAGGGTTCCCAAAAGCAGGGAAGTAACTCGACCACTGACGCAAGCTGTGGGTAACATATTTTGTTTTATTATGGCCAGTCAGCTATGTCTAGCGTTAGGGTATGATTCTTGCGGTATTTAATGTTGTTTATGTTGTAAATGACAATCCAGCTATGACAAAATACATGATTACGCATTCATAATAATGTCATTTATCCCCTGTACGTTCCTTACCATATTACCGGATACAGGCATTTACACAACAACTTTATTGGTGAGGTCTATCAAGACCTCTCCATAGTGTTGGCTTTTAAACTAGGAGGATTTAGACTAATTTTACGGCGTTAGATTTCACTTTCTAGCGCAAATTACGGTGAGCCAGTCTAAAATGGCCCAATGCGCTTGCGCACAAGTAAGTTTTGAAATCCTCTAAGACGAAAATAATTGTTCGTTTAAAATAAAGAAATATAGTGTAATACTATTGTTACAAATGTTGGAAACGGTTCAGTTATTAACAAAATAAATATATAGATATATATTTACTATTCTGTGTTCGCAGTATTCAAAGATATGCATGTGAATTGAATCACATTAAAATGTATTTCGTTCAGTTAAATGAATTTATTGTTTAACTAGCGGGTTCGTTTGCCCCGTTCGGAAGATCTGCCGGAATGAGAAGAGCTCTTCCGAGCTTCGATAGTCGGAGATGTTAATCACGTGATCGAAACAAGGTGGCAATTCGACATATAAACTTTACAAACTGAGTAATAGACTAGAACAAATAAAATGGTCAGAATTTCTTTTTCAAATAGCACATTAACAATAGGATAATGTAGTTTAATCATGTTATGTCGGAAAATAGTTTGTATTAGCTAATGTTTACATGTTTGTTATAATTGACGCTACATAAAGTTTATCTTATCTTAATAAAAAATCTCTGAAAAAATACATTAGAAAAAAGAATGATATATTTTTTCACTTCCGACAAACGTCCGTTCGATTGGGATTTTCTTCTAAGCTTTTCTAAAGCTTCTCGGAAGCTATTCTCTCGGGCGCAAACGAACGGGGCAGTTGACAAATAAGCCTGTCAGGTGAGGTTCTCGCAAAAATGGTAACATGCTAATTTGATAGCTTTCACCAAGGCCATGTTCAGTGTACAATTATTGCAGTGGTAGCTTTTGAACATTTTTAAATTCAATTCAGTAACTAGGAAATGCTTGTGCCTACAGTCGGATTGGCGGTTGATCATAACCTGAAGATGACTTATTGATTTTGAGGTCATTAGGTCATGGTCACAGTGATTATGATCCCTAATAGGTCACAGTGACCTGCAACAGGAAAACTGTTTTTCGTCTATAGCACAACCTATCATATACATGTAACCAGAGACATAGATAACGATTGTGATCTATGTCTCTGATATAACTTAAAAAGAAGCAACACTGGACCTCTCCTAGCTTTCTTTTTAAAAGAAGCCTACTTGTTAACTCCAGGGCAGGAATATACATTAACCTGTGACGTCATGCAATGGTTTCTATGAGGAACAAAATGAAGTAAAAGCTGTTGGCTTTGTGTTAGTCAGTACAGTGACAGCAACAATTAAGTAGCACAGTTCAAGGTATTTTTTGTAGCCTTTGAATATTGAAACCACTCGTTTACACTCTCACTTCTTTTTTTTTTTTTTAATTTTCTTGTTTTCGTGTAGTGGGTAGGGTGTGAATGCATTGCACTCCTGGTGCTTTTTTTATATATAAATATAGAGGGGGTCTTTTTTATTCAGACTTGTGTTGGCTTGATCATTGGTAGAATTTCAGGTTCCTGTGCTGAGATCTGGCCGTCCTGTTACCATAGTGGCATACCACTAGCAAATCCTCAGGGGATTTAAAAAAAATTTCTAACCGTCCAGTAATAGATTTCCTATTAAATAAGTAATGATACCTGTTATATTATAACTGAAGATATCGATACTTATCTGCAAACAAAATTTTGTGTGAATGCAATTACTAAAGATTTACTTTTAATGGTCTCAAATAAATTGCTGCATTATTCATGAAGCCGATGGAACAAAAGTTTGCCAAAATGCAAGATCGTCGTGATGTCACTCATTGAAATTAGTTGCAAAACGTCTTTATTGGATCGGAATCTTTAACTTTTAACAACTTTTTCACTGTATCTTCAAATTAAAAAAGTTTTGAAATACTAATACAATTTTCATATTTTACAAAATATATATAAATATTGATATCTTAAATAAATAACAGTTAAAACTATATAAAATCATTACTTATTCATTAGAAAATTTAGCAATTAACGGACAGCTAGGAAATCCCCTGAGGATTTGCTAGCCGTCTGGACGGCTAGAACTCATGCTAGGCGTCCGGTAACAGGACAGCTAGACACTTTCAAAACAGTTGTAAAACTGTTAAATTCCTAATAGATCTATATTGAGTTCATTAAAAATCGCTTGCATCCTGCATTTCTGATATAGAATTGGTACGAGACTATAACACCAGACAAAAGACTGGATATATGTTACGGCGGAACAGGTAGCTATTTGTTGGAAAAAGCACAGGACCATTCGCGCCAATGAAATGACTACTTTTTAATCTAGTACAATAAGAGGTTGCAGAAAACCATTTTGCAGCACAAACAAACAAAACAGTTCTCAGGATATTTTTGTTGTTCAATATAGACAGTTTATCATTTTGTGATAATTTAGTGCCACCGATACTGGCCGACATCTTACGGAAGAGCAAGTTGTGGTATTTACGTCATTTGGGATATCGTGGGTGAATTTATCTCCAACTGCATATAAAGTGCAAAAAACTAGATGGAACCAAAGTATCCCAGTAAACATTAAATGATAGGAGGAAAAAAATATTCTTATTTTAAGTTACACATGATTAAAATTTTAAATTAGAATACACATGTAAATTCAGTTTAAAAGCTCATGTTTCTTTGTCAATCTGCAGGCCTGTTTACATGGAGAGGTGGTGAATACCTTAAATGGTACGATCCTCGTGTAAAGTACTAGGACATGAGAGGTGGTACAAACACATGTAGATACCAAGACTTGCACGTAAAGGCCCGGTCACACCGACCGAACTTTGTTGGAGCGTTCCTGGAGCGGTGAAAAAATTTCATCACCGCTCGTTACCGTTCACCACCGTTTAACAGAAGTTGGCCCCCGTTAAGGCAACGCCGTATACGCTCGGCCACCGCTGATGGTCCCTCCTACCGCTCCGAAAGTTTTGAGCTGCACAAAATATTGCGAGCGGTGAGGAGCGGGCAATTTTCCGCTCCGGCAAAGTTCACCACCGCTCTAACAACGCCCAGTCAAGTTTGGCACCGCTAGACGCAAGTTCGTGGACGCTTGGGTCCGCTAGGCCAACGCAGAAATCTTGAACGCTGGACCACCGCTGCTTCGCCAGCTTTGCCCGGACGGTGATTAAACGTTGCACAAACTTTGGTGGAGCGGTTGTAAGCATTTTACGAGCGGACACGGGATTGCTGGAACGGTGTCGGGCGTTGAAGCAGCGATCGATTGCGGTGATGAACTTTGGTTTGGCGTTGGTATAGAGGTGTCGGAGCGGGACCAGAATTTGGCTATAAATACGGGGAGAAATGGACCAGGAGCCCATTTGGAATTGAGCTGCTGTTGAGTGCAGACCTCATTTATATCGAATTTGCTCAAAGTTACATTAAAACTATACTACCATGGATGCTGAGAGACTTGCTATGATTGGTGCACTAGTCCAGCAGCAGAATCAGAACCTCCTCAGATTGCAACAAGCTGTTGACAGAAGGAGAAGAGAGAGAAGAAGGAGAGACAGAGTTGTGTGGGTCAGACAGTGGATACTGAGAAGGCCTGAACATGGACTGTATGACAAGCTGATGGTGGAGCTGAGGAATGAGGATCCACGAGCCTTCCAGCACTTCATGAGGATGCCACCAGCCATGTTTGATGAAGTACAGAGGCTGACCCCCAGATTGACCAAGCAAGACACCAATTACTGAGCAAGCCTGGAACCTGGTCTCAAAGTGGCAATCACCCTACGGCACCTGGCCTCTGGTAACACCTACAGAAACATGCAATACGCCTGGAGGGTTCCCCACAACACCATCAGTGTGGTAGTCAGAGAAGTGGTAAAGGCCATCATTGAGGAATACACAGATGAAGTCTTGTTTTGCCCAACAACTATAACAATGGAATAATAAATTAAAAATGTTGAAGTAAAATACATAACAGTATTTTTTCACAGTTGTTAAATATTTCTTGACACAACCAGTGGGCCACATATATTTACCTGACTCCCTTGGTTCAGCTGCCTGCTCAGTAATGGTCTTCTTGGAGGCTGCTGCCTTTCCTTCTCCAGCCTTCCTCTTCTTTTGTCCACGTGGCATGATGAACTTCACTATCGACTTCTATAAAAAAATCTATCAGAACTTCTATCAAAGCGATCCGTTCAGCTCCGTAGTCAAAAGCGGTATGCCGCTAAACCAACTTTAAAACCCCGCCGAGCCAACGCACGCATGCGCGGAACGCCGCTCTATCAACGCTCGCGTCACCGCTAAACCAACGCTCGCTACCGCTCGCTACCGTTAAACCAACGCTAAAGCAACGCCGGCTTCAGCGGTGCACCTCTAAGGCAACGCCCGTGTTTTCGATTTTTTTCCCATTTTGTGCGCGGTGACGAGCGTTGTCTAAATTCCGCCCCCTCTCCCTACCGTTGAAGGAACGCTCCAACAAAGTTCGGGCGGTGTGACCGGGCCTTAATAGTTTGTTTTACCTAATAAACTCATTCTAGTCTGAAAGCTATTACATGTTTCTTTGTCAATCCTCAGGCCTGCTTACGTGGAGAGGTGGCAAATACCTTAAATGGTACGATCCTCATGCCAAGTAGGACAGGAGAGGTGGTACACATTTATGTAAATACCGATACTTGCATGTCAATTCTAAGTGCATCATACATAGTAAACTAATTCAAGTCTGAAAGCTATCTCATGTTTCTTTGTCGATCTTCAGGCCTGTTTACATGGAGAGGTGGCAAATACCTTATCTGGTACAATCCTCATGCCAAGTAGGACAGGAGAGGTGGTACATTTGCATGGTGGTACATTTGCATGTAGATACCGAGACTTGCATGATGTAGATACTTAAGTGTTAAACATAGTAAAAGTTAAAACAAATTCAAATCTAAAAGATATCTCATGTTTCTTTGTCAATTCTCAGGCCTGTTTACATGGAGAGGTGGCGAATACCTTAGATACAAATATATTTAAATACCGATACTTGCATGTCAATTCTAAGTGCATCATACATAGAAAACTCATTCAAGTCTGAAAGCTATCTCATGTTTCTTTGTCAATCTTCAGGCCTGTTCACATGGAGAGGTGGCAAATACCTTATCTGGTACAATCCTCGTGCCAAGTAGGACAGGAGAGGTGGTACAAATGCATGTAGATACCATGACTTGCTTGTCATTACTTGGTACGTCATAAATAATAAACTCATTCAAGTCTGAAAGCTATTACATGTTTCTTTGTCAATCCTCAGGCCTGTTTACATGGAGAGGTGGCGATAACCTTAAATGGTACAATCCTCATGCCAAGTAGGACAGGAGAGGTGGTACATATGCATGTTTATTGCGAGACTTGCATGATGTTAATACTTAAGTACATCATACATAGTAAAACCAATTCAAGTCTGAAAGCTATCTCATGTTTCTTTGTCAATCCTCAGGCCTGTTCACATGGAGAGGTGGCAAATACCTTATCTGGTACGATCCTCATGCCAAGTAGGACGGGAGAGGTGGTACAACTGCATGTAGATACCAAGACTTGCATGTCAATACTTAGTACGTCTTACATAATAATTTCATTCTAGTCTGAAAGCTATTACATGTTTCTTTGTCAATCCTCAGGCCTGTTTACATGGAGAGGTGGCGATAACCTTAAATGGTACGATCCTCATGCCAAGTAGGACAGGAGAGGTGGTACATATGCATGTTTATTGCGAGACTTGCATGATGTTAATACTTAAGTACATCATACATAGTAAAACCAATTCAAGTCTGAAAGCTATCTCATGTTTCTTTGTCAATCCTCAGGCCTGTTCACATGGAGAGGTGGCAAATACCTTATCTGGTACATGTGGTACGATCCTCATGCCAAGTAGGACGGGTGAGGTGGTACAAATGCATGTAGATACCAAGACTTGCATGTCAATACTTAGTACGTCTTACATAATAATTTCATTCTAGTCTGAAAGCTATTACATGTTTCTTTGTCAATCCTCAGGCCTGTTTACATGGAGAGGTGGCGATAACCTTAAATGGTACGATCCTCATGCCAAGTAGGACAGGAGAGGTGGTACATATGCATGTTTATTGCGAGACTTGCATGATGTTAATACTTAAGTACATCATACATAGTAAAACCAATTCAAGTCTGAAAGCTATCTCATGTTTCTTTGTCAATCCTCAGGCCTGTTCACATGGAGAGGTGGCAAATACCTTATCTGGTACATGTGGTACGATCCTCATGCCAAGTAGGACGGGTGAGGTAGTACAAATGCATGTAGATACCAAGACTTGCATGTCAATACTTAGTACGTCTTACATAATAATTTCATTCTAGTCTGAAAGCTATTACATGTTTCTTTGTCAATCCTCAGGCCTGTTTACATGGAGAGGTGGCGATAACCTTAAATGGTACGATCCTCATGTCAAGTAGGACAGGAGAGGTGGTACATATGCATGTTTATTGCGAGACTTGCATGATGTTAATACTTAAGTACATCATACATAGTAAAACCAATTCAAGTCTGAAAGCTATCTCATGTTTCTTTGTCAATCCTCAGGCCTGTTCACATGGAGAGGTGGCAAATACCTTATCTGGTACGATCCTCATGCCAAGTAGGACGGGAGAGGTGGTACAAATGCATGTAGATACCAAGACTTGCATGTCAATACTTAGTACGTCTTACATAATAATTTCATTCTAGTCTGAAAGCTATTACATGTTTCTTTGGCAATCCTCGGGTCTGTTTACATAGAGAGGTGGCAAATACCTTAAATGGTACGATCCTAATGCCAAGTAGGACAGGAGAGGTGGTACATATCCGTGTAGATACCGAGATTTGCATGATGTAAATACTTAAGTACGTCATACTAAAAGATCTAGTATCACGGCTATATATGGGAAACACATCAGCCTGTCCGTCTACTGCTGCTCTCTAAATTTTCAAATTATTTTACATGCACCACCATCATGAACCCAAGGAACACATGTATGGCATGTACATGTTATTTTGACCTTCACCTTGACTTGAGATTCTTTTTAAAGTCAATGTCTTCAGAAAATATGCAATTTCAGTGATAGCTCTAGTAATTTAATGATTTAACGACTGAAATTGAATCATTTTACACCATTTATAGCATGAAAAGTTTATTCAACGGGCACTGTCTTGTTCTTACACGACCTACTTTTGTCAATATGATTTCTGTAGAACTGATTGGACCTACATGTTTACAATAGCTTAACAGTTATTTTGTTTCCTTTTTACAGTCCCAATATTATTGCACTTTTGGTGGCAAAGATGTTGACACCACAAATCATCTGATAATGAGTTTTATGGGATCTAATAAGGTTTGGTCATTGTATTCCCTGAAAGGAATGAGAGGAAAAAAGAAACTGGAAGACCTGGCCATCTGCAGGCCAATATTGAGTAAGTTTATCCTGTATACTGTTACAGTGTGAAGTAAATTTGTTTTTAACATGTCCAGAGAAAAAAGATAGGTAGCTTGGTAATTGGAAAAAAAAACATGTTTAGAATATTGATAACATAAATCGACATCATTGACTGCTAGTAGTGACTAGTATTTTTTCAAGGAAAATTTAGAAAAGAAAAACTGGCCTCATGTTCTCAAACCTTTTTTCTTAACCTTAATGAAACACTATGTCATGCGCAAGACCCAGACCCCTAGCTCCAAGGTCAAGGTCACACAAGTCAAAGGTTAACAGGGTATGTTTCGTGTCCGGTCCATAACTCTGCCATTAATTAAGGGATTTTGAAATTACATGTTTCTCATAATAAGAGGACGTGTCTTGTGCAAGACCAAGAGCCCTAGCTCCAAGGTCAAGGTCATACTTAGAGGTCAAATGTTAACAGGGTCTGTTTCTTGTCCGGTCAATAACTCTGCCATTGATGAAGGGATTTTGAATTTATATGGCATAAATGTTCCCAATAATGAGACGAGGTGTAATGCGCAAGACCCAGACCTCCAAGGTCAAGGTCAAACTTGTCAAAGGTGTTTCTTGTCTGGTCCATTACTCAGCAATTTATCAAGGATTTGAAAATGATTTGACACAAATGTTAACCTTATTGAGAAGATGTGTCGGTGCGACGTTAAATCCAAAAAAAAACCCCGTGTCACTCTTATGTCCAAGGCCTCTTAGGTCAAGATCACAAAATGATATGTGATTTTTGCGCATACCACTGTGGCTTTCCTGGGCCTACTTTGGGGGCATTTGTCACCAATAGTGACAGCTCTTGTTTTAAATGTTATTAGTATTTTTTCTAGGAATAAATTTTTGATTGGAAGTCTGAAAAATCAACAGTTGTCGTTTGAAAAGATGAAAGAATTATTGCCCTTTTTCGACATACGATTTTCCATTTTTTTAAACCCAATTACTCAATAACTAGTAGGTATTTACTAAGAACTTTAACACATCTCGATACATTTGTTTATTGTTATGACAAAATAAGGTCATTCTTTCAAGATTTTGGATAGAGTAAGTGCCCCTTTTTAACATAGAATTATTGCTTTTGGTCTTCTTTCTGAGTATCTGCCAGAGGTATTGACTTGAAATTCAGAATACCTGATCACGGACAACTCTTGTTTAATGATAGTGTGGTGTGGTACTGTCATTTCCATTTCTTCGGGAAGACATTGTTTTTGCCCTGTCCGTCCCTCTGTCATTCCTTCATACTTTATTTCAGATTAATAACTGGAGAACCAGTTGACCTAAAACCTTCAAACTTCGTAGGGTGGCAGGGCTTATGGAGTAGACGATCCCTATTGTTTTTGGGGTCACTCCCATCTAAGGTCAAGGTCACGGGCCAGAACAACGAAAACCATTTCAGATCAATAACTCCAGAACCACTTGATCCAGAATGTTGAAACTTCAAAGGATGATTGGTCTTGCAGAGGAGATGACCCTTACTGATTTTGGGGTCACTCTAGTAAAGGTCAAGGTCACAGGAGCCTGAACATAGAAAACCATTTCCGATCAATAACTTAAAAAAATTTGACCTAGAATGTTGAAACTGTATAGGATGATTGGACATGCAGAGTTGATGACCCCTATTGATTTTGGGGTCACTGTATTAAAGGTCAAGGTCACAGAGGCCTGACCATGGAAAACTATTTCCGGTCAGTAGCTTGGGAACCACTTGACCCAGAATGTTGAAACTTCATAGGATGATTGGACATGATAAGTAGATAACCCCTATTGTTTTTGGGGCCACTCTATTAAAGGTCAAGGTCGCAGGGACCTGAACATGGAAAAACCATTTCCAGTTCATAACTTGAAACCACAAGGCCCAGAATGTTGAAACTTAGTCAGATGATTGGACATGCCAAGTAGATGATCTCTATTGCAGCCAACCATCAGTATCTCTTTGACTTTTACTCCTGTCCCCTATTAACTTCTTGCTTATAACTATGCATTGCGGGGGACATGCGCTTTTCTTCGAAAGCACCTTCTAGTGCACCTTTGCGGAACTTGCAGCTCATGAAGTCTGTATTTACCTCGTTAATGTGTATGGGCTCCAATTTCTGCCTGTGGACATTTCATTTATTTAAATTTTGTTTATGTTATGATAACTTACCGTTAAACTACATAAGCCTTTTGCATTTGATCGAATTGAATTCTCGTTATCGTTAAACTACGTAATATTTTTGTGATTTTGAATTTGAATTCTCGTTATTGTTAAACTACATAAGCTTTTTGTATTTGATGGATTTGAATTATCATTATAGTTAAACTACATAAGCTTTTTGTATTTGATGGATTTGAATTATCGTTATCTACATAAGCTTTTTGTATTTGTCAGATTTGAATTATTGTTATGCTTAAAACTATGTTGTATTACCAAGGGGTGCAGTATTCCCATACACTGCGTAAGGGATTACTGTCGTTGTTTCTAAACTGACTTTAAATGAATTTTTAGTAAATTTTATAATTAGATCTTGAATTAAATACATGTATATGTAAATGAAATTTTGTTTTGCTTATTTTTTTAAACAAGAGATTTCAAAAGTAGGTTTTTGTCTGGTTGTATTTTGGTGGTTTCACAACGTTAACCAACAACGTTGTCACAACGTTGATACGACTCCACATTTTTACGTTGTCACAACGTTGTATTCTGACCGCGCCACAACGTTATGCAACAACGTTGACACGACTCCACACTTTTACATTGTCACAACGTTGTTTCTAACGTTGTCACAACGTACAACACAACGTTGTAACAATATTGTCACAACGTTACTGTGCTTCCTGGGTTAATTTTGATGTGGTTTCTTTTTTTTTGTTGATACATATCCAAAGATACATTTTGCATTTCAAGTCTCTCGAGCAGTCCTTCAATTGTGGATGACATTTGATCACTATATCTTCTATGTCGCCATAAAGCCAAAAGAAAACATTTTTCTTTTTCAAAAGTTCTTCTTCTTTTATCAGTCCAGGCTGATTCATTTGTTCGGTCCTCTTCAAGCCCTTTTCTTTCATCAGTCCAGGCTGATTCATTTGGGTCCTCATCAAGCCCTTCTTCTTTACCTCCATGTATGGCTTTAGCTTTGTTTGGCATTCAACATCTTCATTTTTTCGGTTCTCTTCAGGTTCTGCTTCCTCTTTCGTTTCTTCTTCATCTTTTATTCCATCCCGATCAACAATAATTAGATGGTCTAAGTTCAGTTTATGCTCACTGCAAACGTCATGACAAAAGCTAGCATTGTCTTTACCATTCATTTTAACTAAAGACACTTCTAAAAGTGATATTTTCAACTGGTTGTATAACATTTCGTTATCTTTGAATATTGTAATATCGATAAGTTCGTCCGACAGTATTTGACGTCTAAACTCTGTCTGAGACAATAGTTCTAAATCTCCCTCAAAGAACATAACTTTCTTTGCAAATAGAATATCAGAAACATGGTCTGATGCCATCAGTCTTAATATTTTTCATATGAACTTTGTCTTTTGTTGGAGCACCGACAATAGCTCTGCCTGAAATTATAAAATAATCTTAATTCTGTCGTTTGAAGACGAAGCAGTTTGGTACAGTCCGCAGTCCAGGGTATCATTAGGGACATATTGTAGGTCGTAAAAATCACACGTTTGTTATGTTTATACCTATGGATCACTTTGCATCATACGCTCAATTTGCTGTGGCTGCATTCCTCTATCTGGTTCTTCAAGGATAATTATTCTATAGTTTTTTACCGGACAATAAAATAGAAAATGCTTTAGCTTCGAGAATTCCCTCCGGAGTTTTGAGCCGCGCATACTTTCCTTCCGGTAGTTGTATCTGGCCATTTTTAAGCTCAAATATATAGTCATGACACTGCGTTATTGTCTTGAAAATGTTTTGTTCGGTGTCTTTGTTAAATTTATTTCTATTACCTTCTAAATAACACTTGATTATTTCGCAACTTTTTCCGCTTCCAAGTGATTATTTTCTGGTTGGTCGTGGGAATTTTGTTTGCTTTCAAACCATTGTAAGGGTCCAATGGAACGTAGGGGAAAGGTAACGACGATTTTACTTGATCTTACAATTGTCTACCAACTTGTTTCTCTTGCTTTTTATTATGTTCTTGTATACACTTGCTATCGAATACAGATATATTTCGATGTTCTTGTCTGTGCGTTTTTGCTCTATTACTGCTATGATAAAACTATGCCGCTCGTCCTTGAAGTCATCATCTCTAATATGACTTAATGTCATGATTTCAATGCGACTATCACCTTCAGTTGAGTGAGTAACTTGCAAAAAAATCTGGAAGACAGTGCAAAAAGGAAAGTGGTGTTATAGGTGTTAATCTGTCGTCTGATCAACCCGGACATTACGGGTTCGAGTCCCACTGTAGTCAGGACAGTACCTCCTCAATTTGACAAAAGACATTGGTATTGGTTTCAAGGAAGCGTACTCTATAATGTTAAAGCTTTCTTCTCAATCAAGCTAGAATAAATTAGTATAAACTAAAATGCTATATGACCTATGCTGTGGACGCTAACTAACACTATCAAACAAATTTTATATATTTAGTAAAGGCCATTTATGAAAATAGGGGGAAAAATTCGCAAAGAATTGATTTTGGTGAAAGCTTTATACAAGATGTATGTAACAGCATACTAAAAGTATAGAAAAGTGTAATGGTGCAAAATGCATGTTTTGGGGTAAAAACTTTAAAATTATAATTGAAACTGTGAATTTCTGGAATCGACCCATAATAATGTTAATATTTTTATTAAGAAAGCGAAATTTTGCATGGTAGTAGAGAATTATAAAACATAAAAATTAAGCTCATAACTATTTTCAAAAAATCCAAGATGGCCACCAAAATCCAAGATGGCCGCCATTAAATTCTCATTATACAGGAAAATCGTTTAAGTATTTCACAAAGTTCAAATAGTGTGAAAGATGACCAGCATTATAGAATATACACACATTTTATTTCAAAACACACAAACTTCAGTCTTTAACAAATTCAAGATGGCTTCCAAATTTCAAAATGGCTGCCACAAGGTCATTTAGACATACAGACACTGAATAGGAAAATGGCGATAAAAATGGTTTGACTGAAAATATTTTTCTTGCGTCAAACATGACCCCCACTTCTCTTCTGAGTTTTATTCAGCACTGACAATTTTCTTCAAGAAAACGTACGATACAGACATTTATAGTAGGTCATGATGTGTGCTGCAACCATTTGAAATATGACAGTTTTGTATAGAATAAAGAAGAACAGCTATTTAGTGTGCTGTAACATACAAGGGGACATTAGTAAAAATGAAATCCAGCCAGATGAGGATGGGAAAGGTCTATTTAATTAGAATCTGATTGAAAATGACAAATTTATTGCAATTTCGCGTTAAATAGTGATCAAACACAAAACTATTACATTTTCAATGTTATTGGGTGTACAGTATATTTTCTCAAAAACTGAATTTTGGTAGCCTAAAGATTGCTAATTTCTTGTAGTTAGAGGTACAATTGAACATATTTAAGAGGTACAATTGAACATATTTAACAGTTTAAATGTGTAATTTGTATGCAGATCAGAGAAGAAAATGACAAAACAGGGCAAAAGTAGGCTACAGTTATAATAGTTCTGGCTACCATAACTTAACTGACGCTGTTTTTATTTTCTGAAGGTCGCGACAATTAAGTTATGGCGAAACCCCATTTGGTTAACTAACCAGTATCAAACCGCAACATCACGCACAGACTCTCGTGAGAAACTGATGACGTCATGCAACAGTTCAGAGCACGTGGTTATTTTTGAAAATCAAGATCAAAGTTTTACCTATTTGTGAATTTAATTTAATCATAAACATAACCATTTTAGACACAATTCATAAAAAACATACCTTAGAAGGTTTAAATTCTCAGAAAAGGTCAATAAATAACGATTCTGTACCGCCTATTGGTTTTCAAAATGAAGAGTACCCTGATTAGGTGACAATTGCAATGGCGGACAAAATATTGCAGACAGGGGTACCAATTTGAAACTTGTGTGTATAACTTGTGTTCAAATTAAGTTGCATGGACTATTTTATACCAGATCAAAAGAAAAATGAATTAGAAATGTTTTAAAGTAAAAGGTGAGTCCATTGCATTTCATTTGATGAAATTATCGCATGACAGACTTCTGGCATGATTCCTGGTTAGGTTTCAGTACGGGATTCGTTTCAGCTCAGAAATTCGTAACAGCATATAAAATCTCTGAGCTGAATTTTTTTAGCTATAGTTATGATAACTGAAAATTATGTCGTGACAGCTATTTTGCCAAAATTAGACGAGTTGTCATACGTTACTGAAATTGTCATAAAACCTTAGAAACTGTTGGTATCAAACTAAAACCTTGAATTTTTTTCATGCATTAAGGTTGTTTGTACATTTCAAATGAAACTGGCTCAACCTTAGAGAGAAAGGTTTTTCTTACAGGCATACATACACATAATAGGAAAATGGTTAAACAATGGTAGTCGCATAATAGCGGATTCACATAGTCTTCAGTGTTTTGCTCTGTAGAGCTATTTTCCTTATTTTCTTTTCTATTTTTGCTGAAATCACATGCAGATCTATGCTTGACATGTAGGTAACATTTTCATAATAAAATAATAACACGACAGAATTTGTCATGTTTACTTAGATTATACAACACCACTACAGTTTGGGATCTCATTGTTTAGCTAATTTTGCAGTTTTGTGTTTGACTGAAAATATCTTTTTTCTTTTTCTTTTTATTCAGTATTGACAATATTCTGCAAGAAAATGTAAGTTACAGACATTTAAAATAGGTCCTAATGTGTGCTGCATTTATTGGAAATATGTGAATTTTATTAAAAACAATAAAGAAGAACAGCTATTAAAAGTGTCATAACCTTTAACAAGAACATTAATTGAATACATTTTACTAAAATACGATTCGCAATAGCATAGAAATCTATATCATAACAACACTTCCACATAGCATATGTATATCAATATTATGTATGTCAGGATACGAGTTATATGACCCAGGAAAGTGCTTACGCCTTTAGTATCTTGAACAATTAGTATCTTGAACAATGTAATGGGTCCAATCGCTAAGGTGACTATGTCTCGGACTAGCTGACAAACTATGTAGAATGTCCTATGTTAAAACGTAGAGCTGGTGAGACCATATACAGTATCTAATATATTATGAGTTAGATAATTTCAGAGATCAGGCGAATCACTCAATGTTTCAAACTAACAACTTTCAACTAATGATAATTAGCTCAAACTCCTATAGGCTGGGGATATCTTTTTGTTGAGGTTCCCGTCAGACAATGTCTTTGAATCGACAACATACGAGTCATATCATATAGATGTTCATCCTATATCCTTTTAATTGAAGGTGCAACTCAATATGATTGCCCTGATTCCTAGATGCTTAGCGTTATAACATATGCTATAACATATAGCATTAAACTACCATATAGGTATGACCCCAATGCCTTGGCTGTACTTCGCCGATAACGTTGAACCTTGTCTGTTAGCTTGAACACTGACTCAGAAGATTACCCAGTCAAACGTCTCTGTCTCATCATTTCGATGCTCAGCCTGTATTTGCTATCGTCTATCCCGTAAAGGTTTGATTTCTATGCGCTGGCCCTAAAGCTCGAAACCTAGTTACAATACTGCAGCTCTTCTTTAGTCTCAAACGTAGCTGCAACAGCTCATTCATCAAGGTAATGTGATAAATTATGAGTTGAATCATGATGTGTTTACGTCAGTCACTGAATACAGAATGACTTCATTGCCATCTGTTTACTTATCTATACCCTAGCAGAGGTGTCCTTTTATTGGTGCTATTTATGGAACTTGTTTCTGATTGGTCCAAATTCGAACATATTTTACAAGTACACGAGTACTTGCTCTAACAAATAGTTTCTTCCCTTTTACTATTGTATATAACATAATGTGTGATGCTGAGATCCAGCCATCACTGTTATTAACCCAAGTTGTCCAATAGGTTACAACACACTAAATAGCTGTTCTTCTTTATTCTGTATAAAATTGACATATTTCCAATGGCCAGATCACACATCAGACCAATTAAAATGTTTGTAAGTAACACTTTCTTGAAGAATGTTATCAGTGCTGGAAAAAATCAAAAGAAAAGTGGGGGTCATGTTTGATGCAAGAAACATATTTTCAGTCAAACACACAAACTGCAAAATCAGCTAAATATGAGACCCAAAATTGTAGTGGTGGTGTATGAGACAAATTCTGTTTTATTATTTCATTGTGAAAATGCTACCTACATGTCAAGCATTCCAAGTCATTTCAGCAAAACAACTGCAAAGAAAATAAGGAAAATGGCTCTACAAAGCAAAACAAAAAATGAGGACTATTTGAATCTATCATTATTTTTTCGCGCAATTTTCCTATTTAGTGAAAAAGAAAAAAAACAACAGAAAACACCTTTTAATGTAATTTTGCCTGAAAACCATGATTATCAGATGGGAAATAATCTCACTAAGAAAAAAAGTGCCCATACTCATATGTTTTGTTAATAAATAAGGAAGTTATTTCTGCTTTACGGCAATTTCTTCTGCTGAATGACTAGGCAATTTTGTCTGTATACTTCATTATTGCCCTGTATTGAATCTGCTGGAAGTATGTTTTCCATCTTAGGTAAACTGCATACTGTTACTAACAATATCCAGCTTATTACATGTAAAAGCAATAATATGAGGCAATTTGACATAAAATCTACGATAATTCTTGTTTTTATGTCGTTTTTATGGCGGCCATATTGGATTTAGGACGCCATTTTGTTTTTTTCTAAATTTATAATTAGTTTACTTATTGCAGAATATTGTAATCTAATGTTGTGCCAAATTTGGACCTCTTTAGATGTATAATTCCGTTGTTATGGGTTGATTCCAGAAATCCGCAGTTTCATTTATAGTTTTTAATATTTTACCCCAAAAATAGACATTTTGCATCATGATACTTTTCTATACATTTTATATGTTGTTACATATATCTTGTATAACACTTACACAAAAAATCTATTTTTTGCGAGTTTTTTCCTTTATTTGGCATTTTGGCCATAAATGGTCTTTACTAATTGTACACATATATATATATGTGTTTGAATTTTAACAACACGCACACATATTTAAAAAAAATAATGCTAATAAGTTCCGTTTTTGCAGGGAGATCTTCCCACGGAGAAACACTTGTATCTGGCAGAGACTAGACGATGGAAAACACGCTGAGTTTGAAATAATAAGACCCCGTACAACATAACACAAACTCTAAGAAGTATAAACATGGATCTTTATCCCAACGTTTATACAATTCTGAACGTGTTTGCTTGCATGCCAGTATCAACTGCTAAAGCTGAGTGATCTTTTAGCACCATGCGTCGGGTGAAGACTTGCCTCAGCAGTACTATAACTAACAGGCTTTGTGGTTTAGTGTTCCTAAACATTTACAGAGAAAAACAACTATGCTTAAAGATAGTACTTGATATATTTTCCCAGAAATTGGATTTCATATTCAATGAAAATTTGTAGAATATTCACTTTGAATATGGATTTTACGCCTTCTTCGAAACTGTAATAGTTTAATGTTGAGTACATGTTAGTACTGTACACTATATATCAATAAAATGCAAATTGATTTTGACTAAACTTGAAAATTCATTAAGATGTATGACTTAATATTGCATAAATATGTACCCATACTAACAGGTTTTAAATTCATTTTAAATACACCATTGGCCTTCATTAGTTTATTTTTTTCCGGCGGAGCATGCACCCGACCTCCCCCCAGTAGGTTCGCATCTTCGGTGCTCAAACCACTTTGCGTGCACATTATTTTAAGCTAGCTACGCCACTGCAAGAGGACGGGAAAAGGAAGGCGGATCATGTACCTGTAGCTACATCAGTGCCAGTGTTGTCGGTGTCGGACGTGCCAGTGGGATCCGAAGTTGTATCAGTACCAGCGGTGACGGCGTCGGGTGCGGTTTCGGGGTCATCAAGATCAGCGTTGGGAAGAGTGTCTGCTGAAGATGTGGCTTTGGGTCATCAAGGTCGAGTAGAATTTCCGAGACTGGTATAAATAACCCAGTTATTAGTATTTATACGAAGATAGGGGCAATGGTACCATCTAATATCAAAGAAAAGATTATTGCTGGAGCCTATGTTGAAAAATGACAAAAGCTTTTGAAATATTTGCAGACACTACGACTCGCAGCAAAACGAAACTCAGCTTTGGGCTTGAAAAGTTGTGACGACAGTTAAGGATCTGAATGTCAATCGATATTACTGAATCTTGGACGAATATTGATTATGGATTGTGGTTGCTTTATGTAGGGCATTCAGCATCGGTAGTGTCAAATGAGAATCAGAGTGTACTTTAAAAGTGTTTCGATTTCAATTTAAAAACATGTGTAAAAAAAATCTGAAAAGTAGGTCACTCGGAAGCACCAAGAACAAGGCAAGATCTTTTTTTATGTATAGTAATGCATGCTTAAATTGTGGCGGGAATCATCCAAGCCGTTTCTGTTTTACCAGTAGATCAAGGCCATTCGTTACAGTCGGCGGACAGACAAGTCCATATCGCCATCAGTCAAGACTTTTATTCAGAAACCCGATTGCGCAACCGAGAATAAATGGCCCTAGAGCCGTCACCTATAAACACAAAACTTTTAGCAAAGTACATTTCTAAATATCCTAACAAGGCAGACGCGTATTTATTATTAAATGGAATTTCTAAAAGTTTTCAGCTCAATTACATGGCTTCAAGATAACCTTCCTGTGGAAAAAATAAAATCAGCTTTTCTTTTACCAGAAGAATTACAAACAAAATTGGACGAGGATGTATATTTAGGAAGAATAGCTGATCCTTTCAGTTCATCACCATTTCAAAATCTTAAAATTTCATGTATAGGTCTAGTCCCTAAATCTGACGGAGGTTGGCGTTTAATACAACATTTATCTTACCCAAAAGACCATAGTATAAATGATGGTGTAGATGATAAATATTGTTCAGTACAATATACCTCTTTTGACAAAGTTACAAACATGATACATGTACTTGATATTTACATTAGGAAGAGGGGCAAAGATATCAAAACGTGATATGAAGTCGGCTTTTCGCCTCTTGCATATTCATCGCGATGATTTCCATTTATTCGGTATGAAGGTTGGGAAATGCTATTATTCCGACCGAATGCTACCCATGGGTTCTGCTCGGTCCTGTAGTTTATTTGAAACATTTTCTTCTTTCTTGCACCGGTTAATTGAGTATTTGACAGGTATCAACTCACTTGAGCATTATCTTGACGATTTCATTTTTGGGTCGAAAAAGTCATCAGGCAATTGTATGGTACTTAGAGACTGTTTTGCACGTGTTTGTACCCATCGCACATGAGAAGTCCGTGGGTCCTACTACAGTGTTAACATTTTTAGGACTTGATATTGATACGGTAGCTTTGACGATAAGGGTCCCGGTTGGGAAAATTCAGGAGCTTAACCAATTTGTTGCGTCAAGTGTTATGTAAGAAGAAAATTTCGTTATTACAACTGTAGTCTCTGGTTGGGAAGCTTAATTTCTTCAGTCGTGCGATAAGGGGTAGTACAGCATTTTTATAGCGTTTTTATCAGGCCGTGCATGGATTGAACAAGCCGCACTTCTTAAAACGAGTAACTACGGACATGCGTGAAGATATGCAAATTTTGCTTCAATGGGAGACTTTGGTCAGTTATCTCCCTTTCATACTCTATTAAAGTAAGAAGGTGATTTCATATAGATTACTCTGTTGTTATCGCTATGTTATTTGTAACAATATGATTAAATGAAGCTAAGTTATTAATCATCATGACTGTTGATTTAAAAATGCCTTAAACTACATCCTCTATAAACACTAAAGTGTCTAATTTTGACATTCAAAACATTTAATTTAACAACAATGCAAGATATCATACCTTAGAACTGAGATATCTCATGCCGCGTGTTATTTTCAAGGTAAATGGTTGTTTTTTTCAATGGCCGGAATTCTGGGCGTATGCCGATATTTTGAGAGATATGATATTTTTAGAATTAGTTCCAGTCTACTAAGCTTTCATATTATGGACAGAAACTCTTGCTAGGAAGAATATAATTTTATGGATTGACAATGAGGCCCTTGTTGAAATTTTAAACAAGCAAAGCTCAAAATCAAAGAGAGTGATGGATTGACAATGAGGCCCTTGTTGAAATTTTAAACAAGCAATGCTCAAAATCAAAGAGAGTGATGATGGGACGGGTGTGGGAATTTAGCCAGAGCAATCAGAAGAGCCAGAGTAACCAGAAAACAACCCTAACACTAACCCTAACCCTGGCTACGCTGGCTACTCTGGCTGCTCTGGCTAAGTTCATGCAAATGTCAGTGACCTATATTACTATCAATGAAACATGAAATTGTTTTTAGAGCACGATATATAAGGTCAGAACACAATTAAATTGTTGATGCTATTTCTCGTAAACAGTAGGACAGATTCCGAAAGGTAGTACCAAATGTCAGTCTAAATCCGGAAAAACTGCTCGACAGATTTCTGTCGACAATATCGAGTCCGAAGCTGCTAGGTTATTAAATGAGGCTTTAGCTGACAATACTCATTCGGCCTATGGTATGGGACTGAAGCGTTTTGAAGCGTTCCGTCAGCAGTATGGTCTGAGTAACCCATGGCCACCATTGTTACACGAAGTAGTTCATTTTATTGCTTATTTATCTGTACAACAATTAGTTTATACATCAAACTTTCTGTCACGGGAATAAGTTACATGTGTAAGATTAAATATATCACAATGTTTCAAATAACTTTGTAATCGGGATTGGTTAAGGCGCAAACGCTAAAGCTGACGTCAATTACCTATTACTCCTGGCGTGTTTAATAATAATAATCACGTTAGGAGGTGGTATGTTCTAACAAATGTGAGAGTAAACTTTTCGCTATTGCATATGGTCTCGCCTTTTTTGCGTTTCTGCGAGCGGGTGAACTGGCAAAATCCTGTGGTAACCCGATAGGCGATATTTTGGCGTTCGAAGATGTTCAAATTTGTAAATCTGAAAGCTTTTTAATACGGAAATCAAAAACTGATCAATTACAAAGAGTTGTAACCTTGAAAATAAGCGGTACTGGCTCGAGTATATGTCCAGTTAAATCGCTGCTGGAATATTTAGAGGTTCTGCCTAGAATTTCAGGCCCATTTTTGTCATTTTGATGGAAAAGTTTTGACTAGATATCAATTTTCAGCAGAATTAAAAAGTCTTTGGCATCAATGGGTCCAAATCGGGCATGATTCTAAGACCATTCGTTCAGGATAGGGACGGGAAGCACATCAGCTTGCAGTGGAATTCCGGTACACAAAAGAAAGATGATTGGTCGCTGGAAGTCGAATGCGATCGAATCGTATTTGCGCGGACCAATTACCGTATAGCGGGTTAATTCTGCGAGTTTTTATTTCTGCTTATTCTACGGGTCGAGGCTGTCCCGATGAAATAAATTCCGCACATTTAAACTATCAGCAGAATTTTTTGACGCGGAAATAAACTTTGATATTTCGCTTAATATAATGACCCGTTATCTTTATCTCATGAGTTTTTCGTCTGCTGTAAAGTTATTCACACCAACTGTGGTTGATTGCTTTTGTTATTGTATCAATCTATTCTCCACGAATGAATGGTTACCAATTCGGGCGTGTAATCTTTACAAGTGTATCTCACAAAACACGCTAGGTTTATGGAAAGTTTGACAAACGTAAACATAAAAAATCAGCTGCGCCAACTTCACTGTCCTAGATTCCGACCTAGATAATGCCACCAAGACATAACTGACTGGAGTCGTTAATTCTGACGCAGTAAACGCGGTAGCTATTTCCCAATGCGCAGAATTTACTTCTGGTTAACGCAAACCGCAAAAATTAATTCCTGCTTTTCTCGAAAGTTGCAGAAATAAAAAAGGCAGAAATAAACTAGGCCCATTTAAGGACAAAACCGCAGATTTTTTTTTGCCCGCAAAATTGACCCGCTATACGTTATGATAAATTCTGGCCAGTTATGTCAAGTGTTTAAGGCTTAATGCTAATCATTATCTATTTGTTTCCCTTACTGCCAAATCTAGTAAATATTCATTGGGGTTATTTTTTTCACTTATTAAGAAAGACAGTTGTGTGGATAGTGGGGTCGTCTATTGTAAGGAATGCTGTTGTGTTCGCACGGAAACAACCCGGCGGAGCGAGGCTTGGCCTGGACGACAATGCAAGAATATGGGTGGGGGGAGGGGGTATGCCTTCGTGGTGTAACTATTAAATTAAGAGTATTACAGAAGGTATGGTCGGGACCTTCCCCAAACGTCATAATCTTGCAATTTGGGGCTGATGACCTAGGTGCTTGTAAATGTACGACGTACCAAGATTGGTTGAAGAAGTTTCAAAATACATTTCAGAAAACTTTTCTAAAACGAAAATAGTATGGTCCCAACTTTTACCTCGCGAATCAGAAAATAACAGAGCTTTGGATAAAGCCAGGAGGCGCGTGAATACACATGTTACAAGAATTGCAATGGCTAGTGGTGGGAGATATATTATCCATCGAAGGTTATCCTATCACAATATTTGCATGTACAAGAATGTATTACTTCAAAAGGATGGTGTTTACCTGTCAGACATCTCAAATTGTCTATTTGTAAAGAATCTTAAAAACTGATTTGTAATATTCAGGCTAGTGCGTAAATTCACTTTTAGGTGTGTTTCAGCTGATGTCATTTCTTGTTGTGAACTACCCAAATTTGTAAAATGCAGAGCATTGTTTAAGTAATTAGAAAGTTAATATATAGAATTGTGGTAGATCTACGACATGGTTTATAACAAGGAAAGCTAAAAATAAATGCTGTCGTGCTTTGCTTGCTAATAGTTGAAAACAAACTGGTGTAGAGGCTCCGTTCATTATGGAAACTCGAATTTTGACAAAATTTCTGAAAAGTGTTGATATTTTTGGCGTTGTCCGATTTCGGTTTTGTAGTTCCTGCCTACCTCGCCGAACGTGTGGCGGAATTCCAGTCTCGAATACCAAATTCATGATAATGACTGACTACCAGCGTCATTAGAACAATTGAAGTTTTGCCGCCGTAATACAGCTATTTGTCTTGAATCGGTATCCCGACGAGAAAGGATCCGTGGCCAGTCACATGCCAGCACTTAACTAACTTTATTTTGAAAATTATGTTTATTTCTCATAGATATATTTAATTTGATTTGCATTTGCAGCATAAATTGTATTATAATTGCTAATAACTTGACGTTAAATGCTTTACCATGTCTAGTTACATTAGAGGGTAGTTCACATGAGAACTGATCTATAGCTGAAATGAAATGTTTAAATTTGAGCGTAAAAATTCACATGGTCTTGGTTGAGATTTTAATATGATTTGCTGAGCCAGGATTGAACTTGAACTTGAGTCTGGTATATTGGGTTATTTTCCTACAAAGTGTGTTTTAGTACACTGCGGGCATCAATAATATCCCTTACAAACTCGTTTAGTGAGGGCATATTTAATTATTGTAAACTTACATATATTTTCCGACGTTCGAAAGCAGTACATAAGGCGGAAAATAATTTCTCTTGATTGGTCAATCTCAGTTTGTCACATGTTAGGTTAGTGGTCGTTACAATCGAGTTACATGTAATTTAAATCATTCCGCGTTAGGCATTACGTGGACACAACTTGGTTTTTTTTTTCTTGGAAATAAATTTTATGTTAAAATCTGACAACTTCTGTTTGAAATGTGACCACACAATTTAAAATCTTTACTAATGTATACTAGGTTTTAAGTATGTATTTAGAATATGTCACAGGAAGTTATACTGTAGATTAATACTGTTATACTTTGATAGTACTTGTTATTTTTGGGTCGGGGCTTTGCTCCGACTCAGTGGAATTAAAGATGGGGAATGAAAAGCCACTTTTTAGAACGAAACGGCAAATTACATATTCCTCATCCTCTGAAAAATAATTGCAGCTGCAACAAAGTGCATGAATATGGCCTATTTTCGTACGGCTTTTTTTAGAATGCAGTCGCTAGATACGTCAACAATATATCTTATGTGTATTGGGATGTGCGTGAAATTAGCCAGAGCAGCCAGAGTAGCCAGAGTTTAGCCAGAGTTTAGCCAGAGTAGCCAGAGTTCAGCCAGAGTTTAGCCAGAGTAGCCAGAGAAGTCAGAACTCTGGTTACTCTGGCTAGCCAGAGTAGCCAGAGTTCAGCCAGAGAAGTAATATCTGGTTACTCTGGCTGGCCAGAGTAGCCAGAGTTCAGCCAGAGTAGCCAGAGTTCAGCAAGAAAAGCCAGAGACTCATATGTCATATCTAAATAGCATGTTTAGAACTGAATTTCAAGTTAATAACTATTTTCAAGTGGCTATTTAGAGTAGCCAGAGTAGCCAGAACTCTGGTCACTATGGCTGGCTAGAGTAGCCAGAGTTCAGCCAGAGTAGCCAGAAATCTGGTTACTCTGGCTGGCCAGAATAGCCAGAGTTCAGCCAGAGTAGCCAGAAATCTGGTTACTTTGGCTGGCCAATGTAGCCGAGTAACCAGGATGTCAATTGCTCTGGCTACTTTGGCTAGCCAGAACAGCCAGAATTTCCGAGATGTCCATTGGTTCTAGCTACCCTGGCTAGCCAGAATAGCCAGAGAAAATACTGTAATACCTATTGCGAAATGACCCTTTTTGTACTCTCAGGTTAGATTTTTTTAGTGTTTTATATGTGTCAAGTGTATCATCGTACCATCGTGCATCGCGGTTTAGTATTAAATAAAAAGTCACGATTGTCCGAACGGAACGCCGTACATAACAGTGTGAAAATGGGGAAAAGTCAATTTATATTACTGAACAAAATTGATAGGTAAGACTAAGTCAGATTAAATTATATTTAATAGTTACCATTATATATTGAATGACCCTCATACACTATACTTGAATTTTTTTAGCTCGTGTCACTGTGTGACAAGGTGAGGTCTTGTGATCAACTTTTATCTTGTCTATCAGATTGAGACAGGCTCTTTGACTGAACTCAGTACTTATTCCATTTTATATTGTAAAACCTTAAAAATCTTCTGAAGTATCACAAGACCCAGAGCTTAGATATTTTGCAAGAAGCATTGGCAAGTACATCTCTTCCAAAATTGTTCAAATCATGGACTCCGGGGTCATATTGGATCTGCCTTGGGGCTTTAAGTTTCACATAGAGTAATATATTAAATCCTATAAAAATATTCTTATTTTCCTTTAGGCCCAGACTATATATATTTTGTATGTAGCATGGCCTAGTGCATGCCTTTCTTAAAATTGAGCAAATCATGTCCCTTGATGTCAAAATTGCCCCCGCTTGTGCTAATGAGCTTGCAAAGTCTTACAGGAAAATCTTTTAAAATCTTCTCAAAAGAATTGCAATGACAAGAGTTAAGATATTTTACATATTCAAATACCCCAGAGTCAAAATGGTTCCTACTTAAGTTTTTATATAGAAAAAAACATGATATACTTTTTCAGAGCCACAAGGGTAAGAGCTGAAATATTTTGCATGTAAATTAGCAAAATTTATAATGGAGTTCTTTCAAATTTGATTGAATCACCACCCCCAGGGCAATATTAGTCTCTCTCTGTGGATTATCAATATACTTCTAATCTTATACAAGATAAGTTTAAAATTTCCAGAATGCCCAGAATTTAGAGTTAACAATTACAAATTGTGAATTTTTACTATGACTGTCATAACCCACAAGGTCCAGGTAAGCGATTCAGGACCATATTCAGGACCATATGGGTCCTCTTGTTTATACTGATATCATAAACAATTGCAGTGAATTCCATATAACTTTGAGTGTAAAAATAAAGAATATTTATTTGAAGGCTTCTGGTTTTGTATTTATTTAACTTCAGCGTTTGCCTTGAATTTGTACCAAATAAATTAACTTGAAGACATAATATAAAGAAATTGGAGAATAAATTTTTCATACTTGTTAACAGCAACCAATTCCTGAAATTTGCATTTTAAAGTTGTGGAAGTTGACGAAAGGTTGACATGTGAACACATACACTTAAAGCGGCTTAATAACAGTATTTCATCTAAACCCTTGGAAAAAGGTAGGTACCTGTGACATGCCAATCAAAACGCATTATTACATGACTGTATTCTATTGCTTCTCTGATTGGCTAAAAACGGTTCGAAAAGTAATGAGTACATATCATATCAAATTATCTTGGGTTATAAATAGTACGAAAATAAAAATAGATCGAAGTAGGTGCTTGGAAAACCAGTATCAACCTGATTTTGTCTAAATTAATATTTATTTCCTTATTTCTTTATTAAAGATACAATTGTAATAACAAGACTGACTATACATTTATTCATGTAATAAAACAATTATTGACTTTTTCATAGGTTGATATCAGGATTTATCAACCCTCAAAAAGTTATATTCACCGAGCCGAACTCTTTTCGGGTTGATAAATCCTGATATCAACCTATGAAAAAGTCGATAATTGTATAAAATGTCATTCAAAAATTGATTGTGGTCACCTTATGCCATCAGACAATCAACATTCCATGTTGTATTAACTCGGTATTACTTGTGTACGTGTATGAAACGATATTGACTGTGTTTGGATTAAACAGTTATAGGACTGCTAATTAACTGATAAGTAAGACAATTCTTTGAAGTCCGTTTGATGAATCACTTGATACATGAAACGCTAAAAAACCCTGAGGGTACAAAAAAGGGTCATTTCGCAACATGTTAAAGCCCTAGAAACTCTGGCTACTCTGGCAGAAGTCCGTTTTATGAATCACTTGATACATAAAACTCAAAAAATATCAACCTTGAGAGAACCAAAATAGTCAACAATCTTCTCACACCTTTCCAATATAGCTTCCGTTCTAAACATAGCTGTGAGGCTCAACTATTATCCTTTACACAAGAAACTCCAATCTGGAAACAAACAGGTCTCATTGTAATGGATTTCTCGAAAGCTTTCGACAAGATCGATCATCAACTCGCTTATTTGCTGATGACACCTGACCATCATATACCTCAACATAGACTCGTTAATAGACTCTTACAAAGTTCAAGATGATTTGACAAAATTAGAAGAATGGGAACGTAATTGGTCTATGGAATTCAATCCTGATAAATGCGAAGTAATAGGAATCTCAAAAAAAGAGAAAAAATTACATCTTTCCATATAAATTACTTAATCAAGAACTAAAAACTACAGGAAATACTAAATATCTTGGGATTACTATTAGTGATGTCTTAACTTGGAAACACATATTGAAATTACATCTTCAAAAGCTAGTAACACTCTCAGATTTATAAAAAATTATGTACAATGTAATAACAATAATATTAAAGAAACTGCCTAAAAACATACGTTCGCCCACAATTAGAATACTGTAACACCATATTGCATCCATTGCAGAAAAACTTAGTATATATGAGATTATTATCATTATTATATTATTATTGAACAACATTATTCGGGATGCATGTATTCTTCTATGTTCTAGTGTCTGCCATTTAAGTTTCAAGCATTGATGTTACGCTGCTTTGGTATGAGTAGCCAGAGCATGTTAAATCCTAATAAAGTCTTGTTACTCTGGCTGAACTCTGCCTACTCTGCCCAGCCAGAGTAACCAGAGTTCTGGCTACTATGGCTACTGTAAATAGCTAATTGAAAATAGTTATTAACTTGAAATTCAGTTTTAAACTTGCTATTTAGAAAGAAATAACATATTAAGTTTCAAGATCGAATTCAGCTAAGACTGAAAATGTTTTGCGAACGCGGGACCTGGTTACTCTGGCTACTCTGGCTGACTAGAGTAGCCAGAACATGTTAAAATCCTAGAAACTCTGGCTACTCTGGCTGAACTCTGGCTACTCTGTTAGAAACAGCCAGAGTAACCAGAGCAAATGATATCCTGGTGACTCGGTCTACTGTGGCTACTTTGGCTGACCAGAGTAGCCAGAACATGTTAAAAATCTAGAAACTCTGCCTACTCTGGTTGAATTCTGGCTACTCTGGACAGCCAGAGTAACCAGAGTTCTGGATACTGGATGAACTCTGGCTACTCTTGCTGAACTCTGGCTACTCTGGCTGAACTCTGGCTACTCTGGCCAGCCAGAGTAACCAGAGTTATGACTTCTCTGGCTGAACTCTGGCTACTCTGGCTGATCTCTGGCTACTCTGGCTAGCCAGAGTAACCAGAGTTCTGACTTCTCTGGCTACTCTGGCTAAACTCTGGCTGAACTCTGGCTAAACTCTGGCTGAACTCTGGCTACTCTGGCTAATTTCACGCAGATTGTATTGGGTGTAAATATCCGACAAATACGACTGTTCTCAATAAAAGTTGACGGAAACCGTGTTCCAAGGGCGAATAGTCCAATTAATTTGACGCGATCCTAGAAAATACTGAAATATTTTTTTCATATCCACATCGAGTCAAGCACTCGAAAGACCAAAATAGATGAAGCAATTTCCGATGAAATTTTCATCGCTGTCGACACTTTACATGCTATAGGTATAAATGCCGATTAATTCACGAAATGGCCATAAATTCAAATAAAACTTACATGTATCGAAAGGAGATTGATTTATGTAAAAATTATAAAATACTATCTAAAATTAAGAATTTTCTGGTGATTTAAACCTATGTATGTACTGTACACGATTAAACGTTATCGTGTGCACTCGCCTATGTGCACAAGCGATAAAACCAATAACTGTACAAAACTGTGTACTGTGAATTATCTTCCATTATTTTGGTCCTTCCAAGTTTTGACGTTTAGATTGCCTGTCACAAATATAAAACAAGCTGAACGTCGAATTATTTTGACTAAAAGGGTGAAGTTTCGCTAAAATGATATAAATGAGCATTCAGTATCCGATCCGAAACGTTGACTTGAATGTCGTGGATTATCCACAAGTGGGAATAAACCGGAAATTATAGTTGAAAAGTTTCGTAAAGTATAACGTCGCGCTGTGACTTGATGCGGCCTGAATCCGTTACTTATATAATATCAGCATCGAATATCAGTCGCTTTCTGTGACTTTTTAAACCTAGCTTATTTTGTTGCATGTATATCTCAAATACTTTATAAATTTTAAGACAGGAAATGTGCAGACTGGAAATTGTACACTGTTTTTCAAAGTGAAAGTTCCATGTAGCCTACTGTATTTGAATGGGACTAAGATTTTTTTTTCACTGTAGGGATCTTTTTTTTTCATATTTTTTATTGAATGGCTGCGTATTCTCTCTAAAGTAGCTACGGAAATCTTCCTTTTTCTCGTGGATAAACAAGTCATATTAAATTTAAAATTAATGAAATATATATTATGTAGCATAAAAATAGTTTTGTACATGTGTAGTGTAAAAATCTAGGACATGACTTACACCCTATACTGTAAATCTTTATCACCAAATGCTATGTTCAAAAGCACAATTGATTTTTCATTCATACACATATGTAGCGATACTAGTATCGTATGGCGTCATTAGCTCAGTTGGTAGAGTGCTGGCACGGCAAGCCGAAGGTCCGAGGTTCGAGTCCCGCACAATTTTTCCCGAGACCGTTACATTTGGAGGTCCTACAGAGCTGTTCGACCTTGAAGCCTATGCGGGCACACCTCAGTATCTTAGTTAAAATGTACATACTTATACAGAATTCCATAGGTTTCAAATAGTGTTACTGATTTCCTATGAAGCTGAAATGTTTTAGCTATTATCAAAGGAATCCGAAAGAAAAACTTAAAAAAGGAAACAAAAATAATTATTACTAGTTACATTATCACATTTTTTCGCCTGAGAATGAATCTCTTTGGGTGCAAATGAAGAATATTCAGAAGCATGTACTCTAATGACTTATATGGCTGTTGCATGAAATATAATACTGACATGGCAGAAAAAAGAATGATTGAATTCAAGTTTTGAATCCTGAAATTTTTTGGGAAGTTCGTGAAGTTTGAATATTGGGGTAAATATTTGTATAAACCATTTGACTAAACATAGGTTCACGCTCGAAAATATAATTTCAGGTCCGTAAACTATGGTTCACGGTCGTAAACATAGGTTAATGGCCGTAAACCCATGTTCACGCCCGAAATTCATTGTTGATTCTATTATCCTAATATATCGACCGTAAACCATGGTTTACGTTTGATAAACTAGGTTTCTCGATTGAACTATGAGTTTCGGTCGTTATCCTATGTTTACGCTCATAAACCATAGTTTACGAACGTGAACCTATGTTTACGACCGTGAACTGGGGTTTACAATCGTGAACCTACATTTACGACCGTGAACTATGGTTCACGGCGTCATCCTATGTTTTCGCTTGAAAATATAGGTTAGTATTCGAAAAACCTAGTTTTACGTTCGAAAAACCTAGTTTATCGATCGTTAATCCTAGTTTTTCGACCGTGAACTAGGGTTCACGTAATTATTGGACAATTGGCTTGCCATAGGCGTTGGCGTCTTTCCCGCCTTGGTTAAAGTATTTTTACACTTTTTCCTCTTATTTCTATAAATACTTGATGGATTAGCTTTAAACTTAAGTTATATATTCCTCAACATCACCAACATGGGCCACAACTCTCACACCAATATTTCATGAACAGAACAGAACAGAACAGAACTTATTTTATTACACATAAACTATACAGTTTTTAGTGTTTTCCAATATAAAGTTTAAACACAATATAAACAAGACATATATGGGAACAAAACGTGTATAAATAGTAAATAATATTTTCCTTAACAAAGTTATGTGGATGAACTTACGAATCTATTATGAATATGAATTTCAATAATCTAAATAATTTCACAATCACAGCTTATTAATGATAGTTGTTTATTCAGCGATATTGAGCAAACGGCTACGTACATCTAGAGCTTCATGTATAAATTTGCTTAACAAATATAATTCGGATTTGTTTTTGCTACTTATTAAATTTACGAATTTAAACATACTTGGTCTCTGTCTATAATAGCGCTTGATATATTTTTGTCGTAACTCATTGTATGGTGCACATATAAATACAAAATGATATTCATCTTCTATTTCATTCATATCACATATTTGACAATAACGTAGATTTCTTTCGATTCTGTTCTGGGAGTATCTCCCATTTTGTATTCGAAGACTATGAGCAGATGTACGCAATTTTGTTAAAGCTATCCTAAGTTTTCTTGTAACAATTTTGTCTAAGTAAGATTCAAAAGCAAAAGATGCTTTTACAGATTTATACAATAACAATACAGCACTTCGATCTACACTGCCTCGCCAATCTTGCATAAATTCATCAACCAGTCTTTGCTTGAACATTGACAGAAAGTTTGTAATATCTATTTGGTATACATTATACCATACGTCTAGAAACCCATATCTGGCTAGCATATCTTTTACATTTCTAAACCAATTAACTTTGTTCATCTCAACATCTGACATAGAAGAATCTACAATAGTTCTTATAATTATATTTTCACTACTACATAATTTAAACCAGTATTTTATTATGCGTACGTATCTATTTATGTAAAGAGGGTATCGACCTAACTCTCCATATACAGCTACATTTGAGGTAGATTGTCTTACACCAAGAATAGTTTTACAAAACATGAATTAACACCCCCCCTCCGTGATTAATTAAAATTGATTTATGGTTACATATGGAATATTCATGTCTTAAGGACAATAATAAATAGTACTTGAAATGACCTACCTTCATACATCTTACTAAATCGCAAAACATATGATCCCAAATTCTAAAGTATTTTTTTTTTGCTATTGCTTATAAAACATTTTTAAAGAAACAATATCGGGAAATAAGGCTTTTTATCAATATAAGGAACTAAATGAACAATATGAGGACGTAACTAAATGAACATTTATCAATATTTATATAAGGAACTAAATGAACAAATATGGTACGAGCTCGGCCTGTTCAAATATATAGGATAGAGATAATGACTTTTATAAGTCACGTTCGATCCATAATCTTCAATACACAATATCAATTTTACTCTACAGCAACCCGTTCGATGCGATTCAATGATAGGAGGTATTTGAACATCAGCTGAAACATGTAGATAGAAAATATCGCGGTTATTTTTTAGATAGATGAATAAATGTTTACTGGGTTCTGATCATTAACTGTCTAACATTGACTTAAAATGTAACATGTATATTTCTACCGTAATTATCCTGCAAATGAAAACTTAGTCACTTATTATAGCTCACCTAATAAGGTCCTAACATTTAAACAACATTATAACCAAAAATACGTATCTATAATTAAGCGTTTTCATTTACAATTTCTCAGATAACCGCATTCTGATTTGGACTCCACTGGTTGGGGTTTTACGCTGACAGGGTTCACTTGACGTCTTCACATTGGACTTACGCGAAAATGTCTCGCGATTTGTGCAATAAAAGTTTATTTCTGCATATTTTTGTCCTCACCATTTAAGACGAATATCACAAATTATGTCCTTAGTTTAACATTTCATTTGTCATAAGCCTGTTATTAAATGTTTGTGTGTCGTCCAACCATTTATTACCGAGACTCGTCTCTTTTAAATTTCTCTAGAACACCCATATGACTTTTTTTCACGTTTGACAAGATTATGCTACTGATATCAAAATCAAGGTATTCAATTTTGAATGTACGTCCAACATTTGACGGTCAATCTTAAACTGGCATTACGCGCATCTTACTGCACATGGTGTGTTTTCGGTGAATGTTTTATAAAAGCAAAGTTCGGTTGCTGAGCATTTTAATGTGTCAACTTAACGAATACCGCATAAGTATTTAAAGTTGATGCTTTAGAAATAAAGAAATCGGACTAATAAAATAACAGTTCTTTTTTCTAATTTTCTACGCAGTAATCTCCCTTACCTATAGGTAGAGATTTTTGAAGTTGAAGGGAAGCAACTCCTGTGTGTAGTTTGATTTTTCTTCTAAAGACTGCCCATGTCAAAGTAAGAAAAGTCATATTTGGAAACTTATTATTTCGTACTGGTAACAGGAAGAGTTTGGTATATTGGGTTAATAGCTATTATTGCCTCCACCCTTTTTACACACACATCTATTTCAGCTGATTTTTTACTTGAAAAATGCGCGTAATTCTAGTTTAAAGTAAGAGATTTAGTTACAAAAGATAATAGATAAGGGTAGATTTCTCGGAAGCATTGAGCACAAGTCTATAAAAAAGTCTTTGAAACATATTAACATCCATAATTTTATTTAGTCTGTTTTAATTACTTTGTTTTTCAAAAAGATGAACTTCCGTCAGTTTGCCAACCCCGCCCATGATATTCGCTGTTCTCGCCCCAAGAACAGTTAGTTAAATATATTAGAGTGTGGCACCAGTGGTTGTCTTCATGATGCGAGGTTCTCACTGATTTATTATGGATTCTTGCTTTTTATCTATCCAATCAGTTTGTTGATGAAGTCGGCAAGATCAGTTTTGGTTGTACAATATTTCAGAGTGAGTCTTATGCTTTCTGCTAAGTGACTGCTATAACACTCTTTATGTAGAACCATGTTTTTTACCTTTCTCTAAAGTCAGTTTTTGTTTTCATCTTCTTCTCCTGTGAAGATTACCGCGGAACATTGTGTACTATTACTTTGAAAGAGCTTTTGAAAAAAAGTGTTGAAAAAAATCCTTTGAAAACATACCATGAAGAGATATGAAAACGCAACAGACATCTTCTTAAATATATTTTTATTACAAAAAAGGATCACCTTGAAATGCTCAGCACATACACATCTCGAAACTTTTTACCCATTGTGTTCAAATTTAATCAGCACAACAAACTGTATCATTAACACCATGGATATAGGGTATAGAGATGTGAATGTGTTTCATTAAAGATATCAAGGTGATGCTTTTTGTAGTAAAAATATATTTAGGCACATGTTTGTTGTCTTTTCGTATATCGTCAGTGTAGAACGCATCGAAGCACCATGATAGCAGAATAGGTTTGATCGAATTAATGAAATATGCAACACCCCAGTGACCCCTTACATACCCTAGCACTAGCTGAAGCGGATTTCTATCATAGTAAAAAAGCACTCTTTGACTCCAAAGGATAACACTTATTAACCGTATTGCGACTGCTTTGTGCATACTTTCTTCTCTTAATCACCGAAACGTGCCTTAAAATGCATATTAAAATCTGTTTCCAAAACTAAAATTTTGATATTGATATATTGATATTCCGGATATTTATAATATTCATAGTCTTTCGCGTTCAGCAGTAATTATCATTTAAAATCGATTACTTCAATAATCTGCTCAAAACATGTATATCATATTTGCATTATAGTAGAAATCACCAAAGATACATGTGATTGTGCCTCTATAACTTAATTTCTGTATTCGTGAACTATTTAACAAATCGAATTAGTTACATAGTTTCAAAGCCGAATTCTTCACTGCGCTCATTCTTTTGTTTTAATTCAACGATAAAAAATGAATATGTATTATAAAAGACTTTTAAACTGATATCACCCGATTAAATTATTTCCATCAGTTTTACTTTACAACGTTTCTTTTATATATTTTTTTTCTAATTTTTACCTACTGATAAAGATATAATTAAATTTCTGTTCTATTTTGTATGTTATTTGCAAGTTTTTCTTTGTAAATTTAAAGCTGAATAATCAACAATCTGCTCAACATGATAACTGTGAAATGAAATTGAAATGTTAGAATATCTATAAAAATAAAATTAAGTGTATTATATAGAGTAACTTACACGCACGAACTTTTCCACAGTTATGTCGTAACAACACAGGTCCCGTAAAATACATAAAGATAATTCAACGACAAGTCAGTTAATAAATACCTCAATAAGAGTCAATAAATATTTAATTTAATAATTGTAATTACACATGTTTTGGTTACTGTATCTATGAGCTGTTCAAACTTTGATAAAACTAGTGCGCTGTGGCCCTAATGCTTGTTCTTTTGTTATTCTACAAACGCCTATCTTTATACAATTAGCAATGTAATACAAAACAATATAGACTAGCATCAGTCGTTAGAGTCCTTGAAAATTAATATCTCTGCCATAAGATCCTCTTTAATAATATTTCTGAACAAAATTTACAATACCGGTATATCTTATCTCTGATTCTGAGCCTAGAGAACAAAGGTTGTATTGAGAAGATATCAGCGTCATTAAGAAAAAAGAAATAAGCATTATTATAGATTACTTGCAAGTCTAAAACAATTCAAAATATTGTATTTCCTCAAGGTTTGATAACAATAATCCCACACAATAAGCTATATAATACACGGTGGTATTATATCAGAAATATACCGGCTGAAACATGTCATATATATTTAAAAGATCAATAGATAATCTAATATACCGAACTGAATCAATTTGCTAAGGTTTAATATCATTTTGTTATTCCTTCACGCTCGTAATATGCATCGCAACATGAATACGATATTTTACAGATAAATAAGATGTTTGACAGATGCACTGTTCTAAAGTACATTTGACCCTTTTAATGTTTGATATTGTAATATCATCTCGCAGGAAGAGTTTTTTGCGTGTAGTCTTCTTCTTTTGAGCTTTGAAAGCATTTATAACACTGTTTGTCCACTAAGATTAATTTTCATTAGACATAAACATTTCAGTTCCCAAAAGAAACGTTCTTCTCATATTTAAACATTTCTTTTCTTCCATTAGTCTCTTCTTCTCCGTCGAGGAGAAAAAATACATCTAGTTTTATCGTCCTACTATTTGGCACTTTTCCTTTAACAGAAAAGTCTCATTCTCTTCCTTTAACAGAAACGTCTCATACTCTTTCTTTACCGGAACAGTCTCATCCTTTTTCTTTAACAAGTCAGTCTCATACTCTATCTCTAACGGAACAGTCTCATACTCTTTTTTTAACGGAACAGTCTCATTCTCTTTCTCTAACGGAACAGGTTCATTCTCTTTCTTTAATGGGTCAGACTCTTTCTCTTATGGAACAGTCTCGTACTCTTTCTTTAATGGGTCAGTCTCAAACTTTTCTCTAACGGAACAGTCTCATTCTCTTTCTCTAACGGAACAGTCACATTCTGTTTCTTTAATGGGACAGTGTCATACATTTTCTCTAGCGGAACAGCCTCATTCTCTTTCGTTAACGCATCAGCCTCATACTCTTTCCTTAACGAAACATCCTCATACTTTTTCTTTAAGGGAACAGCTTTATACACTTTCTTTAAGGAAACAGCCTTATAATCTTTCTTTGAAGGAACAGCCTCATACTCGTTTTCTAACGGAACAGCCTCATACTCGTTCTCAAACGGAAAAGCCTCATATTCTTTCTTTAATGAAACAGACTCCTACTCTTTCTTTAACGAAACAGCTTCATACTCTTTCTTTAAGGGGACAGCCTCATACTCTTTCTTTAAGGGAACAACCTCATACTCTTTCTTTAAGGGAACAGTTTAATACTCTTTCTTAGAAGGAACATTCTTATACTCTTTCTGAAAGGGAACAGTCTCATACTGTTTCTTTAAAGAAACAGTCTCATACACTTTCTTTAACGAAACAGCATCATACTCTTGCATTAAAGGAACAGCCTCATACTCTTTCTTTAAGGTACATCGTTATACTCTTTCTTAAATGGGACAGCATGGTACACTTTCGTTAACGGATCAGCCTCAAACTCTTTCTTGAATGGAACAGCTCATACTCTTTCTTTAACTGAAAAGTCTCATACTCTTTCTTTAAGGGTATAGCCACATACTCTTTCTTCAACGGAACAGTCTTGTACTCTTTCTTTAACGAGACAGTCTCATACTCTTTCTTTATCAGAACAATCTAATACTGTTTTATTAAGGGAACAGATCCATACTCTTTCTGTCACCAACCTCATACTCTTTTTTAACGAAACAGCATCATACTCTTTCTTTTTGGGGTTAGCCTCATAATTTTCTTTAATGGAACAGTCTTATACTCTTTCTTTGAAGGAACAGTTCTATACTCTTTCTTAAAGGGAACAGCCTCTTACTCCTTCTTTAAGGGAACGGCCTCATACTCTTTCTTTAACGAAACAGCCTCATTCTCTTTCTCTAACGAACCAGTCTGATACTTATTCTTTAACAGATCAGCCTCATACTCTTTCTTTAACAGAACAATTTCATACTCTTTTTTAACGAATCAGCCGCATACATTTTTGTTTAACGGATCAGCCTCATACTCTTTCTTTAACGGATCAGCCTCATACTCTTTCTTTAAGGAATCAGCTTTATACACGTTCTTTAACGGAACAGCCTCATACTATTTTTTTAAACGGATCAGCCTCATACTCTTTCTTTAAGGGATCAGCTTCATACGATTTTTTAAGAAAAAAACAGCTTCACATTTTATATTTAAGGGAACAGCCTCCTACTCTTTCTTCACAGTAACAGCCTCATACTCTTTCTTTAAAGGAACAACTTCATACTCTTTCTTTAACGAAACAGTCTCACATTCTTTCCTTGAAGGAACGGTCTCAAACTCCTTTTTGACAGTTCACTCTCAAACTCATTTTTGAACGGAACAGTGTCATACTGTTTCTTTCATGGAACAATCTTATACTCTTTCTTAAACGGAACAGTCACATTCTCATTCTTTAACGGATCAGCCTCATGCCTCATACTCTTTCTTTGATGAAATAGCCCCACAATCTTTCTTTAAGGGAACAATCTCATTTCCTTTCTTTAATGGAACAGTCTCGTACTCGTTCTTTAAGGTTCAGCCTCATACTCTTTCTTTAAGGGAACAGCCTCATTCTCTTTCTTACACGGAACAGCCTCAGTTCATTTCTTTAACGGATTCAGACTCATACTCTTTCTTTAACGAAACAGCCTTATACTCTTTATTTAAGTTAACAGCCTCATAATCTGTTTCTAACGGAACAGTCTTATACTCTTTCTTTAAAGGAACAGTTTTATACTCTTTCTTAAAGGGACCAGCCTCATACTCTTTATTTAACGGAATAGTCTCATACTCTTTCTCTAACGGATAGCCTTCATACACTTTCTTAAACGGATCGCACTCTTTGTTTAAGGGAACAGCCTCATCCTCTTTTTCAACGAAATCAGCCTCATATTCTTTCTTAAATCCAACAGCCTCAATTTGTTTCTTTAGCGGACCAACCTCATACTCTTTTTTTAACGAAACAGCACCATACTCTTTCTTTTTGGGGACAACCTCATAATCTTTCTTTAACGGAACAATCTTATAATCTTTCTTTGAAGGAACAGTTTTATACTCTTCCTTAAAGGGATCAGCCTCATCCTCTTTATTTAACGGAATAGTCTCATACTCTTTCTTTAACGGATCGCCCTCTTTCTTTAAGGGAACAGCCTCATCCTCTTTTTTAACGAAATCAGCCTCAAACTCTTTCTTAAACGCAACGGTCTCATACTTGTTTTTTAACGGATCAGCCTCATATTCTTTCCTTAACAGAAAATCTCATACTCGTTCTTAACGGATCAGCCTCATACTCTTTCTTTAACCGATCAGCCTCGAATTCTTTCTTTAACGGGTCAGCCTCATACTCTTTCTTCAAGGAATCAGCTTCATAAACTTTCTTTAATGGAACAGCCTCATACTCTTTTTTAAACGGATCAGCCTCATACACTTTCTTCAATGTTACAGCCTCATACTCTTTATCTAAAGGAACAGCCTCGTACCCTTTCTTTAACGAAACAACCTCATACTCTTTCTTTGAATGAACAGTCTCAAACACTTTATTGGGCGGTTTACTGTCATGCTCACTTCTGAACAGAACAGTATGATATTTTTCTTTAACGGGACAGTCTCATACTCTTTTTTAAGGGAACAGTCTCATACACTTTCTTTAACGAAACAGCCTCATACTCTTTCTTTAACGGAAAAGCCTCAAACTCTTTCTTTAACAGAACTGCCTCATATTTTTTCTTGAACGAAACATTCTCATAGCCTTTCTTTAAGGAAACAGCCTCATACATTTTGTTTTGTTTAAGGAAAGAGTCGCATACTCTTTGTTAAACGGAACAGCCTCATACTCTTTCATTACGGAAACAGCCTCATACTCTTGCTTTAACGAAACAGTCTCATACTCTTTCTTTAAGGAAATAGTTGTATGCTCTTTGTTAAACGGAACAGTCTCATTCTCTTTCTTTAATGGAACTGTCTCGTACTCTTTCTTTAACAGGACAGTCTCATATTCTTTCGTTAACGAAACAGCCTCAAACTTTTTCTTTAACGAAGGAACAGTCTCAAACTCCTTCTTTGACGGCTCACTCTCAAACTCATTTTTGTACAGAACAGTCTCATACTCTTTCTTCCACGGAACAATCTCATACACCTTCTTTAACGGATCCGTCTTTTTTTCTTTAACGGAACAGTCTCATTCTTTTTCTTTAACGGATCAGCCTCATACTCTTTCTTTAACAAAACAGCCTCATACTTTTTCTTAAAGGGAACAGCCTCATACTGTTTCTTTAAAGAAACAGTCTCATACAATTTCTTTAACGAAACAGCCTCATACTCTTTCTTTAACGAATCAGCATCATACTCTTTCATTAAAGGAACAGCCTCATACTCTTTCTTTAACGGAATAGTCTCATACTCTTTCTTTAAGAATCCGTCTCATAATCTTTCTTTAAGAATCCGTCTCATAATCTTTCTTTAACGGATACGTCTCATACTCTTTCTTTAACGGAACAGTCTCATTTCCTTTCTTTAGCGGACCCGTCTCATATACTTTCTTTAACGCATCAGCCTTATTCTCTTTCTTTCACATACGATAACTTGCCATTCTCAAATGACGACAAGACTGAAGTTCTTAACTCTGTCTTTAAGCACCGTCATATTCCCTCTAAAACAGAGCTCTTTCCTAAGCCATTTTCGCCAATGAAAATAACAGGCCAAGCACTCTAAAAGTCTAGGAACTGTTTTTCTTTGAAGGGAACAAAATTCATAAGAAAACACTTCTTAGCATTTCGATTGTTTAAGTTTGCTCGTTTACTTAAAATAATTTTGTTTCGGAAAGAGGAAATTGCGTCAACAAATGCTTACTATTTAGTTTGTATGGTGGCGGAAGACACCAACCGTAACTTTGGGCATTTCTAAGACACAGACTGATATCTAAGCAGAAAAACTGATTTTCAGCAAAGCGGAATTTTGACCCTTGTAATGAATCCGTGTTTCTTTCGGAGAAAGGAGTCAACATTATAGACCTTTTTCAAAAATATCATCAAGTATACAGAAGACAACTACCGAATTTAACAAATTATGCGATAAAAGTACATAAAGTATATTTTAGGATGTGTATTTTTGAAGATCATAATGTCCCTGAAGTACTGAATGATTATACACCATTATCTTCATTTAAGTGTTTGTTTTGTCCACGTCGTGTACTTGTCTTATCGTGCCTTTGTATTTTTATGTATATATCTATTATATACACGTCAATAAATACTCAAAATAATGGGTTTGTTTTATTGGGTGCTGCGTCTTTTGAACGTGGCTGTTCCTGCCGGATTTTATCTATTTTGTGTGTTTGCATTAATAATTCGTCTAACAGATAAATCTTTTTCAAAAAGATTATCCATGCTGTGTTCTGTTCAAACACTATTGTAATAAATCCGAGTCAGTTATTTAGATAAATTGAAAAGTAGTGTTTAGCTTCAAGTTGGATTTAAGCTCCATAATGGCATCTCAATACTCACAATTTTCTTTTCTTTCGCTTTGCCTATATTTAACAATTTTGTAGCTTACCTTACCTTTCACACACAGTCTATCAAATACAACTCTGATTCGTGGTAAACCGGACAATAAACCACGTAAATACCTAGATTATTTAAAAAAAAATACTGAATGTTATATTTTTGTTCTTTTCACTAAGTTAACCCTTATTATCATCTTGTCATCGTTTATTTATCGAGTAGTTCCCGTGAGCGGATTCAAAGTTACTGTCTTAAATGTTCAAAATGTGAAAAAATAAGAACAAAGGGCAGTTAATTATAAAACTATTCAAAAAGTATTAGAATTATTGAGCTCTTAACTTTACGTTGTTGTTATCTATCAATGTATCAAGTTACATTAGACTCCTCTTTGCGAAGATAAACCCATAGTCTTAAATTGCTCGGGAAGGACTGACGGACGGACGGATGGAACGGCGGAGTAGACGAAGTAATTACAAATATAGCGCTTACCCCTACAAACTCTTTAGTTTTGGTGAGGGATTATTGACTAAATATATACTTACTTAATATTTATATTCCGACATAAATTTATCTCTTCTAGTAAGTCTAGTACGGTTTTGATAACTCTGGTTCGCAAGATAATCTTTAGACTCAGGGTAAGGTAAGTACTCTACATTTTCTCTGTTTACATAAATGCAGTTTTCTTGTGTTAATGAATGGCACTTGAAATGACCTTCGATAACATCCAGCTTATATAATAGTGTACTTTGATATTCTTATTCGTATAAGATTTAAACTCTATATAAACATTTACTGTATGACAAAACACATTATCCAAAATACGCTTTCTCTTATAAAATATTTTCAAAGAAACAATATAACGAAAGAAATAAACGTCTGTCAATATAAGGCTATTATTATAAGGAACTAAATGGACTTCTATTAATATAATTGTGGAACTAAATGATCTTCTATCAATATAAGGCTAGAATTATAAGGAACGTAATTTAGTTTATACAAATTTATTTTCGGTCGATTGTGAAGCAAGTTCTACAACTTATATTAATCACTCTCGACACCTCATTCCTGACTTAATCCATCGCCAAGAGGGTATGAGAGAAGAGGCCAGTTTCCCTTTTTAATGCTTAGCGCCAAGGAAAGGAGCTTCTGGTACCATTTTTCACTCGAAGCGGACGCTATCTACCACTAGGCTATCGAGGCGGTCAACAGGAACTAAATGAACTTCTATCAATATAATTATGGAACGAAATGGACTTCTTTCAATATAAGGCTATAATCATAAGGAACCAAATGGACTTCTATCAATATAAGGAACTAATTATAAATGAATGAATATGGCACGAGCTTGACCTGTTCATATATGTAGGATAGCGATATTGATTTTATAAGTCACGTCCGATCCATAGTGTTCTACACAAAATTTCAATATTTACTTTATAGCATCCCGTTCGTGGTTACCTTAGAAACGCTGCGATTCAATGATATTTACCAGGTATTTGAACATCAGCTGGAACATGTAGATAGAAAATATCGCGGTAATTTTTAGACAGATGAATATATCATTCTATGTTTACTTAGTTCTTATAGGTCTAACTAAGATTTCGGTACGATACGATTCGTCTAATCTTTCATGCAGATTGGAGAAAATGTAAAATGATGCATTTAGGATTGTTGGGTCAAGGAAATGCTTATGGTTCTGATCATTAACTGTCTAACTTTGACTTGAAAGTGCTTCTTGTATATTACCGTTATTATCATGTGAATGAAAATTTATTATTAGCTCCTCGAATAAGTTCATAAATTTAAACAACATTATAATTAAACATACGCCAAATGGTAAGTGTTTGCTAAAGTTTTAGGCATATAGCACTGACATGTCAGTTTCAGATCGAAGATTGGGCTAATTCATGTTTTTAGCCTAACGTGAGTTTATGTCATGTTACTGAAAATAGAAAAAAGAGTAATTTGACAATCTTTAAACTATGTTACAAGTGATGATAAAAAATGTGTAAATGTCCGTGACATATTAAAATAATATATTCCCGTTTTTGGTCGTCATAACAGAGAAAAAAATCAGCAAACCTGTACTTAACGCGCTGTCAAAAGCAACTGGTAGTTGTATCCACAAAAGGACGGTACTTTTTGTTAGGCATCTAACTTAGAGAGCATTATCTTCTGAGGTTGCAAAAACAGTTGATAAAAGAACAGAACAGAACAAATCTTTATTTTTTTAGGCTTGAGCTTACGCTCCTCATCCTTAAACAACAATAACAAGGTCACACGTATACATATATATATTTAAATAACAAACAATACAATACAGAAACAATCATGATAGCAAAAACTTTATATATATTGTAAAATGGACTCGCAGTTGTAATTCATTCACACACGAGTCTGAATATATATATTTTTTTAATCGTACTGGTTATTATTTAAAGAAGACATTACAATATGTTACTTCTTATTTTTAAGGCACAGTTTATAAAACAAGTTAAATTGTTCAAGGTTTGCACATTCTTTGATGAAAACAATTCAACAAGTTTAAATACACTAGGACGATCAAAATGATAATTATCAATATATCGTTTTCGAACATTTTTATACTTTTTTATTTCAGAATGAAGTGAAACTCATCCTCAATATCATTTGTTCCACAAATTTCGCAACGTCTTTCACTTCTTTCAAGTCTATTTTGTCTATATGCGCAGTTTATGTGCAGACAGTCTAAACTTTGTTAGCAAATGTCTATACCTTTTAGTTGTCACTGTACTCGGGTATTCCTCGTATTCAAAGTCTTGCTTCACATTTTTGTAAACAAATATTACACTATTGTTAGTCAACTACTGTTTCAGTCTTGTGCAAAAGTATAACTGTTGCTTAAAATTTGGAATGAAAGTGTTCCGGACAATCCCAAACGTAGCCAAAACCGTTAGAATATAATAAAGTTTTTACATTTTGAGCCCAGTTTTGTTTCTCATCATTTAACATTAGTGCATATATAGTCTTTATTACACAATTTTTCGTGTTAAGAACCTTAAACCAGTATTTAATTATTCTAACAAAACGATTTATGTATAATGGGAAACGGGCAAGTTCACCGTATACTCCGGTGTAACTTGTAGACATTTTAAAAATAAAAATATGTTTACAAAATTTTAAGTGTATTCTCTCAATTTCAAAAAAGCCTCCACATATTCTGTTCTAAATGGACCTAGTAGCTTTACACTTGCATTTTGCAAGACTGATGTATGTTGGCAAAATCAATTATTATGGCATCCCATACATAATCCGATACAAACATCTCCCAAATAAAACGATTACATGCCGACATTACTTCTAACGTCAAAAGTGGGCATTCACAAAGGTATCATAACAATGTCATTTCGACATTAACACTTAGTGCAGAATATACGCAACTACTTTATGTATACAGCTTTTATTGGCCGTTCCCTTTTCGTATGTTTTTTTTTCTTTTTAATCCAAGCATAATACAAAAGTCTGTCTGTTGATGGTGGAAATCCTGAGGTTCGGCATTACTTCTCCCGCATTGAGTGTACGCACGCATTGAATTTACACTATTAAACGTATGTTAAACCTAACCGTAACCTTTAGTCAGTATATTGTACCTTCAATACGCACGTACATCAAATAGGTGCGATTTAATGTTGGCTATTTAAGTGCACATTTTTCATAATATTAACTAGATATTCTAAGTCGCAAAACAATTTCCTATACATATGATAAACATTAGTTCAAAATATCGAATATAACGAGTATTTTCTCCTAAAAAAATACGTATTGATAAATTAAGCGTTTTTATTTACAATTTCTCAGCTAACCGCTTTCTGAATTGGAATTCATATTGGTTGGGGCTTTACGCTGTCAGGGTTCACTTTACGTCGTCACATTGGACTTACTCGAAAATTTCTCGCGATTTGTGCAAAAAAAGTTAATTTCTACATATTTTTGTTCTCAACATTTCAGACAAATATCACAAATTATGTTCCTAGTTTAACCTTTCATTTGTCTTATTATAAAGCTTGTTATTGAATTAAGTGTTTATGTGTCGTTCAATCCATTTATTACCGACACTTGTCACTTTTAAATGTCTATAGAACACCTGTATGGCTTTCTACGTTTTACAAAATTATGCTATTGATATAAAAAAAAAACATGGTACTCAATTTTGAATGTACGTCCAACTTTTGACGGTCAATCTTAAAGTAAGAGATTTAGTTACAGATCTATGAAAAAATTATTTGAAACTTTTAACATCCATAATTTATTTTACTCTGTTTTTCAATTACTTTGTTTTTCAAAAATATGAACTTCAGTCAGTTTGCCAACCCCGCCCATTCTAGCCCCTTAACAAGAACGGTTAAATATATTAGAGTGTGGCACCAGTGGTTGTCGTCATGATGCCATATTCTCACTGATTTATCATGACTTCTTGTTTTTTATCAATCATCAATATTTTGATGAAGTCGGCAAGATCGGTTCCGGGTGTGCAATATTTCAGAGTGAGTCTTATGCTTTCTGTTAAGTGACTGCTATTAAAACTTTCATGTAGAAAAAGTTTTTGACCTGGCTCTAAAGTCAGTTTTTGTTTTTTGAGTTCATCTTCAAGAGTCTTGTTCTTTTTATACATCTCAGTCCACATATTTTCAATAGTTCCATCTAGCCAGAAAAAAATACGTCTTGTTGTCCAAAGATCGCTTCTAACGCCACGCCAATCGTCTGGTGTTCTATTCTTTTCTGCTTCTGCCTCTTGTTTTCTTCCGTCTTTGTTTTTACCTGCTTGTCTTATCTTTTTAACAGCATCTCTATCAACAAGAAAGATATGGTCAAGCTGAAGTTCTTTAGACATGTTTTCAATAGAATTGAGGTTATCCTTGCTATTTATTTTGATAAATGTAAGTTCTGTAAGACTTTTCTTCAGCTTGTTGTAAGCTTTTGTATCACATGGGAAAAGAGTTTCATCTAGTTTACTTTCCCCTGCCAATATTTGGTGCCTAACTTCCGTTAAGAACAATAAATCAGTATCACCTTCAAGAAATAAAACTTTTTTTGCAAACAGAATATCTGATATGTGGTCTGATGTCAATAGTCTTAGTTTCTTCAGATTGACTCCATTTCCGACAATAGAACTGCAAGGTGTTACCCGGCATTCTGTTCTGTTTTGTTCTGTTTCTACCTCTACGTCTTTGTTTTCCCCGGCTTTTCTTATATTCTCGGCAGCATCTCTATCAACAAGAGATTCCGTTTCGTTGCGCCGAAAGATAAAACAATCTGCTGCTGTCCAGGCTGTTATAAACGTTGAGTTATGTGTCGTCAGAATGACACGTTTTTCATTCTTCTTTTGTTTAATTAGCTGGACCATTCTTTGTATGAACTGAGGATGCATTCCCCTATCCGGTTCTTCCAGGACAAGGGTCCTATGTCTTTTGCTAGACATAAGAATAGAAAATGCCTTTGCTTCCAGAATCCCTTCTGGCGTTTTCAGCAAAGCGTACTTTCCTTTTGGTAAAGAAATCCTTCCGTCGTCTGTAAGCTCAAAATGGTAGTCATTGAGCTGTGTGATCTGTTTGAAATATTCATCTTCTTTTTTTTTGTCAAATGTTTCGTTGTTGTCCTCAAGAAAACATTTAATTATTTCACACCTGCTTTCAGATTCTGTGTAATTTCTCTCCCGCTCTTCGGGAGCGATGCGTTTACTTTCTGACCACTGCAGTGGCCCTATCGAGCGCAAAGGGAAAGTAAAAACAACTTGTTTTGATAATGACTCTAACAATACCGCTAGATTGTTTGTAATTATCGAAGAGTTTTCATTGATATTTTCAAAAACGAATCGTATATACCTTTCAACATTTCTGTCTTCTGAGTTGTATCTTAAAACTGAATCTAAAAATTCCCTTCTCAATTCTGAGGAGGAACCGTCAATCTCATATTTCTTCGCGATGTGCATTTTAGTTTCACCTAGCTGCGTTTTAGATACCTCAGCTAAATTGACATACATTGGATTATTCTGTATATTCTCAGAATAGTTAATGGCAAACTTATAAAAAGACCTGACTTCATTTCGAGCATCACTTGCCTGTGTCGCATCGCTTGGACAAGCAGCATTTGTAGTATCACGTGCCGCTGTCTCAGCTGCCTCACTATATGTCGGATAGTATTTCGATTTGCTTGGAAAGAGTTCCTCTTCTGAACTTGATTTTCTTTTGCCTGGAAGACGCTGCAGATGAATGTCGTCTCTACTATCCTCATCCGTACTCATCCTTTGACTTTCTGATATTCTTCTGTCATAAATAATTTGTGGATCCCCTATTTCCATCTCTTCTTCGACGTGTGAAATTTTGTGAACTTCTTTAGACTCATCGCTTTCTTGTCCCACTTTCTCAGGAAGAGAGACGATGCCACAAATAATATTTTCATCTCCTTTTTTAAAATTACAAATGAAATATGATAACTGACTTGAATCGTGCGCTGATGAAACTGACGTACTGAGCTCTAACTTCAAGCATCGACGAATTCCCTCTAAAACAGAGCTCTTGCCGGAGCCATTTTCCCCAATAAATATAGAAGGTCCATCATTCCGAAAGTCCAGAACCTGATATTCCTTAAACCTCACAAAGTTCTTGAAACAAACAGACCGCAGCATGGTCAGTGGCTCGTCGTCTGAAATATTGGAAAATGAATTTGATATGTCATAATTTATTTACAAATTTAAAAGGGGAGATGGATATATTTCAGTAAGTTAAAATGAAGATTTTGTAACTAAATTACTTACATGTTTTTATTTAGTTTCAAAACTGGTCCTATGCGTACATCGTTTAGCTATTTTGAAGTTCAAGCATGTTGGACATTGAAAGTCTATGTAAATAGGTTTTGCATTATATTATTAGGAATAAGGCCTGAATAACGAAAATGTATATTTCTCCTTCATCTGTTTAAAATCTACAAATATCCTTCAAAACAGACCGAACTGGGTCTTCTACAAAATAGTATGCACTTATTTACCTGCGTCTATTCAATAGTCAGAACTATAGCCCGAGTTCCAGTTTCTCTATTCTCTACTTTAAGTACACATTCTTAAGTTTATAAGTTGAACGACCAAATGATACATATATAAATTCAAAATTTAAACTAACTTTGAGATAAGGTAACTATCCAAAACTTTTGCCTCGGTGTTATAAACTTTACTCCTTTCCATTCTTTTTTTTTTTCAATCCACGCCGACACAATATAATAAAATCTGTGAGGAGATCCTTTGGGAGCATAGAACGCAGCCAAGCAACATGATAGCAGACTCGGTTTGATTTATCGAGTTTGTTCATGAGAGTTAATAAAATATTCAATACCCACTTGCACATTAACACCGGCTTAAGCGGAATTCTAAATTAGTTAAATGAATGTATTCCTTGACCCCAAATGATCAGAAAATACAACCACACTTATAAGAAGTATGGCGACTAATCTGTAAGTGTTTTCTCTCTCCATCATATAAACGTGCCTTAAAATGCATATTTCAAGTAGAATTTGGTTCTCAATTAGTATGTCAACTGGTGGTATGTGATTTCCTATCCTTATGGACAGACGGACAGAAACACATAAACAATATATTTTCACTCACAAATTGATATAGCTACGAACGACACATGTATAAATTTTCAATCCCGCTCAGGAGATTGTTAGTAGGTATCGTCAGAAAAAAATTGTGCAAAAGAAATAAAAACGAATTTCTTGTAAAATCAGTGGAATGTGAAAAGCGTGATATCATGATACTCAAAAAAGAGAGGTCGATCACCAATTTTACATAAAATTCGAAGAATATGTTCAGTCTGTGTGAAGAATATTGTCCTATTCTTCACAAAATAGGATCGTGTTCATCACAGATATGAAGAATTTACTTTGTGAAAAATATCACGTATCCGGTGTCATCTGTATTTCTCAATATTAGGTGCCGATCAATACAGAAATTCATTACAGGCGTTTTGTTTAAGAAAACTGTAAATACCAGTTTACAATCACAAAATGCTCATCTGATATGCATTCGAGTCTACCGATAAGTCTTATACGAGTTTCAATATTTTTCGTTATTATATCTATTCAATATTTTATTTTTTGCTCAAATGCACTTTTTTTCCAATTTCAGTCCAAAGCAAATTAACTGACTTACCTTTAGTAATTTCCAGTTAAGGCTTAGTACGCTATTTCCTTCCTTTTATGGAGTTGGTACGGATTGTAGCAGCCAACGCTACAAGGCAGTGTTACAAACAAACCTCACTACGCGTTTCACAATATCACAAAACATATGCTCAGAAATACGACATCGGTTCCATGTTCTAGAACAATCTGAATTACGAGTCACATTGAAAGCTCGATCAATATTAGGAACTGCATGGTTATCAATAGAGTTTGTTCAATCGATTTTCATGACTCACATTCCGCCCATAATGTTCTGTGCGATATACTATTTTGCCTCAGCATCCCGTCCGCAGTTACCGTAGAAACGCTGCAATTCAATAATATTTCCAGGTAAATGAACGCCAGGTGTAACATGATGATAAGACAGTAATCGCGCTCTGATGGAGCTAACATAAAAAAAATACATGTATATAGAAATATAATTTTGATATCTACTCAAATTAGCCTGAATGTATGTGTAAGAAACGATCTGTTGCTCCGTGCATTTTTAAGAGAAAATGGTTGATGTAGAAATGGGCTATGTCTGTCCGTCCGCTTGTCCACCAATCACACTCTATGTCTGGCCCTCATTTCATAAAAAACTTAAGTAATTACTTAGTTTAATAAGTGTGTTATTTTAAAATCGTGCTATTCGTTAAGTTATTGTTATTTAATGTTGATATTTTCTCTATAATGTAACAATGTAAATTATACTATGGTTAGTAGTATCTGTCTGCAGTACTTATTCTATCACGCAAATATGATATTTCTATTTAAGTCTGATATAACAAACTTAAGTATTTGCATAAGTATGTTTCTTATTTCTATATTTCGTTTTCTTGTAAAATTCAGAATTGTTAAGTTTTGATCTATGAAATAGTCATATATGGAAAAAGTCAACATTGAAGGCGCATAAAGGGCAAAAATAAGCATCAGACTTAACTAAGCAATTATATCAGTATGAAATAATGCTTCCTATTTCATATATTTGTTTACATAAAATATTTAGCACGACCATGTTTTAACATATCTCAACAATACGAATCGGTTATACGCCGCGTGTATAATTCACTCAGGCTACGCCCATGTGAAATTATTCCGCAAGCGCATATCCTCATCGTGTTGTTTAGATATAAGCATGTAATAAATAACATATATTTACAACGATAATATCAAGGTTATCTATAAATAACTTATATAAGATTTTGCAATATTTAAGCGGTCTATCTTCTATTTTTTTTTAGGAACCGTGCTGTATATAATGTATAACTTCCAGTTAAGGCAGATCGAAAGAACAATCAATGATTAATGATACGACCATAAGTACTTACAATTTTCTGTGATAATGAACTAGATAAGTATTTCGAATTGCGATGAGATAAAAGATATCAACCAAGAAGAATCTTAAAAAAAAAAAAGATACTTGCCTTAGATTGTAACTTGATTTTATCGATCTTAGAAATTGCCAGTGATAACATCTTGGCGTCTATTTTTTCATGAAGTCGGAAAATATTGTTTGTATTGTTCACTTCTTTTAACGATTGACAAGTATTTAAGAATTTTGTAGTATAAGAAATAATTTTTCATTTATACTTCAGAAAAAGAGCAAGTCCATTTTATCAAACACATGTTGAAACTGGTGCTTGGAGAATTTCTAAAGTTGACGATATGTATATTGACTAAATAAATATACATACACTTGTAGTTGTTAGACAAACATTTAATCTATAAATCGATACGCAGTTTAAAAGCCCTTACTCCATTTAACCCTGATAAATAAACTTATACAAACAAACGACCATGATCGAGGGTAAATCAAATATGTTCTATGCTTACATGACAAATGTAATGAACAATAAAGTATGCAGGAATGGCACCTGTATCATATTAACAAAAAAAAAAAAAAAAAAAAAAAACAACAACAACAACAGAGTGCCATATTCAAAACGAAAATGGTAAAATTATTTTTCCATGGACTATTTCATATCTGTTATAAATCGATAGGCTTAGCAAACTATGTAATGTTTTGCATTAAACACTTTTATTGCATTAAATAATCCTCAACTTACAAGAGCAATATAATAAAAAATATTACGTCAGTCAGTGGTTAATTGTGGCAACCCGTATATTGGTCTTCTATGGGTCCGCTTATCAATACGAATCCTGAACATGGTGTTTGCAGTACCATTATTTAGTTACCAATTAAAAACACCTTATGATTTCAAAACTCAAATAAATATTTGCAGTGATTTCATAAACAAACAACAGATCTCAAATTGCTATTATTTTCTTCTTGTATTGTACTCATAAATGCTTGATTTGTTTTTTTGGAATTTTGAGAAGATAACAGTGACAAATGGAAATGGGTGTTAGAATTTTACTTGAAAGTTTAACCTTCAATATGGCTTCCCAGAGTGAAATGGCAGCTAAAATATTTATAAAAGATAAATGGAAGGATATATTTCGAGACCTTTAATTATGACAACTAATTATAAATCTCTCCAGTCACCAGTATGATTCTGTATCAATTAATAAACGGATGATGTCTCTTTTTGAGCTTTTTTAGACTGGGAAACTAAATTTTAAAGCGTCTTTCGATTGAATGGTATCGCTTGAAAATGTCAATGAAATTCAGTTGTGTTTTCACGTTTTCATGAAAAGTTTTTATTTTATAATGCATAAAAAGTACATCAACAATCAACACAATTGTTTCTGACTGAAAGCTGATATTGTCGGTGTGTATCTAGCAATTACGGTTTTTCTTTTGATTGTTACTTTTTTCTTGTAACATTGTACACCATCATTTATTTCATTTGCCTAACTGCAAACGGCACTCCTGTATTCGTCGAAATATTACTTTCTTCATATTACAAATTTACAAATAAAGTAGAACAGATGAATAATGATAATTATACAGTTATCTCCCTTGTGTTTACATTTTTACTTCCTTTCCAGGTAATTTTGTCATGATTGTTTTTTTTTTTCCTTCTCTTTTTCAGGTACATTTCCAACATGTTTAAGGATACTATTGTCCTGTTTGTATTAATGTCATGAATTCTCTATGGAAACGTTAGTTTTTCCATTCACCCCCCCCCCCCCCCCCTTATATGTTCAAAGGTATTGTAAAAGTGCTAGTTGCCCTTGTATTGTAATAAAGCGGCTTAAAAAGGTATTCCGCAGTAAAAAGGATAAGAATGTTTCTCATTGCAGAGTTGGTGCAGCCGTTCTGCGCATGCGCGGAATTATTATCAAAAGGAACGCACGGCAAAAATACTCATTTTTTTGCATGTCCGCACGCATTTAGTGTATAATGTGCATAATATACTGACTAAAGGTTAGGGTTAGAATCACCATGGTTACAAAATATATAAATTTAAGGTGTTTTTGTTCAAATTTAGTTAATCCGGTATATACCGGAGTCTGTAATATATCACGGGCGCACCAACTCTGTATTTAGTCACAGCCAAAGGATAAAGGTAAGGACGTTTGTAAGTATATGTTGTTCCTATTCCCTATTCTCTTTATATTAAAAGCATCCCAGGCCCAGTCAAATCTGATCAATACCTTAGTCTGTCCTTGTGGAAAATGTCAAACCCCTGTAACATGGATCTGTAAAGGTGTCCGATGTGAAATGTGCAATGTCTAGTATCACTGCCAGAACACTGATGACTCCATGTATGACAGACTCGGAAATTCCAGAGGGGTCGGGGTCTGGAAATGCACTATTTTTCTGTGAAAACATAAATATCACCTTGAATTAAATCCTAAGCTCAGACACCCTTGAAACACCAAATCCCTTTGAAAGCCATAACCAGTCAAACTCCAGTGATGTTTCACGTCTCAACACCGAAACGTAACAACGGTCGATACCAAAGGTCATAAACCCAATTTGGCAAGTAAAAATAATATTAAAAGTTCAATCAAAGTTCTGTTCATTAACTGCAGATCAGGTGTTGACAAAAAACCTGAATTTAGTTACCTAGCTTCCTCAACAAAACCTGATCTCATAATAGGCACAAAATCTTGGCTAAAACCTAAACATCACGAAAATGATTTTAGGTTACTCCATATTTAGAAAAGACCGTGTCGCACAGGCAGGTAATGGAGCTTTTACCGCAGTTTGCATTGTTGTCCAAGAAATGTCCAAATGTCCGTACTTCGATCAGACTGTGACTATCTTTTGATTAAGGCAACAAACAATTAAGAATACTAGAAGCACCATGAGCTAGCAAGCACAATAGAATTTGCACAATCCCTTGCTAGAGTAAATAAACAGTTCTCAAATGTCTGGGTGGCTGGGGATCTGAATCTATCGAAGATGGACTGGAATACTATGAGCCCATCCTCTGACTGTAAACATTCGACGTACTATAGAGAAATCCTTGAGACCCAAAATGATTCAAACCTAACACAAATGGTAAGCATACCTACTAGAGAAAACAATATTTTAGATTTATTTTCCGACGACAAATCAAACTTCTATTTTATTTTGACATGAAATCTCAAGCAACTGGTCAATCAGGTTAACATCCTATCTGGCATCAATAACCATTACATTGTTGAGGTCTAAGTAAACACTTACGCCAAATTATGTTACCAAAAGTCTCGAAAATTCTCACTATACAAAAAGCAAAGTGCGAAGATTTAAACAGTTAATTGATAGTACCATCAGGAGGACAAATATTCCACCCTATTAATTGAAGATCTATGTGAAAAATTACTGGCTCTAAATATCTTAATATCAGAAAAATGTATTCCGTCAAGCATGTCCTCCATTAGAGGCAACCTTCCCTGGGTAAATAAATGTCTCAAGAAGATAATCAGAAGGCGTGATAGGGCCTTTAAAAAACTAGGAAATCAAATAAATCCTCAGATCGTAAATATTTCTTGGACCTCAAACATGCAGTCCGAAAGAAAATAAAAAAGGTTTATCAAAAATACATTGAAGATATTTAAATGTAAATCAGTCTGATGCCTCCCCTACATCAAAACCAAATAAAAACAAACTCCACTCTCATGAAACTCTGAAAATCAACAGCTCTAAATGAGTAATTCCAGCCAGTATTCAGCCCAAAGTCACCTCTAAACTTAGCATCCTCCTGCAAGATGAGCCTCCGAGACATATCTAATTCAAACCGAAGACAGTCAAAACTACCAAAGAATGCCAAGTATCTAAGTTAAAGCCAATGACATAGAAAAGCTCCTGTGAAATCTTAACTCTAATGTGGCATGTAGACCAGACGAGATCAAGCCCATCATTACCAAAACACTTCCAAAGGAACTATCACCAGTCCTTGAAATTATCTTTCAGAAATTCATTGATGAGGGATTTATACCTTCCCAGTGGAAAAATGCAAATTAAACCCCAAATTACAAGGAGGTTGACAAGTCAGACCCAGCCAACTAATGGCCCATACCCCTTACATGTGTACTTTGCAAATCCCTGGAGCATATAGTATCCTCATCAAACAAACCTTGGTCCAACATGGTTTCCGAGAAAAAATATCCTTTGTGACCCAGTGAATTATTCTTGTAAATGACCTTGTCAAATTACAAGAATGTCAAGTTACAATAAACAACAGGCCGCCCTGATAAAATTAGATTTTACTAAAGTATTTGATAGAGCGAGCCATGAGAAAGTCGTGTTCAAAATGCACAACTACGGTATACGTGGCGAGACCCTGAAATGGCTTCATAGCGTCCTTGACAACTGGCTTCAATCCGTAATCCTAAATGGTACACGAGCCCATACCTGTCTATTATGGAGTTCCAAAGGGGTCCATGCTTGGGTCCAGGTAAATGCGCTTCCTTGCATACACAAATGACCTTCCACAAAATATCCAGTCTAAAGTGCGTCTATTTGCAGATGACACTGCTATATACATGCCATTTACATCTGTCAGACAATCAAATACTCTCCAAAACGACCTTAAAATACTAGAAAAGTGGGTGTTGGACTGGATATGGAATTCAATCCCTCAACTTGTCAAGTTATCCACGTCATAAGAAGAAAACATCATATTCGCTCACAATACTGCCTGCATAATACGCTACTAGAATACGTCACCTTAGCAAAATACTTGGCGTGGATATCTCAAACGATCTCTCGTGGGACACCCACATGAATAGGTCTAACAAAAAGGCATATAAAACTCTAGGTTTCCTCCGCAGGAATATAAATGTCAACTCAAACCCAAAGTCCATGGTACATCAGAACCCTCGTCAGACCACAGCTTAAATATAGCTCCGAAGTCAGGTCTCCATACACACAAGTCCAAATAGAGCAAATACAAGCGGTTGCGTTGGGCTATTTCCCACCATGGTCGCACTTCCAGTGTCACTGACATACTACACAGTCAAAAATGGCACAGGTTTGATCTCCGGCGCATTGACTCCCGACTCTCTCTCTCTCTCTCTCTCTCTCTCATGTATAAAATCTCAAATCAACTGGTTGCAATTCTCATGGAAGATTATCTCATCCCCCTAACAAGGCAACACGTCATTATCATTCGCTTAACTTACAGGTTAATCGCTGCAACCACTGACTACTACAAATACTCATTTTCCTCAGGACTGTAGTACTGTAGGGATAGATAGATTTTTGAAAAGTAAAATTTGTTTGCATTGAAATAAAATTCCGCAAATATTGAAATAAGAACTAAAATGTTTTTTGAACTATCTATTGTGCCAATCAAACAAATTATGCACATAATTGTAAATATCAAATATACAATTGTTAATCTGATATACTTGGTTGATTAGTTTTAGCGTCCTATAAAGTGCCGGTATACCAGACTAAGAACAATCAGGAGTTTTGAAAACGTGTTTATTGATGAACGTAACTGATATTCTAGTTAAGTGTTACAGGTAAATAAATGATAAAATCTGTAAAAACATCTGTGGAGGACGAGAATTATGTATTTCGTATCGTGAGCTGTTTTATGGTTTGAATGATATTCATTTGGTGTTCATGCAGCCTACAGAAAATAAACGGTGCACGTCTTTAACTCTATTTTATTTTGACATGAATTCTCAAGCAACATGTTTTCTCTTTTTTTTTTGTAATTAACACATTTTTTACAAAACCATGGAATGCCGTCTGCTTGGATTTCGGATCCACTAATTAAGTCCTTCCAAAGAAGTATAATATACACAGTCTATCTATTTTTATAGCTCTTTGGTCCTTCGCATCCAGGGTGAAGCCAATTTTTGCACTTACCACATATAACATATTTTCATCTTCTGACGTTTGGCGTTTTGCACGTTCAGAAAATTATCAGACATGCCGAATATTTAATACTATCCGCTAACCATGATTTTCTCGATCTTGCTGGAAAAGCAGACATTTTCCTTTGCTGAAAACGGTTTTTTAGGCTCAATGTCATATTCTTGTGAATTCGGATTTATTCCAAAAGTCTCGGCAAAGTACGTATTTCCTATTGCACACAGTCCAGAATCACCGTTATTTGTTTGAAACGTACCGTCCATGAACTTTAAAAGAATTTTATCATTGCGTTTTGGTGGACCTTCTCCTATCCGCTCACTAACAACTTGTTGGGTAGGACAACTCATGCTTGTAAAGGCGGAATCGTAGATCTTTATTTTAGAGAATGGTTTTAATTTCATTTTTGAAAGTGTCAACCAATGAGAACCGCCATCTTTTGGATATCTGTTGACGTCAAGTTGAATGAATATTCCTCTTGCCTTTTTGAATGTAAGGTTAGTTGTATTTAAACATGAATCCAGTCCTGAAATATGTGAGAACTGTTCTTTCAATAACTCTTGGGCAGTGTCAATAATTCTGTCATTTAACGAAGCATATAGAAGATAAAAAATCCTTTTTCTTCGTCTTTCAGAGGAACGTTGCCCATTCAGGACCATTGATGGATGAACTGCCAACCGCTTCTCCAGGTTCTGTGTCTTCAATCGTATTTGTGTGGAGTGTCGTCTAGACTATCTGCCACGGGTTTTTTCCTGTGTCAGAAAACCTGCGACATCATCTGTCACGGGATTTTTATCTTTCACGCTTTCTGTCGTCACGACCTTTTCCAAAAACATATCGAAGCTGCCTGGGCTTGGACATTTTCTGCCAGTTTTTCATTTACTGTCTTGAAATTTTATGCTTGTCAAGTTTGGAATTTTTTTTATTGTTTTGGTTTTGTTGTGTGTGTGTGGGGGGGGGGGGGGGTTATTTCCATGTCAGGTAATCTTTAACTTTCATGGTATGGTTATTTTTTTTCACAGTGCAAGAACATTTTTTTGGGAATAGGGTGATAACTCTAGGTTTATCGTCTGTATCTTTGAATCTAAAAGTTCCTAGTTTCGGCGAAAACGCAATTCTGTCATTCTATATCAGTTCAACAGCATGGGAAATATAGATATCAACTTTAGGTTTTTCGTCTATCTTGATATTTTCATCTTTCTTTTATCAAGCAGGAAAACCATTTCATTTGATTTTTATTCAGCCTTAACAATGAAAATATAAGTTACAAACATTAAAAAGGTTTCTTGTGTGTGCTGCAGCCATTAGAAATTTCTCAGTTTTATAAACCATCTATATTTAGTGTGTTATCTAACTTTTTGCCTCTAGTACGACTGTGTATTCAGGTATACAGTCACTAAATAGGAAAATGGTACGAAATAAATTGTATTCACATAATGACGGATTCAAAAAGTTCTCAGTTTTGGGCTCTGTAGAGCTATTTTCCTTACTTTGTTTTGTTAGTTTTTGCTGAAATCACATGACACATCTATGCTTGACGTTTAGGAAGTATTTTCATAATGAAATGACGGCTTGTCAGAATTTGTCATGTAATCTTAGGTCATAAACCACCACTACAAAACGTGGTCTGATGTTTAGCTGATTTGGCAGTTTGTGTGTTTGACTGAGAATATTTTTCTTGCATCGGTCATGATCCCCACCTTTCTTTTGATTTATATTGAGCACTGACAGTATTCTATAAGAAACTATAAGTTACAGTCATTCAAAATTGGTCCTGATGTGTGCTGCAGCCATCAGAAATTTGTCAGTTTTATATCCTGTTACTTAGGCTGCTCAAAACCAAATCAAATATATGCCTCCGTAGGTCTAGTCACCATTAGTCCAAATATAGATAGTGCTAATCTTTTTTCCTTTCCTGGTGCCTTTTGGAAGCAGGTAGGCAATTAAATATCCTTCGAAGACTTGGAAATAACTTCTTAACAAACTTACACTTTTTCATACTTTTATTCTTTCGAACTTTAATTTCTGTCCAATGGCATGGCATTTTTTCTGAGACTATAACACTAAAAAATGGAAAAGCTGCAAGAAAGGGCGTTAAGATCTATATATAACGACTACTCTTTCAGTTATTAATTTATGATCTTTTGATAAAAATAAACTTACCAACTTTACATATTAGAAATATTAGAAGAATGAGAATAATGGCAATGGAAACATATAGAATTTTAAATGAAATTTCTCCAGTTGATCTTTTGATAAAAATAAACTTACCAACTTTACATATTAGAAATATTAGAATGAGAATAATGGCAATGGAAACATATAGAATTTTAAATGAAATTTCTCCAGTTGTACTTTCAAATATTATTATAAAAAGGAATTTATCTTTCAACTTCAGATATTCTAACATTTTGCAGGTTCCAAAAGTAAAAACAACAACCTATGGTAAGAATTCCTTTAGGTATGCTGCCCCCGTGCTGTGGAGCTCTTTACCAGCCGATTACAGAACTGCAACAAGCTTCATTCAGTTCAAGCAGTAGCTGTCCTTATGGACGGAAACTGATTGTAAGTGTGTAATTGCATGTTCGTATGGAGTGACACAACACAGGGGATGCTGCCAATATTCAGTGCAGATTCTTTATCGTTTATGTCCTTCCTTATTTATTTGTGCATAATTTTCCTAGCGTTTGTTTTCATTTATTTGCTTATTTGTTTTTGATTGCTTTGTGTCGCAAATTATTATTATTTTGATGATTAATTTTCTTTCCATTTACTGCTTTCAGTGTGCTTGCCTATGTTTCCGTCACACCTGCTTGTGCTTGTATATGTATTTAAACAGAGCTATAGAGATATGCTCATCTGGTTTCATTCGCTAACCTATTTAACTATCACCTCTCCATAGGTATGATCCCAGATAAGCATGTTTCTTGCGTGTGTTTGTTTTAAATGTGTATTGCCTTTGCTTATGCTCTGTAGTTTGTACCTCTATGAGGGGGTTGCTGTTCAGTCACCTCATCCCCCCCACCCCCAAACAAAGTCTGATTTGGGGTGATATAGGTCTTTAAAAACCATTTTAGCTATACACGATTGTGTCGTATTTTGTTTCAGTTTTTTTTTATTGGGAATGAGGTAAGTGTATACCTGGGAATAAGGTAGCGTCTGTGCGTTCTGATTGGTCAGTCATGTAAACAAACCCAAGAAGTGATTATTTTTTGAAAATTGAATATTTTTACTGCATTTGCAGTATTTCATTATACATTTTGACAAAATTTGCTACATTTTATGTGTATTGAAAAAAAGTTTCATCAAATGAATTTCTTCCGCCATGACAACGATTTAAACAGGGGGTCGTCTCATTCACACGAAAATTACTTAAATAAAGTATCACTATTCATATGTTTTTCGTCCGATATTTTGGTGGAACTAAGATAGTTCTTGAAAAAAATGTGATTGGATATACATGTTTCGATTTATGGAAGGCCGTACACGCCAGAATGTTATAATGGAAGTCTATGGGAAAACAATTGGTGTAACCTTATAGCAGTTTTAGACCCATGGGTCAAGATCAGCAAATCCAGCATAGCATTAATTCTGACCTGTTTGAGGTATCTCTCTTCTTACAGCTTTTTATATAATATGTTCTTAATGTTTTCATCATGTTGCTACAGTCGGTTCAAAAACTCTTCAGAGCTTATGTTGTAATGTTGCCTTCTTGCCGACTTTGAACAAAACTTACATTTTTTCTCAATAGCAACGTGTTTACGTTAACTCTATCACGTTTCAGTATGTTTCACTTTGCATTCTGTCGAAATCGCATGCTAGGTAAAAATTGTGCGTAAGAATTTAATGTCTCGAAAAGAGAAATTAAAAGAAATTCAGCGGGTTGTATTTAATGAACTGTAGTTTTCTTATATAAAAAACAAAGTTACACCCCTTTCCTTTTTGTTTTTCTAGCGATACAGTTCTTTATGGGAATATAAGTCTCTGAAAATCTGATATGCTTGAAAATGTCGAAAAAAAAGTTATAAAATAAGTGAATTTTATAGTGAGCTCGAAGAGCAGGCCCGAAGGGCCTGCTCGAGAATCGAGCTTTACGGTAACGCAAGTATACTTTCACACTTGGTGATGGATTTGAAAAGTTTCGTCGGAAGTTTTAAAAAAGCGCATCCTAGCGGACTGGTGCTCACAGGAAGTACTTCTTTCCGGAGTGAATACAGAACTTCATTCAATTGCTAAAAATTATTCATCACTCAACAATAATGAAAGAATGATTTCCAGTTGTTTGAAAAAAAATTATTTGCATTTAAAAGATCAAGCATCGGCCAGAAAATGGAAAAAAATGTCATTAATAAGCAGAAAGAAACGGGAACGCGGTAATGACGTCAACGAGACACCGGCTCCCATAAATTTTGCAACGTATGATATTCACTGTTATAGGCATGGTGACACTAAATGTAGACTTTTTTTTTTTTTCAAGCGAATAGGTTCTCCTAAATTCTTGTGACTAGTGAATAGTTTCTTTGTGACAAATAAATGATGCATAATATTTTTAGATATATCCGATTTCTTTGAGCTCGCTTTGAGGCTTTGCCTTAGTTTATATTAATAATAATAATAATAATAAAAAAAAACAGCCGGAGTTAGTGTGTTCGTGCCTTCAGTGGTTTCTGACCTTGATAACCATATCCCATGAAATTTGAAAATAACAGTCACCGGTCTGGATCGGTGAGACGATTTTCGTCAGCTGATTCCAAGCGTTTGGTTTTTGTGGAAAATAAATAGAAAAGAAAAACGTTAAAAAGACTTGAAATGGTAATAGTTAGACTTACTCTGCACCGAATTTAAATGGTCTATGTTTTTCGTTCACCAGCATTACATCATTCTTTTCAATAAGTTTAAAGGTCTGATAAAATTCATCTTTTTGCTATTTGTTTACAAAATAGTCACGCCCCCCTACGGTGGTTTTAACATCACAGGCCCTTCCCCAGAAATTTTTTAAGGCGCTGGGGTAAAGCTTGTGTGGCGGGATAAGGGTTGGGTGCGGGAGGGGTACCCCCTCCCGTGTTCGATTTTTTTTTTTTAAATCAAACCCAAATTGTGCTTTTTTAAGTATACCATATGCAAAAAAACACAACAACATGTATTTCATTACTTCTACATTTTCACATAATGTTATAACCATCAATATATCATAATAATTATAGTGTTATTTCTACAGCTCAAAAAGGTCAGAGTGCTGCCAAAAAGGGACAGAGTGTTGTCCGAAAGGGGCAGGGTGCTCTTTTCAACCTGAAAGTTATCATAGCAGTAGTTGCCTTTCTAGATGTCTATAGTTAATATGTATTCCATTTATCTTTATTGCACACTTAATGGAAATGTCACAGAATAAATTTAAGTGGTAAATCTTCCAAAAACCAGTAACAAAGTTTACAAAGGTTTTTTACTTACTTTATAGTTTCGGTTAAACCATTCAAGCCTTTCTCTTAAAAAATGTCACCAAGAATGTCAACTTATTCATATGAATATGAAATAGTGGACGGTCTTAATATATTAGCTTATATAATCTTGAAACCAAGATCATGTTGTAAACAACATAGTTAAAGGCCTGTTTCAGGCCACATTGTAAACTAATAATTATCAAAAGTCATGTTGTATCGATCAGGTCTTTCATCAATATTTCATTAACAGAAAAGTGCTATTGCAGTCAGTTTAAAGTTTACTAAAACGCATATCCAAAATATACTATCCGGATACTGTTACACTTTCGGAATGTTGTCCGAAAGTAGTTTTTACTCAGTTACATGACCTACTAGGGTAAACCAGAGATAGTTCCACAAATTTTGATGTTTCTCATCGTAAAAAAATACACCGACTGTCGGCTTTTTTTGAAGGAAATACGGAAAAATTGCATACGACATCGGGAGTACATTGTAATAAGACTCGTGAACGGTCATTCTAAACTTACTTTTACTTTCGATATTCATTAAAATTTGTGCATTTTCTAGTTTAAATTACAGTAGAATCAAACTGCATTGATATATACTTGTTATTATACTAAACAATGGTCTAATTTAAATTTTGCACAAAGAAATCTAGGGCACTTTTCACGTGCTTGGTAATCAGCTGGCCGCTTACGCACCCCTTTTTGACATTTCACAGCATCCATACTATTTATCAATTAGTTTTAACACTTCATTGATTCTCATTACCTGTGTGCACTCGCCGTTACGTAATTTGCTGATCAAAAAAATCGTCGAGGCATGTCAACAGGGAAATTACATATACACTACACATGAGGTCTCTCACGGGGATGAAATCGCTTACTGATTTAAGACGCCGCGCTAATAATTGAGGCACCGCACGGGATATTTAAGCGCTGCGGAAAGCTTTATTTCGTGTTTTAAGCGCCGCGGTAGCGCGGCGCCTTATGCGGCTGGGGAAGGGCCTGCATCAACATACTTAAATATTTCACATACATCATACCATATCACACCACACACACAAAATAAACCTTAGTGGTAAACTCACCCTGACTGTGCATCTCTTTAGGCTACTGTCGATTTCTGTTTTCTTGTGTCGACAGTTCCAGACTATGTCGATTCCCTATTTATACAGTTTGTAACTGGTGTGCTTCAAATTTTCTTTGGTATAGATACTTCTTATATTCATTGGGTATTTTTGCACCTTGTCAGAAAACTTCTCTTAGTATACCAGGTTAGAGAGATGGCCTGTTTGCACCAGGCTATCTATGGCATACATGTCATACGTCCCGGACTGTCCAGGATTGTCCCGGAAATGACATACTCGTCCCGGTGTCCCGGACAGTGTTGAAATGTCCCGGAAATTTAAAAATACAGAAAACAAAAATAACCCCCAAAAAACTAGTTTTTTTTGGTCTATAAATTGTTGAATTTTACATTAATAAAACACAATAAACAGTCCCCAGTGTCACATTGTTTATTCCTAATTATCCAATATCAGTTTCATGCCCTCGAGCGGGACACCTGTTGATTAAGCCAGCTCCGATCAACACTCATATTGAACGCGCCCCGCGATCTTTTGATGACCCAGAGTAATTTACAGTCAGCTATTTTGATGACCCTGATTATGAATTGACAGAATTATGCAATCAATAACAGTTTTATGATAATTTAATATTAGGAACAATAGCCGAAAATCTCGTTGTTTTTAGCACGTAGGCGGTGAAGCTACATGTAGCCTTTATGGAAGAAATGGCTGAAAACGGTCAATTAAACGATAATTATTTTAAAAGGTTGTAATCTTTTAAAATGTAGATTGATTGTCACACATATTCTAAATTAAAATTTTGACTGTTGAATGCCTTTGCCAACAGATCCATGAAAACTGACCCAACCCGAAATATTTTATATCGATTTTATCTACAAGATTTATTTTATTCCTTTGAGGATTCCATTTTATTAATGATTAGGTAAACGTTTAAGCTTTAAAATGATACCAAATAAGCTGGATTCTAAATCACGATGACCAGGTTAATTCTTCGAATGTAGTAAGTCTCCTAATTCTGTTCACCTCGGGAACGCAACCAATTCACGTGCCGAACTAATATCAACTATTGACGTGAATTACCCTATTTACCTCCCTTAGAAATCTAGACGACATTTGCAGCAAATTATTCCTAAGCGAGTGAACAATGTTTATCTCCGAAAACTACATGTAATTTTATGATATTTATGCATGAAACAGACGAATACTAATGTCACGGTGTATGTCCCGGACAAAGGGTAAAAATCCCGGAAATTTTAACTCAGAATCCCGGAAATGTCCTGAAAAATTATGGCATGTATGATCTATGGTTACTGCCTCACACCTCTTGCGAGCAGGGTGCATGCCGGGTATTAATGAAGAATAAAAGTAAAACTGGAAGAAGTCTTCCAGGCATAGTGAGACTATGAGACATAGCATGATTGTTAAAATGTTAAAAACAATAATAGAGTAAAAGAAGGTTAAAAACAACTGCTATATTTAATACTGGTACAGGGCCACTGCCTGCTTGAAGGATTCAAGATCAGGCAGAGTTGCAATATGCGGGGGTAACCTGTTCCACAGGACTGTGGTGTGAGGGAAAAAGGAGAATTTAAAGAAGTCCGAGTTGACATGAATTTAGCGGAGACTGAGGGGGTGCATCTGTCTGGTTAACATGGTTGGGACTTCTAAGTAAGTTGGAAGCAAGATGGCTACAAGATGGTGATATATCTTGTAGAACATGAACAGTTTGGAGTCTAGGCGTCTCTTCTCGAGTGTGCTCCAGCCTAAGGTGTTCTGTAGGTCTGTTACGCTAGTGTATCGTGAATAATCGTTTTTAACCCATCTGACTGTGCGTCACTAGACCATTTCCAGCTTACATATGTCAACTTGTGTATGGGGGGACCATACATACAGATGAGGCGTATTCTAACTGTGGTCTGACCAGTGTTTTGTATGATAGTGCTTTGACGTTTTCCTGATTTGTTTTGATGTTGCTTTTATAGAAACCTAAGTGTTTTGTTTGCATTTGTTGTTTAATATTCTGTTTATATGTGTGTTCCAGTTGAGGTCATGGCTGATGTCGTTTGAACCAGGCTGGTACAATTGAGCCATAACAAGACATGTACACATAGTTCTAATGAACCATACTTGTCATAAATATCAAATTATTTTGAAAGACGTGTAAAAATTTGCACTTAGAAACACATTCGCAATCTTGTTTGGGCGTGTATGCTTACTTCTGAGAATGTAGTTCGTACAGTTACATTATTTTATTGTAAGAATTTTGTAAAATCTATGGTGACCTAAGTGTACAATATAATGAACCTATTTGCAAAGCGATTTGCAGATTGTTGTTAGTGTCAAATTCATTGAAATGTGATTGCATTGCATAAGTAAAAGTTCAATAAACCATAAAATGTCCTTACCATTATGCGAAATCGACACAATAATTTTCAGTCCTAATCCCCGTCTGGCCCTATCTTTTTTTTTCTTTTTTGTTAATAAAAAGATAAAAAGAACCATTTAGATTCCATAGGGTCAAGGTCAGAGTTACTAGTAAAAAGATTCACTGGCACACTTGCCTTATTATAACCCCCTGACATAATGGCGGTACAGTAACTGTTTGTGGGAACACCAGTGTCTTATTGACCTGCACCTAATTTACTAATACTTTTTATGTCTACAATCCTTTATAAATAATGGATAAGCTATGGACCTGCAGGTACCGGTACATTAAAATATGGAAACATTATAACAGCTTGTCTCTGCATGCTGCTTGTATCTAAACATGTAAAAACTTGACCTTTTATCAGTGGTCAGCCTTTGAGCAGACACATTGATCCAGAGATAACATTGACTTCAGAATAAGTTATTTAGAGTTGGAACCCCTGCTCCTCCTGCTATATTACTAACATTTGGATAAGAGCTCCATGCATGGGTGCTTTGCACTTCGTATTCTGAAAACCCAGGGAAGCTTCTGGAATTGGAGCATCTTCTTCCAGCTAAAATTTCTAGCACTTCTCTGGAAGAGTTGCCATATGTGTTATTGGTAGCAACTATGCACATGAGTATGAATAAGCTTAACCCTAATCCTGCTAAATGTCTATATTGAACTTGTCCATCTTTCAATTTGGACAGTACCATTAACTGTTAAAAGAGGTGCTTACCAAAAAGATACTGACTGAATGGCGGACAGTGCAGATCATGATCAGACTGCACAGATGTGCAGGCTGATTATGATCTACACTGGTCGCAAAGGCAGAGTCAGCCATGTCCAGCATGATAAAGGTTAAATAAACACATAAATTAATTATAGTCAGTGTTTATTGTATAACAGATCACATGCATTCTTGAAATAAGACCATATGAAAAAATATGAATTATGAATATATTAACTTAATTTTTTTTATGATATTGTAAAAAATAGAATCTGAGTATATAAAAAAATCTAATTATTAAATGCATTAAAAATTTAGTTAGATCTACTCAAATTAATGAAACAATAACCAAATTTTGTGAAATATTGGAATGATCATATTTCAGTCCGGTATTATGTATTCAGTGTTGCCTAGGCATCTGTCCCCGATGTCTGTCAGAGGTCTTGATTTTGATGCCAGACATTGGATTTATGTTGCTGATGTCACAACCAATATCAGATGCTGGTTGGCAATGTTAGGTGTTTTCTGGACCACTTTTGCTATTCCATTAACGTGTGATATAATTGTTATACAGTTTAACATAATTTTGGTAGCTGCAAATTGTATTAAGGTAGTTCTGCACGTTTGATAAACCGGAAGTGATGGCGTAACATCATTTATTCGGAAAATGTAAAATAAAGCCTGGATTCGGTGTACGGAAATGGAAATCATTTTATGAATTAATGGCAACCCGTGAGTAAGGTTTTTACAATGGCACCGTTGCTATCTTTCTTAAGTTAAAATATGATACTAGAACATCTGACACGTTAAATAATTCAAAATAATGTCTTAAAATTACATTGAAATGTGCTGTTCACTTTAATCATGGTCAAATATGATATCTCAAAAATAAGCACACGGACCTATACATTTTATTTCACCACATTAAAGACCATAATTATGTTTGTTTACGACTGTGAGAAGTTCCATAAAAATCTACATTGTAGAAAAATTTCTATGAGCGAAAATGTTATAAAAGTTGTGATTTTCCCATAGACTCCCATTATGAAAAATTTCGCGAGGTCAAAATTTTTCTAATCAGTCTAGCAAAAAATCAAGCACACGACCCTATCTTTTTTAATCACTGAATTTTCTAAGTATATTCTGAAGTTTTAAAAAATCAGGGTTTAATCAAATTCTACATTGTTTTACAGGAGGATCCTGAGACAAATGGTAAAGAGTCATCAGATGACGATGTTGATTTAAGTTCTCCAGAATCTTCACCATCCAGACTGTCTGCAGTACCGTTCCATCCGCTGTACAGAATTACAGTCCCTGATGCTGTGAAAAATGGAGATGTTTTACAGTTTACCATCAAAGTGTACAAGGTCTGTGGCAGTAGGTTATGCTTGTTTTTTGTATCTCTTCGAAATGCGGAGGGAGCGTGGTCTGCTACCATCTTTCGTCGGTAATTTCAAGATGATCACATCAATGATATATTGATACAAAGTTAGAATGATTAAAATCTTGTGTGTGCTATTCAGCCTCAATCTCTTGGTATCTCACAGAAATAAATATCCTGAAAGGACAACAGTCTCACCAGTCTGTTGTTCCATAAAGATGCAAATTGTTGAATGTAATGTTTCAGTGGTAAATCAGTGAGATAATTAGGGTATATGGGGGTATATTTTATATTTCAGTGGGATAAGGATGTTGAAATCAGTGAGATATTGTGGGTATATAGGGGTATATTTTATATTTCAGTGGGGTAGGGATGTTCAGGTCAGTGAGGTATTGAGGGTATATCTATACATGTTTTATATTTCAGTGGGATGAAGATGTTGAAGTCAGTGAGATATTGAGGGTATATGGAGATATAGAATGGTTACATCACAACATCATTACACAAAACAATATTGATGGCCTTATTGTGAGTAGTAGCAGTAAATTGTTGGCATTTTGATAAGATACTGAGGGCCTATAGAGATATAGATTTGTTATACCGAAACTAGTATTGTTATCTTTAAATATTTAAGTTAATTCAAATATGTATATTGGTTAAGTCTTTGAAGTATCGGTAGGTATGATTGCGGATGGAAATATCTGGCTCTCAGTTAACTGTTTTGTGGTAACTCAGCAGAGCCTTGTTACCACCTATTAAACAATTACTCTCGAGCCAGGTGTTTCCATCTGCAACTTCAGCCAGTGAAACATTCTTATATTCCAGCTCCAGTGAAATTTATTGCCAACTTGCCACTGTGTTTCCTACAATGAAACCATATACATATACTGCAGTTACATTCAAACTCCCCTGAAATCTGTTGACTGAGTGTCCTTCATTTAAACCATACACAGCAACTGCATTTCATTTCCCATGGAATCTGCTTACTTTGTGTATCCTTTATGAATCCATATACAGCTACATGTACCACATTCCAACCCCTATAAAATCTGTTGACCCAGTGTTTTCCGTCAATTAAACCATATACAACAACTGCATTCTAACTCCTATGAAGTCTATTGACCTTGAGCTTCCTTCAGTGAAATCATATGCAGCAATTATATTTCAAAAGCGAAAGCTCAAAGAGATCACAAAGCTTAGTCGACCACTCTTGTTAACATATGTCAGTTTTTTCACGTAATATTTTATAGCATTTCACCGACCATTGCTCATGGAAAATGTAGGTTTAAAGAATGTGTGATTGCCTCCAGTCTTCACATACTTTTATCGTGCTGATATAAATAGTTTTAACATACCGAAATTGAAACTATGATTAATTTTTTTCATAAAAACCTGAACATAGTAGTAAGAGTTAAAGTGAAAACTTGTATTTTTTGATACAATGCAGCTTGGACAAAACACATAGTAATTGTAAGAATATTCCCTGTTTAGGTCCCACCCCTTCCTCACAGTCCGGAGGTTGATGCCAAATCTGCTGAGTCGAAATCAAAGAAACAACTGGGTAATGATTCAAGAATTGTCATTCCAGATGAGTTTTCAAGGGATTGTAGACAAATAGAAAAGTAAGAAATGGTATTCATATTTCTGAACGTTTTATATGGCGCTTTTTAAGTAATTAACCTTTAGCCTGCTGGCGGCAAGTGATTCAACCTTTGTGACTAGTGCAGACCAAGATGATGGTCTGCAACTGTTCGCTATCCAGTCAGTAAATTTTAATTGAACACCCCTTTGAATAATAAATGGCATTGCCCAAATTGAATGATGGACCAGTCCATTTTAGAAATTTAGCGGGCTGAAGGTTAAATTCTGCCTTTAATTTTGATTGTAATATCCATACGGCAGGACTCATATGTTTTGGATTCAAGGAACTTCAGACAAAAAAAAGCAAAAGGCTGTAGTAGTTCTGGCGTATAGAATGTTCAGCTAAACATCATTTGTTGTATGCTGTTAGTTTAAGATGTTGAGTGATATGTCTGATTCCAGAAATAATGGAGGTTGCAGTTTTAATAGTTTGAAAGTCATTAGTACACAGATCATTAAGGGGAAGTACCAGAGGAAAACTGTATATATATGTCTGAGATAAAAAGGTCTCACCTGGTGTGCAGTTTAGCATAGGACATTGAGCAAAGCTTGTAGGCTAGCCTAAGACAAATTCACTTTAACAACTGGGCCCATTTCATTGTTAAGGATATCTATAGAAGGTGTAGGCGAATTTCTGTGTCAGATACATGTATCGGTATCTTGACAAAATCCTCACATTCAAATTGCCATGACATACGTTTTATGGCCAAAGTCATGTAATTTTAAGCCGCAGAAATTTAATAAATTTACATTATTTAAAGGAGTTGAACAATACATAGTAAAATTAGAATAAGAATTTTATTCTAAAGAGGGCACCGCTCAGAATTAAACTTTTCCTTTTGTAATTAGGTTGTTTTGAGGACCCTAGTACAGAATCACATTGTCTTCACAATAAAATCTGTTGTGCCCCTTGTAATTTGAATAAAATATGATTTTTTTCCAGATATTTGAGACTGATGCTTAGTCATGAAACATTTGGAAAGGATAAAAGCCTTGCAAACTTTCTATGTGAAAAAGACGTATGTAGTTGCTTATCATATAGATTATATACAGCATTGTTTCAGTGTTTATTTGTAATAACTGTTGGTTTTTCAAAGCGTACTTATTCATATAAATTGTACCTATAATTTAGCCTTTAGCCTGCTGGCGGCTAGTGATTCTGCCTTTGCGACTAGTGCAGACCTAGATCAACCTGCACATCCGTAATAATAAATGGTACTGCCCAAATTAAATGAAAGACAAGTCCATTTTAGAAATTTAGCAGAGTAAAGGTTAAGATTCAAGGAAATATCAGAATGATTGATTTGATAAATTGATCCATTTAGTAATGTATGAAACTGAGAAAACTCACTTACAGGGTAACTGTAATTTATTTCAGAACCACTGTAAAATGAAGTATTTTGAAGAGGGAAAAAGGTCTGCTATTTTTAGCTCGACTATTCAAAGAATAGTAGAGCTATTGGACTCACCTGTACGTTGGCGTCCGCGTCCCGATTTGGTTAAGTTTTTGTATGTAAGCTGGTATCTCAGTAACCACTTGTGGGAATGGATTGAAACTTCACACACTTATTCACTGTCATAAACTGACTTACATTGCACAGGTTCCATAACTCTATTTTGCTTTTTTACAAAATTATGCCCCTTTTTCAACTTAGAAATTTTTGGTTAAGGTTTTGTATGTAAGCTGGTATCTCAGTACCCACTAATGGGAATGGATTGAAACTTCACAAACTTGTTCACTGTCATCATCTGACATGCACTAAGCAGGTCCCATAGCTCTACTTTGTTTTTTTTTTTTTTTTTTTTCAGAATTATGCCCCTTTTTCGACAGTTTTTGGTTAAGTTTTTGTATGTAAGCTGGTATCTCACTATCCACTAATGGGAAAGGATTGAAATTTCACACACTTGTTCACTGTCATGATCTGACATGCACTGTGCAGGTCCCATAACTCTTCTTTGCATTTTTTCAAAATTATGCCCCTTTTTTGACTTAGCTGTTTTTCTGGTTAAATTCTTTAGATGTAAGCTGGTATCTCAGTATCCACTAATGGGAAAGGATTGAAACTTCACATACTTGTCACTGTCATGATATGACATGCAGTGCGTAGGTTCAATAACTCTACTTAGCATTTTTACAAAATTATGCCCCTTTTTCCACTTAGCAGTTTTTGGTTAAATTCTTATATGTAAGCTGGTATCTCAGTACCCACTAATGGGAATTGATTGAAACTTCACCCACTTGTCCACTGTCATGAGCTGATAAGCACTGTGCAGGTTCCATAACCCTGTTTCCCATTTTTACAAAATTATGCCCCTTTTTCGACTTTTGTATTCTTTCAACTGACAAGGCTGTTGCCAAGTGTTGCTGTCCTCCGACAGCTCTTGTTAAAATTACAATTAATTTGTCAGAAATATTCAGGATGAATGGCAAACTTAAGAAATATGACTATCTATAACAAAAAAAAAACAAGACTTTCTTGAGTATTATTTTTGCAAATATGAGTGGTGAGTAAAAAATAAGGAAAATAGATTCATCTGGAAAATTTCTGGTTTTATAGTACATGTGTTTGAAGCAAAACACAAAAACATCAGTGACTGAAGATTGAAATAAAGATCAGTTATCTTAAATATACTGGTTGGTGTGATAAGCAAAACACTAAATGACGTTTTGTGGCAATATTGTTACGACTCTTCTGTGTAAAAATTTCACAGTTCTGCACTTCAAAACAAATTTCATCTTGTTGCTTTTTTGTTGACACTACAAAAGATATATTTAGTGGAAATGGAGTCTCTTAGACAATTAAAAACAATTTTCATTTAGCAAACGATCAGGGACATCATAAATGCATTAAATATTTACTGACTTTAGCAAGATTTTCAGTAGTCATAAAGTTTGACCAATTTCGATTTTTGTTTTTAATAAATGATATTTATGACAATGTGCTGACATTATGCATTATCTATATGCTGTCTTATAATGTTATCTCACCTGAACAAGTACACATAAGAAGCAAAACAAAAAAACAATTTCTAAATTTGAACACGTCCTTTGAATAGTCATTTTCCTTGGAAAGAGGTAAACTTGCGGTATTGTTGTATATATGGCATGTGACTTCTGCTAATTGTACTTAACTTGTTGAACAATATTATGGTAAATGAAATTAGAAGTTTACTTTACAGGCACCTGTGAAGACAAAAGTTAATCAGGGGTTCTTCAGTCGTATGTCTTCTGCTGTTGAGACTGCTAGAAAAGGACATCACAGAGTAAGTGTTGATGATATGAGCCGCGCCATGGGAAAACCAGCATAGTGACTTTGCGACCAGCATGGATCCAGACCAGCCTGCACATCAGCGCAGTCTGGTCAGGATCCATGCTGTTTGCTAACAGTTTCTCTAATTGCTATAGGCTTTGAAAGCGAAAAGCAGGCTGGTCTGGATCCATGCTGGTAGCAAAGCCACTGTGTTGGTTTTCTCATGGCATGGCTCAATTTTATATGTTATACACATATTATGTATGGCAAGATATACACATAGTCTGTGACAACATAACAACATATACGCATTGTCTATAACAACATACACACATACATGTACATATAGTCTGTAATGACATATACACATGGCTGCAAGGGATGAGGCTATTTTTCCCTAAATGGCTATGTTGAAAACTTTCCCTGCTGAAACCACTGGTGGTTAAGGTCGCTGACTTCAAGTCACTTGCCCCTCATCGATGTTGGTTTGAACCTCACTCAGGTAATTGAATTCTTCATGTGAGGAAGCCATCCAGCTGGCTCACAGAAGGTCGGGGGTTCTACCCTGTTACCCACTTGTGATGAAAAAACGCACAAAGGGGCACCTGGGGTCTTCCTCCAAAGCTGAAAAAGTCACTATATGACTACCATTGTGTTGGTGTGACGTTAAACCCAACAAAATAAATAGAATTCAAAATTGACAGAATTACACCAAACTTGTTCTGTAGCGTCCTTGCAAGGTCCTGTTTGAAATTTATTCAGATAGTTTCATTTGAACCCTGTAGATGTCACTAAATCTAAAATTAGAACAAAATGTGAAGTAACATTTGAAAAAAAAACAACATTTAAACAATTTCACCTCATGAACCACTTGATGGATCTTCATCAAACTTGGTGTTACACAGTTGTTTCCATCATGATTCAGTCAGTGTGTCATACATAATGTTCAAGCTCAAATAGTCAAGGTCAAGTAAGCATCTTAGAACCAATGTGGCCCTCTTGTTCTTAAATTTCTTCTTTTCTGAATCTTCTTTTTGAACTTCACTAAATTTGTTCTGTAGCAGTCTGACATATACCACTCCCCAAGCTTATTCAGATGGTTCCAGGGGCTGCCAAAGCCAAAAATAGAAAAAATATATACACAAATCTTACTTAATGGATGTTCACTAAGCTTGGTCTGTAAAATCTTTGTATTTCTGTTCTCCAACACCTTGTTTGATTTCACAAATGAATTAAATCTTTCAGTTAAAATACAGTTATTACAAAAAAGGATGGAAAATATAATTTTTCTTGAGAAGATAATTACAAGTACAAGTTATTTGTATTTTTTGGTTGTTTTTGCTTTTCAGGACATTGACGAATTCTTTACCAAAAAAAGAGAATGGTGTACAGCTTTCTCAAAAGCTATTAAAGACATGTCAAATGTAAGCTATTATTTTCTCAACATGAATAACATGGAAACTAACTTATTTTAAGGGGGCATAATGGCCAAAATACTGAAGATTTTTCTGGCATGTTATTCATACATTATGACATGTATGGTTTTTTAGCTCGACTATACGAAGTATGGAGAGCTATCCTACTCGACCCGGCGTCGGCGTCCTTCCACGTCCGCACTTTGGTTAAAGTTTTGATGCACTTTCTCTTTATTAACCAGGTTTTCAACGAAAACCTGAGTTATTAGATTGGGGTATGTCGTTGGTCGGGGGGGGCGGGCCGGCGGCGGCGTCAAACTGGTGTTTCCGGTCAATAACTTTTGTTTTGGTAAAGATATTTGAATAAAACTTGGTATGTATGTAGCTTATATCAAGACAAAGGCTGGGATTGATTTTGGGGTTTCTGGGGTCAAGGTCAAGGTCACTGTTACTTAAAATAGAAAAAGGGTTTCCGGTCAATAACTTAACTTAGGAATGAGCTATCATGATGAAACTTGGTGTATAGAAAACTTATATAAAGTTGTAGCTTGGGATTGATTTTGGGGATTCTGGGATCAAGGTCAAGGTCATTGTTACTAAAGTTAGGGTTAGGGTTAGGGTTAAGAGTTAGGGTTTAGGGTTTAGGGTTAGGGTTAGGGTTGTGCTTTAAAGTGGTGCACTGTGATTCAGTATACTTTTTTATTCTTATGAAAAGTGTTGAAAACCTGGTTTCGTGGCATTGCCTCGTTTCTTGTCTTTGTTATTACTTAATGGATTTCCTTCAAACTTAAAATAGTTGTTCCTCATTATCACCCACATCATATGGCACAAGGGTCATAACTCTGGCTCCAATATTTCATGAATTATTCCCCCTTTTTACTTAGAATTTCTGGCTAAAGTTTTGATGCACTTCCACTCTATCTCAATTATTCCTAAATGGATTTGATTCAAACTTAAACTAGTTGTTCCACATCATCTCCCACATCATATGACACAAGGCTCATAACTCTGGTACCAATATTTCATGAATTATCCCCCCTTTTTACTTAGAATTTCAAGTTAAAGTTTCGATGCACTTCCACTCTATCTCAGTAATTCCTAAATGGATTTGATTCAAACTTAAAATAGTTGTTCCAACTTATCACCCACATCATATGACACAAGGTGCATAACTCTGGCACCAATTTTTCATGAATTATGCCCACTTTTACTTAGAATTTATGGTTAATTTTCATGCATTTTCACTATATCTCAGTTATTACGAAATGCATTTGTTTCAAACTTGAAGTAGTTGTTCCACATCATCACCCACATCATATGACACAAGATGCATAACTCTTGCACCAATATTTTATGAATTATGCCTCCTTTTTGCTTAGAATTATACTTATATAGTGTTTTGATACACTTTATCTTTACCTCTCTTATTACTTAATATTTTTGACACAGACTCAAGCTGTTGTGCAGTATCTTCATCCATCTTTGGAGTCATTAAACACTCCAATGACAGCTCCAGTTTCCTCAGATGTGCCCAGTTTCACTATCCAGCATCGAAATAGTCAAGTTCGCTGTCTCCTGTGACTGCTCTTGTTTTTTTGGTTATTTTGTTTTTTGTTGTTTAACGACTATACATGATGTATAGATTTTTACAGTATATGAAAATTGATGTAGATGAAAATGTTCCAATCTCTGTTTTAAATCCTTTTCATTTGTCTACAGCTATAAACACCAGTAATTGTGTCAGTGTGATGTAAGATTGAATAAACTAAACCTTTTAATAGTTTACTGGAAATATTTGCCTTATTAATAAAGATAAATTCTGTGACTTCAAGTAAATATCTTCATGACATGCAAATGGCCTGAACATGAAATACTTTCAAAAAGTTTTGGACTTTCACTATATCTTCAACCACTTCTGATGTACACAGCAGAAGATTTTCCTTCAAAAGCTAGATATAGGGCAGAACTATACCTTATCTAAGAGCTTAATATTGTTTTAATTTCTATAGTAAATTTACTGATTTTTGAGTAGCTTCTGTGCATTTGGATTGCTGTTATAATTTGATCTGTTGTCCCTTGTTACTTAACCCTTAGCCTGCTGGTGGCAAGTGATTCTGCCTTTGCGACCAGTGCAGACCAAGATCAGCCTGCACATCCGTGCAGTCTGATCATGGCCTGCACTGTTCACTATTCAGTCAGTAAATTTTTAGTAAACACCCCTTCAAATGATAAATGGTACTGCCCATATTGGAAGATTGACCAGTCCATTATAGAAATTTAGCATGGAAAGGGTTGACTACAAGAAGAACATGTAATAGCCCACCCTGTTAGCTAAATAAGGAGAGCACAGACGTATGTTCTCTGTGATGATTAGATAAAAGACATCGTGTCTGAAATCATTCGTACTCCACCTCTCATTCATGTAGAGAAGTTGGCAGTTACTTGGGGAGAACAGGGTTGTACTGGTCCAGAATCCAGGAACACTGGTTAGGTTAAATGCCCGCCGTTACATAACTGAAATACTGTTGAAAAACAGGGTTAAACTTGAAAAAAACAACAACAAGAAGTTAGCCTTCCTACCCTTGCATTGCTGTACCAGCATGCACATTGTTTGGCAGGTGTCTGGATTGCGGGAGTATGTATTTTCCATATTGCCTTGTGTTAATGCAGCCATTGTAAATCTCTTTGCTTGTAATTTTTGCAACACATCAAAATTTTGAAATTGACCCTCGGGAAGATTATGTGTATGTAAGGCTAGTAAAATTTGAAGAATATGAGATGTAACAATATGATAAGTACTTCAAATGTAGTTTTATTTAACATTGATGATATTTGTAATGACTTTGTCAAATAAAATTGCATTGGCATGGTTGCCCAGTAATAGACCTTCAATTTGTGGTATTGGCCCTTGGTCCAACGTCTTAAGGCCAATACAGACTTCAGAGGAATAACAGGGACATTATGAAAACATACGTTTATTAACATTATATTGTTTAATACATTAAGCAGATCTGTTGTCTGTATGTATAGTTGGCAGAAGATAGTTATTTGGGCCGCATCATGAGAAAACCAACATAGTGCATTTGCGACCAGCGTGGATCCAGACCAGCCTGCGCATCCGCGCAGTCTCGTCAGGATCCATACTGTTTGCTTTCAAACCTTATTGCAATTAGAGGAACTGTTAGCGAACAGTATGGATCCTGATGAGACTGCGCGTATGCGCAGGCTGGTCTGGATCCATGCTGGTCGCAAATGCACTATGTTGGTTTTCTCATGGTGCGGCTCATTTCAAGATTTTATTGTAGGATTTCAACAGAATGGTGAATGCTCAACACAGTAAGTTGCATTTTACACACACAGTTTATTCAGAATGGTCTCATTTGTATTTTATAAGTAGAATATAGACTGCTATTATATGACTGCTTATATAAATTAGTGTTGCAGGAATAACTCTCAGAATTGACAAATTGTCTTTATAACTGAAATTATATATGAACAAAACCAAACAAAAGAACCATAAAATTAAATGTTGATTTGTTTACAGGACTAGGGACCAGCTATGCTCATACGTCAACAACTTTACAACTTGGTGGTGTCAACAGAGATCTAACAAGTCTTACCATAAACAGGTATTATATATACATGTAACATTTGAAATATTTTTTATTAGCTTGTCTGATTCTGAAACTTGGTACAATTGTTAGATCAGTATCATCATAAGACTCTTGCCTGCATTTGTCAAAAATATGGCCCAGGTCTTTTGTACTTGGAAAAACTGAATTTCTTCATTAGAGTTTTTATTATGTCCACCTTCTTGAATACTACATCAAATGATGAGTATATTGGCCAAGAACCATCACTCTTACTTTCATTTTGTCAGGGTTATGGCCCTTTTTTTGCTTTAAGAAAGTTTTTGTTAAAGTCCAGTATAGCTTTGAACTTTGCAAACTTGTTTATCATTATTAGGTTAGTATGTAGGCCAAGAAGCATAACTCTGACATGCATTCTGTCAGAATCATGGCCCTTTATATACCGGTGTAACAGCCCAGTTTTTCTCCCAGTCAGTTTTTTTCCTGGGGAAAAAAACAACCAGTTGATTTCCCCTCTCCCCTCCCTGGTTGGTTTTCCCCCCCTAGTTTTTGTGCATAAACAAGGTAGAAAAAACTGACTATTTGGTTCTAGTGTGCATGTACAATGTATCTACATGTCTGAATGATACACTGTGCATGAAGGGGGAAGAAACTGACTGGTTGGTTCTTTCCCCCCTAGTATGTATGTGTGAATAATAGACGATGAAGGGGGAAGAAACTGACTGGTTGGTTCTTTCCCCTAGTATGTATGTGTCTGCATGTGTGAATAATGGTGAATAAAAGATGAAGGGGGAAGAAACTGACTGGTTGGTTCTTCCCCCCTAGTATGTATGTGTGAATAACAGGCAGTGAAGGGGGAAGAAACTGACTGATTGGTTCTTTCCCCTCTAGTATGTATGTGTGAATAATAGGCAGTGAAGGGGGAAGAAACTGACTGATTGGGTTTTTCCCCCTTCACCGTGTATTATTCAGACATACAGATATACACATACCGGGGCGGGGGGGGTGGGGCGGGGGGGATAGAGAAAGCAGCTAGTCAGTTTCTTCCCCATTTACTGTGTATTACTCATACATGCAGATACATAAAAGGGGTGAAAGAATCAACTAGTCAGTTTCTTCCCCCTTCACTGTGTATTAGTACTTACAAAATTGGAATTTCTTGATTGAAAGTTTTATCTAGGTCCACCTTTCTAGCTATAGCTTTGAAACCCTGTAAACTTATTCATTATCATTAGATTAGAAAGAAGGGCAAGAACTATATCTGTTGCATTTTGATAGAATTTTGTCCTTTAAAGTTAGTGAACTTAGAAAACTGGTATTTCTTTGTAATTCTTTGTTTAGGTTCTCTTTTCTTGAATACTATATAGCTTTAAAGTTTCAATTTTTTCCGCATCAATAGTTGAATAAGAAGGTCATGAACTACCACTGTCTTTATGCCAAGCACTTACAGACTTATGTCTGACCACCACGGACAATTTTCTTGTTACTATATCTCAATAACAATGCAGCCGTTCTGATTTTCTTAGAGCATATCATGTGCTTTGTGATCGGTTTTCATAACATTTCTTATTCAGATTTTAATCAAGTGATCTTTAATAAAAACTGATTGTTACTTGTCATGTGACAGCTTCAAACAGTATCAGCAATATAACACCATCCCCCATGGCCACTTTTAAACCCCCACATTAAACTCACCCCCTCCATCCCCACCATCCAACAACTATATATAGGGATATAGTTTTGGCGTTGTCCGTCCGGAGCCATATCTAGGAAGTGGTTGGGAATATTTATATAAAACTTTATATACATGTTCCCCCACTATGAGTTTGTGAGGCCCGTCAAGTTTCTGTCAGATTGCCCAAGAGTTATGGCCCTTAGAAGTTTCTAGTGTTAACTATATAGGGTACTATAAACATGTCAATTTCTGCATCATAACTTAGGATATATTTGACCTTGAACTATGAAACTTAACCAGAATTTAGAGCATCATAAAGTGGTTGTGCACACACAATTTCGTTCGGATTTCTTTTGTAACTTCAGAGTTATTGCCCTTTAATTGTATAAAAATCCACATATTTGTACATAACAAACTTACCATTTGGTAGAATTTTATTAAATTTCTTTCATTCTTATCCATGAACATGTATTATAAACATGTGAACACACCTGGTCACCCACTTGCCTTGGTCACACACCCTCCCAAACCCCCCCCCCCCAATCTCACTCCTCCACCCATCCATGCCTACCACAGATTATGCATCCTCTGCCCCCCCCCCCCCCTCTCTCACCCATTTTTTTTTTTTTAAATTTTCCATCAATATTTATAATCAACATGTGAATTTTTGTTTCTTCAACCGTTCAACCTCCCCCCCCCCCACACTAAAAAAATATAAACATATATTTATATATATATATATATATTTCCATTCCGTTTTTTTTTTTAATGTTTAAACCTTCAGCATGTTAAGTTGTAACTGCACCAACCTTGCCCCCAGCCATGTGCAAGATATCTTACTTGATTGTATTCTCTTAAGGACATCTGTTCTTTTAAGTTCAAATGTACATGTTAAACGGCAACGCTTGGTGCCAAACCACTCAAAGACAATATTTAGTTCCAGTTAAACTTCAAGCTCACATTTCAATTAACTGCATTTAATTTTAAAAGCTAAGCTTATTACAGTAAACATATTCTATTCAAAATAAATTCTTTAGTCAGGATCAAAGTATCATACATTTATTATGTACTCTTTAATTAAACATTTGTTTTCTGTTGATTTTGACTAATGAAACTATTTGCTTCTTAGTAACATCCTTAACTTTTTGCCGGATATATTTTTTTGCCATTCCTCACCACACACCAATTCATCGAATTTGCTTGTTTGTTTTTAGTTTGTTGACTTTCTTGATATTTTCTCTTAGTATCACATCATTCTACCACTCTGCTCCATACGATATACACACATTACCCACTCCTATTTATTGAGTAGAGACTTTAAAAATCTGTCCAAAAGCACTGGTCCTATTTCAAAATAATTTCACGGATAGTTCCTTGCATGAATCTCTATCAGAACTGTTCAACCAAGTTGTGAAACTCAGGTGAGCATTCTAAGGCTGCATGGCCCTCTTGTTATGAATTGCAAGCATGTTTCAGATCTTAATATATGTGATCTTATATATATTCAGTTGTTTGTAACTTCAAACTTTACTTTGTTAGGTACCTGACAACATTATCAGATGCCACTGAAAATACAAAGGTATGACATTTTCTTTTATGATCATGTGAATAAAATTATCAGGTGCTAATCTAACCAGTGTTGCTGAGATTTGAACCTCTTACCTCCTGAATGCAAGTCTTGCAACCTTCTAATGACCTAATGGGTTGAGCAAACACAAGATTGACAACTTTCTCAGATGGACAAGAGATCAAGGGCATGATTTTCCGGCTGACACCATGTCATTGGTTAAAACATCTTTGATGTTGGATTGAATCTTAAACCTCATGCTTAATAGTCTTGCACCCATGGCTAACCATGCAAATATAATGATCAGACATGAATTTGAAAAATTACCATTTGATTTGATGAAACAATTAATGCTGAAATGCAGCAATTTGCCTTCAAACTAAAGTCAGAGCAGTTACTACGATTTATTATAAACCTAATATATAAATTCTGTCAAAAAACATCTTGTATTTCACAAGTAAATAGGAATAGGCAGAAAAATATCTGTATTGTCCCTTATGTATTGTATGTTGCCGGACTACTTTCATTTAATATGTATGACCTGACACTGTTCTACATAGCACATACAAAAACTACACAGTTTAAATAACATTCAATTTGATAAACTTTGAAGATTTTGTTCGATAGGTATGTTAGCAAAAGGGTCATCATAACAAAAGCTTGCCTGCCTTATGTGATCTGTCTTAGCAAAATCCACAGAATTTCAGATCTAGCTAATATTATTATAACACTATTATATTGATAGATAGCTTGATATATGTATCTGTTTTAAACATAGAAATGTTACTAAATATACACATGTTAAACATGTATTGTCTGTAAATGTCGAAGACTTTGCACTAATCATTTTGGATATTTGTTATGTTTGTGTTTCAGCATGGGTTAGAGGTGTTGTGTAGAAATGATGAAAAAACACTGGGATTTCAACTAGATCTTTATGCCAGATATGCTGATTCTATAAGGGTATGACATTTAAAATACTGTGTATGCCTCTTTCTCGTAATTCCGAGCCTTCTCATTGATCCGAGCCTTCGGAAAATTTGCACTTGCAGCTATTTCCTGTTTCTAAATTTTATGTATGTTGTAAAAAATCATATGACAGATAAACAAAAGTAAAAATAAAACAGAATTACTTGCATTAAAATAGAAATATACACAACAGAAAATTTTGGCACAGAATTTGCTTATCTAAAATCATTGGGGTAATATATAACCTTCATACAGAAAACAAAAAGCACTTATTTTAAAACTTTTTTGTCCGCTAACACGATAATATATCTGTTCTTAATTTTAACAAAGAACTTTTTCAAAAAAGCCTTAATTTTTCAGAGCTAGTACAAATGATTGCAAGACTGGGTTTTAAGGAGAAAGAATTTGGCTGTTTCAGAGGGTTAGGGTCATCATGTGAAAGCCTAGATTATTCATTTACAAAAATCCTTAGAATTTTTCTTCATGGGGATTTTATAAGTTTAGATGTTGGAGTACCAAACTATAGCAAAAACTCTTTTGAAACTTAAATCTTCTACTGACCAGCACTGAAAAACCGGCTTAGGGGCTCGGAATAACGAGAAAAGGGCATATAGGACTTTCAAATAAAATATAAAAAATATGGGTAGTGTGAGCTATAATATATCAGTTTTCAATAGTATTTCAGTTTAGTTAGGGAAGTTATGTTACATTGTATAATATACAAACAATGTAAGCATTATTTACTTTATAGATCTTGTCATTTAGGTGGAATTATGGTTAAATATTCTATTCTTACAAACAATTATAGAAATGTTATAGTGATTTTCAACTTTTAATGACATGCATAATAGGATTAAGCTGGTCGCAAATGCACATGTTGGTTTTCTCATGGCACGGCTCAGACTGATATATATTATAGAGCATTTTGAAACACAAAGAAAAGTGACAAAATTCCTGAAATTGGAAAGCATAATTATACCCCCACCAAACATGTTTGGGGGGCTATATAGGAGTCAGTTTTGTCCTGTCCCGTCGCATCCCATCCCGTCCCGAAATCTATTATCTCAGTTACTACTACATGGATTTGATTCAGACTTAAAATAGATGTATCACCTTATCATCAACATCATGTGATTTTTCTGTTGTAACATGTGTCAGTATTTGTATTCATTTTTAGTGTATCTCTCATATAAGAGATTTTTATATTTACCTATCCCACATCCTGGGCACATATACAAGTATTACTTATATGTGCCAAGGAAGAAGCCCAGGATGAAGTACTGTACACGTCCGCCTAGCTCAGTAGGTAGAGCGTTGGTCTACGGATCGCGGGGTCATGAGTTCGATCCTCGGGCGGGCCGTATGTTCTCCTAGACTATTTGATAAATGACATTGTGTCTGCAATCATTAGTCCTCCACCTGTGATAATTCATGTGGGGAAGTTGGCAGTTACTTATGGAGAACAGGTTTGTACTGGTACAGAATCCAGGAACACTGGTTAGGTTAACTGCCCGCCGTTACATGACTGAAATACTGTTGAAAAACGGCGTTAAACCCAACACAAACAAACAAACAGGATGAAGTACTCTAAAGTCGAGTAAAATTTTGTTTTAAGTATAAAGTTTTTTTTTTACGTTTTATATTATTCTAAGTATTTTAAAAAAAATGTATGGTTGATAGTTGTCATTCTTCTGTGACAAGACCGTATGGTGGGGGTGTAAGTCACTCCTGTGACAGTTCTAGTTATATTAAAGGTACAGTTATTCTAAAATTCTTTTATTAAAGCAGTAGCAGGCATTTTGGGCACTGTGACTTCATCTTTCTTTACTTATATTAGCACTGTTGTGGCTGAAGTTTACTTTTATATATTCAGGACATGCTGTTTAGAAGAACATGTTTACTGGTAGACTATGAAGATGCTAACAAAGCCTTAGACAAAGCCAAACCAGCTAAAAGAAAAGCCGTAAGATGAAAATAGTTTTTTCTATGCAAAATTGATGATCTTTTGATATTTCTAGTAATGGCTTTTATCATATACCTATAAACGGGCTCCATTTTTCTCGAGGAAATTAGCTTCTGACAAGTAGAGTTATAGTATTCTTTTATTCCGTTCTATATAATTTATCTCTTTGATAATCCAATTCATATAAATTCTTAGTATATTTATTATTTTCTAAAGTTTCCGAAGTATTTCTTGCCTAAAATCTTAAAATATCAGTTTTGACTGTCTGGTGCCTAAAACAAAACTCAAATTCTAACTGACTTCATCTTTCAACTTTCCCTCCAAACTCTGCAACATTTTCATTCATGCCCACTTCATACTTCAACCAATCACATCAAACATAACTCATACTTCAACCAATCATATCACACATGCATACATTAAAACCTGACCAGTACTTGTCTACTCCAGTGGCTTATTACTTTCTGATACTAATTAAATTATTACCATATCAAATTCTGTCTGGAATATCTTTTGAAGTAGTAGACCAAATCAAATGCACATATGTTTAGCTATAATTATTTCTAGATAAGTAATAAACGATAGAAAGGTAAGGGCACTCTGACGAAATAATGACTTAATGTTATTTTAATGATTTTCATTTATTAATAAAAATGTATCTGAAATATAGAATAAAAATATATCTAAAATATAGAATGAAAATATATCTCAAATATAGAACTGGTCACATACCTATATAAATTCTTAAAAAATTTGGCTTGTATTTTACAAGTTAATATGAACAGGCAGAAAAAATCTGTATTTTACCTTTTGTATTGTATGTTGCCACACTACTTTCAATTAAAATGCATGATCTGACACAGTTCTATAAATAGCTACTATTTTAACATCATTAAACATTGAAGATGTAATAAAAGGGTCATTATAACAGCAGCTAGATTTGGAATTTTGTATTTGTTTCTCGTGAATTCTGCAGGGTCAGATCACACTATGCACTTGCACGCCTTATGAGATCCAATCTGGCAAAATCCAGTCGAGCTGAATACAGCATCCCAGACCGAGCTACTATTGTATTTTAAGAGTAATCAAGGAAAATCATGGAAAAGGTGAATCAAACAGAACAGTTATTACCATGCCAGGTTGTTACACAGAACCTATAAAAGTTCCAGTAAATATGAACTCGGATATTTTATATGTTTTCCAGGCAGAAGAGGCTAAGCACGCTGCAGAAACAAAATATGAAATGTGTTGTGATAATGCAAGAAGAGAAGTAAGTAAGACCCAGAATTAGCTGCTATCATGTATAAAAATGTATTTGATTTTAAAATGTCGGAATATGAAATATATTCTTTGTCTTGTTCAATCCTGTTTTCCTATTAAGTATTTACTGAAGGTTTGTGTACTGTCAGTAACATAGATAAAAGTATTACTGACCCATTTTAATTGAGCATTTTAATTCCTCTTAAGCACAAAAACAGTTTCCTAACCAGATAATTATGCATAGTCTCTTTATTGATAGCTGCTGTATTTGTTACAAAGCTGATAGAATTTTGAATAACTGTTTGTCTGGTTTATTGAACTCTTACGTTTGTTGTTAGCTCACCTGCTCAGGTAAGTTTTTGTGATCGCTCGATGTCCGGCCTCTGTCTGTCTGTCTGTCTGTCAACATTTTGCTTGTGTATGCGATACAGGCTGTATTTTTCAATTGATCTTACGGAATTTTGTGAGAATAATTACCTTGATGAAATCTAGGCCAAGGTCGAAAATGGGTCATCTGGGATAAAAAAACTAGGTCACTAGGCCAAATCAAAGAAAACCCTTGCATATGCGATAGAGGCTGTATTTTTCAATTGATCTTCCTTAATTTTGAACAGAATGATAACCTTGATGAAATCTAGGCAAAGTTCGAAAATGGGTCATCTTGGATCAAAAACTAGGTCACTAGATTAAATCAAAGAAAAACCTTGTGTATGGGATAGAGGTTGTATTTTTCAGCAGTTACTGATCTTCATGAAATTTTGTCAGAATGATTGTCTTGTTGAAACCTAGGCCAAATTTGAAAATCGGTCATGTGGGGTCAAAAACTAGGTCACTAGGTCAAATCAAAGAAAAACCTTGTGTATGCGATAGAAGCTGTCTTTTTCAATTGATCTTCATAAATTTTGGTCAGAATGAGCCTTGATGAATTCTAGGTCAAGTTCAAATATGGATCATCTTGTGTATAAAAAACTAGGTCACTTGGTCAAATCAAAGAAAAACCTTGTGTATGCAATAGGGGCTGCATTTTACACCAGATCTTCATGAAATTTGATCAGAATGTTTGTCTGGATAAAGTTTAGGAGGATTTTGAATATCGGTCATCTATGTTCAAAAACTAGGTCACCAGGTAAGATTTAAGAAAAACCTTGTGTACGCAATAGGGGCTGCATTTTACACTAGATATTCATAAAATTTAGTCAGAATGATTGCCTAAGTGAAATCTAGGTCAAGTTAGAATATGGGTCATCTGGGATAAAAAAGTAGGTCACTAGGTCAAATCAAAGAAAAACCTTGTGTATGCAATAGAGACTGTGTTTTTCAATTGATCTTCATGAAATTTGATCAAATTGATTGCTTTCATGAAATTAAGGTCAAGTTTGAATATCGGTCATCTGGGATCAAAAACTAGGTGGTTAGGACAAATCAAAGAAAAACGCTTTGTATGTGATAGAGGCTGTATTTTTCAATTGAGGTTGATAAAGTTTGGTCAGAATTATTGCCTTGATCAAATCTAGGTCAAGTTCGAATGTAGGTCATCTTGGCACAAAAACTAGGTCACTAGGTCAAATTGAAGAAAAAACTTGTTTACACATAAGGGACCACATTTTTTGTCCAACCTTAATGAAAATTGGTCAGAATATTTGTTTCCATCAAACCACTAGATCAAACATATTTACCCTGTTATGGTGTGTTTCTCAGGTGAGCGACCTAGGGCCATCTTGGCCCTCTTGTTTTTTTATGATTTTGGTTTAGTGCTGTTTTTCAACTGTTTGTCTGTTAAGCTATGGCGGTCAGTTAACCTAGCGATTGTTTTTGGATTTTGAAAAAAAAACACCTTGACTTGTACCCTGCTAGTAACCAACAATTTCCACTTGTGAATTAGAGATCGAGATAGGATTACTTCAGACATACTGTCTTCTGTCAAGTTGTCCCATAGAAAATCTACATTGCTTGGGGATCAGTCTTGGTTTGTCTTTGATTGGTCAATGCACAGTCATTTTATTAACAAAGTGTTGGACTTATGTAATGACCGTCGCATTTATCACTTAAGTAGTGAATGAAGTTCTTATTTTTATTTTCAGCTGAAGATGTTTCTCCAAGCAAGAATGTTAGCCTATCAGGATGGACTTGTTGCCTTTGCAGAGTCTCAGATAAAGACGGCACGTGACACATATACTTTACTAGCCAAAACAATGACTATGTTAAAACAAACAGAGGAATAATGCCTCAATTAAACTTATATAAATTACTTAAATTGTGCAATTGGCTTCTAGTCAAAACATCCCTAGATGGATAATGATAAAACAGTGATGGTTGAACAGAAAACTGCCTTAAAACCAAAATCCAATCATTTATGTCTTGAGAAATGTACTGGAGTTCATGTCTGGTTTAATCCAGAAATTTTATCACCACAAAACACTAAACTTCCCATTTGAATCTATCAGTTTATGTCCTGGCGAAAATGCTGTTTGGGTTGAAATTGTTATTTTCATGTCATAGGAATTAAATGATTTCACAGTACGTAGTCATGGATTATTTAAATGTTTGCTGGGATATTGCTGTTTCCGTATGGTTAAATGATAGACTTCAGTCATGATATATTGTAATAGGTACATAAATAATAGTATTTTGCCACTTAATCTGTCTACTAATCATGATTAATGGTCCATGACATAATCGTCAACAAAATTTTCATCACTGGCAAGTTTTAACATTGTAATATTGCCACAAAAATAAATTGAGGAAAATCATGACCCTTAACCTGAGTCTGCCATACTTGGCACTACCTACGGGTGTCTTCTTATAGTTAATGGAAGTTGTAAATCTTCTCTCTGCAGAAATTATTTTTGTTATATGTTTAATTCATTCATGATTTTCTTGTGTATTATTCACCTAGCGATGTTCTGGAAAGAAAGCCTTGTTTCATCTTTTAACATTCCAGTCACCTTTCTGTCATACATTATACAGAATTTATACAAACTATTTTATCCTTTTATTTGATATACATTTATACACAAATTACCCATTTATTCTTGCACCTTTAAAAATGCTAAAATCAGTTGTTACTGCAGTTGATTCCGAGCTTACTTTAGACTTTCTGCCTTTTATGATTGATACACAGATAAAGAATTTTGAAGTATTTTAGTTGGTTTGCAGATTAATTATTTTCATTCTTATATTACCCAGTTTGTTTTCCTGTAAAACAGAGGAGACTGGAAGTGTGATAATTATTCTGCGATAAAATCACTGTTTGTACATTACTGTTACGCTGTCAAAATGGCGAGCTGAAAATAAATGTAACATAAAACATGAACCATAAGAAATTTGGTGGAAGTGTTCAAGGATGTAGGTTGTAATTCTTGATATTCACAGTTGTTTTAGGATCTTACTAATATATCTTGGAGATCTTCTCTGGAATAAAACAATGGTTGTTCAGATTTGTATTGTTATTACATGTACATACTCATTTCTGTTATCTGTTACATGTAAGTTACAATGGTACCGAAAACGTCAATACTTTTCCATACACTCAACGCCTGAATTTCATTTGGGTGCATGACATATTTCGATGTGTCGTTGTATTAATTCTTTATTTAGTTCAGTATTGTCTATCTTATTCAGGCTATTGTCAGCAGAACAAATTCATAATTTTTACATTACATTTGTACGTGTAGATGCGTATGTAATAAAAAGGTTATTATCTTTGCATCGGGAAATATGCACTCATTCTTTAGTGGAAGAATATTGTGCTCCTAAAGTCACGCAGTATTTCCGCTGCAGAACTTGTGCATATTTCCCGATACAAAGCTAATAACCTATAATTATATAACTCAAGCTGTGCCCTTGTTTTATAACTATTGTTTGTGAACTCCAAAGAATTACTTTATCAATTTCACTGTTTTGGATATATTATTGCTTGATTAATCACTGTTATTGTGACTTAATGTGTAGGAACTGTAGAATGTTACTTGTTACAGTTCAGTGCCAAAATATCAAACAAAGAAAATTCTAAGTTAATTCTTAAAACTTAGATTTTAAAAAATGTTAAGAACCTTCTACTGACCAGTGGACTGAATTCAGCTCAAAGGTTAACCCTTAGCCTGCTGGTGGCAAGTGATTCTGCCTTTGCGACCAGTGCAGACCAAGATCAGCCTGCACATCAATGAACTCATTTATTCAAAATTTCCTGCCATCTCAAAGACATATTCAAGTCCTGTCCCAAAAACATGTGCACAAAATGTCATTTTGAGTACAATTTCAGTTATCTTGAAGTAAAATGCTTGATCCCTTTGAATTTGAGATACCGACTTTCAACTGTATTTTGATACTGACCAGAAACAAGTTAGCTATCTCAGAAAATGTTTTTGTTTTTTTTATCTTGTTCAAGACTTCCATCAAATCTTCTATTAAAAAGTTCATTCTAGTTCATTTTCTTTTAAAATGTGTTTTTCTTTTTAATGTATACATTGTAATTTTTTTTTTTAGTCTGGTCACCTTCATAAATTTTATGCTCATTTGTCTCAGAAATCATGTCGTATTTTATGTTTTATACCGGTATTATTGTTCAGGTACATTGTAGCAAGTAAGACCTAGTGTATACAACAGCCAGTTAATTTTACAAAACTTATTAGTGACAACATCAATACCTCTGCAAATATTTCACCCTGAAGTTACAATGCTTTGTTTAGTTTTTCATCATTAGCTTAATGTTTCTTGTAAGTAAGATTTTAGTTACTTGCAGACAAAATTTTTATACAGTGTCTCATTTATGGTGCTGCTCCTTGACCTTTGGGGTAGTTTGGTGGCACCTAAAACTACTTGTAGGTCACAAGTTTTATCTCTGATCAAAAATTATTTTTCTCTTAAGACAGTTTGACAAAAGATGTCATGTCTGAAATTATTCAACCTCCTACATGTGAAAGGATCTTGTGAGCTGCAGGTTATTCTTGTGTGAAACACTGTAAAAGCAGAAATTTTTACGAGGGTTAAATTTCGCTATATTCGCAAGGCCCTACATATCGCAAAAATTAATCCTCTCATAAATATTCACCATTAGTATAAATCAAATTCAAGTAGGATACCATTTTTACAAATTCGCGAAAATATCGAACCTCGCGAACATACTCAAAATTTCATATTCACAAAATTTTGGTGCAGCGAAAATATGTGCTTTTACAGTATAACCAGCATGCACAGTAGAAATATAACTTACGAAAGGCAATGAATCCAACAAAATATATTTAAACAATGGTTGTTATGATAACCTTAATTTCCGGGGTGTTCTTGGATAGTTCTACAAGATTTTTAGCTCACCTGAGCACGAAGTGCTCAAGGTGAGCTTTTGTGATCGCCCTGTGTCCGTTGTCGGTCCGTCCGTCGTCAACAATTTGACTGTTAACACTCTAGAGGTCACAATTTTGGCCCAATCTTTATGAAACTTGGTCAGAATATTACCCTCAATAAAATCTTGGACGAGTTTTATATTTGGTCACCAGGTCAAATCAAAGGAAAAGCTTGTTAATACTCTAGAGGTCACAATTTTGGCACAATCTTAATGAAACTTGGTCAGAATGTTACCCTCAATAAAATCTTGGTCGATTTCGATACTGGGTTATCTAGGGTCAAAAACTAGGTCACCAGGTCAAATCAAAGGAAAAGCTTGTTAACACTGTAGAAGCCACATTTATGATTATATCTTCATGAAACTTGGTCAGAATGTTAATCTTGATGATTTTAAGGTCCAGTTTTAATCTGGGTCAGGTAGGATCAAAAACTAGGTCACCAGGTCAAATCAGAGGAAAAGCTTGTTAACACTCTAGAGGTCACATTTATGACCATGTCTTTATGAAACTTGGTCAGAATGTTAATCTTGATGATCTTTAGGTCAAGTTCAAATCTGGGTCAGGTGGGGTCAAAAACTAGGTCACTAGGGCAAATCAAAGGAAAAGCTTGTTAACACTCTAGGCCACATTTATGACTGTATCTTCATGAAACTTGGTCAGAATGTTAATCTTGATGATTTTTAGGTCAAGTTCAAATCTGGGTCAGGTGGGGTCAAAAACTAGGTCACTAGGGCAAATCAATGGAAAAGCTTGTTAACACTCTAGGCCACATTTATGACCATATCTTAATGAAACTTGGTCAGAATGTTAATCTTGATGATCTTTCGGCCAATAGGTCAGGTGAGCGATACAGTGCCTTCATGGCCCTCTTGTTAATTTTGCCGGAATACTCCTGCAGGTAGTTGAAAGCTCGAACGCCAGTATTTTGAAAAGTTTCGTTCAACCATTTTCCTAAATATTTTGAAACTTTTTTCTTGTTAATGCAGGTTATAGCTAGGGTGGATGATTCTTATGTAAAGATAAAACTTTTCTGCAAGAAACACAAGAAATTATACTACTCAATTTACTTATTGTATACATTTTATTTTTCAGTCAATTTCAGGAAATCTGCAGTGTTGTTATTTCTGATAAAAGTTGTGAACAAGAGGAAAACTGATACATTAATGATTATGTATAAACAAATTTTTTAATGGTGCTTGTATATTATATGGCAAATATATATAAATATACAGTAAGTTATTTTCCAGGTTAGCCAAAACATGTTATCCTCATATAGATATACTATATATTTAGAATGTTGTACACTGAAATCTAATGACAGACCTTTTAAAATCAATTTTAACTAAAAGCATTTAAATAGAAATTTAGGAATTGCATGTAGCGTTCACTTGAAAATAAATATATACAGTATCCTAAGCCTGTAGTCACCAAAGCATGAAATTCACATTTTAGATTTTAAAAATGTCACTTTTTAAGTTTTCATTCTGGTGGAACTTGATGGAATAATTTTTTTTCTTCTGCAAACATTTCTTTGAACCTGAATTATTGACCAGCAAATGCTGTAAACTGGTCATTTTGCCAAAAAATGCGCCATTACCAAAATGAGTTATGTATTTATGGCATTCATCAGATTATGTGCAATATTTTTTGGCTCTACCGAGGTATGTGACCCATACTGACAGTTGGCCATTTCCATTAGATTCCAAATCTGCTTATGCTATTTCAGCATTCTCCAGATGGTACAAGGTCATGTGCTCGTATAATCCACTTTTTAAATGACTAAGAAGTCTTATACCAGAGTATGTAATCGAACAGAGATTGCCAGTCATTACCTTAACACCTTAGTTAAGGTAGTGGATAACCTTCCCTTAACACTTTAGTTAAGGTAGTGGATAACCTTCCCTTAACACTTTAGTTAAGGTAGTAGGTAACCTTCCTTTAGCACTCAAGGTAGTGGACAACCTTCCGTTAACACTTCATTTAAGGTATTGGACCTATAATGGCAATTGGTGATTTCTGTTCAATTAGTGTTTTCTGTATATGATTTCGGCATGCTCTGGTTCTTTCGGAAATCAATGCTCATACAAGTGCCAAAATAACAAATATGAATTTCCATTAAATTATGTATTCTCTGTATATGGTTGCGGCATTCTGTGGCTGTTACAGATACCATTGCTTATACGGGTTACATTTACAGCCAAAGAATGCTGAAATAACAGAGGAGAATACGAAAGTTCACCAAAATGACCAGTGTGTCATTACGGGTCCGCTACCTAAATGACAGGTTAAATATTTAGTAACTATGCTGTTTATATGTATACAAAATGTATACGTATATAGTGGACATTTTTTTTAGATTAAATTAGTATTTATACATTTTTATCAGATATATTATTATTGATTTATATATTGTTGATTATAAGTAAACAATAAACTGTTAATTATTTTTGTTCTTTATTTCTTCTTTCTTGCACTGTGTTTTTTTTATACACCCAAAGGGACGTATTATGTTATACCCCCGGTGTCCATCAGTCCGTTAGCAATTTCGGGTCCATTCTGTAACTCTTGAACCCTTTGAAGGATTTCAAAGAAACTTGACACAAATGTTCACCACATCGAGACAATTTGCAGAGCGCACGTTCTGGATGGCTCGCTTCAAGGTCAAGGTCACATTTAGGGGTCAAAGGTCATATGAGTGTGTTTCGTGTCTGCTCTGTAACTCTTGATCTCCTTGAAAGATTTCAAAGAAACTTGACACAAATGTTCACCACATCGAGACGACTTGCAGAGTGCATGTTCTGGATAGCTTGCTTCAAGGTCAAGGTCACCCTTGGGGATCAATAGTCATATGAGTGTGTTTTGTGTCCGCTCTGTAACTCTTGAACTGCTTGAAGGATTGTAAAGAAACTTGGCACAAATGTTCACCACATCAAGACGATGTGCAGACCGCATGTTCTGGATGTCTCGCTTCAAGGTCAAGGTCACATTTAGGGGGTCAAAGGTCATCGCTCTGTAACTTGAACCCCTTAAGGATTTCAAAGAAACTTGACACAAATGTTCACCACATCGTATAGAGCGGATGTACTGGGTGTCTTGCTTCAAGGTCAAGGTCACATTTAGGGTTCAAAGGTCATCGCTCTGTAACTCTTGTTAAGTATCTATATCAATACCTCCTTGGGTTCTAAAATTAAATAAATTTTAGTTCAATCCAACCATAAAATTTTGAAGATACCTCCTTGTTTATTAGGTCTAGGTAAGGTCAGACCTTGCAACTGCATGAAGAGAAAAGTCCCAATACAATACAGCAAAAACATCAGGCCATATAACAGTCCCTTGTACCCACTGGGAAAACATGATGAAAAATTCTGTTACAAATGTCTTTATTTAAATATTCTACTACAAACTAAAGCATTTTACAATAATGAATAAGATCTAACACAACAATTTAATATGACATAAAGTACTTACTGCAAGTACAAATAATTCATAATGCCCAAGGTTTTAAAACTAACAACATAACATTATAAAGTGTTCATAAATAAAGGTATCCAAATTGGATAAAAAGAAAATTATAAAAGTGGTCTAATTATATAACCATGCATAATAATCATGAAAAAATAAACAAAAACTAGAATGTGTCTGTAGGACACAGGGTGTGCCCCCCACTAGTACATTTGTCACAAATAAGGGGAAATCATTCAAATGTTTGCAGTCTTAATGGGGTATAGCCTCAAAAAAAAATTATGAAATGGATTCATTATTCTATACCATATACTTTTTGAGCTATGAGCATCACAAACAAAAAATCCACTATTTTGGCTATTTCAAGGGCCACAACTCTGTAATAAACGCTAAAATTCTCAAGAAGAATGCCAAGTGTGCAAGGTCACATCATGATAAAGACTCAAGCAAGGTTTTATGAATTTACATTAAATACTTTTTGAGTGAGGCACATAATTAGGTGAAAATGTGCATTTTTTTACTATTTCAGGGGCCATAACTCTGGAAATAAGGGGCGGACCCAGATAGAAAAAATAGGAGGTGCGCAAGTTCATATCATGATAAAGATTCATGCAAGGTTTCATCAATTTATATCAAATACTTTTTGAGCTAGGCGTGTCACAAGGTGAAAATGTGCATTTTTTGACTATTTCAGGGGCCATAACTCTAGAAATAAGGGGCGGACCCAGATGAAAAATAGGAGGTGCGCAAGTTCATATCATGATTTAGACTCATGCAAGGTTTCATGAATCTATATCAAATACTTTTTGAGCTAGGCGTGTCACAAGGTGAAAATGTGCATTTTTGACTATTTCAGGGGCCATAACCCTAAAAATCGGAGGCGGAGCCAGACGAAAAATTGGAGGTGCGCAAGTTCATACCATGATAAAGACTCATGCAAGGTTTCATCAATTTATATCAAATACTTTTTGAACTAGGCGTGTCACAAGGTGAAAATGTGCATTTTGACTATTTCAGGGGCCATTACTCTAGAAATAGGGGGTGGATCCAGATGAAAAATAGGAGGTGCGCAAGTTCATATGATTAAGTCTCATGCAAGGTTTCATGAATCTATATCAAATACTTTTTGAGCTAAGCGTGTCACAAGGTGAAAATGTGCATTTTTGACTATTTCAGGGGCCATAACTCTAAAAATAGGGGGCGGAGCCTGACGAAAAATAAGAGGTGCGCAAGTTCATACCATGATAAAGACTCATGCAAGGTTTCATTAATTTATATCAAATACTTTTTGAGCTAGGCGTGTCACAAGGTGAAAATGTGCATTTTTGACTATTTCAGGGGCCATAACTCTAGAAATAGGGGGCGGACCCAGATGAAAAATAGGAGGTACGCAAGTTCATATCATGATAAAGACTCATGTAAGGTTTCATTAATTTATATCAAATACTTTTTGAGCTATGCGTGTCACGAACTTCGGATGGACGGACAAGAGCAAATCTATATGCCCCCACCACTCATGGGGGAGGTGGAGGCGGGCACAAAAACCTCTTGACACAAAAAGCTATACCGACACGATTATGCTTGTAACCGTTACATCAGACCTGAGGCTACATATGATGCCAGTTTAATAAAAATCTCTATATGGAGCAGACACAAGATTAATCTATGACTTTTGACCTACAAATGTGACCTTGACCTAGTGACCTGCATGTCACCTTGATGAAATGGTAATTTTATGAAAATTTTACCAGCAGTTTAGACGCAATGGAGCGGACACAAATTTCAGCTATTTGACCTGTGACCTTGAACTTGGACATAGTGTACGTTGTTATGCACTCCGCAAGTCGTCTTGATTAGGTTAAGATCTTATGTTAGTTTTATGAAATCTTCTGAGTGGTTTAAAAGATAACACAGCAGATATGAAGTTCAGATATTTGACCTTTGACTTCAAAGTGTGACCTTGGACCTAGTGACCCGAGTTATGCACTCTGCACATTGTTTTGATGAGGTAAATATTTGTCGCAAGTTTTATGAAAATCTTCCAAGCAATTTAGAAGGTATGGAGTGTACCAAGGTTAAGCTATTTGACACCTGACCTCCAAGTGTGACCTTGACCATAAACCAAACAATCTGGGTTATGCACTCCGCACATCGTCTTGATGCGGTTAATAATTGATGCTATTTTTATGAGTGGTCTAGACTACATGGAGCACACATAACATTAAGCTATTAAACCTTTTATCTCAAAATGTGACCTTGACCTCGGACCTAGCGACTGTGTTGTGCCCTCTGCATATTATCTTGATGCAAGTTTGATGAATATTTTCACAGCTGTTAAGAAGATATGGTGCAGACTCAATGGCTGGACAGATGGACCTACAGACAGACATGTGTTACTCCAATATAGTCCCCGTATACTTTGTATCAAGGGTATTATGAAAGACTGGAGGTAAAACCGAAGCTTCATAAAATAGAAAGGCACTTAAAACAACAAAACTGATTCACATCAGCTTTATAAAAGAAATACATATACTGCTTTGTGTAAAAATATTGGCAATAAATTTGGCACTAACTAATATTATGGCACTAATATTATGGCACATGCATATAATACTTCAATGTATTCCATAAAATTAGGAGTCACTGAAGGCTTTAATTTTCGCAGAAATGCAAACCTTCCTTGGATTAACACTGCAACTTATCTAATATAATGGTAAAATTAACAAATTGTGTTTTTGACTAGAGGCACTTTTAGTTATCAGCATTTTATATTATATTCAACCGAATTGCAGGCAAGGTAAATTGGGGCAAAGATAAACTTGCCAGAACTGCTTTCAACATGCCCTCACTGTGTTCACTTTGCCAGCACTGTCTTAAAGTTGCCTACACTCATTACTGTCTTCAACTCTCCCACACTTTCTTGAACATGTCCTAGTAAGCTTAAAATCAACTCTTGACAAATACAGTGCTTCATTATCAATTCAATGCTAAATCAGAAAAATTGCATGTTGCTAAAATTTAAGCTTTTAAAAAGGCAACAAACTTAATATCCATATATTACAATGAAACTGTAAACCTAGAAAAGTTTGCAAACTGCAATATTTTGCATATTTCTGTAGGCTGACACCATCGTGACATTTAAAGTTTGCCACAGTGTTACTTTTACGGTACTATACAGCTTAAGTGCATACACCACAGTCCATGCTCATTTATATAACTTGATCAGAACAACATTCATTTCTAGGTTTAAAGTAAGTTAAATTGCATCATTACAAAATATTTTTTTATTTAACATGACATGTATATGTATGATATCAAGAAAAAAAATATAAAATAGCACCAAGTATGTGAGATCCTAAAATGTTTTATGATTTTATGTACTATTACAATTGTGTGCATGTGTCTTGAGTCTAAACACCACACATCTGAAATGCATTTAGTTCTTACAACTAAAATTCTCTTGTGGAAACAATATGTTCTACAATTAAGTCATTTGTGGAAACAATATGTTCTACAATTAAGTCATCTGTTTGCACATTTCTGTCTCCTTTACTTAATCTAGACATGGGTTTCTATCCTCATTAGCAAAATGACACCCAGATTTGTCCCCAAGGTCTGGTACAGCAAACACCCTTCCGTTTGAGCCGCACACGCACAGCTTCAGCTGGTTCCCATTTTTAGAAGAAGATCCTTTGCCATCTAACGGAAGATTTGGGTCCATGAAAATGCCTTCCTCTTGGTTGAATTTCAAAGAGTCTTGCTGCAAAAGGAATATTTTATGTACACTTAGTAGATGTCTATGTATTACTAATAAGATCAGACTGCATGGTATAACATAGACAACAACCTTCTTAGTCCAAATTGCCAATGTAATATGACTTTAAAATGCAAAATTAACTGTCTTTTTTATTTTTGTTTACATATTAACTAACATTTTAAAGAAAATTAGCACAGAAATTGCTTCAAACTCAACTTCCTGCAGTAAAACCTTGTCTAAATTTCAGGCTTAGACTGTTGAAAAATAACGATGCTGGCCTTTAATGAACCAAGGCTTTTGTCGTCAAAGTATACAAAAAGCATTCATTTCCTATCCTAAACAATTGTGTAATACAATGTCTATGAGTTAGTTCTTGTTCTTTATTTATACCTTTGATATATCCGCGAAATGCAGCAGATCCTCCAATATTAATACACTACTAACAACAGTGCAAAATGGTCATCCACCACGGATGCAAATTCATTTTAAAATATAGAACTATCCTAAAATTAAAGGGAGGTAATTTCCATTTGTCTAGATACTTAAGAGTTACTTATATGTTCAGCATATCAAGGATGATTTCACTGAAATTTAAAATATTTCTTTGCAAACTAAATGGAAGTACAGTTGGAACTCTGTATTTCAAAATTCCACGGAATCGAGCGTTTTAGTTCCAGATAACTAAAATTTGACTTACAATGATTTGAACATGCTTTCAGAACGGGACTTGAAAATATCTTTTGAGATATTCGGAATTTTGAGATACACATGTTCCTCCCTGGATATTTATCAAAACGTGCTGGATACAACCCAAAACCTTCACATCATTCAGTTAATCACCGGGGTTAGATCTTTTTAACCTTTAGCCTGCTGGTGGCAAGCAGTTCTGCCTTTGCTACCAGTGCAGACCAAGATATCAGCCTGCACAGCCTGAACATCCTTGCAGGCTGATCTTGGTCTGCACTGGTCGCTATTCAGTCTGTAAATTTTCAGTGAACACCCTTCTGAATAGTAAGTGCCCAAACTGAATGATGGACCAGTCCATTTTAGAAACTTAGCAGGGTAAAGATTAAATTATAAAATGCCTTGCACATACCAAAGAGTTGAAAGTAATAGCTTTTTCTGGAGCGACTATTTCAATGTTTTCCTGAGTTTCAACCTGCACTCCTTCCATTCCTTTCACATATGCTTTGTCAAAAGACTCTATCAGTAGGTCTGGGAACTTACTGCTAGATGTCACCTATAATGAAATAAAGAATGCTTGCAAGCTTTTATATGATCATCATACACAAAATAAAACTAGAACACACTTAGGACCCTTAGTCGCTCACCTGACACAACAAATTTGAGAACAAGAGCTGTCACTAATGGTGACAAATGCCCCCGCAGCGCCTTGACCTTTGAACTGGTGACCCCAAAGTCAATAGGGGTCGTGAACTCAATAAGTACTATCAGCAAGTGAAGTTTGAAGGTCATGGGTGCAGTGGTTTGCGAGTAAAGTGCCTTCATGAAAAAAGTTAACATTGGCCCCTGTGACCTTGACCTTTGACCTGGTGACCCCAAAGTCAGTAGGGGTCGTGTACTCAATAAGTACTATCAGCACGTGAAGTCTGAAGGACCTGGGTGCAGTGGTTTCGCGAGTAAAGTGCCTTCATGCAAAAAGTAAACGTTGTGACGAATGAACGAACTAACTAACGAACGAACGGATGGACAGTTGAAAACTAATATGCCTCCCTTTGGGGGCATAAAATCAATGAACAGATGATGTTTCTGATGAAGTTAAGTAAATGTCCAATGTGAGAAATTGTAGCTATTCCTGTCCCCTTTAAAAATGCAGTGGGCTTCATGTACAGGTATATAAATGAGGCACATTATGTTAAGCATGCTACAAATCAAGCTTGGTGAAGCTTCTTCACCTTGTTCATGAGAAGAAGTTGTTAAAATCTCTCCTAGTTCAGCAACCTGACTTTACCAGTAACTATTGTAGCAGAAATATTCGAATACTTAAGCATTGTAATGCATATTTTAAAACATTTTACACTTCACAAGTGAGTTAATACATGTACATTAATACTTTATAAAAAGCAGCTTGGCTAATAATTAAATAATCACAATTAGTGAATTTTTATTTAGATGCGTGTCAAATGTCATGAAAAAAGAAACTGGCAGAATTTTTTTAACAAAACTGAAAAGGGGTGAGTAAAAAATACTTGTCACTTGAAGATATTACGCAAATTTGAAGTAGTCCAATGCTAAGACTGCACTCTAAGCCTAGCTTTAGTGAGAGACTAAGACACAAAACTCCAGCACCTGATTGGTTAATTTTTAGCACTATCTTGAAATTAACCAATGGTAAAGCTGCATTGCCAGAGTGGTCTGCAAACTAAGTTTTTAACCTTGACCCCAACCTAGCTGTCAGATTGGAGACCAAAGCCAGACACAAAACATAAGCACCTGATTGGTTGATTTTGAGCTCTGTCTTTAAATTAACCAATGGCAAGGTTGTATTCCTAAACAGGTCTCTCTACTTAGTGCTCTGAGCCTCGAATAACTTATTTTAGATTTACTTGATTAACTATAATATTATATTTTTGATATGCTCAGGCTTTCCAGCCAGCCATTACAAAAGAGTAGGAGAAAAATAGGAATAAATATGGGGAAAAAAATAGGAGAAAAAGTAGGAAATTTGATGAAAAAATATGGTTTATGTAAGCTACAAACTTTGACAAAAAGAGCTTTTGGGACAAAAAAGGGCTTTTGCACTGGAATCAACGACATTTCACTGTTCACAATTGAATGCACTAAAGACATACCTACTGAATCCAAACTACATTCATAAACCACAGTATATACTTTTTTGAACACTGACAAGAACACTCCGAGGTGTTAATTTACATTCATTTGGGGTAGGTGCGGGATGGGTGTCTTCCACCCCTCGCAAAGAAAATTTTGATTCTGGGGTTCAAAAAATGCATTTTTACTACTTCTGATATGAAAAAGTAGGAGTAAATAGGAGGTTTTATAGAAAAGTAGGAAAAAATAGAGCACTTTCAAAAAAGTAGGCAAAAGCAGGAAAAGTAGGAATACTGGAAAGCTTGTAAAAATAATACAACTCTTTTTCTTTATTACCTTTAAATGAAACAACCAGCCAAAGCAGAGACAGAAAAAGACTTATAATAATTAAAATACTTTCAGCAAGAATGAAAATAAAACTAAAAGCATAAATGAAAGCAGTAAAAGAGTTAACACCATATAAGAGGGCCATGATGGCCATAGATCGTTCACCTGAGTTTCAGAGCTTTAACAGGCTACACAGTGTGGAACTTTGGAAGAGGACCATAATTTAATTAATATGCCCCAAATGTCAGAAGTTCCAGAGGCAGTAAAAAAGTTAATTGCATAAATTAATGTGACAGATGACAAACAGTTCAAACACAATATGCTTCTTAGGTCTTTAAAATTGGGTGGACGATCTGTCAAGCAGTTCATGAGAAGAAGTATTTCTATTTTAACTCTAATGGCCCCTAAAAGGGGCCATGCATCCAAATCTGAACAAATTTGGGACAGGACTTTACAATGATGCTACAGACTAAGTTTGTTAAAATTCACTGAGTGATGAGTGAGAAGAAGTCAGTTAAAGGTATTTCTATTTTTAGCTCTAGTTGTCCCTACTAGGGGCCAAGCTCCCCCATTTCAACAAGTTTGGGAGGGGGCCTTGTAATGAGGCTACAGATTCAAAGTTCAATCAAGTTTGATAAAGTCCGTCAATGGTGCATGAGTAGAAGTTATTTAAAGGTATTTCTATTTTTAGCTAAGTGCCCCCATTTTAACAAATTTTTGAGAGGATCATAAAATGATGCTTAATATCAAGTCTGATGAAGATGCATTCAGTGCTTCATAAGAAGAGGTTGTTTAAAGGTATTTCTACTTTTAGCTCTAGTAGTCCCTAAAAGGACCCTGGTACCCCCATTTCAACAATTTTAGGAGAGGACCTTTCAAAAATGCAATAGACAAAGTTTGATGAAGATCCATAAAGCAGTTGAGAAGAAGTCGTATTTTAAACAATGTATTTCTATTTTTGGCTCTAGTGGCCCCTCAAAGGGGCCAGGTGACGGATTTGAACAATCTTGGGATAGGACCCTATAATGATGCTATAGACCAAGTCTGATGAAGATCCATTCACCTGTTCATGAGAAGAAGTCATTTACAAGTTTCTCTATTTTTAGCCCTGGTGGCCCCTAAATGGGGTCAGGCTAAAACATTTAAACAATCTTCATAGAGGACCATGCAAGAATACTACTGACCAAGTTTGCTGCAATTCTGATCAGTAGTTTCAGAGGTGATGTCAGATGAAAGACGACAGACCGTGAATGATCACAATAGCTCAACCAGCGCATTTTGTATTCAGTTGAGCTAGGTAAAACTGCACACCATTCTACAAGTGGTAAGTACCTGTAAGTCCTCAGAATATAAACACTGTATCTGTAACACAGAAATAAACTCTTTATTGAATCTAAAGTGGTTTTTATCATTATTACTATTATTATTCCAAATTTATACAGCACCCATTTAATGATAAACATTTTCAAAGGCACTTTACACATAATTATGTACACAGACAAATGCAGCAATCAAGGGGTACAAAAACTATCCTTCAACAGTACAGATACAGTGACCTGGCCAAAGAGATAGTCAGAAAAACGTTAACCCTGAACAGAGAGAGAACTTTTTTATATACAGGCACATCCAGCCAACCAGGTTCTTTAAAGTACCCAGTGTTGAGCATTGATGTAAACAAAGCCCTGTTCCCTAAGAAGAACTACTACTGACCTCTTAGTTCCACTTTTTAAATTACCAAGTCATAGCATTACTTTTCAGTGAATTATTGAAACATATACAGTGAGATATATCTGAATATTTCACTACGAAAAATGTCAGGAAAGAAGAGTTTCTGAAAAAGCAGCATACTTTCGAAGAACATTTCCTTTCGTGACATACTGGCAAAATAGGACCTCTGCACTATTTTAATACAGCTGACAGATTTGGAAGAATTGTTTTTGACAGTCAGAATAAAAGGTGACCACCCAAATGAAATATGTATACCATATATGAATGCCCATCCTAACTAAGAAGCATCCATGTCTACTAAGTAATAAAAGAAATAATGACTTACTGATCCTACATCTATAGCTGGTGCACGAAGATTTTTAACCTGGTATAGGTCAAGGTTCAGAGGTGAACCCGTAGCAAACAGTGGTTTCCCATCCTCGGTCTTCAATTCAAACTTGTCACTTGTAAGGTAAGTTTTATTTCCATCTATAGTCACTGGAAGAAATGATTAACCCCTTGGAATAATATTTGGGTACTGCCCAAATTGAATGATGGACCAGTCCATTTTAGAAATTTAGCAGGATAAAGGTTAAAAGCAGAAACAGTGACAAAATAAAACATAATGGTAACAAATTACTTCAAAATTTATGTATATCTATGTGTGAGGTTAAAAAATTGAATTTAAAAACCAGTCTCAAACTTCAAACATCTGACTGTTTTTAAATCAGCCAATGGCAAGCTAGCATTTTGAGACTGGTCTATAACCCTGAAGGAGAGCAGACAACTTTTTATCTACACTTGTAATAACAGTTTAACCATAATATTTTACTCACATTTAGCACCATCTGGAAGTCCAACTACAACCTGAAAATAACAAGAGGACCATGATGGTCCTGAATCGCTCACCTCTTCCCACATGACCCAGTTTTGAGTATGACGTCGTTTTTTCTATTATTTGACATAGTGACCTAGTTTTTGAGCTCATGTGACCCAGTTTTGAACTTGACCTAGATATTATCAAGATAAAAATTCTGATCAATTTTCATGAAGATCCATTGAAAAATATGGTCTCTAGAGAGGTCACAAGGTTTTTCTATTTGACCTATTGACCTAGTTTTCGAAGGTACGTGACCCTGTTTTGAACTTTACCTAGATATCATCAAGGTGAACATTCTCACTAATTTTCATGAAGATCTCATGAAAAATATGGCCTCTAGAGATGTCACAAGGTTTTTCTATTTTTATACTTACTGGTTTAGTTTTTGACTGCACGTGACCCAGTTTCGAAACTGACCTAGATATCATCAAGGTGAACATTCAGATCAATTTTCATGAAGATCCATTGAAAAATATGGCCTCTAGAGAGGTCAAAAGATTTTAATAATTTTAGACCTACTGACCTAGTTTTTGACCGCAGTTGACCCAGTTTAGAACCTGACCTAAATATCATCAAGATGAATATTCTGACCAACTTTCATACAGACCCCATGAAAAGTATGGCCTCTAGAGAGGTCACAAGGTTTTTTTATTATTTGACCTACTGACCTAGTTTTTTAAGGCATGTGACCCAGTTTCAAACTTGACCTAGATATCATCAAGATGAACATTCTGACCAATTTTTATGGAGATCCATTCACAAGTATGGCCTCTAGAGAGGTCACATGGTTTTTCTATTTTTAGACCTACTGACCTAGTTTTTGACCGCACATGACCTTGTTTCAAACTTGACCTAGATATCATCAAGATGAACATTCAGACCAATTTTCATACAGATCCCATGAAAAATATGGCCTTTAGAGAGGTCACAAGGTTTTTCTATTATTTGACCTACTGACATAGTTTTTGATGGCACATGACCCACTTTCGAACTTGTCCTAGATATCATCAAGATGAACATTCAGACCAACTTTCATACAGATCCCATTAAAAATATGGCCCCTAGAGAGGTCACAAGGTTTTTCTATTATTTGACCTACTGACCTAGTTTTTGACCGCACATGACCCTGTTTCAAACTTGACCTAGATATCATCAAGATGAACATTCAGACCAATTTTCATACAGATCCCATGAAAAATATGGCCTTTAGAGAGGTCACAAGGTTTTTCTATTATTTGACCTACTGACATAGTTTTTGATGGCACGTGACCCACTTTCGAAATTGTCCTAGATATCATCAAGATGAACATTCAGACCAACTTTCATACAGATCCCATTAAAAATATGGCCTCTAGAGAGGTCACAAGGTTTTTCTATTATTTGACCTACTGACCTAGTTTTTGACCGCACATGACCCTGTTTCGAACTTGACCTAGATATCATCAAGATGAACATTCAGACCAACTTTCATACAGATCCCATGAAAAATATGGCCTCTAGTGAGGTCACAAGGTTTTTCTATTATTTGACCTACTGACCTAGTTTTTGAAGGCACGTGACCCAGTTTCAAACTTGACCTAGATATCATCAAGATGAACATTCAGACCAACTTTCATACAGATCCCATGAAAAATATGGCCTCTAGAGAGGTCACAAGGTTTTTCTATTAACTGACCTACTGACCTAGTTTTTGATGGCACGTGACCCATTTTCGAACTTGACCTAGATATCAAGGTGAACATTCTGACCAATTTTCATGAAGATCTCATGATATATATGGCCTCTAGAGAGGTCACAAGGTTTTTCTATTTTTAGACCTACTGACCTAGTTTTTGACCGCACGTGACCCAGTTTCGAACTTGACCTAGATATCATCAAGATGAACATTCAGACCAACTTTCATACAGATCCCATGAAAAAATATGGCCTTTAGAGAGGTCACAAGGTTTTTCTATTATTAGACCTACCAGGGCTTTTTCAGGGGGTTTTGGGAAAAAGTGAGTTTTTAATTAATATATATTAGTTTAAATCTTCAGTTTCAAATTTTACTGGTAGACAGTATCCCCTTGTGAAATTTTGATTTTTTTTTCAGGATTGTGTTCCAATATTGCCTAAAAATGCAGTAACTCTTTATTTGTCATGCTATAATTTTTGTTTAGTTTGTTTTCACTAAAGTTATAACTGAAGTTATCCAAAAAGTAGAATGGCAAAGTGCTTGTATTTTCGAGTGTAAAAACTAGGTCGCGAAAATATGTGACAATTGATTTTAATGATATAAGAACTACCTGTCAACATGTTTTGGGTACTTTATTCAATTAATATTTGTGTTTTTATGTATTTTGAGAGGTTTTTGCATGCAAATCTTGCATTTCTTCAGCAAAATCTTGTAATTATTTTTTGCCGAGCTTGCAGACGGTCGTGTTACTAAAAACAGAAACGAGTTGGTTTTTCCAACATTTTGTTTAATTTACTTGGCAAACAAAACTAATTGTGCAAGAATTATTATTAAAAAACAGAAAGTAACTGATTTCAGTTGGGAAATTTTTCATTCGATTGGGAATTTTTTGCTCCAGATTGGGAAAAATAGAGCATATTTGGCATTGGGAATGGGGCCGAATATCGGCCCCGTGAGATAGGGTGAAAAAGCCCTGCCTACTGACCTACTTTTTAAAGGCACGTGACCCAGTTTCGAACTTGACCTAGATATCATCAAGGTGAACATTCTGACCAATTTTCATGAAGATCTTTTGAAATATATGGCCTCTAGAGAGGTCACAAGGTTTTTCTATATTTAGACCTACTGACCTAGTTTTTGATGGCATGTGACCCAGTTTCGAACTTGACCTAGAGATCACCAAGGTGAACACTCTGACCAATTTTCATGAAGATCTTGTGAAATATATGGCCTCTAGAGAGGTCACAAGGTTTTTGTATTTTTAGACCTACTGACCTAGTTTTTGATGGCACGTGACCCAGTTTCGAACTTGACCTAGATATCATCAAGGTGAACATTCTGACCAACTTTCATAAAGACCCCATGAAAAATGTGACCTCTAGAGTGGTCACAAGCAAAAGTTTACAGAGGCACGGACGGACGACGGACACCGCGCGATCACAAAAGCTCACCTTGTCACTTTATGACAGGTGAGCTAAAAATATACAAAACAACAGTAAGCTTACTGTTCCTGCAAATTCACTAATACAGTTGAAAAGTGACATCTCAAACTTGCTTATCTCATAATTCCAGCCATCTCAAAGACATTTTCAAGTCCCGTCCCAAAAACACACGCAAAAATGTAATTTTTAAGTTGAATTTAGCTTATCTAGAAGTAAAATGCTCGATCTCTTAGAATTCACGATACTGAGATTCAACTGTATTCTGAGTATGAACTTCACATATTTTTGATGATATGTCATTTAATTGTAAGGCAAGTATCAAGACTACTGCAACACAACTTACAATGAAAAAAGGGTTGTTGTGATACTATTGATATTGCAGTTGACTATCCTGATACGTTTGCAACAGATGAAGGAATCTCTAAATAACGAAGATAACATGTATGTCCTCTGATCATAACTCCCCTCAAACTTTTGGTCAAACATTTTACACTAATCTGTCCAACATTAGTTGGAAAGAACTAGGGGAATGGTGTTCGCCTATCAAAGTTAGAATTAATTTATATCAACTTTTAGATTACTACAAGTAGGAAAACTGACAAAAAAAATTATTTACGCAAAACTATACTTTCAAATTGGTATATACAACTGAAAAACTTGGAAGTTAACAGAACTAAGCGCAAAAGTGATTGGATCAACAATTTGTAACTTTCACCTGATGTTCATCAGAAAAAGATGTTCCTTATGGGTAGTTCTGCATTTTTGGATCAATTTGTTCTACAATGTAGAATTTGACTAAACCCTGATTTTTCAGAACTTTACAATATTATACTTAGAAAATTCGGCAAATAAAACTGAAAGGGGTTGTATGCTTGATTCTTTGTGAGACCGATCTGAGAAATCTGGACCTTACTCACGTTATCATTATGGGAGTGTATGGGAGTGTATGGGAAAATCACAAATCAATGACATTTTCACCAACAGAATTTTTTCTACCTTGTAGATTTTTATGAAACTTCACACAGTCATAAATAATCCTATCACCTATAATATGGTGAAATAAAATGTTTAAGTGCTTGGTTTTTTTTAGATATTTGCCCATGATTAAAGCACATGTACATTTCAAGATACTTAGTAATTCTAACACAATGTTTCAAAGTTTTCAACATGTCACAATTTTTGACATCATATTTTATCTTTAGAAAGATAGTAACACTGTCATTTTTATTAATTTACTCGCAGGTTTACATTAATTCATAAAATGAGTTTCATTTCTGTACGTATGCTGAGTCCGGGCTTGATAAATGATGCTACCCCATTAGCCTGTTCCCCTATATTCTCGCGGTACTAGTGACACTAAATACAGTAAGCAAGCAAATAAAAACATATCAGTTATTATTGTTTAATAACTAATTTAAAATAATTCATTATCTATCAAAACATACAAGTTTTGACATAAAATATAATTAAAATACTCCCGACAATCACGTGTCAACATGTACACTTTCTACCATTTTGATTTTGTATGTCCTTGGTATTTTCGCGTTAAAGATGTTGTTGTTGTAGTTGCAGAATTATTGTTAGGTTACATACCATGATATTTGTTTATTTCCAGTACACTAAGGAATTCTGTGTCTGTTTGTAAAAATAACAGTTTAATTATAACAATATTGGTAAAATTATGTGAAATGTTCCACACCTGGTACTTAACAATTTATTCATTTTGACAGCGTGTACACCTGAAAGAACTGTCCCTTCTCAGAACCCTGACCTTTGAACCTTTGTATGTGACCAATAAAATTAGTCTGTTTCGGAAATTATGGTACCAAGGCGGGAATTAAATGGAAGCCGGGCATTGTGGGATCGTTGTTCATCTGAATCGGGCCTATTTATAACAGACGACATCAACAAAACATTGGCGAAAACGATGTTAACAAGTGAAAAATATAGGATTTGGGTTTAATTGGATAGAAATTTAAGTATTTCAACTATTTTGAAAGTTAACTCACCAAAATGCTATGCATTCTGGATAAATTGATTAAAATTTGAACTTAAAACGAAAGTAGGTTGTTTGTAAACAATGTAAAGATGGCGCTGCAGTGCAAAACGGAAATAACGCGAAATTACCAATGACGCGAGAATACCGCGGATGACTATACTTCCTGTTTAAAACACATGCAGAACTACGGTAAGAAATTGTGGATGACGGACAGACAACTGACATCCAGCAATCCTAAAAGCTCACCATGAGCACTTTGTGCTCTAGGGAGCTAATAACAGTGATTAACTAAGAGCTTCTATAGAAGGTGGAGCACTAATAAACCAGTGTCATCATTTTCATTCTTTAGTACAATTTATGTATGTATATTATACTCAAAGAGTATAAATATTACTCAGAGAGTATAAATCCCGCACGATAACTCAAACAATAACATGTTTGATAATTATGATTTTTCTTCATTAAAACGTTTCAATACAGAAAATATTTTTGAACAACATTACAGTATGCACTTAACTTCTATCAGTGACAACCTTTTTGAGTTAAACGATGCATGAGAACCATAACAGTCAAACGATAATATAAACATGCTGTCGTTTAAATTATCATGCGGGAATAGTATTACTAGTAAGTAAATACCTCATGTCCAGATATAGTAATATCTTTTCCACTTCTACCAACAAGCTGGTCATGCAACGTAAGATTTTCTACTGCAACATCCGATAAAACTCTCAAATACTTTCCTCCAGGGAAGAATTCCAAAGACAACATTCCCTCATGTGTAACTGACAGAAAATATATAAGTCCTGCAGTAACCTGTCAAAAAATGCAAAATTTCCGATCAATATAAAATATGCTGTAGTATAATCACTATTCATAAGAACTTTATTTTCGCTAACATATGAAAATTTAATTTACCACAGGCAAATTTCAACAGGTCAGATTTCAACAATGTAACATAATTCAACATTTTGCAGAATTTGTGCAAAAGCGTATGTACAGAGAATCTAACTCAGAAAATGCCCCAACTGTTAAAATAAGAGTTGTCGGAGGACAGCGACGCTCGACTATTCAACAGCCTTGTCAGTTAAATGAAAATAAATGTTGCAAAGAGGAATAATTTTGTAAAATTGCAAAACAGGGTTATGGAACCTGTAAAATGCATATCAGTTCATGACAGTGGACAATTGTGTGAAGTTTCAATCCATTCCCATTAGTGGGTACTGAGATACCAGCTTACATACAAAAACTTCATCAAAAACTGCTAAGTCAAAAAAGGGACATAATTTTGTAAAAATGCAAAGAAGAGTTATGTAACATGTGCATTACATGTCAGATCATGACAGTGAACAAGTGTGTGATGTTTCAATCCATTCCCATTAGTGGGTACTGAGAATTACCAGCTTACATATAAAACCTTAACCAAAAATTTCTAAGTCGAAAAAGGGGCATAATTTTGTAAAAAAGCAAAATAGAGTTATGGAACCTGTGCAATGTAAGTCAGTTTATCACAGTAAATAAGTGTGTTAAGTTTCAATCCATTCCCAAAAGTGGTTACTGAGATACCAGCTTACATACAAAAACTTAACCAAATCGGGACGTGGACGCGCACGCCGACACATTCATGAGCGAGTCCAATAGCTCTACCTATTCTTTGAATAGTCGAGCTAAAAAAAAACAACAGGTGAACTACATCATGTCTGACCTCGTAAGCAATGTCCAATAAAGCATGAAAATCTTGGTTAAACCTACATGAATGATTACCCAAGCTGTAGACACTTATTGCAAAATTGTGTATAAAAATATGTATCAAACTGTATTTTAACCACTATCATGCTGGTCACAGTTGGCTCTGCCTTTGCAACCAGTGTAGATCATGATCAGCCTGCACATACGTGCAGTCTGATCAAGATCTGCACTGTTCGCCATTCATTATCTTTTCAGTGTGCACCCCTTTTAACAGTGAATGGTACTGTCTAAATTTAAAGATGGACAAGTTCATTATAGAAATTTAGCAGGGTAAGGGTTAATTTCTAAAAATTCATTTAGAATTAACCCTTCATCATAAAATGTCTTTCAAAAATTATTCTAGTAATTTCACATTGTATGACTGACGGCAAAATATTTAGTGATGGAGGGCTCACTAAGTTTGGATCACAATACATGAAGATTAGCAAGCTCCTCACAGCAGTTACCTCCCCTTGTGTTCATTATATTTATGTACTGTAAGGGGAAGTAATTGCTGCGGGGAGTTTGGAAGATTAGTAGAATGTGTGGCCTCCTGTGACAGCAAAGTTTCTTTTCAATGATCTGTCCTACTGACCTAGTTTTTGACTTCAGATATTGTGCATTTTAATGGACCTGGCTGGGGCGGGGTTTCGCAAAGGTCCACTGCATTATTGTGCAGGATATGTAGTATATTTGTAACCACTGTGTTACAGTAGCTCTAACCTATTTTGCTCGTTTTTTGAGATTACCATTATTTGCATAAGCCAGAGATTAACTCTGCCCCGCCAGCACAAATAAAACGCACTATGACCATGTTTCAATACAGTTTTTCACAAATTAATACAAACATTTTGACAAAGTTTCATGAAGATCAAGTAGAAAATGTGGTCTCTCAAGAGTGTTAACAAGGTTTTTCTATTATTTGGCATAGCGATCTAGTTTTCTTCCCTAGATAACAAATCAAACTTGTCTGAACTTGTCTACCATTTTACTCAGACAAACACACTGAACAAGTTTAATTACAATTTGGCCAAAATTATGACCTCTAGAGTATTACAGTCAAATTGTTGATGATGCTACAGAAAAAGTCACTTTACACTAAGCACATCGATCACACAGTAAAAAAGAAGAAATTTAACTTTTTCAAAAACACACAATAATACATTTACCACTAAAAATAATTATGTACAAACTGGCACTGCTACTCATTTTGAAAATTTTAATATTGTGATGTACAGGTGAAGGCATCCATACATACATCAGAATCTGATTCTAAACCTTACCCTGCTAAATTTCTATAATGAACTTGTCCATCCTTCAATTTTGGACAGTACCATTGACTGTTAAAAGGGATGCTTACCAAAAAGATACTGACTGAATGAACAGATGTGCAGGCTGATCAATGTCTACACTGGTCACAGGCAGAATCAATCGTGTCTAGCATTAAAAGTGCTAAAGTAGAAATTTTTACCTGTGTCAAGAATTCAACCTTGTCACTGTTCAATTTCTAGACTGAGCTCAGAATCAACCAATCAGAAGTCTTAGATTTGAGACTGATCTAAAAGCTTTATGACTTCAGACCCTGTTGTTGTAGATACCTACCAGTGCATTCAAAACTGCAACTAGAAGTAATATAATAATGAGAGTGCACAGACAACAGCTACGTCCACCTCGCACACCACTGTGTTCTAGATTATCATCCTCCATTGACACGTACCCAGAATGCTGTGGGTCACTGCCCCTGTTTGAGCGCCTGCGAAAGGTCGGCGACTCAGACATTACGCCAGTCTCATGAAACCTAGAATGGAGTAGCATTATCAGAAATTTTCAGATACCGTGAAATCACTAATATTCTTGGCGGGCTAATTTTCAAAGGTTCCTTGGCTGAGTTATTCCACAAAATTAAATCCCAACTAACAAGTACTGTAAAAGGCAGAAATCTTCACGAGGGTTTAATTTTCGCTATATTATCGAGGCCCTACATCTCCCGAAAATTAATCATCACGTAAATATTCACCATTGTGTAATTAGGAAATAATTTATAGCAAAACAGTGCTTTATCACTATCTATACACGATGGGCGATTATACTTCGGGCACAGCCCGTGTGAAATTATTTTGGACGACGTATAACCGCCTGAGTGTATAAATAGTGATAAAACACTGTTTTGCTATAAATTATTTCGATTCTAATATGTTCTTTATTGTAAAATTTATATCAAATATGATGGAACTGTTTCTTCGCGCAAGCATGGCGCCAATAGTAGGTATTTGTTAAAACACGCCAGGACCGGAAACGGTAATACGTCTTGCGGCAGAATTCATTTCGAGCGAAAATTATTGCAAATTATTCAACAAAGCGAATAATAATTCAGTATGATTGTGTATAAATTCATTAAAACATTTTTGCAATATGACATTTCATTTAAAACATGTTATTAAGTAAAATATTTCATGAAATTTGAAAGCGCTATTTCTTGATGCGTACATGGCGCTAAATATCACGTTGACGTGACGTCAACATAACACGTGATGATTAAAGCATTGTTAGCCATATTAGAATTCAAATTCAAGTATGATCATACTACTTTTACAATTTCGCGAATATTAAACCTGGCGAACATACTCAAAATATCAAATGCACAAAATTTTGAACCAGCAAAAATATGTGCTTTTACAGTAAAATTCCCATTCATTTTACATGCAAAACTTGAAATCCACAAATTCATATCTCCACACCATGAAATTTCATGCCCATGAAATTAAATGATTTCATAGTATAAGTGCTTTGTACAGGTGAAATAGGAAGTTAAAATTTTAAATGATAGTAAGGAAAGCGGGTGAAAATACAACCATGCCAAGATTATGTGATGGAATGTAGTTCAAAGATTTATGTTATAAATTAATTTAAATATTACTTAAAAATGAGAATCAACACAATAATAACATAGTTATCTCCCTTTAATTAACAAAGAACTGTCTATCCCCTTCCGTATCTTAGTAACAGTTAGGCACACCTGGGACAACTTTTTTTTCTTGGCAAACGCTTATTTCCCCTTATAATAGTTAGCAAGGGGGTTATTAAGTCTCTATATAACTCACCTGACCTAGTTCTTGACATGTATATTAATAAGTTTTTTCGTACATATTACATTAATATTATTGTAAGTATTGTATTAAATATTTTTATTTTCATTTAATAATATAATCATTATAGTTTTGTGTTCCTAAATTTGCTTGGTCAGTGGGTTATTATATTGAATACTGATAATGCATGATTGTTGGGTTCTTTTATAATTTGGTACTTGTATACTAAACTATGCTCTAAAATTGTTCAAATTTTAGTATTCAATATTGATCACATTAGTTTTAACTAATTTTACAAAAGAATAATTATCAGTAACATATACTGTTAATTAACAAAACCAGAATATTTTTATCATAGCTTTTTTTCAGCAGACTTTTTTTTTTATATTACTGAATAAAAAAGATTATTATATATCATATTTATCAGGAAAAAACAACGTAACAATCTTGGGTATCCATGTTTTTTTCTTAGAATAGATATTTTAAATCTGATGTTGTTCACTGAAAAATTAGCCATGGGCCATAACTCTACCTATCAGCTGGCATTGTTTCCATTGTTAGGTGTTTGATTAAAAAAAAAACATTCTTAAGACACATTTCTAATAATAGATGCTTAAAGATGGATCGTAATACAGTAAATACACATAAGGCAGTTTCAGTACAATTTATTTCTCTTTTACATAAAATATAAGCACATGACTTAGTTAGCTGTCTGAAATGGAGGTTTTTAAAATCATGACCAACTTACCGGATAAAAAAATGGTCTTATCAGTTAACCTGTTACAATTCCAACCAAACCCATACTGTGAGCACAACCCAGTCTCATGAGTAATATATGTGGTTTATATTTTAATTTCTTTTTAATTTAATTCTAACTCTGACTAAAACTGCAAATTTTGAAAGCTATGCCATGGAATGATTTTAAAGAAAAACATGCTTGGCAAGATCAGTGTTCCTGGCATTTAAAGTTGGGTGTGAAAAAAGACTTTTTCTTGCACTTTTGCACCCCCTCACTAAGAGATATATAACAGAACAAAAGTTTATTCAGTAATTTGTACATATAGTACCTCATTACATAATAATGTACTCATTTTTTGACACAATAATAATTTCCGAAAAGTCTAATTAAAAAAAATTAAAAAAAAAAAAAAATTCCGACCTACCTACCCTAATTTTTTTGAGCATGTTACCGGAAACAAAGATTTTTTTTAGGCCTTATGGCCATTTTCAAATGAAATTTGTAATATATACTTTTACCATTTCCACTGATAATTCATTTCATATATACTAATACTATCATACTATGCTCTAAAATTGTTCATATTTCGATAGACAAAAGTGATAATCTTAAACTAAATTAATGTTACATGTACTATATAAACGAACCCCATGACCTATATATCTAAATGTAAAATTCAAAGGCATTGACACTGGTCTATTTTAAAGAACACAGTTTCAGCTTTTTATCTGTATTTCAACACTATCCATGAGAATAAGTTTACAAATTTTGCAAGCACAATGATTTTTTCCTAAAAAAGTCTGATGAGGAGCACTGCTGTAAGTATTTTAAGCTTTGATATATGTTTAAAAAAAATGCAGATAGAACAAACATATTACTTACAGGCCCGGATCCAGAAATATTTGACTGGTGGGGGGGGGGGGGGGTGCACCAGTCTAGAATGGAGACATCACCGCCAAGAGTGGGTAGGTCTCTGCCCATGGTAGGGGGGTCAAGGGGGTCTACCCCTGGAAATGTTTGAAATACAGGACTGGTGTGAAATGGTGGCCTTATTTTAGGGAGGTCAGGGGGCTCTCCCCCCTGGAAATTTTCGAAATACAGGCATGAAAATCAAATTGTGGCCTCTGATGCATTTTTAGGTCTAAATTTTGAGGTAATGGAGGGGTTACTCCCCTCTTAGTTTATATTAATTTATTTTATGTAGATTGTGAAGCAAGTTCTATAACTTATATTAATTACTCTTGACACCTCATTCCAAATGGAATCCATTGCAACAAGTGTATAAGAGAAGAGAAGCCAGGTTCCCAGCAAGGGAGCTACTAGTCAAAGCCAAATGGGTGGGGGCATAAACCCCCTTGGCCTGAACCTGGATCCGGGCCTGACTTACTTTAGAAATCAAATGCCTTGAAGATTTATTATCATTAAACAAGAAAGATAGATTTATCTAATATTTTTCTAGGAAATTTCGATAAAATGCAAAATATAAGATATTCTAAACATCTCTGTTGTCATGGTTACTTTAAACGTTGAGATAAATATAGTGTACCATTCAAAGTGTTTGATATTCTGCTAATAAATTACTCCAATATTCCATTTTGTTAATATTATAAAAAAAACAGCACTGCAGCTGATTGAAAAACCTGTTATCACATGTAGTTAGTGTTACGCTTTACCTTGGAAACACTACCCCCGCGACATACACAATTTATGCTTACATTAGAAAGCTAATGCCCATACTGACAAAACTATCAATTACACAGTGAAACCGAAATACACTGAAATCCATATTTTCCTTCTATCAATATAAAACACCTTTGGGCGATCATTAGCCTTACTCATTGGGCTTATTGGGATGAGTTATTTTATGATCTGGTATTTTATATTTGTGATCCCTCTAACCTTAAATTACCCGTATCTGCATTTTACTGTTAGGAAAACGAAGACCTTAAAAAATCCAAATAAGTCATAATATACTGGTCAGACTATCTATCTTCCATTCAGTCAAACTGACATACAGAGAGAAAAGAATAAAAGCATAAAAGAATGAGTATATACAGATTGTATTAAATATAACTTAAAAACAGAGCAGGTTTCTAGGGGGACACATGTTCAACCTGGCAGACTGCCTGGCTGAACTGATTTGCTCCAAGAGAGACAATATTCTCAGGGAGTGAGTTCCAATGGACAATAGTGCAAAGGAAAAATGAATACTTATAAAAGTCAGAGCTTGTTTGGATTTGTCTATAGGCCATACTGGTACTGATGATAAACCCGGACAGATGATAAAGTCGACCACCTTGGAAATATTCGATTGCAATCGGTTATTTATAAAACTGAACACACCATCTAATAGTTTCCACTTACAACACCAACTGGTGTAAACAAAAACAAAATTAGTAAATATTCTGTATAAATAAATGACTTACATAAATTTGTATAAAAAATATTTATCCAAAATTACTGGGGAAGAGGGTTTTTTTGCGCATGCTCACTGTCGAAACATGTAGGCCTGACATTTGGTAACTTTTCATTACTTGATCAGGAATGACTGTTGCAGCTTTTTGGGGAAAGTTTCAATATAATAATACCAAGAAAATTTTGTAAATGACAAAGTGTTCGAATTTATCATCAGTCAACATTCATACAGTCCCTTTTTTACATACCCCTTTCCGGGCCTCACTTCGTGTGAGTTTGTTTACTAAATATAAATTTGAATTATGTAAAGTTTTCAGCAAAGGTTAAGCTTTATTTTGATACCGACCGTTGATTACAATTTGCAGAAATAAAAAAGGTACAGGTAAAAAAACCTCATTTTCTGTTCGGGTTTATCATCAGTACCAGTAGAGTGGGATAGACAACTTGCCCTTTTATTTGGAATTAGGTAGTGCTCTGGGGGAATAGCAACTAAGTTATGGGTGATGTTATACATCATAACCAGTCGTTGTTCAATACAACCTAGGTCAAGTCGTCTCCAGGTTAGGGTGGTCAACATGTTGGTACACTGGAGGTGTGTCCATAGTTGCGCATTGCCCATCGAGCAGCTGGTCTCTGCACAGATTGTCCGATACCAACACTGGTATGTGGTTACTTACTTTTTTAATAAATTAAACATTAATATTCATGTAGAAACTTCATATGGGTTGAATTTAATCCATAATTTTAAATAAAACACTTAAATCTTCGAAAATATGATGTGACAGGTGCGAGGAGATATCTACCCCGACACCATCTACATCCTTAAGCTGGGCCAACATGCGAAAGTTCATACATAGGCCACAGGAGCCTGCAATTCTATCTATAATGCTCCAAAAATGGCTAAATATAAAAATGACCCCTCCTATATTAGGCCGGTCATATTACCACATATTATGTCAAAAGGTTAAACAAATTCCAACATGGAATGTTTTTATTGTTTTATAATCTTTAAACATTAGAGCATTTTAGAAAGAAAGTCCTCAAAAAAATTCCCATTGGAAAATCTTAAAAATTGAGATTATGAAGGGCACCCTCTTTGCAATTCAATGATTCAGACGAATCAAGAGGTTCAATCATTAGGCAAAATACATTAGTTTAAAACTATACGTTGGTTTATTTCTCCGATCAGAGGCATTGATTATATGAAATATCACATAAATTAAAGCTGATACTATACTTTGTTGTGACATTTACTAATAAATGCATTAATTTACACTATAGATTTACCCCACCCATCAATTTTATTTTGTTGGATTTAACGCCGTTTTTAAACAGTATTTCAGTTATGTATCGGCAGGCAGTTAACTTAACCAGTGTTCCTGGATTATGTACCTGTACAAACCTGTTATCCGCAAGTAACTACCAACTTCCCCACATGAATTAGAGGTGGAGGATGAATGATTTCAGACACAATGTCTTTTATCAAGTCGTCATGGAGAACATACGGCCCGCCCGAGGATCCAGCTCACGACCCCGCGATCCGTAGATCGGTGCTCTTCCTAATGAGCTAAGCGGGCGGGTCCACCCATCAATAAAACGTGCATGCAATATCTTTAAACTATTTCCTTGAAACTCGCACTAAATGTGATAAATGTTATAATAACAACAGTATATCAAGAAACATTCAGGAAAAGAATCCTAGATCAACAGTGACTGTACTATAGTATATATAGAACAGGTCACTACAGTAAAATGTTAAAAGTGTTTTAAAATCGATACTAAACTACAATTTTCAGCTAACAGCATATGTACACAAAGCTGTAATGCACAAAAATGTGAGAACAAAACTCTGCGATGCGATATACTGTAAACATATGCTCTATTATAAAGTTAGTATGTTCGCAAAACTTTTCATTGCTCTCTCAAGATTATGAAAGTCAGTTAAGTGTTAATGTCATGACATCTACAGCCATCCCAGTAGAACAACCTCTGTGCCAAGGAACAAGTTTATCACCACGTTTGTACCATCCCAAGTCAAGTTGCCTCTGTAGGAGTTAGGCTTTGTATCTTTACTATCGGTGTGCTTGTTGCCTTCGTAATGAATTTTCTGTACCTCAATGTGTTTAATGTTTCATTTGTTTTACCTTTGCACATACATAATTATGAATGATATACTACCAACTGTTTCAATGTCATCATGTTAAGAGTGTTTATTTACAAAGACTCTGACTGGGATCATTTAATAATTTAAGCTATTTGCTCACTTTCAGTGTTTTCAAAATAATGCATGGTTTTCAAAAATGCCTCTTCGGATGATTCTTTTTTGGTCTACCTTTAGTACGTTTTACAGTATTTTGAGGTGTTAGATGTTGAGTCGGAACTTGACATCCTGTTCTGAAATGTGTGCTACATTTTTGATGATATCTTGCACCAACTGCTGTTAGATCATGTACGGATTAGAGTCAACAGAAGACTTCGGTTCCAATTTTTCTTTATTGTTGACTGAAATTTGGAAATCATAATATGCCTTTTTGTCATTTTGTTTGGCATCTGTACCACAGCACAGGCATTTGAAATGAAAAGAAGTCAGATGAATGTGTCCGTTTCGCTACGTTATAGAGGTACCGTTTGCATCTCCCAGTAGATTCGGGTGGCAGTAATTTTTCTACACTCATAGCACACATTTTTCTCAGGTCTAACATACATTTGATCTCCTGCAATGTTATAAAAAGAGTAATAAACATAAAGGTCAACTGATTTGACATTAAGATTAATAGGCGAGTAATATATAATCTATATTTATAAAAGGGTTGACACAAATAGACTCATTATCAGGCACGTGTCCAGGTGGGGGGCCAGGGGGCCCGGGCCCCCCCAGCTGGCTGCCTAGTTACGATTTTTATTACTATGGGCCCCTCAATTAACAAATTTATACACCAGCGCAACTGGCTTGATTTGACAGCAATACACAGGCTAAAGAGCCATAAAACCGTGTCCGGTAGTGGAAATTAGCCCCAGGCATGTCACTGGTAAAGTTTATCTGTGCATGCTTCATTGATCACTTGATCGGTACTTGATTGGGTAGTGGAGAAACTATTATGTTTTTTACTCTTTGGAAGTGTTATAAAATGATCAGAACATTGTTGGTTTTGTTAAGTAAATCTTAAAATGAATCTGAAAATTGAAACATTATGATGGTTGTATTTTGTTTTTACATTAAGGCACATTCCCCAAATTTATTAAATTGATAGATATTTATCCTATCTTTTTATTTTACAACAATTATGAATTTGAAACTACTGTATCAATTTTACTCTTTTGGGTCCAATAACCTTACTTAAAAACTCTCATAGTTTTAAAAGTAGTTTCTCAGTAAATCTCACAAAACGCATCTAAAACTCGTTACTTATGAGGGGTTTTATACATAAAAATATCATTTAATATGTGTTGTGATGTTATAGTTTGTACAGTCAAAGAAGTATAAAATACACATCTATTTATTTCTATAGATCTTTGGTACAGTTAAGAGTTCATTGTCATTTGAAATCTATGATGTAAATAGTAATTGTCATAATACTTCGTTTGTTTTGTTGGAAATCTAAAAACATTTGGCCATTTTGCAAATAGGATACCCTTAATAATTAGACTAGCCACTAGACTGATAATTACGATATTTCTGTGATTTTCTTTTTCTTTTTTATGTTCACAGAGACAAAAGCCAGTCTATTCTAGAGATTTTCTAAGAGGACTGATGTTAAAATTGATATATTGGACATAGTATATAGACTGGCTCAGTTCACTACATGAAATCATAAAAATGTGAAAAAAATTATCATAGTCAAGGAGCTAGTCTTCTTAATAATCATCTTAAAACTTCAACATTTTTTTCAACTGGGTATCATACAGAAAAATAAGTCCATACACTGTGACTGCACAATCATACATACATTGAAAAAGGAAGACTTGATGAAATGATTAAAAAGTAGACTTTTCCTTAAATATATGATACATTCATGCATCCTTAAAGGTGCTTCAGGTAGCAGGAAAATGCATCTATTCATGTGCCATATTAAAAAAAATTCGCAATCGGGAGGGGATACCCCTCCCGAACCCACCCCAGGTTGGGCCCCCCCAGCAAACAAATCCTGCACACGGGCCTGATTATGGTCCCTTTTATAAATCATTCTTTTATGTACAAATATCAAAGATGTTTAGGTTTCAAGGGAGGAGAAACAATGACACATAAGTATCGTGTAATGTTTTGATACAATGATACAGAGAAAAAACAGATGGCGATTTGAAAATACCTTTCTTTCAATACAGATACACTGCACAATTGAATATTGAAATTAAATTGGTAATAAGTAACACGCGATTGCATTCTTCTGCTTCCATTCTTCTCAATGTTTAAATAAATATACAACACTAGATAAGCCAGGAAATAGCCTAAACTACAGAAATGCATGAATATAATATTAGAGTACCTTTATTCCTGGCTGCAGAAATTAACTATCTACACATTTTTTCACCCAATGTTGCTATTTTACGTTCGTCTTTCATGTCGCAAATAACACAATACTTCTCAGCACTGAAAATGGAAAGAATAGTGTTAAACTGTAAGGTGTATCAACAAATTTTCACAAGGAAATTATATGCATTGGTATTAAAGTATTTAAAACAATTTTGTAAAAATCAAATGTTACAAATCCAAATAGAAAGGGTTTTATCTCATGATGAAATCCAGAAAACACGAGAAAAATAGTATAGCAACACTTTGAACAGTAAAAAAACGTGTTTCTTCTAGTAGCACTTATGCCACAGACAGCATAACGCAGTCATAAATTTTGATCTGAATATAACAAAATTGATCCTATAACAATAACATATAGTTTACCGGTCACCGTGGCCCAGTGGTTAAGGCGTCCGCCTCGGGATCAGGAGGTCGAAGGTTCGAGCCCCATGGGGATCGTTCGTACGGGGGATGTTTGTCATGGGACTCGTTCCGAAATGGCCGGTTCGTGAGCCGCGAGCTAGTTAAATGAATGGTTACCGACTTCTATCCGCCTGACGCCTGGCATAGTGGTAGGAGTGAGAGGTAATTGGTACGCACAATAAAGGTGTCTCATAAGCCAAATTGGCTGGCCCTTTCAGTAGGGGTGACACTATAATAAATAATACCTTTACCTTTTTTAACTTTTATAAAATAGTCAGTATACTCGAAAGAAATATACTTCTACTACTTAGATATACAAAATGGATGCATTTAATTTCGTTTCTACAAAATTAATTTTAAACATCTTTTTTTACGACACAAACACGCTTCCGTATATCTATTTTTCATGCATAACCCATGTGCTTGATTTAACTTTACTAGACCTTTTTCAGAATAAGCTATCGTTGACAATTCTAATACCGAGTACCACTAACACTTACATTTCATACTGGTCTATGTATCAGTACATGTTTTGAATAAAACGCTTTGTCGTAGTGAACTTCGCGGAAACCCATAAAAATCAAACAGCCTTGATAACTATATAATTTAATATTGCATTCACCTAGTAACAGACATTTGACATACTTCAGTCAATAAATATTTTTACTTACCATACACGATTCACTTGACAATAACCAGTATTCTTCGAACAGAGTGTGTTCCAAACAATTTGACAGCGAAATGCGATGTTTACTTCTTACCGGAAGTAGAGAAAAAAATAGCACACGGTGCATGATAACGGACATTGGAAAATACTTTTTCCCCCAATAAATATGATGTGATATCTCAGTATCCTGTAGTGATATTTTTGAGGACTTTTTTCTGTGTGTTATCTTGTGTATCTCTACTCATTCCATGCTAAATATCTCATGTTGGATTTAGTTTGACCATATGTTTCACTATAACCGGCCTATATATATAAAAAAAGTATATATAGGAGGGGTCATTTTTATATTTAGCCATTTTGGAGCATTATAGATAGAATTTCAGGCTCCTGTGCATAGGCCTACTTCATACTGTTCATACTGTTGTACATAGAGGCCACATATGAATTAGATCCATAAACATAACGAAATACAATCTAAACTGTGTTTGAGAACGTTAAAAAAAATAAAGTCTTACCGCTGGTTTTTAATTCGCAATAAGTATTCACTCTCAGAAAGATGAAACTGGAAAAGAAATGGATAGAAATTACCTACTTTTTAAATTGATGGAACGACAGGTCAGCTTCAGCAACAGAACTGTGGTTTCTCGTCTGTACACTGCAGTGTAAGTTGGCGTTCTATATTTTGGGAACCAGCAGAGACGTGAAAATTTGTGGCCGTCTTCGATTCGTCAAGTATTGTTAAGCTATGGCACTAAATGCACGGGGTAAGCTACAGTCGAGCTTTACACCACAAACGCGTGCTTAGATGGCTTTGGCTCCAGCATACTTAAAAGATCTTGGCAGTGGGCGAACGGATTTCTGTCTGCATTAGCGCAGTTAGGGGCTTTCGCAGTATGATTCTATGATAACAAGAGTTATTGTTTATTGAAAGGTCAGTCTGCCCAAAGTTTGCTCTGCCTTAATTACAATGTATTACTGTCTCATTATCAAACTTTTTTTGATAAATATATGATAACTTTAAAAGTTATATCTAATATTTGTCACTTGAACAAATATGTTTGTTAGATACATAATCATAAAAAATAAGAAACTTATTTAGTAATATAAAAAAATTATTATGAATTTCGGCATGTTTTTAAGGAAACATATTTTTATTTTTGCAAGTTCTGTCTTGCTATGTTGACCACTTAAAACTTAGTAAATGATATTTGTTTGAGATGTTCACAAATAAAAATTGGACTTTTAAAGAAAATGTATGTGTCTATTTTTTATTTAACTGTTTTCTGAATATTTCAAAGAACATTTGTCGGATAATTAAAGATCTAAAACTCCATGTGTTTTTCAATATCATGAAATACAGCACGAAAGACTATTGAAAGTGAAAATTCAATATGAATGAAACCATGGACATAAATAGATATGTATAAATGTATGCATTATTCCTAATGAAACGCAAACATATCGAACTATCTGTGCTAAACGCGACTGCTGATAAGCCTTATTTGAAAAATGAAAAATCGATAATCTTCCGTAAATTTACGTTCATCTCCGAATTTGAGCGGGAGCCATATAAATGAATATTTAATTTGCCTTCAGCGGCTCAATGGTATGACGTGTTTACTTTATGAAGAACATAATTTTATTCCAGTAACTTATACATATAGTATCTCGTTACATACATACAATTTTATGATTTCATGATTACGTGATAAACTCATACAATCTTTAAGTAAAAAAAAAAGAAAAGAAACATACAGCAAATTGTGATCATATTTTGTGAGTTTAGTTTAAACATAGTTTATTTCAAACAATAATTGCAACATTTACAATTCATGATACATATAGTACAGATGCATTATGCCTGAAAAAGGATCAGAGCCGAAAGTAACAGCTTATAGAGGTTTTCTCCTACAATTACATATTGTTATAGGTACAGTACGACAGTGTTTATGATCTTGTCTGAAATATGTGATTTTTTTGTGAATGGAGAATAGACGGTCACATATTTAACAGATGTTGTTATATCATAACTGCACGGTATGATATCATATGTTACACATATTTTACAAGTTATACAGTATGGTATGACACCCTGACAAACTTTATACAAATTGCCTGCTGCACAGTAAATGGGCCATTTTTTTCATAAAACATGTAACTGCATTTTATTTATAGAGGAACATCTGTTTCAAGTTTTGTTAAAACTGTTTTTAATGTGTCTTATTAGTAGTCAAATGCTGCAGTAAAAATAAATTACATAATCAACCCCAAAAAAAATTGAAAGCCATTTTATGGCTGAAAATAGGCCGTTTTTTCATGTAATGCGTTAGCATTGGATTTTTACACTTTTCAAAAAATGCTACAGTATTTTCAAATAACAAAATATAAGTTTGATTTAATACCTTTAAATAGATAATTTTATTACCTTTAAAATGATGTATAACATTGTTGATCTCTGAAGTCGTTACATTTTTATGAATATGATAATAAAAAGTGACTCGTGTAACACCACTGTTTTTAACAAAAATGCTAAATTTTGAATTGAACACAAAATGTCTTAATTTTACATATTCAAAATAATTTTCTTGCTCACTGTCTTACTATGTATTTGTAGAATATGAAAAAAATGCCTGCAGCACGTATCAATGGACATTTTAGTAAAAAAAGTCCATTTTACCACCCAAAAAACCATTTGCGTGAAAAAAAGTATAACGTCCGTCCCCCACTATTATTTTGCAATTGAATATGAATATATTGATATTAATTACTTTCATATATGCTTAATGACATACCTATCATAAAAAAATGAAAAATAAATAGATCTGCAGCCTTGCTGGCAAAAAAATGATGAAATATCAAAAGTTATGTGTAACGTCCGTCCCTGTAACGTCCGTCCCCCTATATATGCTTTTCTTAATTTTGTACAAAATGCAGTGTTTTAATGTTTTGATGGTAATATCTGATACTATTATTTCACAAGAGTATGTAAAAAGTATGAAATTATCAAAAACAATGTTGAAATTTTTTTTCCTCCATACTTTTGAGTATTTTAAATTGAAAACTAGAAAAAAAAACCTGAAAATTGGAGCAAAAATCTTGGTTTTTTATGCTATGTGAGGAAATTTAAATGAAATTAACTCCTGTTTGACAGGACATGCAACAATAAGTAATAAATACATAAAAACATTCATTTAGATTTATATGATGTTGTATCATCTTCATCTGAAAAATAGGGGGGACGGACGTTACAGAAAAGGGACGGATGTTACAAAATTGTGATAACTGAATATTTCTTATATTCTGATTTTGTTATCCATCAGTAACTTTTTGTACTTTATTTATTGATAAATAAAGATGCTGTGTGTTAAATCATTCCCAATAAAACATTTATTTACAAATATGAGGACATTATTCAAAAGAATAATATGTTACATGTAACGAGACCCCTGCTGGAACAACAGCTGGCTATAAAAACAACATGAGAAAAATAAACAAAACTGATAAAATGGATCCACTTAACTGGGCCCAATTTATACATGTATATATCTCTGGATCCTTGTAAGATTCTAAAAACAACACTTACCCTCTTAACGAGTGTTGTATAAACACATACTTTGGGAAAACTTAAGCGTTATACAAGGTGCCATAAAACTGGACCCTGTATATACATTTCTGGCTCCATACCTAGTCTTGTAAAAACACTGACTGTCTTAATGAACCTTGTATATACAAAGTGATTTCTTTTGAAAAAATGAGAAAGGGGAGGAGCTTGCTGTCATATGCAGATTAGGAGTGGGACTAAATGTGTGAAATTCTTTTAAGTTGAACTTATTTTATGATCCAGGCTTATGCCAGTGATGATGGCCATACGGTTGTGTAGACCCTTAAATTGAATACAAAAAATTCTAAATTATGATCATTTCATAAACAAAATCTGATGTGTCATGGCAATGAATCACAGATATTTTAAGTAAATGTACCAACTGTTGTAGAGGGTCCAGGGTATTTTTTTTAAACTCATATTAAGGACCCAAAAAGTATTTTAGTCATTACAGCATATTTTTCCTCTCCTAATGTCCTTCCTTCAATCCCCAAAACTGGGGAATAGAAAATACTGTCTATCTAAATGTATTTTCAGCATTACTTTCAGATTACATACTTCAGGGATTTTTCTTAATCTATGAATATGATTTATAGCGCTATCTGTGAAATTCAAAATGAAACAAAATGATCCTCCACACCTCAGTTAAAGAAGTGTTTGATGTCAGAGCTCTTATCCCCTTCTTGTGCTGAGATGATGATTACTGTCACTTTCTTAAAAGTGTATGATATTATATGATACATATCATTTACATGTTCATGAAAAGAAATATTTTAATACGTTTTCTCATTTTGTTCTGTTTCGTTTTGTTTAATGCTTCAACATAGTTTTTGCAAAAAAATTGTTAGAAATTATGGTGAATTTGTAACGTCCATCCTCATTTACTTAACTCTAGCAGTAAGATGTACCATTACCACACACATATCTTTTATTGAATGACATTAGCATAATAATGAAAATTTAGAAACACCTTTCATTAAGTCAGTGAATACATAGGACGAACACTATCAATTTCCTGATTAAAAAATACTGTTTCCTTTTTCTCTCCATATTTTAAAACTCTGATTCAGCATATTTCTTTTTATTTTATTACTTTGTATCATTTTTCATTCATCTAGATAGGTTTAACATTAACAGAATCTGTATTTATTCAGTAAAGCAACATTAAAGCTTAAAAAACAAATGTATATAATTAGTGTAACGTCCGTCCCCTCGTAATGTAACGTCCGTCCCCCTTTACCATCAGTTTCTCTTTACTAGTTTTGAAGCCTAAATAAAAAAGAAATATACAAAAAAACTGAATTGTTTAATAACTTATGTTCTTGTGTCTTTATTTAAAAGGTTGTTATCCAATTAAGTGTAATATTATAAATGGTAACAGGAAAAATATGAGTATGGCTGTTTTTTTCCTTCTCTGCTTCGACAGGTAAAATAACAAAAAAAATTTTTTTTTCAATTTTTGGCAAATTTTTTATAAGTTTCTTGTAAAGATGTACTGGTTTACTGATTTGGTGAATTTTCTCATCTAAATGACAGTAAACAGCTTCAGAAACAAGCTTTTTACATTGCCATGTAACGTCCGTCCCCTTGCCCAACCACTGATAGAAAATGATGTATAAAAACAAAAATCAGCAAAAAGTTATCTATTAATTTACTTTTTCATGAAGTTAAAACATACAACTTCATGAAAAAGGCTTAACAGGTAAGACATCTTAACTTTAATTTTTGACTTTGATGCTAACACATTTGGCCCATTTACTGTGCAGCAGGCAAAATACCTTATACACGCATTAAGAGTACCAAGTGAAGTACGTCGATTGCACTAAGGATGTATCAAACATAAATAACATGATTGGTCGAAATGCATAATTGACAAATTAATTGAGTAAAATGTAAAACGAACCGTATGTACCAACATATGCAGAGGTGCCAAGCCGCCAGGAGAGGGTCGCATTCAGACCATCTTCATGGCAGCACACCCTGTGTTGCGTAGTAAGCAACATATGAGTGTCCCTTACCCCACGGCGGTGTCCACCGCAGGTGTAGGTTTCCATGGTTGACGACTCGGCAATAGCTTTACAGTACCAACTTTACAATTTACAATGAAATGCTAGTGGTGGAAAGAAAACGTCAGTAAATATCTAGGCAAAAAGAGCTATTATCATATAACACTTTAATGTTGAGTACTTTAATGTTCAATATTAATTTTCGATGAGCATTTTAAGTTAGATTGATTCAATGCCAAAGCATATCAATTCATTTTTTTTTTTTTTTTTTTTACATTTTTACTTTAAAATAATTTTATTATTGGATTGACTTACTGAAATCGCGTTATTTTTAATGCTAAACCTAAATTACTAAATGTCAATATTTTTTCTTCTTAATGCTTGTTTAAAACACGTTATCTACCTACCTTTTTTCTTATTTGTTAAAAACGCAAACTGAATTTGAATAATTCTTCTTCTTTTCTGTTTTTATTGTTAAAAGCACATAAACTGTTTGCGTACAAAGAATGAAGGTTTATCACGTTCTTGTTTTTGCACACAATAAAATAAGTTTCATCATTTATTGTACTGTTGGTTTAAAACAAGCTTTCTTTTTCATATAACGTAATAAGCGATGGAGTAATTACGAGATAATTAAAATTGGTACTGACCTCCAGATAGGACAACAGATTTGCTCACATATCAAAAAATTGCTACTGTATTTCTTTAGTATGCCTTCACTACAGACAAATTAATTTCTTGCAATCCTGTTTCATACATCATCGTGGTCTGGACCTCCTGCTGTGCTTCTTGTCATCCCATATATATAATTAAACAATTAAAAATTGTTACATAATCGCTGATAAGCAGGGAATAAGGTTGGAACTGTGGAACTGTCAGTAGGATTAAGATGGATGTGGGGGATGTATATAGTGAAGTGGATCTAGGCCATTAAACACAGTCCACCCACATTTAAAAATAATCCACAAATGTGCTGGCGCCCTTTGGTTATTCATATGCGTCTGGTCCTTAGAAAAAATCTTAATGGGGACTATAGCTTGCTTTTTACCATTAATTATTAATATATGCCATGAAGAAAGCTTGCCAGATAGGGTCTTTGTGGTATCTGGGTAAGGCACCTTCATGCACAGCAAATGCATAGTGATCTATATAACACACATGAGAAATCTGGCGCAACATACATAAAACATTAATGGTCAAGACTTAAAACAAGCAGGCAGAAAGTACCTTGGTAAAATCTGTCAGGAAACATTCGTTTAGAGTTCACTACTAAGAGGACTAACAACATATTTGCCTTCTTCAGGAGAAACCTTGCAAATTGCCCGCAAGACCCAGTCTTACGAGACGCTTGCCAGAATTATGAACTTGGCTGAGTTACTGTGCAGCAACGCCGATCTAATACGACTAGAATCAACATATAATTATATACTTTTATGAACTGTATTATCGGTATGATGTTATTGTTGGAGAAAAGAAAAGGAAAGTTGTCACAAAGTTATGTTGTTGTTGTTGTTTTTTTTTTGTAATTTTTATTAATAGCTCTTACTCTGGTTGGAGACATATTAAGTATGCAATTTTAACAGCGATTTCTGGCAGTCACCGTTAATTACTCAAGAAGTAAAACGAATTGAACAATTTATGGGCATAATGAAAATCTAAATTACTGAACAAGTGCAAACGTTTCATCATAGTTTAACCCTTCAGTCTCGATGAAAACGCAAAGTCCATTACCATACACAAATTGTTATTAATAATCTATCGAATTCGCGGCCGTGTTTTTCCGGGGATTAAAGGATTATAAAAAAAACAACTTCTGTTTCCTGTCAATTGTAGTATATGTAAAACAACGAAAACATTATATCATCTCCTGGTTTTGATATACATGTGTATTAATTTTATGCTCCTCTCTGCAAATACCAATTTCAGTGTTCGCATTGATTACAAGACCTCTGGACGGAATTGATAGGGCTTTAAGGTATTTGATACTTAATAGAACTGTTTTAAAAATGGCATTCGCTTGGTATATTCTTAAAGTTGACCCTGTTTTGCAATGTGTTGCAATTTTTAAACAACGTTTACCGTGCCGTCTTTTATAAATTCTATATAATTTATGATATTTCCTCAAGCTCAAGTAGAGACAAATTTCAAAGTGATGGCCATTGGCTAAAATGTTTGCAGAAAATTCATTATAAATGTACCATTAATTTAGATGAAAGAAACGTCATACTATAGGTAAACACTTATAAAACACAAAATAAAACTGTCAGTGTCATTTTCTCTAGGATGCCTCAAGCAAAATAATTTAATGAGACAGAATTCCAACTCCAACATTGAAAAATTAAGGTCGAGTCTTGTGGGACTGTTTAAAATTTTGTCAATCCATTCAAAAATAAGCTTGGGGCAGAAGAAAATATAACTTTAGAAAGATAGTAACATTGCCGTTGTAATAAATTTACTCACCGGTTGCCATTACTTCATAAATATATGTCCGATCAAGGCTTTATTCTACGTTTTTCGGATAAATGACGTTACGCCATTACTTCCGGATTATCAAACGTATAGAACTATCTTAACTGTTTAGTGTCTTGAATCACTGTCTAGTAATATTATCTGAGGTAGTGCTTGAATGACAAATTATGGGAAAATGGAGCAAAATGAAACCTACCTACTTATATATCTATCATTACTACCTATCTATCGTTACTACCTACCTACCTATCAACCACCCACCGTCCTTTCTTCCTACCTACCTACCTACCATCGTACATACCTACTTACTTCTATCTTTTCATCGGTCGTTACTGTCAATCCCCTCTTTCGAGTGTTGTGGACAGGAGTGCGTGCCATAATATCAGTGAAGGAAAAATATTATAACACTAAGTATTGGGAAAGTTCCTTGTAGATAGTGAACACATGAAATAAAATTAGATAGTATCCGACGTTTAAAATAAGGTAGAAATAAGAAAGTAAAATGTTAAAAACAATCCTTGCTGACTTAATAGTTTAATTCTTTGACAGACTGCGTGAAAGGGGTTCAAACTAGACATGACAGCAATGTAACGTGGCAGACCATTCTAATGTACCCTACGTGGCATTTTGAAAAAAAAAATGAATTTGAAATGATCTGTGCTAACATGATCCTTGTGGAGACAATGAGGGCTTATGTTTGGCGGGAATTCCTAACAGGAGGTTGGACATAAAGGCGAAGAACACTGAAATAAGTGGATTTATAAGTCATTTTAGCTCGACTATTCAAAGAATAGTAGAGCTATTGGACTCACCCATGCGTCGGCGTCGGCGTCGGCGTCCCGATTTGGTTAAGGTTTTGTATGTAAGCTGGTATCTCAGTAACCACTTGTGGGAATGGATTGAAACTTCACACATTTATTCACTGTGATAAACTGACCTACACTGCATAGGTTCCATAACTCTATTTTGCTTTTTTACAAAATTATACCCCTTTTTCGACTTAGAAATTCTTGGTTAAGGTTTTGTATGTAAGCTGGTATCTCAGTAACCACTTGTAGGAATGGATTGAAACTTCACACACTTATTCACTGTGATAAACTGACCTACACTGCACAGGTTCCATAACTCTATTTTGCTTTTTTACAAAACTATGCCCCCTTTTCGACTTAGAAATTGTTGGTTAAGGTTTTGTATGTAAGCTGGTATTTCAGTATCCACCTACGGGAAAGGATTGAAACTTCACACACTTATTCACTGTGATAAACTGACCTATATTGCACAGGTTCCATAACTCTGTTTTGCTTTTTTACAAAATTATGCCCCCTTTTCGACTTAGCAGTTTTTGGTTAAGTTTTTGTATGTAAGCTGGTATTTCAGTATCCACCTACGGGAAAGGATTGAAACTTCACGCACTTGTTCACTTTATGAGGTGATAAGCACTGTGAAGGTTCCATAACCCTTTTTCCCATTTTTACAAAATTATGCCCCTTTTTCGACTTATAATAATATACTTGTAATAATTCAATTGACAAGGCTGTTGAATAGTTGAGCGTTGCTGTCCTCCGACAGTTCTTGTTTAACTGACTAAAGTTGTATAAATTTGTTGTGCGAAGTATCTCAAATAGTAAAAATAGCAAAAAGTATCCATGTCTCTTTTTGAAATGATTTCCCCCTCCCTCCCCTTTGATTATCTGCTTATGTTTATCACAAACAATTTAAATTGGTTTCAGACAGGGCATATAGTACTCGATCTGATTTGGCAGGAGTGTAAGATACTGACTTTGGAAATTGCATACGTATCTTGCCAATGACAATTTCTCTAACCTTTAAGTGACCTTATCGAATGAGATTATCATAATTTATACAATGATGTTGACTAAAGTAAACTTCAGTACCATTGCGTTATTAAACACTTGATAGATATTGAACCCAAATTATCTTTCTTCATCGAAATGTTTAAATGAATCCTGTAAATTCGACATCCATTCAAAAGCTAAAATTCACCTTTTCTATCTCAAATCAATTTTTATGGGAATGAGCAGAGCTGTACAAGATAAATTAGTCTGGAGTTCCTTCCCCTTTCACTACGTCACTGTTTGCAGTACGACGGGAACCAGACTATTTAAAGATAAATTTGTTGTGGATTATAAGATTCTTTCACTGGTTGTAGGTGCAGATGGGAATATCCGGCCTCGAGGGTAACTGTTTAGGCGGTAACGAGGCTCTCTGCCGAGTTACCGCCTAAACAGTTACCCGAGAGCCGGATATTTCCATTTGCACCTATAACCAGTGACAGAATCTTTTTCTTGCATATCGATTTCAAGAAATAATAATAAAAATAAAATCAATCGAACGGCTTTCTTTTTAGAACTATTTCTAATAGCAGTGTATTTAAACAAAGCGCGGGAAACCAACGTCCGTAAACAGGAAGGACGTCATGACGTTTCAAAACAAATAATAATGTTTAGTTCCGGTTTTGTTTTATCAGTTGCAGCGTAACGTTATGAATTTTTGATAAAATAACGTGATTTGAATCGAGAAATATACTATCAGGAACTAATAGGAACTGTCAAGGTATTGAATTTTTATCCCGTTTTTTAAATAAAATATAAATTACTACATAAATCTTCTACATATATGTAGTTCGTAATACGTCATTTACAGCACGAGAGTCATCTTACACCCCGGGGTGTAAGATGGAGTTTTCCAGCACCGGTAAAAATACCGGAAATACCCGTCTGGTATGCAAGAAAGTGTATTTAAATGTCTTTTGTGTGTTTGTTAAACGTTGAGTTATGAGATATCGCGTTCGGATTCCTTTTGTTCTGTAGCTAGGGACGCTTTGTAAGGGAAAATTAAGAAATATTTTAATAAATTTCGTGTTTTATCTCCTTAGTTTTCCATATTTTATTCATTTATTATTCACTTATTGTTTCATTTTATTTTTTTCAACAATTTTCCTGCCAATCGATTAAAATAAACCGTTGAACAACTTCTGCCGCAAATTATCACCATCAGCAGATCATAGCTAAATCATTTCAGCTCAGAGATGACTCAGATGTGATATTTATGGCATACATGGCATAATACTGTGAAGGATCTTTGATCTGAAATGAATCTCGATTGAAACCTAACCAGATTCAGCCTGATTTGCACATCAATTTGGTACACATTTAGTATATGCCTGATCAAAATATCACAACACATTTTAGTGTCCATGCAGGTCATGTTGTACGAATAGAGCCATTCTAGTGATGATTTCACTGATCTAGTCAAGTTGTCTTGCTTTATATATAGTCCTTTTTCTGTTGAACCCATTTTATAGGTAATAGATAATTGCCATCCAAGGTGAGTCAAAATTTGAAATCCTCAAATTCATATCCCACGAAATAGTCATTTTGACTAAAACCTTTGAAGTTTCATGCCCATGAAAGTAAATGTTTTCATAGTATAGTGATAACAAACCTTTAGAAATTAGTGTAATATTATATTGATATACCTTGCACATTTTGTTTTTCTCACATTTCCGGTAAACACTGTCATAAACCATTTCACTGCTGAAAACATACCTGGGGCTCAAATTAAACTCCTCATTTATATATAATGTTGATATAATGTCTCTGTTTACAGTATACACAAGAATGAATCCGGAGCAACAGCTGCATTTGGCAGTGAAGGAAAAAGATGTTAAGAAGATTGAACAGTTGTTAAACAATGGTGTGGACATCAATTGCTTGTTTTATGGGTGGACTCCTTTACAATATGCAGTTAGTCTAGGTAACACTCATTTTTTTTTATATCCTCAGGTATGAAGTGGTGACTATATATATTAGAGTCACATGCAGCATTTGGATGGTCCATCTGTAAGTCCTTCCAGAAGGCATATCTCTGAAACTGTTAATTTGATTTTCAAATTACTACACCAAAATAATAACGATCGCTATCATAAAACTACAAGATACACACATGGCCCAGATACCTAAGGTCAGGGTCACACTTCAGAGTCCAATAAGAAGACTTAAAATTAAAATGAAGTGTTCAGCAGCCTTAAGGAACTAAAGTTTCAACTGAACTCAGATGGTTCAAACTGTAACATAATTGCAGTGAAAACATTGTCCAGATAGTAAGCTCTTGTTTGCTTTTAAGAATTTGAAAATATGTATATCTGTTTAAAAATATACATGTATGTTTTTAGGGTTAGAAGAGGTTGCTTTGTTGTTAATAGACAAAGGATCAGACATACACAAAAAACATCATAAAGCTGATGGCTGTCCTCTAGAAGGTGCTATAAAAAAGAGATTACCAAAGGTAGTAACAATTTTCTTGACATTTATTTTACACAATACTCACATAAGGCTATTTTAAACAGTTTTTAAGAACACCCTAAAATGACTAAATTGCCTTAATTGATGACTTTTCAGTTGACAAATAGATGAATATTTTATGTTTAATTTTACATCAAATAAAATAATTTTTGGACAATTTTGCTGCTTTTCATTGTAGGTAGAATTGCTTTGTCTTGTCATAATTTACCTATGCAGGAACCTTTTTTTATGAATCACTATGTGGGTTTGAGCCTCACTCGGGGCATTGAATTCTTCATGTGAGGAAGCCATCCAGCTGGCTTACTGTAGGTCGGTGGTTCTTAGTCTGTGCCCGCTCATGATGAAATAATGCACGGAGGGGCACCTGGGGTCTTCCTCTACCATAAAAAGCTAGAAAATCGCCTTATGACCTATAATTGTGTCTGTGCGATGTAAAACTCAGCAAAAAAATTTAAATTATTCCTTTCAAGTCTAAATTGCAGCTTAGATATACTCCAAGGCTCCAAATAAGCCTCATTAGCATGTATGTTATTTAACAATGAAAGGAAAAATTAGTATAAACAACTAATACTAGTGTGTTTCCATATAAAACATAATCTGTCAGTAACAAAGTTTGAAAACCTTGTAAGTTGTTATTTCTGACGAAGACATAAAGGTCGAAACTAGTCAAGAATGTGTTGTCTTGGTATTTTTAAATCCTTTTGATCTATTAAGAAATATAGCAATCTTTTCCTGATATATAAAACTTTTCTTAAAATTTGTTGTCAAACCATCTGGAGGTCAGTGTCTTTAAGAGCCAATCCCATAATAGAAAACAGTGACATATTCATTAAAAGTAGGTATTTTTAATGGATGAATCCAAAATTAAAAGCAATTATCAAATGTAAAATCATTTGAGTAATTTATTTGAACTGCTCAACTGGAATGTGCCAAATCTCTTGTATCGTAATCCTATTGACTGTTGAGCCCATGTTCAGGTTCCTGGTTACAAAGTTTTGAGTTACATTTTTGTACTTTCACTATATCTCTTTTATTACTCAGTGGGTCTTCTCACAGGAACCTGAAATTTGGCCAACACAAGTCTATATAAAAAAAGACACGCTCTTATGGTTTTTTTATATAGAAGCGGGGTTGGGGTCTTTTTTATATAGAATTGTGTTGACTTATGGATAGAATTTCAGGATCCTGTGGTTTTCTTTTAGCTTGAAACAGTTGTTTCTCACCAACAACCTCATCTTGTGATATAAGGAACATAACCCAGGCCAATTATTCATGAGGTATGCACCCTGTTTACATGGAATGTCAGGATAAATTTTTGATTCATTTCTCTATCTCTGATATAACTGAATGGTTTTAAGGTTATTTCAAGGGGTTGTTAACTTTAACTTTTTAAGCTTTAGCGCAGTTGCTGATCTATTTCTTTCTGGGTTAAATATGCAGGTAGTACCGATATCAGACAATTCAAGTTGGTTGAATGAAAATGTTTCAGCAGATGAAATATTTAAAAAAGCCCAGTTTATATGAAAGGTAGATGCAATGAAAAATAGAGATGTCTGTTTACAAGTAAGAGCTAGACAGAAAAGTAATAAAATGCATTTAATATAATTATGATGTGTACTGTTTACTTTTTTGCAAGATGTATGCATGTTGTAGTGACAGTTTATATAAATATTGTTAACATATGCATATGAAATCATATTTAACAATATAGGCTATCAGAAATAAGCAAAAGAAAAAAATATTTGTTAAATATTATATCTAAAAATTGGTCATATTCTGTAAAATCAGTCTAAAACCAAGTATTTTATCTAAATAACTCGGAAAAAAGCATGGATACCCATGATTTTTATGTTTTCATTCTGTTGTAGAGATGCAAGCCAGTATACAGTACACAGTAAAAAAAGAAAAAAGTTGTCTGGTGGAAAAGATGCTATTATAAAAAATGTGCAATTTTTGTTAAATTTTTAGTACAGTCAAACTCTGTTCGCTCAAACTCTGATAATTAAACGCACCCTTCACTTGAATTCATCATCATATGTCCTGGCAAATTTCCTATGTAGTGTATATTGTTGTTAACTCGAACAAATTCTGTTGGTCCCGACTAGTTTGAGTTTCACGAAGATTGACTGTATTTTATATGAGAGATTTTCTCGAAAATATAATAATAAATATATATATAAATAGAGGATATTACATGAGTGTATTTTCATATTGAATTTATTAAACAATTTGAATAAAATAATAAAATGCGAGGCTCTGCCGAGCATTTTATCAATTTTATCCAACGAGTTTAATAAATTCAATGTGGAAAGTCACAAATGTAATATTCTTTTTATCACATGTTAGTTTTTTCTTGTGAAATATCAAAAATTCTACATTCCTTTACTATATAAACAAGTCAGTTTCACCAACGTCTCCTATACTAAAAACAACGTCAACGTCAAAGCTTTATTACACTAGTGTATTATCGTTTTTATTTAATGGCTTTATTACACTCCCGCGACGTCAAACATGTGATAAATATATATAAATATAAAAAATAAAAAAAAAATTATTATATCATGTTACTACATCACTACCCAATTTAAATGCCATAAGGGCTACAACTCTTTTAGGCGTAAAAAAAAATGTTTGTTTCCGGTATCCCGACCTACCCTAAATTTTTGGCCCGACTCTAAATGTTTTGGAGAATAGTTTTTTCAACTTTTTAACAAAAAGTTGCAAAACTGCAATTTTTATGCTTTAAACATGGGAAGTGATGTTAGAAATCAACTTACTGCAGCTCTAAAGGCATAACCCTCCTATTTGTAATCATTTTTTGACACAAAAATAATTTCCGAAAAGTCTCCCTTAATAAAAAAAATTTCCAAAAAAAAAATTTCGACCTACCTTCCCTAATTTTTTTGAGCATGTTACCGGAAACAGAGAATTTTATTTTTTAGGCCTTATCAATATTTCATGAATTATACCCCATTTTTACATAAAATAACTGGTTTAAGTTTTGTTGCACTTTCAGTCTATATCTTTTATTACTGAATAGGTTTGATCATAAACTTTAAATAGGTGTTCCATATCATCATCACCTACATGATAAAACAGGATTAATAAAAGGTAACTCTATTCCATGAATTATGCCCTATCTTTAAAATGCACTTATATAAAAAGTACTGCAAATTTGGTTTAAACTTAAATAATTGTTCCACTTTAATATGAACATCATATATCATAAGGTCCATTACTCCAGCACCAGTTTGTTTTAGGAATAATCCCCCTTTCTTACTTATAATTTTAATTTAATGTTGTTTAAAAACACAGGTTTTGAAGGTACTGCTTGATAAAGGCATAGATCCCAACACAATTCTCAGTGACGGTAATCCAGCAATATTTACAGCAGTAGATAAAGATTATACTGATATTCTGAAAATACTTATTGATGGTAAGTATCATGATATAATTTAGTAATATTATGTATGTGTTAAGTTTTATTTTACTGTTTTTCTGTAAGAGTGTTCGCTGGCTGCAGATGCTAACTGGAATACCAGGCTCAAGAGTAGTTGTTTTGTCAATGTCTGGTTTGGTTTACATCTTTTAGTGTAGACTAATCTTGGTAAACAATGGTGAGAATGGATTAAATCTGCTCACATTTGTTCACTGTGATAATCTGACATGCAATACACAAATTCTGTAATTATTTTATTTTGATTTATCACAAAGTTTTGCACTTTATTTGACATTTGCCATTTTTATATGCAAGCTAGTATCTGGAAATGATATATACTAAACACAACACCTGATGACTGCCTCGGTAGCCTAGTGGTAGAGCGCCTGCTTCAAGTACGGGAAGTCATGGCTTTGATCCCTGACCGCATCATACCAAAGATGTTAGCATTATGGTACTAGTAGCTTCCTTGCTTGATGCTCAGCATCAAGAGGATAGTGCTACCAGTGGTCAGCCCAGTGTCAGTACAATGTATAATGTGACTGTGAGGGGTATCATGTCACATGTCTACGGCAAGATATTCCAGTTAGGCAGCACTATAAAGTTGGGCATTGTGCCCACTGCTACAAGTAGATAACCTCTAACAGCTCTTGTCTTTTGAGTAATGCCCCAGCTAGGACTATATGATATGCCATGGTTAGTTATTAAAAATTGAATATGATCCTATCCCACAAAAAACATTCATATCTTTCAATTCTCAAAGAGTGATGTTTGACTTCATTAAAATCTGAATCTAAAATTCATCACTTTCTCTGTGTTTTGTCAGATTAAGGTAATGTCATTATTGCACATCAGTATTATATTTCAGTATTACACACCACTAAGAATAACTCAAATGATGGTAGTAGAATCTAGCAACCTGTTTTATTTAGAAAAAAAAAGTACATGTATTTCCATATGGTGTTTCCTAATTATAACATAAGCCATTGGTTTGGGTCAAAGAAACCACCCAAGGGAAGGGTAAAAGTGACCTGTTATTACAACTGGTCTCTTATATTTTCAAATGAAACACTCTTGGCCATGAAATTTTAAAAAAAATAAGAATGTTACTAAATTTTAAAAAAGATCTTTGTATCTTTTTGAGTCCTTTAGACTCAGTTATAACATTGCAAAATTTGGAATAATTTCATGAAAAAAATTCATTACAAAAGCAATTCAAAGTTCTTGCACAAAGATGGAAAGAATTTGTGGTTTTAGAAATGTGATGTACTTGTTTTTCTTTGCTGAAGGTAAAGCAGATCCCAACTTACTGAACAAAGCGGGAGAATCAGCCTTGTTCATTTCAAGTAGAGATGGAAAATCAAAGCTTGTGCAGGTTTTAATAGAAGGCGGGGCCGACATGGACTTTAAATGTGCAGAAGCCGGAAACCAGACATCATTAATCATAGCTACAGCAAATGAACAGAATAGTGTTGTGAAACTTCTGTTAAAGGTAACTACTAAAATTGATGAGGGAGTTTACAGTTAGATCCAGGAGAAAATTTATGGTTTGGTTTATATATAAAAGAGGAGTGTTTAGTCTGTTAGCTATAAGAGAGTTTATGGTTAGGTTTTAAATAAATGATATGAGTTTATAGTTAATTTTAAGAAAGAAATTGTGGTTAGGGCTGATAGTTTTAGGCCATTTAAATAATGAGAGTTTATGGTTAGGTTCAAGAAAGAGTTTATGGATATGTTTCCATTGAAATGAGAATTTATGGTAAAGTTTAAGAGAGTTTATGGTTAGGTTACTATTATATAGAAGATGCAAGGTTATAGTTTGTTTTTAGGTTTCTACATTAATGATGATAGTTTATAGTTAGGTTCAAGAGAAAGTTTATGGCTAGATTTCCACTTAATTGGTGAGAGTTAATGGTTAGGTTCAAGAGAGAGTTTATGGTTAGATTCCAGCTTGAATGATGAGATTTAGTTTCAAGACAGAGTCTTAAGTGATTAAGTTTCTATATCAGTCAAGACTTTATAGTAAGGTTACCCGTACGAAAACTTCCATCCAGAAAAACCTGAGAAAACCACCTAAGTTGTAAGGCGGATTCCATTTATTGCAATTCAAGTTAATATAACACGGATTCCACCTATATAAGCAGGAATATGCAGCGAAATATGCATATTTTCTTAGGTGGAACTGTAACCAAGTAAAAATACCGCCTAGCCAATATTTAGCAGGAAAAAAATACACCTTAAAATTCTGTCTAGTGAATTCATTAGCAGGAAAAAATCTTATTTTATAAATTATCTTATAAAAAATTTTTATTCACAAATCATGAAATTCATTAAGTCAGCCTAACTTTTCCACCTTAGCCCTTAGGCGGAATACTTGCAAACTTAGCAGTATTCCATGTCCTTGTTATTTTAGCAGGAAAATCTTTGTTAGACGGATTTTTTAGGCGGTACGTGCTTCCTGCTTATTTAAGGCAGAATCTGGCTAAGATTTTCGTACGGGTTTCATAGGCATTTTTTTCCATCCAATATTGGCAAACTTAGGATCTCTTTTAAACAGCCAAGATTTAAAGTAATACCATCCATGATTTTGCTGTATGTGTTGCATGTGATTACTAAATTGAACAATTTGTACATCTTTCACTTTCACATCATTTTGTATACTAATTACTTTGGTTTTGTCATTACATAAGATGGCTACAGTCTCTTAGTTTACTAGGCAAAATTGCAGGATCTGGAAGTGCACATGTCCGAATGTGGGTGCACATTTCCAAAGGGAATGACAGCAATAATTCAGTATAAGTAACAAAAAGATAGATCATCACTTTACTTATTAACTTGTCAGCAGCTTACAATTTTAGAAGTACTTGACCTATAGTTTCATCCAGTAAACCAAAGATGCAGCAGAGAACAACTGCAAAATGTTTTAATGTATTAATTTCTTTAACAGAATCGGTGCAATATAAACCTACAAGACAACGATGAATGGACAGCTCTCTGGCACGCATACAGCAATAATGATGAAGACATGATGAACTTGTTGTTAAAATCGGGAGCAAATAAAGAAATTCCTGACAGTGATGGACGCACTTTACTGCAAGATGCTCAAGAAAATGATGACGATAGTGTCGTTGAATTATTACAGAGGTTTACCCGATCATGGACTAATTAACCCTTGCTTAGATATTCAATAGAGATTAGCTTTAATTTGTCAGAACCAAAGGATCTTAAATGTAAAGATCTTTCATTGGCTACAAGAGAATTTTAAAGGTCTTTCATCAAATACAAGAGAATTGTAAAAATCTTTCATTGGCTAAAAGAGAATTGTAAAGATCTTTCATCGACACTAGATAATTGTAAAGATCTTTCATTGGCACTAGATAATTGTTAAGATCTTTCATTGGCTAAAAATAATTTTTGAGATCCTTCATTGGCTGATAAATAAATTTTAGGATCTTTCATTGCTACGAGAGAATTGTGAAGATCTTTCATTGGCTAAAAGAGAATTGCAATGATCTTTAATTGGCTAAAAGATAACTGTAAAGATTTTTCATTGGCTAATAGGGAATTGTAAAGATCTTTCATTAGCTGAAAAGATTATTGTAGAGATTATTTATGGTTAAAAGATGTTGTAAAGATATTTCATTGGTTAAAAGATTATTGTAAAGAGTTTCCATTGGCTAGAAGATTATTGTAGAGATCTTTCATTGGTTTGAAGTCTTTCATTGGCTGGAAGAGATCTGCTCAAAACATACAAAATGATGCAGATGGTATGTGAATATGGTTATGAAGTCCTTAAATTTTTAAATTTTCTTTTTTGAAGCAGTAAAAATTATTTGATCACATGTCTATTAATGAATTTAATGTAACTGTGAATTTATACGAAGGTTTTACTAGCATTTTCACTCCTGGTGACTTTAGAATGATACTGTGAGCCTGAAAAGTTTTTCTTGTTGTCAAATTATGACATTTAAGTACTGTATTATACTTCAAAACACAAAGAAAACATGTATATTTACTACAGTAGGATTCAATAGACATGTACTGCAATGCACTTTACAAAGTTTTCATATAAAACAGCTTATGATAAATCAGTCACATGTTATATATAAACTTGTATTGGCATATAATATCTACTCATACATTCACAATTTTTGTGCCCCCAAAGGGAGGATATAGCTAGTACACTGTCTCTTTGTACCTCTAAGTTCATTAATCCGTCCAAAAATGCTGTCTGTATGCACCTGTAAGCTCATTAATCCATCCAAAAAAGCTATATGTGTCTCAGTTATGTTTTAAATGATTCAGTGGAAACCAGTGAAACTTCACAAAACTGTTACGCATGATAAGAAGGTGTTTTATGCACAAGAGTCAGGTTTGTACCTCCTCAAGGTAAACAGATAAGGACCCTATTTACAACTTGACAGCAAAAATGACTGTTCATTATACAGTAGACTCAGCATGAAAATGACTGAAATGAAAGTCTTATACCTGTTCATTCAGGGATGCAGCATTTGAAAAATACTTATATAACAGTCAAAGCTGTCTTTGCAACCACCCGTATTAAGTAGTCGCCTGCCTTTAAGCAGCCAGTGAGCTAACTTCCCAAATTGACTTTTTGTTTCTAAATTCAGATTGTTTTAACCTTACGCCTGCTGGCGGCAAGTGATTTTGCCTTTGCGACCAGTGCAGACCAAGATCATGGTCTGCACTGTTCGCTATTCAGTCAGTAAATTTTCAGTGAACACCCCTATGAAACATAAGTGGTACTGCCCAAATTAAATGATGGACCATTCCATTTTAGAAATTTAGCAGGGTAAAGGTTAAGCAGCCATATTGTGCCACTTCCTTGGATAGTTGCTTAATACAGGTTTGACAGTATGTATGTACAGGGGTATTTAATGTTTGTTACTAATTATTAAAGTTACAGCAGTAATACTAGTGCTTCAGTTTTCTATGCTAATAATTTGTAATTATTTGCTTTTCTCATGTCAAGTACTTGTAGGTGTATAGAATAAATAATACAAAGTACAAAATTTTGTAGAACAGTAAAAGAATACTGTAAAATCTGGTAAATAAGCGTATACGCTTATAATAATTTTAGTGACACTTTTATGCACCTATTTTTGATATGCGCTTATACTTAAGCCTAAACTATGCACTTATATTTGATATGCGCTTATAGACAAGCCGCTTGCGCCTATTTTTGATATATTTGGAAAATTGACAGTGCTTACCTCGGTTGAGAAACCGAAAGCAAAACATGAACATGTGCAGTAAAATAGTTCCTTTTATTGCATACAGTTTAATTTACGTAATGAAAGCATTATGATCATACATCATTTGTAAATAATGTTCAGTCTCTCAGGCCATTCAATCACTGTTCAACACTTAGATTGTATCATTTTATCCATATTGTTTTCACAGATTTACAAAAGAATGACAAACTGTAATGACAATGCAAACAACTTTTTTGGTATTCAAACTTCTATTTTTCTATTCAACATGCATGATAAGCGTAAACGATTAACATTTAATCTGACAATAGATGTTAATATCTTTTAACACCCATTGGCTATTCAACAGATAAGACCACTTGTCACCTTTATTCGTGATAAACAGTTACACCGTTAATTACGTCTTTTTGCTGTATCTGATGTTTGTTTACCAGTAATCGGATATGCGCCTTCTTTCGAGACAAAATTATGGTAAGAGCTTGACATGCGCTTATTATCCCATACGGAATAACAGTAAGGCCGTATGCACTTACTTTTTATATGCGCTTATATTCGAATATGCGCTTATTTTCCAGATTCTACGGTATATTTACGTGTAGTGGCAAACATGATCATTTTTGTCATTAAAATTTGAGTTGGTGTGATGATATCATCTAGATTGATGTACATTTTTTATGTATTGAAACAAATGTTTATTGGTATAGGCTAATACGATATATTTGTAATGTAATATAAGTAGGATTGTTGATTTTAAACTTTATTCTACTGGTTTACATGAGGTCATATTAACAATGCATTGTTTTGTTTAGTTTAAGCTTATGTCAGATTTTATTAACAAGGCAGTGTTTCCAGTAGTTTAAGCCTTATTCTACTTGTTTACATCTTACTGTATTAGCAGTGCATTGTTTCCTGTAGTTTAAACCTTATTCTACTTGTTTACATCTTACTGTATTAGCAGTGCATTGCTTCCTGTAGTTTGAACCTTATATTCTACTTGTTTACATCTTACTGTATTAGCAATGCATTGCTTCCTGTAGTTTGAACCTTATTCTACTTGTTTACATCTTACTGTATTAGCAGTGCATTGCTTCCTGTAGTTTGAACCTTATTCTACTTGTTTACATCTTACTGTATTAGCAGTGCATTGCTTCCTGTAGTTTGAACCTTATATTCTACTTGTTTACATCTTACTATTAGCAATGCATTGTTTCCCATAGTTTTAGCCTTATTCTACTTGTTTATACCATGTTTTAGCAATAGAAAAACAGAGTTCAGTGGAAAGACATATTATTGGAAGCTTGATTCAACACATGAGCCGTGCCATGGGAAAACCAACATAGTGGGTATGCGACCAGCATGGATCCAGACCAGCCTGCGCATCCGCACAGTCTGGTCAGGATCCATGCTGTTCGCTAATAGTTTCTCCAATTCCAATAGGCTTTAAAAGTGAACAGCATGGAGCCTGACCAGACTGCGCGGATGCGCAGGCTGGTCTGGATCCATGCTGGTCGCATACCCACTATGTTCGTTTTCTCGTGGCACGGCTCACATAATTTATTTTATTCTCATCTTCATCACAGTTTAACTTATAGTGCAATATTGGCATTTTTTGAACATATGATCAGATATGAAATACCGTACTGAAACTGCTGTTTTTGGTTTGTTCCTACTGTCATGTTTTGAGCTTATAGAGAATTTCAAATTTCATACTTGTACGGGTTAAAGTTGAAGGTGTCAAAGTTCAGAAAATTGAAACTCTAACAGGATTTTGATGTAAACATTTATAACATATGTGTATAGTGTATATGTTTAATTTTACATATGTTATTTCCTACAAATACTTAGACACATAATTGTATTTGAATATTTTTATAAGATGTGATGGTGACCTGGTTGGAGAGAGGTTTTAGTCTTCACTGTTTGGAGATTAAGATGATCTGTATATGTTCCTATAGCAGCTTGAGTCATTCAAATCTTTTGAAGTTGAGATAACATTTTCATATGACAGTGTCTTCTTTGGATCACATCCACAGCTCTTGCCATCCAACAAGGGATTTAAAATACTCCTTGGTACAAATATTGTCCATAAATTCACATATATTTTTTTAGCAGTCAGTTTGAAAAAAAAATAGAAACGACAGAGATTTATGAATTTCTATTTTTGAATAGTTTTGAAATCAGAATTCAGTCAAACTTAAAACTACGAATGCTCTATGTTTTGATAGATACTGTTAGCTTATGGAATATATTTCAGTAAATTAATGCCCCGAGAATGATTTTATTTTTATACACTTGAAGGGACATATTATGTGATGGTACTTGTTGTATGTTTGTCTGTCTGTCTCTTAGCGGTTTATATAACTTATGGATGCTTTGGCTTATATAACACATACTTGATAGGCACATTGTTCATGAACCCAATTGCCTTTATGGTCAAAGGTCACAGTGACTGTTAGTAATAAAAGCATTCCTGTGCTATATGTTGAGAATGCCTTGACTTAATTATGACCCACAGATTTGGCAGTGAATGGCCTCTGTTGATCTTGAGGTCTCCAGGTCAAAGATAAAGATTATGAATACTATACAAAAGCCTTCTTTTTTGTTGAGGTTTCTTAGAGGTCGCAGCTACTGTCAAGCTTATAGGCAGTCATTCACTCCATATTTGCAGAATCTCTCATTGGTTTTATTCAACACTGACAGCTTCAGAGCTGTCTTTAGGCATATTCTGCTTGTGTTTTATCATTCAATTTGTATAATGTATAACTTTATCAACATTAATATTTTTAATTATCCATTATCATTTATAAGGTGGATGGTTCAGTTATTAACTTAAAACTTTTGTATTTAAAGGGTTGTATGTATATGTGTTCAGAATAACAATATCAGATGTTTTTTTTAAGGTTTAATGGAGAATTTATATTTATTTCATACCTGTACATTATCATACCAGATAAGAATTTAATAAAGAAATGGAATACACTGTGTCAGAAAATACAATATAAACCAATATGTTGTGTCCCATAACATACATCTCGAAGTTTCCTGTTGATTAAACTACAGGCCTCACTATTTTCAGTCTTCCAGTATCTTGGGTTTAATACTTTTAAAGAAATACTTATAGGCATATTATTAAAAGGAATATTATGTAAGTCACTTTTCTACGGACATGTTTAACTTCTTGTTGCGTTTATCAACTTACACAAACTTGCATTCATGATATCAACATTCAGTCTTGTTTGCATATTCTAAAGTCAGTCTTGCAAGAGTTTTATGACAATTCAGTCTGGTTTGCATGACATCAAAAGGCAGGCTCGTATGCTTTATACCAGCATTCAGTTCCACAGACTCACAACTTTACATGACATTCTTTCACAGACTCACAACTTTACATGACATTCTTTTACATACTCACAACTTTACATGACATTCCTTCACAGACTCACAACTTTACATGACATTCTTTTAAAGACTCACAACTTTACATGACATTCTTTCACAGACTCACAACTTTACATGACATTCTTTCACACACTCACAACTTTACATGACATTCTCTCACAGACTCACAACTTTACATGATATTCTCTCACAGACTCACAACTTTACATGACATTCTCTCACAGTTTCATATGACTGAGGTCAGCATTCAGTCTCACATGCTTGATATCAGCATTTAGTCTCACTTCCATGATATCAACAATCATTTCACACAAACAATATTAACATTCAATCTCGTGCATGACATCATCATTCAGTCTCTCATATATGATATCAACATTCAATCTTACACACATGATGTCATCATTCAGTCTCATAATTATGATATCAACATTCCATCTCGCAAGCATGATACTAACATTCATTCTCTCATACATGATGTCAGCATTCCATCTCGTGTTCAGTCTTTCATACATGATATCAACATTCAGTGTCACATGCATTATATCAACATTCAGTCCCACATTCATGATTTAAACCTTCAGTCCCTGATGATATCAACAGTCAGTCTCAGTTTCGAGATATCAGCAGTCAGTCTTGTGCATCGTATAATTTTGGCATAAGCAACTTGAAAACTTTGAATGTTACAAAGCACAGAAAAAGTGAGATATAATATTCCATATGTTAAATTGTTAAAACGATTTTGGTATATGTTACTGATGTCATTGAAAACGGTTTGATAAGATGTGTAAGCATTTTGAATAATTATTTTAACAGTGTTTAGTACCCTGAGTTACTAATTATTAGACTATTAAATAAATGTTTGTTACAACCCTTGTTGAGCAGTTGTTATATGACTGTTGTAGATATACAAAAAAGATTCATTTTCTGGTATATAGATTTTAAACTTACACTTTTTACAATTATCAGCCTGCAGTTGAAACAACTAATTGCAAAGGAGCATTATTACTAGAATCTATGTCTAGGACAAAAGGCATTGGCTTGTCTAAAAGTATGGATCATCATCCCTGGACAAAAGGCATTGGTTTGTCTAAAAGTGTGGATCGTTATCCCTTGATAAAAAGCGTTGGTTTGTCCAAAAGTATGGATCGTTATCCCTTTGACAAAAGGCATTGGTTTGTCTAAAAGTATGGATCATTATCCCTTGACAAAAATCGTTGGTTTGTCCAAAAGTATGGACCGTTATCCCTTTGACAAAAGGCATTGGTTTGTCTAAAAGTGTGGATCATTATCCCTTGACAAAAGGTGTTGGATTGTCCAAAAGTATGGATCGTTATCCCTTTGACAAAAGGCATTGGTTTGTCTAAACGTATGGATCATTATCCCTTGACAAAAGTTGTTGGTTTGTCCAAAAATGTGGACCGTTATCCCTTTGACAAAAATGCATTGGTTTGTCTAAAAGTATGGATCATTATCCCTTGACAAAAGGCGTTGGTTTGTTTAAAAGTATGGATCGTTATCCCTAGACAAAAGGCAATGGTTTAACTAAAAGTATGGATCGTTACCCCTGGACAGAAGGCGTTGGTTTGTCTGAAAGTATGGATCGTTATCCCTTGACAAAAGGCCTTGGTTTGTCTAAAAGTATGGATCGTTATCACTTGATAAAAAATGTTGGTATGACTAAAAGTATGGATCGTTATCCCTGGACAAAAAATGTTGGTATGTCTAAAAGTATGGATCGTTATCCCTGGACAAAAGGCCTTGGTTTGTCTAAAAGTATGGATCGTTATCCCAAGACAAAAATGTTGGTATGACTAAAAGTATGGATCGTTATCCCTTGACAAAAGGCGTTGGTTTGTCTAAAAGTATGGATCGTTATCCCTGGACAAAAAATGTTGGTATGTCTAAAAGTATGGATCGTTATCCCTTGACAAAAGGCCTTGGTTTGTCTAAAAGTATGGATCGTTATCTCTGGACAAAAAATGTTTGTATGATTAAAAGTATGGATCATTACCCCTGGACAAAAAATGTTGGTATGTCTAAAAGTATGGATCGTTATCCCTTGACAAAAGGCCTTGGTTTGTCTAAAAGTGTGGTTCATTAGCCCTGGACAAAAGGCGTTTGTTTGTCTCAACGTATGGATCGTCATCCCTTGACAAAAGGCGTTGGTTTGTATAAAAGTCTGGATCCTTTTCCCTTCGACAAAAGGCATATTGGTTTGTCTAAAAGCATGGATCATTATCCTTTAACAAAAGTCGTTGGTTTCTCTAAAAGTATGGATCGTTATCCCTGGACAAAAGTCGTTGGTTTGTTTAAAAGTATGGATCGTTATCCCTGGACAAAAATGTTGATATGTCTAAAAGTATGGATCGTTAAATTATCCCTGTACATAAGGCTTTGGTTTGTCTAAACGTATGGATCATTACCCCTGGAGAAGAGGCATTGGTTTGTCTAAAAGTATGGATCGTTATCCCTAGTTAATATAAAAAGACAGTCATTTTCTGGTAAATAGATTTTAAACTTACACTTTAATTATCAGCCTGCAGTTGAGACAACTAATTGTCAAGGAGCATGTATCGCTAGAATCTATGTCTAGAACAATATAGGCATTCGTTTTTCTGAAAGTATGGATCGTTACCCCTTGACAAAAGGCGTTTGTTTGTCTAAAAGTATGGATCGTTATCCCTTGACAAAAGGCGTTGGTTTGTCTAAAAGTATGGATCGTTATCCCTGGACAAAAGGTATTGGTTTCTCTAAAAGTATGGATCGTTATCCCTGGACAAAAGGTATTGGTTTCTCTAAAAGTGTGGATCGTTATCCCTGGACAAAAGGTATTGGTTTGTCTAAAAGTACGGACCGTTACCCCTTTGACAAAAGGCGTTGGTTTGTCTAAAAGTATGGATCGTTATCCTAGTTAATATAAAAAGACAGTCATTTTCTGGTAAATAGATTTTAAACTTACACTTTAATTATCAGCCTGCAGTTGAGACAACTAATTGTCAAGGAGCATGTATCGCTAGAATCTATGTCTAGAACAATATAGGCATTCGTTTTTCTGAAAGTATGGATCGTTACCCCTTGACAAAAGGCGTTTGTTTGTCTAAAAGTATGGATCGTTATCCCTTGACAAAAGGCGTTGGTTTTTCTAAAAGTGTGAATCGTTACACCTGGACAAAAAGGCATTGGTTTGTCTAAAAGAATGGTTCGTTACCCCTGGAAAAAATGCATTGGTGTGTCAAAAGTTTGGATCGTTATCCCTGGACAAAAGGCATTGGTTTGTCTCAAAGTATGGATGTTACCTCTGGACAAAAGGTGTTGGTTTGTCTAGAAGTATGGATCGTTAACCCAGGACAAAGGGCATTTGTTTGTCAAAAAGTGTGGATCGTTATCCCTGGACAAAAGTCGTTGGTTTGTCTAAAAGTATGGATCGGTATCCCTGGACAAAAGGTATTGGTTTGTCTAGAAGTGTGGATCGTTATCCCTGGACAAAAGGCGTTGGTTTGTCTAAAAGTATGGATTGTAAATCCCTGGATAATACGTGCTGGTTTGTCTAAAAGTTAGGATCCTTAATTACTCCTAGACAAAAGCACTTGGTATGTCTAAAGGTAATGATCCTTGACCCTAGACGAAATACTTATAGTTTCCAAAGCATAGATCTCGAGAATAGTCAAACTTCGTAAATAACTGACTCTTATTGCCTTTGTGATCAGTAATTTTTCTATTTGATCTATATGAAATATGATCAGAATGTTAGCCTAAATGATTTCAAGGTCGATTTTGCAACTGGGCTATCGGGGATAAAAAAGGTCACTAGGTCAAATATAATTGAAACCCATTTTAACACTACGGGTCACGTTTTGTACTTGATTATATGACACTTGGTCAGAATGTTTCTAGGTCAAGTTTAAAAATAAGTCACTAATTTGCATAAAAGCACTCTAGATATACAGGCCATATTTTCTACTTTACCTGTATGAAACCTGGTAAGATAAGACGTTTTATTTTAAGTCGGCAAGACATATAACAATACAACATAAGCTCTGACAGAGCTTTTTAACCGACTGGTCAAAATGTTTGGTTTGTCTTTATAAAATTTAGGTGAATTTCAAAACTGGGTCATCTGAGTTCGAAGAAATAGTCACAATGTCAAATCATGGAACACTCCAGACAGACACCACATTTTCTACTTGAACTACACGAAACCTTGTCAAAATGTTTGTCTATATGAAATCTAGGTCCGTTTTGAAACTGGGTCACTTGGTCATCTTGAGTGAAACAGGTTCAATGGGTTAAATAGAAGAAAACTTTGGTAACACCATATAGCTAGGTGTTATTTTTCTACCTTTTTGTACGAAATTTTAAGCTAGACAGAATATTTGTCTTTATGAAATCTAGGTTTTATCTGGGGTCAAAACTACGTCACTAGGTCAACTTTTCAAGTCTCCAAAGGCCACATTTTCTACCTGGACGTAATGAAACTTTGTTACACTTGTATACTTAATACGTTACTCGGTCGAATGAGGCCAACAAAGCAATGTCATTAGGTCAAATCATAAAAACCTTGGTTACATACTAATTAAAATCTGAAAAGTAGATCCCTCGGAAGCACCGAGAACAAGGCAAACAGTGAAAATTGCAGACACGGTTTGATTGAGTCTGTTCATGAGCAGTAATGGAAAATGCAACACTCCCCACGCCCCCTAGCACCGGCTAAAGCAGTATTCTATCTTCAAATCTAAATGAGTTGAACTCAATGATCCCGAAGGACCAGAAAATATAACAACACTGAGAAGAAGTCGGGGCGACATTTTACGGCCACCACACAGCACTTACTAAGCCACATTTTATTCCTGGTCTTCTTAAAACCTTCGTGAATTCTTGTAAGAATATTTGCCTTATAAAGTTTAGGTAGAATTCAAAATTCGGTCATCTAAGGTTAAAAAATACGCCACTAGGTCAAGGCATAGAAAATATTGGTTAACAATTTCTATCTGGTTTATTTTAAGCATCTTTAGATGTTTGTTTTAATGATATCTAGGTCACAATGGATACTAGATCTTCTGGGGAAGAGCTTTTTCGAATGAGCGATACAGATCTTTTGCAGCGTTTTTGTTTTTACTACTAGAAAATATTTTTCCAAGGTGGGACATTGTGCAGAACGCTTTTTAACCCATTATGTAAACAATGACACGGCCTGAACACTCTCCAACTTTTGGCCATTGGAGTTTAACATCAAGGCCATACAGTTAGACCAAAGGTCAGGTAGGCAGTACTTTGTGCCCGCTCCAGGACAAAAACTTTCGGCCTTGTTAGTTCAAGGTCAATATCATATTTGGGTGCTATGGCCAGTATTACACATCAAGTCACAGTCATTTAAATGAAGCGATACGGGGAGACATAATGGAATCTCCGATTTCAATAGAGGGTTACTTAATTTTTTTTCATTCTTTGATAAGGGGTGGTGGAGGTGATGAAAACAGTTTAATGGTTGATTTAGTTACTTTCACAATTTTCTTTGTCCAAATTTGTACCTTGATTATGCGGAGAATAATGAGGCCTCACACCGACCTCGGTCTCAGCGTCGTTGTCGTCGGTGTCTCACCTTGGCTAAAGTTTTGCGTGCAAAGTCATATCACAGAAACCATTGCATGTGTTGGTAACAAAAATCACAGAAGACTTCTCAGTCATAACATGTTCTTACATATAAGCAAGGTAAATAATTCTACTTTGAATTAAATGCCAATTACGACCCCTTTTTGACTAAAAAGATTTACAATATGTCTGTAAATCTTCCAAAGGGAAGTATAGTACAAATCTGTGTTGATATTTTACTCTTTATTTCGAATTTTCGGACACTTGTCCTTTTTCAAGAATATGGAAATATTTTTCTGACTAAGTAATATCCATGTAACATTTATTTGACAGGAAATGAATGACGTTCACGTCCTGTCTCTAAGACGACGTTACGTCATTTCCTGTGTAAGACGTGACGTCGTTTCCCGCAAAAAAGGGCAAGGTGTCAACGTCATACATAACCAAAGAGCAAAACACAATACTAAGTACAGCAAGATATACAAAAACTAAAAAAAAAATTATCAGCAAAATAACTGTCCCATGGATTTTTCAACTTATTTTGTGTAATTTTAGTAACTATGGAGGGTCCCTTCACTTAAATGACAATGCATGCATTTCTAGTGTTACTGACTGTGAATATAGACCTTGTAAATTTTAGGGTTTAAACTGAATTGGACAGTTATTTTGCTGATATTTTTTTTTTAGTTTTTGTATGTACACAGGAAATGATGTGACGTCGTCTTAGAGACAGGACGTGAACGTCATTCATTTCCTGTCATATAAATGTTACATGGATATTACTTAGTCAGAAAATTATATTTCCATATTCTTGAAAAAGGACAAGTGTCCGAAAATTCGAAATAAAGAGTAAAATATCAACACATAAAAAGATTTAGTTAAAGGTTTGTGTGCAACTATCAATAACATATAAACTTAAAGTAAACAATATAACCAAGAAAAATAACTCGAGCTGATTGAGTCTGTCGACGAGAATGGTAATGCAAGATCCCTATCATAGGGCTAAGTGAAATGCTTAGATACATGTATGTGTCCGTGATCCGAAACCTACAGGAATATAACATCACTGAATACAAATGTGGTGGAATTTTTATGGCCATCACAAGGAACTTAAGATTGCTTTAGTGATAGTTAATTAAAACAATCTGACAGAATATCCTTTGGAAGCATAGACCGCAAGAAAGGAAATAAAACAACTACGCGGAGGCTTCTTACAGTCATTACATGGGATTTAAAGACTGATGTTGTGATAGTACGTAAAAAATCTAAGAAGTTCCTTCAAATCCCATAAAACCATATAGTCTATCAATAACAAGAACATAGAAGGCTCCTTTCACATCCAACCTAATTGCATAACTAGTCTAAGTTACTTACTCTTGGCCAAATTAAAGGACCTGATCTTTTTCACTGAAAATTTGATTTCAGTTTTGAATGCTACTAATTATATCAAGCAACTATATATATAATAATGAAAACCAATGTATTTATTCTGTATTAAACATGCTCAGTGTGAAGTTTGGGATTTTTATGGTTTTAGTTGACGAAATAGAAAGTAAACTGGTAAAGATTTGAACTGTGACAAGTCTTTTCATTTACATGTTGGTCTAATACAGGCTGGTCTTCCTATATTGATAACCAGATTATGACTTTAATGCAATACATTGATGTGTGGTACCCAGGCTTGGAAGGGCCTTACTATAAGTACAGATTTGGGCAGAATAATTTGTTAAAAGAATTAAGGTCTATGTTTTTTCCTTTCCACCTCAATAGCCTAGTGGTAGAGTGTCCGCTTTTGAGTGTGGGAGGTCTGGGGTTCGATCTCCGGCCGCGTCATACCAAAGACGTGAAAAAATGGTAATTGTATCTCCCTTGCTTGGCACTCAGCATTGAAAGGGTTGTACCAGGAGGTAAAATAATCACAGGTAAGTATCTGTTACTGGATATCTAGCTTTGTAGCTCATGTTGTAAGTTGGATTTATATATGCGACGTTAAATAAAGCTTACCTTTACCTTTCCTTATTGAGATTGTAATCATTTATGAGGATAAATGTAATTTTTACAAGGTTGACAAGGAAAGTTTCATATATACTTGTATCTCTATATTTTCTCGGTTGACCTCAGATTTAGATGATCAGTCTATATTGGGTAGGTTGAACAAATAATACTGTTAAATGTAATTTGGCGGATAACTCTGATCATGCATGGCTTCTTCGTCATTTTCATGTCGCTTACAATAGACACGCAAATATCTTGTATCTCTTTTATACTCATTTTTATCCAACATTGGTTGTTTCTTAACTGTAACTGTTTGGATCAGGTTTGCTGTCGGCACTCCGGTGGGAGCGGGACTCGCCTACGTAATTATCACTTGAAATCATTTCATTTCAGATTGGAACTACGACTCACACTCACTCTGTAGCTGTCGTATCTGAAAACCGAATAATTTCAAAATATCGGGGAGATTTTCCGTCGTACATGTTCAAAGGAGTCAGATACGGTAATGGGTACGACACAGGTAACGGCAATTGTTCTATCCGTACCGTGACACTTCAAAATGGCGGAAGGAGCAACGGATGCAAAAAGACGAAAAACTGAAGAAATTGATCCTGTTTTCCGGTCGTTCTTAACAAAGAACGATAAAAAGTACCAGTTGGAACAGGCATTGTTGAATTTAAATAGGGGGATTAGTGTGAACCTAGCAACATTACGTATAGACGACTGTAATGCACGTTCATCTGAGAGATTCAGTAAAGCAACCGTAAAAGTTAATCCAATCAAGTGGATTGAAGATGGTGATGGAATTAAAGGCAGCCCTGTAGGAGACATTTTTGTTGATGGACTAGATGTTTTGAAAAATTACTTAGATAAAACGAGTCCGAAAGTTCCAACAGATGTCTTGATGCAGAAGGCATTGCTGCGACTTCTCAAATTTCTGTCGGAAAAAGGCAAGTTGTGCCAATTTTTGAGAGGTTTGTGAGTACAACACAAACCATGTTTCTCAAAGTTCAAGACCACTTTTCATTTCAAAATGATATGTAGTTCTGATGTTATAGAATGAATAGTTCAGTCTGACAGTATTCCAGGTTTTCCTGTGGGTCAATTTCACTTAAATACTCCAACAAATTCACTAATCAGAAAAAGTTCGCGCCAGTGACTCTAAAGTTGGAATCAATAGTCTGTGAGAGCCGAAATACCACTATTGTTTAGATATAATAATAAAGTACAGGCATTCAGTAAAAAACATGTATATAGTCATTAAAATTGAATTATTTCAATCGGAAATTAGATATCATTTATCTGTGTTAAATTGGCAACATCAAATTCAAAAACAACATTTCTTTTCATTGTTTTAATTTTGCTACAAACAACATTAACCAACGTGTGTGTAATTATCTGATCAGTTGAGTAATTAAACTTGTCAATTAATTCAATTAAACAATTAATTTGACCCCCAAAATGTCACTAGCTATAGTACAGCCAGCGCGGCACCTTCAAAAACCCTTCGACCCTCGTGGGTAAAAAAAATTCGGGTGTTCAGTCGCGATGGCCGGACACCCGTCTGCCCTCGCGGTCATGATCACAGCGGTTCGCGGTGGACGGCCGTGAGGATTCGCAGTGTTCACGCGCGAGGGACCATCGCGGTCAGCGTTTTATTTTAACATTAAATTTTTAACAACTTATACTGAAGCACTTAATTGTTTAATTTATCATCTATAATGTATTTATTATAAATATACAATATATATCATTTATTCATTTTACTCGTCTACCTTTATCGGGCCTTTCTTTTGTAAAGGAACTGTTGTTATCTACGTCCGATATTTTTAATGTTTTCATTTTAGTTTATTGCCATTGATGATTATATCTTTTTCAATAAATTATATCCAAATTGTAAGTAATTGTGTGAAGGGATGTTTTACACACGCGTATCAAATTGTGATACGTTGATTACATTCACAAGATTTTTTCATATAATTGCCTAAACACATCAAATTTTGACGCGTTGTCAGCGTATTTTAAATAGAAAGAGCTAGCACATAATCGTAAGTGTTAATAACAAAATAAACAAAATAAAATAGCCGATAGAAGTTGTTTTTTTTAATCTCTGAGTGAATATAATTTTGTTTTCTGTTTTCTCAACTGTTACAAAATCTAGAGACAGTCTGACCACCATATGCATGTAAGAAATAATTAATCCGCCGATCCGACGGTATCAAATAAGATATACCAGAGCTCCAGATAAGATGCGTATTTGCGTAAATACGTTTTGAAATTTACAAAAACGCATTTAAAATCAAACCTATGCATACTGATACGCATTGAAAAAACGGGATACGTATTTTACTCGATTTAAGTGCGTAATCCAATTTTATCGTAAATCGAGCACATCCTTTTGTAATCGAGTATAACAAACAAAAATAGCGTCTCATAAAAGCAAACGCAAACGATATTGTAAAATAATGCCATTTTCTTCTTCAAGTATATAAGTGTGTGACAAGAGATGACTCGGACAATGCCTATCGCTAAGCACGTGATCTATGATATATTATGGGTAACTGTTGAAAAAGCCGAAGCACCATACATGTAGGTGTTTTTGACATTGACAGTCAAAGTATCACTGGCTGTTGTGATATCGCAGCGGTCAGTAAATGGAATTAAGATGTAGTGTAAGATGTAATGTATGCAGTAAACAAAATGTTAAAACTATTTGAATGAAGGCTCAAAAAATATTCAGGAAAACAGCATTGGCTGACAAAGGCACTTCAGCAGAGCACATGAATATCAGAAAATTATACAAACAAACAAACATTATTATTACCCTTTTAAATGATTTCGAATTCTGAAAAACCATTTAGAATTCTAAAATACCCTTTTGAAAAAAAATCTAGGAGTAAAATACCCCTTGAAAAAAAAACTAGGGGGTAAAATACCCTTTAACCTAAAATCTTATCTGGAGCTCTGATATACTGTCTCAAAAGCGAATCTCAGAGTAGACCACTTTAGAACTTCTAATGTTATGAACATGTTTTTATTTTTTCACTTATATTAGCTTGAGGATTTGAGCAATTGTTTCAGTATTATCACATATTGATTTTTATTTATTTTGCAGGTACAGCCGTTGTCAAGAAACGTATATACTTTTGTACATTGTTATATTTATTTTCGTTCCAATCTAGTGTTCTTATATACTAACAATACCCAACAGTTATATTGTTTAGCACTTAACGGTTTATCTTTGTTATGAATTTGGCATAAAATTAAGATTATAATAGAGGTAAGTTGCTAGGTTTCTTTTTCTAATGAATTTATTTGCATTAACGACTAAAAAGTTATTTTACAATTAAAAAACGTTCTGTTTTGTAACAAATTTTTATTGCCAGTAACAACTTCTGTTTGGTTCGAAAACGTCTGTATGATAGTTTTTAAAAGTGCACAAGTTTTCCAAGTGAATATACAGAAACAGTGTACATAGGTTCTCTTTGAATGTTTTTACAACTAAAGGTCCAGTGCTTAAGGTTCAATGATCAATAATCATTTTAATATATTTGTGTGAATTACAAACTGCTAATATTTCAGTAATTTATTTTTATTAAGGAATTAATATAAAATGATATGTTGGGTGAAAAGTTTAGTGGTCTTTGGAAGTATTGAGCACACATTTTGAATGTTTTGTTTTGTTTTGGTCTATTTCAAGTGAAGACTATGCAAGAATTAGTGTCATTAGTTTTCCTGCAATATTTCTGCACAAGGAGTTTTTAACATTTTTCTTTTAATACATATTTACCTAACGTGTTCCCGTCATTGTTCTGTCCATATTTGGCACATTTCTTTTTTTTACGCAGTATTAGTACTACAAGTATGTGGGCCTCTGACGAACTGGAAGATGAGACACAAATGACGAACTGAGAAAACGGAGACATCTGGACACAAAATTAATTTTATTACCATTAAAATTATGAGCTATATATGGCAAGGCCAGAACAAGCAATGACAGGAACACGAAAAACGACGGGACAACTGGACGCACCACGACTAGTAACAGCGCTGAAAGGACATAATTGCGTCGAAAAAGCATAACGTCGAAGATACATTACGTCGGAGATATATAGCGTCAGAGACAAATAACGTCGGATACATATAATAGGGTTATTATAAATTAATAGTAGCTTGATCTGGGATACAGTATTTGGAGTGGATTTTGCCAGAACGGATCTCACGAGGCGCGCAAGTGCCGAGTGTGATCCGACCATGCAACGAGAGCCGAATACAAAGTCCCAGATCTAGCTACTGTTATAATGACCCTTTTATTATATACCTTCACCATTTTGATTCTTGTTTTGTTCTTGAACGAAATCTTCAATGTTTATCGATATTAAGTGGAACTTACTGAAGTTTTTATGTGCGCTATTTATAGAAATGTGCCGGGTCATGCATATTAATGAAAATATTCCGGCAGCATACAATACGGAAGGTACACTACGGAATTTAAAAGGTACAATACGGAATTTTTGTCTGTCTGTTCATATTTAATTGTGAAATACAAGCCGATTTTCTACAGAATTTATATAGGTATATAATAAAAAGAGATAAGTAACGTCAAAGATACACAACTATGATTTAGAAATATTGCCTAATGCAGCTTACATATACTACTAGCTTGTACCTGTCTGTGACTAAATATCCTTGGGAATTTTTGGTGCTTACCTGACATCCAAAAGACTTCTCATTCAGATTGATATTTCTGTTTCATCCGGTAGCAAAGGTCATTTATAATGATATGAATGTGTAGATATTAATCATCATCAATATATTAGTATCTTCAGTTTTTGTTTTGTTTTATTTATAATGGATATTTTACAGATGTTTGAATCTTCTTATAGTGTAACCACCCATGTTAATGTTATTAAATGACAGCTATTGTAATAGTTAATAAAGATAATAGGTAAGAGTTGATTTCTTGGGAGCACAGAGCACAAAAAAAAGCACAGCCTCAGAGCCCGCATTTGCAAAGTAGAACCATAGCAAAAATAAAACCTTTAAAGTACACAGAACACTAACATGTAAACTAATAAAAGCTTGAGGGGTAATGAAATGTGTAGCATCCTTCTCCAACCATCACCACCTCATCAAAACCTACCATAAGACAGAACTTCACTTCACAGTTCAGTATGTATAGACATCCCGAAAGACCAGGCAGAGAAAAAATAAACACAACAAAGATGACTCCAGAAACCCGAAGGCCCAGAGAAAAATAAACAACACTGAGACCACATAAAGGGAGACTTTTTTCGGTCACCATATGGCATTTATGACTGTTTAAATAGTTAATAAATGAGCAAGAGGGTGTAAAATAACAGACTGTCTATTTGTATTTGAACAAAAATTTCATATTCGTCGTCTTCTCAAACACCAAAGTCGCCGCTTACGTTTACCTGTAATTAGAAAAAATGCAACTGTTTCTATTGTTTACAGAAAAAGTAAATATTACAACAATATGCGGAATTCCGAAAACGAAAGGTATGTACCTAAGTCTCATATATCATAAAAGTGTGTATTAAATATTCATCTAATAAGTAATGAAAATAAATAAAGTTTTGAAATATTATTAAATATATTCATCTCATCAAAGGTTGTTAACAAATAAATTGTCAACAAATAAGATAGTAATTATATTATTAAGCATATTACGAACAAATAATAATAATTATTTGATTAGTAGCAATCATAGAACAGTGTAAAGAAACTTACCAATAATTTCTAAACATCTGAAAACTGACAAACGAGCGAAACAAAAGAGCGTATTAGGTACCGTAATAAATAAAACAGATTAAGAAACAGGTGTTAGTAAAACATAATTTGTAAGGTATTTGTTAGAAGAGGTGCGAATAACATAAAATTAACGCAACAATTGATTTAGAAATGAACAATAAGATCAAAGATTTATACGCTTGCAGTGACCTGAAAATAGAAATAAAACTGTTGAAACAAAACAAAGAATATGCAACTCTAATTAGATTTTACAGAAAATACAAAACAATATGATAATTACTATTATATATCATCACATCGCGACTGATTACGAGTATACGGACGAGGTATACATTCTAAATAATTAGTATATGCATAGACATTTTAAGCATTTATATTTACAAATTATGAAATTAATAATTCTTTCAAAAAGTATTGAATGAACACCAGGTTTCCTCGCGGCTGACCACCACGGACCATCGCGTCCATCCATCGCAACACTCGGCGTTCGCTGCCTCCTGAACACCCGAATATCCGATATGACACCCGTCGCGGCGGACAGTAAAAACGAACACGCGAATTGGAATCGCGGCGACGGGTGTTCAAATGAAGGTTCCGCGCTGGCTGTACTGTACTCAAAACACTCATCTCAAAGTGTCATGCAGGTGAAATAAACAACACATCATGTATAATCGATCATGTGCGACGTTTATCTCGCATCGATTTCCAGTGCACAATTTAAAGAATTTTACCTTTGTGAGAAAAATCTGATTGCTGATTTTTTTGGTTGTATTTTTTGTTGGCACCACTCAAATTCACCAATTGAACTTGAAGTTTTTTAGCGCCAGAATTTATTTTTAGTGACTAAAAATCTAAATTGAGATAACAAACAATTATTCATTAAAAATATTCTTTTACCTTTCAACATGTTCAAATCTGAATATTTGAAGAAATTATCTTCACTGTTTACACTACTTTTAATTAAGTCATCAAAGGCATTTAGAGACGTGACGTTAAGAACGCCATGAAAGCGGTAAGAACTAGTCGTACATGACAAGTATTTTTCATGTCATTTAATTTTTATGCGAAAATTTGTGCGTTTCACCAACTTACCATCATTCATTTAGAAACACTTAAAAAATATTTCATTGAAAAATAACTTAACTTTATATTTTTGGTTTCATCAAGGGCATTTTAGCTATACACCTCTGTATTCTCATGGTGCATGGGTGCTTTGGAATTTGGTTGCCATGACAACACAAATAATATTTATTTGTCAAATATTGTAAATTTAATTTGCTTTAGATATTGAAACATGGTCTGGGTTGTCAGTGATATAGTCCAGGCCTAGGTCATCCGTAATATTAGCCTGTAACTAACGTTAACTGACAATGAAAATTGTTCATCTTCTGCTCGACAAGACATTCTAAAGTATCAAAATAACATACATGTACAAATGTATACTCTGTAAAAAATATTGGTCTTACTAGACTCGGAAACATGGTCCAGGTTGTCCTGAAATTGGTCTGGGTTTATTACTTTATTTTTGATTAAAACTGCCATTGGGGCCTCCATGGCCGGGTGGTTAAGGTTGCTTAATCACTTGTCCCTCATCGAAATGGGTTCAAGCCTCACTCGGGGCATTGAATTCTTCATGTGAGGAAGTCATCCAGCTGGCTTTCAGAAGGTCCGTGGTTCTACCCAGGGGCCCGCTCATGATGAAATAGTGCACGGAGGGGCACCTGGGGTCTTCCTCCACCATCAAAGCTGGAAAGTCGCCATATGTCCTATAATGCATAAATATTGTGTCGGTGCGATGTTAAATCCAACAAAATAAATAAATAAAAACTGCCCTCGTCCTGCAGGGCCAATATTACAGCAAGTTCCAGTGTCGACTCGACTTGTTATTGTATTAATGAACAGAGTAGAGGATTTGTCAGGCATTGATGTCTTTAAAACATGTGTTTTCCTCTATATGAAATTACCTCCAGTGAAAAGGGGAATTCAAAAGCAAAAATTATATCATCTGGTGATCTTTTTGCCAGATGTTTCCAGTTGTGAGGTTATTATGTTAAAGTCTGTTCAGTACACTTGCAAATGGCCCTTGTAGTGGGTAAAATAGATACAATTTCAGCATGTGGGAACCTTGACTGAGTACTGATTATACTTAAATAACTTGTTTTTGTGATTTGTAGATCACCCTGTATTATTTGAAGAAAAGAGCAGTGGAGCACAGTGGCCAGTTACAGTTGCCCAGCATCTTTTATCAAAGCTAGCAGTGAATAGTACCTACACTGTTAGTGCATGCCCAGATACCATGTGGCAGGATGAGACAGTATGTCCATGTAAAGAGGGGGATCAGTTAGCTGGTACAATAGGAGACACCAGTTACGGTATGTGAAACCAACATTCTTTCACTCTTATATTACATTTTTTGCTTGTTTCTCCTTGGCAAATTTTAGCTTACCTAAACAAGGTTCAGGATGAGCTGTTAGTTTAGGCAGATGGTTTGTTGTCCATTCCTGTGTCAGAAGTTTTGTGCCCTCAAAATGTTTGGGCTGTTGGACACATATTTTCATTTGTCTGTATGTGCAGATGCCTGTCTGTCCAATTTTGTGTTGTGCATATCTCAAAAAAGTATTAGACCTAGAGTCTCAAAGGATTGGTTATTCAGCATATGAAGTTGTGCTCCTGCGGTTTTGTCTTGGATTTGAATTTCACTCAGAAGAACCAGAGTTATGGCTTTTGACTTTGTCAAAAATATGCATAAAGGATCAAAGTATTTTGATCTAGAGTCATGAAACTATATAAAAAATATTATTCAGCATGTAACGTTATGCACCTGGGGTTTCTTTTCACTCAGCCAGCCCAAAGTTATCGCCCTTGACATAGTAAAAGTATGTGAGAAGGGCATAAAAGTTTGCACCTATTTAAAAAAACTATTTGACCTAGAGTTGTGAAACATTGGGGGATTGTTATATAGCATACATGTGAATTTAAGCACTTGGTGTAAAAATCATATATGGCTTAAAAGTCTGTGTTGCATATATCTCATAAAAGATCTGACATAGAGTCGTGCAACAATACAGAAATATCATTAAGCATGTAAATTTATGCACCTGGGTTTTTGCAAGGGATATCACTCCAAAACACCAGAGTTACAGTCCTTGACTTTGTCAAAAATATGCTTTAGGGGCCAACATACCTCAAAAAGTATTTGAGCTTTGTAGGAATGTGCACCTTGGGTTTTATTTAGGATTTAAACCTGCACTCTCCTGCCCATCCATAAGTAAATTCGAAATTTTCTTACTTTTTCAGTTTCTTTTATATTGTGTTTCTTAATATTGTTTTATAGTGTCCATACCCCACCCCATCCTCTGAAGACTTACACCCAAACCCAAGGTAATATAAAAGTTTTCTAAGATTCTCATTGTCATCAAGTAACATATGACCATACAGTGATAGGAAGTAAGGGTAGCATTGGCCTATGAGCACACATCCAAATTTATTAGTCCCCTACTGGTGGAACACCGGAAGGGACAATAGGAATGCCCTCCATCCATCCACCTGTCTGTCTGTCCATCAGCAAAACTGGATCCTGCAATTGCTAAAAAAGTATTCAAGCTAGGTTCATCCCCGGGCGGGGCGGGATTTGATAAAAGACATTGTGTCTGAAATCATTTGTCCTCCACCTCTGATAATTCATGTGGGGAAGTTGGCAGTTACTTGTGGAGAACAGGTGTGTACTGGTACAGAATCCAGGAACACTGGTTAGGTTAACTGCCTGCCGTTACATAACTGAAACACTGTTGAAAAACGGCGTTAAACACAAAACAAACAAACAAACAAACAATCATAAAGCTTGGTATATGTGAATAGAGTGCAATATGTAGATTATACACATATATGACCTTCGCTTGTAGGTCATACGTTGAGGTCACTATTGAAGGTCAAGTAAAAATTGTTTCTGCTCCATAACTTTTATATGCATTGATGGATAATCTTAGTGCTACACACAAACGTTCCCCATGATAAGACAATGTGTCAACACATGATCTATGCTTGTCGGTTAAAGGTCAAGGTCACTGTTTAAGGTCAAGTAAAAATTTATTTCCACTCCATAACTATGAATTGCGTTGAACGGTTGAAGGATTTTTTTATTACTACAAAGAAATGTTCCCCATGATTAGACTATCTGTCTACATGACCCATGGTTGTCGGTCAAATGTCAGGGCCACTATTGAAGGTCATATAAAATTGTTTCCGCTCTTTTATGTGCGTGAATGGATTATCCTAGTGTTGTGTAGCTGATCTGTGCTTGTATATGAAGGTCAGTATTGAAATGTAAGTAAAAATAATTCCTAAATGCCTTGAACATTTTTAGTCCTAACACTGTTGCCAACAACGAACACTAACAAAGTTTTCCACAGATAGGGGACTTCTGTATTGCCACTGCAATACTCAGTCACTTGTTTTCATTTGTGATACTATTTCTTTTTCTTCTCAAACTGAGGGGCCTCCCTTGCCAACTGCTTAAGGTTGCTGACTTAGAATCACTTGCGACTAACCACTTTGGGCTTGAAACCTTGCTTTGGATGTAAAATTCGTTCATTTGGTGATTCCACAAAGGTGCACACACCCATTCCTTAAATAATGCCTTGGTGGCACTTTGGGCCTTCCTTTACCACTGAAAGCTGCAAATAAACTTAAATGGTCTCAGCTTGACTTTAAACCTAACAAGAAACAAATAGTGTTCTGCAACTTACCATTAGCAAAGAAATCTAACATATTTTTCAGTTAGAGAGGCAAGGGCAATAGATTTACCTTACACTTTTCATCCCTTTTCAATTGTTATGGGGTAAAGAAAAAGTGTCCATTCTTAATGCCATCTGTCCATGCATCTTTCTGTCTTGTGTCAGCTAATATATACATAACTAATAAATTTATAAAAATAAAACACAATGATGTTTTTCAAACAGACAAGCACCCTGTCATTATATGGCTCTTTTTTCAAGTGTAGTTAGTCATTTGGCCTTGATTTTTTTCAGGTTGTAAGGAAGGATGGCATGGAAGCAGTGATATTTTAATGGAAGATCTTCCAGTCTTAGTAATTCATAATGAAGATGAAGACCAATCCGTTTCTACTACCGATGATGAAGATTTCATGCAAAAAGATTTACACCAACTTATCGCTCAGACTATTGTGTTTTCATTTCTGCAGCGAAAAATGAACAGAGGAAACTTCAAGAATTCATTAGTACCTGGAATAGGAATTGCTGGAAGCAGAATGGTTTTCTATTTTTATGACTCAGAAAATGATGTGCTTTTAGCAAGTAAACCTATGGAATTGTTTGAAGGAAACACATTTATGACTTCACCAGTTCTGTTTCTTTGGCTTACTCTGAACTACAGGATCTTCGGTACAGGACTCACTGATAAAATGAAAACTTACAAAGCGGAATTTTTCAAAAGGGTGGATGAACGTTTGGAAATGTATACTCATAATGTAGAAAGACCTGTGCACATACCACAGATAAGTGAAGAAAGTTTGTTTCCTTGGACACAAGAGACTAGAGAACCTGAAAATGTAAACAGTTCACATATAGAGTACACAAGCTTTGATACTTGAATCGGGGCTTTTACTTTAGGGTCTGCAGTCCTTTGTACTTGCGGATGGTGTAATTAAATTTTGCATTCAAGATGTTCCTGTCCAATTCATGGCATCAATTGTTTTTGGCTCACCTGAGCACAAAATGCTCAGGGTGAGCTATTGTGATTGCTTACTGTCAGGCGTCCGTCTGGTGTCTGTCCGTCCACACTTTCCTTTAAACAACATCTCCTAAACCACAAGGCCACTTTTGATGAAACTTCACAGGGATGTTCCTTGTATGGTCTTCTTTAAAAAAATATTCAAAGAATTGAATTCCATACAGAACTCTGGTTGCCATGTCAACCAAAAGGAAAATTAAAAAAAATCTTCTTGTCCAAAACCACAGGGCCTAGGGCTTTGATATTTGGTGTGTAGCATCATCTAGTTGGCCTCTACCAAGATTGTTCAAATTATCCCCCTAGGATCAAATATGGCCCCACCCTGGGGGTCACTTGGTGTACATGTACATACACTTATATAGACAAAACTTTGAAAATCTTCTTGTTCCAAACCACAGGGCCTAGGGCTTTGATATTTTGTACATAACATTATCAAATTGTCCCCCTAGGGTCAGATATGGCCTGGCCCTGGGGGTCACATGGTTTATATAGTCTTATATAAGGAATACTTTGAAAATCTTCTTGACAATGTACAAAACCACATGGTGTAGAGCTTTGATATTTGGTATGTAGCATTTTGGAAAAACCTTTTAAAAAATTCTTGTTGAAGTTACAGGATAGAAATTTCGACCACCTGTATAATTTTTGATACAGATTTCAATAATCTTGAATAGTCTTAATCTTGACCTACTGACCTACATTGTACTTTCTTGTTTTTGAAGATACAGCATAGAAATTTGGACCACATGTATAACTTTTGATACAGATTTCAATATTCATCTTTAATATTGTTAACCCTGACCTACTGACCTACTTTCTTGTTTTTAAAGCTACAGCAAAGAGTTTTGGACCACCTGTATAATATTTAATAGATTTCAGTAGTTATCTTGAAAAATCTTTACCATGACCTACTCACCTAGTTTTTTGTTTCTGAAGCTTTTGCAAAGAAATTTGTTCAAGCAAGCAACCAAACTCAGGTGAGTGATATAGGGCCATTATGGCCCTCTTGTTTTCATAACCATTGAAATATTTAGTTTATGTAAGTGACTTCTTATGAGCTCTGTTGAAATCATCATAACCAGATTTATTCTCTCTGCATATTGTAGCATAATGAAAGAGTTGCATTAGAGATAAAATAATAACCAACCAATTTCTCAAGATATTTTATTAACTCACCTGTCACATAGTGACAAGGTGATGTTTTGTGATCGCTCTTCGTCAGTCGTCCGTAGGTCGTCCATTCAAATTTTCTTGTGAACAGATAGAGACCACATTTTGCAGTTGATTTATCAAACTTGCACACAACTTGTATTGGCATAATATCTTGGTTTCTTTTGAAAAACTGGCCAGATCCCATCATGGGTTCTAGAGTTATGGCCCCGTAAAGGGCCAAAATTTGCTATTTTGGAATTTGCCGCCATACAGAGATTTCATTTATGGTTTGATTTGATACAAACTTGCAAAATATCTCTATCAACAATAGATCTTGGATTCCATGATGAATCCGTCAGATCCAGTCGTAGGTTCTGGAGTAACGGCCCCTAATTGACCCCTGAAAGAGCCAAAATTTGTTAATTTTTACCTTTTGAACATGATAGAAGTGACATTTTACATTCGATTTTAACCACACTTACACACAACTTAAGTCACTATAAGCAGGGCTCCGGAAATTTGCCGGTTTGTCGGTTTTGGACTGATTTTTAGCTCACCTGTCACATAGTGACAAGGTGAGCTTTTGTGATCACCCTTCGTCCGTCGTCAGTGCGTGCGTGCGTGCGTCAACAATTTCGTGTCTGCACGATAGGGGTTTCATTTATGATTTTATTTTAACCAAACTTGCACACAACTTTTATCACCAAAAGATCTCGGTTCCTTTCTTGAACTGGCCAGATCCCATTATGGGTTCCAGAGTTATGGCCCCTGAAAGGGCCAAAATTAGCTATTTTGACCTTGTCTGCACAATAGCAGCTTCATTTATGATTTGAATTTAATCAAAAATTTGTGTCACCATAACATCTCGGTTCCTTTCTTGAACCGGCCAGATCCCATAATGGGTTCCAGAGGTATTGCCCCTGAAAGGGCCAAAATTAGCTATTTTGACCTTGTCTGCACAATAGCAGCTTTATTTATGATTTGATTTTTACCAAACTGGCACACAACTTGTATCACCATAAGATCTTGGTTCCTGTCTTGAAATGGCCAGATCCCATTATGGGTTCCAGAGTTATGGCCCAAGAAAGGGCCAAAATTAGCTATTTTGACCTTGTCTGCACAATAGCAGCTTTATTTATGATTTGATTTTTACCAAACTGGCACACAACTTGTATCACCATAAGATCTTGGTTCCTTTCTTGAACTGGCCAGATTCCATTATGGGTTCCAGAGTTATGGTCCCTGAAAGGGCCAAAATTAGCTATTTTGACCTTGTCTGCACAATAGCAGCTTCATTTATGATTTGATTTAACCAAACTTGCACATAACTTGTATCACCATAAGATCTCGATTCCTTTTTATACGCCCAAAGGGACGTATTATGTTATTGCCTCGGTGTCCGTCTGTCTGTCTGTTGGTTAGCAATTTCCCTTCTGCTCTGTAACTCCTGAACCCCTTGAAGGATTTCAAAGAAACCTGACACAAATGTTCACCTCATCGAAACGATGAGCAGAGCGCATGTTTTGGATGGCTCACTTCAAGGTCAAGGTCACACTTAGGGGTCAAAGGTCACATGACTTTGTTTTGTGTGTATATTGCTCTGCATTTGCGTTGCATTATAGTGCTCTTATTTTTATTTGGCAGATCCTTCTTTTGTTCACTTACAAAATTTCTTTTTTGATTACTTCCCTTTTATGTTACTATAAATAGCTTATTTAGTAACTTTTTAGCTCACCTGAGCACAAAGTGCTCAAAGGTGAGCTTTTGTGATCGCCCTGTGTGCGTCATCAACAATTTGACTGTTAACACTCTAGAGGTCACAATTTTGGCCTAATCTGAATGAAACTTGGTCCGAATGTTACCCTTAATAAAATCCTGGACGTGTTCGATATTGGGTCATCTGTGGTCAAAAACTAGGTCACCAGGTTAAATCAAAGGAAAAGCTTGTTTACACTCTAAGAGTTCACAATTTTGGCCCAATCTTAATGAAACTTGGTCAGAATGTTATCCTCAATAAAATCTTGGAGGAGTTCGATATTGGGTTATCTGGGGTCAAAAACTAGGTCACCAGGTCAAATCAAAGGAAAAGCTTGTTAACACTGTAGAGGCCACATTTATGACGGTACCTTCATGAAACTTGGTCATAATGTTAATCTTGATGATCTCAAGGACCAGTTTGAATCTGGGTCATGTATAGTGAAAAACACGGTCACCAGGTCAAATCAAAGGAAAAGCTAGTTAACACTTTAGAGGCCACATTTATGACCATATCTTAATGAAACATGGTCAGAATGTTAATCTTGATGATCTATAGGTCAAGTTCGAATCTGGGTCATGTGGGGTCAAAAAGCAGGTCAGTGGGTCAAATCAAAGGAAAAGCTAGTTAACACTTTAGAGGCCACATTTATGACCATATCTTAATGAAACTTGGTCAGAATGTTAATCTTGATGATCTTTAGGTCAATAGGTCAGGTGAGCGATACAGGGCCTACATGGCCCTGTTCTCTATATATGTATAAATGGTAATTAAAAAAAAATTCTAGTCTAAATCTACTTCAATGAAAAAAATATTCAAGGGAATGTTTCTTGAGTTAATTCTTTGTTTGCCAAGACTGCGAGTCAGAAAACTTAACTGCCCAGAGTTTAAACTAGAACTGACCACATGTTGAATTGTTGAGCTTTTGTGATCGCCCTGTGTCCGTCGTCCATCATCAACAATTTGACTGTTAACACTCTAGAGGTCACATTTTTGGCTGAATCTTAATGAATCTTGGTCAGAATGTTACCTTCAATAAAATCTTGGACGAGTTCGATATTGGGTCATGTCGGGTCAAAAACTAGGTCACCAGGTCAAATCAAAGGAAAAGCTTGTTAACATTCTAGAGGCCACATTTATGATTTTATCTTCATGAAATTTGGTCAGAATGTTAAACTTGATGATCTTTAGGACAAGTTCGAATCTGGGTCATGTCGGGTCAAAAACTAGGTCACCGGGTCAAATCAAAGGAAAAGCTTGTGAACACTTTAGAGGCCACGTTTATGACCGTATCTTCATGAAACTTGGTCAGAATGTTAATCTTGATGATCATTAGGTCAAGTTTAAATCTGGGTCAGGTGGGTCAAAAACTAGGTCACTAGGTCAAATCAAAGGAAAAGCTTGTTAACACTCTAATGTCACATTTATGACTGTATCTTCATGAAACTTGGTCAGAATGTTAAACTTGATGATCTTTAGGACAAGTTCGAATCTGGGTCATGTCAGGTCAAAAACTAGGTCACCAGGTCAAATCAAAGGAAAAGCTAGTTAACACTTCAGAGGCCACATTTATGCCCATATCTTTAATAATGAAACTTGGTCAGAATGTTAATCTTGATGATCTTAAGGTCAATAGGTCAGGTGAGCGATACAGGGCCTTCATGGCCCTCTTGTGATGAAACTTCACAGGGATGTTGCTTGGATGGTCTTCTTTAGAAATTATTCAAAGAATTCAATTCTATACAAAACTCTGGTTGCCATGGCAACCGAAAGGAAAAACTTTAAAAATCTTCTTGTCCAAAACCACAGGTCTTAGGGCTTTAATATTTGGCATGTAGCATCATCTAATGGTCCTCTACTAAGATTGTTGAAATTATTCTCCTAGGGTCAAATATAGCCCTGCCCTGGGGGTCACATGGATTGCATAGACTTATATAGAAAAACTTTGAAAATCTTCTTGTCCAAAACCACCGGTCCTAGGGCTATGATATTTGGTGTGTAGCATCATCTAGTGGTCCTCTACCAAGATTGTTCCCTGGGGGTCCCACGTTTTACACAGACTTATATAGGAAAAAGCTTTAAAAATCTTCTTGTCTGAAAGTTCAAGGCCTAGGCCTTTGATACTTGGTATGTAGCATTGCCTAGTGGTTCTCTAACAAGATGGTTCAAATTATGCCCCTGGGGTGAAAAGAGGCCCCACCCCGGGGGTCCCTTGTATATGAGTTATATAGGAAAAAATACTTCAAAAATTATCTGATCATATTTCCTAGACTATTTTATTATAATTACCTGATGACCCCAAGTAATTAGGGGTCACTTGACTTTGACCTTGACCTACTGACCTTCTTTTTTGTTTTTTAGATAGAGCCTTGAAATTTGGATGACAAAAACAGTTTTACACACCGATCTTAACAGCATACAAATTTGGACCACGTCAATAACTTTCGATAAAGATTTCAATACTCATCTTTAATGTTCTTAGCCCTGACCTACTGACCTACTTTCTTGTTTTTTAAGCTACAGCAAAGAGATTTGTATAATTTTTTAACAGATTTCAGTACTTATCTTGAAGGATCTTTACCATGACCTTCTCACCTAGTTTTTTTTTTTTTTTTTTTTTTTTAAGCTTTAGCAAAGAAATTTGTTCAAGCAAGCAATTAAACTCAGGTGAGCGATATAGGGCCATCATGGCCCTCTTGTTTTTCAATTGTACATGAAGTAAATTAAAGTATGTCTGTGTTTGGTTACCTTGATATGTTTGAGGAACTTGACAGAAATTAAGGAAAGAGCGCATTGTACGAGAGAAATAGAACTAATCCACTCACCTACTTTGATGATACGGAATTTCTACAAAATACCGCCTAACCAAAGAAAATGTGCTTGAACTTCTTTCTCATAAGGAGAAAATAACACACCCTTTTGCCTGGGCATCTTCAGTCTGATAATGTTATACCGTGTATACCAGGCCCGTATCCAGGGCCGGGCCGAGGAGACTCGTGCTCACCACTCCCCACGTTGGCTGACAAGTGACCTATACTTATCAAAGATGCACCCTACTATTTTGGCAAAGGAATAATATTTTCTCAAAATTCAGAAACACACAAGAGGCCACCATTTCAAAATTTTCCAGGGGGACAGCTCCCTGACCTCCCCCAATCAAGAGGGGAGTAACCCCTCCATTACCTCAATCTTTAGACCTAAAATGCACCAGAGGCCACCATTTCATGCCTGTATTTCAACAATTCCAAGGGGAGAACCCCCCTGACCCCACTAACATGGGCAGAGGCCCCCCTCCCCATACCTACCCCTCATGGTGCTATGCACCTCGGTGGTGACGTTTTCGTTCTAGAATGGTGCCCCAGTCAAATATTTCTGGATCCGGGCCTGTATACACAAACACCTACTATACATGTAAATGCTTCAATAAACATGATTTGCTGATCATCCATTACTCAACTGAGTGAAACTTGAAACTTTCATGCGCAACCCGTCTGACTCCGGGATCTCGAGATTATAGGTAGATAACTCAACCCGCCGCTCAACGTTGATCCGCGAGTTATCGGGCGATCTGTCCTGCAACCGGCCATTAGTATCTTCATGAAACTTGGTTAGAATGTTTATCTTCCCTATATAAGTCTATAATAAACCATGTAACCCCAGGGGCGGGCCATATTTTACCCTAGGGGAATAATTTGAACAAACTTGGTAGAGGACCACTAGATGATGATACATACTAAATATCAAAGCCCTAGGACCTGTGGTTTTGAACGAGATGTTTTTCAAAGTTTTCTCTATATAAGTCCATGTAAACCATGTGACCCCCAGGGCGGGGCCATATTTGACCCTAGGGGGATAATTTGAACAATATTGGTAGAGGACCACTAGATGATGCTACATACCAAATATAAAAGCCCTATGACCTGTGGTTTTGGACAAGATTTTTTAAGTTTTCCCTTTCAGTTGCCATGGCAACCACAGTTCTGTTTGGAATTCAATTCTTTGAACAATTTTCTAAGACCATCCAAGGAACATCCCTGTGAAGTTTCATCAAAATTGGCCGGGTAGTTTAAGAGATGTTGTTTAAAGGAAAGTGTAGACAGACGGACGCTGGACGGACGGACGTCAGACGGTGAGCGATCACAATAGCTCACCCTGAGCACTTTGTGCTCAGGTGAGCTAAAAACTAAACCAAATTTGGTCAGAAAGCAGGGTCAAGGTCCTTGTCAGGTGAGCAACTTGGGCCCATTTGGGCCTCTTCTGCATTTATACTTAACACAGTTGTTACCATGACTGCGAGTGTGTCATGGATTGATTTAATGTCAACTTAGGGCCACTATGTCCCTCTTGTTGTATGTTTAATGGCATTTAATCCCCTGTCACTGCACACATAAGGACATGATATAAAACTTGTGTGAAATGGTTCCCTCAAGCTGGGAATTCTGTATAAAATGGTGCAACACTTTTTGGGTACATGGGGGTCATCCCTAGCTGTACGCTTTGTTTGAGATTTGATGATGATTCAGTTACCTTTATAGTAATGTAGTCTTGTGGATAAATATCAGATTTACAAGACCTTTTCAAAAAAATATTGGTTTATTTACTTTATAAATATAGAAAAGAAGCTAATATTGTCAGAATCTACACTAGATTTATTGCCCTTTAATTTATTATTAAAAACTGTATTGCAGCTCATGAATTTCTGTGATGTCCATATGCTAATTATGTCTCCCGCATGCGATCAGCTGTTTAGACGGCATAGAGGCTATGACTAGGTTTCTGTATGCAATACAGTTTCATTGGTCGCTTCATGATTAAATGAAGATTGTGGGACAAAATTCTATGATCGTTCTTCATAAATGCTCTTTAAGTTTCCGTCATTTAACATTGTGGGGGCAGTTAATGTTAGTCAAGATCCGCCCCAGCTATTATTCGCTGGGAGCGGCTAGTTTTATATATCTACTTTTCCGTAACCGAAGGGGACATATTGCATTTTAGCATGAACGTATATATTCCATTAACTTTAACAACATCTTTTAAACATGTATTTTGAAAAAAATCGTTTTCTACGGAACATTTTACAAATCCTTTCAATATTTTTACCTGCTTAAATTACTGCTCCCTCAGCCTCAGGTATTTTTTGCTCAGAACGAGGCTATTTCGAAAACAGTGAAAATGGCGTTTATGCACAGATTTCTGTGCTGGAACTTACGATCAGCGTCTATTGTTTGTTTTATATTTGTTTCGGTAAGTTAATTCAGACATTAAGTAAGCATTTTCTTGTTGTACGACTTAATTATTCAGTAAAACCATACGGTTTACCTGTACAGGTAAGTTGTACCGATCATTTCCGGTTTAAAACTTAACAAAAATATAGTTCACTATAACATTCCTGCGATATTAAACACTTGTTTTGAGCAGTTGATAACATGATATTCAATAATTAATCGTAGCTGAATAGACCTTGCATGTATATATAATGTTCCCTGCTGTTTATTATGTACGGACAACACAATATTTTTGAAAACAAAACAAAACAATTTGAGATGATACTGTATGTATGAATTTTGCAGCTTATTTCATAAAATTTGACCAAAAGATGACAAACACTAGGCTTGAATCTTAGAACACCGGGCTATCTCCAGCATGAGATCAGTAGATTTTATCTTTAAAAACGGGATATGATTAAATCATTTCAGTAGTTTGTGCTCGATTTTTTTCTTGCTGTTTTAAATAAATTGTAACTATGTAAGTGAAGGAAACAGAAGTATTTATAATTCTTTTATCATGGGAAAAATACTATTGCAAATTTGATTCAAAATAAATAGCAGTTTCACTGTTTGTAATATATGCCGTAATCAGATTCTTGACTTGTTTTTTTCTCGGGACTGATGAATTAAAATAATAAACTTTATGTTAACTTTAGTATTTAACTTTTAAGCCATGGATTATGCTCTGTCTCATGATTTCTTGAATTTGGTTACCTGCTTGAGTAAATAAATAACGGTGACTACCAGAAATCGCTGTGAGAGCTAAGGCGTAAAAAAAAAAATTGTTTGTTTCCGGTATCCCGACCTACCCTAAATTTTTGGCCCGACCCTAAATGTTTTTATGGCCTTGGAGAATATCTTTTTCAACTTTTTAACAAAAAGTTGCAAAACTTCACTTTTTATGCTTTAAACATGGCCAGTGATGTTAGAAATCAACTTACTGATGCTCTAAAGGCATAACCCCCTTATTTGTGTTCATTTTTCAACACAAAAATAATTTCCGAAAAGTCTCCCTTAATAAAAAAAAAATCCAAAAAAAAAAAAAAAATTCCGACCTACCTACCCTAATTTTTTTGAGCATGTTACCGGAAACAAAGAATTTGTTTTTTTAGGCCTAATTATAAATAAAATATTTACAAAAATCGTAATAATGGCAACTTTATGACAACTTATAAAAACTTTACCGATATTTATGCCTTATACACTTGTAACACAGTACATAATATTACATGTATATTGATTATCAAACCTCTAGACTCCGGGCCTAGAGGTCCAGTTACCTGACCCCTAGTCACTTTCAAACTGAAATGGAGCAAAATCGGAGTACGGGAGTTGTGTTCTGTTTGGGATATTATTAATATTATTATACCAGATTTATATAGCGCCCTTTTCATGATAAACACGTTCAAAGGCGCTTTACATAGCGCAAACACTTCCACACAGGGCGCGAAATTCATCCTCTACGAGTACAGACCCAGAGCGATCTGACCAGAAGGGACAGAGTGAGGTAAAGCCCCCAGAACAGATAGAGAGAAATCCTTTTTAGATACAGGCCTGCCTGGCTAACTTTACTAGCTCTAGATTTGCGAAAAGACAGTCTGGTTCTTTAACATGCCCGATGTATAGCACCGATACACGCGAAGTCGTGTTTCCTGGGAAGAACCAGTACAGGTCTCTTAGGTGGGAGACACTCGAGAACATCTCAGAAATTTCCAGTACGTGGACCAGGATTCAAACCCCGGACCTCTGGATTGACAGTCTAGCGTGACTTCGAGCGTGTTGCCACTAGACCATCGGCCCACCTAATAGTCATTCAGCTAGATCAGAGTTATGGTCCTTGACTCAGTGAAAAATAAGTGCTTATAAGTTTGTGTTGCACATATCTTAAAAATGTTTTCCCCAGTCATTAAAATTGTCATTACAGACTGACCCCAAGAGCAAAAGCTGCTATGTGCAGCTAAGCAACCTCATTCCCATTAAATACATTTCCTAAAATTAGATATATCTCACAATGCATTGTGGTCGCTCATTTTCATTTTGCCTAAGTATCTAAAAATGCTGACATTATTTTGTATTTTGTACATTCCTTTTCAGATTACATCATTTTTTGCACTTGTAATGCGCCTAGTGGATCTTCTTGCCATAGGAACAGATTTTGAGATCAGTCAGGGTTTCCATACAGCATGGAGGTCACATCAGTGGAGAGGTATCATTTCTTTCTGCAGATGTTTCATTTTGAATTTATGTTGTTGATATGTGTAAGGCGTGACATACTAAAATTGAATAAATAAGGTTTGGGTTGTGGAACTGACTGCTGTTACGTAGTTCATATAATCATATATTATTGAAAATTCTGTTAAAACCTATCCATGCATAGAAATCTAAAGTTAGTATTGTTGTTCTCTGTGTTGAATCGTAATATATTGTATTATGTAATAACACCCTTCACAGAATTTATTATGTTTTTTTCAGCATTTCTGGCGAGTGACATAGTTTTGACTTTTGACCATATTGTGATATGTTTCTTCAGTATTTTCATGCTGATGCAAGTCACATACCGGGTAAGTCAAATTAAACTAGGGTATGTAATTTCAAATTTGTGTCCCACCCACAGCTTTCCAGCCTTTGGTGTAACTGTGTACATATCTTAAAATTCACAAATTCTTACAAAGTAATCCATTGATCTTCCTGAACTTAATTCAAATATAGGTCACTATAGGGCAGAGTTTTTATACGCCCAAAGGGACCCCTGGTGTCTGTCTGTCCGTTCGTTAGCAATTTTTTGTACAATCTGTAACTCTTGAACGCCTTGAAGGATTTCAAAGAAACTTGACACAAATGTTCACCACATCTGGATACCGTGCATAGCGCATGTTCTGGATGGCTCGCTTTAAGGTCAAGGTCACATTTAGGGGTCAAAGGTCATATGAGTGTTTCGTATCCGCTCTGTAACTCTTCACCCCCTTGAAGGATTTCAAAGAAACTTGACACAAATGTTCACCACGTGGAGACAATGTGCAGAGCGCATGTTCTGGATGGCTCGCTTCAAGGTCAAGGTCACACTTAGGGGTCAATAGTCATATGAGTGTGTTTCGTGTCTGCTCTGTAACTCTTGAACTGCTTGAAGGATTGTAAAGAAACTTGGCACAAATGTTCACCACATTGAGACGACGTGCTGGATATCTCACTTCAAGGTCAAAGGGGTCAAAGGTCGTTGCTCTGTAACTCTTGAACCCCTTGAAGGATTTCGAAGAAACTTGAATACTATAATGTTCACCATATCAACAGGATGTGCAGAGCGCATGTGCTGGATTGCTAGCTACAAGGTCAAGGTTACACTTAGGGGTCAAAGGTCATACCTTCGGGTGTATATTGCTTCACATTGCAGTGCTCTTGTTTCACTTGATTTGGTAAAAAACAGGAATCATGGTGTTGTTCACTGGAGTAGAAGATTCTATCTGTTGGTCATTGGAAAGATCAAGGTCAAACACGGAAGTCAAAGTTTTTAGTTACTTTTGCTAGGCTTATAACTTTTTTATTGTGAATAGATGAATATACAATGTATAACTAGGCACAAATATTCACAAATCACTGGAACAGACGTGTCCCTTGCATGATTCTAGACCCCATCCCCTTACTAAAATAGAAAAAGTTCAAATTCTACAGGTCGTTCAACACGACAAAAAATGTTGCAGGCTTGGTTTGATAAGCTCAGATGTCAAGGCACTGAAGTTTAGGTCATATATGTCATTTTTGTATGCCTGTCTCTGAAAGAGCTGGGCGTATTATGTGAACACTTGTGGCGGGCAGGCGGTCGGCATCCAAAGCATGTCCACTCTCTAAGTCGAATAGTTTTCATCGGTCTTCACCAAACTTGCTGACATTGTTCTTGGGCATAATATCTCGGACAAGTTCGATAACCAGCCAAATAGTCCCAGGCACTCTTGGATTATGGCCCTTGAATTACTAAAAGAACTGCGAATTTAGCCTTGCCTGCACCCTAAGTCGAACAGTTTTCATCCGATCTTCACCAGACTTGCTGACAATGTTTGTGGGCATAATATCCCGGCCAAGTACGATAACCACCCAAATCGCCCCAGACATTCTTGAATTATGTCCCTTGAATTAGGCCAAGTTCGATGATGGGTGTATTTTGTGACAGTCTGGCGCTCTTGTTGTCTTTTCTGTAGCTTTTTATTGCATGCATGTATATTCAAATTTGTATATGACTTGGCAAGATTCTCTTTAAAAAAATGATAGAATGGTTTTTACTAACAACAAACTTGATTCACACTAAGTACTGTTAAAGGACGGATATTTCCCTTTTCAGTTCATTGCCTCTTTAACCAGAAGGGGATGTTGTAATATCTGCCAAAACATCCTCAACTTATTTAAATGAGTTTTATAAGCCTATAATAACTAACAATTTTTTTTTTATACATACTAGAATTCTTCACTTTAGTTTACTTTATTTTGTACCTAATTTCAGCATTTTGTGATGTACATGTTCTGGTTGAAGTGGTTCATCATTCTTTTCATCACCTACATCTTCATTGAGTTCTGCTTCTCCGTGTTTGAGTATGCATACTACGGCATGAACACTTTCGTAAGTATCTTTAAGATTAACCTGGTCCCAAGTTGGAAACCAGTCTCTGACTGCAACCGTCTCATTGGTCCTTCTGAAGATGGAGCTCAGTATCAACCAATCAGATGTTTGAGTTTTTAGACTGGTTTCAAAATAAAGTTACAAAGTTTCATAACCTCAGAGTGAGACATCGAGTTTGACTGCAGAAAGATACTAGAAATGTTAATTTGGCACAAATAAAGTTTAAACACCATTGAACAAGACATGAAGTGTTATCTCAAGTTCCTAACTGGACTCGAAAATTATAAAATGGAGTAATAAGATAAGTCCCAGAATGGATCCTATCCATTAGTTCAAGCAAGATTGTGTCTATTGTGGGATATCCACGATTGACTGAATATGTTTACTGTATGAATACATAGGTGGCAGTATCATTGATTGGCCACCCCCTCCCCACCCAACCCCCTAAGACCCCTGATAAAACCCTGAAAAAAATGACATTCTCAGGCGTTCCTTAATATCCCCAGCCTACAAGACCCCTGATACAACCCTGAAAAAAAAAATGTCAACTATCAAAACAGTATATTAGGTACTGTTTTGATAGTCGAGAATTTTTTTTTCAGGGTTGTATCAGGGGTCTTAGGGGGTTGGGTTGGGAGGGGGTGGCCAATCAATGATACTGCCACCTGCGTATGAATAGAGAACAACAAAATGGATTGGAAGGGTATTCAAAGATGGATTGTGCACAAAGTCCCTGAAGTTATAAGACTGGTATTATAAATTTTAGGACAAAAATTTACAAATTAAGTCTTTTGAGAAAAATGATGTTGAACTTGCTTATTGAAAAAAAGAATAGTTAAAACACTTACTTTAGCCATGGTTATAGAATTGTAGCAAGTTCCTTGAACTATGTCTACCATGTGGGCTCTAGATTTAAAACATCAGAGCTATTAAAATTTACACGTTATATATATGTTGATATTGAAGCTAGAGCTGCCCAGTTTAGTTTTCAGGTCCCAGAATGGTGAACATATAGACTATATTAGTTGTAGCTTTGTCCATCTGTCTGTCTGTCTGTATTTCACACATTCCTTATCTGGCACATGACTCCCAAATACTGAAAATATGTACATTGTAAATGAAAGTTTAAATGTAAATAGATATGAAAAGGCTTGCATCTGATAGATTGCATTCTAGATATGTGCAGTATGCAGTGAACACAATCTTTTCTGAAGCAGTATTAGCTCACATTTATTATACTCTTGAAAGTAGAAATATGACACAAGGTATTAAACCATTTGACAAGGCATTGATGGGGAACAACCATTAGCCTTGTTTCTTTTTTGTGCTCAAATTGAACAAGTGCCTTTAGTTAAGACAGTAAAATGACACACTAATTCACATTTCAGAGATTGGCATATGTTGTTTGGACATGGCTGTACTGGCTTGGCAGAACACTTTGCAATGTAAGTAAACAGTTGATACACACTCTATGAATTTAAAATGTTAGAACATGATTTGAATAATGAACTGCTTGATGTAAATCTTACTGTTCAAGTGAAAGAAGATACAATGTATTTATGCTCCCAGTTGGAAGAAGAGGTGGTATATTGTTTTACTCATTGTTGGTCAGTCAGGAGACCATTTGGTCTTCGTTCAGTAACTAAAGAATGCTTGGTCTCACAAAGTTCGAACAGTTTTACTTAATAGGACGATAGACTGCAGTCAGTAAATGACCATTATTAGTCCCCTACTGGTTGAAAACCAGTTTCGGGGACTATAGGAATGCACTTTTCCGTCCGTCCCCAATTTCGTGTTGGGTCCATAACTCTGTCATTCATGAAGGGATTTTAATATTACTTGGCACAAATGTTCCCCATTATGAGATGACGTGTCATGCGCAAAACTCAGACCCCTAGCTCAAAGGTCAAGGTCACAGTTGGAGGTCAAAGGTCAACAGGGTTTTTTTCCTGTCCGGTCAATAACTCTGTCATCCATCAACGGATTACAATATTACTTGGCATAAATGTTCCCCATGATAAGATGATGTGTCATGTGCAAAACCCAGAACCCTAGCTTAAAGGTCAAGGTCACATTTGGAGAACAAAGGTCAATAGGAATGTTTTCTTGTTAGGTCTATAACTTTGTCATGCAAAACAGGATTTAAATATCAGTTGACACAAATATTCCCATGGATGAGACAACTTGCGCAAAACCCGGGCCCATAGCTGAAAGGTCAAGGTCACCTTTGGAAGTCAAAGGCCAGAAGGGCTTTTTTCCTGTCCAGTCTGTAACTCAACAATCCTTAAAGGGATTTTAATATTACTTGGCACAAATGTTCACCACCATGAGATGGAGTGCGCAAGAACCAGGTCCCTAGGTCTAAGGTCAAGGTCACACTTGGAGGCCAAAGGTCAGATACAAGAATGACTGTCCGGAGCATTTCTTCTTCATGCATGGACGGATTTTGATGTAACTTGGCACAAATGTTCACCAACAGGAGGCACCCTTGTTTTTAGAATTACTTCCCTTTGTTTTACTGTAAATAGCTTATATTGTAACTTCTTTATTACTGGCTGTAGGGAAAAATCGGGACCACTTTTCTGTAGTACAACATGCAAGATATATCCAATTTTAGGTGTATTTTGACTTATCTCTTTTTTTTTAGGATTAACTTCCCTTTTTTGTTACTATAAGGCCAGAGTTCTTTGATTTTTCGTTACTCAGACCCGCCGACCCTATTTTCCGTCATTTTCGAAAAAAATAAAAATTGAAATTTCAAAAATTTCAAAATTATTTTCGGGCGACGATCGATGTTTTGCTGCATTCTGACGACGACGACAACGTCGATATTCGTCAGCGCATTATCCGTCAGTGTCATATAGGCGCAATTTCCGCTCAAATGGAAGCGTCTGATAAACACAAGCTAGCGCGCACTAACAGCGAGCATTAAAAGTAGCGAGCATTAAACTGAGTATTGTCCCTTGAATAGAAATCGGAAATAAAACTGGCGAACAGTAGCTTGCGAACGTAACTAAACTGCGACCAACTAATCTATTTACGGTCCGCACACTGTTGAATTGCGGCGAGTTGCATGGTTTCGTATTGTGGCCCGGGTACTAATTCTAAATAAAAGGCGTACATGTATTTTAAAGGCATTTATATTTATTAGGTTATTTATGATGTTTTATGAACTAAGGATTCCCGCGAAAGAATAAATGTATAAAATAAACGAAAATGCCTGAATTGTCTAGCTCCTTATAGAACGATAGGGTCTAAAACCAGTACGGAGGTGTTCGATGTATGTCCAAACGGAAACGATCATTTATCTATCAATTTAGATACAACTTTCATTTATAAAAGATTTGTTTGTTTGCTTGTTTTGGGATTAACGCTGTATTTCAACGGTATTTCAGTCTTGTAACGGAAAGCAGTTAACATAAACAGTGTTCATATATTCTATACCAACACTAACCTGTTCCCCACAAGTAAAAGCCAACTTCCCAACATAAAATATCAGAAGTGGAGGACGAATGATTTCAGACGCATTATACTTTATCATATTGTCATGGAGAAGATTTGTAAAAGAAGAAAAAAAAACCACAGCGACAGTTCAAGACATATTATACATGTATATACCAACCAGACAAATTATCTGAAAATTAAAAGGTAGTAGGGTGATTTATTAAACGTTATATCAGAAGATAAAAGTATCATCATATTTATGAAAAGCTCCAATTAACTGTCTTAGAATGTTGATATCAAATAAGGAAGGAACTGTTAGCAGGGTCGTGAAAGGGACAGTGTCGGAGACAAAATGGGCCTCCTTGGCCCCCTTTGGTGCGCCGTAGCTCAGAACCCAGGAAGTGTGCCCCCCTAAAACCGGGTATGTATCGAAAGGGTGTTCAAAGACGGACAAGAGGAGCCCAGGCTTATAGCTGTATCTTGGGTCTGGAACTGACAGCAGGGTCGTGAAAGGGACAGTGTCGGAGACAAAATGGGCCTCCTTGGCCCCCTTTGGTGCGCCGTAGCTCAGAACCCAGGAAGTGTGCCCCCCTAAAACCGGGTATGTATCGAAAGGGTGTTCAAAGACGGACAAGAGGAGCCCAGGCTTATAGCTGTATCTTGGGTCTGGAACTGACAGCAGGGTCGTGAAAGGGACAGTGTCGGAGACAAAATGGGCCTCCTTGGCCCCCTTTGGTGCGCCGTAGCTCAGAACCCAGGAAGTGTGCCCCCCTAAAACCGGGTATGTATCGAAAGGGTGTTCAAAGACGGACAAGAGGAGCCCAGGCTTATAGCTGTATCTTGGGTCTGGAACTGACAGCAGGGTCGTGAAAGGGACAGTGTCGGAGACAAAATGGGCCTCCTTGGCCCCCTTTGGTGCGCCGTAGCTCAGAACCCAGGAAGTGTGCCCCCTAAAACCGGGTATGTATCGAAAGGGTGTTTAAAGACGGACAAGAGGAGCCCAGGCTTATAGCTGTATCTTGGGTCTGGAACTGACAGCAGGGTCGTGAAAGGGACAGTGTCGGAGACAAAATGGGCCTCCTTGGCCCCCTTTGGTGCGCCGTAGCTCAGAACCCAGGAAGTGTGCCCCCCTAAAACTGGGTATGTATCGAAAGGGTGTTAAAAGACGGACAAGAGGAGCCCAGGCTTATAGCTGTATCTTGGGTCTGGAACTGACAGCAGGGTCGTGAAAGGGACAGTGTCGGAGACAAAATGGGCCTCCTTGGCCCCCTTTGGTGCGCCGTAGCTCAGAACCCAGGAAGTGTGCCCCCCTAAAACCGGGTATGTATCGAAAGGGTGTTCAAAGACGGACAAGAGGAGCCCAGGCTTATAGCTGTATCTTGGGTCTGGAACTGACAGCAGGGTCGTGAAAGGGACAGTGTCGGAGAGAAAATGGGCCTCCTTGGCCCCCTTTGGTGCGCCGTAGCTCAGAACCCAGGAAGTGTGCCCCCTTAAAACCGGGTATGTATCGAAAGGGTGTTCAAAGACGGACAAGAGGAGCCCAGGCTTATAGCTGTATCTTGGGTCTGGAACTGACAACAGGGACGTAAATCGGTTATTTCGTTTACTTATGGTTTGTAATGAACTCGTGTATACATGTTTCTCTTTCCTGATATCTGTTGCGCCGTAGCTCAAAAGTCTGAAACTTGATATATTTGGTACGAACGAGAAACACATATCGTAAGTTTTCGAACTCACTAGATGTGCTTGCGTAATTTTGATATCTGGTAAATGTTCATTACTCGTATGTGACAGCCCTCATTTACCCACCTTGTCCTAGTCATGGTAATATGTCTCGTAAAAGCTTCAGCTTCTATTAGGAAATATCAAAGGTAACTGATACTGGATACTTTGAGTTAACGAGGAAATTGTAATGGCAAAATGGATGATATTTTGGTATGTATACATTTTTACGATCAGGTTTGCAATATAATGAAGGAGCCTCCGTGGCCGATTGATTCAAGTCGCAGACCTCTAATCACTTGCCTCTTGTCGATGTGAGTTCGAGCTTCGCTCGAGGGTTTTAAATTCTTCATGTGAGGTACCCATTCAGCTGGCTTCCAAAGGTCGTTGGTTCTACCTAGGTTCCAGTTCGTGATGAAATAATGCAGGGAGAGGAACCTTTGGTCTTCTTCTACCACCAAAAATCTTGATAGTCGCCATATGACCTTTAATTGCACCGGTGTTACGTTTAACTAAAAACAACAACAACAACAAAAAAATACAAAAAAAAAAAAAATAAATAAATAAGAACAATGCAAAATAATGAAAATCATTATACTTGACATTCACTATTTAAAGTTCCATCTTCAGGTAGATCTATGGTACAAAGTCAATATTGTCTATTGATTACATGCCTTAAGTTTGTTTATAAAGTTTTACTGTTGACTAAAGGTCCACTCCTACGAGGGTCGAAATGCTTGTCCTACTTGCCCCCTCAACTCCGGAGAGCGGCTAGTATTGAATGAAGGTGACAAGTGAAAGGCTAATGACTTCCAGCAATGTTACTTTATATCGGTCCAGTTCTTTTCGAGGAATCCCTGTCCATTCGTTTCTTTAATTATTTCAAGTTTCTTTTTAGCTATGCTAAGTACTACACTTGGTCACCCAGAAATCATGTTTCATGTAGAGAAGTTGGGAGCTACTACCACAGAACGGGATCAGGACACTTGCCACCACCCCCACAAGGACATTTGCCCCCACCCCCACCCCACCCCATCCTCACTTCATTGAGAAACTGGACTGCTGGATATTTGCCCTGCCCCAGTTGAACTGGAAGATAGGACATTTTCACCCCCCCCCCCCCCCACACACACACACACATCACAGTGCTTATTTCTAAAACGGGACATTTGCCTTACCCCACCCTCATCGCCCTCCCCTTCCCCAACACTTTACAATTTTACTAGTAAATAATTGTCAAGTTCACAAATTTTCAGTGTTGAATACATTACACTTATTGTAAATGAAAAAAATATAACGTTGTTATGAGCACTTTTGCGACTTGATAATAGGCTATTATTAACCTTAACACCTAAATGTAAATAAGATACCAAATATGTATTTAGAGTAATTTTGATAATAAAACAACATAAAACACAGTTACATCTAATGGTATTTAGGACAAAAATATTGGGATTGTATAATTGTCAGGTAAAGGTAAGGGTAAGCTTTATTTAATGTCGCATATAATCCAACATATAACACGAGCTACAAAGCTCTTGTGCGACAAACTAGGTATCTAGTAACAGAATGGTCAAATGCACATTTTTTACGCAAATTGCTTCGAAAATCACATTTTAGCCTAGCCCTAAAATAGTTGTGACGTTGCCGTTTTTATGGCGATTAATTTAGTTTCGGGGCGTCAATTCAATTGAAAAAAGTTATTATTTTTCATTTAATACGGGGGTCTCTTAAGTTTTCGCTGTATTGTCTTAAATCCCATCCCTCCCCACCAACTTTCATGCGAAGATTTTGTGCATCAAAATTTCAGAAAGAACTGTTTGTATTTTAAGAGAAAAAAAATGTTAATCACAACAAAAGTTATCAACAATATAAATTTCAGTTTAAGCGTATTCTAATTTTGTAAGCCATTTTCCGGCTTCTTTCCAACTTTTATTGTCACACCTGTAGATCTGAATGCATGTTACACGTCTTATTAAACATCTTGCTTCTCTCCTCCATAGATATTTTAGGTTTCTGAAAATGTTCCTGAAATGTTTTTAGATAAAATAAGATTATTAGATTCCTTCAATTGCCTGTTTGTAGGATTAATTTTCAGATTGTTGCGTTATTTAATAATTTTTCGTATTTGGTTTAATTCCATTTCAGCTCTTTCCGTGACATAACTGGAAGGTTGGTGAGAAACGACCTAACACCAAAACAATGGTTTTCAAATACATAAGTGCAATAAGTTATAAATTTATTTCATGTCCGTACATTTTTAACGTGTGATTGTCTGGATATCAGACTGGAGAAGAGTTGCGGCTGAATCAGGTTGTTCTACTATTACATAAAGGCTAGTGTTTTAGATTGACACAGGATCGTATTTCATGTACAATATCAGTAATAAAGATGAGAAATAGCAAAGGGCCTAAGAAAGTCAGAATTAGCCAGCAATAACAAATGTTTTGGGATTTTACGCCCTTTTTCTTCAACATTTTATTTTACAAGAACTAATCTTTTTTCCATAGCACCTTGCAACTGTCCCAATGAAAAATATTAATTACGGATAGTATGGTGACTGATTTCTGCCATTTTACGTTTTAGCCCCCAATACCCCGCCGGGCTAAAACGCGAGAATTAACAAGTTAAAATGGCGGGGGCGCGTGGCGAAGCTCGTTATTTAGCGGGGGCGCGGAGCGAAAACGCGATAATTGTCGGGTTCGCGGTGCGAAAACGTGACACTTGAAGAGCGGTAATTATCGGGTTTTCGTCCCGCGCCCTCGCCATTTTAGTTACTAAATCTCAATTTCGGCCCGAAACCCATGCAATTAGCGAGTTTTCGCCCAGTACCCCGCCATTGTAATGCTTAAATTTAGCATGTTCGTCCCGCGACCTCGCTAATTAGCGACCCAACCGTTTTACTTATCTAATAGTTTCAACTTTTCGCAGCGCGAGGACAAACAAGACGGTCATGGTGGTCCTATATCGTTCACCTGAATCATGTTATTCAAGTAACCAAAACATAAAAGGTCATGATAAAGGTCAGCCTGGGGTATGTTCTAAAATTATTTTGAAGAATGTTGAGCACATGTGTTTGACTGTGGGCTTTGGCCTTATGGTCATCTACGAAGTTTTATGGTCATAGGACCAAGCGATGCAGAGTTATCAATCTTTTTGTTACTAAAGGTCATGGTGACCTTTATTATGCCTTTTACCCTTGGGGCCAGCATTCCTACTAAGTTTGAGGGTCATAGTCGTAAGCATTGTACAGTTATAAGGTTTTCTGGTACTAAAGCGCACAGTGGCCTTGACCTTTGACTTAAAGGTCATCTACTCTTCAGGTCAAACCTCCCTATTAGTTTATGAGTCCTAGGCCCAAGCACTGCCGATCTATAAGAGCTTTTTGTTCTATGTAAATAAGTGCCTCTAGGTGGAGCCTCTTTTCACCCTAGGGGCATAATTGGAACAACTTGGGACCACTAGGCAATGCTACATACCACATATCAAAGGCCTAGGCCTTGAACTTTCAGACAAGAATATTTTAAAAGTTTTTTTTTCTATAAGAAAAAATCTATGGAAAATTTGGGATGACCAGGGCGAGGCCACTTTTCACCCCAGGGGCATAATTTGTACAAGCTTGGAAGAGGACCACCAGGCAATGCAACATACTAAATATAAAAAAAACCAAGGCATTGCAGTTTCAGGCAAGAAGACTTTATAAAGTTTTTACCTATAAAGTCTATGTATAACTTGGGACTCCACGGCCGGGGCATACATTGAATTCAGCAATGTTTCACATCAAATATCAAAGGCCTAGGCCTTGTGGTTTCAAACAAGAAGATTTTTAAAATGTTCAGTTAAAAATCTATTTTAGCTCCTGTGACCTAGTTGTGCAATGGACTGGAACCATTTGAACAACTTTGAAAAAGACCCACCCAAGGATCATTCCTGTGAAGTTTGGTCAAAATCAAATCGGCAGTTTAGGTGTTGTTTTATGAAATTCTGGACAGATTAACGGTCGGACTGATGACGGACGACGGACATTGACCGATCTCAATAACTCACCATGTGTACTTTGTGCTCACATGAGTTAAAAAGTAACTACATGTATCCCTAAGGAACATGATGTGTACACTTAATTGTTGCTTCTGCACAAACTGATCACAAAGCGACACATCTTCAGAAAATTAATTAAAAGAAAGTATTTTTTCTATAATTCTGCACATATGTTTTACATAAAAGCCGTGTAACACGAGATCGCGGGGAGAAGAGGCGAAATTTAAGCATTACAGTGGCGGGGCGCGGGGCGAAAACTCGCTAATTGTCGGGGGTGTGGGGTGAAAGTCAAGATTTAGTATTTAAATTGGCGAGGGTGCAGACCGAAACCACGATAACTAGCACTATCTAAATGTCGACTTTTCGCCCTGCGACCCCGCTAATTATCGTGTTTTGGCTCGACGTCCCCGCTAAATAGCGACTTTTCGCCCCGCGTACCCGCCATTTTAATTTATTAATTCTCGTGTTTTCGCTCTGCAGGGTTGCGGGTTGAAAAGGTGATGTGGCAGAAATCAGCCACCATAGGATAGTGACTGCACCGGGCACCGAACCTATGATCGCTCGATTGACAGGCGAACGCAAGCTCAAACATATTTTTTTTTGTTCTGTGTTAAAAAGATATGATTGTATTATTTTATGTATGAAACAAAGACGAATCAAGTATAGTTACGATAAAAACGCGAAATTTCATTGTTATCACTTCCCCACTACCCTTCTGTTTATTCAAATTAAATACCTACCTTTTTTCCTTTTTATTTCCTTGTTTCTGTTTTTTTTTCCTTTTCCCTTTTTTTCTGCTTTTTTATTATTTTTAATAGTGACCCTGAGAGGTCACGTTTCAATGGACCAGGGTTCTAAATTTCTAAATTTTTGCGTCAAAGTTAGTTTGGAATCGGCATCGATCTTACATATCTCAGTCTTCAGTTCATTCATTTCACCCGGTTTTGTTTCATGCTAAAGTTGAAAATGACAGCAATTTAGCGGCTATATCCAGCTACAATATTCACGTTATTCAAATTTGAAAAAAAAGATACACATACTGATAAAAACAGTGGAAGTTTTTATCTGAGTGTTAGATACGAATACGCTCAAATGCTGACAAAATCTTAGCTATATCTTATCTGTATTCATAAGTAAGTATTTACATTCTGCTTCAAGGCGTTCATTCTGGCTTTGGTGGAAAATAATACATATCAGAAAATATATCCACTCTTTTCATTAATTACAAGAAGATATATTACTGTTTACATATGAGGAAAAAAAAACTTGATGCGAAATTAAGCTGTTTACCGGCAACGCTTAGAACATGGCGTCGTCTAGCGTAATGATTGACGTTCTGCTAGATATACCACTGCATTACGACAGGTAAGAGTGGTTCGTGGTAAAAAAAAATGCCTCCTACTGAACCATTTCAAAGTCTCTCTTATGGGCTCCAAACCCACGATATAGCTTTCCACTTAAAATTTTCTTGTTTTCCTAGTTAAGTCGGACACAATTCACTTATTTTAAGCAATGACGGATCAAAGGGGACAATGGTACGAATGATAAACATTTTCTTATATTATCATTTTCGCCATGTACTCCTACTACAGTCCTAAGATACAGCCTACCATTTCGAAACAGACCATGGCTTTAAAGAGACTCGTTCATACATTTTAAGGGAACATTTTTTAAATGTGGTGTTATTAAATTCCCAGTGATACAAACTTGTTGACATAACAATTTTGCAAGATATTCTAGTAAACTTCCAAAAATAATGTGTAGAAGGGAGCAAACCGTTGTAACGCTTTTGAAATAACGCAGAAAGTCAACATTCTTCTCGCTTTTTTCCAATGTCTTACAGTTATTTTCACCCATTTTATCATTTTTCTCTGTCATACGTCCAGATCCGTTCTATGTCAAAGTTTGTGGAAAGGAACCTGTTGAAACATTTCATACAAACTGGACGAGTAGCTTTAAGGTTTCTGATATTGAGCAACGACAAGTCAAATGGGTTCGTGGTATAATAATTTCTCCGACTGAATCATTTTGAAGTATCAAGATTGTTTTTAAACACCCTTTTCAATAACGTTCCGGCGATCTTCCCTGATTCTAAGCTTTAACATCAATGGAATAAAAAAAGTCCCAATAGTAACATTATCACGCATGTACTGCAAGATATAGTAGTTCACTTTGCTATGAAGTACGAATTCAATACTGCTATGATGAATTAAATGTGATGACATGTAATACAGCCATTCACTTGCAATCATGTATTTTCTCTTTGTTTTTAAAACATACATTTGACACACACACATATAGCTTTTAATTTCTTGTTTGTTTGTTTGTTTGTTTGTTTTGTTTTGTTTTGTTTTGTTTTGTTTTGTTTCGTTCGTTCGTTCGTTCGTTTTGGCGGAGTGGACACTTTTTATTATTTTTTTCAAATTAATTAATTTTGTAGTAATACGTAATTAGGCATATTTATATCAAACCTTATTATTACCTTAGACCAAGTGTTAAAAAATACGTTGACCTCCTTAAATGTGATAAGAATAGAATAATGCTCAACTCAGCAAAGTTTATTTACTATGCATCACCCTTAAGATCAAGTTTATTGTAATACTTGACATCATACATTCTCAATGATCACTCAGAAACATTTTTAGAACATGTGTCTTATATACATTATGTCTTTTATCCACCCTCCGTCTAATTACTTATTGTTAAAACTGCCCGCATTACATGACTTCTTGTTGACAAATATTTATATGTATACATGTATCACATAAAACTGTATAGTTTACGTGAATAAAATTATCTGTCTGTCTGTCTGATTTTTAGCTATGATTGGTGAAAGGGGGCATAATATTATCACAAATATTTGTTAGTTACTAATTACACATTTTCATGCATGTACTAACGGTCCCAAGATACGGCCTTCATTTTTGGAATCTCAGCCTGAACATAAAATTATAATTGCGTGACCCTATTTATTAAGCCAAAAATGGCATTTGGTTAATAACATTTAGTCTTACCTGTTACTTACGCCCCATTTTTGGTCAGTTTTTGAAATATCAACTGAAGAAAAATGCCATATTTGGCATATGGAACATTTTAAGATTGCATATTATATAATTTTGAATGCAACAATAATTATTATACAGCAAACAGACAACACATACGACCGTTCGTTATTGACGACTGTAAAAAGGCGTATACTGATAATTTCTCAAATATTATCAACCGGCCATGTCAGTATGTAAAAGCTTTCGTTTTGCGTTTACAGTATAGATATCATCAGCGTCAGTGAGAAATCTGAAAAAAAGTTTTTCTTTTTTTCTTCTTCTTCTTTTTCTTCTTCTTCTTTCAGTGTTCTCGAAAGTACGACTTTTTTTTTATTTATTTCTGGAGCTTCTGGAAGTAGCTGCTTTTTTCTTTATCGTTCCGTTCTTTCCCGATTCCCGATCGCATGTATACTATATGTTTCTTTCTTTTTTTTTTTTTTTTTTTTGGTTTTTGTGGGAGTGGGGTACGATACACTAAATAGATTCTGTGCTACGACGAGTCAAATGAGAACTGTATTAGGAATATGTAGATGCTGGAACAACTGATACGTATTAGACCTTCCTGGTAGATGTAGGGCCTAAATGTAGATAAAAACCTATAGTCTCTCCTATTAGTCAGTGGTCGCCTTCCAGGACTGAGGTTCTATACTTTAGCATTTGCGGCGATAGCCTCAACTGTAAGAGCGGACGCAGTGGTCCAGTAACACAGTGTTTGACTACGAAACCTGGGGTCGTGAGTACGAGCCCTGCTTCTTCAACTGAAAATTACCAGAGTCCTGTGCCACAGTGATTTACACCTCGTACACTAAAGAACCAGGGAAGCTTCTTGAATCGGGGCGTCTTCTGTATCTTGCACTATCCTCCCATTAAAATTACTTGAGTATTCCGCCCGTATGGATTACCGATGGCGACTAAAATAAATTTAAATACGAACAAACAAAAGAAACCTCTTCTGAGGGGTTCGTAGTTTAAATAGATTTTATTTATTCACTCCGAACCTGAAAATTGCAGAAGAAACATATAGTAGAAAGCTTATGTTTATGTCACTGTTGTCTTCTATTTCTAATAGATCTATGGAACCGTGGATCACATGATATCAACAACCGTTCATCGTAGTAATTGTCGAATTCTTTTAATAGCTAAAACGAGAAAAATGGTAACAACTGGAGCAGAATGGACATCTTTAAATACTATTTTTAACAAATATGCTTTCTTACTCAGTCTAAATTGTTTGTGTATTTGTAAAATGATAGGATTGTTTTGCTGGAAGCTTCTTTGCGGACCGTATAAGCTGCTGAAGGGCCGCAGTTTAGTGCTGTCAATTATTATACTTTTATATATAATTGATATAAACAACTATTTCGCATAAAACCATATTTAATTGTTGATAGTGTTTTTATAATTACAACACGGTAGACGTGCATATTAGAATACATTACTAAAACACGTAAAATGCTCGTCACTTTTTGTGTTGGATAACTTACTGTCTGGCAGTTATTTTCAAGGGGGAGTAATTAACGTTCGCTGAAATTTTTAATGTTTGCTGGAGAAATTAATGTTCGCTGTTAACGTTCGCTCGCTTAATGTTTGCCAGCTTGTTTTCAGTGAAGCGTCTCCCGTACGTAAACAAAAACTTGAGTGAAATTTAAGATTGTCTTTGAACGATTTATGCGCGATGGAAAAGCGGAATATTTGGTTTGTGATCTAGCATAGACAATAAAACAATGAAAAACAAGTTCTGTAAAGGTTACGGTCAGTAACGGTGTCTCAAAATGTTAGAAAAACATAGATTTACCCGACGTAAATAACAACGGCAACATTGAATGTGAATTTGACATGCCTTTGGCAGTTATATATTTACATGAGAATGACGTATAGGAGCAACAAAGTGCTGCCAAAGGAGTCATCCGTTTCAGATTTTGGGGTTTTTTTTAACCAGGAGGGAAAGGGGCCCAGGCCTGTGATTTGGAGCAAAAACAGCTCGGTGTTTGGGCAAAGGGGAATAAAAAACCTTATGTAAAGTCAGTTTTTTGGGAAAACTGCATAATTTCAAAGATATTTTCTGAGGGAAGGACCCTATTATGAAGGGGATAAAACCCTGTGATATGCTTATGAAGACACATATATATATATATTACAAGTTGCCTGATTGGAGGTATTTATCTACATATTCCATTGCATACAAATCCTTTTCAGGGACCTATCTAGCTACTTATGCTTTCAGTCATTTTCTGGCCATTGAATATAAAATAAAGAGTGGCCCGACTTTGAATCACGTGCTCCTGACCACTGTGGGATCGAGCCCCACTCAGGTCATCATGTGAAAAAGATATCCAGCTGGCTGACGGAAGGTAGGCTATTCTACCAAGATGCCAATTCTTGCCTGAGATGATGCCCAGAGGAGTACCTGGGGTCTTCCAGCACCATTTAAGTCTGGAAAGTCACCATATGACCTATAAAATTGTGTCAGTGTGACTTATAACACAACAAATAAATATTAAAATGTATTAAATAAAGATCTTGGTCAGAAAAGTTTATGAATTAAAAATAAAAGTATGCACATGCTAAAAATGAAACCAGCCGATCAGACCTTTGAAAATTGCTATTCAATCATCAATTTAATACTCGTCGGAGATGTTATGACCAAGGGCAAATAGTACCCATGCCCAAAGAGTGATTTTGTTAAAGTTTTTGAAATCATCAATTTTATGTTCAAGATAATAAAACACAGAATGGTAATTTTCTTTGTATTACATGTTAAATGCGTATTAAAGTAGTGTTAAAATCCTTTCAGGCAACACATTTGAAGTGATCACTTATCGTCTGTTGTTTTAGTAATTTTACTGCCTTTTTATTTTTATTTTTTCCCCTCCTCCTGTCAACATTTTTCTGCCCAAAATCCGAGTAACAAAAAAATAAAAAACTCTGGCCTAAATAACAATAGAGAAAATTAGATGCGTTCCAGTAGGGGACTTTGTATTGCATGGCAATACTTCATTCACTTGTTGTTTTGGGAATCAGTAGGTCAAATACGTACTGGGGTCAGTAAGTGAAAGGTCAAGGTCATAGTGAACTTGAAACTGAAAAAGGTTTCTAGTCAGTATCTTAAGCTTTTCTGGGCTTTCAGATTTCTTATATGATTGACTGTGGTAATGTTTTAGGTTCAGTCCCTCAAGGGTCAAAGTCACAGTAACTTTTAGGTTGAAACAGTTTCTGATCAATGACTACAGAAAACTTAGGCCTATGGCCATCAGTCAGGCTTTATAGGATGGTTGCCTGTAGACAGTAGATGAGTCCGGTTGTTATTTTGGTCATTTGGTGGAAATTCAAGGTTACAGTATACAAAATTGCATACTCAGCAGGTCATCTTGGGAAGTATATGTGTCTTACAGACAACTCTTGTTTTAAAAAATATGTTAAGGTTAATGATGTTATTTCTGCAGTGAATTTTTTTTGACTTTTCAAAAATACCTGTGGTTTTCTGAAGGGGAAAATACAATGCGATAAACCCCAAAAATGGGAAAATCCAAATCGTTTGATTTTCATGATAACAGGCACAGTACCAGTTCATGTGACATAATTAGCACCCCATAACAGCAGTGCGAGTTGTTAATTTGAAGCAACATGGGGATGATTAGGGTTTTAAAATATATAAACGTTGACTTTTGTAAAAATTATACTTTGCATATTACGAATCATTTTCTTTAAATTCCAAAGGAAAAATATGCCCTTCTTTAAGGGAAAATATAACAGTTTTAGGGGAAGATATAGCTAATTTTGGCTAGGGGGAATAGCCTGTATTCGGTTGTAAAAATTAGCAAAAAAAAATCATGGTTTTGAAACATGTAATTGTAGAGCAACACTTATATTTATAACTAGAATATTGTTAAAAACTGTTTATAAATTGGTTCAACAAGCAAACAGGTTGCCACTTTTTCAAATTTTGTTTCAAGTAAATGAATGGTATTCATTATTGTATACTGGTTCTGCCAAAAATTTAAATACATCTTATTTTACATGTACTATTTAAAGAATACCTTATATACATTAATGTTCTCAAAAATGCCATATTTAGGTTGAACATACATGTACAATTATATCAAAGCAATTTTGAGAGACACTGCTTCATTGTTTTTACCACAAAAGGTGTGAAGTCACTTTAATACTAAAAGAATGACTTTTATTGAAATAATTGATTGGCTTAATGTCAGCCATGTATTATACACCTTATTGATGCAGGCGATATTTGTAACTGGTACAAAAAAGAATAAATGATTGTGAAATTATGTATATTTGTGAGGGGGAAATTCTTGTGGGTTTCCTCGTTACATGACAATACGTAAATAAGATGTCTGATTGATGACCTTTTGAACAAATGAAATTCCCATCTGTTTAATCTTTATAATTGAAACCCAGAAATTGTTTACCAACAACATAACTGTTTGGGTTGAAAGCACAAAATAATATCATTCCAGCAGGATTAAATGATTTTACAGGAAATTTTATAAAACTACTATGTGAAAATTTGTTTACAGATCATTGTGATAATTCTAAATGTAATGTTGATGGTATGTTTATGTTAGGCAGTCCAGCCTACTGTATATTTTTAGCTCACCTGAGCGATGCTCAGGCGAGTTTTTCTCATCACTCGATGTCCATCGTCTGGCGTCTGTCTGTCGTCTGTCAACATTTAGCTTGTGTATGCGATAGAGGCTGTATTTTTCAACTGATCTTCATGAAATTTGGTCAGAATGATAACCTTGGTGAAATCTAGGCCGAGTTCGAAAATGGGTCATCTGGGGTCAAAAACTAGGTCACTAGGTCAAATCAAAGAAAAACCTTGTGTATGCGATAGAGGCTGTATTTTTCAATTAATCTTCATGAATTTTGGTCAGAATGATTATCTTGATGAAATCTAAACTGAGTACGAAAATGGGTCATCTGGGGTAAAAAAACTAGGTCACTAGGTCAAATCAAAGAAAAACCTTGTGTATGCGATAGAGGCTGTATTTTTCAATTAATCTTCATGAATTTTGGTCAGAATGATTATCTTGATGAAATCTAAGCGGATTTCGAAAATGGGTCATCTGGGATCAAAAACTAGGTCACTAGGTCAAATCAAAGAAAAACATTGTGTATGCGATAGAGGCTGTTTTTTTCAATTAATCTTCATGAATTTTGGTCAGAATGATTGCCTTGATGAAATCTAGGTCAGGTTCGAATATGGGTCATCTGGGTTGAAAAAGTAGGTCACTAGGTCAAATCAAAGGAAAAGCTTGTATATGCGATAGAGGCTGTATTTTTCAGTTGATCTTCCTGAAATTAAGTCAAAATGATAACCTTAATGAAATCTAGGCCGAATTTGAAAATGGATCATCTGGGGTCAAAACTTAGGTCACTAGGTCAAATCAAAGAAAAACATTGTGAATGCAATAGACGCAATATTTTCCAATTGATCTTCCTGAAATTAAGTCAGAATGATTGCCTTGAAACCTAGGTCAGATTTGAATATGGATCATCTAGGGTCAAAAAGTAGGTCAATAGGTCAAATCAAAGAAAAACCTTGTGTATGCGATAGAGGCTGTATTTTTCAACTGATCTTCATGAAATTTTGTCAGAATGGTTGCCTTGATGAAATCTAGGTCAAGTTCGAATATGGGTAGTCTGGGGTCAAAAACTAGGTTACTGTGTCAAATCAAAGAGAAACCTTGTGTATGCGATAGAGGCCGCTGTATTTTTCAGTTGATCTTCATGAAATTTGGTCAGAATGATAGCCTTGATGAAATCTAGGTCAAGTTCGAATATGGGTCATCTGGGGTCAAAAACTAGGTCACTAGGTCAAATCAAAGAAAATACTTATTTATACTCAAGATTTTTGCTCCAATTTTAATGATAATTGGTCAGAATATTTTTTTCCATGAAATCACTTGGTCAAACATGTTTACACTGTTATGGTGTGTTTCTCAGGTGAGCGACCTAGAGCCATCTTGGTCCTCTTGTTATTGTTACCTGACTAACTGTGAAATTGTTTCATTCCCTTTCAGATAATGTTCACAGTGATCCTGTTTGCTAGAAAGCAGGAGATTCTAGAGGAGACGGATCGTGAGTTGCGATTTGCAGGAGAGAAGAAGCGTCACGGGCTCGGATACTACTAAACAGTTGATCTGTACAAATATCCCGATACAAAATGACATTTGAAATGGTTGTGATGTATTTACTTTGTATACAGTGTACTCTAGATCTACTTGTACATAAGCTATTTGTTTTACTGGAAAATAACATTATTATATGGTTCTTTCCTTAAAGTTTTCTATTCATTTTCAGCTATTGTTTTGACATTTCTCTCAGTTAATAGATTTTAAGTATTGCATATTTAAGATAGCTCTTCAAGTTTAATTGAATGAAGTGTTTAATAAACTTAAAATTAATCATATTTCTTGCAACAAGCAGGACCTTTACTTAGTTATCAAGTCTATAGATGTATATCAACCTTTTCTACAGTTCAATATTATATTTGAATATAAAACCTTTTTTTTTATAAAACATCACTCATATGTATATATAAATCATTCTCATTCCACTTAGAACTATTCCGGTTCATTTTATATATAAGCTGTATATATATTTCATATCAAAGATTTTAAAACATTCCATTTTTTCGTTTATACATGTATTAAAAAAACTTGTTAAAGCTCGAGTATAACTATATTCCTTAGCTGAGAGTAAAATATGACCGTCTTGCAAAAAAAACGTTTATGTCTATCAGTGGGAGTAATATAGTTTTAGATAAAAAATAAATCCTCTGTTACGAAAAAGTGATCCTAAATTATAGACACATATCTTTTAAAATGTTTGTCTTTTTCCATTTATGAAAATAGTTTAAAAAATAATAAATATCACTCAGATGATCAAACTTTGTATTTGGAGGAGGAATGTTTTTAGAATGAATATCAAAATAAAACTTTGTACATAACCATTTTTATATTAAATAAACTTGATATATCATGTTTTATGTTGTTTTTATGCGCCCGAAGGGAGGCATATAGTTTTTGAACCGTCTGTCGGTCTGTCTGCAATTTTCGTGTCCGATCCTTATCTTTGTCATCCATGGATGGATTTTTCAAATAACTTGGCATGAATGTGTACCACAGTAAGACGACGTGTCGCGCGCAAGACCCAGGTCCGTAGCTCAAAGGTCAAGGTCACACTTAGACGTTAAAGGTCATTTTTCATGATAGTGCATGAAGGGCGTGTCCGGTCCATATCTTTGTCATCCATGGATGGATTTTCAAGTAACTACGCATAAATGTGTGGCACAGTAAGACGACGTGTCGCGTGCAAGACCCAGGTCTGTAGCTCAAAGGTCAAGGTCACACTTAGACGTTAAAGGTCTTATTTCATGATAGTGCATTGATGGGCGTGTCCGGTCCATATCTTTGTCATTCATGCATGGATTTTAAAATTATTGGGCATGAATGTGTACCACAGTAAGACGACGTGTCGCGCGCAAGACCCAGGTCCGTAGCTCAAAAGTCAAGGTCACAGACGTTAAAGGTCATATTTCATGATAGTGCAATGATGGGCATGTCCGGTCCATATCTTTGTCATTCATGCATGGATTTTAAAATAACTACGCATGATTGTGTGGCACAGTAAGACGACGTGTCGCGCGCAAGACCAAGGTCCGTAGGTCAAAGGTCCTAAACTCTAACATCGGCCGTAACTATTCATTTAAAGTGCCATCAGGGGCATGTGGTATCCTATGGAGACAGCTCTTGTTACTGGACTATAAAAATTCGAGGACCAAAAAAGTACTAGTAGAGGATATCTGTTTGTTTCAGTGTAAGATTGTGAAAAAAAATTCAGTGTGATGTAGTCATTTTGTCCTACCACTGAGTGGGGGAAGGACTTGTATAGGAATCGCCCCTGTCAGTCCCCTATGTGTCCCCACCAATCTCGTTGCGAATTGTTTTCTTTGTCAGAATATCACTGGAACTAGTACAGCTATTATGTTGATACTTAAAAGGTGTCTTTAGGTCATGAGACCAGTTCATATAGCAAGTCCCATAACTCTTTAACTAGCTATTTGACAAAAATAGCCCTTTTTCACTTGGAGAAAGCCTCATTATGCTGAGACATATTGTTTTTGCCCTGACCGTTAGTCCGTCCGTCACACTTCATTTCCGATCAATAACTAGAGAACCATTTGACCTAGAACCTTCGAACTTCATAGGGTGGCAGGGCCTATGGAGTAGACGACCCATCAAAAGTCAAGGTCACAGGGGCCTGAACATGGAAAACCATTTCCGATCAATAACATGAGAACCATTTGACCCAGAATATTGAAACATCATAGGAGGATTGGACATGCAGAGTAGATGACCCTATTGATTTTAGGGTCACTCTATTAAAGGTCGAGGCCACAGGGGCCAGAACATGATTTCCGGTCAGTAACTCGAGAACCATTTGACCTAGAACCTTCAAACTTCATAGGTTTATAGGACTTAAGAGTAGATTACCCATATTGTTTTTGGGATCACTCCATCAAAGATCACAGGGGCCTGAACATGGAAAACCATTTCCGATCAATAACTTGAGAACCACTTGACCCATAATGTTGAAACTTCATATTAGGGTGATTTGACATGCAGAGCAGATGACCCCTATTGATTTTGGGGTCACTGTTAAAGGTCAAGGCTGGAGGGGCCAGAACATGGAAATACATTTCTATTCCGTTCAGTAACTTGAGAACCATTTGACCTAGAACCTTCAAACTTAAGGGTTATAGGACTTGCAGAGTAGATGATATTGATTTTGGGGTCACTCTATCAAAGGTCACAGAGGCCATCCTTCTGTCACACTTCATTTTCGATCAATAACTGGAGAACCATTTGACCTAGAACCTTCAAACTTCATAGGGTGATAGGGCTTACAGAGTAGATGACCCTTATTATTTTTTGGGTTACTAGATCAAAGGTCAAGGTCACAGGGGCCTGGACATGATAACCGTTTCTGATCAATAACTTGAGAACCACTTGACCCAGAATGTTGAAACTTTATAAGATGATTGGACATGTAGAGTCTCTTGATTAAAGGTCACAGGGACCAGAACATGGAAAAGGGTTTCCGACCAATAACTTGAGAACAATTTGACCCAGAACCTTCAAACTTCATAGGTCTAAGGATGATAGGACTTATAGAGTAGATGACCTGTATAGTTTTCGGGGTCACTTGAGCAAAGGTCAAGTTCACAGGGGCCTGAACCGTTTCCAATTCACAACTTGAGAACCACTAAGCCCAGACTGTTGAAACCTAGTGGGATGATTGGACATGCCAAGTAGCTGATCCTTATAGCAACCAACCATCAGTGTCTCTTTGACTTTTGTTCATGTCCCCTATTGACTTCTTGCCTATTACTACTATGCATTGGGGGAGACATGCGCTTTTCTACAAAAGCATCTTCTATTTTAGAATTGTTTTCTTGGAATAAATACAGATATTGGTGTAACTTGAAATATGTTTTAGGACTATAAGAAAAGTTCACACGGCAGGTCCGAAAACAATGACTCTTGTTTTGACAAAAGTTTTTCCCTTTTCCACTTTGAATATGTTCAGTTGATATTCTACTTAACGGAATTTAATGTAGCTTTACATAGTGAAAGATGAGAATTACTCTAAATTAATAGCAGATTAGAATCTAGTCCAACCCGTTGCGTAATTATCACTTTCATTTCATTTTAGTTTGATATTAAACAGAAACGAAATGAAAGTGATAATTACGCAACCAATTTGGATTTTTTTTTTGATCCGATGACTATAGATCCTACAATTGACCTGGTTACTGGAAAGTACATAAATTACGCCGATTTTTAATAGTGGCTGCTTGTGACTGTGGACGGACCATCAGGGGAGGTAACTAGAGTCACGGATTGGGACTATAATTAGAATCATATCCCTAATATTTATAAAATTAACTCCCATTTTGTTTTCCCTAGCCATAACGGAATTCACAAGAGTCACTGCTATACTCGCAGAGTCGGCATCGTGTCTAGGCACCTTGTTGACAATTCCCAGCAAGCTCATATCTCGCGTTATACTCATCATAACTGAATAAAACTTTACACATGCCGTCCAAGCGACAATGCCAACTGACTGAATGACACCCGTTCCAACATTTTCTGTCATTTTGATGAAACTATATCCTTTTTTTGTACTTTGCCATTTTTTCCCACAAATTTCCGATTATAAAGAAGTCAATGTTTTTCAGTAAATTCACACCACAACTGAATGAGATTTCGAAAATCCCTTTCCCCATGATTCTGCAAAATAAATGACAGATCCAATATCTCTTGCAATCATTTTGATGAAATTATGCCCACATTTGAACTTTGCCATTTTTTCAACAAATTTCAGCGCGTTAGTTTCTTAGTAACTATACATCGTATGTCCATGGTACTTTCTGCTTGTTTACATTATAATTCTAATAGTATTAACTAGTTTCATCAAACTCAAATACTGTTAGTTTCCATCATCGCTACGGTAGATAGGATTGTATGACAATATCCCTGCGCAGAGGTTGAAGTTTCGTAACTCTTGGTGTCATTTTGATCTGCAAAATTAGATTGCAATTCCTGCTGTGGAGTCGAAGGGGGGATATAGAAATGCTGTAATTACACTTAAGTGTCTATTTGTCTGTTACTCACCCCTCACGCATATCCACCATCTCAACCCCACTCGCCTATAAAGTGTGTGTGTTCGGGTTTAACGTCTTTTCAACAATTTTTCAGTCATATAAACGATGGTGTCTACTTGTAGCAGTGAGCCGTAGACACGTGGCATGATACCCCACCCAGTCACATTATACTGACACCGGGCTGACCAGTCCTAGCACTATCCCCTTAATGCTGAGCGCCAAGCGAGGAAGCTGCTAGTACCTTTTTTACGTCTTTGGTATGACGCGGCCGGGGATCGAACCCACGACCTCCCGCACTCGAAGCGGACGCTTTACCACTAGGCTACCGAGGCGGTTTCGCCTATAAAGCAAATATTATTTTGCTCCCACATTGTGTGTGTGTAGGGGGGGGGGGGGGGGGGTGGAGATGGCATGTAGCATTGCTGCTCTCCACACGCCCGTCCGCCCGAACGTCCCGAAACTATTAGCCTGATTTGCTTCAAACTTTCACAGATAAACAAGCTTGATGTGCAGATGACCTTAAAGAAAGATTTTTTTCTGTGACTATTTTTCTGCAGTTATAGCCCTTTCATAGTTTTGCTATATAGAATATAGGGAAAAAAACTGTGTGTCCAACACGTCCCACACTTTTAACCTGATTTGCTTCAAACTTTCACAGATGAACAAGCTTAATGTGCAGATGACCATAAAGGAACTTTTGCTGTGACTATTTCACCGCAGTTATGGCCCTTTGATAGTTTTGCTATATAAAATATAGAGAACAGTCTTGTGTCCATCTCGTCAAACACTATTGAAAGGATATGCTCGAAAGTTTCATAAGGACCTTCAACTCGTCATACACGTTCAATGCATTCAAAATTGCTCAGATGCAAAACCTTTACTTCAAACTTTTAGTGGAACATCCTGCATGTGAAGATGGTCTGTACTTGGCTATTTAGAGGATGGCACAGTATGTGGGTGCATCCGTATCCAATGGCCAGTCCCCTACACTTCTCAGTAGTTTAATTACCATGTGTTGCTTCTGTTTCTTAATATTGTTATTATTGCAATCGTAGTATCCATTCACCCCGTCCCCCAGCCACATAACCTTCAGCGCATCACGCATGCGCGCGCACACACGCATTAGATTTCTCAGTACTGTTTCTGTCTTGCCCACCTCTCTCCCCCGTTAAAATTAAACCCCTTGCAGAATGCGAGTAGACATGATATACCTTTTTAAACTTTTCATCTTGATGACGAGCTTTGTTGTCTGCAGACAACTTTAATAAACTTAGATGGAAATCGATATAAATTGAAGAAAATGAAATACGTTAAACTGAAAAGCCGAAGAACCACAACTCTTTCTTTAATAACTAAGGTGGAAAGTAAATAGGTACAGCGAGTAAAACGTAACAGAATACAATGGATGTTATTTATTACTAAGGCTTTTAGAGTAGCATATGAATTTGGTCCATTTTACTTTCATCCTACCAAGAGGCGTAGATATTAACTTTTCGTCTTTCCAAAGCAATATCTATCACACGATTGGGAGTATTTTATAAAACTCTGTAAAACTGCTACAGATGAAAGCGACAGTGCAAGTTGCATTCAGATTGCTTTAGCTGTAAAATTATGGCCTTTAGTTCTTGTATGCTGTTTTATTCAATCTTTTCGTCAGTACAGAGCTTTCAATACAACGCTATAACATGATCCTCAGTTTTTGTATATTTTCAAAAGGTCGAGGTGTAAAAACACAGGTTAGTTCAAACTCTGATGGGAAGAAGGAAACACAAAACATTCTGGTATTTAAATGAAAATGGACATTTATTCAAAATGCCATAAATAACACAATATAAGTGTTATATTATACAATTAAAAAACTAAATTCATACATTCGGTCAATCATTTATTTGACAAGACATGGTCCTCTTAATTTAATGTGTATACATTTTCATTTTATTTTAAGTGATCATTTTCACAATATTTTATAGCATTAACTTTGACAATCTAGAAATGTTATGTTGTAAACATGAGAATAATAGTACACTTTTAATTAAAGCCTTGTTTCACTCTTACTGTTAACCAAATGTCCGAACAATCTTACAAACGTTTTGGAGAAAGTTAAGAAATATTGCGATTTTTCTTAGTTGAATCACTGATAAATTCATCCTCACGTATGCATAAATGTACTTGATATACCATATTAATTCAGAACAAATGTCCTTTTATCAATAAGTAAATGAAAGTCATTCTGTAAGGTGTTAAAAAAATGTTTGTTTCCGGTGTCCCGACCTACCCTAAATTTTTGGCCCGACCCTAAATGTTTTATGGCCTTGGAGAATATTTTCTTTCAACTTTTTAACAAAAAGTTTCAAAATTGCACTTTCTATGCTTTAAACATGGTCAGTGATGTTAGAAATCAACTTACTGATGCTCTAATGGCATAACCCCCTTATTTGTATTCATTTTTTGACACAAAAGTAATTTCCGAGAAGTCCCACTTAATAAAAGAAAATTCAGAAAAAAAAATATTCGACCTACCTAGTAGTACCCTAATTTTTTTGAGCATGTTACTGGAAACAAAGATTTTTTTAGGCCTAATGTATCTCATTAAAAGGATTCAACCTGCACATATAAGTAAGATAATATACACAGTTCTTCTATCCGCAAAAAAGTGTCAGGATATTTAAAGATTTTCTCCTGAGAAGGCGGAAATAAATTTTCGCTTCCATTAGATGCACAACATTATTAGAAGTAATGGGTTCTGTTTTGTGACGTTTTATAATGTGTTTTCAAAAATATCTTCGATCTTCAGAGTTCGACCAGTGCGTTCATATTTCCTGAAATAGATAGAAGCCAGTTAATTAATAATAGATACCTATGTATATTATAAAAAATTATATTCATTTAGTACATTCTAATGTATGGGCTAACCATAATTTCTTCTAAAAGCTTATACAGAACAACTAGTAGCTGTGGTAAATTCGTTATGATCTATTTATGCATTTTAAGAAACAAAACTGTCTTTATATAAATGAAATAATTTCAGGTGTACGTCGTCTCGTTTTCCTAAGACACATTCGATTTAACCCTTATCATTCTGGGTACGACTGATTCTGTCTTTGCGATCATGATCAGCCTGCGCATCCGTGCAGTCTGATCATGACCTGCACTGTTCGCCATTCAGTCAGTATTGTTTTGGTATGCATCCCTTTTAACAGTTTATGATACTGTCCAAATTGAAAGATAGAAATTTAGCAGGGTAAGGGTTAAGGGTTAGGAGTTTATCATCAAAACACAAAAGATATTTGGTAAACAAACAACATCTTTACCAACAATCTACCTGTCCATTACATATTCTACTGTATTGTCCCGTACGACTGAAAATATTCTCAAAAAGTTGTCTTCCTTTAAAAATTAATGCCATATCTGCCACGAGATAGTTAGGGAGCTAACACGATATAAACTTTTCAGGAAATGTTCGCATTTTTCAGAAAACATTTCAGCATTAAATAGTATTTTCCCTGGAAAGATTTAGCGCAAAATTCCGGGTTAATGGTTTGAACTGCCATGAAATGCTGGGTAGCTATCACGTTAATATTTTAAACTTTCCAGCAAAGTTGTGCACTTTTCTGAAAACGTTATCACCACCATACAATAGCCTAAAGTTTCTTGGAAATAAAAAGCATATCTAGAAAAAATGATTTATTGATTTAATGATTTAATGATAATATTCTAAACTTTCCAGAAAAGTTATGCATTTTCTGAAAACATTATCGCAATAAATTTTTGTTTTCAAGATATGCTTTTTATTTCCAGGAAACGTTAGGCTATTGAGATAAAGTTTTCAGAAAAGTCCGAAATACCAAAATAATTGCTGCAAGTATCGAGATAGCTATCTTGCTAATAAAAGTATCGAGATACTAATGTAAATTTTCGCAGGAAACTTTCGACTATTGAAATAATCTTTTCAGAAAACTTCGCTTTATCAGGATAACATTTTGTAAGTATCGCCATAGCTACCTAGCTATCTCGTGGCAGAAATATGCCACCATATGGTATTTTTAAATTTTCTGAAAAGTTTATCAGGCTATTATACCTATCGATGATGAAACATTTAGTTTATACTAAATCTATTTTAGGTTAACAACATATATTTAGCACTCTCGACACATCATTCCTGATGGAATCAATCGCCATGACGGTATGAGAGAGGAGAAGCCAGTTTCCCTACTAATCTTAAGTACCAATGGAGCTACTGATACAATTTTCATGTCTTTGGTATAACGCGGTCAAGGATCGAACCCATGACTTCCTGTAGTCGAAGTGGAGGCTTTACCATTCGGCTACCGAGGCGGTCACACACCCGTTGTCTAGTAAATTGAATTGTTATTGCTTATCCACAGTTACCTTCAAGTTTTGTATGCAATCATTCTTTATAAATATTTCTGGAGCATAATAGAAAACATAAGGATACCAATTCACGCCCATCATAATCAATTACGTCACCAATACTAACATACAATCATGTTATGTTTATTTGCATCTCAAGGTAATCTGATTTGAGGTCATATATAAACATTGCATAGGCCTAGGAGCATACGGGGATCAACATCCCTAACATCAACGAACGGACGGCAACATATGCTCCCCTACCCTCATCAACAAGCCCATCACAACCATAGGCTTTCATTTTTAAAGGGGTAAAAATGCCTATTTTAAGTGTAGATCAATCTTGAATCCCCCTTCCCGCGCCGTCACCATCCATACTGCTTCATTTGTATGGAAGTGTTATCTGATATGTAATATCTAGGTAAATGCTTGGTCAAGCCTTTCATAACCAATATGTTATGGACCGAATAGGGAAAAAACCCGTTCGACATTTGACCTCCCAGTGTGTCATTGACCTTTGAGTTAGGGATCTGGATATTGTGCATGACACATCGTCTCATTATGGGGAACATTTGTGCCAAGTAGTATTAAAATCCCTTCAAGGATGAAGAGTTATGGACAGGACAGAAAAATAAAACACTACTAGGGTCTGGGTGTTGGGCATGACACATCGTCTCATTATGGATACGTTCCAAGTATAACTAAAATCGTTTCAACGTTGACAGAGTTGTTGACCGAACAGGAAAAAACCGCTACTGACCTTTGACATCTCAGTATGACCTTAACCTTTAGGCTAGAGTTATGAGTGTTGCGCATGACACGTTGTCTCATTATGGGATACATTTGTGCCAAGTAAAATTAAAATCGCTTCAAGGATGACAGAGTTATGGACCGAACAGAAAAAAACACAACACTTCTGACGTTTGACTTCCAAGTGTGACCTTGACCTTTGAGTTAGGGGTCTGGAAATAATGCATAAAATCGCTTCAACGCTGACAGAGTTCTTGACCGGACAGAAAAGAAAAACACTATTGACCTTAGACCTCTCAGTGTGACCTTGACCTTTGGGCTTGAGGTCTGGGTGTTATGCTTGACACGTTGTCTCATTAAGGGATACATTTGTGCCAAGTTAAATTAAAATCCCTTCAAGAAAGACAGTGTTATGGACTCGACAGGAAAACTAGATGCCCACGTGCAACATGTCGAGCCCCCCACCCTTTGACCTTGACCTTTGAGATAGAACCTTCGGTTTGCACATGACACTCCGTCTCATTGGGTTAAACATTCATGCCAAACATAAACAGCATTCCACAATGTACGTCAAAGTTATGGGACGGACAAGATCTGATATGACCTTTGACCTCCAACTGTGACCTTGACCTTTGAGATAGGAACCTGTTTGCACATGACACCCCGTCTCACTGAGGTTAACATTCATGCCAAATATAAACATGATTACAAGATCCATGCATGTCAAAGTTATGGTCCGGACAAACAAATCCGGACGCACGGACGAACGACACAAACGCACGCACGCACGCACACACGCACATACACCGAACAGCCATTTGGACGACTATAAGCGGGCTCAACAAAAAAATACTGATTTAAACCTCCAAGTGTGTTTTCAACGTTTGAGCCAGGGTTCTGGGTATTGCGCATGACACATTGTCTCATTATAGGGCACATTTGTGCCATGTAATATTAAAATCCCTTGATGGATGGCTGCGTTACTTACTGGACAGGAAAAAAGCCCTGACGACCTTTTGCCCTCCAAATATGACATTGACCTTTGAGCTAGGGGTCCAGGTCTTGCACATAACATGTCGACTCATTATTGGGACCATTTGTGCCAATTTATATTGAAATCCCTTGATGGATGACAAAGTTACAGACCAGAAACAAAATCTGGACGAACGAACGGACGGACAGACCGACGAACGCTGCAGTTACTATATGCCGCCCCCAAGGGGAAGGGGGCATAAAATATGGATAGGGTTACCAGATTTGACCTCAACCCCACTTTGAAAACACTCATAGGTCAATGTAATATATTTACTTGGTTTTGACGCCCGCTATGTTTAACATTAATCTTGAAGCTTCTGTCGCTTTTTTATTGTTGTCTTCATAGTATATCACGGATTTTATTCCTGCCTGTATCAAGAGTTTGGCACACTCATTACACGGGAAATATGTCACATACATAGTAGAGCCACGGACATCTGAAGACATTTTGTTTACGATTGCATTCATTTCGGAATGGCAAACTGAAATAAAAAAAAAATATGACGTGGGTGTCTGTAGAGGATATCATTCGCCACAACATAAATTTCTATATAATATTACATATTACAAAGTCCATGCACCTAGGTGACAATTTCTAACTTCAACGTGGGTAAACTGAATGTTGGTTTAAACATATTTATTCCCAAGAATATACATAATTATGTTAACATACTAACTTTACAAGCACAGTTGATGGAAAGAATTAGAATGATTGACAAGTCTTATAGAGTTCTTCTCCTAAAAATTGAATGTTGGAATTAAAATTATTACGCAAATCCCAATATCTTATTCCCGTGTATGAAAATGTCTAAATTGCATATGTGTGACTGGTTGTTACAAATTACATTCACCTATATGACAATTTTAATTTTCATCTTACTAAATTGAATGTTGCAAATCACATTCATTTAACTGGAAGGATATAACGACATAACCTTTTAATTTTTTAGCTTCAGTTTAACTTTCTTATGACATCTATAATGCTTAACGACATTATCTAAACTGTATTCTCAATGACGTTACATTAATGACATTTTAAATTACTCACTTAATTACATTAATTCTTAATTATATTTTAAATAACATTTTGAGCTACATTATTACTTGCGTTCAAAATTACATTCTTTATTTCATTCTTCCTTTGACATGAACATAACATTAATGTGAATGAAATTCTTAATGTATTAATATTCTAAATTAAAATGCAATGTCTCATAAAGAATTTTCATGTCACATTAAAATTTCCATATTACAGGAAAATGTAATTAAGAATATAATTTAGAATGCGAGAACGAATGTAATTAAGAATGTCATATCACATTAAGAATATAATTTGTAATGTAATGTCAAATTAACAATTTCATGTCAAATTGAAAATGTAACAATACGAATGTAATTTAGATGATGTCATAAAACATTATGACTTTTCAAAGTTGCAACATGGACACACGGAATTAGGAGTTTTCATCTAGGTGCACAGAGTTTGTAATAACGAATAGCAATTTGTATTGTAAAATATATGTTTGTATTACACGATTCGTAGTTGCTAACTTTTTACTCATACTTTCAGTTGCTTTGTTAAATATCGCCTGGTCTGAAATAAGGGTTATAACATGTTCAGACAAGATTGCCATAATGTCACAATATACGCCCGTCATAACAAAAGGAAGTTAATCTTAAATTTTCTTTTTAATTTTTTTTAAGTGCGCTCAAAAATCCTAACCAGGTAGAGATACAAAATACACCTAAAATTGGATGTAACATGCATGCTGTACCACAGACAAGTGGTCTCAATTTTTCCCTACGATCAGTAATAAAAAGTTACGATATAAGCTATAACAAAGGGAAGTAATTCTAAAACTAGGGACCTGGTTCTTGTGCATGACACTCCGTCTCATGGTGGTGAACATTTGTGCCAAGTTATATCAAAATCTCTCCATGCATGAAGAAGAAATGCTCTGGAAAAAGTCATTCTTGTATCTGACCTTTGGCCTTTAAGTGTGACATTGACCTTAGACCTAGGGACCTGGTTCTTGCGCATGACACTCCCTCTCATGGTGGTAAACATTTGCACCAAGTTACATCAAAGTCCCTCCATGCATGAAGAAGAAATGCTCCGGACAATGTAATTTTTGAATTTGACATTTGACCTCTAATTGTGACCTTGACCTTAGACCTAGGGACCTGATTCTTGCACATGACACTCCGTCTCATGATGTTGAACATTTGTGCCAAGTAATATCAAAATCCCTGCATGCATAAAGAAGATATGCTCCGGACAAAATTTGTGGACACTGCCGGCCCGCCTAAAGGAATCATTATACTAGGCCATAAACTTTTAGAGCTATGAGCATCACAAACAAAAAAATCCATATTTTGGCTATTTCAAGGGCCGTAACTCTGTAATTAGCGCTAAAATCTCAAGAAGAATGCCAAGTGTGCAAGGTCACATCATGAAAAACACTCATGCAAGGTCTCATGAATTTACATCAAATACTTTTTGGGCTAGGCACGTCATTAGGTGAGAATGTGCATTTTCGACTATTTAAGGGGCCATAACTTTGGAAACAAGGGATGGAGCCAGACGAAAAAAATAGGAGATGCGCAAGTTTATATCATGATAAAGACTTATGGAAGTTTTGATCAATTTATATGAAATACTTTTTGAGCTAGGCGCGTCACAAGGTGAAAATGTGCATTTTTGACTATTTCAGGAGCCATAACTCTGGAAATAGGGGAGTGGTGGGGGGGGGGGGGCGGTGGCAGACGAAAAATAAAAGATGCGTACCCAGTGGGCATTCGACGTCGTAACGACGTTGATACGACGTCGGATACGGACGTCGATTCAACGTTACATTTTGGTTGAAAATGTAAGTTTTTTAGACGTCGAAATCTGACGTCGATTAAACGTCGGTTTTCTGACGTTGGTTAGACGTCATATTTCTGATATTTATAATATCAGTTTTCTTTCCAAGAAATAGAGGATATTTGTTTGTTTTAGTGTAAGATCGAAATTTCTTGCATACCAGACGGGGATTTCCTGTATTTTTACCGGTGCTGGAAAAATCCATATTACACCCCGGGATGTAAAGTGACTCTCGTGCTTTAAATGACGTATTACGAACTACATATATGTAGAAGATTTATGTAGTTATTTATATTTTATTTCGAAAAACGAAATAAAAATCCAATACCTTGACAGTTCCTCTTTGTTCCTGATAGTATATTCCTCGATTCAAAACACGTTATTTATCAAAAATTCATAACGTTACGCTGGAACTGATATAGAGAATATTAGGTTACTGTCTGATAAATTTAAATTTATTGGGCGAGTTGAAGAAAATATATTAGGCGAGGCTCTGCCGAGCCTTATATTTTTTCGTAGACGAGCCTAATAAATTTAAATTGTTTCAGACAGAAATCTAATATTCTATTTATCCTACCTACTCAGAAAATTGGGGAAAAGTCGTTGGAAAGAGCAACAGCGTGCAGACTTGACGTCATATATAACGTTTGCAAGTGCTATTCAATTTATAGATAAAATTGAAAAAATGCAATAACTTTTTGTTTCTGGATAAAAACTTTTGATATTACCACTTATTTTCTTAGTTGGAACATTTCCAATACAATGATAACAGTTTCAATGAAAAATTTGGAAAAAATTGTTTTTAAAATTTCCGGCTGATGTGCTGTAAAAGTGAAAAATAGCGAAAACTTTTTTGTTTCACGATAAAAACCTTTGATTTGACCACTCATTTTCTAAGTTCAGACATTTCCAATACAATGGTGATGGTTTCAGTGCAAAATTTTGATAAAATATGTGATTTCAAAAGTTCCCGCAAAAGTGATATCTTGACAATGACTAGATAAAGCAAAGTTTATTAGGCAGGCTGATTTTGTGCTATATCTTGTATGAGGGTAGGATAAAAAACAAAACCGGAACTAAACATTGTTATTTGTCTTTGAAACGTTATGACGTCTTTCCTGTTTACGGACGTTGATTTCCCGCGCTTTGTTTAAATACGCTGCTATAAGAAATAGTTCTAAAAAGAAAGCCGTTCGACTGATTTTATTTTTATTATTATATCTTTATATCGGTATGCAAGAAAAAGATTCTGTCACTGGTTATAGGTGCAGATGGGAATATCCGGCTCTCGGGTAACTGTTTAGGCGGTAACTCGGTAGGAACCTCGTTACTGCCTAAACAGTTACCCTCGAGGCCGGAAATTCCCATCTGCACCTACAACCAGTGAAAGAATCTTATAATATTTCACCGAGTGAACACTATAATGCAATATTTTCATGAGTGGCGCAGCCACGAGTGAAAATGTAAATTATGGTGTTCACGAGTGAAATATATTTCGATCTTACTAAAACAAACAAATTTTCTATTTATTTTATGCATTTTAATGGTTTTAACCAAATTATATCCAGTTTGTCCGCGCAACGTCACGTACATCGTATCATGACGTCATAATACCGTGACGTCAGAATATCTTTGTAGAAAAAATGTTAATAGTTCTATTATGTTTCCTGTTTTCTTTTACATTTATTTTTAATAGAATTTAAATATTTATAATCCTGATATTATCTTTATACATTTATACCTTTAATGAAGTATATTTTGCAAGGAATTTTCTTTTATTTATAATTCATATTCTTTCGCATTCAAGTGTAGTTCCGTACCAGTGAAAAATAAAAATGATATTTTCACTGTTTGAAACAGTGAAAATATCAATTTTATTTCACTGATAAATTTCAATATTCCACTGAAGAGCATAAAATAAACAACATTAATCATTTTTTCTTAATAAATCATTTTATTTATAATGTAACACTAAAATTCTTTTCAGTCGACATCTATCGTCATGATAAATAAGGTCAACATAAATTCGTTGAAGTCAGTGGAGAACTTCCTGCTTTGATTGTTGAATCTCTCAAAATTATCACAATTATCAGGGCAAACTTCATCTGAAATATATAAAATTTGAATGTTCAATTAGAGCTACTTCAAAGGCATTCTGAAAGTTTAAATTTTAAACATTATATTCAATGTTAACTCTTCTATCAAGTATGTTTATAAGTTTTATTATGCCCCCCTTCGAAGAAGGAGGGGTATATTGTTTTGCAGATGTCGGTCGGTCGGTCGGTATGTCGGTCGGTCTGTCGGTCGAAATGTAGACCAATCCGTTTCCGGACGATAACTCAAGAACGCTTGGGCCTAGGATCATGAAAATTGATAGGGAGGTTGATCATTACCAGCAGATAACCCCTATTGATTTTGAGGTCTGTATGTCAAAGGTCAAGGTCACAGTGACCCTGAATAGTAAAACGGTTTCCGGATGATAACTCAAACACACTTGGGCCTAGGATCATGAAAGTTGATAGGGAGGTTGGTCATCACGAGCAGATGACCCCTATTGATTTTGAGGTCTGTATGTCAAAGGTCAAGGTCACAGTGACCCTGAATAGTAAAACGGTTTCCGGATGATAACTCAAGAACACTTGGGCCTAGGATCATAAAAGTTGATAGGTAGGTTGGTAATGACCAGCAGATGACCCCTATTGATTTTGAGGTCAGTATGTTAAAGGTCAAGGTCACAGTGACCCTGAACAGTAAAACAGTTTCCGGATGATAACTCAAGAACGCTTCGGCCTAGGGTCACAAAAGTTGATAGGGAGGTTGGTAATGACCAGCAGATGACTCCTATTGATTTTGAGATCAGTATGTTAAAGGTCAAGGTCACAGTGACCCTGAACAGTAAAACGGTTTCCGGATGATAACTCAAGAACACTTGGGCCTAGGGTCACGAAAGTTGATAAGGAGGTTGGTCATGACCAGCAGATGACCCCTATTGATTTTGAGGTCAGTATGTCAAAGGTCAAGGTCACAGTGACCAGAAACAGTAAAATGGTTTCTAGGCAATAACTCTAGAATGCTTGGGCCTAGTGTCAGGAAAATTGATAGTTAGTTTGGCCATGACTAGCAGATGACCCCTATTGACTTTGAGGTCATTAGGTCAAAGGTCAAGGTCACATACAAGGAACAGTTAAAACGGTTTCTGATCTTCTTGTCCAAAACCATAGGGCCTAGGGCTTTGATATTTGGTAGCTTTCAAATTTGGACCACATACACATTGTTTTGTACCGAAATGAAATTTGACATTGATTTTGACCTTGAGCTAGTCTTGAAATTTGAAACATTCAAAAATGGCTCAGTGGATGGCGCCAGGATCACTCTGTAATCTCTTGTTAGGTTAATAGGTTAAAGGTCAAGGTCAGATTAAACCAGAATGGTAGAACTTTTGTTTTATATAATACAGTGAGCATATAATTTCTGTTCCTTGTGCAATTATTGAATGCATCAAGGGGGGCATTTCGTGTTCGACGAGCTCTTGTTTTATAGTTAAAGTTTCTTGTTCTTACGAATTGTATGAATTTTCTAAGGCGGATAATAACTGATATGATAAGTCAAATAATTAAGAAATAAATATTAAAATACTTACTTTCTACAAATCGTATTGAATAATAATCCATACAGTTGCTCTAAATGTCTGCAAATATCAAATTACCACGAGAATGTGTAAACATCTCTGCGAGTTGCGTGTGTCTAAGTAATTTAGCTACATGTGTAAAGTTCAATGCTGGGTCAGATTTCGTAACTAATGTTCCCGTTTTGATCCAGGTATATCATTGGAAAAGATAATTGTGTTTTGCTGCGAAATATTAAAAAATCCGACATGTATCCAACGTCGCTTAGATGTCTACTACCAATGTCTGTTAGACGTCTTGGTTTCAACGTCTTTTCGACGTTGCATTCAGGTCGCCGGCGTCGCGACCTAAATTCAACCAATATCCAACGTCGATTCGACGTCTTATGCCTGTTGGGTAAGTTCTTATCATGCTAAAGACTCATGCATGGTTTCATCAATTTATAGGAAATACTTTTTGAGCTAGGCACATCACAAGGTGTAAATGTGCAATTTTACCATTTCAGGGGCCATAACTCTAGAAATAGGGGGCGGAGCCAAACAAAAAATAAGAAGTGCGCAAGTTCATATCATGATTAAGACTCATACAAGGATTCATAAATTTATATCAAATACTTTTTGCGCTAAGCGCGTCACAATGTGAAAATGTGCATTTTTGACTATTTCAGGGGCCATTACTCTGAAAATAGGGGGCGGAGCCAGACGAAAAATAGAAGGTGCGCAATTTCATATCATGTTCAAGACTCATGCAAGGTTTCATCAATTTATAACAAATACTTTTTGAGCTAGGCGCGTCACAAACATTTTCCGACGGTCGGATGCACGGACAAGACCATATCTATATGTCCCCTCCACTAAGTGGTGGGGGCACAATAATGCTATTTTATGGCCCAAGTATACCTGTCATTCCAAATAACAGAGGAAAGCAACGGTGACATTAAAAGTCAATAGAAGGTCCGTGGCCTGACGTTGAAATACAAACCTACTGACGTTCGATATTGTTCTTATTTTATACTTGGGACATCAAAAATATCGTTTACATAACCTCATTTCAAACAAGTAAATATATGTGATTTCATTTCAAATTTTACAGCAGTTTATTGACAGTATTTTGATTACCATAATAATTCTTATTTTCTAATTCTTCGACAGAATCCTTGCCCCATGGCAAAACGTCATCGCTACATCTGTTTGGCATACCGTTATACCCAGTGCCGATAATTCGTTTTTCTGCATTTACTATACATGAACCCACCTTCAAAAGAAATATATGGAAATATAGAATTATGAAATAAACAACAATGAAGAGTAAAACTCGTTGGTAGTTGAAACGATAATTCAGGCAGTTTAAGTTAACATAAAGTTAATAAATTTTCGTGTATTTACAGTACTATGTATTAGGTTTAAAATAGTACACACTGCACACATATATAGATAAACACAGCATAAATGTGTACTACCACTAAAAAACTGGCCTTTGTTTTAACAATGATCGAACTGGTTCTGCATGACATTTAATTATGAATGCAGTTCTATATGCAAACTTAATTTATATATTTAGTAAAATTAAATACTTTTAGTGAGGATTTATACATTTGAAGTAAATTATTGTAGTGAAAGATCTGAAGTTTATGGTAACGTTGGCGTGGTGACTTTATTGTAAAACAGAACAACAAATGTACAGTTTGTTTTCGTAAACATCATGTTTGTAAACATTAAGGATTGCGTTTTGTAACCTTAACTCGGGGTTCCATATTTTAATTTGTCTTGTATAAGGAAAACGTGAGCTCAAGCTAAAACAAAACATAATCAAAAAGTAGAAAGGTCATTTTGCAAGTAGAGAAAACTTGGTTTGAAAACGTGTAAACACGGATGAATTTGGTTTGAAAACGTGTAAACACGTATGACCTAGTAATCAAACTGTAGTACATGCGCTATGGACACGACATATCTGTTTATATTTCAACATCTTACCGTCATCTATCCGGTATGCGCATGCTCACTGGGAGACAACTGAGCCGAGCTGCTAAGCTAGTTTAAGCCTTATTTATTTATTTTATTTGTTTCCTTTTTTGTTCAAAACGTCGATTTATTTCCAGGTAAGGCCACACCAAATGGGGGGTTTTCACCCCCAGAATGGTACTTTGCACCCCCAGTTTTGGAGACAGCTGTTATATATCTCATAGTGCAAGAAACACTCAGTTTTCACCCCCAAATCTAAATGGCAGTGGGAACACTGGAAAGCACAAAACAATATTGGAGTCCGGTGTTGAGTGGCTGACATGTATTTCTGGGACAGTTTGTCATTTTAACCTTCAATATTTAAGGATCTTTTGTCCTTTTATGTAATTTCAAGCCTTTTTGATATGACACTGTTTTGGCAGTGGTTGTTGATTCATGCGACAAGGTTTTTTTTCCTTCAAATCGCTCCTCGCCCGCTCCAAGAATAGGTGAAATCCAAAGAAAAATATTTTTATTTTTATTTCGCTCGCCCGCTCCTATTTTTTTCTCTCGAAAAAATCCAATGACCAAGAAATTAATTTGGTGTGGCCTAACCTTTTTATTTAACGCCAAAAATTGCAAAAAAAAACCAACTTTCATAATCCACTCAGTTTTCATTTTGCTCTTGCATATCGGAATATTGAAATCGGAATATTAAAGTTCAGAAAAGTGGGACCTGCTACCTGTCTATTTGGATCTTTGCTCCTCTGTGCCGTTATCAGGGCTATACCCATGAAATACTCCTTCCAACTTAAATAGTCCGATCTCTTCTCGTTCTTTGACATTCCTGCAAATAAGAAATGTTCGATTTTCATTCAAATGAAAATAGTTACGTCAAATCATTTATTATACTGACTAACGTTGAAGTGTGCTGTTGGCAAGACCTAAACAAGTTTAAACACACCTGTTCCCGTAATAAAGAAACTTGATTTAAAGATTTCCGATTGACGATTATACGGGAATAGACCAAACATTTCCGTTATTTATGCTTTCTCTTGAACAACGCAGTTATGCAAGAAAATCCACACTTCACTGGCAATATTTTGCTCTTAATCTAAGTCTACTGTCAAGGAGTAAATAAAACTGCTTTTAGTACGCACCTGGGAATATGGTAAATGCCGAGTTTTCATCTTGGCAACCAGATCCACTGGTAGATGGTTTTTGCTGCTTTGGGGAGGAATGTCCGGTCGCACTTGGTATTTGTGTTTGCTTACGTTTTGGTGGCATTTTACTGAAATACATTTTGAAATGGAAGATTTTTCTCAGTTTGAATATTACATTTTTATTTTAATATACATTAAACATCTCTAAATCCTTTAGACATATATATATCTTGAAGAAATAATTTCATAAAAATGTATAGATATTACTCGTATGAAACAAATGATCATACTGAACCAGTAATATTTGAATTGATTACAATCGATATACCAGTTTTCCTCAAAATATGTCACAATCCAAAAATGAAGCTTTGCTTGGAGAGTGTTAATCCCACATCTAACAATTACTTCACTCTTTCAACTGTAGTGTTATCTATCATGTACGCTCGTAATTAGATAACTATCTTGTATAAGGTTATTCAAATGAAATATATGTAGTGCATTTAGTGATAAAAGATTATAACAAATAAATCATTATTATTACAAACCAGGATTGCAAAGATAACAGTGTTGTTATCAATAGTGACCCATTATCAGTGTGGTACATGTGTATAATAGTTTGTTTGACAAATTACACAATCTGACTACGTAACCAGGGTCATGAGTTCGAGTCCCCGCTCCACCAACGTAAAATAATTACTAGCATTTAGTGTGTATAGGTGCTTGACACCCTGAAGAAACAAACAATCTCCTAAAATTGGGGTGTCTTATGTATCAAGCACTACGGCAGGGGGCTGTATCACGTTACACAAGGAAATTATCGATTTAATGATGATAAATGTCTCGATTTTGTAATTTTTGTAACGGCTGCGACGGCTGAATATGAGTCTATCAGTTCGGCAGTTTGTATTTTTTGTTTAGAAGGAGTAAAAAGACGGTCATCAACTAGTTCCTTTTGATACACCTATCTTTCACAAACCCCTGATTTTATTTAACTATAAACACTGAGTATTCGGCTACCTACTCGTGTGAGCGGTACCATCCTTGTGTGATTTATATACATGTAGGCTGTTTAGAGTAAATAAAAACAATGCCAACGTATGACACATATTTAAGGATGTTGAACATTTTATAGACAGATTCGTTCGAACGTACTGGTGAAAATCTATAGTATTGATATGACTATAGAATTTGAAGAAATGTATCGAAAGTGATGTAGTTTGACGTTTTGAGACGTATTTTTCTTTGTTCAAAGTTTAGATAACTGAATTTGCCACTCTTCCTGGTAGAACTATACATACTCTACTCCTATGCATGCAATTTATTTTTGTTGATAAAATTTCAATTATATGCACCCTGGCGCCGTTTTTGATGATATCTCTGACGATGGATGAAAATACCCGTTTGCACATAGATACCTTCCTCGTTATGTCAATGAACAATTATAAAACTCCCCGCAGCGATTACTTCCCCTTACGGTACACTAAATAAACGCAATGGAAGGTAACCGCTGTGGGGAGTTTGGTAATTTATAAGAATTTATAAGAACTAAATGATGGAGTACATTATGTGTGTGTATGTGTGTGTGTGTGTGTGTGTGTGTGTGTGTGTGTGTGTGTGTGTTCGGGTTTAACATATTTTTCAACAATTTTTCAGTCATATAAACGACGGTGTCCACTTGTAGCAGTGAGCACAATGCCCAACTTTATAGTGCTGCCTCACTGGAATATCACGCCGTAGACACGTGGCATGATATCCCACCCAGTCACATTATACTGACACCGGGCTGACCAGTCCTAGCACTATCCCCTTAATGCTGAGCGCCAAGCGAGGAAGCGAGGAAGCTGCTAGTACCATTTTTTACGTCTTTGGTATGACGCGGCCGGGGATCGAACCCACGACCTCTCGCACTCGAAGCGGACGCTCTACCACTAGGCTACCGAGGCGGTTGGAGTACATTATGTAAAACCCGACCTTTAGTAGATCTATATGATTAGAATGTTAACTTTTAAGATGTAAAGAAGTGAGAGTAGGCGTTGTTGGCAGTATTCCACCAATATTAAGCCTTCCCTAACATCCACCCTCTACTCTTACACATTGATTCTGTCCTCTCGTCTTCTTGAAGTTCTTCCTCTTTTTCTCCTTCAGTCTCTTTCTAAAAACGACAGAACTTGCACTGTGCACCTGTGCGTATGGTAAGACCTTCTTTTCTTCCCTTTAATTCGGACCCCTCTCCTGATCTGCGCATGTATTCGTATAGGGAGAGGCTTCGGCTTCATCAATTTGCCTTATATCGTATCGGGTAATATTCGCCTCTGTTTATAGGCGCACCCTCCATTAAGGTAGTGCTCATTACGCGATTTATTTACAAGTGCATACAATATACACAGATTGGTTTGTTCATACTTTAACTACTCCTCTTAGATTCATAATCACCATTTGCAATGCATGTATTCACAACATGACGGCAGACGCCTGAACAGGTAAGATGATATTTTAATAAAGTTTAAGTATCAGACGAGCTCTAATAACTTTAATATAATAATACAAACAGTTACCTAGAACAAGCATAGGGTGGATCCAGGATTTTTATCAATGGGGCCCGCCAAACTGCAAAAAGTATATAGTTTCACATAAATTTCTCGTCGTTTTCATTTTTTTTTCATTTCCCACTACTAGTAGACTAACTACTAGTCTGGTTATAAGTTTACTTTGTTAAATCTTCATTTTCAATCAATGAATTATGTTTGCCTATGTACAGTTTGTTAACTCAGCGCCGGGTTAAAGTGATGAGTACAGCCAGTCTACCTACACTTCTGACCCGTGACATTCCGTGCAAAGCATAGTTGTAAATACATGTACACTACTGATTAGTGCACAAATTGAACCCACTAGAGCTAATGCCGCTTAATATATTATGTTATTATTAAGTTATTAAGCATATATCTATTTCGTGAATTTTAACAAAAACATTTGATAATTTTAGGTTTTTATTTATTTATTGATAACTCCCTTACATCTTTAAACGATGTTTCAGCAAATAACTTTTTATTTACACTACAGTCAGTTCTTTGATTTTTATGCCCCGAAGGTGGGAATATTGTAATCGCACTGTCCGTCCGTCCGACCGACCGTAACTTTGTAAATTCTTGTCCGGGCTGTTACTCTGCTATCCATGAAGAGATTTTAAAATAGCTTGGCATAAATATTTACCTTAATGAGACAACGTTTCAAGTATAAGACCCAGACCCCTAGCTCCAAGGTCAAGGTCACACTTAGAAGTCAAACGTTAATAGGGTCTGTTTCGTGTCCGGTTCGTAACTTTGCCATTCATCAAGGGATTTTGAAATTACTTAGCATACATGTTTATCATAATGAGACGACGTGTCATGCGCAAGACCCAGACCCCTAGCTCCAAGGTCAAGGTCAAACTGAGAGGTCAAATGTTAACAGGAGCCGTTTTTGTGTCAGGTCCATAACTCTGCCATCCATGAAGGGATTTTGAAATATCTTGGCATAAATGTTATAACCATAAGTAGACAATATGTCATGCGCAAGACCCAGACCCCTAGCTCCAAGGTCAAGGTCACACTTAGAAGTCAAACATTAATAGGGTCTGTTGCGTGTCCGGTTCATAACTTTGCCATTCATCAAGGGATTTTGAAATTACTTAGCATAAATGTTTATCATAATGAGACGACGTGTCATGCGCAAGACCCAGACCCCTAGCTCCAAGGTCAAGGTCAAACTGAGAGGTCAAATGTTAACAGGATCTGTTTTTGTGTTCGGTCCATAACTCTGCCATCCATGAAGGGATATTGAAATATCTTGGCATAAATATTTACCTTAATGAGACGACGTTTCATGCGTAAGACCCAGACCCCTAGCTCCAAAGTCAAGGTCACACTTAGAAGTCAAATGTTAACAGGATCTGTTTTTGTGTCCGGTCCATAACTCTGTCATCCATGAAGGGATTTTGAAATATCTTGGCATAAATGTTTATCATAATGAGACGACGTGTCATGCGCAAGACCCAGATCCCTAGCTCCAATGTCGAGGTCATACTTAGAAGTCAAACGTTAATAGTATCTTTTTCGGGTCCGGTATATAACTCTGCCATCCATGAAGGGATTTTGAAACAACTTGGCATAAATGTTATAACCATAATGAGACAACGTGTCATGCGCAAGACCCAGATCCCTAGCTCCAATGTCAAGGTCATACTTAGAAGTCAAAGGTTAATAGTATCTTTTTCGGGTCCGGTATATAACTCTGCCATCCATGAAGGGATTTTGAAACAACTTGGCACAAATGTTTACCATAATGAGACAATGTGTCACGTGCAAGATACAGACCCCTAGCTCCAAGATCAAGGTCACACTTAGAAGTCAAGTCAAAGGTTAATAGGGTCTGTTTCGTGTCCGGTTCGTAACTCAGCCATTCATCAAGGGATTTCGAAATTACTTGGCATAAATATTCCCCATAACGAGCAAACGTGTCATGCACAACAACCAGATCCCTAACTCTAAGGTCAAGGTCACATTTGGAGGTTAAAGGTTAACATGGTCTATTTCTTGTCCGTTCCATAGCTCTTCCATCGATGAAGAGATTTTAAAATTACTTGGCATAAACGTTCCCTGTATTGACGTGTCAGACGCAAGACCAAGACCCTAGCTTCAAGGTCAAGGCCACACTTAGAAGTCAAAGGTTAACATTGTATGTTTCTTGTCCGGTCAATAACTCTGCCATTCATCAAGGGATGTTAAAATTACTTGTCACAATTGTTCCCTATAATGAGTTGGTGTGCCATGCTCAAGACCCAGACCCCTAGCTCCAAGGTCAAGGTTACCTTTGGAGAACTTTTTTATCTGCTCTCAAAATGATTCATACCTAAACTATTCTGGCATATTTTGCGCAGACAACTGTAAGATTCTTGGGCACACTTCGGAGCGTTTGTCACTAATAGTTACAGTTCTTGTTTGAGTTTCAATTTTAAGGTATGACCCACGTAATGGTGAATATTTCAAATCTTCAAAACAATGTTACAGCAATATACCGTATCCAGTGAGAGACTTGTATGCAAAATTTAAACAACTTTTACTGTGCCGTCTTTTATAAATTTTGTACAATTAAGGATATTTCCTCAAGCTCAAGTAAAGACAAATTTCCAAGTAATGGCCACTGTCCAAAACCTTTGCAGAGAATCCATTTTACAATTGATTTTAATAAAAGAAAATCAAACTTTTGGTAAACAATTATAAAACGCAAAATAAAACTGTGAATATCATTTTTTTTTCAAGGGTACCTCAAGTAAAAGACATTCTAACTCCAACATTGAAAAATTATGATTGAGTGGGACTGCTTTAAATTTTGCTCACTTCATTCAAAAATAGCCTTTGGGCAGAAGTAAAACCTACCTACATTTCTTCCAAAATATGTAATCTAAAGAGTAAAGGCAAAATAGAGAACTTTTACCGCATGTATTTTTAAAGATGTCTAACTCTACCCCCTTCTGTTTCAGAGGTAAATTCACTTGAACAGCAACAAATCACTCATCAAAATGAAAATTTTTCACTTTTTTTACAATAAATCAAAAATGAGTCTTGTAAAAAAGGTAAAAACTTACTAGAAAAAAGGAATATAAGGAGAAAAATGTTTTGGCCCCAATGGGGCTTGTACCTACGCCCCCTGAAAAATTTAAGTACTCTGCAAAAGAAGGTACACTATTACATGGGTTATACCTTAAATACTTAGTATATTTTGAGAGCCATGTATTATTGTATTTTTTCTCTATCAAGTTACCTTAAAGACGCACCACTGTATTCTTTTGTATTTCCGTGATGGTAATTGTACATTTTTGCATGGAGAAAATGAGAAATAACAAGTATTTAGTTACAAATATAAGGCCAAGACAATGTGTTCACTTTCTAAATATATTATAAAATTATTGTAGTAGTATGCACGGTACTTCATGTATTAAGGTGAGTTTAGACCACACTTTGTTTCTACAGTGTAAGATAGTTATTATTCTATGTTTATAAAACTATACTGAGAAACTGAATAAGTTTGCAGATGAAGTTGTGAAAACAAGGCCTAAATTGTCCACCTGTCATCTTGTAGAATAGCTGTATTATACCAGTATGCACCAAGGTCATTTGGGAGGAAAATGTAGGTCACTAGGTCGTGGTTGGTCTTTAACACTTCAGGTAATTCAAGTAATTTCTTGAATACCGATGGTTAATAATAAATACTATATAGCCTATTTATTAACGGTTAATGCGAATGCGATAATGTTACACAGTGATAGCCACACGAGAACTACATGCAGATATATGCAAACGTCAGGACTGTGACATATATGTATATGCAAATATATTTGTGATTTGCGGATGCTTAGAACTCAGCTATTTATCTTTGAAGTCAATTTTCACCTGCGGTCTGGAAGGATCATAGATACTGCACTTTCATGATTAGTTCATATCTTTATTTCTCATTTTCTGATTTTGTTTCAATATGGTAGTATTATTCATAATAACAATGAATTTGTAAAATCGTTAAAATTGCTTATGACTTAACAAAAAAAGAAAGACCAAACATCAAACATGCAAGCTATAATATTTGTAAATGAATTAAACGATTCTTATTTGTAAAAGCATTTGAATTTTGTATACCATGCATTTCAATTTACAATGAAATCAATACAGAGTTGGCAAAGGCATTTTAAACACAAGTATATACATCAAAAGAGTGCTATATATAGTATATAATAATACGAACTGTGTCAGATGTGCTCTTTTATCATTTGTTAATTTTTCACTTTTTCACAGCTTTTTCGTAAATTTACTAACATTGTATAAATCAATAAACCTGATCATTTATTTCGTCTTTGAAGTCAAAATGAAATATTTCTAATAAGCAAGCCTGATGGTCTCTGCATAATTCCACGTTTGCACATTGGAGTTTTCAATATAGTACAGAAAACTCAACACATCATTACGTGTGTTTGTATTTCTCACAAAGTGTTTGTCAATGAAAGAATGTTTTGTATCGCTTAAGACAGTAACAATTGACAAACTACAGGTTTTTGCTACAATTTACTTGTTTAGACACTTTACAAATTATTCCTGATTACCCTACCGATATCATCATGAGCTGTTTTGTATCAAACACCTTGAAAATTAAAGACATCGCCATAAAGATTTTAAACAAATTTCATTAAACAAATATGTTAATCCTGTTTAAAATTTTATCGCAAAAAATAATTTCATACTAAATCCCATTTGAAGCATTTTACTCTGTAAATCACAAAACATACATCCAACCCATTATTTCCTTCTACTTTTGAATATTTCAACAAGATTTCGCTTATAAATTACTGTCTCTTTACTCCATCCATTCTATCAAAAAAGAGATTATTCTGGCCTGTCTCGAAGGGTCGGTATTATGATAAGATTTTTGTCTAAAAAAAACCCTTTGAATCCAATGGAAGCTTTTTTCCTTGCTTTCTGTGCAAGCAATTGCAAATGCATTTTCAAGCTAAGAACTTACTGTTGCAATATATAAACCCAAAGAGCATCTTTCATATCCGTTTTAAAATTCAGTTATATAGCGATTTGTCTCATAATTTTTCGCGAACCAGAATGTCACTGTATTACTCAAATTTATTCTCTGCATACCAGATCGCAAGTTGTAGATTACTAACTTAAAGTCAAACCTTACATAACGAATTGCAAACCTACATAACCAGTATTTCCTTATGTAGCAAAAGATTACTAGAACTAAACGCTAGGTACTAAAACTAATCTCAAAATATCTATAGGTGTAACCTATAATCCTTTGATAATCCTCTAACCGCAGCTTCTCTTATACTTTGAGGGTGCGATCTTAAACAAATTCATTATAATATATAGCCCACTATTGTACCAATCTAATATTTCCTTTTAACTTGAAAACGTTTATTTCATAACTTTATTATTAACAAAAGTCAGCATGCAAGTTCAAATAATTTTGATCTCTTATCTCTCAATGAGCCTCTTCATAATTTTCAATGAAACATTTAATCTTAATTCCAGAGATGTTGTCAGACCGCCGTTGGAAACGAAATGAAAACAAACATAGCTGCGGTCGACATGATCAATAAACTTAAACTTATTTTTTTATGGAAAAGACTTGCTTTCAAAACTAAAACCAGAATTATTTGAAATATATAGACAATCAATACCTTACCTCATTAAAAAACGAGGTCTCTAGGTCTAAGGTCAAGGTCACACTTATAGGTCAAAGGATACAAGAATTAAAACTTTGTCAGGAGCATTTCTTTTTCATGTATGGAGGGATTTTGATATAACTTTGCACAAAATGTTCACCACCGTGAGACAGAGTGTCATGCACAATAACTAGGTCCCTAGGTCAAAGGTCAAGGTCACACTTAGAGGTCAAAGGATACAAGAATGCAAACTTTGTCTGGAGCATTTCTTTTTCATGCATGGAGGGATTTGATATAACTTGGCACAAATGTTCGCCACCATGAGACAGAGTGTCATGCACAAGAACCAGGTCCCTAGGTCTAAGGTCAAGGTTACACATAGAGGCCAAATGTCAGATGCAATAATGACCTTGTCCAGAGCATTTCTTCTCCATGCATGGAGGGATTTTGATGTAACTTGGCACAATTGTACACCATCATGAGACGGAGTGTCATCACTGGTCCCTTATTACTTCCCTTTGTTGTTACTATAAATAGCTTATATTGTATTTTTTTATTACTAGTCGTATGGAAAAACCGAGACCACTTTTCTGTAGTACAACATGCATGTTACATCCAATTTTAAGGTGTATTTTGACCTATCTCTACCTGGTAAGGATTTTTCTGTGGACTTGGATTTTTTTGTTGGGGGGTGGGGGGATTTTTTTTTGTTTTTGTTTTTTTTTGTGTAAAATTAACTTCCTTTAGTTGTTACTATAAATAACTTATATTGTAACTTTTTTATAATTGACCGTAGGGGAATACCAAGCCCACTTTCCTGTGGTACAACATAGATGTTACTTTCAAGTTTTAGGTGTACTTTAAGGTATCTCTACCTGGTAAGGTACTTTTATTGTGGATTTAGAAAAACAAAAGAATTACAATAATCACTACACAAAAACAGAATTAAAATTCCATTTGTAAATACAGGTGCTAGTGTAAAGAAATTTGCTATGATGGGCGTATTTTGTGACATTCTGGCACTCTTGTTCACTTTATGCCGAGAGATATTGTTTTTCCCTGTCCGTCCGTCCGTCACACTTCATTTCCGATCAATAACTGGAGAACCATTTGACCTAGAACTTTCAAACTTCATAGATTGGCAGAACCTATGGTGTAGATGACATCTATTGTTTCCATAGTCACTCTGTCAAAGGTCAAGGTCACAGGGGCCTGAACATGGAAAACAATTTCTGATCGATAACATGAGAAACATTTGACCTAGATTATTGAAATAGGAAATTCATAGAAATTGGACATGCAGAGTAGATGATCCCTATAGATTTTGGGGTCACTCTATTAAAGGTCGAGGTCACAGGGGCCAGAATATGGAAATACATTTCCAATCAGTAACTCGAGAGCCATTTGACCTAGGACCTTCAAACTTCATAGGGTTATAGGACTTACAGAGTAGATGACCCATATTGTTTTCGGGGTCACTCCATCAAAGGTAAGCCCGCCCGCTTAGCTCAGTAGGGAGAGCGTTGGTCTACTGATCGCGGTGTCGCGAGTTCGATCCTCGGGCGGGGCGTATGTTCTCCATGACTATTTGATAAACGACATTGTGTCTGAAATCATTAGTCCTCCACCTCTGATTCATGTGGGGAAGTTGGCAGTTACTTGCGGAGAACAGGTTTGTACTGGTACAGAATCCAGGAACACTGGCTAGGTTAACTGCCCGCCGTTACATGACTGAAATACTGTTGAAAAACGGCGTTAAACCCAAAACAAACAAACAAACCATCAAAGGTAACAGGGGCCTGAACGTGGAAAACAATTTCTGAACAATAACTTGAGAACCACTTGACCAATAATTTTGAAACTTCATAGGATGATTGGACATGCAGAGTAGATGACCCCTATTGATTTTGGGGTCACTGTTAAAGGTCAAGGCCGCATAGGCCAGAACATGGATATACATTGCCGTTCAGTAACTTGAAAACCATTTGACCTAGAAAAAATTCAGACTTCAAAGGGTTTTAGAGTAGATTACTCCTATTGATTTTGGGGCCATTCCATCAAAGGTCAATGTCACAGGGGCCATCCCTCCGTCACACTTCATTTTTTATCAATAACTGGAGAACCATTTGGTCTAAAACCTTCAAACTTCATAGGGTTATAGGGCTTACAAAGTAGATTACCCTTATCATTTTTGGGTTTACTAGATCAAAAGGTCAAGGTAACCGAGGCCTGAACATGGAAAACCGTTTCTGATTAATAACTTGAGAACTACTTGACCCAGAATATTGAAACTTTGTAGGATGATTGGACGTGTAGAGTGGATGACTCCTATTGATCTTTGGGTCTCTTGAAAAAAAATCAGAATCTTCAAACTTCATAGGATGATAGGACTTTTGGAGTAGATGACCTGTATAGTTTTCGATGTCACTTGAGCAAAGGTCAAGGTCACAGGGGCCTGAACCGTTTCTAATTCACAACTTGAGAACCACTAAGCCCAGACTGTTGAAGCTTAGTGGGATGATTGGACATGCCAAGTAGATGATCCCTATTGCAGCCAACCATCAGTGTCTCCGGCTTTTGCTCATGTCCCCTTTGACTTCTTGCCTAATAATACTATGCATTGGGGGAGACATGCGCTTTTCTACAAAAGCACCTTCTAGTTCAGAATTGTTTTCTTGGAATAAATACAGATATTGGTATAACTTGAAATATGTTTTAGGGCCATAAGACAAGCTCACGTGGCAGGTACGATATCCATCATCTCCCTCAACCCCACTCACCCATAAAGCAAATATTTTTATGCTCCAACATTTATGGTGGGGGTGAGGGGGGCATGTAGCATTACTGCTGTCCACACGCACGTCCCGAAATTTTGTAGCCTGATTTGTTTCAAACTTTCACAGATAAACAAGCTTGATGTGCAGATGACCATAAAGGAAGACTTTTTTCTGTGACTATTTTTCTGCAGTTATGGCCCTTTGATAGTTTTGCTATATAAAATATAGAGAAAAGTCTTGTGTCCATCTCCTCAAACACTATTTTTTCTAGAATTATGGCCCTCTCTTAATTTCACAAAATAGGCCGTAGTGAAGAAATTATGTGTGTTCAACTCCTCATACACGTTTTGAAGGAATGAATTCAAAGTTGCTCAGATGCAAAACCTTTACTTCAAACTTTTAGTGGAACATCCTGCATGTTAAGATGGTCTGTATAAAACACTTTGCTATTCAGAGGATGGCACAGTATGTGGGGGCATCCGTGTCAAATGGCTAGCCCCCCCCCCCCCCCCCCCCACCCCCACGCCTCCCCCAACCACACACATACTGCTAGTTTATTTACCATGTGTTGCTTCTGTTTCTTAATACATTGTTATTTCAATCGTAGTATCCATTCACCCATACCCCAGCTACATTACCTTCAGCGCGTCACGCATGCGCACGCACGCGCGCGCACACACTCATTATATTTCTCAGTACTGTTTCTGTCTTGCCCACCCCTCTCCCCCGTTAAAATTAAACACTTTGCAGAATACGAGTAGACATGATATACCTTGTAAAACTTTTCGTCTTGATGACGAGCTGTGTTGTCTGCAGACAACTTTAATAAACTTAGATGGAAATCGATATAAATTGAAGAAAATGAAATATACGTAAACTGAAAAGCCGAAGAACCACAACTCTTTCTTAAATAACTAAGGTGGATAGTAAATAGGTACAGCGAGTAGAACGCAACAGAATACAATGGATATTATTTATTACTAAAGCTTTTAGAGTAGCATATGAATGTGGTCAATTTTCCCTTCATCCTATCAAGAGGACTATATATTAACTTTTCGTCTTTCCAAAGCAATATTTATCACACGATTGGGAGTATTTTATAAAACTCTGTAAAACTGCTACAGATAAAAGCGGCCGTGCAAGTTGCATTCAGATTGCTTTAGCTGTAAAATTATGGCCTTTAGTTCTCGTATGCTGTTTTATTCAATCTTTTCGTCAGAACAGAGCTATGGTCTTGAGGTTTTCAATACAACGTTATAACATGACCCTCAGTTTTTGTGTATTGTCCAAGGTCGGGGTGGAAAAACACAGGTTAGTTCAAACTCTGATGGGAAGAAGGAAACACAAAACATACTGGTTTTTAAATAAAAATGGGCATTTATTCAAAATACCATTCATACATTCGGTCAGTCATTTATTTGACAAGATATGTTAATTTCAACATTCTCTTAAATCCATGAAGAGAAGAAGAAGAATGCTTATTTGTACTAAACCCACAAAAGTGTATACATTTTCATTTTATTGTAAGTAATCATTTTCATAGTATTTCATAACATTAACTTTGACAATTTAGAAATGTTATGTTGTAAACATGAGAATAATAGTAAACTTTTAATAAAGCCTTGTTTCACTCTTACTGTTAACCAAATGTCAGAACAATCTTACAAACCTTTTGGGGAAAATTAAGAAATAATGCGTTCTTTCTTAGTTGAATTACTGATAAATTCATCGTCGCGTATGCATAAATGTACTTGATATACCATATTAATTCAAAACAAATGTTCTTTTATCAATAAGTAAATGAAAGTCATTCTTAAATGTATCTCTTAAAAGGAACCAGTCTGTACATATAAGTAAGTAAATATACATTTCTTCTATCTGCAAAAACGTGCCAGGATATTTCCAGATTTGCACCTGAGAAGGCGGAAATAAATTATCGCTTCTATTAGATGCACAACGTTCTTAGAAGAAATGGGTTCTGTTTTGTGACGTTTTATAATTTAAATTTTCCAACAATACCTCCGATCTTCAGAGTTCGACCCGTGGGTTTATATTTCCTGAAATAGATAGCAGACAGTAAATTAATGATAGTAGCTAGTAGCTGTGGTAAATTCGTTATGATCTATTTATGCATAGAAACAACACTGTCTTTATATAAATGAAATAATTTCAGGTATACGTTGTCTCGTCTTCCTTAGACACATTCGATTTAACTCTTATCATGCTGGACACGATTGATTCTCACATCCGTGCAGTCTGATCAAGATCTGCACTGTTCGCCATTCAGTTAGTATTTTTTTGTATGCATCCCCTTTAACAGTTAATGATACTGTCCAAATTGAAACATAGACAAGTTTATTATAGAAATTTAGCAGGGTTAGGGTTAGGAGTTAACACAAACAAACAACATCTTTACCAACAATCTACCTGTCCAGTACATATGCTACTGTATTGTCCCGTACGACTGAATTCTTAAGATATTCTGAAAAAGTTGTCTCCCTTTTAAAATTAATGCCATATCTGCCAAGAGATAGTTAGGGAGCTAATACGAAATTAACTTTCCAGGAAATATTCGCATTTTTCTGAAAACATTTCAACAATAAATAGAATTTTCCCTGAAAAAGTTTTAGCGCAAAATTCCGGGTTAATGGTTTGAAATGCCAGGAAATGCTGGGTAGCTATCATGTTTTTATTTTAAACTTTCCAGCAAAGTTGTGCACTTTTCTTAAAACGATATACTTGTTACTTCCAAGAAACTTTAGGCTATTGAGATAAAATTTTCAGAAAATTTAAAAATATCAAGATATTTTCTGAAAGTATCGAGATAGCCATCTAGCTAATAAATGACAGCTGTGAGCACTTGCACAAAGTGTATCAAGATAATAATGTAAATTAGCGCAATAACATTTCCAGGAAACCTTCAACTATTGAGATAACTTTTTCAGAAAACTTCGCTTTATTGAGATGACCATTTTTTTTAAGTTTCGCGATAACCACCTAGCTATACGTGGCAAACTTATGCCACCATAGTATCGAGATTTTATAATGAAAATTATTGCAACAATATTTCCAGGAAACATTCGCCTATTGAGATAATCTTTTCAGGAAACTTCGCTTTATCACGATAATTTTTTGAAGTATCACAATAGCTACCTAGCTATTTCGTGGAAGAAATATGCCACCATATGTTTATACTATTTTTTTTAAGGTTAATGCTCAATACCAAGGGAGCTACTGGTACCATTTTTCACGTCTTTGGAAAGACACGGCCGGAGCTCGAACCCACGACCTCCCGCAGTCAAAGTGTACGCTCTACCACCTGTCTATCGAGGTGGTTACACATTCATTTACTAGTAAATTGAATTTTGTATTGCTTATCCAAGTACCTTCAACTTTTGTATGCAACCATTCTTTATAAATATTTATCGAGCATAATAGGAAACATAAGGATACCAGTTCGTGCCAGAAAATGACATACTCATCATAATTAATAATGTCACCATATACTAACATACAATCATCACTGTCTATTTGTATCTCAAAGTAAGCTGTTTTGAAGCCATATATAGACATAGCATAGGCGTTAGAGAAGATGGGGCAGAATCAACACCCCAACATCAAGAACGGATAGCAACATATGCTCCCATACCACCATCAACAACCTCACAAAAAACATTCATTTTCACAGAGGTTAACTGCCTACTTTAAATGTAGATAAATCTTGAGTTGAAGAGTTTTTTGACTACAGTTGTCTAATGCGATGGGAAGAAGGTGTGATTTTCTTGGACCAAGAGACTACTTTTGAAACAATACTTGCCCTCCAACCTTATGGCTTCATTTGAATGAAAGTGGTATCTGATATGTTTATTCTGGGCAAATGCTTTATCAAGTCTTTCATAACCTATATGTTATGGACCGGATAGAGGAAAAAACCTTTGACCTCTCACTGTGACATTGACCTTTGAGTTAGGAACCTGGGTTTTGTGCATGACATATTGTCTTATTAGGGGGAACATTTGTGCCAAGTATTATTAAAATCCCTTCAAGGATGACAGAGTTATGGACAGGACAGGAAAATAAAACACTACTGACGTTTGACCTTCAAGTGTGACCTTGACCTTTGAGTTAGGGGTCTGGGTGTTGGGCATGACACATCGTCTCATTATGGATACATATGTTCCAAGTAATACTAAAATCGTTTCAACGTTGACGGAGTTGTAGACCGTACAGGAAGAAACGCTACTGACATTTGACCTCACAGTATGACCTTAACCTTTAGGCTAGAGTTCTGAGTGTTGCACACGACACGTTGTCTCATTATGGGATACATTTGTGCTAAGTAACATTAAAAGCCCTTCAAGGATGACAGAGTTATCGACCAAACAGAAAAAAACACTTCTGAGGTCTGACCTCAAAATGTGGCCTTAACCTTTGAGCTATGGGTCTGGATGTAGCGCATTGCACAACGTGTTATTATGGGACCATATTTGCCAAGTCATTTTAAAATCGCTTCAACGATGATAGAGTTACAGAAAAGAAAAAAACTATTGATCTTAGCAGCCCAGTGTGACCTTGACCTTTGGGCAGGAACAGGACAGGAAAAACACCACTGAACTTAAACTTCCAAGTGTGACCGTAACGTTTGAGCCAGGGTTCTATGTACTGCGCAAGACACATTGTCTCAGTATTGGGCACATTTGTGCAATCCCTTGATGGATGGTTGAGTTACAGACTGGACAGGAAAAAACAGCGCTGATGACCTTTTACCCTCCAAGTTTGACCTTGACCTTTGAACTAGGAGTCCAGGTCTTGCACATCACACGTCACCTCATCTATATTAAAATTTCTTGATGGATGACAAAGTTACAGACCAGAAACGATATTTAGAATTTACCGTTGCCTATTGTCCTCAGTACCCAACAAATGTTATCTCGTTTGCTCGGACAGACGGAGACTGCAATTACGATATGCCGCCCCAAGGAGGATGGAGCATAAAATTGATAGGGTTGCTAGGTTTGACCTGAACCCCACTTTGAAAACGATCCTAGGCCAAAGTAATAATATATATATACTTGGTTTTGACGCGCGCCATTTTTAACATTTTTCTTGAAGCTTCTGACACTTCTTTATAGTTGTCTTCATAGTATACCACTTGCTTTATTCCTGCCTGTATCAAGAGTTTGGCACACTCATTACACGGAAAATATGTCACATAGATAGTAGAGCCACGGACATCTGAAGACATTTTGTTTACGATTGCATTCATTTCGGAATGGCAAACTGAAATAAAAGAAATATGACCTGGGTGTCTGTAGAGGGTATTATACGCCACAACATAAATTGCTATATATATATAAGACTAGTATTACATATTACAAACTCTATACACGTAGGTATGGTGGCATATTTCTGCCACGAGATAGCTGGGTAGCTACCCCGATAATTAAAAGAATTATCGTGATAAAGCGAAGTTTTCTGAAAAGATTATCTCAATAGTCGAAAGTTTTCTAATTTACATTATTATCTCAATACGTTTTAAGTAAGTATGTATGTATGTATGTATGTATACTGCTTGACGCCCCTTTCGGGTATAACTAGCAGGTGCGCGTCTGTGCCAGAATAAAAGTTAAAAGAATGACAGTAAGATGTCAAAAGGAAAATAGTGCAAGATAAAACTGTATTAACAATAGTAAAATCAGGATAAAAACAGGGTGTAGTCACTTAATAGTAGTGGGATGCGTTAACAGCATGTCTGAAATGTTCAGGATCAGGCTGATTAACGATCAGGGGTGGCAGTTGATTCCATAGGGAAAACGGTGTTGGAAAGAAAGAGAACTTAAAACAATTAATTTTTGTATGGATTGCCTAAGGGAGTGGTCGTGCAATGACATGTTCGTCTCAATGGCTGTACTAGATACGGAGGGACGGAATAGCTAGTAACCATGAACGATTTTGTAAAACATGAAAAGTCTAGCAATTGTCCGTCTGTCCTCGAGTGTCTGCCAACTGAGATCATTTAACATGTTTGTTACACTATTTATAATATGAATATTGACCCTTTACCCACCTGGCAGCTCTTCTTTGCACATTTCTATTTTATGTATGTTTCTTTGTGTGTTTGGTGACCATAACCGTAGAGGCATACTCTAGTTGTGGCCTAACTAGAGTCTTATAGGAGGTTTCTTTAATATTTTGGTTTTTGACCGGGAGGTTTCTGCGTTGGAAACCCGATGTTTGTTTGCATTGTTTGTGATTCTATCTACATGTGTGTTTTCCCGGAGAGATCATTTGCTATATCTACCCCTAGATACTTTGCACTGGAGACCACTTCCAGGGTTTGACCGTGTAAAATGTGTTTATGTGTAAATTTCTTTCTGTTTTTTTTTGTTATGTTCATGACCTGACATTTTCTGGGATTGAACTCCATCTCCCAGACGTGCTCCCAAGCTTCTAGTTTCTGGAGGTCCTGCTGTAGTGTGACGCAGTCTTGTTCTTTAGAGATTGTGAGGTAAACTGCGGTGTCATCTGCAAATAACCTGACTTGTGATTGTAAGGACTGAGGTAGATCATTTATGTATAATAGGAATAAGAGAGGGCCAAGGACTGAGCCTTGAGGGACACCTGATGTGACAGGTACTTCATCGGATTTCATTCCGTCCACGAGTACTGACTGCGTTCTGCCAATCAGGAAGGACCTTATCCATGTGATAACCTGTTTGTTAACGCCGCACTCTTGTAGTTTATAAAGTAACTTTAGGTGACTGACCTTGTCAAATGCTTTACTGAAATCAAGTAAAATGAGATCTGTTTGCTTACCTCGACTTAAATTTTGTGCTAGATCATCAATTAGTTGTATTAATTGTGTTTCACATGACTTTTTTCTCTGAATCTATGTTGCAGATCATACAAGATTTCATTCTTGTTAAAGTGGATTGAGAGATTTGATGCTATGATGTGTTCCAATGATTTACATAGAATGCATGTTAGTGAGATAGGTCTGTAGTTGGCAGGGTCACTTTTCAGTCCTTTCTTGTGCAGTGGAGTCACTTCGCCGTCGTCCAGTCCTTCGGTAAAGTTCCAGTGTCAAGGGATTTTTGGAAAAGGAGTTGTATCAGTGGCGCTAATTCAGGTTGCAGTTTATTTAAGACAAGTGGTTTGATATTATCAGGACCTGCAGCCTTGTGGGGGTTTAAATTACACAGGAGCTTTTTGACACCATTTACACTTATCGTTATATCAGTCATATTTGGGTATTTACTCTCTGAGGTTTGAGGGAATGAAAAGGGAGACACTTTAGTAAATACCGATTGGAACTGTTTATTAAGTAGAGTGGCTTTATCTGTACTTTGGTCTAAAGTTGCTCCTGTTGTGTTATCATTTAAAGTGGGGATACCCTGTGCATCCTGTTTAGACGCCTTCAGTAGACTATATAGCTTCTTAGTGGAATATGTAGAGTTATGACCCTTTTCACAGTCTGTGTCATCCAAACCTAGTACATGTTGGATATAGTTCTCATGGGTTATTTTGATTCTTTTTTATTTGACCTTTAACTTATGAAACTGGGTAGAAATTTTATGACCTTGATTCTTATTTTTCTTCATTCAAATATAAAGATCTGTCACGCTTACGCATAAGCCTTTAATTTCTTGCGTAATCCAAGGGACAGAATAATGGACCTGATGGTTTAGAGGGGATAATTTGGAAATGCCTTTATTGATAGCAGTTTATTATTTCACCCCATAACTCTTCGACTGACAGGTTTTTACTATAAAATAGGCTGCTTATTCTTTCACCCTCTAAACCCATGTATATGTGAAATTCAGGCAAGTTTACTTTCCTATATAAGACCGAGGTACGTGGGGGTCGTTTTGTCAATTTGGGTCTAACGTTGGAGTCAGCTACAAAAACGTCATGGTCAGAGATACCTGGGAGAACAGTAATCTTTTCTACAAGGGTGGGGTTTGAGGTAAGAAATAGGTCAAGAATGTTTTCTTTCCTAGTATTTTCTGTGACCATTTGGGTAAGATTAAAATCGGCTAAAAGATTAAGAAAATCATCGTAAAGGGTAAGATTACTACAACCCTGTTTTATAGAGCCTGTATAGTCTGAATTCCAGGAGAATTTAGGATAATTAAAATCACCAAGAATCCAGACAGTACCTTTCTTTTTAGAAACTAGTTCAGGGGATTTCCGAAACTCTTCGATACTATCTGTATCCGTCTCTTTTGGTTTATAATAATCACAAATAAAGAGAGGTTTACATGAAGAAAATTCAAGTTTGACCCATAGTATCTCACATTTGGTTTTGAGGGATGGTATCTCTGTAGCTTGGATGTTTCGTTTTACTAAAATAAATACACCACCACCTTTACTATTTCTATCTGTTCTGAATGGGGTATAACCCAGGGAGTTTGGAAAAATTTCTCCATCTTTGTGGTGATTTGACAGCCATGATTCTGTTCCAATAACAATATCAGGCTTATGTTTGTCCACTAGGGCATAAAATTCTGCCTTTTTATTTACTATTGACTGGCAGTTTAAGTACATTACTTTAAGTTTGGTCCTGAAGTTCTTTTTAGATTTTTCTTTTTTGTGGGGGCTGACCATTATTTACCTGGTGTGGACTAACATCTGGATCTGTATGTATCGTAAATCTGTTAGAATCTGAAAAGGATGAAATATCTGAGAGGGTGGTAGAGAAATTTAACGAGTCACATCCAGAACACAGCCATGAGAACGAACGGTCACATGCAACATGGGCATTGTATGTTGACAGAGGGAAATTTTCACACTCTAGGTGAAACCAATTTAGACAGGTGTCACATTCTAATGCACAATGGGAATAGAGTACCTCGTTACCACAACTGCCACATGGGAACTTGGGAACCGAGTTGGTTTCCTTGTCATTTCTGGTGGGGCCTGGGTTGCTCTCTATGTCATTTGCTGTGGCTATAAGCAAAATACAAAGAAAAATAGGTGACACTCTTTTTCTGGAAAAGACTGCAACATGGAAACGTTTTCTCAGTTTCACAAAACAAGAGAGTGAAGCAGTCATTGTGAGCCCATAACTATTTGGGCGTGATCTATGGTTAACTGATGACGTGTCTGGGTCCAGTTTGGGCGTAGTAGACACATGAATGTATAACAAATATACAAACATTACAGTAAGAATACTTGAGAACATGTTGTTTGTTTACACCGGAAATGTCTCTTATATCCTGTATAAAAAGCCACAAAATGTCGCTTATATCATGTAAAAAAAAAAAAAAAAAAAAAAAAAAATAGGTCAAAGTCGCTTGGACAATGACAAAACAGGAGGTAACAGGAAAATTCAAAATATTCCAAATAGGGAATAATTTTGAATGGGAAAACTTTCTAAAACAGTTTTTCTTTGTTTTAGAAAGTTAAACACTACCATAAAGTGATTTAAACCACTGTTTTAGGAGAAAAAAGTGAGACGGTTTGAAAACAGCTGTTAGTCGGCACGACGCATGCGCATGTTTCAGTGCCCACAACTGCCATTTAATAGCTAGAAAAAGAAATTTTGATATTTCAAAGTTTTCTGAAAAGTTTTCTGGAAATATTTTTGACTATATTATCTCGATATTTTTTGCATTTAGTACCCAGAGCTGCCATTTTGATATCTATAAATAGCACCCTACTGAATCGATGGAACACTGTTGAACCCATGTGACTTATTAATATCATCGTGTTCTATTTATAGCTATTTAGCAGCTGTGACGTTGCAGTAACGGAATTTTGCGCTTAAAAGTTTTCAGAAAACAATAACATTATATTGGGCCGGTGGTCTGTCAATCCAGAGGTCCGGGGTTCGAATCCCGGTCCTGGCACTGGAAATTTCTGAGATGCTCTAGAGTGTCTCCCACCTAACTAGAGGCCTGTACTGGTTCTTCCCAGGAAAGATTGCTTCGCGTGTATCGGTGCTATAAACCGGGCCCGTTAAAGAACCAGACTGTCTATTCGAAAAGAGCTAGGCTAAGTGAGCCGGACACGTCTGTAGCTGAAAAGTTCTCTCTGTCTGTTCTGGGGGCTTTATCTCGCGCCCTGTGTGGCTGCAGTTGCTATATATAAAGCGCCTTTGAACGTGTTTATCATGAAAAGGGCGCTATATAAATCTGGTATAATAATAATAATAATTATAATATCTGAAAAAAAAAATTATTGCGATAACATTTTCAGAAAATTGCACAACTTTCCTGGATAGTTTAGAATATTTTCGTGGTAGCTACCAAGCATCTCGTGGCATTTTCGAGCATTAACGTGAAATTTTGCGCTAAAATATTTTCACAAACTATTATTTATTGCAATATTTTTTCAGAACCCCCCCCCCCCCCCACCCCCAACACATTTCCTGGAAAGTTTACAGTACCTAGCTATCTCGTGGCAGAAATATGCCACCATACGTAGGTGACAAGTTCCACGTGGGTAAATTAAATGTTGGAACTTAAAATAATCGAGTTTGCATATACGCAAATCCCAATATCTTATTCCCGTGTATGAAAATTTCTAAATTGCATATTTGTAATTTGTTGTTACAAGTTACATTCACATGTATACATGACAACTTTTAACTTTCGTGTCCATGGATCGGTGTTACAAAATTGAATGTTGCAAATTAGAATCACTCAACTAGAAGGACATAACGACATAATCATTTACATTTCTAGCTTCAGTTTAACTTTCTTATGACATCTATAATGCTTAACGACATTATCTAAATTGTATTCTTAATGACATTTTTAATCTGACATGACATTCTTAATGTGACGTTACATTAATTACATTTTAATTTACTTACTTAGTTACATTAATACTTTATTATATTATTTTAAATAACAGTTTTAGTTACATTATTACTTGCATTCAAAATAACATTCTTAATAACATTCTTACTTTGACATGAACATCTTCCTGTGAATGAAATTCTTAATGTAACATTATATTCTGAATTAAAATGCAATGTCTGATAAAGAATTTTCATGTCACATTAAAATAAATTGTAGTTAAGGATATAATTTAGAATGCGAGAAAGAATGTTATTAAGAATGTCATACCACATTCACGAATATAATTTGTATTGTAATGTCAAATTAAGAATTTCGTGTCAAATTAAAAATTAAATACGAATGTAATTTAGATGATGCAACATGGACATATGGAATTAAAAGTTTTCATTTAGGTGCATATAGTTTGTAATTACGAATAGCAACTTGTATTGTATAATATATGTTTGTATAAATTGCATTCGTAGTTGCTAACGTGTTACTCATACTTTCAGTTGCTTTGTTAAATATCGCCTGATCTGAAATAAGAGTTATAATATGTTCAGACAAGAGTGCCAGAATGTCATAATATACGCCCTTAATAACAAAGGGAAGTTAATCTTAAAATAAAAAAAATTCTAATTCCACATAAAAATCCTAACCAGGTAGAGATAGGTCAAAATACACCTAAAAATTGGATATAACATGCATGTTGTACCACAGAAAAGTGGTCTCGATTTTTCCCTACGGCCAGTAATTAAAAGTTACAATATAAGCTATTTATAGTAACATCAAAGGGAAATAATTTTAAAACTAGGGACCTGGTTCTTGTGCATGACACTCCCTCTTATAGTGGTGAACATTTGTGCCAAGTTACATCAAAATCCCTCCATGCATGAAAAAGAAATGCTCCGGACAAAGTTTCAAACTTTTACCTGCAAGTGTAACCTCGACCTTAGACCTAGGGACCTGCTTCTTGTGCATGCCACTCCGCCTGATGATGGTGAACCATTGTGCCAAGTTAAATCAAAATCTCCCAATGCATGAAGAAGAAATGCTCTGGACAAAATCATTCTTGAATTTGACCTTTGACCTCTAAGTGTGACCTTGACCTTAGACCTAGGGACCTGATTCTTGCGCATGGCACTCTTTCTCATGATGGTGAACAATTATGCCAAGTTAAATCAAAATTCCTCCATGCATAAAGAAGAAATGCTCTTGACAATGTCATTCTTGAATTTGACATTTGACCTCTAAGTGTGACCTTGACCTTAGACCTTGGGACCTGATTCTTGCGCATGACACTCTGTCTCAGGACGGTGAACTTTTGTGCCAAGTTACATCAAAATCCCTCCATGCATGAAGAAAAAATGCTCTGGACAAAGTTTGTGGACGCCGCCAGCCCGCCTTAAGGATTTATTATTCTAGGCTATATACTTTTTGAGCTATGAGCATCACAAACAAAACCCCAACTAGTTTTGGCTATTTCAAGGGCCGTAACTCTGTAATTAGCGCTAAAATCTCAAGAAAAATGCCAAGTGTGCAAGGTCACATCATGAAAAAGATTCATGCAAGGTTTCATGAATTTACATCAAATACTTTTTGAGCTAGTCACGTCATTAGATGAAAATGTTCATTTTCGACTATTTAAGGGGCCATAACAGGGGGTTGAGCCAGAAAAAAGGAGGTGCGCAAGTTTTATATCATGATAAAGACTCATGCAAGTTTTCATCAGTTTATATGAAATACTTTTTGAGCTAGGCTCGTCACAATGTAAAAATGTGGATTTTTGACTACTTCAGGGATCATAACTCTGGAAATAGGGGGCGGAAGCAGACGAAAAATAAAACGTGCCTAAGTTCATATCATGATAAAGATTCATGCAAGGTTTCATGAATTTATATGAAATACTTTTTGAGCTAGGCGCGTCACAAGGTGAAAATGTGCATTTTTTACTATTTCAGGGGTCATAACTCTGTAATTAGGGGGCGGAGCCAAGCAAAAAATAGGAGGGGCGCAAGTTCATATCATGTTTAAGACTCACGCAAGGTTATATCAATTTATAACAAATACTTTTTGAGCTAGGCTCGTCAAAACTTTTTCGGACGGACGGATGCACGGACAAGACCAAATCTCTATGCCCCCTCCACTGATGGGGTCGGTGGGTACAATAATGATATTTTATCGTAACTCACATGGTTAGTCCCTTTAATCCTAAGTCCACCTATCATTCCAAATAACAGACTGAAATTCAATAGTAGGTCCATGGCCTGACGTTGAAATACAAACCTACTGACGTTCGATAGTGTTCTTACTTTATATTCAAAACATCAAATACATCGTTTACGTAACCTCATTTCAAACAAGCAAATATACGAAATATACGTGATTCCAAAATTTTACAGCAGTTTATTGCCAGTATTTTGATTACCATAATAATCCTTATTTTTTAATTTTTCTGGAGAATTCTTTCCCCATGGCAAAACGTCATCGCTGCATCCATTTGGCATACCGTTATACCCAGTGCCGATAATTCGCTTTTCGGCATTTACTATGCACGAACCCACCTTCAAAAGAAAATATATGGAAAACATAAAATTATGACAGAAACAACAATGAAGAGTTAAAATCAGTGATCATTTGGAAGTAATGTATCAATTATTCAGACTTAGATTCTTAAGATTATTTGATAACTAGGATCAACACATTATTTTCTAGATTCATTGTAAACTTGTTTCCCATCTAGTGCTACCTCTGTGCCTCCTAATAACTTAAGAACATTCAGAACTACATTTTCTTGGTATCCTGGCTCTCCTTTCTTAGCGTTACTGCCAACACACAGACGTTTCTTGGTAGGTGGGGACGTCGGCATATCCAGCGGTCAAACCTATTCCACAAGAGCTAAACCGGGTTACATTCAGCAGAACTGGTGGTTATTCTACATCAGGAACATTATTTCTATTACAGAAGTTTACTATAATTAAGGCGCGGTGACTTTATTGTAAAACAGAACAACATGGATAGTACAGAGGAAAGCCACGGACTTTTCTCTTTCCTCTGTGGAACACGGTCTATCTGTTTATATTTCAACATCTTACAGTCATCTTTTCCGATATGCGCATGCTCACAGGGAGACAACTGAGCTACTGTGTTGCTAAACTAGTTTAAGCCTTATACTAAATTGTTTCCTTTATTGTTCAAAACGTCGATTTATTTCTAGGTAACCTTAAATATTGTTATTTCACGCCAAAAATTGCAAATAAAATCTTTCATAGTTCACTCAGCTTACACTTGCTCTTGCATGTCGGAGTACTGAAGTAATGAAAAGTAGGACTTTCTACCTGTCTATTTGGGTCTTTGCTCCTTTGCGCAGTTATCAGGGCTATACCCATAAAATACTCCTCCCAATTTAAATAGTTCGACCTTTTCTTGTTCTTTGACTTTCCTGCAAATAAGATATGAGCAATTTTCATTTAAATTTATATAGTTACATCAAGTCATTTAAATTACTTTACTGCCTCGTCTAACAAATTGAAAATATGATAAGTTTGGGGTTTGCATGACCTAAACGAGGTAAAACACAATAGTTTCCGTAATATAAGAATTGATTTCCCTAATGCAAGAATTGATTTCCAGCTTATCGATTTGGGGCAGTGCGGGAATGGACCAAATATTTCCGTTATCTATGCTTTTATATTGTGCAACACTATATGTCACAAAATTCACTCTCCATTAACATATTTTGCTCTTTAGTTTGCTGTCAAGAGGTAAATAAACTGTTTTTATTACGCACCTGTACAAGATGGTAATTTGGTAGCTGCTGAGCTTGTATTTCGGCGACCAGATCCGTCTTTTGAAATCAAACTGGGAGATGTTTTTGACCGCTTTGGGGAAGAATGTCCGGCCGCATTTGGTGTTCGTGTTTGCTTACGTTTGGGTGGCATTGTGCTGAAATGCATTTTGACATGGAAGATTTTAACCAGAATGAATATTACATTTTCATTTAAGTATACATTTAACATATCTAAATCCTTTAGAAATATATATATTGAAGAAATAATTTCATGAAAATTATAGTTATTACTCGTATGAAACAAATGATCATATTGAAATAGTAATATTTAAGTTGATTACAATCGATATACCAGTTTTCCTCAAAATATGTCACAGTGCAAAAATGAAGCCGTGCTTGAAAGTGTTAATCCAACATCTAACTCTTTCAGTTGGAGTGTTATCAAGTAGATATCTATCTTGTATAAGGTTATTCGAATGAAATAATATATGTAGTGCAGTTAGTGATAAAAGATTAGAACAAATAAATCATTATTTACAAACAAGGATTGCAAAGATAACAGTGTTGTTATCAATAGCGACCTGTCATCGATGCGGTATATATGTACATATAATTTGTTTTATGGATTTGTTGTGACGAATTACACCGTCTGACTACGTAACCAGGGTCATGAGTTCGAGTCCCCGCTCCACCAACTAAAAGTAATAATTTAGTGTGTAGGGGTGTTTGACACTCTGAGGAAGAAAAAACTAAAAGTAATTAATGCAATTTAGTGTATATGGGTGCTTTGCACTCTGAGGAAGAAAAAACAATCTTCTAATATCAGTTTACACAAGGGAAATATCGGTTTAATGTCAATAAATGTCTCGATTTTGTACTTTTTGTAACGGCTACGACGGCAGAATATGAGTCTATCAGTTCGGCTATTTTTATGTTTCGTTTAGAAGTAATAAAAAGACGGCCATCAACTAGATCCTTTTGATACAGCTGTCTTTGAAAAAAAACCCTGATTTTATTCAACTATAAAGTGTTTAGATAAATAATTTCACATTCATAAATAATTCATAAATAATTCAAAATAACACTTTTTCATACATTTGCAAAGTATTTATAACCTAACGAGATACGCCAGACTTTGCGTCAGCGCTTGTGTAAGAAAATCTTTTTTTCTTTAAGATATCGTTTTATGTCTACAAAAAATTTTGTTAGATTGTTGAGTAGACGATTGGTTTTCCTGTCATGGTTGTAGGTCGTGAGCATACCACTTTCGAAACGAAAATTTTGTAGTTTTAGTCTTTGGGCAACGAACCAGTACTAGTATTGTACTCAACAAACTGAAATCACCAAAACGCTGGTGCAAACACAACATTAAAACTGTCCAGGCACACAGTGAAGAATTATTTTTATGCATTTCATAAGCATGGAATTATGCATTCCATAAGCATGGAAGTGGTTTCGATATTTCATTATAGTAAACATGGAGAACACTATTTCAATAGGATTTGCATCTTGTAGTCCATTACATTATTTGTGCCGCAACTTCTGTGAGATTTTGTAGTTTAAACACATGGATCGTTGATATGGTCCACTGTTGCTCTACAGATAATCATGTTGAGGATTTGTAATATATTTTCCCGTTCACATGTAGAAGATTCATATATTCAAACTATTTAACACCTTATAAATTGTCATCATAAATTCTAATGATACCCACTCATAGTTTGTTATCAAGTTATCAGTATAAGTGTATCGCAGTTAAAACGGAAAAAACAATTGATCAAGCACTTGTTGTGTTTCGTAGATATTGAAATATGTAACATTCAAAACGTTAAGTCTTCCCGATTAGTACGAATAACCAACTGTTACGCATGTTGACTTTAATAAATTGCTTGATTCTACTGTCGACAAATCGCGTCATTATAGACGATATCAGCGTAGAGAGTCACGTGATTTTATCAAGGTAAACATGCCAAGGGGCTTATCAGCTGAGCTCTTAGCCTGGCTCCCTGGCTGCATGGTTTTTTTTATTTATATAAATACTGCAAGCAAAATAAGAAAATCTTAAGCCTCTAAAATAGCACATTTTATTTGAATGGCTGAACTACATGTTCGGAGCCAGGGGCAATAAAAATGTCAATGTAAAAACAACCTGCTGGAGTTACTTCCCTCTTAATGAATAAACCTATATATGTGTAAATAAGAACAAACATAGTCTACTGAGCTCTCAGTGCAGTTACATTCTATTGAAATACACATCTGCAGGATACTAATAATGGTGTTTTATTGCCGTGTGCCAAACTGTAAAGGTTCTGGTTATGAAGAAAATGTATCCATGAATCAATTTCAAAATGATTTAAAACAACAAAGGTATGTTTTATCTTTATTTATAGTCATAACATAATGAAATATACTAGTAATACACCTTAACACTAACTTCTAACAATATTTTTTTTTCACAGCACAACGTATAAATTTATCGAAATTGTATCATGTATAGTTATGTGGCACTATCTGAAAAATATTACATGTAGATACCAGATAACAATAAAAGTTAATAATGTTAACATATTTAGATAGGTGTGGAAGGAAAGAATACGTCGTGCAGGTGAAACATCAAAGGACGACTTTGTTATAAAAAATCAACAAGAATTTGCAGCAAACACTTCAAAAAAGAAGATTTTCACTACTATGACACACCAAGAAGAACCCTGTTACATAGTGCTACACCATCTGTATTTCCGTGGACGAAAACACGAACACGGAAGTCCCCAAAGAAGAGGAGCCTAGAAGACAGCGACACTGACACTGCGTCAGAAAACGATGAAAGGGTTCATGCTGAAACCCAGACTGACATACCAAATATTTGCAACCATCAGTTCTCACTGAAAAACATAATTGAATCAAACCCAAAACTGAAATTAATGCAGTTCTACACAGGATTTCCCAATTTAACTATGTTCAATACTGTTCTACAGATGCTTGTTCCAAATAAAGACAGAAGTCGAATAATTTATTGTGATAGACGCAATCCAAATCAATTTACACGTGGTGCTGATTATTTTGATTCCGATGATGACGAGTGTGTGAGCGTGGACAGTGGTGATGAGGATAAAGACTTAAAGCAACCATTCAGATTACACAAACTGTCGCTTGAAGATGAGTTTTTGTTAACATTAATGAAATTAAGATTGGGATTACTTAATAAGGATTTAATCATGTGCTGTAACAAAGATATTTAATACTTGGGTGAATTTAATGTACGTTGTACTCGGCTCTATAGTGGTATTTCCTCATAGAGACATTATTTCAAAGTATATGATACCTGAATTTAAAAAGCAATACTAGTACCCTAGTACAATGCTTATTATCGACTGTACAGAACTAAAAATTGAAATGCCATCATCGTTAGTAAGAAAATCTCAGACATATTCGGAATATAAATCGACTAATACATTTAAAAGTCTTATTGTTGTGGATAGCAGAGGTGGAATCATGTTTGTGTCTCACCTGTACACAGGAGGTATATCAGACAAAGCTATATGTCAATGAAGTGGCCTATTTGATCTTTTAAAACTAAAACTGGAACTGTCTGAAATTGGATTCGACTGAACATACCACCATTTTGGGGTAAACGGAAACGATCATCTACGGCTGATGTTCAAGACACACATGTTATTGCACAACACCGCACACACGTCGAAAGAGCAATTGGAAAAGTGCATAATTTCCGCATATTTGACCGAAAGCTACCGATAAAATCTGCTGGTGTTGTCAACCAAATTTGGACTGTTTGTTGTCTGCTGTCTAACTTTCAAGATCTTATCATTACTACAGCACAAGATGAGCCTGATTAGTTTATGTCTGTAGATTTCAAGTATGGAACTGCAACATTAATGTAAAATTGTGCTAATTTAGCAAATATGTCTTCCCAAACAAATTTATCGAAATAAATTCTTTCTACAAATAATCCTTTGTTTGTGAACACCACAAAGTCACAACAATTGAGCCCAGCCAGTGCCTTTTGGCCAATTACCTGGAAGAAATAATTATGATTCCTTTTTAATCTTAATTCCCCATTTATATTCTCTAAACAACAGTCATTGTTGTCTGCTGCTTCTGCAGGTGTCACATTCCTGTACTTGTAAGGACATTTTATTTCTAGAAGTCCATAATGATAATAGCTGGATCTGTCGACAACTTTTCCGTAATACCACAGTCACACATACGGCGCAAATAGCTACGTCGAGCTACGGATAGAAACGTAGTAACCCGTATCGGTCCGTACCTGAGCCGTACGAATTGCTACGAATTGATACGGCTTACTACATTAAGGTACGTCTCAGGTACGTTTCAATACGGGTCGATACGGATTACTACGTTTTTATCCGTGGCTAGACGTAGCATTCCGCGCCGTATGTGTGACTGGGGTATTAGGGGAAGCACCTAGATATCCACAACACGATTTTATTAATAATCCAGTACGTTGATGTTATCCTTGACAACTTTTTTCATCTTCCGTGTGTACATTTTCCGTGCAGTTTCTTCTTTCTCTGTTCCGTGAGAAATAGCTGGTACATTTTTAAAATTTTTACGGGAAAAAATATTTCTCAAAAATGCTTCACTGGGTGCACTTTTTCTATTCAATATTTCACCAAATCGTGAAGCTGTAAGTCTATTTTGGCGCATATCGTGCCACAGCTACGTTTTTGATTGAGCAATCGTTGACTGTTCTATTTCTTTAGCCATTTTGTCTGTTACGTCCATGGTAGAGAGAAAGTCCTTGGTAGAAGTGTCAACATTGGAAATGTCAATATTTAAATTTGGTTGTGGTATAGGTATATCTGGAAAACACAAGGTCTCTTCAATGACGATATCTACAATACTAGGTAGATATGCTGAGAATTCAATTGATGAACTATGATAGTAACGCAGTTGAAAACTCAGTGGGGAGCCAACAGGAATGTCACCAAACACTGTGTCATTTATTTCTGAAGATTGTTTTTTACACAGATACGCAAATGGAAATTTCCGATTTCTACCACCAATCACTTCTGTGAGAGCCTGAAGTTGTTCTGGCGATGATGGTTTTCGATTTTTCGTTATCCTAGCACCATACAAGTAGGACTTGACGGCCTCCTGTTTCCGTTGTTGCCTGTCGGTTGTTGCCTTTGCAAATGTTAATTTCATTAATGGTTCAGGTTCAATCTTATAGGAAAATTGCGCGAAAAAAAATGGTTGTTGTATAATGGCGGGTTTAAAAAGTCCTCAGGGTTTATTTTGCTCTGTAGAGCTATTTTCCTTATTTTCTTTGCAATGTTTCTGCTGAAATCACATGACAGTTCTATGTTTGACATGTGGGTAGCAGTTTTTATAATGAAATGATAACATGGCAGAATTTGTCATTGAAACTTAGATCATACACCATCACAACAATTTTGGATCTCATATCTTAGCTGATTTTGCAGTTTGTGTGTTTGACTGAAAATATTTTTCTTGCATCAAACATGACCGCTTTCCGTTATCGCATCGTCTTTTAATTTCCACTTTAAAACATATCAAAGTTTGCTTTCTATATGTCCAATCCTCAGTTTTAGCTGCGACGGTGCATATTGCCTGAAATAGATAATGAATGAACATTCATTTGTACTTTAGCAGAGGATAGTCAATCCAACATCAGTCAATTAACATAATTAATATCAATGTTCTACGGGGACATATTCTAAAAGTAGATTTAGATGATTTTTATCTATTTGAGTATTATTGACAAATAGCTTTATTGGAAATAATGGAAATGAACTGAAGTTGCTTTGAGTATCAAGATGGAGGAGAGAGGCAATGTGCTCACCATTCCATATATAAATTGAAGATTATTCTTGACTTCATAAAACTGAATGTGCTATGTATAGAGAGCTCAACAAATATAATTGTCAACGTCCTTACATATGAACTGTCCTAAAGTACTATTTTGAAATGTTACTTATGTTGTCCATTTTTGTTGCTGGATTACTTTTAATCAAGTTTTCTGAACCTAAACGTTTTGATCACAGGTAATCTGCGGCTGGACTTATAGCCACCTTGTTGACAATGCGCCGTGATTTGACCGATATTTATCCAAGACATTGTTCATATATATAATTCTAGTCACCAAATATAACCCACAACTTTCAATTAAAATGTTGCCTTACTTTAAAGTGTTCAGAATTTGACGATTATTATGGTGGCATATTTCTGCCAACCACATATCCACTTATTTATGTAAACAGTTTTCTCTAAAAATGTCAAATATCCAGTTATTATCTGGTAAGTGGCAAAATTGCGTGTTCTCCAGATAATTAAGTTAACAGGACAAAACTGCCTGTTAGTGCCCACTTCTGACATCCACATATTCACATAAATAAGTGGTTATTGTGAAAGTTTTTTATGATATTCAGTTAATATTCGTACCCAAATTGGCGATTAACGGTCAGACTTTTCGTCCCCTGCACGGAATTGTCAAGGTATAGAATATTGAAACGGGCAGAAAATGTATAGGCGGCCGGGTAGCTCAGTCGGTAGAGCTTTGGAACGGTATTCCAAGGCCCCTGGTTCGAGTCTCTCTGTCTGGCTGCACATTTTCCTTATCCTGTGACATTTCGCGCCTATGGAGCATAATTGTTATGCCTTGATATATTTTCATTTTTTCCGTAATGATAGTGGAAAATAACGGGATATTGCCAATCATAACTGACTAACTGGCAAAAATCAAGATACCTAGTTAACGTAAGTGAATATGTGGATGGCCGTAGTGGGCACTAACAGGCAGTTTTGTCCTGTTAAGATACTTAAGTGGATAACAAGCAGTTTTGTCACTTGCCAGATAATAACTGAATAAGAGACATTTTTTTACGAAAAGTTTTGAGATAAATAAGTGGATATGTGGTTGGCAGAAATATGCCACCATAGATTATAGAAAAACAGACAAGGTAGTTCTCTCGCCATTTTTTGACCGCCAGAAAGGGACTGAGCGGCAGTTATGCAGTTCTTTGTACATATTTCACGGTATTTGGCGTTTTCATTGCAAGCCGAGTCCAATCCACTTTCGTTGGTTGAAAAAAAAAATGGCAATAGAACTACCTTATCAGTTTTATAATTATCATCGGCAAATGAAGATCAATAATTAAATGACGCATTTTAATTGGAAGACATGATTTATTTGTTGAATATACATGTAAAAATTCTAAAACGATACATATCGGTCAAATCACGGCGGCTATTTTTTTCGCCGCACAGTACCTCAGGTTTTGAACTTGCATTAATATACCGCAGTAAATTACCTTGTTTTGACGCCGGCCGTTTCCAACATATGTTTCGAAGCTTTTGTTTCTATTTTATAGTGATGTTTGTCGTCATAATACACAACTTCCTTTATCCCCGCCTGTATAATGATTTTGGCACACTGATTACAAGGGAATAATGTCACGTATATAGTACAGCCACGGACGTCCGAAGAAATTTTATTTAAAATGGCGTTCATTTCTGAATGACAAACTGAAATGGAAAAGTCAACAGTTAAATACATAAAAAAATTCAATATTAAAATATGTGCATACAGTACAAACTGTCAGATATTGCAGTACAGACCGTCTTTAAAATTGAATAAACTAAAAATAAACTAAAATGTAGCGTTAGTAATGTATTCATGTGAATAATTAACACCTTGTTCGCTAAAGAAGCCGGTGGAGCCGCCTTCTGATCTTGCATTAAAATCTACAAAGTTTAACTTAGTCGTCTAAAATGGTAAATTACTACGGTGCCCCTAAAGTGACATGTTACGCACTTTTTTTCCACTTAGGTAATGTGAGACTTTTTTTTATTTCGTTTAAACGAAATCATTTAAACAAATTACTATTTCGTTTAAACGAAATCATTTCGTTTAAACGAATTAGTTATTTCGTTTAAACGAAATAGTTAAAACGAAATAACATTTCGTTTAAACGAAATAACTAATTCGTTAAAACGAAATGATTTCGTTTAAACGAAATAAAAAAAGTCTCACATTACCTAAGTGGAAAAAAAGTGCGTAACATGTCACTTTAGGGGCACCGTAAATTACCGTAAAGTTGTTTATTTCTTAGTTTATCTGGTTGGTGCTTTCCCCATGGCATGGTGTCATCACTACATCCATTTGGCATACCATTATACCCAGTACTTATGATCCGTTTATCGGCATTCACTATACAAGAGCCAACCTGAAAAAGCAAAAGTGACTTAATGGCAGATAAACCGCTTTAAAATGAAATATGAACAAGCTTCAACCGCATTTGCATAAATTTTGTATCATATCAAATATTTAACACGTAGTTGCTTAATCGTTAAAAGGTTTTAAGAGTTTTCTTTATAACTATATAAAAAGGCATCTGTCATAAATTGGTAATGGATCCTCTTCCAAAAGAAAACCTATGATATAAAACGAATGTATGCATTTTAGCATGTTAAATTGACATTAGATTAGACTCTGACTATCTACCTGAGTTACTGGATCTTTGCTCCTTTGAGCAGTTATAAGAGCTACTCCCATAAAATATTCGTCCCAGCTGATATACCATGGTCTCTTCTTGTTTGAAAGTTTCCCTTTAATAAACAGAAAGTCGTGTATCTATTCAAGATTTAGGTAATTCTGGCGTTTCATGCAGGATATTAAGACGGAAGAATAGTGCGCGGGTTTATGTATTAATTGCATTGTTAGGAATAATACAATGGTTGTGTGTAGTATCAATAGCTCGCCTACCTATCTCTTTTTGAGATTTCATTTATTTGTGTATTTAATCTACGATACGAAAAACGACGAAATTTAAATGTTTCATGTCACAAAAAAAAATAACATACATAAATAAATGTATATTAAAATTGTCGGAATAACACACAGATGCATCCTACAGTCACAAACATATATGAAAGAGAAACCGATTTTTGGCACTAAACCTCGATCTTTAAACCTCTTCATGTTGAGAAACGTAACAGCAACCACAGGAATACAAACAGGAAATGATATACCAATGTATAGAGACAACTCGAAACTTATGATACCGAAAATGTATGTACTCAATGACGTTGCTGAAGGCATTTCCACGTGAAGCTTGACAGTGGGCAGCTATCAACAAACCAGACAACTTCATGTTACAAATTCATGTATCATTTAGTTGAGAAATCATTATCATTCATTTATTCAGATTTAAATGCAAATATTGACTCCACTAGCCAAGAAATGCCAGTCAAACATTACGTTCATTTGATGACAATCGCCCATATAAAGGCAATATAACTTGGTTTCATTAGAACACTATATACATTGCCCCATGTTCCCAAAAGACCAGACAATTTAACAAAGCTTAGTCCAAGCAATGGTACACGTTTTATGACTACCACACGGTGTTGTGGTAAATGATAAAGTTTAAAAGCAGGTCACTTGGAAGCATAAAATGCAAAACAGCAAAATAAGCAGACTCGAATTCATTAATAAGAAGTTTCTTTTGAAGGATACTGCTATCATTAGAACATAACTTAAACAAATCAGCGACAAATGGTCCGCAATTAATTACCATTGAAATACAAATAACCTGTCGGAAAACATAATTCCAAGCCTGATAAATATGTTCTCTCTTAACAAAAGTATTGCAAATTACATATTAAATAAAGTTTTCTTGCATAATTGAACATAACTCAAACTCAACTCATAATTTATAAGAGTTTCATCTTTGTGTACAGTACAGTTTACAAATAAAACCATTTACATAACACAAAGTCACTCCTGCGTAGGAATTATAGGAGAAAATCACTGCTAAAAATTCTATTTACAGTCTTCCAATATTGTATCCAATATTTAGCTCATTAATTACCATGTGTATAATTTTTTTTGTTTTGTTTTGGCTATAAAATTATATAGCTATACAAACTAGCTAAAATTTATGACTACATGTATTCCTATTTAGAACATATTACATGATATAAAAAAAAGCTATATACATTTCTACATTTGCACAGATTATCAAAACCTTTTACGAATTAATTGCAGCATAAACTTAATTGTTTTGATATGGTTTTATAAATATTTTTTCGCTTTAACATCTGCCAGGACATCCGATTTTGATGAAATTAACAACTCTAACTTACCTAATTATACAAGTCGTGAAATTTTAGAAGGTAAGAACAATAAATGTAATTCTTGACGTTTCCTATACAAGATCATCTTGAAGATGAATAAAACAAACTTGTTATATTTTCTTGTCCTTTAGGATCATAGAGTACGTTCATCCTGACGCTTAAATCGTGCTAGGGAGCGTAAGAGGGGGGAGGTGTTGCACATTTCATTACCTCTCATGAACAGACGTAGGTAAACCGAGTCTGCTATTATGTTGCTTGGTTGCGTTCTATGCTTACAAAGTAGATGAGCAAATCAACATAGTGGCTTTGCGACCAGCATGGATCCAGACCAGACTGCGTGGATGCGCAGGCTGGTCTGGATCCATGCCGGTCGCAAAGCCACTATGTTGGTTTTCTCATGGCACGGCTCATCTTTTCGTAGATTTTATTACCCTTTTCCGCAAGTTTTAGCGTATCGTTAAAGGCTCACAATACCTTTTTGTATAGTGAGTCTACATTTTTATGAACATAAAATATATTACTTCACTGTAAAGTCATACAAATTATAATTCTTTTTTTTGTTTCTCTAATATTTCTCAAAAGGTTTGACTATTATTAAACATAGTAGAAAGTTTTATCATGTCCATTGTTTTGGATTACCTCCCATTATGATTCTAATTGTATAAGTTCATGTGCAGTATAAAAAGCTATTGTTTTTTTTAACTGTTGTTTTGTTTTGCATAAAATTTAAAGCCTTATCGAGCTGCAAATGCTCCAATTGATTTGTAGAATAAATGATACATTCCTTGAGGTAAAGTAAATTGATCTTGCAACTAACAAACGTAACCTTTAAATTTCATTAACAATGTTACTACTACATTGTGATAAGGTTTCTTTCTGTAAACATATATACCATAAACACTATAGGAAATGTCAAGGGTTTTATAACCGTTCTGTCTCTTTTTTGTTTTTTTTAAAGAATTGATTGAAACATCTGAATGATCTTCGGCAAACCAAAGCTTAGCAAATGAAAGCTGTTTCAATGAAACGAAAGATGTGTTACGAACTAATTGAGTAAAAAAAACGAAAGATATTTCGTAAACTGACATACAACAAACTAAAAATATCTCACGAACTTATATAGAAAAGACGAGAGTTGTTTTAGAAACTATCGTATGAGATTTAAAAACGGGAGATGTTTCACGAACTAAACAGAACAAACGAAAGATATTCACGAACAAACTTTAATGTCAATCACTTTGAAAAACTTGGCTGTTACTAGACTTTGATATGAAATCAGAAATTATGTTTTTTGTTAGAAATTTTGCACTGAACACTGCTTGTAGAAACGGTATACGTTATAATAACTGAAAACAATATGTTACAAGAATCCATATTTAGTAGATATTGGAAGTACATAACAGAGAGAATGTAAGTGGACAACAGCTGTCGTTTATCAATATAATATTTACATATATACGCTTCATAAGTATACAAGCGTACAAATTTACATGACTGCTAACATAAACACTACCGAAGAAATCGATACATTTCACTTTGTTATATTGAAATGGTTTGAAGTACTTTTTTTGGATAACAACATTTATCTATAACATTGCAATATACATTTAACGTTAAGCGCAAAATGCGTGCATTAAACTCTCATTAATGTACACCTTAAAGTTGACTGATACGATACACAGTTTAAATGCATTACAAGGAAGAGTTTAAAATATAAATTATGTTTAAGTGTAAACAAAATGAAATCAAGTACGAACCTGACATAATTATCCGTTATATGTTCATATACACGTATGAATTTAAAATTGAATTACAAGTTAATTTACGGTATATGTTATTTACAAAATCTGTCATATGTTATTTACAACATCTGTCAATGATAAAGTTGTATAAAACGAAGCCTTGTTTAAAATTTAATGCATAAATGAAACGATTGCAATTAATGACATGTAACGTGATATAGAGCCGTTTTGTGATTTTTCAAGGCATGAAAAAAGGCCATTATATGCAGACTTTTTCTTTATATTTTGAAAATGATATTTTTATGATACCTCATGTGTCACCTATTAGAATTCCCATTTGTAACATGTTTCGGCACATCAGCACGACGGCCATCTTGAATTTCAAAATGAATGCGATATTTGATAAGAATACCATTCTACATTAAATGTAGCCTTCAAATAAATCAGTTTTTCTTATTAAGACACATTAATTTATACGTATGATTATAAATTGTAAGTGGTTGTATTTATAATGTATTTATGACGTTTTATTTAAGTATTGATTTTTTACACATAAAAACATATTTTTCAAACTCAAGTTTAGCTAGAAAAAAAGTCTTTCTTTCTTTATATATTCAATTCTTAAATGATAAACGTTTCGTCTTTAATATAACGACGCGACGATGTATTTATGAATAATCAGAGTGACAGAGTGAAGCGAAAATCCATTCTGTAATGAAATACCTACTTACATGAAAATGTACATTTAATTAGGAATGGTATCTGATTTTTCACTTTAACTTCAATAATTAAACTAGGAAAATGTAACAAGTAAGAACATTGAAAGTATGAAACAAACAAAATATGACACTGTAATAAAGTGGGACATCGAATGATAAGTTAAGAACAAAATGAATTATTATGCCCCCACTCCCTTCGAAGGAGGGGTATATTGTTTTGCAGATATCGGTCTGTCGGAATGTCGGTCGGTCGGCCGGTCGGTCGGTATGTAGACCAATTGGTTTCCGGATGATAACTCAAGAACGCTTGGGCCTAGGATCACGAAAGTAGATAGGGGGCAGACGAACCCTATTGATTTTGAGATTAGTAGGTCAAAGGTCACAGTGACCCTGAACAGTTAAACGGTTTCCGGATGATCACTCAAGACAGCTTGGGCCTAGGTTCATGAAAGTTGACAGGGAGGCAGATAACCTCTATTGATCTATTGATTTTGAGATAAGTACGTCAAAGGTCAAGATCACAGTGACCGTGAACAGTTAAACGGTTTCCGAGTGATCACTCAAGAGCGTCTTGGCTTAGGATCATGAAAGTTAATAGGGAGGTTGGTCATGATCAGCAGATGACCCCTATAGATTTTGAGTTCAGTATGTTAGTGATCAAGGCCACAGTGACCCGGAACATTTAAGTGGTTTCCGGAATATAACTTGAGAACGCTTGGGCCTAGAATCATCACGAAACTTGATAGAGAGGTTGAACATGACACCATATAACCTCTATTGATTTTGAGATCAGTAGGTCAAAGGTCAAGTTCTCAGTTAACCGGAACAGTTAAATCGTTTCCGGACGATATATTGAGAACGCTTGGTCCTAGGATCACGAAACTTAATCGGAGGTTGATCATGACTAGCAAAACTACCCTATTGATTTTGAGGTTAGTAGGTCAAAGGTCAAGGTCACATTGTTAAATCATTTCCGGACGATAACTTGAGAACGCTTCCGTCTACGATCACGAAACTTAATAGGGAGGTTGATCATGACCATTTGATGACCCCTAATGATTCTGAGGTCAGTAAGTAAAAGGTACAATAAAACAATAGAACCTTTTTTGCCAAATAACTAGAGAATGCTTTAGTCTAAGATCACATTTGATACAGAGGTCATTTATTACTGGTAAATGGCCCATAACTATTGATCTGAGGTCAGAATGTCAAACGTCCAGTGTACAGTCACATTAAATTTTATCCAGTATCTTTAAACAATTGATTTGTATAAACAGTTCCAAAAAGGGGACCTTAAGTATCACAATCACCGTGTGATAAGTCTTGAACAGGGCCTTCTTCTTATGACATTTTTAGAAAAAAGCAGGAGCTATGACCGCTTGATGAAATAAACGTTTGTGAAGCAAAGCTAGCTTAACGGCTTGCCACTCAATGGATATACAATAACATGTTAGACCCTAGGAAGTTGGTAAGGAAATTATCTTCATTCCCATTTTTTCTCTATGTGTATACTAGTTTGGTTTAACAATTTCTTGATATGTTGACAAGAGGTGAATATGTAAAATGAAATAATGCATACAAAATAAAATGCTGCAGAACAAAACTGATGAGCCAGGATTCCCATAACTTCTTTTGGTATCAAGAAATGGTAAACAACCCCATCTGAAAGGAGCTTCGGTATTGAGTGAAGTTACTGGGGTAAGCATTCTTAAACTTTGGTGATGAATTTGTGTGAATAAAGTGAAATACCGAAGTAAAGCTTGGTAATGTTCAGCCAATGCCACTTTTTTTTTTTTAACTAGAAATGACTAATCAGCATGACTGTTGGTCCTCTTTTGTACTGTAAAAGCACATATTTTCGCTGGGTCAAAATTTCGCGAATTTGAATTTTATGTTCGCGAGCTTTAATATTCGCGAAATTGTAAAAATGGTCACTACTTGAATTTGAATTATACTAAAGGTGAATATTTACGCGTGGATTTATTTTCGCGAGATGATGGGCCTCGCGAAAATAACGAAAATTTAACACTCGCGAAAATTTCTGATTTTACAGTAATTATATTATTTATCTTAGTCCATTAAATGTGAACATTTCCTAGATTTCAAAAGATTATGACTGTGCCAAGTTATTTGTAAATGATAACGAGCTGAAAACCTGAAAGAACAACTAGGGAAATTGTTCTACTCTGTTGAAATATGTTTAAAATAATAGACTAATTGAATATTATATCACATAGTTAAGAAGTGATAACGGTTCAATTTTCAGTCTGTTTAGCAGGTATTTGTAATGTCTACATTCTAACTGTGGCCAAATGAAAAAGGTTGTTGGTATCAAGTAAGTAACTTGAACATAGTCTAAGTTTGTTCGAGCTCTGCCCAGTTCCTCATGTGAGCCACCAAGCCTGCTTGTTGAAGATCAATCGTTCTACAAGGTGATTACCAATGCCTGAAGTAGTACCCAGAGCCCTTTGGGTTTTCTTCAGCAATTACAGCTAGAAAAATTCCATATTTCCTAAGCTGTGTCGTTGTGGCTTAAAACGTTAAAGGCAGTAAATTAGATTTTGAAGAAGTGACGGATTTGTTCGAAACATTAATATCTGCTTATTTACACCGCCATCCAGGGTGCCATATCACCATCCAGGAAGCCATATCACCACCCAGGGTACCATATCACCATTTAGGGTACTATAAAAATTTACCAATAGACAATAGAAGACAAGGTACTTTCTTTCTTAAAAGAAATGGAGTGGCCCTGAAAAGGGCCGTTGTGTTTTTGAATAGCATCTCTACTCAGTGGTGCTATCAGCAGGGGCCCTTTGGACATAGGGATGAACCCTAACAACCCTGACATAACGCCGACCCATGTATCGCTCCTCCATTCTCTGCCCGTCTCCACTGTTCTCTATCTCTTAAGGATCGGATGATCCTTAACGCCTCATTCGTTCTTCGCTGGGTGTCCCTCCACCTCTCTTCTTCCCTCCTAAGCGTATTGAGAATGCTGTTTAGAAGAACAGCAGCTCTGGCTTCGAGTTGCTGCAGCTCCTCAATTTGCTCGGCAATGGACTCCATTGTGAACGAATGATGAACTGTAGGTCAATGTACTTTCTTATATGGGGATCGCACGGACCGGATAGAGAATCAATATATTAGCCAATGAGATTTGATCTTACATGGAGGACCAACATCTACATGGCTAAGTTAAAAAAGACCAGGACCTCTGGTCTTTTTGAGGGATGGGTTTATGGCACATTTACTACTACCCCTAGATAGGGAAAAATAACAAAGAATATTGTGTGTACACATTTTTTATTGAACAAGTAACTGTATTAACAAAGAACATTAAGGGTACAAATAATCATGGTCTAACACATACAATTTAAACAAAGCTAAAGCAAGTTTATCAGATTGATCTGCTGTACAACACTGACAATGTTCAGGTTTAGCTAGTGATCTAGCTTTTGCATACAAGTGTCCATAGAATTGTTTAAACCAAGTTCCTATATCTTTGTCATTGAGCTGCCAATATCTTGGCTCTAAACGAAATTTGATAGTCAATATAGTCTCTAAATCATATCCTCTGGCTAAAGCGTCCAAAGCAAATATGCAATAAAAACCACACATGGCACTGCTTCCACTTTGAAGTCGTTTGTTGTTCCTAGCCCAGCTTCGGGTATTGTTGTCAAAGAAGGGTCGAATAACTTCCTCTAAGGGTGGTAATCCATAAGAGTCAAAGTAGATGGCTGTATTTTCTCTGAAGCCACCCAATGTTCTCCAGGTTTATCTGAGTCATGTGTGTTCACTATGTAAGCTTTCACATGACAGGGTTTCAGATGATCCTTAGGACACACTTCTCCATTGAGTGTTCTCAATATAAACGATTTATCCCAGATGTATTGAAGTTCATGGGTTTTCATGATTCCAGGCGTCTTTCACTCGATCTGCCAATATACTCATCCAGCTTTTCCGTGGATCTGATTGATGACGTGCTAACTTGTCCCTTATATCTACCCACATATGCAGGGCTTGTACTTTCTCACTGCCATGCACATCCATGAGCTCTAGTTTTGTATACCATTTTTTCATGACATTGTAGAGATTCAGTTGATTAAGAGCTTTTCCAATGTACAACTCCACCCACTCGAACTTTGAAGTTCTTCCACAACACATTCGTTTAAGGTGTCTCGCATATTCTTCAGTTTTCTTTTAAATATCGGTTCGTGATATTTCACTTTCTCAGCATCTTCTCTGAGTTGTCTGGCATAGGCATGACCATCCATGTTTAATAATCTGTGACGACTTCTCTCAATCCGTTGATTTCAATTTGATTGTCGAATTCTGCGTACACTATCACGTTCACGACGCTAGGAAGTTGTTGTGCAAACTGAAGATCTATCCTCAGGTTCCTCGTTTTTATAGGGTGAAGTTGACCTTCCTCGCAACCTTGATCTGCGGTAAGATCAAATTCCCAGAGAGTGTAGCCACTTTTATATTCTGTCATAGTCAATCCAATCGACCTGTTGAGTCCAAGAGCTCCTGTTGCCTGGTAGAGTGACATGTAGGATCGCAAACATTCTCCAATTTCAAAATCTGGTTGGAAGGCTTTGTTGTGAATGGTTTTCCCGTCGATACTGACTTCTAGTTTAGACAAATGGAAATGTCTGAAATCAATCGGGTTGGTACGGTGGTCTCCATTCATATCTGCATTTCTCACCATACCAATGATGAGTCGTTTTGGAAGTTGTCCAAGAAACAAGTGATCATCAATTTTAGATCTCTGTCCATCAGGGATCGTGAATGTTTTCACTACAGCGCGTCGTATTGGGATCTTCATGTTATGATGACTAATAGCCTGATTCAAATCGTTGGCCACCACAGGAAGTAATTCAACCGTTCTCACGTTGAATCCCACTTGCTGGATATCAACTTTTCGGCGGTGCCCATGAGACAGAAGTTGGTGGAGGCTCTGTTCAATTTGAAGCGTATTTCAATTCCATTGGGGAGGTATTTCTCTTGTAGGAATAAATCCAGATGTAATCTTCCAATGAGTTCACATGATTTGCTTTCGGCAATACGAGTTCTGCGACCTTTCCATCCATCATTATTTCCACCTCGTGTATTATCCTGCATATGAGTAGCTGTATCTTTATCCCAGAGTTCAAACGCCCGCAGTTGTGTGTCTTTACATTCTTTGTTGTAGGACAGGAGATTTTCAATGTAGACTCTGTACGGATAGGTGTGTGAGTTGCTCGAAATCAGTTTATTGTTCAAATACAGATCAATGCTACTGAACATACTGTGGAAAAAGTTATTGACCACAGAAGTTTCAGTGCCAGCCTCTAGGTCTGTTCCATCAGCCTTGAGCACTTCGAATTTGATGTACAAATAGGACTGATTCAAATCTGTCCATTTTTTTCCGATTTTGGAGGAATAATAAATTCGATGGGCGCTGAATTATTCAAAGCCGAAACCGGGTAATGTTCCGTCCATTGTCCATCTTGCATGTCTGACATGGTTGGAGGTACAGCAGAAACATCAAGTTCTGTTTTGCTACGCTCGCAAGAACCGTGTTGCATCATATTTTTCAGTCGAAAATATCAAGAGGTCTAGATTTTCTTTGTGAACGTTTTTTTCCACGACCACGTTGTGGTATCACCACCACCCTTCTTCCTCGATGCCTGAATGAGTACTGACGACGAGGCCTTGGTTTTGAACCTTTTATAGTTTTGATCAAAGATTCTCCCAAGGATAAAGCTGTTGCTTTTCCAACAGACTTCAGTGCCCTTTTTCCACGAGACTTTAACACCTGTTTCTTCCTAACATGATATCCTTGACTGCACCCAGACCTTCATGTTTGAGGGCCCTAATTGCTGATCTAACCATGGGTTTCACAAAAGGAGATGTTGTTTTGATAGCTGATTTAAAGATAGACCCAAGTCCATGACCATATTGGCGAGGAACACCACGATACACGGGATACATTGTGATCATAAGTTTAGTCGTGATTTCTTTCGAAAATGCAACTTCACCATAGACTTGCCACCAACAAACTGAACGGTTTGTCCAGTGTCACCCCTTATATTTATACCTATTTCATCAAAACTGGATTTGGAGATTGGGACATAATGCAAATTGACAAATTCTTCGTGAACATGATTTGAATCTTTCTTGCTCGGTTCAAATGGAACCACACGAAGGATTGGTGCCTCAATATCTCCCAGAAAAGTAAAATCTGCCAGATCAGAAAAAATGAATAAATGATTAGTGCCAACATTCAAATCCACACCGTAAGGAAAAGGATTTTCATCCCCTAGATAAACATCTCCCAGATGTTGACTTTTCCCCCTAGCTTAAGTAATAAACTAGGATGGAAATGTATACCCACATGCTTGTATCGGTATTGAATTTGATACGTCTCCTTGGTTGGGAATAACCTATATGAAACACTATGGACAATTTATGGAAAATGTCTTCAAGTTCTTTTTGAATAGCATTTTCGATTTCAGTAAGGAGATGCTCTGGGGAAGAATACACCCCAGATTTGATACAGCAATGAAACGTGTACTGATCATTGATTTTCCTACACTTGCTGGAAGGAAATTTACTAAATTCCTTCCCATGTTTGGCATGGGTGGTAACAATTTGAAATTGAGATTCCTCCTTTGTCACATTGACAATTTGAGAAGGAATGATGAGTTCGACCAAAGCCATTTCATAATCATCTTTATTGACATGAATGGGTTTGGGTAATTTTATTCTGAATTCACTCTGGGTATTGTTAGAATACATGCCCATAGAGCCTTCACTGAGCACCGTTATGTAAAACGAATTCATCGCTGGTGACCAATAGCTAGACTTTGCAACGTAGGCTGTTTTATGAATTTTAAACCTGGGGTAGGTAAAATGTACCCAAGTGTGCTACTGAGCAGAATTAACCAAATCCTATCTTCAGATTTCAGATAGAGTTGAATGATGGAAACCACCAGCACAAAATAAATGGCAAAAATCTGTGACATGTAAGTGAGACGATTTTTTGCTCACGAGTTTTACAAAGCGTCGGAGTAATGTCTGTCACCTCCACGCTAGCCGAATCTGACTGAGACATCCTGTCTAAATGTAGAGTCTTTTATACCAAATGACTTTCTGGAATCCAACTGTCAAATTTCTTTGGATAACCTTCCCAGTGAACTTTAATTTCTTTGATATTTTTTCCACCCACTTTCCTTGTGCGACGAGCAAGGACTGATTCAATTTCGTAAATATCTTTGTCTTTTATAGTCTGAATTTCAGGCAGATAAAAGGATCCTTCAATTTTTTCCCCACCCAAATCTTCTAACTGAACGATTGGTGGCAAAGAACGGCGAATGTGAATGACCTTGAATAATTCTTTGGTCCAGTTTGGGAGATACCCTTTGTCAAAAGTTCGCTTTGTTTTGTTGATGCGAACTAAATCACCCACTTTGACCGAGATTGGTTTTGATTTTGTTTTTGATCTATACAAGTGTTCTGATACTTCATGTTCTGTTTTTTCAGTGACCGATGCGGGTGTTGTTTGAATACTCCGATGAAAACTATGATTGTAGGCATGAACCAAATTATCTAAAATATCAATATAACGTCGCGTTTTTTCATGTGTGAAATACTTCCACATGCGACTTTTCAAACTTCTTTGAAATCTTTCAACAATGCTTGCGTAGTGAAAAAAATGAATACGTTTGGACTTTAAGAACTTTTGAAAGTCTTTATTTTTTGAATTCAGACCCTTTGTCAGTTTGCAAGGACTTTGGGGATCGACCTGAAGTTTTCAAAATAGACTCGAACGCTTGAATCAAAGTTTAACCTGTTTTATTAAAAATTGGAACAACCCAAGCGTATTTTGAAAACACATCAATGACACAACAAATAACGAAACTGATCATTGTCTTTCATTAACCTCTGTAAATCTGCTAAATCCGCCTGCCACTGATGATCAATGCCTCCCACCTATATTTGACGTCTTTTAAATTTTCGACGAATAGGTTTATGCAACGTGTAGGTTTTCTGCTCCTGCAACCGTGATTTGACTTGATCTAAAGATAAAGATTTGATCTGTTTTTGAGCTGACCGATACAGTTTTTGTAAGCCCGAATATCCTGCAGGATGTTTTGGATCGTCGTAAAATTTATGAAGCACTACCTCTCTTTTACTGTCCATGTTAATAAGCCTCCAAAGACTGGGACGTTGAAGCTCTGGGTTCACGTTTTATAGACTTAAATGGTGTAGGCGGTAAGTAGGAACTGGTCTCAAAAAATTCATCCCCATCCACTTCATCCTCGGACCCGTCTCTCTGCATCCATAACCAGCGCTGTCTGTTGCCAACATATTCCTGAGGACCATTAGATTCTCTAAGACCTCGAAAAAATTCTTGCCATCTTCTTGGGTTGGATCCTTTACGTTGTCTTAGGACATCATTGACTAAATCAATCATATTAGATCCAGCAATAGGTTTTCCATTGACTTCTAAATTTCCCTGAGCGTTTCAACTCATGCTCGGATGGTCTTTCAACATTTGAAGAAGAAGTTTTGATTTACGACGCATGGTAACTGGCACACTATCAATAATACGATCATGCAAAGTCTCAGGCTTCTTCTCTGTCAAGCAGTGTCACTTCGCGTGGTCGTGCATCGTATCGCATTGTCGCGATATCACTTCGCATTGTTGTATGTCGTGCTCTATCTTGTTGAGCGCGACACACGACAACGCGACATGACGCATGACAATCCTTTCGCATTGTCGCAATGTCATTTCGCATTGTCGTGTGTCGCTCTGTAAACGCGACGAGACATTACAACCGGCACGTGCAGGATTCCGTATTTATTGTCGTTTTATGCGGTCCGAGTCTTCATTTTAAGGTATTAGTGTTTGTTTAAAATGTAAAAAGGGTTAGTAAACATATAAAAACAATGTCTTTATAGAAATGCAAATGTAACGAGCACATAACGGTATATTGTACTCCGCGCAAAACAGTAACAACATGAGCTGTCACTATTAGTGACAAATGCCCCCAAGCATTTATGCCAGGTGATTTTAAAATCCCTTCAACGGTGGCAGACCTATGGACGGGACAAGAAACAGACCTTGTTAACATTTAACCTCTAAGTGTGACCTTGATCTTACAGCTAGGATCTTGCGCACGACATATCGTCTCAGTATGGGAAACATTTATGCCAAGTAATTTCAAAACCCCTTGATGAATGGCAGAGTTATCAACCGGATACGAAACAGACCCTGTTAACCTTTGATTTCTAAGTGTGACCTTGACATTGGAGCTAGGGGTTTGGTCTTGCGCATGACATGTCATTTCATTATGGTTAACATTTATGCCAAGTAATTTCAAAACCCATTTGATTTCTAAGTGTGACCTTGACATTGGAGCTAGGGGTTTGAGTCTTGCGCATGACATGTCATTTCATTATAGTTAACATTTATGCCAAGTTATTTCAATATCCCTTCACGGATGGACTGGAAACAAAACAGGCCCTGTTTTAACCTTTGACGTCTTAGTGTGACCTCAAACTTGGAGCTAGGGGTCTGGGTCTTGCGTATGACACGTCATCTCATTATTGTGAACATTTATGCCAAGTTATTTTAAAATATCTTTATGGATGGCAGAGTTACAGCCCAGAAGAGAATTTACACGGACGCACGCAACCACGTACGCACGCACGCACGAACGGACAGTGCGATTTTAATATGCCCACCTTCGGGGAGGGGGGTATAAAAATAACCTAAAAGTGTATTCAAAATTGGATATTTATTATGGGTTTCAATAAAAAACAAGATGGTAATCATAAACTTACCGTTTGAAAATTATATCACTGTAAAGAGGAAACATTTAAAAAAAAAACACATTTTTTTTTCACAAGCTCATGAACGATTGAAGATATATCAGATAAACCAAATTCATTTACGCCTGATAATATTGATTATTGGAAAACAATAAATTACTTTATCTTACAATTCTAAACATTTCTTTACATAAAATTACCCTGTTTGATCCGCCTACTCGGTAACATAGTTTTTTTTCGCGAATTGCAGCTTTATTTTGCAAGATCCAGATAATATAAACTATCCTTCCTTCTAAAGTCTCCTATCTTTTTTCAGAGATCTTTTATAATGTAAAATATATTGCCAATCAGGGAGAACCCATGCTACGGAAAAGATGGATCGAACAGTAAGATTATCCGTACGACTATATAGGTGTATTGATCGACTGTAAATATTCATGTTTACGTGTCCCTATACTTGAACCCCATTAATTTATAAATCATTGATGTCGGGATCTATATTCATTTAACAAAGAAGTCCTATAACACACTGGATAACCGGCTGTCCTGACGTCCGCTGTTTGTTTTGTTTAAGAACAACCTGTGAAAACTCTTATCATCTGGTTTAACAGATGTGTCCTTTTGGAACACTTGTGTGAAGTTTCCGGGTTCTACGTTCTTTCTGAAAAAATTTATTAGCCGTTAAATAGGCATGGTCGAAAAAAAATGACTGTCGAAAACGGCCGCTATTGCTGTCGCTGAACTCGGATGTTAACATTTATAGACTATCCATTAACTCCGATGATTTTGAATACCTTTGTATGTAAAAAGTATTACTGGCAGTGATTGCTTCTGGTCGTCAGTCCTTTGAATATCGTTTGAAACATTCAGTATCTTTAATGATTCTTAAATGTCGGTTCTCGTTTTGAAAAGGTGTTCTTAGTGCTGTGCTAGATAGGTGTATAATCTTATTTGTTCATACATAATTATTTAATTTCTCCTAATGTAAATCTGCTATTTTGTTTTATTCATAAATACCTTTTCAACAAATACCAGTTTATATATGGTCTAAAACTGCAAGTTGTTGATGTATAGAGAACAATTGTTTCAAATCTAAATAAGCAGAACTTTGGAAAATGTTTCATGACTGTTTTAAAGAATGGTGTTCCTTTATCAATTCAGTTATTTCTTAACATGCCAGCCACATGTAGCTTTAATCAACATATAACAAGGTAGATCGGAACTCTTCTTTGCTTGTTTATACGACCATAAAATTATGATCCCGGATCCCAGGATTTATGTCACAAGAGGTACTCCCCTTTTATGCAGTGCACTGATTTGCTCTTTCTGTCAACAAGATCTTATACTGTTATTTTGTTCAACGTTAGGTATTGTACATTGTTTCACATATATGGCTTTTTGTATAAAAAAAATGATGCTTTACGCGTACACAGTATTATTGTATGCTGCCATAAAACATAGACTTTTAGTGTGTTTAGGTATACTAGGATTCGTTTATCGATGTGGCTCAGAGGTTTAGTGAAACCGATTTGGACTGTCAATCCGAAGGTCCGTACCTAGTTCAAAACTTTGCTGAGGTCACTGGGATATCTTAGATCCAAGAATCAAGGTCACTGGGATATCTTAGATCCAAGAATCCATTCCTATGGAATAACATGAATATATTTGAAATTTGATTCATGCATGTAGAAATTGCCAGTCAGACACAAAATACATATATAGAGCTCTGTGAAAGTTTGTTTTGTGATAATGACATTGGAGGTGGTCATTCGTGATTGGGGCTCACATATACTTGTATCATTGGTCACACATATTTTAACTTTAAAAATCAATACTTGAAAATCAGTCCATGCATGTAGAATCACAGCCCGGACAAGACACTGCGGGCGGAAAGGAACTAAGCAACTTTTGACCCTTAACCAAAAGGACAATGAAAGACGAAAGAAACCGCAAAAACACAGATAGAGTAAACAGACACAAAATATACATGAAGAAGAGACACTTCGAGGCATATAACATGTCTACAAGACAGTGTTTTTACTTTCATACATTCGTATTCTCGATAGCCCACAGCTGACTTCAACGACTGCCTATTGCAAATACAGCGGCCGTTTTCGACAGTCATATTTTTTCGGCCATGCCTATTTAACGGCTAATATATTTGTTCAGAAAAATCGTAGAACCCGGAAACTTCACACAGATGTTTCGAAAGGACACATCTGTTAAACCAGATGATAAAAGTTTTCACAGACTGTTCATAAACAAAACAATTTGCGCGAAACTTTGGATTTTTGTTCGATTTTTCAAACTGAAGAAATTGTTAGCGAATTTCTAAAAACATAACGATCGTTTTCGGCCCAGAAATTGTAAACGTAAGCTATGTCCATTCCTTGACAAAACAGTAAAGTTGATTTGCAAGAATTGGCTTCGTTTCAATAGAAATAAATGAAAAAACTTTAACTACCGATTTACAGCTGGGTTACATTTCCAGCGGGGTTTTTTGTCCAGCGGGCGTCAGGATAGCCGGTTATCCAGTGTAATTATAGCTCCAGGATGAAAATAAATGCACTAAAGTAGCGGTATGTTGTCCAAATCCGTATGAAATGAATTACGTCACGAGTGGGTGGTTAATCCAGATCAATGAAAGCGGCCCATAGTTAAAGCGGAAGATGATCACGGAAATGTCTCAACTTCCATTACACTTCTATCAAGGAAACATTACGGAAATATGTTCGTCCAGAAATGAAACAATTGTACTGGCAGGGACTGCTATACTTGTGTTCTATTACGAAACCTTTCTCACTTTTAACTCAACACATTTCTACGGGATTTGTCTCGTTTTAATCATGTGACACGATTCATCAGAAGTCCCTGAAGTAATAATGTCTGAAAACCACTTTTCGTTTTATACTCGTCCCCGCTGGTACCGCGTCCCCGCTGATACCGCGGTAATCCGTATATTACCTAATTTGCATACAAAGCGCCCTCTGTCAACTGTTTACCACGTGAAATTGAAAGCGGAAGTGTTTCTTTTTTCATCGGGACGAAAACTTGTGAAAATGTCTTCAATACTGGTAAGTAACCCTACTATTCATACAAAATACAATAAAACCCACCATTTCTGTTCATGTCTGCACCATTCACCCATTTTTTATCCTTTAATCACCCTTAAAAAGTTCGATTGAAAGTTTGACAAGTCAAGGCCGTCTGCAAAATGGTGTTATGACGTCATAGACCGCCAATGAAAAAAAAATCTACGGAAGCGGATAAGTGCCATCATAATGAATTTTTTGTTTTTATTTCTCTTCTTCCACAATTTTGCTCAAAGGATTTACATTTTATTTTCAGAATGCAAAGCAAAACAAGATGAAATACGACAGGGCAAATCTTTTGAGGGCATTTCAAGCCTCACAGAAGGGCATGTCAGTCTACAGGGCTTCTAGAGAGTATAACGTTCCAGAATCAACTCTACGTGGCAGAACACGGGGATTGGTTGCTGTTGACGTAACTGTGGGGTTTAAGCCATTGTTTTCTCTAGATGAAGAAGAAAAGCTTGTCAAGCACATTTCTTACATGGCAGGCATAGGCTATGGATATAATGTGTCCAAAATAAAGTACATGACCAGGGACTATGCCTTACATCTTGGAAAGTTGTTAAGTCTGCTGAAAGTCTCAGTGATTGTTGGTTTTATGACTTTGTTAAGAGATGGCCTAACTTAAAAATTGCAAAACCACAGAAACTTGCCATATCTAGAGCTAAATCTGCATCAAGACAAACCATTGATAACTATTACTGTGAACTTGAATATATCTTGAAAGAACACAACTTACTAGACAAGCCAGAACGGATTTTCAACATAGATGAGACTGGAGTGTCCACAGAGCACCAACCACCAAAGGTGGTTTGTAGTAAAGACACAACTCCGCAAGCTGTTACATCACCTAGGTCTTCTTTGGTTACAATCATTGCAGGAGGTAATGCCATTGGTAATTCTATACCACCATACTTTGTTTTTTTCTGGGAAACGTTAGAACCCTGAATTTCTCCAGGACGCCTGTGTTGTCACAAACCATTTTGCGAAGTATGCAAATCTGTCACCAGAGATACCAACCTTATTACTGTATGATGGACATAAATCACACATTTCCCTTACTCTTACTCAGTGGGCTGAAAGAAACAATGTGATATTATTTGTTCTGCCTCCACATACAAGCCATTTGACACAACCACTGGATGTTGGGGTATTTGGACCATTCAAGAAGATGTATGTTATGGCTTGTCACTCTTACATGCAACAGAACCCTGGTCTTACCATTTCAAAGTACAGTGTGGCAGCATTGACAGCCAAACCATACATGAAAGCTCTGTCCACAGAAAATCTACAAGGTGCATTTAGGAAAGCCAGTTTATTTCCATTTGATAAATCCACCATTTCTGATGTGGATCTTGCTCCAGCTGTCATCTATGAATCTTTGCAAAACTTCTGATTTATACAGGTGCACTCCAATCCAATCACTTATCGCACAAATGTGAACAAAGGATTTCAACACAGATGACCAGTCTTCTGTGCCATGAACGAACGCAACTAAGCTTTGTAAACAAAAAATCTCTAAACAAGTATGTACCATCCTTCTTTCCTGACGAATTTAATTGAAAAAAAACAAACATTGAAATCACTGGAAATTCTGAAAAAAAAAACATAATATACACGAATCAAACACTGTCACAAAATCAGAAAGACCCTATGCCAAGCACCTCATGAGTGAATAAAACTGGTGGACCTATACATCTTCTGTCAGAGGATGAAGACAGTATTGTCTCTGAACAGGAAAATGAAGATTTGTGCTGTGTTTGCTCTGGCTGGCAACCCGAGGAGATTAGGGGATGTGACACTATTGTTTTCGTGACCTGGGGAAAATGTGACTTTTGTGCACACTGGACACACTTAAGGTACTGCTCAGAGGTGAAAGTGTTGAGGAGGAACAGTGTATTTAGATGTCCTCACTGTTTGCAAATTGACTAAATAACAGCAAGTTAGAGGGTTTTTTATATAAAATTTGCAAAAAATAAGAACAAAAAAGTAAAATAAGTTATTTTCATAAATTTTGTGGTTTAACAGTGTTAAGTAACGTTTTCCAGTTCATTGTTGAAAATGTTGGTCCTTCATGGACACCATACTTTTAATGACAGAATTACCGCGGTACCAGAGTGGACTCCCTTGGGAGCACCTGTTATGCAATATGGCCGATTGAGTTTGATAAACTATTTCAAAACATGGCTTTAAATTATTGATTCCTCGTGGATAGATACTTGAGACACAACAGTTCATCATGGTCTAGGAAATACATAAAAGTAAGTTCTTTTTATTATTCTATTTTTTCGGCGAAATTAAGTACCGCGTTACCGGAGGGGACCATCATACATGCAATATTATCACACCGTCTTTTAATTTCCACTTTAAAACATATCAAAGTTTGCTTTCTATATGTCCAATCCTCAGTTTTAGCTGCGACGGTGCATATTGCCTGAAATAGATTATGACTGAACATTCATTTGTACTTTAGGAGAGGATAGTCAATCCAACAGCAGTCAATTAACAGAATTAACATCACTGTTCTCCTAAAAGTAGATTTAGATTATTTTATCCATTTGAGTATTATTTACAAATAATTTTATTGGAAATAATGGGAATGAACTGAAGTTGATTTAAGTATCAAGATGGAGGAGGGAGGCAATGTGCTCACCATTCCGTATATAAATTGAAGATTATTCTTGACTTCATCAAAATGAATGTGCTATGTACACAACGCTCAACAAATATAAGTGTCATCGTACTTACATATGAACTCTCTGAAGCCTGTGATCAAATCCAGCAACAAAAAATGGACAACATAAAAAAACACCCCAAAACCAGCAACAAAAATGGACAACATAATGTTATGTTGTCCATTTTTGTTGCTGGATTTGATGACGGGTAATCTGCGGTTGGACGTATAGCCGCCGTGTTGACAATCCGCCGTAATTTGACCGATATTTATCTAATATATATAGATCTAGACACTAAATAAACCACAACTTTCAATTAAAATGCTGTTTTACTTTAAAGTGTTCAGAATTTGCCGATTATAGAAAAAAGACAAGGTAGTTCTCTTGCAATTTTTAACCGCCAGAAGCAGATCGAGCCCAACTTTGCAGTTCTTTGTACATACATTTGTATTTCACGGAATTTGGCGTTTTCATTGCAAGCCGGGTCCAATCCCCTTCCGTTGGTTGAAAAAATGGCAATAGAACTACCTTGTCATTTTTATAATTATCATCGGCAAATGAAGGTAAATAGTGAAAAGACGCATTTTAATTGGAAAACGTGAGTGATTTGTTGAATATATAGTAAAAAAATCAAAAACGATAAATATCGGTCAAATCTTGACAGGAAGTCATCACGGGGGCTATATGTCCAGAGTACCTGTGGTTTTAATCTTGCATTAATATACATCAGTAAGGTTACCTAGTTTTGATGCCGGCCGTTTCCAACATAAGTTTTGAAGCTTTTGTTTCTATTTTATAGTGATGTTTATCGTCATAATACACAACTTCCTTTATGCCCGCCTGTATAATAATTTTGGCACACTGGTTACACGGGAATAATGTCACGTATAAAGTACAGCCACGGACGTCCGAAGAAACTTTATTTAAAATGGCGTTCATTTCTGAATGACAAACTGAAATTGAAAAGCCAACATTTAAATACATAAAGTTTAAAAAGTTAAAATATTTGCATTCAGTTAGTATTAGCTATCATATATTCTATTATTACATACCTAAAATAATTTTCCATTGAGTTTCAATGGACCGCGATCGTGCAATATTTTTCCATATTGACGTGGAACGCTTTCATATCGGACGTGGAATGTTTTCTTAACATTGTAATGGAAAGAATCGCGTGACGTCATGGCGTTCACGCGCACGTTGCGACAAGTTGATGTCATTTTCGCGGAAAATATTAATGCGCGTGAGTTTGATTTGTTTATTACATTTTCGGAAAAATTCTTTTCGTATTTTTCCTGTCTTTCGTTACAGAACGATAATTTAGACATAAATTAATTATTTGATAGTGGGTAGTAATAAAAAGGTTATCAACTTTGTATGTGGATATATGCACTCGTTCTTTCGCGGATAATATTGCGCTCCTAAAGTCGCGCAGTATTACCGCTGCAGAACTCGTGCATATATCCACATACAAAGTTAATAACCTTAGGCTATAAATATCCTTGTTTCTGTTAAAACACGCTTACACTAAAATGACGTCACGTTAAAATGAGCGCTACTACATTTTATCTACTGTTTTAAATTAAGGGCATATTAGAATCGAAATAATGTATAGCAAAATCGTGTTTTTCTTAAATCAATACACTCAAAATCGGTTATACGTCGCCAAAAGTATTCCGCGGACGTATAACCTCTTTCCGTGTATTAATAACGTTAAAACACGGTTTTCTATGCATTATTTCTTAATAACAGGCCGTCTTTAAAATAAAATAACTTTAGAAATTTATTCATGACAGTAGCTGACACCTTTTTCGTTAAAGAAACCGATGAAGCCGTCTTCTGATCTTTCATTATTGTCTACAATTACATAGTTTAAAGAGTCTTTTTAATTAATACAATACCGTAAAGTTGTTTATTTCTGAGTTTGTCTGGTTGGTGCTTTCCCCATGGCATGGTGTCATCACTACATCCATTTGGCATACCATTATACCCAGTACTAATGATTGTTTGTCGGCATTCACTATACAAGAGCCAACCTAAGCAGAAAATGTGACTAAGTAACACACATATCGCTTCGATGTGAAATTATGAAATAAGATCAAGCTATACCGCATTTCCATAAATTTTCTATCATATCAAACAAAAACACATAAATGCTAAATCATTACAATGTTTCAACAGTTTTTTCTTTACGATATTAGCAAAATAGGCATACATGATACATTGGTATTGAATACTATCCCAAAAGAAAACTCTCAACAACAGTTCTATCCAACTAACAAGCATGTTATATAATGAATGTATGCATATTGACATTAGATTAGACATTGACTATCTACCTGAGTTACTGGATCTTTACTCCTTTGAGCAGTTATAAGAGCTACTCCCATGAAATATTCGTCCCAGCTGATATACCATGGTCTCTTCTCGTTTGATAGTTTCCCTTTGATAAACAGAAATTCATATACTTATTCAAAATTTAGGTAATTCAGGCGTTTAATACTTATGATAAAGGATATTAGTACGAAGAATATCGTGCACGAGTTTAAGTTTTTGGCAATCTAGGAATTACATTGCTAGGAATAATACAAGGGCTGTGTGTTGTATCGATTGCTCGCCTACCAATCTTTTATAAATTTTATTTTTTGTGTATTTAATTTACGATACGAAAATGACGTAATAAAAATATTTCAAATGTAAATGATATTGTCACAAAAAGATACAGATGACTTAAACTGTCAATATCTATTTCATAGCCAGGTACATTGTATAACTAAATCACAACGGAAGACAACTCAGCAGCAACTCCATTTCCAGTGTTCCTTGATGAGGAAAGCTCACTGACAGCTTTTAAGGTAGACATATTCAAATGAAATATACACAGTTTTGAAATAACAATCATGATAATTATATCATTGTTGTAACTAAAATAATATAATAGAGAAAAGTGGAAGCTTCACAGGTCGCCCAACACGACAAAAACGAAAATTGTTGCAGGCTCGATTTGATTGAGCCTGTTCATGGACGGTAGTGGAAATGCATGAAGTCTTGTTTCCGAATTACTTGGTAAGTGGATAAATTTCCATTTGAACAAAGCGACTTAGAAAAGAAATGAAAACAACTAGTCTACTGATAAAAACACATTTAAAGAAGGCAGTCGCAAATACAACACTTAACGTGGAAAGGTATTAACGTCAAGACAGACTGTAACATAAATAAATGTATATCAAAAAATATCGGAATAATAAAAAACACAGATGCATCCTACAGACACAAACAAACTAGTATATGAATGAGGAACCGATTTATTGGCACTAAATCTCTATTTTTAAACCTATTCATGTTCCTATAATGCAGGAGAAACTCTAACATACGTAACAGTAACCACAGGAATACAAAAAGGAAAAAGATATACTCATGTATAGAGACAAATCGAAACTTACGAAACTGTAAAATTAATGTAGGTACTCAATGACGTTGTTAAAGCCAAGTCTACATGAAGCTAGACAGCGAACAGTTATCAACAAACTAGACAACTTCATTTTACAAAATCATATATTAATTCGTTGTGAGATTCATAATTCAGACTCAAATACAAATATTGACTTCTCTTACCAAGAAATCTCAGTCATAACGGAAATTGTACTTATTTAATGAAATCGAATAATTTAGGTTACATCAAGGCAATATAATTCCCATTACAGTCCCCTATCGGACCTTGGATGACCGCATTATAATAATCGCGTATTCATTTAATTAATTCATTGCTGATGGTCCGAGGCATACCATAAAGATATAGTATTCCCTTAACTCTCTAGAGTGTCCTTCAGTGGAACTCTATGTACATGGCCCCATGTTCTAAAAGACCAGAAAATATAACAAAACGTAGCCAAAGCACGGGCAGACGTTTTATGACTACCACATGGTGTTGCGATAGTTGATAAAATGTAAAAGAAGATCATTCGGAAGCATAAAATGCAACAAAACAAAATAAAGCAGTCTCGAATTGATTTAAAAGAAGTTCCTTTTGAAGCATACTGCTATTATTAGAACACAACTAAAACAAATCTGCGACAAATGGTGCACAATAACTTACCATTGGAATACCAATTACCTGTCGGAAAACATCATTCCAAACCTGATATATATGTTCTCTCTTAAAAAAGGTCTTGCAAACTACACCAGAAAACACAATATTTTTAGAACTTAAGTTTTTTTTCTGTATCATAATTTAATATATAACCTAAAATCAAAAACAAAATAGTTATACATTTTTACTACACTTTTACAGATTAGCAAAACTTTTTACAAAATATATGCAACATAAATATAATTGTTTTATTCTGGTTTTATAAATATTTTTTCTGCGTTAACATCTGCCAGGATATCTTTGCAAAATCGTGATTTGAAAAACAAAATATCGCTCATAACTTATCAAATTATAAATATCATGTAATTTTAGGAGGTAAGAACAATAAATGGCCCATTTTTCATAATTTATTCGTTCAAAAAATAATTGAAAGAAAATGTCCAGTTGATTTTAGCAATCCGACTGGATATACGGCATCCGATGTGCTTTTAAAGAAAATTCTGGCCGACTCTTTTCCTCATATTTAGGTGAACTGGATGTTGTTTTTTATTTAGAAAGAAAATGATTGAAATGTTAGTACCAATGTTACTGTTTGTATTTGAGTTTAGAGTTTTAATTCGACAAAATAAACGGTTAAAATGTCATAAATTGTACTTTGGAGGGAAATAGTGTTTAAGATAAATCACGTTGGACTTTTATTTTTCTCCTGTAAACATGACTAATTTCAGCTTTAAAAAGACTTAAAAGTCCTGGATTTTATTTGGTGTCGAAAACAGATATTTTAAAAGATAAAATGACACAAAGCATCTTGTAATTCTTAATGTTTCCTATACAGGATGTTCAGAATGAAAGAATAAAACAAACTTGTTGTTATATTTTCTGGTCCTATAGGATCATTAGAGTACATTCATTCTTACCGTGATAGAATTCCGCTTAAGCCGGTGCTAGGGTCGTGAGGGGCGTTGCACATTTCATCACCTCTCATGAACAGACTCAATCAAACCGAGTCTGCTATTAAGTTGGTTGATTGCGTTCTATGCTTACAAAGTATCTTTTCACAGATTTATTACCCTTTCCCGAAAGTTTCAGCGTATCGTTTAAAGCTCATAATGCCTTTGTATATTGTGTGGCTGCTACATTTGTATGAACATAAAATATATTACTTTACTGTTAAGTTATATTTTCGATAATTGTTTTTCCTAATATTTCTCAAAGGTTTGACTATCATTTAACATAGTAGAAAGTTTTATCATGTCCATTGTTTTGGATTACCTGCCATTATGATTCTAATTGTATAAGTTCATGCGCAGTATAAAAAAAACTGTTTTATTTGTTGTTATTTACATCAGATGTAAAGCCTTAACGAGCTGTAAATGCTCAATTTGATTTGTAGAATAAATGATACCTTGCTGAGGTAAAAAAATGGGTACTAAAAATTCATCTTGGAGACTTTCCGATTGTTTGCAGTTAAATACCTAACAAACGTAACATTTAAATTTGATTAACCATGTTACTACATTGTGATAAGGTTCCTATCTGTAAACATTGCACTATAGGAAATATCAAGAGCTTTGTAACCGTTCTGTCTTAAAATCTTAAACGAAGTTGGAAAAAACCCCAGAATACTTGATTAAAACATCTGAAGGATCTTTCGCAAATCAACGCTTAGCAAATGAAAGCTATTTTGTTTAACGAACTAACTGAGAATAAACGAAAGATGTTTCATGAGTTAATATACAACAAACGAAATATGTCTTACGAACATATATAGAAAAGACGAAAGTTGTTTCAGAAACTAACGTAGAAGATTCAAAGATGTCTGATAGGACAAACGGAAGATGTTTCATGAACTAAACAGAACGAAAGATGTTAATAAACTTTAATGTCAATCACTTTGAAAAACTCGGCTATTACTAGAATTTGATATGAACTTAGAAATTATGCTTTTTGTTAGAAATTTTGCAATGAACACTAATTGTAGAAACGGTATACGTTATAACAACTGAATACAATATGTTACAAGAATCCATATTTAGCAGATATCTTATGGAAAATAAATAACAGAGAGAACGTTAGGTAGTCAACAGCTGCCGCTCATCAATATAATATTTACTTATACACGCTTTATAAGTACACAACTGTACAAATGTACATGAATACTGACCTAAACACTGCCGAAGAAATCAATACATTTCATTTTGTTTTATTGAAATGGTTTAAAGAACATTAATTTTCTGTTACAAGAAAACACAGGCTATTAATGTTATGACACTAAAGGGCTATAGTATGGTTAAGTACATGTTTGGATAACACCATTTATCAGTGATATTGCATTATAAATTTAATTTCCCCCAAAGATTGTTAAGTGCAAAATGCATACAATAAACTTTCATACATGCATACCTTAAAGTTGATTGATCAGATACACAGGTTAAATGCATTACAAGGAAGAGTTTAAAATATAAATTATGTTTAAGTGTAAACAAAATGAATACAAGTACGAACCTGACATAATTATCCGTTATATGTTGATATACGTATGAACTTAAAATTGAATTACAAGTTAATTTCCGGTATATGTTATTTACAACAGCTGTCAATGATAAAGTTGTATAAAACGAAGCCTTGTTTAATTTAATGCATAAATGAAACGATTGCAGTTAATGACGTGTAACGTTATTAAGAGCCGTTTTGTGATTTGCATGGAAAGAAAAGCAAAAAAAAAAAAAAAAAAAAAAAGAAAAGCCATATCTTTGGACTTTTTCCTTATATTCTGAAATTGATATTTTTATGATACTTATGTGTCACCTATCAAGAATTCCCATTGGTAAAATGTTTCGGCACATCAGTGCGGCAGTCATCTTGAATTTCAAAATGAATGCCATATTTCATAAGTATACCGCTCTACGTTCAATGTAGCCTTCAAATTAATTAGTTTTTCTTATTAAAACACATCAATATATTTTTATAAATGATAAGTAGTTGTATTTATAATGTCTTTATGAAGCTTTGTTGAATATTTGCACATGAAAACATAATTTTCAAACTCAACTTTAGGTAGAAAAAAATCTTCTTTCTTTATACATCATATTCTTAAAACGATAAAAAGGTTTAGTCAGTGAAATAGTGTATATATTCAAATACATGTTTAAGATATTCATATTCTTCATATTATTTAAAGACGATGCATTTATAAATCATGAGTGGCAGGGTGTAGCAAAAGTCCATTCTGTAAAACATGAAAATGGACGTTTGATTAGAGATGATATCTGATTTTTTCACTTTAACTTCAATGCTTAAACTAAATATCTCTTAACAAGTAAGAACATTGATAGTTTGATACAAATAAAATATGACACTATAATAAAGTGGGACATCGACGCAGAAAACGATAAGTTTAGAACAAAATGAATTATTTACATTTAGTAGCTATGACTTACTTAAAATATAAAAGATAATAAGATATGACTTTAATAAACTGTCTGCAGGATTACAAAACAAGCATTGTTGAGAGTCAAACTACAACATATGAACTAGTTTGCGTAACATGTGTACATCTAAATTTGTCTCAAATCCCGCAAGTAATGGTGTCAGAATAATTTGTATATTTAATACACTGATAACGTAACACATAAGCACAGATAGTGCTTGACTCCTTTTTCATGTTGTCATTGCTATAATTTTTGTTGAATTGCTGTAATTAATAGAATTTGGGTGATTTGTGGCTGATTTGGGTTCATTATGTAGATGGCTGGGTCCCAGCTTCGCACATTATGTCATATACAAAAGTTAAAGGGAACCAGATATTTGATAGAGCAAGTACTCGTTGTAAAACGTTATGTTTAAATTTGGACCAATCAGAAACAAGTTCTAAAAATAGCACGTCTGCTGGGGTATAAATAGGTAGATGGACGACAGAGAGCTCATTCGGTATTCAGCGGTGGAAGAAAACACATCGAGGATTCAACTAATAATTTATCCCAGTACCTTGAGAAATAGACTATTGCAGTTACCCTGTCAGGGCGGATAAATTATTAAAAAGAAGACTTTGGAAGTTCTTAGACTAGAAGAAGAGTAGCAGAATTTCGATAAGGTTTCGAGCTATAGGGCCAGCGCATAGGAGTTTTACCTTAAAGGTAATTGAATGCTATAGACGATAGCATATATAGGCTGAGCATCGGGAAGCTGAGACAGAGACCCAGAGTTTGGTAATCTACTGAGATAGTAGGAGAGTTCCAGCTTATAGACGGTTCAGCATTATTGGCGAAGTGCAGCCAAGGCATCGGGGATAATACCTATATGGTAGTTGAATGCTACATATGATAGCATATAGGCGCTGAGCATCCAGGAGTCAGGGCAATCTTATAGAGTTTAAGAGGACAGAGGCCGAGCATCTATGCGATAGGACTCGTATGTTGTTGATTCAAAGACATTGTCTGACGGGAACTTCAACAAAAAGACCAGTCAAGTATAGAGTCTCCAGCCTATAGGAGTTTGAGCTGATCATTTTTAATTGAAGATTGATAGTTTGAAACATTTAGTGAATTGCCTGATCCCTGAAATTGTCTAGCTCATAATAGAAATCATTTACGAATCATTGGTACACGAATCATTTAGGCAAGGTAGCCAGAGGAAAATTCTATATATGAGATATTTGGTCTCACCAGCTCTACGTTTTAACAAAGGACATTCTGCATTCGTTTGTCAGCTAGTCTAAGACATAGTCACCTTAGCGATTGGACCCAAACCATTGTTCAAGATACTAAAGGCGTAGGCACTTCCCTGGGTCATATAACCAGTATCCTGACAAATGGAAATAAAAAAAAATGTCTGCCTGTATGAAATATGAAGAAGTCTCCCTCCCATGGTCTCTATACCTCCAATAACTCTTTCATTACAGCACATGTTGCTATAGTCTCCGATATGTTAATTTTGATATCCATTATGTCTAGGAAGATATCAGCTGAATTGTGAGTAAACAAGTGAATGTAGTTTAATTAACTACAAAATATATATTTTTCACACACAGAAGTATTTAATATTGATATCGTTCCACTTTCCCCAACCCCTCACCCATTTATCAACCTCTTACCCACCCACCCTTCCACCACACACACACACTTTCTTGTAATTTGCATATAATTAAAATGTACCTGTTGTTGGATTTTTAATGGCTGTGTTTGGGGTGCTCCGTGTTACCCTTACCTTTTATTTTTTATAATATTTCAATTCAAAAATCACAGATTATCTTGAAGGGTACCATGTTAAAAAAGCTCTTTATGGCAAAATTGGAATCTCGCCATGGAAACCGGCTTCTACACTTGTACTCAATTTCGATGCATTTTTATTGCAAATAACACACGTTTCCTTCGGGGCAACATGCTTTAATGTCACTTGTTTCATAAGGTCAGTTTTGTTTACAAATTGGTTGACGATGTGAGGCAGTAGTCGCGCCTAATTGTGAGTTGTATTTAAGTCTTCTCTGTGGCTTCTTTGATTAAAATGGCAGACTTGCAAAAGTGACTGAATCCCCAAGAACGACTACTTTTGTGGTCTTCTTTTTTAACTTTCGTCAAATTGTGACAATTCTGAGAGCGATGAAACAGAGATACACACGTGTGATTTATTCCTGGGGATTACATATTAGATGCAGCTTAAGATCATCTATCTTTGTTTAGGTTATAACACACTAAATAGTTGTTGTTCTTTATTCTATATAAAACTGACCTATTTCCAATGACCGCAGCACACATCAGGACCCATTTTAAATTTCTGTAACTTACATTTTCTTGAAGAATATTGTCAGTGTTAACTAAAAATCAAAAGAAAAGTGGGGGTCATTTTGATGCAAGAAAAATAATTTCAGTCAAACACACAAACTGCAAAATCAGCTAAAAAATGAGACCCCAAATTATACTGTTGGTGTATGATCTAAGTTTCCATGAAAAATTTTGTCATGTTGTTATTTCATTATGAAAATGCTAACCTACATGTCAAGCATAGATCTGTCATGTGATTTTAGCAAAAAAAAAAAAATGCAAAGAAAATAAGGAAAATAGCTCTACAGAGCAAAAAAAACTGAGGACTATTTGTGTCCGCCATTATGCGACTACCATTTTTTTCGCGCCATTTTTCTATTTAGTGTCTGTATGAGTGTTTTGCTTCATGTTTCCTGTAACTTTTGATAGACAGTAACAGCATATCACAGGTGTTTCCAATAGTGTACACGTGCACGATAATCTTAAATGCTATGATCCAGTCGTGGATGTTATTGACATAATTCTTTGTTTCTAAATACTAGTTTTTACTGTCACGGCAGCTTAAAAGTAGATACATGCCAAGTAAAACATAAACAATTTGGACAATTTCGCATGGCTGGAGCGCAAGCAAGTGCATCAGTTCTGTTAGTGAACTGGGAAAGCTTTTTTTCGAAAGTTTACATTTCGATAACTATTCGAGTTTGGTACAAGCTTTGATTCGTTAGAAATGCAGCAAACCACTTTTTATGGGATATAATATGTTGTGGTGGATGGGGAAATGTTTCCAAACGTGCAGTTTGAACGAATATTCCCTTAACGGAAGGCTTTTTGAAAAACGTCAATCACATGCGAGTACTTAAACTAAGACCATATGTCATTTCCAAAATCCGTTATAGATGAATTAATCGTAAGTTTACCCACCGAATCGAGGTGCTTTGACTAAAAAAAGCCGCATTGGATTTGTTATGCGCACCAGTTGATAACGTACATTAGTGCGACTGAACCGATGCCGTATGTTTAGTTTCGAAATTGACCAGGAGATGGACTTTCACATAAACGCCGAATCTGTATCCGGATCTCTGGTAGAAATGTGGAAATTCGACCAACTTGCGGAAAAAAAAACATGATCTTTGTTATCATTTCTAACCGATTTCGTATCGATCATAAAAAATAAACGTGTCTATATTCATCTACTCAACAACCAGGTTTTCTTAAATGATTAATGCAGTTCGTACGTATTAACTAAGAATACTGGTAGCTTATAAATGTGAATGAAAATGTTAAATGTTATCACACCCTTTTTGCAATTAACTGATAAGGGTAACATGTTGATTATAACCGAACTATATATTTTTTCAAAAATGGTACATTTACGTCCCTGGACGAACAACTTTTTCAATGAATGACGGATGGAAAATACATGTTTTATGATTTAAAGGTAAAGGTTAATTTTATTTAACGTCGCATATAATCAACAGATCTTGTGCGACAAACTAGGTATCCAGTAACAATTACTAACGTGGGCTTATTTTTACCGTCTTGTACAGCCTTACCATTCGTCTTTGTTATGACGCGGCCAGGGAACGAAACCCTGATCTTCCGCAACTAAAAGCGGACACTCTACCATTGAGCTATTGAGGCTGTTATATTTATGTTATTGCATAGGATGTATGCACACAAGGTATGTAGCAACTGACTAGTGATCAATGTCATTTACTGTGATTTCTCAAAAAATCAAAGGTTGTCTAATATTATTACATTATTTGAGATATCTGCATATTTAATCATTATGTTTTAGGATTTGTTCAATGTTTATGTTAAACTTTTGTAAAATTGTGCTCAGTTTTTTTCTTACCTTTTTCTTAATTTTCCGAAAATGCGAAGCTCATTCAATGTAAAAGTCTTGAAGTAAACAATCAGATAAATTTCGAAAATTGTATTGTTCAACTAAACATTGTTAAATAGCTTTGAATGTCAGCTTGTCAGGTAATTTCCAAAAACAGCACAGACCCCTTGGCGCCCTCGCTGACCTAATAAATCCACAGGCATTCGATCAGCGTACATTAAAAGTGTCGTATTTGGGTAAAATGTTGAAACCTGTGACAATCGCAGTTGTACTGGTTGTGTTGTCAGGTAATGGATATAATTTGTAAACTTTAGTTAATTCAAGTAGATAGTTCTCAGTTTTTTCTTCTCCGGCATTTACTGGATATAGTTCATGCACAAAACTTGAAAAGGCGCAATCAGACTGGATAAAAGCACAAAAGACGCGTGAAAATGGCTGGATAAATGCAGTTGAGGTAAGTTTCAGTTCCGCGTTCTTATACATTCGAACTAGGCGCACCATACCCGGAAAATACTTATACTGTCAAATGAAACTACTATGAGACGCAAGCGTTTTTATTGAGAAATCGTAACAGTTTTCTCTACCAGTAATCCAAATAAGTTTTTTCTTCCAAAAAAATCAGAGTTTTGCAGCATGGATTTATAATACATGCTACGACTATACATATTTTTAAAAGTTTTACAATAAATGCTGGTCATGTATTAACGCATAAACAAGACCTCATATACAACACATGTATGACTCTTGTGTTACTGCTCATGGAGCGATCACCATTTCGGTTTCGGAAAATGTGTTTTCACTGTGTCAGACACGAGGTGTTATTAAACGCCACATGATAAATATTAGTTTACACATACTGCTTGCGAATTACGTTATCATAAATTCACAGTATTTTTTAATATATAAACCGTAATAAATTATATAAACGCGTTTCTATGTATAGGAAGTTAGCAGTTGCAGTGAGCAGTAGCAGTAGCAAAATTAGAAAATGTGAAAATGGCAGTAGAAGCAGCAGCAGTAGCAATCGCAGTAGCAAAAACGTGAAATCGACCGTAGCATTAACAGCATCAAAAACATGAAATTGGCTGTAGCAATAGCAGCAGTAGCAATGAAACTGGCAGTAGTAATAGTTGAAGTAGTAGTAACAGAAACGTGATATTGGCGGTAGCAGTAAGATCAGTAGTAGCAGTAGCAGTATAGCAGTAGCAGTAGAAAAAAAGCATGAAAGTGGCAGTAGCGTTAGCAAAACCGTGAAATTGGCAGTAGCAGTGCAGGAGTAGCAGTAGAAGCAATAGCAGAAACGTGAAATTGGCAGCAGAAGTAGCAGCAGTAGCAGTAGCTAAAAAACAAACGTGAAATCGGCAGTGGCAGTAGCAGAAGCAATAACTTGAAATGGGCAGTAGCAGTAGCAGAAACCTGAAATATATAGCAGCAGTAGCAGTAGCAAAATCGTGAAATGGACAGTAGCATTAGCAACAGTAGCAGTAACGGAAATGTGAAATTGGCAGTAGCAGTAGCAGCCGTAATAGTAGCAAAAACGTGAAATTGGCAGTAACAGTGGCAGCAGTAGCAGAAGTAAAAACCGTGAGGCAAAGAAACTCAACCGAGAGTTCAAAACTGTGCTGAGCATACCAACGACTCCCCTAGGTAGTGAAGACATTATAAACCCACTAGCGAATGATCTGTCCTCAGTGACTGTGAAACTTGCTGTTCCTCGTCTTTACCGCGGAAAGCAAGAGGATGAAGGCATTCGGAAGAGTCTCACACTTGCTATGATCAATGAAGACTATCCTCCGGAATCATGGACTCATGTCTATACAGACGGATCAGCCACATGCGCCGTCAAAGATGGAGGAGCAGGACTTTTCATTCAATACCCATCTGGCAAGAGAGAAACACTACATGCAGCCACAGGAAAACACTGCAGCAATTACAAGGCAGAGACTGAAGCACTTATGAAGGCCGTCTCAATGGTTGAAGACTCGGCAGAAGAAAGCTCCTCAGTCGTCTTTCTCACAGATGCACTGTCTGTCATGGAAGCTCTGATCAATAACAAAGCTCCGCAGCTAGCTAGGAGAATGCAGAGCCTGAGTATAACCTGCAAAGTAGCACTTCAGTGGATTCCATCCCACTGTTGACTTGCAGGCAATGAAGAGGCAGACAAACTGGCTAAGCTAGGAGCTCAGTCAGAACAACCAACAGAACCTGTGAGTTACAAGGAGAAAGTCACCATCATCAAGGCACTAACGAGACCAAGGATGGAGGAAGAAGCTTTTCATCTCCTTGATCGGCCTGAACAAGTGATGATGGTCAGGCTCCGCCCAGGGCACAACAAGCTCAATGCTCACATATACAAGAAATACAGACTGACATCATCGCCAACTTGTCCATGTGGTGAAGAAGATCAGACTGCGGAGCATATACTTCAGAGATGTAAAAGGCATGACCAAGAGCGAGCTGTGACTTGGCCGATAGATACCTCAATCCACCAGAAATTGTATGGAGGCATTGAGGATCTGCGGCAAACCTCAAGTTTCATCGAGGCTACTGGTCTGACAGTGTAGTCGCGAACGACAAGAAGAAGAAGAAGAAAACCGTATAATGGGCAGTGGCAGTACCAGAAGCAATGTCTTGAAATTGGCAGTAGCAGTCGCAGCAATAGCAGTAGCAGTAGCAGAAACGTGAAATTGGCAGTAACAGTGGCAGCAGGAGCAGAAGTAAAAACGTGAAATGGGCAGTGGCAGTACCAGTAGCAATATCTTGAAATGGGCAGTAACAGTAGCAGCAAGAGGACCTTATAATCTGTGGCAGCAGAAACAGAAGCAAAAAAACGTGAAATTTGAAGTAGCAGCACTAATATAGGTAGCAAAAACATTATATTGGCGGTAGCAGTAGGAGCAGTATCAGTAACACATTTTTATACTGCTGCTACGGCTACTGCCATATTGCAATTTCAAGTTTCTGCTTCTGCTTCTGCAGGTTTCACGCTTTTGCTACTGCTACCGACCATTACATATGTCGCAAGTACTAGGATGTCCAAGTCAGAAAATAAAAACAAGGTGGCCGTTGACCCTAAAATTTAGCGCTCCCCTGTGTAAAAGGCCTCAAGTGTGTTTGTATAACGTAATGGTACAAGTAAAGTGTTAGGCTGATGAATATCGGAATAACTTGAACAGTCTTGTAAGGTGTGAAAGTATTTAAGCTTAAATTAATAGATTTATTAAAAGTAGATTCATGCCAATTTGGACGATGTTTCATAGCCGGTGAGTCGGGAAAGCAAATTCTTTTCTTGGAAAGTTTACATTGCGATAACTATTGGAAGTATCACTGACCTCTATTTGGCGTAGGTTTGATTCGTTAGAAATGCAGTAAAACACTTCGCGATCAATATTGTTAAAAAGCCTTTCGTTAAGAGAATATTTGTACAAAATGCACTTCTTGAAAATGTTACTTGTTATCACTCCTCTTTTGTTATTAACTGACAAGGGCAACATGTTGATTTTACCGAAATAATCTTTTTTTTTCGAAAATGAACATTTACGACTCAGGACGAACTACTTTTTAAAAGGAATAACTAGTGGATAATACATAATTTTATGACTTTTCTGGGTTATCATTATATCTGAAGGTAACGTTAAATTTTATTTAACGTCGCAACAGATCTTGTGCGACAAAGCGGTATCCAATAGCAGCTGTTTACGTGGGCTTATTTAATCTCCTTGTACAACCCTTTAAATGTTGAGTGTCAAGCACTGGAGCTACCAGTAGCATTTTTCATTTCTTTGGTATGACGCGGCGGCCAGGGATCGAAATCCCGACTCAAAGTGGACACTCTATCGGTGAGCTATTGCGGCGGTATGGGACGTATGCACACAAAGTATATCCTGTAATCCAAATAGCAACTGAATAACGATCAATGTCATTATTCTGATTTCGTGTACTATTTGTATCAAAAATCAAAGGTTATTAAATATTATTACATTATTTGAGATATCTGCATATTTAATCATTAAGTTTTAGGTTTTGTTCAATGTTTATGTTAAACTTGTGTGCGTTCTCCAATGTACACAAGGTTTATCATAACGCATAATCTCAGCTTGATAAAATACTACCAAATGCACTCAGTTTTTCACCTTTTTCTAAATTTTTCGAAAATGCGAAGCTCATTCAATGTAAAAATCTTGAAGTAAATAATGAGATAAATCTAAATTTCGTAAATTGTATCATTCTACATACACTTTTCAACTAACATTGTTAAATAGCTTTGGGTGTCGACTTTCAGGTAATTTCTAAACGACAGTGCGTACCCCTTGGCGACCCTCGTTGAATTTTGTGCTCCATTTAAATTCACAGGCATTCGGTCAGCGGACATTAAAAACGTTGTGTTTTTGTAAAAATGGTCAAAGCTCTGATAGTAGTATTCGTACTGGGTGTGTTATCAGGTAATGGATTTAGTTTGTTAATGTCGGTTAATTCAACATGATAACTCAGTTTTTTCTTCTTAAGTACAGACTGGATATAGTTCACGCAAAAAGGCGCAATCAGATGTAAAATAAACGCTAGATAAAAGCACAAAACACTATGAGGTAAGTTTCATTTCCACATTTTTATGCTTTCGAACTAGAAGGAAACGCATAGGCGCACTACACCCGGAAAATAGTTACACTGTCGCACAAACTATTAAGAGACGCAATGGTAACGACATTTTTATGGAGAAATGGTGACAGTTTTCTCTGCCAGTGATCCAAATGAGCTTTTTTTCTGTCAAAAACATTCAGAGTTTTGCAGCATATACTTGCAACGCATGTATATATGTAAGTCGTCGATCAAACTACGACTTTACATATCAAGTTTACAATAAATGCTGGTCATGTACCAATGCATAAGAGGCGAGACCGCGTATACAGCAAAAGTCTGCTCCTTCTCTCTGTCAGGGAGCGATCAATGTTTCGGCTTTGGTAGAAGTACAATTTCATTGTGTTAATAAAAGCCAACTTATAAAGTGTTGTTTACACGTAATGCTTATGAATTACGTGATCATAAATTCACATATAAACGTGATTCTTTGCTTTATTTATGTTTCTTTTTGTTAGTAAATATATACTTATTTTACACACGGAAGAACAAAAGAAAAGATAATTGAATCCTCATGGGATACAAATGTGGTATTTTAGGACAAAGCACAGTGTCAAGGAAGCAAAATTCTTATCGGCCATAATAGAAAACAAACATATCCAGCATGAAAAACAGAAATAAATCAAGATCTATCAATCTATCACACTTACATAGAGGATATTACATGGGTGTCATTTCATATTGAATTGATTAAACGAGTTGAAGAAAATAATAAAATGCGAGGCTGTCATTATTCAAAGAGTTTCATGGATGCAATGTTGAAAGGCACAAATCACTTAAATATTCTTTTCATCTTTTTTATCTTTTTCCCCTGCTAAAACATCATTTTATTTTCTGTCTGAAAGTCAATCGACCTACGTCTTCTCTACTTAAACGATGTCAGAGTCAAAGCGTTATTGCACTAGTTTTATACCAAAGTGTTTGACTCCCACGTAGTAAAATAATTTAATTTATTACTTATTTGTAAATAGTATTTTTGATCATGTTACATTTCCACTTACATAACCTTCAATTCTATAAAGTATAGTCCTACCTATCAAGTGAATTAATAAATATTTAATTCCCAATTGTAACTGCATTATTGCGGGAAGAATTTACCCGACTTCAAAAGGTTGTCAAATACAAACTTAATTGTATGACATCGGAAAATGTTTTAAGTCTAATAAATAAATTCAGATCCGCTTTTTAAGCTTAAATTTTGATATAATGTTATTTGCACCATATTACACATCATATATAAAACAACAACAAAAAAACTGTTGAAAACTGACACTTAAATAAATTGACTTATCACCAAGTTTTTAACCATACTGTTAATTCATTGTTCCTTTTACCTGGTGTCATACAGGTGCATAGATAAATACCAGATTATTATTTGTGTCACTGATTGAGCTCTTGTACTATCTCTAGACTGGATAAATATCTTTAAGCACACGGTAGTAGATAATGAAAATAGGTTTCAAGTTGCATTTTTGGAAAATGTGTTTACTACTTAGCAAAGGACCGTAAAAGAAGGCTGCTATTATCGGCCCTCATTAAGCTTCGCCAATATTTTCGGGCGTTTTTTACGCTATATTAGTATCCTGAAAAAACCCTGCATGGTTAACCAACAGCACGGTGGTGTGAAAAGGTTTCCGACTTTCACGTATGTTAACATAATAACATAATACCAGTTACGATCATTTTTAGCGAATATCGAAAATAAGTGCAAATTGTTCCGCATACATACATAGGTCTACCAGACGAAAATATAGCGTATAAATACGCAAAATCCCAGTTATCTCTTTTAGTGATCGCAACTGGAAAATTTCATGACGTGATGAATAAGGGCACAACAGTGGCTATGACGTAAACCTCCCTTTTTTCAATCAACGCCTTCATTTGTAATGCTTTGGTATTATTTATGATACTCTAAATATTATTATAATAATTCATGACCTTCATATATTTTTCGTCATTTTCGATATTTTGAATTATCTGAAATTATTACATTTCTAACTTAGACAATTCTATTTTTGTAAAATTTCGTCAGTTTATAATTCTTTTTAGATATACACGCCTCAGGCACATCTCTTTAATCTTAATAAATGATAGGTGACTTTTAGACTATTTTGAACCATATGCATGATTATACATAGATGTAATAATATCGTAAATCTTTGGCTGTGCATTGTTGCCATGTGTCATACCAATCTGATCACTTCGGCCATTATGCTACGTATTGTACGGAGAATACTGAAATATCCGATGTTTACCGATCGATTGAGAGCCATACAGTTATGTATGTAATATTGTAGATTTTGCCGAGAGTAAATTACCATTATCATTATCAGCTTCAAATATAATAATTTGGTTGCGAATTCATTAAAACCATTAAAAAGGCAGTGCAGACTGCTACACTGTAGCATTTACGTCATATTTGTTTTTGACAAACTCTTCCTTCTATCAAAGAAGAGAAAAATATTACAGTGTCAGCCTAATATTTTATGACAGACTGACGAATGAGTTTGCTTGCAGTCATGTTGGAATCTTATTTCATTTTTTCTATATGCGCAGCAATTTTACGAGTTTTGAAATGATATAATGAACGTGGACGGGTCGTAATATAGTGCTTTAATGGGCTACGGTACCAATTTGGCCATAATCATGTTTGAGTTTTTTCTGCATAAGAAGCAGCAGTAGCAGTAGCAGCAGTGTAGCCGTAGCAGTACCAGCAGTATCAGAAGCAGCAGTAGCAGTAGAAGTAGCAGCAGTAGCAAATACATGAAATCGGCAGCAACAATAGCGGCAGAAGCAGTAGTAATAAAACGTGTGCTATTGCTGCTGCTACTACTGCTATTATAATTACTGCTACCGCTGCTGCTACTGCTGCTGATACTGCTCTACTGCAACTGCTACTACTGCTACTTTACTGTTGCTTCTGCTACTGATACTATTGTCACTGCTGCTACTGCGACTGTTCTTGCCGAATTCAAGTTTTTGTTACTGCTACTTTTACTACTGCCAATTTCACGTTTTTGCTACTGCTCATGCTGCTACTGTCGATTACATTTTTTTTGCTACTGCTTCTGCTGCTACTGTTACTGCAACTTCCACATTTTGTACCTTTGATGCTGCTATTGCTACTGCTGACTGCTATATTAACTTCCTATACATCTTTTAAACCCCGTTTTAGTTCCAGGTGAATCACGATATGCATTCGCATTTTCATAAAAAGTCGCGGGTAGGAAATCCGCGACTTCTTTTTTAAAGGAGCCGCGACTTTTTATGAGACGTTTCTTAGCATAAAAACTCGAGGTATAAATATTTAAACTCGACTTTTTATAAGGTACGCATCAGAACAAATATCGCGGATTAAAACGGCCGCAATCGGCTACCTAAATTAAGAATACAATGTATGTTTGCGTGCTTATTCTACCATGTAGACAGAAAATGTCGCGGCTTCGTCTTTAATCCACGACATTTTACGACAGGAGTGTTACAGAAAAGAATTTCTCTTGGCCGCGATATTTTATACAATTTCGACATAAAATCTAGCGGATCTGGAAGTTGCCAGCGACATTTTATAAACTGACGGTAAAATTTCACACGGCTTTAAAATGGACGCTACCGGTTTATAATTAGTTTATACATTAAAAGATATTGTGAATTTATGATTACGTAATTCAGAAGCATTATGCGTAAACTAATATTTATCGGGTGGAGTTTAATAACACCTCAAGTCTGACACAGAAAAAACACATATACCGAAGCCGAAATGTTAATTGCTCCATGAGCAATAACACAAGGGTCATACATGTATTGTATATGAGGTCTCGTTAATGTGTTAATACATGACCAGCAATTATTGTATAAACAAAACTGGATAAAGCACAAAACACGCGCGAAAATGGCTGGATATATTCAGTTGAGATAGGTTTCAGTTCTGCGCTCTTATACATTTCGAACTAGGCGCACCATACCCGGAAAATATTTAAACTGTCAGTTGAAACTATTATGAGATACAAGCAATACATATAACGGCATTTATATTGGAAAATCCTAACATTTTTCTCTGCCAGTACCCCAAATAAGTTTTTTCTTCAAAACAAATCAGAGTTTTGCAGCATGGTTTTAATGCATGCTACGACTATACGTTTTGTAAAAAATTTTACAATAATTGCTGGTCATGTATTAACACATTAACGAGACCTCATATACAATACATGTATGACCCTTGTGTTATTGCTCATGGAGCGATCAACATTTCGGCTTCGGTATATGTGTTTTTTCTGTGTCAGACTTGAGGTGTTATTAAACTCCACCTGATAAATATTAGTTTACGCATAATGCTTCTGAATTACGTAATCATAAATTCACAATATCTTTTAATGTATTAACTAATGTATAAACCGGTAGCGTCCATTTTAAAGCCGTGAGAAATTTTACCGTCACTTTATAAAATGTCGCTGGCAACTTCCAGATCCGCTAGACTTTATGTCGAAATTGTATAAAATATTGCGGCCAAGAGAAATTCTTTTTTTTGTAACACTCCTGTCGTAAAATGTCGTGGATTAAAGACGAAACCGCGACATTTTCTGTCTACATGGTAGAATAAGCACGCAAACATACATTGTATTCTTAATTTAGGTAGCCGATTGCGGCCATTCTAATCCGCGATATTTGTTCTGATGCGTACCTTATAAAAAGTCGAGTTTAAATATTTAAACCTCGAGTTTTTATGCTAAGAAATGCTCATAAAAAGTCGCGGCTTCTTTAAAAAAGAAGTCGCGGATTTCCTACCCGCGACTTTTTATGAAAATTCGAATGCACATCGTGATTCACCTGGAACTAAAACGGGTTTTAAAAGATGTATAGGAAGTTAATATAGCAGTGAGAAGTAGCAATAGCAGCATCAAAGGTACAAAATGTGAAAGTTGCAGTAACAGTAGCAGCAGAAGCAGTGGCAAAAAAAAATGTAATCGACAGTAGCAGCATGAGCAGTAGCAAAATCGTGAAATTGGCAGTAGTAAAAGTAGCAGTAACAAAAACTTGAATTCGGCAATAACAGTCGCAGTAGCAGCAGTGACAGTAGTATCAGTAGCAGAAGCAACAGTAAAGTAGCAGTAGTAGCAGTTGCAGTAGCAACAGTATCAGCAGCAGTAGCAGCAGCGGTAGCAGTAATGGTAATAGCAGTAGTAGCAGAAGCAATAGCACACGTTTTATTACTACTGCTTCTGCCGCTATTGCTGCTGTCGATTTTATGTATTCGCTACTGCTGCTACTTCTACTGCTACTGCTGCTTCTGATACTCCTGGTACTGCTACGGCTACACTGCTGCTACTGCTACTGCTACTTCTGATACTGCTGGTACTACTACTCCTACTGCTGCTTCTGATACTGCCGGTACTGCTACTATTACACTTCTACTACGGCTACTGTTGCTGTTACTTCTGCTACTGCTACTACTGATTCTACTACTCCTGCTACTGCTGCTATTGCTTCCCTGCTACTGCTTTTCTGCTATTGCTACTGCTTCTACTGATAATATAGCTACTTCTACTACTGCATTTACTACTACCTTTTTAATGCTACTATTGTTACTGCTACTGCTGCAGGTGTTGCTACTGCTACTGCTGCTACTACTGCTAATCCTACTGCTGCTTCTGTTACTACTGCTAATCCTACTGCTGTTTCTGCTACCGTTGCTACTATTGCTACTACTGCTATTCGTACTACTGCTACTGCTGCTGCTGCTGCTACTACTACTACTGCTCATCCTACTGCTGCTTCTGCAACTACTGCTACTGTTACCACTGCTTATCCTACTACTGCTTCTTCGACTATTGCTACTGCTGCTATTGGTACTACACTACTGCTACAGCTACTGATGCTACTACTGCTGCTGCTTCTGCATCTACTTCTGCTTATGCTGCTCCTGCTGCTGTCACTGCTACTGCTGCTACTGCCTATTTCACGTTTTTGCTACTGCTGCTACTGCTACAGCCAACTTCATATCAATTTTTAATGTAAAAAGGACAGGTGTATTCAAATAACTCCGTCTGCATAAAATGTCGCGGCTATAAAACTCGCTAGTACTCGCCGCGACATTTTATGAGACCGTTGTTGAGGAACAAAAAGTCGCGGCTTTTAATTTTTACCCTCGACTTTTTGTAGAATTTCTACAACAAATGCAAAAAATGTCGCGGATTTTTTTCTGTTCCTTGACTTTTTATAGACAAACGAGGGATAAAATGTAGAGTCAAACCATGGACGCTACCGGCCACCGGAGTCAAAATGTTCCTTGCTGTTTCCAACAACTGTTTTAAAATATCACGGTTTATACGTTCCCCGCCACATTTTGTACGATCTCGACAGAAAATCTCGTGGATTTGTAAGTTGCCCGCAACATTTTATGCTCAAACGATAAAATTTCTCGCGGTTTTAAAATGGCCGCAACCGGCCACCATAAGTAGCAGTCGCAATATTAGAAAATGGAAATTGGCAGTAGAAGCAGTAGCAATGGCAAAAACGCGAAATAGACAGCAGCAATAGCAGCAGTAGCAGTAGCGAAAACGTGAAATCGACGGTAGCATTAGCAGAAACAAAAGCATGAAATAGCATGCAGTAGCAGTAGCTGAAACGTGAAACTAGCAGTAGTAATAGTTGAAGTTGCAGTAGCAGAAACGTGATATTTTCGGTAGCATTAGGATTTGTAGTAGCATTAGCAGTACCAGAAGAAAAAAGTGGAAGAGGCAGTAGCGTAAGCAAAACCGTGAAATTGGCAGTAGCAATGCAGAAGTAGCAGTAGAAGCAATAACAGAAACGTGAAATTGGCAGCAGAAGTAGCAGAAGTACCAGTAGCAAGCAAGAGCAAGGTGAAATGGGAAGTGGCAGTAGCAGAAGCAATAACTTGAAATGGTCAGTAGCAGAAACCTGAAATATATAACAACAGAAGCTGTAGCAAAATCGTGAAATGGACAGTAGCAGTAGCAGCAGTAGCAGTTACGAAAATGTTAAATTGGCAATAGCAGTAGCAGCCGTAATAGTAGCAAAAACGTAAAATTGGCTGTAACAGTGGCAGCAGTAAAAACCGTGAAATGGGCAGTGGCAGTACCAGAAGCAATATCTTGAAATGAGCAGTAGCAGTAGCAGCAATAGCAACAAAAGGACCTTATAATTTGAGGCAGCAGAAACAGAAGCAAAAAACCTTAAATTTGTTAACAGCAATATAGGTAGCAGAAACGTGATATTGGCGGTAGCAGTAGCAGCAGTATCAGTAACACTTATTTATACTGCTACTGCCATATTGCAATTTCAAGTTTCTGCTTCTGCAGGTTTCACGCTTTTGCTACGCTACTGACCATTACATGTTTTTGTTACTGCTAAATAACTATTAAACGTTTATTGTTACTGCTACAATTACTGCGAGTTTTACGTTTGCTTCTGCTACTGCTACTACTTCAGGTGTTAGCTATTGCAACTACTTGCCGATTTCACGTTTCTGCTACCGCTGCTTTACTGCTACTGCCGATTTCATATTTTTGCTTCTAATACTGCGTCTGCCAATTTCATGATTTTGCTACTATCTGCTATTGCTACTACATATTTCACGATTTTACTCTTGCTGCTACTGCCAACTTGACGATTTTGCAACTGCTGCTAACTTCTACTGCATGTTTTACGTTTTTGCTTCTGCCACTACCCATTTCACGATTTTGCTATTGCTACTACTTCTTCTGCCTTTTTCATGATTTTTATATTGCTGTTACTGCTACTACCAATTTCACGACTTTGCTACTGCTGCTACTGCTACTGCCAATTTTATGATTTTGCTACTGTTTCTACTGCTACAGTCAATATCCCGATTTTGCTACTGCTGCTACTGCTACTGCCAGTTTCACAATTTTGCTACTGTTGCTACTGCTACTGCCTGTTTCCCGATTTTGCTACGGCTGCTGCCAATTTTACAGTTTTGCTACTTTTGCTACTGCTACTGCCTATTTCAGGTTTTTACAACTGTTGCTACTGCTACTGCTAATTTCACAATTTCGCTACTACTGCTACTGCCAATTTCACAATTTCGCTTCTACTTCTGCCAATTTCACGATTTTGCTACTGCTGCTGCTGATACTGCCTATTTCACGATTTCGCTACTGCTTCTACTGCTACTACCAATTTCATGATTTTGCTATTGCTGCTTCTTCTACTGCCAGTTTTACTATTTTGCTACTGCTGCTACTGCTACTGTCAAATTTACGAGTTTTTACTGCTACTATCGATTTCACGATTTTGCTACTGCTGCTACTGCTATTGCCAATTTTATTTCTACAGCTGCAACCGCATCTACCAATTTCACGATTTTGCTACTGCTGCTACTGTTACTGTCAATTTTACGATTTGCTCCTGCTGCTACTGCCAATATCACGATTTTGCTACTGCTGCTACTGTCAATTTCACGATTTTGCTACTGCAACTGCCAATTTCACGGTTTTCCTACTGCTACTGCTAATTTAACGATTTTACACTGCTTCTTCCAATGTCACGATTTCTACTGCCGATTTCATATTTTTGCTTCTATTACTGATTCTGCCAATTTCATGATTTTGCTATCGCTGCTACTTCTACTGCCAGTTTCTCGCTTTTGCTACTGGTACTATTGTTACTACCAATTTCATGTTTCCCTAGCCGCGTCATACCAAAGACGTGAAAAATGGTACTGGTAGCTTGACACGCTTTTAAAAAGCGTACAAGGAGGTAAAATTAGCCCAGGTAAAGTAATTGTTACTGGATACCTTGTTTGACGCACAGGATCTGTTGATCATAATTATGCAACGTTATACCACAGTCACACATACGGCGCAGATAGCTACGTCTTGCCATGGAAAGAAACGTAATAATCCGTATCGATCCGTACCTAAGCCGTACCTTAAAGTAGCAATCCGTATCAATCCGTACTAATCCGTATGGCTCAGGTACGGATCGATACGGATTACTACGTTTCTATCCGTGGCTAGACGTAGCTATCCGCGTCGTGTGTGTGACTGGGGTATTAAATAAAATTTACCTTTACCTTTAAATCATAAAACATGTATTATCCATCCTTCATTCATTGAAGAAGTAGTCCGTTCTAGGCCGTAAATGCACATTTCCTCGAGAATAAAGATTTTTTCAGGTAAAATCAACATGTTGCACTTATCTGTTTATTACAAAAAAGAGTGATAGCAAGTAACATTTTATTCACAGTTTAGCTTACAAGTATTCTTCAAACAAAGATATTTAAAAACGCATTAGTCATTAAAGAAAACGTGGCTGTTGAGTAGACGAATATAAATGAGCAGATTATTTACGATCGATACGAAATAGTTTAGAAATGATAAGAAGATCATTTTTCGCATTTGCACCAGATATCTGGATCAAATTTCGGCTTATATGCGAAAGCCCAACGCCTAACCAATATCCGAAACAAGGTTCAGTCGCACTATTGTACGTCATCAACACTTCCCGATGTGATTTTTCTATTCGGTGAATTCATAAACTTGCGATTAATTCATCGATAACGGATATTTTTGAAATGACAATTGGTCTTAAAGAACCCGCATATGAATCTAGTTTATCACTGACGTTTGCATTTTCCAAAAAGCCTTCCGTTAAGAAAATATCCGTACAAAATGCTCTTCTTTGAAACATTTCCTCATCCACCACACCATAGTATATTCAATAAAAAGTTATTTGCTACATTTCTAACGAATCAAATCCTATGCCAAACAGAGATAAGTGATACCTAGAATAGTTATCGAAATCTAAACTTTGCAAGAAAAGAATTCACCAGCTGAATTGATGCTTTCCCGACTCACCAGCCATGCGACATCTTTCAAATTGTTCGTGAACATTTACTTGACATGATATTAAATTTAATAAGTATCTATCAATTCAGTTTGACGCTTAGTATTTCAGTTGCCTTGACAGCAAATTCTAGCATTTAGAAACGAAGAATTATGCCAATAACATCCACGACCTTGCAAGTCTTATGTTGATGTTACATTTACACATTCTTTGTCAAATCATATCAGAAATACCTGAGATATGCCGTAACTTTCTATCAGAAGCAACTCTACCTTCAGGCAACATGAAGCCAAACACAAGGGGGATAAGGTTGGGAGGTCAGCATCATGCAAACAAGTATTTGCTGTTTGCAGACGAAAGTCAGAAATAAAGTCCACAGAAGTAGTCTTTCTAGGGGACGAAGTCACTTCTGCAATGTATGTGGCAATATATGCATACACTATTTTAAATCAAGAAGGCACAGCGAAGACCAAAATCAGCTCACTATTAAGTGCGACCGCTTCCACACATCGACAAACAATTTAAGGAATATTTATATCAAAAGGGAGATGCGCGTTTTATTTTTTTGTGTTTATGTCGGATCATTTTTCACATAGCTATTACCGTTTGATTATTCAACAGTGTATACTATATTATAATTCTTGTTCAGAGTATTTCTCAGCAACCGCTGGCTGGAATTTAGCCAAACTTCATTGAAAGCTTTACTATTAAGAGGAGATGCGCATATTATCTTCATGATTTGGTCGGATGATATTTCATAGGGTTATTGCCCTTTGATCATTCAACATATTTTTAATATAGTATAATTCATCTCCGGAGTATTTTTCAGCAACCACAACTTGAATTTAGACAAGCTTCATGACAAGCTTTACTATTATGATGAAGATGCTCATATTTTCTTCGTGTTTTGGTTAGATTATTTTACTTTGAGTTTTTGCCCTTTTAATTTCAACATATGCTACTCAATTTTTGCTAAGCACCAAAGGTTTTAAGGGGTATATTTTCAAGAATAATTGCATTACGGGTTGGCAAAGGGTTTAAACCTTTAATTGCATGTTTATTGCATACGATTTAAGCGTAATTGTACAGTTGCAATTTCATTTGCCTTAGTTTTGAGCTGTCGCAAAGGATGACCCTCCAAAATGGAGTTGTTGTTTTTTTGTTCAATGGACATTTTATCAAGAACAGTCAAAAAACTCCCTTGGGCTGCATTTGGGTTTCAATATCGAGTATGACACCCATGGCTGTTCATAACTGCTAGACAGCGCCTTTGCATGCTCCCTATCAGGTTTCTTACTGTTCTTTCAGGAATGGCGTTCCATTCCTGGACAAACACGACTCCAAGCTCTTGGAGGCTTCTTGGTTGCACTTGACGTGCTGAAATGCAGCTCATTCCACTTGTGTTCTATGGGATTCAGCTCGGGGAATCGAGCTGGCCAGTCTAAGCGCACAATGCCTTTACTTTCCATGTACACGCGGACCACTCGGGCAGTATGGGGACGGGCATTATCATCCATTAACATGAAGTCATCACCAGCTGCACCAGCATAAAATAGAGAAAAGTGGAATCTTCACAGGTCGCTCAACACGACAAAAACGAAAATGTTGCAGGCTCGGTTTGATTGAGCCTGTTCATGAAGGGTAGTGGAAATGCATGCTACCGTCCACGCCCTCTAGCCCCGGGTTGAGCAGAACTCAAAATTTACATATACTAAAAGTACAAACAAATTTAGAGACATCCGCAGATGTATTCAAACGGCGGTGAACATGGAACCTTCAATGATACACGTGTTGAGGCGTGTAATTCCATGAAGAGCGACGTTTGGTCCCCAGATAAAGTAAAGGGTTTGCCCCAAACGAAAAACAATGAGCAGAACTAAACAAACTGGAATTTAGAAAGGGGATCTGAGGTTTTGGAGCCTGCGTATCACAGGAACTGTCAAAAGACAAAATTAAAAAGCAGGCGCCATATCCAAGGGGTGATTAAACAATACCCAAGGCTATGACAGCGGGATTGTTGGAATCACCCAGGCCGAAATGGTCATGTTGAGAAACTAAACAGTACCAATAACACGACATAAAAGTCGTGCTGAACGATCTGAGAAGATGGAAATATAACAGCCCTGATTGGATGTACGGGGAGACATTTTACGGCCACCACACGGCACAAACAACGCTGCTGTGATAATAAAATAGAGAAAAGTGGAAACTTCACAGGTCGCTCAACACGACAAAAACGAAAATGTTGCAGGCTCGGTTTGATTGAGCCTGTTCATGGACGATAGTGGAAATGCAAGCTACCGTCCACGCCCTCTAGCCCCGGGTTGAGCAGAACTCAACATTTACACATGCTAAAAGTACAAAAAACAATTTAGAGACATCCGCAGATGTATTCAAACGGCGATGAACATGGAACCTTCAATGATACACGTGTTGAGGCGTGTAATTCCATGAAAAGCAGCGTTTGGTCCCCAGATAAAGTAAAGGGTTTGCCCCAAACGAGAAAAGAATGGGCAGAACTAAACAAACTGGAATTTAGGAAGGGGATCTGAGGTTTTGGAGCCTGCGTATCACAGGAACTGTCAAAAGACAAAATTTAAAAGCAGGCACCATATCAAAGGGGTGATTAAACAATACCCAAGGCTATGAAAGCGGGATTGTTGGGAGTCACCCAGGCCGAAATGGTCATGTTGAGAAACTAAACACTACCAATAACACGACATAAAAGTCGTGCTGAACGATCTGAGAAGATCGAAATATAACAGCCCTGATTGGATGTACGGGGATACTTTTTACGGCCGCCACACGGCACAAACAGCGCTGCTGTGATAATAAAATAGAGAAAAGTGGAATCTTCACAGGTCGCTCAACACGACAAAAACGAAAATGTTGCAGGCTCGGTTTGATTGAGCCTGTTCATGGACGGTAGTGGAAATGCAAGCTACCGTCCACGCCCTCTAGCCCCGGGTTGAGCAGAACTCAACATTTACACATGCTAAAAGTACAAAAAACAATTTAGAGACAAAGCGTAACATGAGGATCTATGATCTCATCAACATACCGCTGACCGGTCAGTGTACCCCTATCGAGTACAATGAGGTCAGTTCGTCCATCCCAGCTAATGCTGCCCCATACCATGACATACCACCCCCATACCGGTCATGTTCAGCAATATTGCCTGAATGGAATCTCTCTCCGCGCCTTCACCATACTCTATCACGCATATCTGTACAGTCTAGGCAAAACCTAGACTCATCAGTGAACAGGACAGGCCGCCAGTTGCGTCTGCTCCATCCAAGTTCGTCCCTGGCCCAATCATAACGAGCCCGTCGATGATTACGAGTGAGAGGAATCCATATACATGGCCCTCTTGATTGAAGACCACCTTCATGCAACCTTCTTCGGACCGTTTGAGTGGAAACATTTACTCCTAAAGCATTTAGGAGGTCATTACGAAGGCTAGTTGCAGTTGTAAAGCGGCTTCGACGCGCCTGAATGATCAAAAATTGGTCTTCTGCTGCGGTCGTTACTCTTTCTCTGCCACCAGCATGCCTTCTGACCGGTGTGCCATGCTCCCGAAACCTCACCCACGCTCTCGTTATAACAGTATGGTGAACACCAAGGGCCTCATCAACCTGACGATGGGTAGCCCCTTGGTCTACCATCCCTACTGCCCTCCACAGCTCAACTTCAGTTAAATACTGTCTAATGTTAGCGTTTGCCATGACTAAGTTATCAATGTAAAGAAAGTTGACCTCAGAAAGTCATAAAATGTTTAATGTCGGTGTAGAGTGCCCATAATTAGCCAGGTCAGTACACAGAAAAAGTACTGAAAAGCGAGGGTGCATGCTTTCCGCTACCCACTGTATATGCCTGACCGATAAAACAGCTTAATTCTTGTACTGGCGATCATCTCAAAACCTTGTTTGACCGTTTGGTGAAAAAAAAACTGTAGAGAAATCCTGTAAACTATGTTTATGATATAGTATGAAACCTTTGGTGCTTAGCAAAAGTTGAATAATATAGTATGCTATAGTACCAGTTCTTGTCCGAAGTATTCCTCTGCATTCACTGGCAAGTATTCATCAAAACTTCATTGGGTGCTTCTCTCATCAGAGAAAATACGCATTTTATCTTCATCCTCAGGTTGAATGATTTTTCACTGAGTTATAGCCCTTTGATTAATCAACATTAGTATACTGTAATACCATTTCTTGTCGGGAATATTCCCCAGCAAGCATAGCTGAAATTCATCGAATTTTCATAGGAAAGTTTACGTTCAAGAGAAGATGCGCATATTGTCTCCATATCCCGGTCAAATGATTTTCTCTGATTTATTGCCCTTTGATTATTCAACATTAGTAAACTATAGTCCTAGTGAGGAGTATTTCTCAGCAGCCACTGGCTGGAATCTAGCGAAAATTCATAGGATGCTTAACTCTCAAGAGGAGGTGCGCATGTATTTTTCATGTTCCGTTTAAATGATTTTTCAATGAGATATTCCACTTTGATTATCCAACATAAGTAAGCTATGTGTGCCCAGTCTGTGAATTCCACGTTTGTTCTTTTAATCTGCAAGAATCATATTTCGGGGAGCATAAATCGGTTTTACCAACATTTTCTTGTTAACATCGCTCACAATGTTATAAGCCAGAAGAAGTTTATTTCCAAGGTTGGATCCAAGGTCATTTGTGGAGAAAGAATAAACTTGATGACATCTAGAGACAAGAATATTACTATGAAGTTTCGGTAAATTTCAATCAGCGGTTACTAAGAAATACTCCATTGAAGAATTGTACTTTAGTATGTTGTAAGCTCTTTGACATCTACGTATTTTGATTTAATTCAGTTCTGACAATTTTATCGAACATTATGTTATCTCATAAGTTTGTGCACACATCCGTCTTTGACTGAGTATAAATCATTAGAATGACCTTTGGTAAAAAAGTCAAGTGTTATTTAGACCGCCGCACAAATGATCACATGATTCAAAACAAATATTACTACTTTTTATAGTCAAAGAACAAAGTTAGATAGCAAAGATTTACATAATTAGAAAATCGTTCCACTCATATAGGCTAGTATGTTCCTAAAATTGTTTGCAAACTTACTACGAATGAATAAACAATATCTTAATTTTTTGTTAGGAAAACAAAATGAGAAGAACTTAGAGAATTAAAATATGTGTTTCACTGTTATCATTGCACAAAATTAGAATTTAACCCCATATCTTACATTTGCTGAAACAAGACGAAACAAAGAGCTTGATTAATCTCTGTGTCGAAATTAAGTACAGAAACTTTATAATTTTGGTTTATAGTTTGAATGCATTCGCGGTTGCTTTAAAAGACCATCGCGCTATAATTAGATGAATATTTTCTGTTTGCAGATCAGGGTTAACGAGCTTTTGACTGCTGTGATAGTTATACAGATGCACTACGTTATTATCATCAATCAGAGTTATATTTAGATACATATTTTCTGTTCACAGGTCAGGGTTCACAAGCTATAGACTGCTGTGATAGTTATACGGATGTACTAGGCTACTATCATCCATCACAGTTATGTCTTGACTACTGCTGCTGGACAATAGGAGTGGCATACAAAGGCTGCTGTAGCAATATATTAAGACTGATTCCCTCCTCTGAAAATAAGACCCACGAATGTTTTGACCACTGGGTTAATGAGAACGAGTAAGTGTCACTAATAAAACTAGTGAGTAGTGTCATCGGTAAATAGCGAATTTCATAAGTAATTGAAATACTATGTTAACATAAAGTATATCTTATCAATGAAGCTTTGAAGCTTCATATAAGTCACCAATTTACCTTATACAGCATTCTTACAGATTAATTAAATCCCAGGTTGCCTCTTGTCCTGCCCTTTGCTCATAAATAATTCTACAGTTCAATAATGTTAACTACGCCCTTTAACTGTGTTCTGTATTACTGGATTCTAATTTCATGGCGAGCTTGTACGCTAGACTGTTATTACCACAAATAGAAAGTCACAAAGACTGCTGAGACTGATAACACAAAATTATTTCATGCGCAATTCAAATGGTTCCATGCTGTTTATCAATTTTACCATAAATTTGTTTAAAGATTGTTAAACGTACCTGTTTCAATAAATTTTTTTTCAACCATTTTTTATCATGTTTTCATTTGAATGAAATATATTTGAAAGTAAAAACAGATCTTTATAAAGGCGTTGCTAACTACAAATTCAAACTTCCTACGCGTTTCTTTTATTAAGCTGGCGTAACGTCACTCCGTTTGTTCATTCACTTTTGAAAAGACTGTTACATTATGCATACAAACAAGTTTAGTTTTAGATTGTGAGATAGTCCATCTTTAGCAGAAATAGTGCGTCAAGTTCTTACTTAAAACCTTGCTATTAGTGTTTGTCCACAACTTTTTATTTATATATCTCTAACGAATCTAACATATATTAAATATTTCATAGTGTTAGAAATTAAAAGTAAAGATGCCGAAGTTGCTTTAAAAGTAATGGAGTAATCTATTGTTAGGTTTCCTTTAGATTATAAGGTTTTCCCGTATTCTATATTAGGTTATACGCAACTCATAATAAAAGCCGTACCGCACATTCGTTTCTTCTACCTTCTTCTACCTTACTGTGGGGTTAGTATATGTATATATGTTTATAGGAATTCATTACTTTGGCATTCAATTCAACATAATTTACTAGAGCTTGATAACAAAATGCAATTTTTCAGCTAATATTGGGGATGGCATATCGAAGTGTAGATATTTAGTTTGTAACTTGTAATTTTTTTCTGATATTATAGATGTTCCTAAACTTGTTAGTAAACTATTATTTAAAAAATCGAGAATAAAAGCAGTGAGCTTCTTTCATACATATATTAGCGTTGACCTAATTTATCCAATCAATATCAAAATTTGCAATATCGTTATCAAAATTCAAGAGTAAAAGTCGAGAGTTTATACATAAAAACAAACCACAGCATAAATGGTTTAATTTTACCAGTGGTGTGTTTGCCACAGACGGTTACAAGACTGTGCCCGATTGTATTCCTTTCGTTGCTCAATTTGTCTTTGTTGTCTTACTTCGATTATATTTCGTCAGATTCCCAAGTGAAAATTACATTCTGTTTGTTTCACTAATTGTGTTATCCCCCAATGAAGTGAACACTATATGTATTTCATCATCTATAGTATGAATTATCCTTTCTTATGTTAATTAAGATGATTCCTCTCAATAGTACAATATTCACGCTTTAGTTTGATACGGAAAACCAATTATATTTCAGATTTTACAAAGTAGTTTTCCCACACAGTTATTTAGGTTTTGTGGTAGCCAGCCTTTTTGTAATTTCAGTACTTTGATCATACCTTCTATTATGGTATTGTACAATTAGGAAAAGGATGAACAAAGGATGTCAAATACTTCAGCAACAGCTGCATATGTAAAACATAAGTGATATGCCCCTGTACATTTTTGGCTATTTTTGTGTTCAGTCAATTTGGTAGAAATAAATGTATGGTAGTAAATCACAGAAGTATGCAAACATACCGTAACGCTAAATTAGCAACCATCATTTAGACTATCTTCATAACAAAGACAATAATAGACGTTCAAACTTAAATAAGTTCGTGAAAAATGGATGAATTTCTAATTTGTTTATCGCGGCGATGTCAGATGTTGGAGACAGTGAGAAATTCGTATACAGAAATATATGTTTATGTTCATTTTTCTATTTGTTCAAAGTTGGTTTCATGCAAGCAAATGCGAAAATGAATGTACTTTTACCAAAGTTATTTGTGCAATGTTAAAAAGAATTTGAATTTTTATACAGATGGTGGCTCAAATGGTTGGTAACGCTGATTCCTGTTGGTATTTTTTGGTGCTTATCAAGTTTTTGTCGTTGCTTCATATGGATCTTGCGCTTTTGATTATATATACCAACATCATGTAAGTATCAATTGTTACAGAACATTTATACAAGTACTCAAACATGGTCTCCAATATGTCCTTCACATGGGATCTTCCAAAGAAGATCAGTTACGTGTCAGGCAGCAAATAATTGTTACAAAATCTAGGAACACTGGTTGGCATTTCTGGCCACTTTTAAACAGTTAGTTTCAAACTTAGTGACAGATGTTAATGCTTAAGTTAAGGACAGCGCTTCTTCTATTCATTAATGAATTGTTAGGAAAACTGAAAGTAAGGTAATTAAACCCAAATATACATGAATATATTCTCATGTACAGGTATTTGAATCGTTTTGATTCATACATGTATTATCATTACAGTTTTAAAAGTTTATATTACTTTTTCAGTCATTCTCAGATTCAGTTTTTGTTGTTGTTGTTTTGATGTTGTTTTTTATGCTCCCCGAAGGGGAAACATGTAGTTGCCGATTCGTCCGTCCGTCCTTCCTGCAAATCTTCTCCGGAGTATTTCTCAGCAAGCACTGGTTGGAATTTAGCTACACTTCATAGGAAGCTTCACTATCAAGACGAGGCGCGCATATATTCTCCATGTTCCGGTGAAATGATTTTTCAATGAGATATTGCACTTTGATTATCCATATGTGTGTGCCCAGTCTGTGAAATCCACTTTTGTTCTTTTAATTTGCAAGAATCATATTTCGGGGAGCATCCATCGGTTTTACCAATATTTTCTTTTTACTTTGCTCACTATGTTATAAGCCAGGAGATGTTAATTTCCAAGGTTGCTTTCATCTGTAGAAAAAGGAAAAAGTTACACAGTTTAATCGCAAACTGTCATTATTTGTGAGATGTTTAATTGTTTATCACTTTGGCCCTATGTTTGGAAGTTATTAGTTACCTTTGTGAAAGGAAAACATGCAGTTAGCAATATATTTCAGACAGTAAAGTAATGTAATATTTTAAGGGTTCTACATTAGAATGATTTTCATGACCAATTTTTATACAACACATCTACAAATGGATTCTTGTTTGGACTTCATTTCTGTAACTTTTGCAGGATTTCAATGAAATTTCGTAGAGTTGTAAAGTATTAATTTGCAGTATTTCTATTTTACTGTAAGTGGTATTCAACAACTTAATTCCCATCTAGGAAATTTCTGAAAGAAACTACATCATCTACTTTATTAGGCGCCGACGCAGAGTATCCGTCGGTTTTCGCTGATCGCCATGTTTTATCCACTGGCACCAGACCAGAAAAAAAATGCCTCTGTACATGTTATACCCTACCCCTAGGTATCATATAAGAACCATGGTCATGAACGGGAAAATATACTAACCCGTTTCAATCGTAAATTTCTCAACTTAAACGGGCAGTTCGGTGAATGGGTACCTAGTATATTGAACAAGCGATAATTTATCTTCCATCGTGCACCAGTCACATTGTCTCAATATTCCATATTGCCGAGATTATCAAATTATTTTATGCTTTCGTCAACGTTACAGAAAAAACTTGCTTGACCTTCCCTAATGAACATCCGGTCTAGAGGTCACGGCAGTGTGCACATGTTTGGCGAAATGTAAACAAACAAGAACAGAATTTTAAAAAATGAATTTTTACAATAAAACTCGAAATGATGAATGTAACTCATCTTTTATATGATCTTTAATTTGAAATCGTACATTGGTCTGCATCTATTCTGTTTATTTTATTCATTTTGCACATAAATGATGCATTTCACATTTTAGCGAACATGTGTAGTAAAATGACGATTGACAAAAATCAATCAATACATTTTCACATTAGCCAATCAGAATGGTTTTTGTAATCTAGAACGGAAATTCACCAGGGAAGTTCAAGCAAGTTTTTTGTGTAACGTTGAAAAAACTATAAACTACGCGTTGTTTTCCTAGGATAAGATGTATTGTAGAAATGTGACCGGTACACAACGGAAGATAAATTACCACTTGTTTGATATCCATAGCACACATTTACCGAACTGCGTGTTTTAGGTATGAAATGCGCGATTGAAACGGGTTAGTATATTTTCCCGTTCATGACCATGGTTCTTACATGATACCTAGGGGTAGGGTATAACATGTACAGAGGCATTTTCTTTCTGGTCTGGTGCCAGTGGTTTTATCCACCATTGTAGATACCTAATTTCTTTTAGCACTTCCATGAAACCTATACATATAACATCTCGGTCAGGAATGTTGCTTTAATAACACCAGAGTGATGACCTTGAATTAGTCATAATTGTCATTTTTAATCTTTGTATAATATTAGGAGCAAGATTTCTTGAGCTCCATCATTAAACTTTACAGAATATATAAGGCCACAAGATCTAGCAAATGTACGATAATGGTAAAGGTATATAAAGTAACAACAGAGGTATGGTCTTTAAATTATTCAAAACTAACACATGGGAGACCAAATTTTATATCTGATTTACACATTAACTAATCAGATTTTTGTCTTTATCAAACTTGGGTCAAGTTTGAAAATGGATTATCAGAGCTCAAAAACCAGCTCACTAGGTCAAATTATTGAATAAAACTTGTTGATATATTGTACAGGTAAAACTCAGATGCGCGATCTATGGTAAGCATGACCCTCTTGCTGTTTTTTCCAGCATCTACAGCTGCTATGACTAGTACTTACAACATGCAGTTTCACGATGAGTTTGACTAATAGAAGACATCAATACTTAGCAAATAACGGAATAACAGGAATGGACACAACATTCAGATGGGAAAAAATATTGAACTAGTTTTAAAAACAAACCATTGTATTTCGTATCGAAATACTTGTAAACAGGCAAATATATGCAATATTTAGCTCACCTGAGCGCGAAGTGCTTAAGGCGAGCTTTTGTGATCGCCTTTGTGTCCGTCGTCCGTCATCGTCCGTCGTCAACAATTTGACTGTTAAGACTCTAGAGGTCACTTTTTGGCCCAATCTTAATGAAACTTGGCCGGAATGTTACCATCAATAAAATCTTGGACGAGTTTGATATTGGGTCATCTGGGGTGAAAAACTAGGTCACCAGGTCAAATCAAAGGAAAAGCTTGTTAACTCTCTAGAGGCCAAATTTATGACAATATATCTATGACACTTTGTCAGAATGTTAATCTTGATGATTTTTAGGTCAAGTTTAAATCTGGGTTATGTGGGTTGAAAAACTAGGTCACCAGTTTAAGAAAATCAAAGGAAAAGCTTGTTAACGATCTAAAGGCCACACTTATGACTGTATCTTCATGAAACATGGTCGGAATGTTAATCTTCAGGATTTTTAGATCAAGTTTGAATCTGGATTATGTGAGATCAAGAACTAGGTAACCAGGTCAAATCAAAGGAAAACCTAGTTAACACTCTAGAGGCCACATTTATGACAACATCTTAATGAAACTTGGTCAGAATGTAAATCTTAATGATCTTAAAATCAAGTTTTAATCTAAGTCAGGTGGACTCAAAAACTAGGTCACCAGGTCAAATCAAATGAAAAGCTTGTTAACAATCTAGAGGCCACATTTATGACCATATCTTCATGAACCTTGGTCAGTATGATATTTTTTATAATTTTTAGGTCATGTTTGAATCTAGATCATGATGGATCAAAAACTAGGTCACCAGGTCAAATCAAATGGGAAGCTTGTTTACACTCTGGAGGCCACATTTATGACCATATCTTCATGAAAATTGGTCAAAATGTTATTCTTGACGCTCTTTAGGTCAAGTTTGAATCTTGGCCAGACGGGTTTAAACTAGGTCACCAGTTCAAATCAAATGTAAAGCTAGTTAACACTATAGAGTCCTGAGTTTAAATTTAAAACTCATGAGAATTGATCAGAATGTTTGTCTTGATGACTTCTAGGTCAAAGTCGAATCTTGGTCATGTGGGGTCAAAAACTAGGTCACCAGTTCAAATCAAATGAAAAGCTTGTTAATACTTTAGAGACCACATTTATGACTATATCTTAACGGAACTTGGTCAGAATGTTATTCTTGATGATCTTTAGGCCAAGTTTGAATCCAGATCATGATGGATCAAAAACTAGGTCACCAGGTCAAATCAAATGAAAAGCTTTTTAGCACTCTGGAGGCCACATTTATGACCATATCTTCATAACACTTGGTCAGAATGTTATTCTTGATGATCTTTAGGTCAAGTTTGAATCTAAATCATGATGGGCCATGTGAGGTCAAAAACTAGGTCTTCAGGTCAAATCAAAGGAAATGCTTGTTTACTCTTTGGCGTCTATATTTATGACCCTTCATGAAACTTGGTCAAAAATTTGTCTTGATGATCTTTAGGCCAAATTCCAATTTGGATAGGGTGGGGTCAAAAACTAGGTCATATGCTGAAATCAAAGGAAAAGCTTGTTAACAGTTTAGAAGCCACATTTATAATACTATCTTCATGAAACTTGGTCAGGATGGTTATCTTGATAAATCTCTACGTCATGTTTGAATCTGGGTCATATGTAGTCAAAAACTAGGTCACCCGGCTTGAAATTTGGATGACGTGTACAATTTTGCACACTTATCTTATAACTGACTTTCAGTGACCATGAATGTGACCTACTGACCTACTTTCTTGTTTTTTAAGATACAGCCTTGAAATTCTTAATCGTGACTTACTGACCTACTTTCTTGTTTTCGAAGATACAGCAACGAAATTTGTATTACATGTATAATATTTTGTATGGATTTCAGTACTCATATTGACATATTGAATAGCCTTAAGTCTGACCTACTTTCATGTTTTGAAGTTATAGCAACGAAATTAGGATAACATTTATAATATTTGATACAGATTTCAGTACTCATCTTTAATAGCCTTAATTGACTTACTTGTTTTGAAGTTACAACAACAAAATTTGGACCACATGTATAGTATTTGATACAGATTTCAGTACTCATATTAAATAGCCTTAATCGTGACCTACCAACATACAGTCAAACTTGCTTTATACGAACTCGTCGGGTCCAGGGAAATATGTTCGTATCAAACGAAATTCGTATTAACGAATATATGACTCCCGGATAATTTGCTCGAGCAAGTTGGACAGTATCACCGGTATCGCAATGTGTGTGTTTTGAATTTTTCAGTAATAATCTCATCATTTACGTCTGCACTCTCTCCACAAATTCGCCTATAAACAATATTGTGTCGTTTTTTAAACTTGTCAATAAATCCGATTGTAGCAATAAAGTCAGTATGGCCTAACAGTTTCGCAAACTCATTGGCCTTTCCCTTCAGAAATTCTCCACTTAATGAGATATGTAATTTATTATTTCAATTTTTGTGTCCAAAGAAATTGCTTTTCTTTTTATGCCAGACTTTGGATACTAAAAGTACACTACATGGCCCTAAAACGTACAATAAAATTATAGTTTCATGGACAGGCGTACAAATGAAAGTGATTATAGTTCAATTGCTAAAGACATTATTACTTGGACTCGATTGTAATGAACAAAATAACTGCATACATAGTGTTAATCTCTTTATTATGTATTTGTCGATTACAGGTGATAATCACTTCGATTAGATATCAGCACTGTACAGATTCAAACTGTTAAAAAATCAAGCGTATCAAAAAATGGTCGCCGACTTCTAAAAGTAGTTCGTATCAAAAACTGGAAACTTATAACATTTTAGCTTATTTGGACTTCCAACATGTGTACGTATCTCCCGAAAATTCGTATGAAGCGATTTCGCTATTACCGAAATAATTTTACAAAGAAATAGAAGGACTCGGCCGGGGAATCCGTATTTTGTTCGTTATAGCCGAAAATTCGTATCAAGCGAGTTCGTAGTGGACTCGACTGTACTTTCTTGTTTTTGAATGTACAGCATAGAAAAATGGATCACGTGTATACATGTAACTTTCGATACAGATTTCAATACTCATATTTTATATTCTTAACCCCGACATACTGACCTACTTTCTTGTTTTTGAAGCTACAGCAAAGAGATTTTGTCCACCTATATAATTTTTTAACAGATTTCAGTAGTTACCTTGAATAATCTTTACCATGACCTATTCACCTAGTTTTTAGCTCGCCTTACAGCAAGGTCAAGTTTGAAACTGGGTCATCTAAGTGTGCAATAATCATAAATGGAATAAAAGACACAAACATCGAAAATGAAGCCACTGCTATCGTACTTTTCCAATTTAAAACAGCACCCTGTTTCTTGAGCGCTAGAATAACACTCATATAAAACTCTAGAAGTCACATTTTCTACTAGATCTTCATAAAACTTTGTCAAAATGTTTGTCTCTATGAAATCAAGGCCAACTTAGATTCTAACTTATAAGTGTTTAGAATTAAGTTAGGTGAGCGATATAGGGCCTTCAAGGCCCTCATGTTTTCATATATTGATCATGTAAATAACATCAGATATTTGGGGGCCTATTTGGACGAAACTTTAACTTTCAAAGAGCATATAAAAATAAAGTGTAGAACGGCAATGTTGAATTTTTTCCGAATCAAAAACATTCGCAAATATTTGACTCAGGATGCAACTGAAACCTTAGTGCTATCGCTGGTTATTTCGCATTTAGACTACTGTAATGTTATTTTATACGGTACTTCTGATTGTGACATCGCAAAACTGCAACGCATTCAAAATATGTGTGCGAAGTTAGTTCTGAATCGTAGAAGAAGAGACAGTTCTAAGCAGGCACTCTACGATTTGCACTGGCTGCCGATCAAAGCCAGAATAAACTTTAAGATCTTGACGTACATGTTCAATTGCCATGTTGGAAATGCGCCTGCATATTTGATTGAACTCTTAACACCGAAAATCCCCCAGCGCTCCCTCAGATCCTCGGAGTCATCAGTTGACTGTTACATCGTCCCTTTCAACAAGCGAAAAACTTTTAGTGAGAGAAGCTTTAGTACTATAGGGCCAAAGTTGTGGAACAATTTGCCGTTGAACATCAGACAAAGTTCTTCAATTGACTGCTTTAGGAAAAGGTTGAAAACGCATTTCTTCAGAGACTACTTTGCATTATTCTAAGTTTTGACTGAGTTTTGAACAATGATGCTGGTGACAGTGATAGAAATTTAATGTTTGTCTGTGATAATTGTATGTTAGTAATATTTTAAAATATAGTATTATCATTGACTTTAAATTAATAATTGCTATTTTGATTCGTTTTAATTAATCTTATTTAAAATATTTTATATTTAATATTTTATTTCAACTTGTATTGTAAAACGCCATTGAATATGTTTTAAATGTAGAAATAGGCGTTTAAGCAAATAAACCAGTTTCAGTTTCAGTTTCAGTAAATTGCACATAGCGTAAGTAAATATATATCCTGGATAAACTAATATCAGTGAAAACGTTGGTGCCCTTCGAGCAATTTTCCGGTGCTTGCTTTAACATTCTTTCAAGAATATTATTGACTGTTCGGGTAAAAGAAAAAAAACTGTATTTTTTCAAGATTTTGGTAACATGTGCCCTTTTAGCGACATTTTCCTGAAATTGGGAAATATTTCGCTTTTCTGTTTCCGTAGGTTTTGCTGTTAAGGACGCAGTGTCTGTGTTAATTAGTGATTTTGATGAGGTTTTTTTTGTATCCAGAATCATTTTTATTAATTATCTTTTTTTCTATTTCGTTAGAAGACACTTGTTGCTGAGTGTGCCTCTTTCTCAGTTCCACTTTTCATTTCGGTAGGAAATGTTTTATGCGTCTTTTGTTTGCCCTTCAGTCTGTCTAAATTTTCTCATATGTAATTCTACCGTAAAGGTTTTGCGTATAACGAGTTCTTGTAAACATAAGTGTATTAATACATAATTCATTGTTTGAAAAGTGTCTATCACATATAGGTTCTTGACTATTTTTACTTTACCTAAATGACCACCTAACAAAATTTTCATCGTCCTATTTCCACAATTTCGTAGCTAGCTTTTTGATAGTTTTGGAAAACGACGTCTAATGATTTGAGTGTGAACGACTTAAATTACTTACAGCCTTGTTAAACTAATATTGGCCTATTTATGTTAGTTCTACAAGGCCACAAATTCCTCATCATACAAACATATTAATCATTACCTATGACACGAAAATCTCAATTTTGCCAAATACGGACTCGCAGAAATAACGAAATTTTAACTTTAGATAATTAAATATATCACTTTGCAAAGATTTTATTTATGAAAAGCATTGTAATATACATATTTATTCTATATGTAATATTAAATAATTGAAATGTCGTTCTTGTTAATTCTTTGTTGTTACTGAATGAGCCATGGACAGAAAACCTCCTGGAGTTCATTAGAAAACACATGTAACTAAACACTATAATTTCGGAATAAAAGGGAAATAATTGGAACTCCTATATTACAGTTAAATATTTTTGGATAGTTCCCATTGAGTTATTATTTTTTATAGTTTCCTTTTCTACATTTGAAAAAAAAGAAAATTATCTCCAGTAACTTTGAAATATGTTATTATTACTAAATAATAGGATAATTATTGTTTTTAGGTGTCTTGGGGTGTTTTGGGGTGTCTTGGGATGAAAAGACCCTCTCACACTACAAAATGCGTACATAAATTTAAATAGAACCCAGTCAAAAATTGTTAACTGAGGAATGATGTCCGATAAATATCATAGCAATGAGCCTAAAGAAGACTTAATGTATGGCAATAGGTACTAAATATCAATTTTTTTAAAAAAAGGCAAAGAAATTGAGCTTTAAGTCGCAAAAACTTAGGATATCCAAATCAGAAAATTAAAAAAAAAATGATGTTCATTGTACCTAAAGCGCTCCCCTATGTAAAAGGCATTACGTATGTTTGTAACGTAATTGTACAAGAAAACGTTAGGTTGATATAAATATCAAAGCTCTAGCTATCATGGATTCCGAGAAGAAGATATTGAAAGTGTCTTTAATATTAGCCTTTTCTATACACATGTTACACACATGGCATGACAATTTTTGGACCTAGAGAAATAATTTGACTAATTAAGGTAGAAAGTCAAACTCTGATATCTCTCGCCAGATATCCAAGAAACATTTCTGTAAAATTGTTTTGAAATTAGGCCTGCTGTTTCTGCCAAGAACATTTTTGAAGTTGTATATATATTATATATGGAAAAAGTGACAACTGGCGATCATATTTTACGACAAATTAAAATAATTTGAATAATCTTTGCAGAATGTCACACAAGGACCATTTGTGTAAAATGATTTCAAAATCGGGCCAGCAGTTTCACATAAGAAGATTTTTTAAGTTTCAACTATATACAGAAAGGGAAATGTGACCATGCCCTCTGGCAACAAGGTTGTTTTTGACGAATCGGAATAACTTGAACAGTCATGGTAGAAAGTTACATAAGCTGTGAAAGTATCTAAGCCAAATTAATAGGTTTATTAAAAGTAGATTCATGCCAATTTGTACGATGTTGCACAGCCGGTGAGTCAGGAAAGCAAATTCTTTTCTTGGAAAGTTTACATTTCTATAACTATTGGAGGTATCACTGACCTATAAAGCCTTCCGTTAAGAGAATATTCATACAAAATGCACTTCTTGAAAATGTTACTTGTTGTCACTCCTTTTTTATAATTAACTGATAAGCGCAACATGTTGTTTTTACAATAATAAGTTTCTATTTTTCGAAAATGTATATTTACCATCCAGGACGAACTACTTTTTTAAAAATGAATGACTGGTGGATAATACACAGTTTTATGACCTTTCGAATATATTAAAACGGGTAATTGTTATATCATTTCGAGTTAATAACACGAAATTTCGACTTCGTATCTTGCCCTTTTATTCGCAAAATTTGAACGTATGTCCGTCTGTCAAAGGCCAAAAATGTAATGGATGACTTTGGACTTTTCGAAGTGGAATCATCTATCTTCACATCCATATATTGTACCCAACATGTAGCGACTTGAACATATACTACCATACATCAATGTATGACCTACCCCATAGCCTCTAGAGCTACTCCAGATTCCAATCTGTATGCTGGATATATACCTTCATTTACATATATAGTATATTCAGGTAGTAGGGGCTCGAACTACGTCGAAAACCTTCCAGATATGGTCAAAATAGTGAAATATTTTAGGTTTGAATACTTCACGGTCACCTTCTTTGTCCTCTCCTCAAAATCTAGATCTATCCAGGTACCCAAATCTTGGTCAGATTAATTACTATACATTCAGGTATGGTATGTCTATATTTCCTTGCCATATGGGCTCAAACTAGGTCGAAAACCTTCCAGACCTAAACATGGTTTAAAGAGTGATATATTTTATGAGAAAACTCTGCCCGGTCATTTCAGTCATATGACCCTGTAGGGCTACCCGATCGATATACCAAAACCTAATCTTGGCCAGAAGCTGTACATCAACATAAACTATTGTAGTTTGTAACTCGAAATTTCTAGATACGTAACTCGATATTCCGACTTAGTAACTCGAAATTTCAACTTAGTAACTCGAAATTTCGAGATACATAACTCGAAATTTCGACTTGCCAACTCGATATTGCGAGCTAATAATAAAACATACACCTGGCACTAATGCTCTTTCGTAAATAGCTGATACTTATGTTGACTTATATATTCTACTTGTACAACCCATTAAATGTCGAGTGACAAGCACTGGAGTTACCAGTACCATTTTTCATTTCTTTGGTATGACGCAGCGGCCAAGGACCGAAACCCCGACCTCCCACACTCAAAGTGGACACTCTACCGGTGAGCTATTGCGGCGGTATGGGACGTATGCACACAAAGTATATCCTTTAATCCAAATAGCAACTGAATAACGATCAATATCATTATTCTGATTTCGTGTAGTATATGTATCAAAAATCAAACTTTCTCCCAATGACGAGTTGTACATCGGATTATTGACGTATTTACCTGTGTAAGGGGACGTCTAAAAAAATTCAAGTGCAGTCACAGAATGTGAAAGTAACAGTAATGTCACAACTTTATTCATTTTGTTGGTTAAATAGATGATATTACAAGAGTGTCTTTTCATATTGAATTTATCAAACGAGTTGAAAATAATAAAATGCGAGGCTCTGCCGAGCATCTTATCAATTTTATTCAACGAGATTAATAAATTTAATGTGAAAAGTCAAAAATGTGATATTCTTTTATCACATATTAACATTTTATGCTTACACATCAAAGTTTCTACTTTCTTTAACTATTATAAACAATTCAAACTGACCAACGTCTCCTATACTTTAAACGACGTAGACGTCAAAGCTTTATTACACTAGTGTATAATCATTTTCATTTAATGGCTTTATTTCACTCCCGCGACGTCAAACGTGTGATAATACCTTACTTTGGATATGCCATCGCTTTGTTTTTAAAGCGCCTAACCCAAAAATTGTTATTTGTGATTTTTAAAGTAATTTATCAACGAAAGGCAAAATGCAAACACTGTTTCATTTATTTATATGAAACATAATGGTTGACCAGTTTATAGTTTCCAGAATTACAGGCATTCGAGTTTTTGCAGTTTTTCTCATGAACTTTTATAAACAGTTGCAACGCTTTTATTTATTTTTTGTAAAAATTGATAAATATAGAATCGGACGCGACAGTATTTTAGACGCTGTCATCACGTGTGCAGCAAACAAAAACTGCGCATGCAGTTTGAGGGTTCAATTCACAGACTCGTCTACCGGTTAGGGAAATCAGCATGATTTACTTTGCCTTATTTAGGTAAGAACCACTATGGTACTGAATAAAAAATTACCTAAACAACGGACCGTTCCATTATTTAAAGTTGACCTCAAAACCAAACTATAGGTAGCACATAGTATTGTTGCGTTTAGAAGTGAAAACAAAACAATGAGATAAAATTCAGTCAATACAATAAGTTTACGATTTAGTCAGTGATTCCACGTTTGCTGAGCGGTTACAGTATTTGTATTATACCTTTCGTCGGGAGTTCGATCCCATTTTTTTTCAGTTTGCATTATATATTTTGTGTAAGTTTATTTTTTTCTGGTACTAATTTTTATCTGGTATCTAATGTATTGTTTCGTTTCTTATTTTCATATAAAATTGGTAGTATCTTTAAATCAATCGACCCTGAAGTTATGGCCGGACAATGCTTTTACTAAAGTGAAGTGCAAGAGTGTTATAAAACTTATAAAACTAATCCGTACAGCTTTAAAAATATCAAAGGAAAGCTTAAAAGCATTAGATCATATTAAAGGTGGAGTGTATTTAAACATAATTACCTGTCAATTGTGACATATATAATTTTAATGAACATGTTAGAACTAGATTTACTAACTCGTTTTGTCTTCATTGAATCGTATTGAAGGAAAAAAAATTAGATACAGTTTTAAAGACAAACTTTAACGGGTCTGGGAATCAAACTCATGCCGAAAGAGTATAACCACTCGGCCAACGAGAAATCACTGACTGCCTCGTAAACGTACTAAGTGTACTTCATTTTATGTTAACCGGGAAACCCTTATCAGAAATTGTAAACGAATGTTTTTATCTTAAATTTATTAATAGAACAACGATTTTCAAAAACAAATTGATGAAAAATACATTGTTAGAATATCGAATACGCTGCATATAGGTGAATAAAGCAAAAATTTGATACTTTTAAATCTGACACCACGACGTGTGGGTCGCTTTAAACGATTGAGAGTGAAAGTGAACATGAATTCTCCGAGTAAAGCATTTGAGTAAAGTTTGATATCAGTAGGAAATCAAACATGTGTAACCTGGTTTCCGATAAAGATAAAGGTAAAAAACTCAAACATAACTGTAAAATTAATAAACTTAGTTTGACAAGAGGTATTGAAAAGGCTACATTATACGGAAGAGCATTAGTGTCAGGTGCGTGTTTTTTTATGAAGTATGTAATTAAACATTTCGAGTTACGTACCTAAGTAACCCTGGATTTACTAATACACACTGGATAACCGGCTATCTTGACGCCCGCTGGAAATGTAACCCAGCTGTAAATCGGTAGGTAAAGTTTTTCATTTATTTCTATTAAAACGAAGCAAATTCTTGCAAATCAACTTGACAGTTTTGTCAAGGAATGACCATGGCTTACATTTACAATTTCTGGGCCAGAAACGATCGTTATGTTTTGAGATTTCGCTAACAATTTCTTCAGTTTGAAAAATCGAGCAACAATCCAAAGTTTTGCGCAAATTGGTTTGTTTATGAACAACCTGTAAAAACTTTTATCATCTGGTTTAACAGATGCGTCCTTTCGGAACACCTGTGTGAAGTTTCCGGGTTCTACGTTATTCCTGAAAAATTATATTAGCCGTTAAAGAGGTATGATCGAGAGAAAAAGACTGTCCAAAACGGCCGCTGTATTTGCAATAGGCAGTCGTTGAAGTCAGCTGTCGGCTATCGAGAATACAGCTGTATAAAAGTAAAAAACTGTCTTGTAGACATGTTATATGCCCCGTAGTGTCTCTTTTATATATATTTTGTATCTGTTTAGTCTGTCTGTGTTTTTGTAATTTATTTCGTCTTTTATTTGTGTAAAAGGTGTACACTTGCAGTCAGTAAACAGTTTGCATATACTTATATATGGTCCTTATTGCCATGTCGAGTAATTCTGGTTGATTTCATTATCATTGTCCTTTTGGTTTAGGGTCTAAAAGTTGCTTTGTTCCTTTCGTCCGTCCGTCCGTCCGTCCGCGCCGTCCGCCCGCAGTGTCTTATCCGGGCTCTGATTCTACTTGCATGGACTGATTTTTAAGTATTGATTTTTAAACTTCAAACATGTGTTACAAACAGGAAAAGATCTATATAAGCCTTAGGCTTTCGATCCTATCCTAAGCGTTTTTGTGAATTCTGTTGATTGTATATGTATTTTGTAAACTATCTCGCTAATAAAATATGTTTAAACCAAACATGTGTTACCGATGATACAAGTATTAGTGAGGCACATTCAGTAATGACCACCTCCAATGTTTTTAACACAGAGCTATAAATAAGTATTTTGTGTCAGACTGGCAATTTCTACATGCATAGACAAAATTTCAAATATATTGTGTCGTATAATAGAACTTTTATTTTCATGCGGTTTATAAATTTATTTGATAGCTGACTGTGTAAGATCGTAAACAAGCAAAGAAGAGTTCCGATCTACCTTGTAACATGTCGATTAAAGCTACATGTCGCTGCCATGTTAAGAAATAACTGATTAAGGTATTGGATCCCTATAGTAATGTTTAAAAAATGGCCTTTGCTTGGTATATTCTTAAAGTTGACCATGTTTCACACTATGTTGCAAATTTTAAACAACTATTACCGTGCCGTTGTTTTGTATAATTTATGGTATTTCCTCAAGCTCAAGTAGAGACAAATTTCAATGTGATGGCCACTATCTAAAACGTTTGCAGAGAATTTATTACAGCATTAATTTTGATCAAAGAAACATCAAACTATTGTTAAACAATTATGAAACACAAAATAAAACTGTAAATATCTTTTTTAAGGGTGCCTCAAGTAAACAGATTTAATGAGACAGAATTCTAATTCCAACATTGAAAAAATAAGGTTGAATCCTGTAGGTTTGTTTTGAATTTTGCTCACTTCATTTAAAAATAACCTTAGGGCAAAAGTATAACCTACCTGCATTTCTTTCACAATATGTAATCTAAAGAATGAAGGCAAAAAAGAGAATTTTTACCGCATGTAACTCAGTATTCATAAAGATGTCTAACTCTACCCCTCTTGATTCAGAGCTAAATTCACTTTGAACAGCAAGAAATCGCTTATAAAATGAAAATTTTTCACTATAAGTCTTGAAAGAAGTAAAATCTTACTAGAAAAAGGAAAATATGGAAAAAAAAATTTGGTCCCAGTGGGGCTTGAACCTACGCCCCCCCCCCCCCCGCATAATCCCCCCCCCACACACACACACACCCCTGAAAATTGCAGTCAAGGTAAGTTTATGATAGGAATTGAATACTCTTCAAAAAGGAGGTACTCTATTACGGGTCCAATACCTTAACAGTCATGTGGGATTTTGCAAAGTTCTGCTTATTTAGATTTGAAACAATCGTTTTCAGTCGTTTACCTCTATACATCAACAACTTGCAGTTTTAGACTATGAATAAACTGATATTTGTTGAAAAAGTATTTATAAATAAAACAAAAAGGCAGATTTACATTAGGAGTAATTAAATAATCATGTATGAACAAATAAGATTATACACGTCTTAAGCACTGCACTAAGAACACTTTTCAAAACAAGAACGGCCATTTAAGGTTCATTAAAGATATAAATTCTTCAAACGAAATTCAAAGGACTGACGACCAGAAGCAATCATTTGCACTTTCAAAACCCGAGGTGAAATAACTTTCTGTAATAGCCTGGAGGCATCTGTAGTGGTTTTCCTCCACCATCAAAAGCTGGCAAAATGGCAATATGTACTTTATTGCTTCGATGTAACTGCAAAAAATATATGGTTGGCTTCCGCATGGCGGTAAAAATGGCAAGAACGCGTGAACTAGGTTAAAATTCAGCCCAAATGTGAAGGAATATAGTCCTTAAGCCTCTTGAAATGAAAGTGCCATTTTTAAAAATAATTACGTTTCCGTCAAATCATTGCCAGTAATACTTTTTACATACAAAAGTATTCAAAATCATCGGAGTTAATGGATAGTCTATAAATGTTAACATCCAAGTTCAACGACAGCACTAGCCGCCGTTTTCGACAGTCTTTTTTTTCGACCGTGCTTATTTAACGGCTAATATACTTTTTCAGGAATAAACGTAGAACCCGGAAACTTTACACAGGTGTTCCGAAAGGACGTATCTGTTAAACCAGATTAGAAAGGTTTTTACAGGTTGTTCATAAACAAAACAATTTGCTCAAAAATTTGGATTTTTGCTCGATTTTTTCAAACTGAAGGTATTGTTAACGAATATCTCAAAACGTAACGATCGTGTTTGGCCCAGAAATTGTAAATGTAAGCCATGGTCATTCCTTGACAAAACTGTCAAGTTGATTTGCAAGAATTTGCTTCGTTTTAACAGAAATAAATGAAAAACTTTACCTACCGATTTACAGCTGGGTTACATTTCCAGCTGGGATACATTTCCAGCGGGCGTCAGGATAGCCGGTTATCCAGTGTGTAACATCTAATACTTAAAATTTCGATTTATTTAGAGGCCAAATAGTTTATCGACCGACAGTTTGTATTTTACTTTTTGGACCGACCGAGCGAAAGCTATATAGAGTTCTAATTCAAGTTTAGTATTCGTATCATGCGTCGGCTGTATATCATTTCCGTATTCGTCACTCCGTTTTAATATATTCGAAAGTAGTTTTTCACATATTAGGAAAGTGTAATACTGTTCCACGTATCTCTGTATTTAATTTTTCTCTGCTTCCATTATTTTTATGGAGGCTGCCATTTCGTTATTTCGTTCAGTCGCAGTGACACAAGGACTAATGCAAAATGCCGCGCTGCCAAATGTGCCCCGCTGAATATCACCCCGCCGAATGTCGGCCCGCCAAACGTCTTTATGGTGCCCCGCCGAATGTCGACTAGCCGTTTCCTTGACGACGTATCCACGAGGTTAAAGTTACTGCTCGCCAGATAAGATCTACTATGACCCTTGCCCAACCCCCTTCACCATAGTGTGGTATTGACCTTTCAGATGGGGATCTTGTGTTTGCTTGCACGACAATCAATCTCATTGAAGCTTAAGACGTGTTTCCAAGGTTCGACATCTGAATAAACATTAGACGGAGGGACGGACGAACGGATGGATGGATGGATGGATGGATGGACGGGCGGGCGGACGCACGCACGCACGCACGCACGCACGCACGCACGCACGCACGCACGCAACCACGCAAGCATGCGGTTTACTCTCTATCTTTATTCCAAGAAAAAAATCGGATATTTTAAGGTCGCGGAGTGGGGTGTGTGGGGGAGGGACGTTGGGAGTAAGAGTAAGCAATAGTCTCTGGTAACACCTCATAAGGTACTTACAAATCTTAAGTTAATATTAATCTTACTACCTTTTGTCTCCAATTTAATTAATACTATCATGTCATTCCGGAAAGCAAAAAAAACGACGTTTGGGGGCGACGTTCGGTGGAGCGAGCATTGGTGAAGCAACGTTCGGCGGGACCGTTTTGCGGGGTGTCGTTCTGCGGGATTTTTTTGTCGGGCGGCGCTCGGCGGGGCTACATTTGTAGGGGCAACATTTGGCCGGGCGGCGTTTGGCGGGGCGATGATTGGCGGGGTGTCATATCGACGTTCGGTATGGCGACGTTCAGTAGGGCGCCATAACGATGTTCGTCGTTGTGTCGCTGCGAAATGGTTACAAATCAGCTACAATATGTCTGTCCTTTTTATATCTTGATACTCCTTTGTTAGTAAGTCAAAGCTCAGAGTAGGTAGGTCAACAGGTAAAATTTCGATTTTCGTAAGGGGAAATATTGAGTAAGTAGTTGAAATTCTGATTAACAAATATTTTGAGGTATTCAAAATCTAAATTCAGTAAGTTTAACGTCTCTCGGAAGTTGGAGTAAATGAGTCTGCTCTTTGGGTTTGCTCTTCGGTAGGATTGCCAATTTCCCGAATATAAAGACCATTTTTCTCAATAGTTAGAAAAGAAATGATAGCTTAATTTTCTATTACCTCTCTTTAGCCTTTCTTTATTGCTCAACTAAGATGGAATACAACTTACTTCTGAAGCCAAATGTATTTGAAAAATGTGAATTATTTCAGTAACCTGATCACTGTCAAATAGAAGTGTAGAACATACATAATGTTGAAATCAAAAGAAACTGATTTCGATTTACAAATACATAAAAGTACATAAATCCTTAAAGGTTGATAATGACACAAAACAAATAAACGTCATTAAAACATACTGTTGTTCTGATATGTATTTAAATGCATACAAAGTATGTACAAAATAATTATAACACACCGAACTTTAAACATGTGTTGAGGCATTCTAGAAATAGTGCACAAACGCGTGTCTCTTGTTTGCAGACGTAAACGATTAGAAGAAGTAAAATTATGTTATGTTTTCAATTACATATAGTAACAAATCTATCTGATTGTATATTGTGTACCCTGTAAATAAATAAGCGCTAGCTACAGCCCTTGTATCTAGATTACATTGGTATACTATAATGCATTTGAGAAAAATCGGCATACAACATGTCTTAGAAATGCCTATTTACATTACATTATTTGAGATACTTGCGTATATAACCATCATGTTTGTTTATGTTAAACTTGTTGCGTTTTACAATGTACCAAAGGTTACCTCCTCCAGTTTGATAAGATAACGACAAGTGCGCTGCCACACCCTACATAGCTCCCTTCGGATATAGCTCCCCGGGGAGCTATATTCGGAACACGTTTTCGTATATAGCTCTGTGGGACAGAGGTGCTGTATACGAACGCAAGCATGTACAAACCCGAATATGACTCCCTATACATGAGAAAATTAAAATACTATAGCAATACTGTTCGAGTTATACAAAACATGATTATTTTGCAGAGTGTCATTTGAATATACGATTTCCCAAACCATTTGGGAGACAGGTGGGAATTTATAAATTTGATTTCTCGATATATTCGTACGTACTAGTACTAGTTATGACCCTTGCATTAGAGTTAAGACATCATGTGTATAATATTTTGACACTATCTGGTCCTTTAAAACGGGACAAAACGAAATGTCCTAAATAAGCCATGGGGTCCATGTTGCATAAAACACCGAGGAGCTATATACGGAACAAAGCTACAGGTGTTCCGTTTATAGTTCCAGTTTTAGCAAGGCAGCTATATACGGAGAATATAGCTCCGCAGGAGCTATATACGAAAAGGTGTCCCGAATATAGCTCTCCGAGGAGCTATATCCGAAGGGAGCTATATAGGGTGTGACAGTGCGCACTTTTTTTTACCTTTTTCTTAATTTTGCTAAAATGCGAACCTTATTCAACGTAAAAATCTTGAAGAAAACATGAAATAACTTTGAATTTCGTAAATTCTGTTATTCTACATACGCTTATTTAACTAAACATTGTTAAATAGCTTTGCATGTCGGCTTGTCAGGTAATTTCCAAACGACATAACGGACACCTTGGTGACCCTCGTTGAATTTTGTGCTCCATTTAAATTCACAGGCATTCGATCAGTGGACATTAAAAGTGTCGTTTTCGGGTAAAAATGGTGAAACCTCTGACAGTTGCCGTTGTGCTGAGCGTATTGTCAGGTAATGGATTAAATTTGTTAAAGCCAATTATTCAACAAGATAACTCTCAGTTTTTTTTCTTAAACTATATTGGATATAGTTCACGCAAAAAAGGCTCAATCAGATATAAATAAATGCTGGATAAAAGCACAAAACACGCGTAAAAATGACTCGATAAACACAGATGAGGTAAGTTTCAGTTTCACGTACTTATGCATTCGAACTAGAAAAGATGCGTAGGCGCGCTATAACTGGAAATATAGTGTCGCATAAAGTAACGCAATAGTAACGACATTTTTATGGAGAAATGCTAGTGATATAAATGAGGTTTTTTTTTTCTTAAAAAAATACAGAGTTATGCAGCATATATTTGCAATGCATGTGCGTAAGGCATATATCAGACTAAGACTTTACATGTCTTTAAAAGTTAAAATACTGGCCATGCATCGAGACCGCGTATACAACACTCTGGGGAGCGTTTGGTAGAAGAGTCAGGCACGGGGTGTTATTAACCGCCATCTTATCAAGATGAGTTTACACATAATGCTTGTGAATTGCGTTATTATTATCTTTTAACATATAAGTGTGTTTCTGTTTCATTTTGTTAGTATAAATATACTTATCTTGCAGACGGAAGAGCAAAAGAAAAGATAATTGAATCTTCACCGGATAAAATCGCGGTATTTTAGGCCAAACACAATCACGCCTCCTATACGTAAACGATATCAGAGTCAAAGTGTTATTATACAAGTGTAATACCAAAATTATATAATGCTTTATTTCATTCCCACGACACCTAACATGTGGTCAACTAATTTAACGTACCGGTGTTACTTATTTGTATATATAGATGATATTACATGAGTGTCTTTTCATATTGAATTTATTAAACGAGTTGAATAAAATAATAAAATGCGAGGCTCGGCCAAGCATTTTATCATTTTATTCAACGAGTTTAATAATTTCAATGTGGAAAGTCACAAATGTAATATTCTTTTTATTACATGTTAGCCTTTCCTGTAGAAACATCAAAAACTCTACTTTCTTTTACTATAGAAACAAGTCAATTTGACTGATGTCTCCTACACTATAAATGACGTCGACGTCAAAGCTTTATTACACTAGTGTATTATCATTTTTATTTAATGGCTTTATTACACTCCCGCGACGTCAAACATGTGATAATTGTTTCTATTACATTTCCACTTATATCAACTTCGATTCTATCAACTATAAAACATTTTACATAACTTCCATCTTTTCAAATATAAGTCTGCTTCTGTTTTTTTTAATCAAGTCTACAATAACATCATTTGGAAGCACAGAATGAAACCAAAAGTAAAATAAATTCGAATGTATAAAAATGTTGAACGCAAACTGACCTTGTCTTTTTTAATATACATTATACTGCCATCTTAACACGTGTTTTATGCTATTGTCATTTCATGGCGTCTTTTGAGAAAAAAATTATGTCCAGTGTAAACGTATTTTAAGGTTTAGGAGTATATCATCAAAATATAGAAATATTTGATAAACGAACAACATCTTTACCAACAATATACCTGACCATTACATGTTCTTCCATGTCCCGTAAGATTGATACTTAAAATATTCTGAAAAAATGTTCTCCTTCGAAAATGAATGCATTTTGTAAAGAAATAAAAATGATCAATTGCTGAAAACTACGTTCCACCTAGTTATGTGAAGTACTTGGACATTGGCATCAAAACAAAGATATGTAACAGTTCTTTGAAAATGGAAAGTTTTTTAAGAAGTTGAACTTCCCAAAAGTGTGGCACCTTATGCACCCTTTTTCCGGAATTCAATGTATATATCAGTATACTAAAAATAATTGTTTGTAGAGTAATATACATGTTTTATAGGCCGTTCAATTTTCATGTGAAACAACCCTTTCTTTTTATGATTTGGTGTTGTTTCAACTTTTTTTTCTCAAAATTTAAGGCTAAGCGTTAAGTAGATTTGTGGCAGCCGGATAGCAGTGTATTGTATAGTATCAATACACTTCTTTTTAATTTTTACTTGGGAAATAGATTTATACTAATCTGGAATAAAATATGGTTTTAAATACGAGGAAGTAAACCGGAATAGCCAAAAGTAGGTCATTTTGCGAAATGTGTTCTAATCGACAAGACAATCACGGTAAAATCCTTCTTTGTTTATATAACAGAAAATCTTTAAAGTGTAAGAACTGGACGTTTATCATGAAGTTGAAGACATCCATCCGCCATACTTCAGTAATCATGTTATTCCGCAAAAACAACACCAAAAAAAACGTGGCATTCACTTTATTTACAGTAAAACACAATTTTTAACTGTAAAAGACAAAATAGGTTTTTAGGTCCACACAAAGATAAGTGTTTGACGCCATAAACAATTGTAAGTTAAAAGAAATGTGAAATAATATGTATAAAGTTGAAGTTATATGCATACACGGTATTGTTTTAATAACAGAAATTTAATATCCAGTGCATTGTCGTGGACATCACCTTTCAGCGAAAGAATACATTAACATATACTTATACCAAAACTATTTTGCAAGTAAAAACAATCACACAGGGCCTCAAAATAATAAGCGTACATCAGTATATCTTCAAGTACCATAGAAAAGCATTTATGAATAGAAGTTTTACAATTTGAATTGATAGATATCCCAAGAAGCCCAAGGTAATAAATAATGAATATGTTTCAATTTGCATTTTTGGGAAACGGCTATTGTCGTTAAGTATTGACATGGCAATCGTTAATATTCGCAAATATTTTCTAGCGTTTTCGTTATATTACGCTGTATTTAACATGTATTGTAAAATAATGATACGCTGGTGTACTGATAAGCTCTCCGACCTATTCGTTGGTCACAAAACCATACGATGTCCGTACGGTTTTAAAAAATCGTACGAGTCCACCAGTTTTAGAATCCTTATTGTCTCAGTACAATCGCAGCTTCTGGTCACAGTACCTACGGGCCCCGTACGATCTTTAGAGGATGCACTCGTAAGATATCCGTACGGAGATCGCAGACAAGTCGTGCGGAACTCACAAGAAGCCCGCAGACTGCTCGTGGGTTCGCACGGCGCTTGCACGGCAATTCGGTGCGGTGTCCGCACGGTGTCCGTGCGACAAGAACAAATCAGTTCGGCGACGTCTGAAACATTAACATTTTCAATCGTAGGATATCCGTACGGACATCGTAGACAAGTCGTACGGAGCTCGCAAGGAGCCCGGCCTTACCTCGTATGATTCCCGCTGGCTCGTACGGCGCTCGTACTGGGTCCTGTTTTATACCACATTGAATAACCAAGGAAGTCGTAGAGTACGAAGAGTACGGCGATCGTAATGCCCTGCGAGCTCCGTGCGGACATCGCACGTTCTACGCACGGTGTCATTAATATCGTACGGACATCGTACGTTGACCGTGCGAGTCTCCTGCGATAGTCGTGCGAGCATCGGCAAGCCTCGCAGTTTTCCAAATTGGCATGGACATCGTGCGGGGCTCGTAGGAGTTCTTCCTGGGCCCGTGCTGTTCCCGTACGGGGCTCTTGCGAGCTGCGACCGACCGAAAAATTCTACGAGCACGTACAGAACTCGGGAGCTCGGTGAAACATTTTCACCGAGTTTCCGAGTGCTCTACGAGCTCACAAAATCCGTACGACGCTCGTATGAGTCAACGATGTCCGTACGGACGCCGTACGAGTTTGTCAAAATTCGACTGAAAACCTACTCGTGCGGAGCTCGTAGCGTTCTTGTGACCATGGTTTTGCATATACATTAACATGGATTCGAATTGAGCTCAAACGATTTTTAGTGTAAATCGAAAATAAGTGCAACTCGAAAATAATTGTTCCACGTGACGATAAATAGGGGTATAATTATGCAAAATCCCAGGTATTTCTTTATGGGATCGCGGCTGGAAAATATCATGACGTCATGAATAAGGGCACAATAGTGGCTATAGCGTAAAACTTCATTTTTCACTCAACGCTTTATTTGCAATGCTTTGGTATTATTTATGATATTCCAAATGTTATTATAATAATTCATGACATTAATATATGTACGTTTTAGCTTTTTAGCCTAAGTTACTTCTCTCAATAATGATAACTTGGATTACACGAAATTTGATACACTAAAATGTGTATTCAACAATGAGTAATTACAAAAGAGTTAAATTGGTATCACATATGTGTAACAACATAAGTAGTCTGTTGTTATATTTATCGTTTCAACTAATCTTTTGAAAGTGCTTCTTATGCTTTACTCATTTTGAAGCATTTCTCTTGACTGTTCAGGAGTACTTTCCTGCAAATAGTGTAACCTAAAAGTCATTGTCATTAAATGTAACTGCAATATTTTAAGGTAGTAGGTGAAATTATGTATTTGTAAGCTGAACACGATCAGTGCTTTAAGTAAAACAAGAAATATTTTTAAAAAACATAAACAGCGCATTTACATTAAAGACATAAATTGGTATATTAAAAAAAAACAAAGTGGTATTTATACATCCTTTTCTTGCCCGCCCTGTACAGGCGTCCTTAAGGTATTAGACCCCTAATAGGGATGTTTACAAAATGGCATGTGCTTGGTATTTTCTTAAAGTTGACCGTGTTTCGTACTGTGTTGCAATTTTAAAACAACTTTTACTGTGCCGTTTTTTATCAATTTTGTATAATTTATGGTATTTCCTCAAGCTCAAGTAGAGATAAATTTCCAAGTGATGGCCACTACCCAAAATGTTTGCTGAGAATTCATTATTCCATTAAATTTGAAAAAAGAAACAAAAATACTATTGGTAAACAATTATAAAACACAAAATAAAACTGTCAATATCATTTTTCTAAGGTGCCTCAAGTAAACGGTTTTAATGAGACAGAATTCTAATTCCCAACATTGAAAACTTGAGGTCGAATCCTGCGGGTCTGTTTTGAATTTTGCTCACTTCATTTAAAAATAGCATTGGGGCAGAAGTAAAACCTACCTACATTTCTTTCACAACATGCAATCTAAAGAGTGAAGGCAAAATAGAGAACTTTTACCGCATGTAACTCAGTATTTTTAAAGATGTTTAACTCTACCCCTTCTGTTTTAGAGGTACATTCACGTTGAACAGCAAGAAATTGCTTATCAAATGAAAATTTTCCATTTTTGTGCAATAAATCAATTATAAGTCTTGAAAGAAGTAAAAACTTACTAGAAAAAAAAAAGGAAAATAAGGGGAAAAAAACTGGTCCCAGTGGGGCTTGAACCTACGCCCCCCTGAAAATTGCAATCAGAGTAGGTTTATAGTAGGAATTGAATACTCTTAAAAAAGGAGATACTCTATTACGGGTCTTATACCTTAAAACTGTTACATTTACTTTTAGGATTTAACCTGGGGTATTTGAAGCCACTTCTTTAGTTGTGTCTTTACAATAAAGCATTGATTTTCTATGCAGTTGAATAGTCACAACACAATACTCTTGTGCGCTTTAATATCATTTTAGCACACGGGCCTCAAATTGTCAGCGTCTTTAATAAAGGATTATTGTTGTGTTACTTTATGACAGGTCACAGGTTTTCGTGTTTCGACCTAGGCCAAGTAATTTTGTGTTTTTGCTTCTCTGCCTCGCTCTATCAGTTAAGGCAGAATTCTAACAATAAATGAGCAACACCCACCTTTAATCACCTATATCAGTTGTAAATGTGTTGATTCAGAACTTAAAAGAAAAGAAGAAATGTCTTGCATGTGAACCAAACAATATTTTACATATGAAAATATGAACCTGAAATCCCTGGGAATCCCAAGCACAGACATAGCATGTAATTTTTACTGGCTGGCTTTTCCGCGCGTTTTTACCATAGACGATGGTCCATGGAGACATGATTACTTTGCATATTCAGTGAAAACAAGGCAGTCTGAAAGACAGCTAAATCCCCCGCCACTGCTATGGATAGTGAAAGGGTAAACCTTTGATTTTAGCTGTGACCCTGACCTTGAACTGACATGGCTGACTCATGAATTCTGCACAACGTCTTCATGAGGTGATCATTTGACCAAAGTTTCATGAAAATCCTTCAAGGGGTTTAGGAGATACAGAGCTGAAACCTTTGACCTTCAGTTGTGACCTTGACCTTGAGTTGACATGGCTGACTCATGAGTTCTTGATGAGGTGATCATTTGACCCAAGTTTGATGAAAATCCTTCAAGGGGTTAAGGAGATACAGAGTGGACACCAAATGGAAGGCTCAAACCTTCGACCCTTAGTTGTGACCTTGGCCTTGAGCTGGCATGGTTGAGTCATAATTTCTGCACATCGTTCTGATGAGGTAATCATTTGACCCAAGTTTTATAAAATTCCTTCAAGGGGTTTAGGAGATATAGAGCGGACACGAAATGGAAGGCTCAAACATTTGACCTTCAGTTGTGACCTTGACCTTGAGCCGACATGGCTGACTCATAAGTTCTGTACATCGCCTTGATGAGGTGATCGTTTGACCCAAGATTGATGAAAATCCTTCAAGGGGTTTAGGAGATATAGAGCGGACACACAATGGAAGGCTCAAGCCTTTGACCCTAAGTTGTGACCTTGGCCTTGAGCCGGCATGACTGACTCATGGGTTCTGCACATCGTCTTGATGAGGTGATCATTTGACCCAAGTTTTATAAAATTCCTTCAAGGGGTTTAAGAGATATAGAGCGGACACAAAATGGAAGGCTCAAGCCTTTGACCTTGAGTTGTGACCTCGACCTTGAGCCGGCATGGCTGACTCATGGGTTCTGCACATCGTCTTGATGAGGTGATCATTTGACCCAAGTTTTAAAAAATTCCTGCAAGGGGTTTAGGAGATATAGAGCGGACACAAAATGGCAGGCTCAAACCTTTGACCTTGAGTTGTGACCTTGACCTTGAACCGACAAGGCTGACTCATGGGTTCTGCACATCGTCTTGATGAGGTGATCATTTGATCTAAGTTTCATGAAAATCCTTCAAGGGGTTTAGGAGATATGGACCGGACACGATTTTGTTACGGACGGAAGGACGGAAAGACGGACGGAAGGGCGGACGCAGACCATTCCTATAATCCCTCCGCCACGGCGGGGGATTAACAAACGGCGGCGCCGGAAAAAAACAACATAAAAGTATATGAAGAATACGTAATTTGATGATTGTCATTACAGGTCCAGTACCTTTAACACACTATATTAGACCTTTTTGGCGTAAATGTATATGTATACAACTACGTACATGTATTATGTACTTCGGCCAGAAGTTGGGGGTTTTCTCAAGACAACAACGAATAACATATATCAGTTAATATTAACACTAAATCTCTAAGTAATGGCACAGCTGAAATTCACCACCCTTAGATACGATCTTGCTTATCGCCGTATTGAATACTAGTATTAGTAAGTAAGTAAGTAACGACTTTATTTAAAGTGAATAACATATACGGCATTGGATACATTTTTCAAAACCGATTAACAATATGGTCCACGTATTGAAAACGTATGAAATATTCAACAATGATCGAATATATCTGCCTCTTCTTCCTCCTGAACACTGATTTTAGCTCCGTTTGTGAAATGTTTATTAAAATTTGTAGTCTCAAAGGTGACTTGGAACATTCGAACTATTCATATCTTTATTAAAAAGCGATGACCATTAGGACATCAGGGACGAACCTGTCAGAAAAGTAAATAAATATGTATGTATTCCGGCTCCAACATAAAACTTAATATAAAGTCGTCTAATGTCTCTTAAGACATTTTGCTAGCTTTGCTCTCAATAAATATTCATTCTACTGCCATCCACCCACCAGCCAACAGTTTGAAATACAAATGTTAAAATCTGGCTTCAATTAAAGGATATCCTTGAATATTCAGCAAACATACGCTCACTTCGCTCGTAATAATACATGTAATAATTAGGGGCCTCCTTGGCCGAGCGGTTAAGGTAGCTGACTTCAAATCATTTGCCTCTCACCGATGTGGATTAGAGCCTCACTCGGGGCGTTGAATTCCTTATGTAAGGAAACCATCTAGCTTCACAATAACTGTCGTTTTCAGCTCATTTTACAGTTATTATCTAATTAAAATCAAACTTAGTATAAATCATCAACATTATGTGGACTTGTCTTCTTGCTCTAAACAACGACAAATAACAAATAACATATAATACCAAGTCTCACAGTCATTAGAAAACAAAGGAAGACATGATTCTGTCTATCGTATTGTTCGTTTGTGCCAGACTTTTTATGACTTTTTGACAATGCATGTAAACTGGCTGAATGCTTTTTTAGAATTATAGGGGCCACCGTGCCCGAGTTGTTAAGGTTGCTGACTTCAAATCACTTGCCCCTCACCGATGTGGGTTCGAGCCGCACTCGGGGCGTTGAATTCTTCATGTGATGGCTTATGGAAGTTCGATGGTTCTACCCGGTAGCCCGCCGCCCCTGATGACATTATGCACGGAGGGGCACCTGGGATCTTCCTCCACCATCAAAGCTGGAAAGTCGCCATATAACCTATAATTGCGGCGTTTAGCTAAACATAAACAAAACAAAAACATCTTAAGAATTATTGCTATTCAAAACACTTTCTGTCTAGTATTTTGAGAAAACCCGTCGAAATTGATCGAAATACGTATACATTAACGTAGTCGTGTACATTTCCATTTACGCCGAAAATGTCTATTAAGGTGTTTTATTTATTGTTGTAATCAAGGTAAGTGGGTAACGTAAGATATTCACATTAATTTACAACTGAAACTGTTTACACAACTTGAAAAAAAAACTGTTGAGACCTCTCATAAATTTACATTTATATCGACAACTATCACTTGTACTGTGTACATTCATGAGTGGAAAATATTGATGGTAAACTGTTGTAGGGGTTTGTTTACTTTATAAAATCTTTAATAACTGCTTTCAGATCAATTTTTGGTATGGTTTCGGCAAGCTTATAATAAAGAGCATGTCATTCTCTTTCATTTAGATTTTTTTCGTAAGTTTGAAATACGTATTGAAACTCTTTGCCGACGATACTGTGGTCTACCTTGCTATACATTCTTCCTATGATAGCAAAATCCTCCAGGAAGGTCTTAACAAGCTGGAAAAAAATGGGAAAATGTGCTGGACGTTGAGTTTAATCCTTTTAAATGCCACGTACTACACTTCAGAAAAACAAAACTGTCATCAAACCAAATAATTTACTCCATGGCCATTTTAGAATCAGTTCCCAGCACAAAATACTTATATTGGTGTTGAGTACTTTTGACTTAACTACAGATCTAAATTGTAATAAACATATTAGTAGAACATCTTCAAATGCTAATAAAACTCTTGGCTTCATAAAACGAAATATCATCAACAACCACCAAAAATGACAAAACTCTTGTCCGTCCACAGCTGGAATATGCATCTACCATCTGGAGCAAACACACAAAATAGAAATGGTTCAACATCATGCACTTTGATGGGTCAAAAGTGACTTCTCACCTCTCTCCAGTGTTATAGAAATGCAAGGAAGACTGGGTGGAGCTCCCTTGAACATAGAAGATTGGATTCTCGTCTGGTACTTGTTTATAAAATCTACCATCATCTTGTTGCCATAAATCTCCCAAGGTACATTCACATACCATCTAGATTTGATGCAACCGCATAGTTTCAGACAAGTACAGGTCACCTCTGATTACCACAAAATTTCATTCTTTCCACACTCAGTTGTATTGTGAAATAACCTGTCTAGCCAGATAGTTACCATCCCTGACCATAATGCTTTCAAGGTGGTTGTGGCAACCATCCAGTACTAGACCTTGTTCTATTCTAATCACACTTACCATGCTAAAATTCTTTTAGCCTATTCTTACCTTAGCTGATGTTGGACCAGCCGTTACTCTCGGTCTCCCTGAACTGGTACTGTCAGGAATGTCGAATTCGAACATAGAGACGTTAGCTTGTATCTCTAGGACAATTCATCTGCCATGCAAGGTCGTGAACAGACGTTGAAGATGTTAGCATTACTAGCGCCTGCAGTAAGCTTGTTTGCTAAGACGTGTCAGTGTTATTCGTGAGAAAATTTGGAATTGAATGTGTTATTCTGCTACAACGAACATCCTACTCACAGGACATTGAACTCACAATGAATGAATAATGCATGATGTTTACGTGCAAAAATTCTTTTTAGTAGAGGTTACGTCAATTTATAGAACAGTGGAAAGACAAAATGACCTCAACTGAATGATATTAGTGTTCTTTTTCTGTGCTGAACATCAGACAACCATTAGTCAACTGGTTACATAGTTAAAGAAAATATCATGCACCCTTTTTTTTGACTGAGTATATAGCATTGGAATGGCAATTGCTAAAATGGTCAAATTATATTTAGATTACCGTACAGATGATCACATGATTCATGAACTCCTCACCCATATTACCACTTAATTTTGAAATCACAGAACAAGGTAAAATTACAATGATTTACATAAATATAAAAATTATTGCCAGATGTGTTGGCCAGTATATGTCAGGATACTGGTTATATGACCCAGGGAAGTGCCTACGGCTTTAGTATCTTGAACAATGGTTTGGGTCCAATCGCTAAGGTGACTATGTCTTAGACTAGCTGACAAACGATGTAGAATGTCCTTTGTTAAAACGTAGAGCTGGTGAGACCAAATATCTCATATAGAATTTTCCTCTGGCTACCTTGCCTAAATGATTCGTGTACCAATGATTTGTAAATGATTTCTTATTATGAGCTAGACAATTTCAGGGATCAGGCAAATCACTAAATGTTTCAAACTAGCAATCTTCCATTACAAATGATTATCTCAAACTCCTATAGGCTGGAGACTCTATACTTGACTGGCCTTTTTGTTGAAGTTCCCGTCAGACAATGTCTATGAATCAACAACATACGAGTCCTATCGCATAGATGCTCGGCCTCTGTCCTCTCAAACTCTATATGATTGCCCTGACTCCTGGATGATCAGCGCCTATATGCTATCACATGTAGCATTCAACTACCATATAGGTATATCCCCGATGCCTTGGCAGTACTTCGCCAATAATGCTAAACAGTCTATAAGCTGGAACTCTCCTACTATCTCAGTAGATTACCAAACTCTGGGTCTCTGTCTCAGCTTCCCGATGCTCAGCCTATATATGCTATCGTATATAGCATTCAACTACCCTTAAGGTAAAACTCCTATGCGCTGGCCCTATAGCTCGAAACCTTATTGAAATTCTGCAACTCTTCTTTAGTCTATAAACTTCCAAAGTCGTCTTTTTAATAATTTATCCGCCCTGACAGGGTAACTGCAATAGTCTCCTTATCAAGGTACTGGGATAAATTATTAGTTGAATCCTCGATGTGTCTTCTTCTACCGCTGGATACCGAATGAGCTCTCTGTCATCCATCTACCTATTTATACCCCAGCAGACGTGCTATTTTCAGAACTTGTTTCTGATTGGTCAAAATTTAAACATAACGTTTTACAACGAACACTTGCTCTATCAAATATCTGGTTCCCTTTAACTTTTGTATATGACATTATGTGTGATGCTGGGACCCAGCCATCCACATAATGAACCCAAATCAGCCACAAATGACCTAAATTTTATTAATAACAGCAATTCAACAATAATTATAGCAATGATAGCATGGAAAGGGAGTCAAGCATTATTTGTGCTTAATGTGTTATGTTATCAATATACTAACATACAAATTATTCTGACAGTATATTCATACATTTGTTTGTAAAGTAAAGTATGAATAAACACTATTTCAAGCTTTTGTTAGGAAGGAAAACAAAATGATAAGAAGGTAAAAAAATAAATAAATATGTTTCACGAAAAAGACATTATTATCAGATTTGTACTGTCTTTCTACAGCTGTTGCGTTTTCAGCGAACATGGCTATTTATTATTGCACAGAATAATGTTTTTATCCCATATTGTATCCTTGATAAAACAAGATGAAACAAAGAGCTTAATTAATCTCCTTGTCAGAATCAATTACAGAAACTTGATACTTTTGTACCATCGGGCTGGCCTTAACAGGCCATCGCACTATATTTAGATGAATATCTTCTGTTTACAGGTCAGGGTTCACAATATTTTGACTGTTGGGATAGACGGATGCACTAGGCGACTATCATCACAATTAGAAATAATTTCTGTTCACAGGTCAGGGTTCACAAGCTTTTGACTGTTGTGATAGTTATACAGATTTACTAGGCGACTATCATCCATCGGTGTTATGTCTTGACTACTGCTGTTGGACAATAGGGGCGGCATACAAAGGCTGCTGTAGCAATATATTAAGAATGATTCCTTCCTCTACTAATAAGACCGAAGAATGTGTTCAGCACTGGATTATTGAGCACAGGTAAGTGTCACTAGTGACACTACTGAGTGTACCAGTCTCATAGGTAAATAGCGAATTTCATAAGTAATTGAAATACTGTGCTAAAATGAAATATATCTTATCAATGAGGCATCATGCAAGTCTCCAAATTACCACTTTCCTTTTATTCCTTGATTCAATATAATAGTTAATCTTCTCTGGTGGTGACAAAGTTTACTACATCCTTAAACTGTGTTCTTTATCGCTCGATACTAATTTCATATTGTATTTATACTTTCTTTTATGGTCTTGTACAATTAGGTAAACGATGACCAAAGGATGGCAAAGACTTTTGCAATAAATGCATATTTAAAGCATTAATGGCATGCACCTGTATATTTTCGGTTGTTATTTGTGTTTCAGTCAAAACTTTTTCGGCAGAATAAATGTGTGTTAGTGAATCACAAAAGTATGCAAACAGGCCGGTACCTTAAATTAACAAGCAGCATTTAGAGTATTCTCATAGCAAAGACAAATATACATTCAAACTTGAATGATTTCATGAAAAATGGGATGAACTTCAAATTTGTTTATCGCGGCGATGTCAGATTTTGGAGAAAGAGAAAAAATAGTTTTAGGATCATTTAACTATTTGTTCAAAGCTGGTTCCAAGCAAACAAATGTGAAAATGAATATAGTTTTACCATATTTAAAAATAATTTTTAATTTTTATGCAGATTGGTGCCGTTGCTGATTTCTGTTTTTATTTTTTGGTTCTTACAAAGTTTTTGTGATTGCTTCACAAGGATCCTGCGCTATTGATTATATATACCAACATCATGTAAGTATCAATTTTCACTGAAATTTTATGCGAGTATACAAACATGCTTTCTAACAGTCAGTCGCCTTCACATCGGATTTCTCTAAAGAAAGTGTCAATTACTTGCCAGTCTGCAAGTCAGAACTGGTACAAAAGCTAGGAACACTAGTTGGCTTTACTATTAGTCGTTACTTAACTAATGTCAAGCTGTTTTGCAGTTGTTAATGCTTAAGATAAAGAGAGCGCTTCTTCCATCCTTACAAATTGAACGAGAGGTAATTAAGCCCAAAACATAATTATATCCTCATGTACAAGTATTTAAATTGTTTTACTCCGTACATGTGTTGTCATTGCCATTCATTGTTTATTTCTCATCCACATTACTCACTATGGTATCTGCTAGGAGATATTTGTTACAAAAGCGGCAAGTTGATGGCATCTGGATATTGTCCGTAAGTATTGGCCTGGCACTCATGAATATTCCGTATGTTTTCGTAAATTAATTTTCGGTGTCCGACCCTAAATAACGATATGAATATTGAAAATCAATAAGTTAACTTCTTCATGTCGCAAGTGCAGATATAGCTGTGCGGATAAAGCGTTCAGCTACCAATCTTAGGGTTGTGGGCTCGAGTCCATTGTCTGACCATATCATTTTTTATTTCATCTTTAAACTTTACAGACAGGAAAATTGTGAAACTTTTAATGATTTTAAGTTCGTTTATTGAAAGAAATACTCTACTATTCAACATTCTTCTACGTACATGTCGGGGCCTCCGTGGCCGAGTGGTTACGGTTTCTGACTTCAAATTACTTGCCTCTCATCTATGTGGGTTCGAGCCTCACTCAGGGCATTGAATTCTCAAGCCATCCAGCTTGGGTACGGAAGGTCGATGGTTCTACCCTGGTGCCCGGTCGTGGTGAAATAATGCACGGAGGGGCACCTGGGGTCATCCTCCACCATCAAAGCTAGAAAAATGGCATATGACCTGCAATTGTGTCGGTGCGACATTAAACCCAACAAAATAAAAAATAAATCTATTTACTCGAATGTAAACCATTCTACCAAATTTTTCAAGACCGGGCAGGTGTTCGTTCATTCAACGGGCAATTCAAGGAACTAGCGTCCGTACACAAGAAAAATTGTAGGTTTCAGAAAATATTGTGAGAATCAAAGTAATTTCTATACAATTACATAACATAGATTTTAGAAAAATGATCTGCACTGAATTCGAACCCATGGTAACATGCGTAGAAGGTGGAGAGCTAACGTCTACACCACTTTGCCGTTGTTTAAATATGTCGTTTATTTTGATTAATGTACATATTTTCAGGATACAGATATCGCGTGAACTGACGAAAACGCCCGAAAATATTGGCGAAGATTAATGAGTGCCAGGTCAATACTTACGTTACGTATGCAAATAATAGAGCACTGGTTAACCCCTCTGTGACTGTCAAGTCCCAGATAGCTGTGTTAATGATAGCATATTAAAGTAATTGTCTAAATATACCTGTCTGAGGACAAAATATATAACCCTTTCTCACATCGTCTCTGCATATATGATGAGTAAGAATTATTTCCAGGAAGAAGGGCTTCAGAATGGCATGATTTGTGAACAAAAAATTGTTAATGCAAATTATGGACATTGCAAAGAACGTGTGTGACTTTTTGCTTTTTGTTAATCACGTTTGGGGCCAGAAATATTCACGCAGTTAACAATAAATTTTAATCAACAGTAAAGTAATGTAATTGTGTTTGACAGTAGAATGATTTTTATGAACTTTTGATTTACACATACGTCTATAGATTTTTGCTTGGCCTTCATCTTCAGAACTGCTGCAGGATTTCAATGAAACATCGCAGAAATTGCAAAGGGTTAAATGTAGTTGTGCGTAGCGTATGGATAACTACACGGGGTTTTAGTATTGAGTTTTGACTACTTGAACGTAGTTAACAAATTAAAGTTGTTCGCAGTTTTTTTTTTTAAATGTTATTAGGGATTTGACAATTTGTTGCATAATTAATTCCCATTTAGGAAATTTCTGATAACAACACTATCTAAACAGTCTGACAGCATTCGTCAATTTTCAATGATCGCCTTGATTTTATCCACCCTTTCTTTAAGCACTACCGCAAAAAGTATACAGACTTTGTCTTTGTCTTTGTCAAGAAGGTTGCTTAATCAACACCAGAGCTATGACCCTTGAATTAGTCATAATTGTCATGTTCATAATTTTGTCACATAAGAGGCAAGATTTCTTGAGTAACCAGTAAAAAAACTAACCATCACGAAATTTTCACAATGTAGAAGGCCACAAGGTAGCAAATGTTCGACAATGGTAAAGGTAAATTAAGTAACAACAGAGTTATGATCCTTTAGTTATTCAAAACTAACACATTTGAGACCAAATTTTATATATGTCTAATCTACACAATACCTAGGCAAATTGTTTGTCTTCATGAAACTTGGGTCAAATTTGAAAATGGTCAAATTAATGAGTGAAAATTGTTGACATATTGTACCTGTAAAACTCAGATTCGCAAGCTATGGTATAACCCTCGTGTTCTTGTTTTTTTCAGCATCAGCAGCTGCTATGACCAGTACTTACAACAACTAGTTTCACGATGAGTTTGATTAAAAGACGACATCAATACTTGGCTAATAACGTAACAACAAGGATAGACACGTAATTCAGATTGGAAAATATGATGAACTAGTTTTAAGAGTGTAATATTGTATTTTGTATCGGAATACTTGTAAACAGGCACATGTTTTAATTTTTTATTTCACAATCATGTAATTTGCAGATTACGTAAGTAAAACATCTGCGCCCTACAATTAATTTTCTGATTCTTGCTTTTATTTTCTTCTTTACATCAAAGGAGAAAGCGTACCGTGCCGACGACAATCTGCCTGACTGTTCGGGTTAAGAAAACTGTATTTTTTTTCAAGATTTTGGGAACATGTGCCCTTTTAGCGACATTTTTCCTGAAAAATTTGGAAATATTCCACTTTCTTTTTATCCGTAGGTTTTGCTGTTAAGGACGCAGTGTCTATGGTAATAAGTGCTTTTGATATTTACGTTGAGTTTATTGTATCCAGATTTATTTTTAATTATCATTTTTTCTGTTTCATTTATAAGACACTTGTTGCTGAGTGAGCCCCTTCCTAAGTTTCATGTTTTATAGGTCATTTGTTTGCCCTTAATCATACGTAAATGTAAATGTTCAGCACAATATACTGTAGCTCTACCGTAAAGGTATTTTGTATACATATGTATAATACATAATTCATTATGTGAAAAGTGTCTATGATATGTGTATGTAGGTTTAGGTTTTTTAATGTTTTTACTTTACCTAATTGACCACCTAACATATAACCAGTTCAGATGTAGATAGAACCCAGTCAAAAATCGTTAACTAGGGAATGATTTTCAATAAATATCATGACAATACGCACCACGAAGATTACATATATGGCAATAGGTGTACTAAATATTAATTCAAAAATAAACAAGCAAAGAAACTGGGCTTTATGTCGTACATTGTAAGTACTAGGATCTCTTAGTCAGAAAATAAAAAAAAAACCTATTGCTTAAAATCATCTAAGAAAAAAAACTTGAAAGGTCAAAATGTAAGGTGTTACAGAAGAATGGTTTCTAAATCTTGATGTCAAAACATTTTTAAATGTTTTATATTTCTGTCGTGATTTAGCAATAGTATTTTACAAATGGCAAAAATGCTTTTATTTAAGATGAAAATACTTCAGAATTCACAGATTTATTATGTTCATTTGCTGTGTTTGAAGGCCTCATAGTAAATAAGATGTTAGATTACGGTTTTCTATATGTCCTGTCATTTCCATATTTCTCATAAAAATACGTGAAAATCGTCATCAGTCTCTGGAGTTACACATTATACAGCGCAAATAAGATTTACTGAAGTTAAATTAGCTTTATATCTACAAAAAGGGGAAACTGATTTTTTATGCAGACGGGAGATGCGAATAGTTACACTTATATTCTTCCTGATTATATTGAACTGGATGTTGTTGTTGTTTACTATCATTAAACTTCCTTGATTTTGATGAGGAAACGATAAACTTTTAACCAAATTCACATACTTGTGGATTTAAACATTTTTCGTGTCAAGAATACTTCCAGATCATAAGCTTAAATGTATAGCTACAGTCTAATATACATAACCTACCTTTTCTATGTTGTTGTTGTTGTTGTTTTAGTAGACACAATATTTAATAGATAGATAATATTTACCACGAAATGGATAAAAACCGCTGGGTTATTTTGGTTTCACAAGCGAATACTTCCCGCTGTCCGTGTATAAAAATATTAGCAATGTTATCATCCATTTTATATATTACTGTAATTTTGCATTTTTAGTTTTGATTGAACAGTATAAAGATAAACTATGATAAAATTCCATTGCTTGTGGCGGTTTATATACCCCGCCTATGTGCTTTTCAATCAGTTTTAAATTGGATATTCTAGTCATTTAGGTTAGATTAATTTCTGTGTTCTTTAATTCGTCATTTGATAAAATAAATGACCTTTACGCATATATGTATGTCTTTGTGTTATTTATGGAAGTATTGTGCAAGCACATTTGAACTTCCATTCGAATTGGTAATTCCTCAACTGTGCATGGTATTGTTGACTTGCCAGTTGATCAGTGTTAGTAAATACCGGCTATGTTAGTTGGAAGGGAAGATTCAAATAAAGATTAACCATTTCCCCCACGAACAGAAAATGTGTATACCACTAGAACCAAAAACGGCTTGTGAATTTCTTGTATATATGTTTAGTTCACATGCTTTTTGCAAAACTATATTTTGTTTTCTGTGTCCCTTCAATATAACAGAGGATATTGCATTTATTAAAAGAATTTAATAAAATAATAACATGCAAGGTTCTGCTGAGCATTTTATCATAAAATGTGAGGTTCTCTTGACCATTTTATTATTTTTTATTCAACGAGTCTAACGAATTCAATGTGGAATGGAAAAAATGTAATTTTGTTTTATCACATGTTAGTTTCTTTTTCTTACACATCGAAGTTTTTTCTTTTAAACTTTAAGATGACATCAACGTCAAAATTACACTAGTGTAACACCAAAAAATGTAATGATATATTTTACTCCCATTACATCAAATATTAATATTTTAATCCAACCATAGTTTTTTCTGTAATAAATGTCTTAAAAGAAAACACAGTGATTAATAAACTGGCGTTGTATTTGGCTGTAGTTAATACGGACCCGGCATGTCAGCAAACATGAGAAAACTTCTTCCCTTGTACGCTAATGCGTACGTTGAATATGAGCGTGGTCGTCGGCTGGCGTCTGGTGTCGCAAGGGTAGAAGAACCCGGAGTGGCACACATACAGTCAGTCTGTCAACGCGGACCCGGCATGTCAGTCATCCACACAACATCATATTGTTTTCGATTTTCGTAGGCGGGTGAAATTTACCCGGACAGTTTCAATTGAACCGAGTCTGCTTTTATTCATTTTCCATCCCAGAGGCATACCACGGGTTATGGTTCGTCTAGTGATTTTGATGAACCTGTGATTGACGAGAATGGCTATTATTTAGATTGATTGTGATTTAGGCTTCCAAAGGATCTTCATATAGATTTAATAACTATCACAACCTCAGCTTTTAAGTATTGTGCGGCGGTAAAATGTCTACTGTACTTAGTGTTGCTATATTTTCTTGTCCTTTTGGATCATTGAGTTTTATCAGTGTGTTAACCCTGTATTTGATCTCTACATAACCACTTTAATGACCTAGCAAGTGGTCATTGTAAGGATACAATGCAACATTTAATGAGGCCAGCCTTGAACAAGTTCGGAAAGGGTTACCAATCAATGATCTGTATGAAATTTACTTCCACGTTAGAATTTAAACAGGTTTGTATGTTTAAAACATCTAACATGTTCCTATATTACAAGACAGTGTCAATACTGTACTCAGTGACCATTGCAGAAGTGAGAAAAGCACGACGAATTAGGACAGGTGACAAATATAACACCAGACCGTCCCTTTGGGTGATTTAATAGCTAACGAAAACTAGTCATGTCCAGTCACCGTAGAATCTGGGAGAAATCTAAAAGATCTCAACAGCATGCATGCAGTGTGTTTCAGAACAATACAACCATAGTCGCTTTCAATAAAACGTTCAACAGTTTTAAAAAATTAAAACCGGAAATGTCTATGTATAAGAATCTTACAAAATTGGAGGATAACCTATCCATAACATACCTTGTTGCAGACAGTCTTTAAAGGCCTAATTAAATTGAATAACGAATTCAGAATTTAAATTTAGCAAAAGATTTGCGAAGTTTATAATAATGGTAGGTCTTTGGTTACGAAAGTTTAAAATCAACGTGACAAGAGACTTCGGCACTATTAGATCAAAATTAAAATCACCTTTCGTCATACATTCCTGAAAGTAAGGTTCCATTTTATGGAAGATATAGATTTTATATTGTTAGTCTCGTTGAACTGAAGCTGTCTATGGTATGCATTAGCAATCATAGTATAATTATACTGTTACAGCATGAAGTGTTGTTGACGGCAATAGTGCTGGCATCTGTGTGTGTATCTTAGCCGAGAACGCTAATGTTTTAAAGTTTGTTTTGCAACACTGTGTGTAAAGCACCGCCCCTAATGATTGCCACAACTTCGGAAGAAGGTACCCAACGTTCAGAAACTGCCCTTTCAAGAACAAACTTAGTCAAACCATGAAAAATTCCTTGACACTTCAGATGCCTGATTTTACAAAAGCTATACATGACACCCCTTATCAGGTACCATAATTATGGTATATTTTTGTCGTTTTCATTCGAAAATGTCATGAACATGAACTAATTATAAAAAGCAGGAAGGAATAAGTGTTAAACTGATAATTGCATGTATTTGTCACTTCTTAGCCGACTGTCATTCCGTCGCAACATTTCCTGATAATTTACTCATTTTTCCTTATAAGAATAAGGAAAATCCGTTTTAAACTTTCAATATATCAATATACAATCGACATCGTACATGCGACCACCTCTATTAAGCAATTTGTTTATTAAACGACAGGTCAAAATCCTTCCCGAACGTTTTCAGTACATAAATCCATTCCATTAAAAGGCTTTTTTTTTAAACGACTAGCGACCATATTAATGTAGTCCCGACAGGTAAAATCTTCGACAAAATTATTTATTAAGCAACCGGGTACCAAATTCCCGCCGGGCATTTCTTCGCCTTTGGTGTAACTAGCGAGCACCTGACTGAATGCAATTAACCCTTGTAAGAGTCAAACTGACCAACAGTCCAGCTATAATTTTCACGGTTTGTGGACTTGGAAAAGTGTTCAAGATCTTACAACAAATTTTAGTTACATTAACAGTTAAAAATAACTTTTCTCTTCACCTGAATAAAATTCATTAAGAGACCATTCCATTAAGAGACCACGTTTTAGCAGTCCCTTGGGCGGTCTCTTAATACAATGTCGACTTACATAAAACAACGACGAAGCATTAATTTATTTCAGTGCAATTAGAACATTGATTGAATGATACGAATCCTAAATTCATAAAGAATATGCCCTCTCCAAAGGCTTCTTCCCGAAACCGAATCCGGGCCTCCGTGGTGAAAGTCGATGAATTTGAATCACTTATCCCTCATCAATATAGGTTCGAAATCTCGCTTGGCGTATAGGAAGTCACCCAGATTGCTTATAGTTCAGTGGTTATATCAATTTGCCCGCCAATGCCTGAAATAATGCCTTTTAGGGGCTTTCATGCTTTCACAAATACGCCGATTTTGATCCAAATCTCTGGGGGATAATGTGTACAAACACGCCAAATGAAATGCATAGGGTGATATTAATGATATGCCTTTGCTTGGAAGGCACCGAAGTCGACGTAATGGGTACTTATGATCTGTACAGGGAACACACAGGGTTGTCTGGGAATTGCATTTTTGGATATTTTGACCGATTGTTTTGCATTAAAGATTTCTGGCCTTTTGCACCTTTTCGTCCTAACGTGCATGTTTTTGTTTCAGATTGGTTTCGGCGTTAAACGAAATGACCCACTGATCAAGACGTATTCTATTATTTTAAATTTTGAATGCATAAAAAGGGACATCGAATCTATATAATTATGTTTTGCTATCAGATAATGAAAAGTTGGTTCCATATAAAGACAGGCAGTGTGAAACAATTGGCGCTTGATGTTAAAAATCTACTGAGCGATTTTGGTTTATCGGTATTTGGGAGAACCCACAATACATTTATACCTGTTTTCAAGCAAAGAGTAATTGATTGTTTTAAACAAAAATGGTTTTCAGATTTAGAATCCAATAAAGTATTAGTAAATTAAGCCACAATTCTGGTACTGTAAAGCTGTTATCGAGTCGTCAACCATGGGTACCTACACCTGCGACCCTCTCCTGGCGGCTTGGCACATCTGCATATGGTGGTATACATACGGTTCGTTTTACATTTTACTCAATTCATATTTCATATGTCAATCATGCATTTCGACCAGTATTGTTATGCTTGATTCATCCTTAGTGCAATTGACTTTAATGGGTACTCTTAATGCATGTATAAGATATTTGTAAAAAGTTTGTCAGGGTGTCATATTGTATTGTATAACTTGTAAAATATGTACAACGTGTGATATCATACTGTTCAGTCATAATATAACAACATCTGTTAAATGTGTGAGCGTCTATTCTCCATCCACAGAATGTGATTACAATTAGCTATATGTTTCTTTTCTTTTTTTTCTTTACTTAACGATTGTATGAGTTTATCACGTGACCATGAAATAATTATATATAAAATTATAATTATGTATGTAACGAGATACTATGTATGTATAAGTTACTGAAATAAAATTATGTTCTGTTCTGTTCTTAATGTCAGCCAAGTGTAATACACCTTATTGATGCAGGCAACTTTTGTAACAGGTACAAAAAGAATAAATGGCTGTGAAATTTTTCTATAAAATGTTTTGTGGATTTCCTGCTAACATGACAAAACGCAAATGAAATTTCTGATTAATGAACTTGTGAACAAATGAAATTCCAATTTGTTTAACTTTAATCTGAAATCCTTAAACTTATTTCGTCGACAGCAAAAAAAAACGTGTTGGTTGAAAGCACGAATTTTATTCCAGCAGGATTAAATGATTTTACAGTAAAGTTTTTAAAAACAACTTTGTGAAAATTTATTTGCAGATCACTGGGGTTAATTCTAAATGCAATATTAATCGTATGTTTATGTTAGGCAGTTCAGCCTACTCATATTTTTATTGTTACCTGACTAACTGTGAAATTGATTTCTTTCGTTCAGATAATGTTCACAGTGATCCTGTTTGCTAGAAAGCAGGAGATTCTCTAGGAGACGGATCGTGAGTTGCGAGAAGCGTCACGGGCTCGGATACTACTAAACAGTTGATCTGTTCAGATATCCTGATACAAACTGACATTTGAAATTCATGTGATTGTGCTGTATTTACTTTGTATATAGTGTACTCTAGATCTACTTGTACATAAGCTGTTTATTTGTTTTACTGAAAAATAACATTAATTATTATATAGTTCTTTCCTTTAAGTTTTCTATTCATTTTCAGCTATTGTTTTGATATTTCTTTCAGTTAATAGATTTTTAAGTATTGCATATTTAAGATAGCTCTTCAAGTTTAATTGAATGAAGTGTTTAATAAACTTAAAATTAATCATATTTCTTGCAACAAGCAGTCTGGTGAGAAGTTACTAATTTTTTACTTATTTATCAAATCTTTATATATATCAACCTTTTCTTCAGTTCAATATATATTTGAATATAAAACCTTTTTTATATAAAACATCACTCATATGTATATATAAATCATTCTTATTCCGGTTCATTTTATATATATAAGCCGTAAATATATTTCATATCAAAAACATTCAATTTTTCGTTCATATTAAAAAAAAAACTTGTTAAAGATTGAGTATAACTATATTTCTTATTTGAGAGGAAAAAAGGATTGCCTCGCAAAAACCTGTTTATGTCTGTCAGTGTGATCATTATAGTTTTAGAAAAAAATAAATCATTTATTACTAAAATGTGATCCTAAATTATAGAAACATATCTTTTGAAATGTTTGTTCTCCGTTATTCATGAAAATAGCTTTAAAAATAATAAATATCACTCAGATGGCCATACTTTGTATTTGGACTTCTGCATTTTGTAGAATATTTTAGAGGAGGAATGTTTTTAGAAAGAATATAAAAAAAACAACTTTGTACATGCCATTTTTATATGAAATAAACTAACTATATCATGTTTTATGTTGTTCTGACTGGACCATAATAATTCGAGGGCCAAAGAGCACTGGTAGAGGATATCTGTTTGTTTCAGTGTAAGATTATGAAAAATATTCAGTGTGATGTATATCTTGTACTCCCACCTCTCGATTGGGAAGGAGTTATACAGGAATCGCCCCTGTCGGTCCCCTATGTGACCCCAACAATCGCATTGCAAATTGTTTTCTTTGAATGTAACTGGAACTAGTACAGTGCTTATTTTGATACTTAAAGGTGTCTTTAGAGTCATGAGAATAGTTCATATAGGAAGTCCCGTAACTCTTTAACAATCTTTTTGACAAGAGTAGTCCTTTTTCACTTGGAAAAAACCTCATTATGCCGAGACATATTGTTTTTGCCCTGTCCGTCAGTCCGTCCGTCCGTCACACTTCATTTCCGATCAATAACTGGAGAACCATTTGACCTAGAGCCTTCAAACTTCATAGGGTTGCAGGGACTATGGAGTAGACGACTCCTATTGTTTTTACGGTCACTCCATCGAAGGTCAAGGTCACAGAGGCCTGAAGATGGAAAACCATTTCCGATCAATAACATGAGAACCATTTGACCCAGAATAATAAAACTTCTTAGGATGATTGGACATGCAGGTCTATCGAGGCCACAGGTGCCAGAACATGGAAATATATTTCCGATCAGTCGAGAACCCTTTGACCTAGAACCTTCAAACTTCATAGGGTTATAGGACTATACAGAGTATATGACCATATTGTTTTTAGGGTCACTCCATCAAAGGTCACAGGGCCCTGAATGTGGAAAATAATTTCCGATCAATAACTTGAGAACCACTCAACCCATAATGTTAAAACTTCATAGGATGATTGGACATGCAGAGTAGATGACCCCTACTGATTTTTGGGTCACTGTTAAAGTTCAAGACCGCATGCGCCAGAACATGGAAATACATTTCCGTTCAGTTACTTGAGAACCGTTTGATCTAGAACCTTCAAACTTCATAGGGTTATAGGACTTACATAGTAGATGACCCCTGTTGATTTTGGGATCACTCCATGAAAGGTCAAGGTCACAGGGGCCATCCATCTGTTACACTTCATTTTCGATCAATAACTGGAGAACCATTTGCCTAGAACCTTCAAACTTCATAGGGTATAGGGCTTACAGAGCAGATGACCCTTATTATTTTTGGGGTTACTAAAGCAAAGGTCAAAGAGGCCTGAACATGGAAAACCGTTTCTGATCAATAACTTGAGAAACTTGATCCAGAATGTTAAAACTTTATAGGATGATTGGACATGTAGAGTGGATGACCCCTCTCCTGATCAAAGGTCAAGGTCACAGGAACCGGAACATGGAAAAGGGTTTCCGATCAATAACTTGAGAATCGTTTGACCCAGAACCTTCAAACCTAGAAACTTATAGGACTAATAGAGTAGATGTCCAGTATAGTTTTCGGGGTCACTTGAGAAAAGGTCAAGGTCACAGGGCCTGAACTGTTTCCAATTCACAACTTGAGAACCACTAAGCCCAGACTGTTGAAACTTAGTGGGATGATAGGACATGCCAAGTAGATGATCCCTATTGCAGCCAACCATCAGTGTCTCTTTGACTTTTGCGCATGTCCCCTATTGACTTCTTGCCTATTACTTCTGTGCATTGGGGGAGACATGCGCTTTTCTACAAAAAAAACAGCTTCAAGTTTAGAATTGCTTTCTTGGAGTAAATACAGATATTGGTATAATTTGAAATATATTTTAGTACCGAAAACAATGACTCTTGTTTTTGACAAAAGTTTTTCCCTTTTCCACTTTGAATATGTTTAGTTGATATTTCCTTTATGTATTTCTGAAACCTGTGCATACATTGGATTGAAACTGCACACAAGCCTTTGAGATCACAACTGAAGTTTACAAGTAAAGTTTCACAACTCTTACCAAAATTATTTCTCCCAGTTCTTGCGTGAAGAATGTTGCACATGTATTTCCTTTATATACTAATAAATGCATTAGAACCTCAAAATGGGTTTCAAGAGAATGATATTAAATCCACTGAAAAAAAATCAAAGTTACCCCATATAATAAATATCACTAAGAGGAAATGAAAAGCACAATTAACACGATTTTTCTCTGAATAATGATAAAGTTAGTTTATACAAACGTACTTACTTTTTTCCATTTCTAGCATTTAAGGCAATAGCTAACACTCCACTTAACGGAATTTAATGTAGCTTTACATAGTGAAAGACGAGAATTACTCTAAATTAAAAGCAGATTAGAATCACATCTCTCATATTTATAAAATTAACTCCCATTTTGTTTTCCCCAGTCATAATGGAAGTCACAAGAGTTACTGCTGTACCCGCAGAGCCGGCAGCGTGTCTACTGTCTAGGCATCTTGTCGACGATTCCCAGCAAGCTCACATCTAGCATTATACTTGTCATAACTGAATGAAACTTTACACATGCCGTCCAAGCGACAATGCCCACTGACCGACCGAATGACACCTGTTTCCACTTTTCTATCATTTTGATGAAACTATGTCCCTTTTTGTACTTGGCCATTTCCCCCACAAAATTCCGATAGTGTAAGGGAGTTTGTTTCTCAGTAAATTCACACCACAGCTGAATGACATTTCGAACATCCCTTCCCCCATGATTCTACAAAGTGAATGACATAGATCCAATATCTCTTGAAATTATTACCACATTTGGACTCTGTGTCTGTGCGTTAGTTTCTTAGTAACTACACATCGTATGTCCATGATACTTTTCGCTTGTTTACTATCATAATTCTGATAGTATGAACTAGTTTCATCAAACTCAAACACAGTGTTAGTTTGCATCATCGCTATAGTAGATACGACTGTATGACAATATCCCTGCGCAGAGGTTGAAGTTTCGTAACTCTTGACGTCATTTTGTCTCCCTGCTGTGGAGTCGAAGGCGGGATATAGAAATACTGCAAGTGTCTGTTTGTCTGTTACTCACCCCTTACGCACACCCATCTGCTCCCACATTTATGGTGGTGGTGGCGGGGGGGGGGGGCGGGGGAGTGGCATGTAGCATTGATGCTGTCCACACGCCCGTCCGTCCGAACGTCCCGAAATGTTGTGTCCCACACTGATAGCCTTATTTGCTGAGAACTTTTACAGATGAACAAGCTTGATGTGCAGATGACCATAAAGGAGGATTTTTTTCTGTGACTATTTTAACTGCAGCTATGGCCCTTTGATAGTTTTGCTATATGGAATATAGAAAAAAAATATTGTGTGTCCAACACGTCAAACACTTTAAATCTGCTTTGCTTCAAACTTTCACAGATGACCAAGCTCAATTGCAGATGACCATAAAGGAAGGAACCTTTGATGTGACTACTTCACCGCAGGTATGGCCCTTTGATAGTTTTGCTGTATAGAATATAGAGAAAAATCTTGTGTCCATCTCCTCAAACATTATTGAAAAGATATGCTCGAAAGGACCCTGATGTGAAGATGACCATAAATAATGGACTTTTCTCTGTGGCTATTTTTTCTGGAATTATGGCCCTCTCTTAAATTCCCAAAATAGGCCGTAGTTAAGAATTTTTGTGTGTTCAACTCCTCATACACATTTTGAAGGAATGAATTCAAAGTTGCTCAGATGCAAAATCTTTACTTCAAACTTTTAGTGGAACATCCTGCATGTGAAGATGGTCTGTACAAAAAAACTTTGCTATTTAGAGGATGGCACAGTATGTTGGGACGTCATTGTCCAATGGCGCGCACACGCACGAATGCACACACGCACTTTTATTTCTCAGTACTGTTTCTGTCTTGCCCACCCCTCCCCCCTACGCTCACAAACATTACACGTTAAAATTAATCCCTTTGCAGAATGCGAGTAGACATGATATACCTTGTTGAACTTCTCATCTTGATATATTGCTTTCTAACAAAAGTTTTGCCAAAAATTAATGCTAAATAATTAAAATATGACTAAAAATGTACCATTTAACCAAATATTTTATGCTTTTTGCGAAAAAAAATTTTCACCCTTATTTTTGGCTGGCATTTGCCTAAAATTGACGTAAGATTTACAATGGGGTAGAGGTAGGTAATTTCAAATATCTATTAAAGTAGATCAAGTTTGGTCTTGATATTTTTCTGACTGATATATATAGTGTTAAGCTATAAATAAAATAAAAGTTTTCAAAATAGCACGTTATATTATCTAGAAAATATAAATTAAAACAAAAATAACAAAAAAATATCAAAATTCACCACCTTTTAACAGATTTTACTTAATAAATTGCTTAGATGCACGGTAACCCCAACTTTTTTTTCTTTCCGTTTTGAAGCATTTTTTGTGTGTCATTAATGCTGCAAAATATTTTGAAAATCTTAACGTCAGAATTTTTTTTGTAGATCTAAATACGTTTTTTCCATTGAAAATTAAGTGGGTGGGGTAATTAGGTCAACATGTAAAAATTAAAGAGATTTGTTAATGACATTTATGCTTATACAATACTGACATCACCATATATTCATATAAATCTGTAAGACCTGAAATCCCTATAAGATTAAGTAGGATATTATATGCTTTATAAAGTACAACATTTTTTCAATTTTACAAAATTTCAGAAATGCGTAAACATTGGGTGAAGAAAATACCCTATAAAATTAAAACGAGTTCGGTGACCTATGTTTTTTTCTGCTCTTGTTTGTCTTAAAAACTAATGTTCTTCAAGCTCACAGGGTATGAAAAAATTCTTAACGTTTGAAAAAATTCGATCGTACATCCTTATGACCTTGAAGAAAATGAAATAAACTGAAAAGCCGAAGAACCACAACTCTTTCTTTAATAACTAAGGGTACAGCGAGTAGAACGTAACAGAATACAATGGCTGTTATTTATTACCAAAGCTTTTAGAGTAGCATATGAATGTGGTCAATTTCCCTGTCATCCCACCAAGATGATTATATACTAACTTTTCGTCTTTCGTAAGCAATATTTATCATACGATTTGGAGTATTTTATATTTTATAAAACTCTGTCAAACTGATACAGGTGCAAGTTGCATTCAGATTGCTTTTAACAGTAAATTATGGCCTTAGTTCTTGTATGATATTTTATTAACCTTTTCGTCAGTACGGAGCTATGGTCTGGTGGTTTTCAGTACAACGCTATAACATGATCCTCAGTTTTTGTGTATTTTCCAAGATCGGGGTGTAAAAACACAGGTTAGTTCAAACTCGGATGGGAAGAAGGAAACACAAAACATACTGGTTTTTTGAATGAAAATGGGCATTTATTTCACAAGACATGTTAATTTAAACATTCTCTTACTTTCACGTGTATACATTTTCATCATATTGTAAGTGATCATTTTCACAGTATTTTATAACATTAACTTTGACAGTCTAGAAATGTTATGCTGTAAACGTGAGAACACTAATACATTTTTAGTAAAGCCTTGTTTTACTCTTACTGTTAATCAAATGTCCGAACAATCTGACAACCCTTTTGGGGAAATTTAAGAAATAATGCATTCTTTCTTAGTTGAATTACTGATAAATTTATCCTCGCTTATGAATAAATGTACTTGATATACAATATTAACCTTAAGCATGCTAGATAAATTGTTGTCTGCTGGAAATGTCGTCTACTAAAATTGTAAAGTTCATTCAATTTGCTCCAAAATTGGAAGAAATATTGTCAGAGTAGCAAACAGCTTGGAACCTGATCAGACGCCGATTTAATCGGCGTCTGATCTGGTTCCAAGCTGTTTGCAAAGGCTGTTAAATTCGCCTGCAGCAGGCTAAGGGTTAATTCAAACCAAATCTCCTTTTATCAATAAGTAAATGAAAGTCATTCTGTAATGTATCTCTTAAAAGGAATCAGCCTGTACATATAAGTAAGTAAATATCAACATATTTTCTATCCGCAAAAAAGTGCCAGGATATTTCCAGATTTGCGCCTGAGAAGTCGGAAATAAATTTTCTCTTCTATTAGATGCACAACGTTATTAGAAGAAATGGGTTCTGTTTTGTGACGTTTTATAAGTTGATCTGCAGAATTTGATTCGTAGGTTTATATGGCCTGAAACAGGAAGCATACAGTAAATCAACAATAGACTCAGTATTTATACATAAAATATTCATTTAGTACATTCTAGTATATGATCTAACCAAAATTTCTTCTTAAAGAGGAGCTTATATAGAACGATTAGTAGTTGTAGTAAAACAGTTGTTATAGTTGCATAGAAACAACACTGTCTTTATATAAACGAAATAATTTCAGGTAGAAGTCTACACCTCGTCTCGGCTTCCTAAGACACGTTCTGTTTAATTTTTGTGGATTTGATCTTTATAGATTCGTTCAGGGAACGGCATCAAACATCAGCATTATAATTATCTAATGGCGATAATACCTATCGCTGTTTATACTTAATTTACAACATATCCCTCTCGGCACCTCATTTCTGTTGGAATCCATCGCAACGAGAGTATGAGAGGAGAAGCCAGTTTCCCCATTAATACTCAGTACCACGGGAGCTACTGGTACCATTTTTCACGTCTTAGGTATGACTCGGCCGGGGATCGAACCCACGACCTCCCGCAGCCGAAGCGGGCGCTCTACTACTACGCTACCGAGGCGGTTACCCATCCGTTAACTAGTAAATTGAATGTAGAATTGCTAATCCAGGTACCTTCAACTTTTGTATGCAATCATTCTTTATAAATATTTCTGGAGCATAATAGAAAACATAAGGATACCAGTTCGAGCCAGAAAATGACATACTCATCAATTTGAGGACATAAATAAACATTGCATAGGTCTAGGAGCAGAGGGGTTGGGGATCAATATCCCCAACATCAAGAACGGATGGCAACATATGTTCCCCTACCCTCATCAACAACCCCTACAAAACCATATAAAAATGCCTATTTCAAGTGTAGATAAATCTTGAGTTGAAGAGTTTTGACTACAGTTGTCTAATGCGATGGGAAGAAGGTGCGTTTTTCTTGGACCAATAAAACGTAAACAAGAGACTACTTTTGAAAAATGGTTGCACTCCAACCTTACTGCTTCTTCTGAATAGAAGTTGTATCTGATATGTAATATCTGGGCAAATGCTTGGTCAAGTCTGTCATAACCTATATGTTATGGACCGGATAGTGGGAAAACCCTTTGACCTTTGATATCTCATTGATACATTGACCTGTGAGTTAGGAATTTGGGTGTTGTGCATGGCACATTGTCTCATTATGGGGTACAATTGTGCCAAGTAGTATTAAAATCCCTTCAAGGATTACCAGAGTTATGGACAGGACAGGAAAATAAAACACTACTTACGTTTGACCTCCAAGTGTGAGCTTGATCTTTGAGTTAGGGGTCTGGGTGTTGGGCATGACACATCGTCTCATTATGGATACATATGTTCCAAGTAATACATTTGTGCTAAGTAAAATTAAAAATCCTTCAAGGATGACAGCGTTATGGACCAAACAGAAAAAAACAATACTTGTGACGTTTGACTTCTGAGTATTGCGCATGACACATTGTCTCATTATGGGGCAAATTTTTGCCATGAAATATTAAAATCCCTTGATAGATGGTTGCGTTACAGACTGGATAGAAAAAAGCCCTGATGACAATTTGCCTTCCAAGTGTGACCTTGACCTTTGAGCTAGGGGTCCAGGTCTTTCACATTACACATCGTCTCATTGTTACGGACATTTGTTCAAATTTATATTAAAATTATATGATGGATGACAAACTTACAGACTAGAAACGAGATCTGGACGAACGAACGGACGGACGTTCTTACAAACTGACCTTTCGTAGGTATTGCTTTTGTTTTACCTGAATTCTATCTTCGCTTTTCCTAATATTATTTTTGCAGCTTTTGTCTCTTCTTTATCGTTGTCTTCATAGTATACCACGGATTTTATTCCCGCCTGTATCATAAGTTTGGCACACTCATTACAAGGGAAATATGTAACATAGATAGTAGAGCCACGGATATCTGAAGACATTTTGTTTACGATTGCATTCATTTCGGAATGGCAAACTGAAATAAAAGAAATACGACCTTGGTGTCTATGGAAGGTATTATACGCCACAACATAAATGGCTATATAATGGCTTTATATTTTAAATTGGTAATTACAAACTCAATGCACCTAGGTGACAAGCTCTATCTTTCACTTGGATAAATTGAATGTTGGAACTAAAATATTTGAGTTTGCATATACGCAAATCCTTTTGTATGAACAATTCTAAATTGGTTGTTACAAATAACGTTCACCTGCATGACAACTTTAATTTTCGTGTTACTAATTTTAATGTTGAAAATCACATTTACTCAACTAAAAGGACATAACAACATAATCCTTCTAATTACATCTAAAATGTGCGGTGGCATAGAGGGGACGTAGGAAATATTTTATTTATCACGTGCGCACGTGTTAGCACCACGTGCGAACGTGTTAATTAACACGTGCGCACGTACTAACTAACATGATAATTGAACGTGATAATTGACCAATGAAACTAATCGATTCACCGATTAGCACTTCCCTATAACCGACTTCCATTATGAAAAATGGCAGATCTTTCATCATAGAATTTGTATATTGTGTAACTCAAATATTGGTGACGAATTCCACTATCTATTAGAATGTCCAACACTTGTTTGAGGAAAGAACGAAGTATATAAAATCAAAATTTCATAGATTTCCAAATATTGTACACTACGAATATGTCATGAATATGAATTTCAATACTGTAGAATATAAAAAATTATGTATCTTTGTTAAAAATATCATCCAGAGGTTTAAGTAGTTTATGATAGTAATTAATATACGAAATGTTTGAAAACTGTTGACAGCCTTCTGTCCTATCGAAAAGTCACATCTATATTGTTTAATGCTATAAATTTGGCTAGAATTTGCGGATCTATTAACTTAATTAAGTTATATTTATTTTGTGAACTGATGCAAAATTGTTACTCTCCCGCAAGAAGAACATTACCATAAAGAATATCATTATTATGGAACTTAGTGCTAGTATTATACCTGCTGTTATGTATATGCATAAGCTTCGTTATAGTTAAATATTGTATAGTATGTATCGTACCTCATAAATCATGTTATCATGAATTGAGAGAAATAAACGAATTGAAGTTTTCTCATTGGTCAGCTAACACGTGCGCACGTGTTAGCTATAAAATGGCAGATATTTCACGTTTTCTCATTGGTCAGCTATCACGTGCGCACGTGTTAGCTATCACGTGCGCACGTGATAGTTATTACGTGCGAACGTGATAGCTATCACGTGCGAACGTGGTAATGAACAGGTGCGAACGTGATAGCTAACACGTGCGCACGTGATAAATAAAAATATTTCCTATGTCCCCTCTATGCCACCGTAGATACCTGACTGGTTGGATTAGTAAAAGTGAAATTATATTGATCTGTATTTCCTCTGCCTACCTAGATTAGAAAATAGTTTTAATGATAGACGGACACCATCATACATTCTAATAACATTTGATCTTACAATGCTCAAACGGACAAAATAACAGACAAAATAACACAGATTCAAACAAGTTAATGCTGTACGTTAACATAATGACATGTCTGTTTGACAAGATAATATGGCAAATGGGCAAAACGACAGAGTTTTAAACTAGTTAATACTGTATGTTAATTTAAAGAAACTATAGCTGATCACATCAGACAGTCCCGTGGCCTGACGTTGAAAACATCGTTTACGTAACCTCATTTCAAAGAAAAAAGAAATATACGACAATACGTGATTTCATTTCAAATATTACAGCACTTTATTGGCAGTATTTTGATACCATAATACTCCTTATTTTCTAATTTGTCTGAAGAATTCTTTCCCCATGGCAAATCGTCATCGCTACATCCATTTGGCATACCATTATAACCAGTGCCGACAATGCGCTTTTCTGCATTTACTATACACGAACCCACCTTCAAAAGAAATATATGAAAAATATAGGATTATGACAAAAACAACAATGAAGAGTAAAACACATTGGTAATTGAAACGAAAATGTTTGATCTTGTAAACCTTCAAAATTATTTGATAAATAGAATGTAGTATAAGAAAAACTGGTTTTCCGTTATAGTCTCAATTTCATTTGTATGGTTCCAGTAACATTTCTGCATGAAAAATACCAAGTTTCAGTTTGATTAAATCAGTTTTCAAACTTTTATGGTATTTTCAGTTGCCTCTGCGTCAATTTTCCTTTCAAATTGATGTCACGACATAATTTTTAACCAGTATTTATAGCCTGAGCTTGTTTTTGCCCTATTTTATATATTTTTACTATAATGTGCAAGCAAATTAAACACTTACACTTTGAAATATACCAAATGTCCCCTCTGAAAGCTATAAATGGGCAAAATTTAGTGTGAAAATGTACATTTAAAAAAAATACACCCAAAACAGTGAAAATGTGATTTTTCTTTTATTTTTTATCAGCTTTTGTAGCAAAATTTCAACAAAATGCTCATTTTTTTCCAAAATCTGACCAAACTAGCCCATTTATATTTATATCAATATCTGGACAAATCTCAATTTTTGCCCACATTTTCTTATAGGTCACAAACCGGTAAATAGTATTCCCTATATATTCTATATAAAACAGACCTTTTTAAAGATCTGCAAAACATAGCTAGACCCATTTCAGTAAACAAATCCTTACCTCATTTTAAAGAGTTATGATAAAACTGATATAAAATGAAGAGAAAAGTAGGGGTCATGTATCTTCTAAGACAGAATTCTCTTGTCACATTTGCTTACTGTAAAATCACATTACAATCCCACTGCTGTGACTTGAAAGTACTTCTCATACTAAAACTGAGTTTCAAACCAGCTTTAATTTAGACTTCTGTGGCCATGCCAAGTGAAATTAGTGTTCAAAAACCTGTCCGCCATTACGCGACTAGACCACATGGCTCCCACGCTGGTTCCTTTACTATAGTTAGGCCTAGTATCAGCACTTCTCGTAGGTTCATCGGACTTTGTTTCCGATCTAGTGTTACCTCCGTGCTTCTCAAAGGTATATTAGATCCAAATTTCTTATTTAAATGATGAACAGTCACTTCATAAAGTTTATATGTAAACATGAAATTAAAGTTTTAGTGTATTAACAGTACTATGCAGTGTGTTTAAAATAGTACACTCTGCATACATGTATAGATAAACACAGTATAAATGTGTATTGCTATTGTTTTAACAATCAGCTGGTTTTGCATGACTTTTAATTTGTTTCAAGTTTCAAGTTTTATTTTCATTAAACCAGAAGGTCATAGACCCATATATACATGGCAACAGTGAACATTATATCATAACACAATAAACAAATGATTCGTATAATATAACAGTTCCAACATCTCCGACAATTCATGAATATCAATGTTTCAATCTGACATATCAACGAGCTGGAATATAATTTGAAGTTTTCCACGGATGAAGGCTATCTAAAGGTATCTATACTAGATTGTAATATATATAACGGATAAAATTATCTTGATTAAAAACGAAAATGAAATATCAAGATCATTTCTTATTTAATACACTATACCATTGATATACTATGAATGGATACATATGTCTAAAGCTATATTTGTATTCCACGGATGACCGTTCTTGAATCATGAATGCAGCTCTATATGCAAATTAAATAAGTTAAATACTTTTAATGAGGATTTATACGTTTGAAGTAAATACCTAAAGATAAAATATTGTAGTGAAAGATGGCCTTTGGATATCTTTAAGAAGTTTATGGTAACGTTGGCGTGCTGACTTTATCGTAAAACAGAACAACAAATATAGTACATGCGCTTTAGATACGACAGACATCAGGCGTTTGTCGAGCATGGGCCTTTGTTGATTCCGTCATCTGTCTGATAAGCCTGTTTCCTGTTTTATTCAAAACGTCGATTCATTTCTAGGTAGTCTTTTTATTTAACGCCAAAAATTGCAAAAATCTTTCATAGTCAATTCAATTTGCATTTTGCTCTTGCATATCGAAAGAAGTTAAGAAAAGTAGGACTTTCTACCTGTCTATTTGGATCTTTGCTCCTTTGTGCTGTTATCAGGGCTATACCCATGAAATACTCTTCCCAGTTTAAATAGTCCGACCTCTTCTCGTTCTTTGACTTTCCTGCATATAAGAATTTTTCAATTTTTGTTCAAATTTAAGTTACATCAAAACATTTATTATACTGTACTGGTGTGTTGTTGCCATGATCTAAACGAATTTAAAACAAACCGTTTCCCGTAATGAAGCAACTGATTTCGAGCCGGTTTTTTACCGATTGATGGTTGTACGGAAATGGGCCAAACATTTCCGACATGTACGCTTTCTCTTGGACAACGCTGTTATGCAAGAAAATCCACACTCCACTGACAATATGTTGCTTAAGTTAAATGTCAAGAAGTAAAAAAAAACTGCTTTCATTACGCACCTGTACAAGATGCTGAATTTTCATTTTGGCTATCAGATCCGTCTTCTGAAATCAAACTGGTAGATGGATGTGGTTGCTCTGCCGCACTTGGTATTTGTATTTGCTTACGTTCGTGTGACATTATACTGAAATACATTTTAACATTGAAGATTTTTCATATATATTGAAAAAATAATTTCATGAAAATGTATAGATATTACTCGTATGAAACAAATGATCATATTAAACTAGTAATATTTAAATTGATTACACACGATATACCAGTTTTCTTCAAAATATGCCACAGTGCAAAATTGAATCTTTGCTTGAAATTGTTAATCCCACATTCAACAATGACTTCACGTCTTTCAATCGGAGTGTTATTTATCATGTACGCTGGTGATTAGATAACTATCTTGTACATATAAGGTTATTTAAAGGACATGATATATGTAGTGCGTTCAGTGATAAAAGATTAGACAAGTTAATCATAATTGAAACAAGGATTGCAAAGATAACAGCGTTGTTATCAATAGTGACCCATTATCAGTATGGAGCATATGTATCTATAGTTTGTTTTATGGACTTTTTGTGAGGAATTACACCGCCGACTACGTAACCATGGTCATGAGTTCGAGTTTCCGCTGTAATATAGTGTGTAGGGGTGCTTGACACTCTGAGGAAGAAAAAACAATCTCCTGAAGTTTGGGTATCTTCTGTATCAAGCATTTTCGCAAGGGCTTTATCAGTTTACATATGGAAAATATCGCTTTAATGTCAATAAATGTCTCGATTTTACACTTTTTGTAACGGTTTAGCTGTTTGTATGTTTCGTTTAGAAGGAATAAAAAGACGGTTATCAATTAGATCCTTTTGATTCACCAGTCCTGTCTGATTTTATTCAACTAAAGTGTTTAGATAAATAATTTCACATTCATTAATAATTCAAAATAACTTTTTTCATACATTTGCAAAGTATTTATAACCTAATGAGATACGCCAGTTTGAGTAAGAAAATCTTTTTTTCTTCTTTAAGAAATACATTTTTTGTCTAGAAATGAATTTTGTTTCATTGTTGGGTAGATAATTCTGTTTTTTTTTTCCTGTCATGTTTGTAGATCGTGAGCGTCCAGATTCGAAACGAGAATTTTGTAATTTTAGATCAGTAGATTACGAACCAATATTGGATTGCTTATATAGTGATTATGTAAATTAAAACAAACTGAAATGATCAAAACGCTGGTGAAAAAACAACATTAAAACTGTCCAGGCACACAGTGAAGAATTATATTTATGCATTTCATAAGCATGATAATATGCATTTCATAAGCATGGAAGTGGTTTCGATGTTGTTTTTTCTTTCGTTAGTTCTTTTATATGAATGTTAAACGTTTTATGTAGCGACATTAAAAACGTTAAGTGCTTACAATCACATGTTGACTGTAATAAGTTGCTTGATTCTACTGTCGTTATACAATTCAACAGAAATGACCCTCTGCATTGGCATTTTCTTTTAAACCAATCAACATGCTTGAATTCCATATCCTTAGGACTACGGGTACATTTTTATACAATCTCGCCAGGCATACGTATGTTTTTGGCAACATAGAAAGTGACGTCAGACGACCTCAGCATTTTTCGGAAGTAAAGACAATGAAAGTAAACAGACCAAAGGCTAAACTTAAAAAAACGAAAGATGCATTTGCATGGGTCCAGAGTTAGGGGTCTCGCGAAGGGGTCAACCCGTCTAAATGTATGGGCGTGGTTTCTTCTTCTTTTTACTTTTTTTTCTTTTTTTGCTAATTGAAAGTCAATTTTCGGCACTTTCTATCGATTTGAAAATACCTGGGAGTAGTATATAACAATCGATTTCGGAGCCAAACTGCAGCCTGCCTGGAGCTGGAGCCATACCACGTGACTATGACGTCATCGCGTGGGGGCGGGGCTAACGGGGGAAAAACCCATGACGTCACGATCGCGCAACAAGATGGCGGGCGGGTCAATGCCCTAGAATAATGGGGAGCCGCACCCAGCATTCCAAAGAACAAAAGAGAGTAGGTGAGTCAATAGGAAATTACCATGACGTCACTGCCGCACCCAACATTCCAAACTAACAATAGAGACTAGGTGAGTCAATCGGAAATTACCATGACGTCACTACCGCACCAAACATTCCAAACTAACAATAGGGTATTATATAACGTTATTCCTTTTATTGTCAATCTATGTTAATATTTCATTGTTTTATCCGTCTAGAACGGCGATTTAGGGTCAAATTTGACATTCAGGGTTTTTGACATTTTTGGAAAGGTCGAGAGGTAAACATTACGAAAATCTATACTCGGACCGGAAATGACGTCATCAAAATTCAAAGTCGTCGTAGAGGCATATTGTTGGTACCGTTGGAAAGGTCTCGTCAAGCACATTCAGAAAATATATACTTTTATGGGTCTATCTAGTACGGTTCTTGAGATATTTGGATTTAAATCGAAATCATTCATGCGTTACAACCCGGGTTTTCTCTTTCGTTATTGTAGGAAACCTAGGCATGTAGGGTATCTAACGAAAGGTCTCGATGAGAACTATTCGATGACCACGTCTAATCGAGGATAAAATCACTCACGCGTAAAAAACCACTTTGGACTCCGAGGGTGGGTTCGAACCTTGTCAAGGAGGACACCCATATAAAGGTCTCGTCAAGACAATTCAGAAAATATATACTTTTACGGATCTTTCTAGTACCGTTCTTGAGCTATTGGGATTTAAAGCGAAATCATTCATGCGCTACCACCCTGGTTTTCTCTTTCGTTATTGTAGGGAACCTAGGCATGTAGGGTATCTAACGAAAGGTCTCGATGAGAACTATTCGATGACCACGTCTAATCGAGGCTAAAATCACTCACGCGAAAAAATCACTTTGGACTCCAAGGGCGTGTTCAAACCTTGAAGATATCCACTGTTCTGTTACATTTTATGGTGCGCAAAACGTATTAGCCACCACCACCACAGCTACCACCACCACCACAGCCACCACCACCACCACCACCACCACAGCCACCACCACCGCCACAGCCACAGCCACCACCACCACCACAGCCACAGCCACCACCACAACCACCGCCACAGCCACCACCACCACAGCCACCGCCGCCGCCGCCACAGCCCCCGCCGCCGCCGCCACCACCACCATCGTGGCGGTGGTGGTGGTGGCGCTCCTTGTTGTGGTGTGTCGGCGGTGATGGCGGCGGCGGCGGTGGCTGTGGTGGCTGTGGTGGTGGTGGCTGTGGCGGACATCATCCTTTTTGATGTTGTCTAAAAGTGTCAGTATATCCCTCGGATATTAGATATTTCCGTATTTGAGAGCTGCAGACCTAAACCTTTCAGAAATTGGTCAAAATGAATTTCGTGTAAAAAATGTTGATTCTGCGGAAGCGTGAAAGGGCCATCAGAAGCAAATATTAATACGTTTTATTACGTTACATGCGCGGAAAGGATATTAGCAATTTTGCTGATACTGACTCAGCTGCGCTTTGTCTTAGTTCTACTTGATTCATATGATATATTATACCAGCTTTTTTATGGTAAATACGTTCAAAGGCGCTTTACCTAAAAAACAAACAGCCATTCAGGGCATTAGGGACAGTTAGCGGATATTCAAGAACATCTTAGAAATTTCCAGTGCCTTGACCGGGATTCGAACGCAAGACCTCTGGGCCTGAGGTTACAGCAAAACGTATTACCATTAGATCACCGGGCGCAATTGTTATATGCGCAAGTAATCTAATAATGTGCAAAACTGATCGTAAAGCTGAAGCATGAAATACGATATATTTGCATATTGGCTCGTCTATTATGTCTTTCAACTTTGGTTGTCTTAAACTGAGCCAATACGACCACCACTGGACCAATAACAACGCCAATATAAAATCTCACTTGATCAATATCATTCCAGTATAGAACGATGGAAATAAACTTTTATTTTGTATGTGTGTGTGTTTTTTTTTATTAAGGTTGAATGCGCCTAATTTGAAGTTACTGGGTTTCGTTTCGAAATTTTGTTTAATATAAAATTCAGCATACTCCTCATAGAATGTGCATTTTACTTTTATGACATTTCTGTAACTTTTTTCTCTGCAAACCTTCAAAAACGACCATTGACGTCCATTTTCGATGAACGGCGATTTCACGTCCGTCAGACGATTTTCGCAAATTTTAGCATAGAGGCAAACAAATATAATACAATTTTACTTTTAGCAACTTTAAAAAGCCCTAAGGTAATTTATATCCTCATGTTTGAATAAACATTATTAATTTATTTAACTTTACTACAAATTTTACGTTTGGATAATATTTCGATTGTTTGGAGAGTAGTCAGACAACCCGATTTCCAATAAAGTGCATCCTCTGTGAATACCCGCAGGGAAACAGAGTATATTTGTTTCACGGAGGCTGTTGCTCTGAAAATGTTAATTTATTTAGTTACTTGGCTAGAATAGAAACACCATCCTTTTCAAAGAGGTTTTAGCTCTCCAGATATGTGTGTAAAGAAAGGTTATCCTTGTATTCATAGACACGTAACAGAAACATATTCCATATATAATACCTTTTCCTAACAGTAGAAACCTATCAAACACCACAAATGTGAGTAAACATTCTGCCAAAATTGTTAAATATTCCAGGAAATAAAAGAAGAAATTTGTTTGGTTGGGGTTTAGCGCTGTTTTCTGTTACGGTGGACAGTTAACCTAGCCAGTGTTCCTGGGTTCTGTTTTCTTAACAAGTAACTTCCAACTTCACCGCATACATCAGAGTCGGAGGACGAATGATTTCAGACACGTGTCTTCAATCAACCTGGGGATCGAACTCACGATTCATAGATCTACGCTCCTTCTACTGAGCTCAGCGGGTGGGGTAAAAGAAAGAAAGAAAATAGCGGTTGTGACTGAGACGCGCTGTAATTCAACAGCGGTTGATTGTTAAACATAATTGTGTAATTCTATGTTGCCATTACCTATATGTGCGACTCAAGAATAGTAACTTTGTACGGAGGAATGGAGGCTCAAACTTGCAACCCCTGCTTTCGTATTTACGAGATATTAGGATTTGTACGGGACCGTGTATATGTGTAAGGTTTCACTTTTTATTTTAATAAGCGTCTTAGGTGTCAAAATTCAGAATGTAACAATTTTCAACATTCAACGGAAGTTTATGAGGATACGCATATACGTAACCTCTTATATCATGATTACGGAAATTATAGAAGTTATAATTCATTTCAAATAGCGCCTGTGGTATAAATTATCAAAAGAATGAAAAATAAACTCTGACCTTTAAAACCGAACTCTGCCGTCAATATAATTGTATGAACGTTTGCGTGGAGAAGGTATTTAACCGGGCAAGCCCATGCCAACTGATCTTATAGTCATCTTGCATGCGTGCGTGCTTAGGGAGTGTTAGGAATAATAAAAAGAAAAACAAGATTTAAACAACCTTTACTCCCGTGGCGGGGCGGCTAAGTGAAACAACATAGGTCTGAAATAACAAACTTTAAAATATTTGAACTTGTTGTATAATATTGAACTATGATATTTTACAATAATTATGTTTCAAGTGTGAAAACTCCGAACTATATATACAATTGCATATGCATAAATTTTTCATTTTAGCAGTGTATTACAACGGAAAACTTGTTTATTGGTATTTTGAATAAGAAAAAGATGAAAAAAAATAATCATTATTATATAGAAATATATTTAAAGCGATTTTTAAAAATAACATGATCAGTATTTTACGCAGAATTGTCGCACTGGCGTATGCAAAAAATACTGCATTGAAACCATTTCGCACCGGTCGCCAGTTTTACAGTTATAAAGACCTCTTTTGAAAAGAAAACCCTCTTTCTCACATACCATGATTCGTTTCCCGTCTGTAGTGAGCCTCTGATGAATGAGAGTGTAAAATACTAAAATTTGAAATGAGATATATCAGGAAAACACGTAAACTAAGCTATGTTGTGATTTGGGGGTAGGGGTCGATGATCCCATAATTTTATTCCATAAAACGACAGAAAATAAAGTTTTCATCATCATGTTAGTTTTTTGCTCAAATTCTATCGTTTGGGTTTTACATGAGAGAAGATAAAAGCAAACATTTTCTTCAAAACTCAAAGTCATATTTGTCGCTCTGACGTCACTTTAACGTAAATATCGACTTTAACGTTAAAAAGATCTCCACAAATTACATCATTTTAAAGGCGTTTCTTTTTTAAATGAAAATATGACGAGTAAAAAGCAAATCGATATTTGTTGAATGAATAGAACGATTTACGAAAATCGTCTGACGGACGTGAAATCGCGGTTCATCAAAAATGGACGTCAATGGTCGTTTTTTAAGGTTTGCAGAGAAAAAAGTAAAATACGCAGTCTATGAGGAATATGCTGAATTTTAAATTTTATTTTAAACAAAATCTCGAAACGAAACCCAATAACTTCAAATTAGGCGCATTAAAACGATTCATACGTTTATACTGACGTTGAATGCGGTCCGAGTCAACTCTTCATTTAAGGTATTAGTGTTCGTATAAAATTTGAAAAGGGTATATACACATATGAAAACAAACTATCTTTTTTTACACAGCTAAGTTAAGAAATAATTTTCCTTGCAAATGTAGTTAATGCAAAACGATATTTTGTTTCGTTTGCAGTATTTTGCGCAAAATAGTAACAAAAATAGTTTGTCCAAAAGTGCACATTTACGTGGCTTTGAATGGAAAAAAATACAAGATAAGTAATTTTAAAATTGAAAGCATAAACTTACCGTTTGGAAATTATATCACTATTTAGAGGAAATATTTAATGAAACCTTTTATCCACAAGTGCATAAACGATTACAGACAGGAAATATAAACCGAATTCAGGTAATACAGTAGTAAATAATTTTGCTATATGATCTATATGAAATTAACAATCTTCTGAGAGCTGTAACGCAGCCAGGTCCATTTTGAAAAAGAACTACTAGCCATATGTTCTTAACTGATCTATAAACCACAAAAACACCAAGAAAAGTAGGGGTCATTTATCTCCTATGAGATTGTTTGTCTGACAGGTCAACACTGTGGAATATCTTCCTAACTGATCGAGCTAAAATGTTGGTATGAACACATGTGTAATAAGGTTTGTTTTGCAAAAAAACTCCTAAAATTCTACCAAAAAGTCTAGTATAGGTCCACAGTGAAATATAAACAGGAACTAGCAAATGCCACATTAACTAGGAAAAAATGAGGATTTCATTTAAATCTGATAATATTGATTATTTGAAAACAATAAGTCATTTTATCTTACAATTCTAAACATTTTTTTTAGTAAAATTTTTACATAAGATTACCCTGTTTGATCCACTTACTCGGTAGCATAGCTGTTTTCGCGAATTAAAGCTTTACTAGTATTTTGCAAGATCCTGATAATATAAACTATCCTTCCCTCTAAAGGTCTCCGAGGATGGTAGTAGGATTTTTTATAATGTTTCAGAGATCTTTTATAATGTAAAGTGTATTGCCAAAGATGTATTATCTCTATGTAAAATGAAGGATAAACTCACAATTTAGAACTGCTTTTTGTTTCTCGAAAAAAAAAACAGCATATTTTACGTGGAAAACATGACTTCTATGCCAGCTAAGATATCTTGAAAGTTTTATAACAATCCATTCACATGTAAATTCAAAATTTACTTCCTATTTTGTTTGGTGTCAAATATGACTAAAAATGAAATGGTAATACCTCACCATTGACGATAAATTCAAAATTAATCAAACTATTTTGAAAAAATTAAAACGTTCATATTACCACCCTCGGAGTCCTTTAGAATGTACAGTATCAACGGTATTGCCTAATATTTATGAGAAATCAAGTGAAAACCATGCGACGGAAAAGATGGATCGAACTATAAGATTATCCGTACGACTCTATTGTTGATCGACTGTAAATATTCATGTATACGTGCCCCTTAACTTGAACCCTATTAATTTATAAAACATTGATATCTGGATCTATATTCATTTAACAACCTATTCCTATTATAGCTCCGGGAGAGGTGGGCCACTATACAGCCATACAGACACTAAATACGAAAATGGCGCGAAAAAATGGTAGTCGCATAATAGCGGATTCAAATAGTCCTCTCTTTTTTGCTCTGTACAGTTATTTTCCTTATTTTCTTTGCATTTTTTGCTGAAATCACATAACAGATATATGCTTAACATGTAGATAGCATTTTCAGAATGAAATAATAGCATGGCAGAATTTGTCATTGAAACGTAGATCATACACCACCACTACAATTTGGGGTCTCATTTTTAGCTAATTGTTGCAGTTTGTGTGTTTGACTGAAAATATTTTTCTTGCATCAAACATGACCCCAATTTTTCTTTTCAGTTTTATTCAGCACTGACAATATTCTTCAAGAAATATAAGTTACAGACATTTAAAATAGGTCCTGATGTGTGCTGCGGCCATTGGAAATATGTCAATTTTATATAGAATAAAGAAGAACAGATATTTAGTGTGTTGTAACCTATACATAAATATAATGAAAAAATGTTTAAGCGGCCCATGATTTGGTTCCCATCTTCTAGTAGTCCAAATCCGTGACTCTAGTTACTTCCCTTGACGGTTTCAGACTCAAAGTACGTCACGGGTTGGACCAGTTCCCGTGAACGTGAGTAAGGGGTGAGTAACTAGATCAATGTAAGCGGCCCGTAGTTAAAGCGGAAGATGATCACGGAATGGTCTCAGCTTCTATTACACTTCCATCAAGGAAACATTACGGAAATATGTTCGTCTAGAAATGAAACCACTGTACTGACAGGGACTGCTATACTAGTGTTCTATTACGAAATCTTTCTCACATTTTTACTCAATAAATTTCTCGTTTTAATACACGATTCACCAGAACTCCCTGAAGTAATAATGTCTGAAAACCACTTTTCTCTTTTTACATGCAATATTATCACATCGTCTTTTAATTTCCACTTTTAAACATATTAAAGTTTGCTTTCTATATGTCCAATCCTCAGTTTTAGCTGCGACGGTGCATATTGCCTGAAATAGATAATGTATGAACATTCATTTGTACTTTAGCAGAGGACAGTCAATCCAACAGCAGTCAATTAACAGAATTAATATCACTGTTCTCCTAAAAGTAGATTTAGATTATTTTATCCATTTGAGTATTATTTACAAATAACTTTATTGGAAATAATGGGAATGAACTGAAGTTGAAGATTATTCTTGACTTCATCAAACTGAATGTGCTATGTACACAGCGCTCAACATATGAACTCTCCAAAGCCTGTGATCAAATCCAGCAACAAAAATGGACAACATAAAAAAACACCCCAAAACCAGCAACAAAACTGGACAACATAAAAAAGACACCACAAAACCGTACGTTTTTTTTATGTTGTCCATTTTTGTTGCTGGATTTGATCACAGGTAATCTGCCGCCGTGATGACAATCCGCCGTGATTTGACCGATATTTATCCAATATATATAGATCTAGTCACTAAATAACCCACAGCTTTCAATTGAAATGCTACTTTACTTTAAAGTGTTCAGAATTTGCCGATTATAGAAAAAAGACAAGGTAGTTCTCTCGCAATTTTTAACCGCCAGAAATAGATCGAGCCCAACTTTGCAGTTCTTTGTACATACATTTGTATTTCACAAAATTTGGCGTTTTCATTGCAAGCCGGGTCCAATCCCCTTCCGTTGGTTGAAAAAAATGACAATAGAACTACCTTGTCATTTTTATAATTATCATCGACAAATGAAGATAAATAGTGAAAAGAGGCATTTTAATTGGGAAACGTGAGTGATTTGTTGAACATATAGTAAAAAATTCGAAAACGATAAATATCGGTCAAATCACGACAGGAAGTCATCACGGGGGCTATATGTCCAGAGTACCTGTGGTTTTGATCTTGCATTAATATACAGCAGTAAGGTTACCTAGTTTTGACGCCGGCCGTTTCCAACATAAGTTTTGAAGCTTTTGTTTCTATTTTATAGTGATGTTTATCGTCATAATACACAACTTCCTTTATGCCCGTCTGTATAATAATTTTGGCACACTGGTTACACGGGAATAATGTCACGTATAAAGTACAGCCACGAACGTCCGAAGAAATTTTATTTAAAATGGCGTTCATTTCTGAATGACAAACTGAAATTGAAAAGCCAGCATTTAAATATATAAAGTTTAAAAAGTTAAAATATTTGCATTCAGTTAGTATTAGCAATCATATATTCTATTATTACATACCTAAAATAATTTTCCATTGAGTTTCAATGGACCGCGATCGTGCAATGTTTTTCCATATTGACGTGGAACGCTTTCATATCGGACGTGGAATGTTTTCTTAACGTTGTAATGAAAAGAATCGCGTGACGTCCATGGCGTCCACGCGCACGTTGCGACAACAAGTTGACGTCATTTTCGCGGAAAATATTAATGCGCGTGAGTTTGATTTGTTTATTACATTTTCGGAGCAATTCTTTTCGTATTTTCCTGTCTTTCGTTACAGAACGATAATTTAGACAGACAGACAGACAGATAATTTTATTCACGTAAACTATACAGTTTTTTGTGATAGACATAAATTAATTATTTGATAGTGGGCATGTAACAAAAAGGTTATCCACTTTGTATGTGGATATATGCACTCGTTCTTTCGCGGATAATATTGCGCTCCTAATGTCGCTGCAGAACTCGGGCATATATCCACATACAAAGTTAATAACCTATAAATATCCTTGTTTCTGTTAAAACACGCTTACGCTAAAATGACGTCACGTTAAGATGAGCGCTACTGTATTCTATCTGCTGTTTTAGATTAAGGGCATATTAGAATCGAAATAATGTATAGCAAAATCGTGTTTTTCTTAAATTAATACACTCAAAATCGGTTATACGTCGCCAAAATTATTCCGCGGACGTATAACCTTTTTCTGTGTATTAATAACGTTAAAATACGGCTTTCTATGCATTATTTCTTATTTACAGGCCGTCTTTAAAATAAAATAACTTCAGAAATTTATTCATGAGAGTAGCTGACACCTTTTTCGTTAAAGAAACCGATTAAGCCGTCTTCTGATCTTTCATTATTGTCTACAATTACATAGTTTAAAGAGTCGTTTTAATTAATACAATACCGTAAAGTTGTTTATTTCTGAGTTTGTCTGGTTGGTGCTTTCCCCATGGCATGGTGTCATCACTACATCCATTTGGCATACCATTATACCCAGTACTAATGATCCGTTTGTCGGCATTCACTATACAAGAGCCAACCTAAGCAGAAAATGTGACTAAGTAACACACACATCGCGTCGATGTGAAATTATGAAATAAGATCAAGCTACACCGCATTTCCATAACTTTTTATCATATCAAACAAAAACACATAAATGCTAAATCATTACAATGTTTCAACAGTTTTTTCTTTATGATTTTAGCAAAATCGGCATACATTATACATTGGTATTGAATACTCTCCCAAAAGAAAACTCTCAACAACATTTCTATCCAACTTACAAGTATGTTATATAATGAATGTATGCATATTGACATTAGCTTACACATTGAATATCTACCTGTGTTACTGGATCTTTACTCCTTTGAGCAGTTATAAGAGCTACTCCCATGAAATATTCGTCCCAGCTGATATACCATGGTCTCTTCTCGTTTGATAGTTTCCCTTTGATAAACAGAAATCATATATTTATTCAAAATTTAGGTAATTCAGGCGTTTAATTCTTATGATAAAGGATATTAGGACGAACAAAATCGTGTACGAGTTTATGTATTTGGCAATCGAGGAACTGCATTGCTAGGAATAATACAAGGGTTGTGTGTTATATCGCCTACCAATCTTTTATAAATTTTACTTTTTTTGTGTATTTAATTTACGATACGAAAACGACGTAATAAATATGTTTGAAACGTAAATTATATTGTCATAAATAGATCAAATACGTAATTTATCGATTAGTTTTAGTCAATATCTGTTTCATAGCATGAGTACATTGTAAAACTAAATCACAACGGAAGACAACTCAGCAGCAACTCCATTTCCAGTGTTCACTGATGAGGAAAACTCACAGACAGCTTTTTAAGTAGACATACTTAAATAAAATATACACAGTTTTGAAATAACAAACATATATCATTGTTGTAACTAAGTCTTGTTTCCAAATTACTTGGTAAGTGGATAAATTTTCATTTGAACAAAGCGACTTAGAAAAGAAATGAAAACAACTAGTCCACTGATAAAAGCACATTAAACAAGGCAGTCACATAAACACTCAACGCGGAAAGGTATTGAGTCATTCTATATTTTTGTCACATTTTTGGGCTAGTAACTTTTGAAAATTAACCATCATCATTTGTTGTTTTCAAATTTTAGTAATGCTGTGTCCTTTAATGGGGCAGAATATTTAACTCTTTAATTTTTGAAATAATAAAGTCAACATAACAGATAATCCTGCAACCCCTCAAAAATTGATCCACTGACCATTACAGTTATCTGTTTCATCAAGATCAAGGATTTATTTTATGACCCAGCATGAAGCATTCTCCATCAATTATCTATATATCCACATGTAGATTGCATTTTTGTGAATACTGTATTAAGTCTAATAAATGTACTTTTCATTTCGTGAAAATCCCCATTAAGTGAATAAATATTCATTAAGAACACAACTAAAATCTGTATACATAATTTCTAAAAGACGCCTCATTAATACCAGTTAAGACAGTTAGATAAAGAATTTGGAAAATTTACAATAAACAGCATATTTTAGGTCTGGTAAATGCTGTTAGGCCTTGGTAAACTAAGAAATAATATTAATGAAATTTAAAGTACATGTACATATATTATTTCAACATCAAACTCATTTTTTCACTTAAAAGGGTATATATAAGGTTTAATATGGTAATAAAGAGTTTACATTCACCATTGATCATCATGTGTGATGATGTAAGACTTATTAACTGATACCAATTAACACATTGCACTATGTACAGATGTCCTTATACCATACAAGTGGTCATTTTAGATTTGACTTGCATAAAATAAAGATTAGAAGCATTATAACTTATATATATATAAAGGATATTAATATAGACTTGCTTATATACCAATATATATAAGTAAATAAAATAGTTTAACAAAGACAAAGTACATCACTCTAGTTTGTGAAGATGGAACAATCAAATTTGAATGAGGGTGTTGAAAGAATTAAAGACAAAGCTAAGCACGGATTTTCAAGGAGTACAAAAAGAAAGGAATTCAGATTCTGGTTCACCCATGAAACGGAGAAATCAAAAACGTAAATTACAGGAAAAACAGAGTGTTTGTGGAACAATCAAGTTCTATGTAGAAAATGAGGCAGAAAACATTAAACTCTTCAATAAAGTTGATCAATGTAAGCTGCTGAAAAGTGAAAAAGTGAATGATACAAACAATGCAGTCTTATTAAATACATTGTTGGATTCCTACTTAAAAGCTCATGGAATTGGATCTTGCAACAATTCAAAAGAACAAACACCTGCTACATATGAATCTTTAATGAATTACTTGTTGGCAAACAGAGAGGACACCAGTGAAAAGCATTTTCTGACAAGCAAAAGTGCCCTTAGAAACATGTGTCATGGAATTCTTGAACACCACATAAATTATCAAGCCCCTATCGATATTAACAACATTGATTGGTTTGGACATGTTGCCAAAGTGCATTTTAAATGCAAGAATGATCATCTTTTTAAACATGATTCTTCACCTCATACTGAAGGTGGAAAATTTCTTGGAAATATGCAAGTTCTACATGGACTGTTTACCTCAGGACTAAGATATTTGCAATATGAGAGACTCTGTGAAGGTTCCATGTTTGGTCAGTGCCCGGAATCTATGTATTCTTCATTGAATGAAATGTACTGTGATGTTACTAAGGAAGTGGCTCAAGAATGTATCACAGAGGCTAGGCAGGAGGAGGAGATATTATCCATACTAGAAGCTGAGGAAAATGGTACTGTGTATAAAGGAATTAATATTCTAAGAGATGCCAGACATGCTACCAGAAAAAATTCAAAACAGTCTGATGTAATTGCTATAGGAAGCAAATCACACAAAATAATTGGCGCGGTAACAATAATAAAAACTGATGACCCAGTAAGCCAGAGACATGAAATCAATGGAGTGAAGCGACTATGTGAAGATCTGGATAATTATAGTTTATCTGTCCATATACACGGTCATGACAGAAATTTGCCAATTAACAAATATTTGCGCCAAGAGAAACCGGAAGTTGAAAATGCCAATGACACTTGGCATGCTGCAAAAGGTGTTTCCAAGGTAATTAAATCAGTGACAAATGGCCCTAATCATATGCATGGTAAAACATGGCACAACGAACTAAGAGACAAAGCTGCTTCTGTTAAAACACATGTTTACTTATGCGATGAAAAATTGCCAGGGATCAACAGAAAGACTACGACAAATTCTTGACAACATTACATTACATTATCAAAATAAACATGAAAACTGCTTAGCGGAATCACGATGTAAAACAGACAGGAATTATATGCCATCAAAGTTAATTCTAAAGGATAGTTTTGCGGTGTCTATTCTTTCAAAAGCAATCAAAAGTCTTTAAATATACAAGACACCAGAAGACTATGTTCATTGCACGGATACCCATTATGTGTAATCATATAACAATGCATGTCTGATATATCATGACAAAAGAATATCATTTGGCAAAAACGAATATCAGAGAAGAACGAACATGGCAGTATTAGACTGGAATGAAAATATTGACAGACCTTACACGTCTGTTTCTGTGACAGAAGACCCCAGAAACCCCCGGAGGCAGACAGTCAAACAGGCACTGATTGACAAAACTTACATTTTCAAGTCTGTGTTGTGGGCAAGAATTGTAGATAACCTTTACCAGATAGCCAATTAATGTTTACAACCCTGTGTGAAACTTTGAACTAAGAAACTGTCATGCGATGAATATACAAGTATTTTATAAATATGATTTATTTTTATTTATTATATTAATATAATCAAATCCTCTTAATTTATTCAAGATTTTACTGAATTAAAAAGTAATATTGCAATGTTTTATACAGATGTTACAATAATGTGTTATGATGTTCTTTGCATTTGCTATCAACTGTTGATTAATATGACTAATGTATAAAGTTTACATTAAAATGTAAATGCAAATACACATTATTTATGAAGTACATGAAATACTTGGTGTTCTCTATGCTGGTGACCATTAGTTGCTACCAGAGGCAAGCATTATCAGATACCTGTTGGAATCTTATCGTCTGCTACAGATAAGCCACACCTACAAATTGTGTGTGTAGTAGCTACCGGCATTTCCCCTTTAATAAATAGAACATATCTCAATGTAAATTTAACTAAATGCAAGCTTAATACCTCTTCGTTTTACCTAAACAGAACATAATCTGAAGACAGAACCAACATGTTTTCCCTCTGTAACAATAATATCAGTGACTGATACTTTATCATATGATACAGTAAACACATCCAGATCATAACAATATGACAGTTTGAGATTTATTTTTATAGAAAAAATAACATCTACGTCCTATATGTATCACAAAACAAAATTACGATGTATTTCAGGTGATATTTAAAAAAAAACTAATTTATTTCAACGTTAAAATATTATTTGTACTTTTAATTCGGTAAATGGATCAAATTTCAACCAGTGCTTTTGTGAAAGGAAAATCTGTAGTTCCTTAGTACTAAGGTTATAGGGATAAGAACATAATAGTGAAAATTAAAAGCGAAGATAATTACAATGTTACAGCAGGGACATACGTGTAACAAGAAGGACACCTTTTTGTTATGGCAGTGACATTTAAACAGAAAACTAAGAATAGTTACTATGTTTATTGAACATAAAAGTAGAATAATTGCTCAACAAATGTGAAACATGTCCCGGACTGAAAATAGAGAAAATGTTTCTTACAATCTCGAGTTTTTTCGTAACTGCAATAATTACGTGTTACGTCAAGGACACTGTCTGTTACAGGAGAGAAATTTGACTAGAAAAGCGAGACAAAATGTTCTTTTTTAGAAAGTCAAACAATATTTTGATTAGTTTTGAAATATATAACCATTCTGTAAAACACAACAAACAAAATTTATGACCATGTTTTGAAAACATTTAATATAACTCTTCCATATACAGTGTTATGTAACAGGAGTGAAAAATATGCAGAAGTATGTTTAACACCATTCTGTTGTAACAGAAATTCGCAAAATGATATCAGATTGAAACGACATCATCTGTAAAAAGATACTTATCTTGTTTAACTGTAATTTAATTAATTATAATGACTGTACAGTTAAATAAAAATGATTACAAGATGGCATGTTGTTTATTGTAACACTAGTGACATATTACTATCATTATATTTTACCAGATTTACATAGCGCTCTTTTCAAAATAAATACGTTTAAGTAAACTTTACGTACAAACATAGCCACCTACAACGACAAATTCGTATATTCTACTAGTACAGAAACACAGCGAGATAAAGAGAGAGACAGAGAGAAATCTGGCTAACATAGCCTAACCCGTCTAGTTCTTTAACATGTTCGGTTACACGCAAATCGGATTCTCCTGGGAAGAACCAGTTACTGGACTCTTTGGTAGGTGGGAGACTCTCAAGAACATCTCAGAGAGTTCGTGTACTCTGACCATGATACGAACGACTGAGCTTTGAAATGAAGATTCAAAGCATTACCTTTGGACTGCCGAGCAAGTACTTATGGCGGTCGAAACTAATGAACGATTCAACGTTGATGACAGGTAATCAAGTTTCAACTTTGCATCAACGCTGAATCAACATCATGTGTCCAGTGAGATAGCATTAAATGTTTTAGTACGATTAATCTTCTTTTTAATGAACAAGAAAGAAAATTGAATAACCAGCTCAAATACGCTTAACAATCACCATATACTGCTTATATATTTACCTTTTACCTCTTCATGATTTTGTATGAAAGATTACTCGAAATGTTTTCATTTGTTTTATAATAAATGTGTGTTACTTATTGCAAAAACGTTTTCTTTATAAATTGAAGTCCATCACTCCATGAAGCTAAGTGAAAATGTTGTTGTTTCTTTTCAAATCTTTGTTCATATGATGTTTCGCAAGCTTTTGTTTTGTCCGTACTGTATTTTCTTGCACTTCTGCAAATACTGTTCGACCTGTAATATTTATGGGTCATTGATCTTCAAGCTATACTGACCCGTGTGTTACTACGCAGTCATCTGCCGACTCACTGGGAAAATCTTGTTCATGTGTCTCAACCACTTGTGTACATGATGTCTTTTTAGATTCTTGATCTTCATGCACTACTTTATCATTAGTCTTAACTGGTTCATCATTTAACTTTTTGGGTTAACAATCAATTACACTCGCCTATGACCTGAATCCGAATCCATTTGGAGGCAGAAACTTTTATGTAGTTCAGCATTTGACATTACCATGTCGTCTCCTATAAAACTATATTAATCAGTTAGTTTTGACGTTAATTTAGCAAATTAAAGCATTTTAGACTGCAAGTAACCTTAAAAGAACACTTATTTCAATCATTCATCTACATGCCTGTCTGTCCCTTGTATTATACGTCCCAGTTTAATGGGATATTCATACTCATTTCTTCAGTACTGTTGTCAATGTTGCGTATTTAAACGAAATACAAAAAATTAAGAGTATTTTTTCAGATATGCACTCAAACTATAAATGCAAATTGTCATTTACATAACATAATGTTGTCTCTCCTGTAACAGTTACATAAAACACCGATAGTTTCCATGTATGTAAAGATAACTTTTCTAATTCAAATTTTGAAATAGTACAGATACTCACTGGTTATCACTTTGTAAATTCAGTTTGGTTCAGATACACTCAGTCGTATATTATTCATATTTACAGACTGGACGTCTTTCCTGTTACTGCTCTGGACGTCTCTCTTGTTACAACTTTTGTGTAAATACAATTTAAATAGCAGACATCCCATTGTTAAAGTGAAACTTAACGGTTATCTTATAAGGAGGCAACAAATATTCAAATACAACTTATATACGTGATATTAAGGTGTATATCAGTTAAAATATAAATAGTGGTCTTTTCTGTCACACAACATGTCTCTCCTGTAACAACCAAACTAAATATATGACAGGAGAATTAAAGATATTAGTGCTATGCTTGCTGATGTATGTTTTTAATTTGGATTATGAAGTAATTGAAACAATGTTTGAAGTTAATTAGATCTACTCTTCATATAGTTTTATTTTATTCGTTGTTTCGCAAATAATTTCATTACTGTAACAGTTTGCTTCTTTACTATTATAAAAATGGCCGTTACATGAGTGACTGTTACAGGAGTGAATTATTTTGTGTATTTGTATATCTAAAGTAATAATAAATCCCTTAGAGAACCCCGACGTGTTATTTTTGAAGTTGTCGCTTTTGAAACACTTACCTTACAGTAATGAAGCCTCGCATGTTTTTCATTGTAATGAATTATTCACTGTTACATGAGGGACAGAAAATAAAATTACGCATCTACTTGTCAACTTTCAAAGGGTATTTCCTCGATAAAGAAAAACGAATTTCCGCCGTCGCACCTCAAATGTTATCTTGAAAAATGATACTCTTCCAAATGGCGGCGATGCATAGATAATATAATAGAGGGCTCAGCTGTTATTTTGACTGAACAACTTTCTGTTACGTGAGGGACATAAAAGTTAGGTACAAACTTTGAAATCAAATTAAGTGATGATCTTTTCCCGAATTACCAATTGTATGTACACTAGCATTCAGACCAAGTGTCAAATAAATATTGATGGTATATTTTTTAGCTATAGAACTTTGCAGTTTTTTTAATGTTTACTTCAAACATCTAAAAAATTACTTTGGGACAGTGGAAAATGTCAATTTTACATACTTAAACGTACAAAAAATTATATTAATACCATTAATAAGGTACAAAAAAGTGCATCACTATACTAAATTAGTCACATATTTTCACCCAAAGCAGATTATAATGTCATATCTTTAAACTGCTTTGAGATTTTTCCCCGGACAGAAAATGTGACGAAAATATAGAATGACTCATTAACGTCAAGACAAACTGTAACATAAATAATTTCATTTTACAAATTCATATATTAATTCGTTGTGAGATCATTCATAATTCAGACTCAAATACAAATATTGACTTCTTTTACCAAGAAATCTCTGTCATAACGGAAATTGTACTTATTTAATGAAAATCAATCGAATAGTTTAGGTTATATTTGTACATCAAGGCAATATAATTCCCATTACAGTTCCCTATCGGACCTTAAAGTTATAGTATTCCCATAACTCTCTAGAGTGTCCTTTAGTGGAACTCTATGTACATGGCCCCATATTCTAAAAGACCAGAAAATAGAACAAAACTTAGTCCAAGCACGGGTAGACTTTTTATGACTACCATATGGTGTTGCGATAGTTGATAAAATCTAAAAGAAGATCATTCGGAAGCATAAAACGCAACAAAACAAAATAAAGCAGTCTCGGATTTGTTTAAAAGAAGTTCCTTTTGAAGCATACTGTTGTTATTAGATCACAACTAAAACAAATCTGCAACAAATGGTGCACAATAACTTACCATTGGAATATCAATTACCTGTCGGAAAACATCATTCCAAACCTGATATATATGTTCTCTCTTAAAAAAGGTCTTGCAAACTACACCAGAAAACACAATATTTTTAGAACTTAAGTTTTTTTTTCTGTATCATAATTGAATATATAACCTAAAATCAAAAACAAAATAGTTTTACTACACTTGTACAGATTAGGAAAACTTTTTACAAAATATATGCAACATAAATATAATTGTTTTATTCTGGTTTTATAAATATTTTTTCTGCGTTAACATCTGCCAGGATATCTTTGCAAAACCGTGATTTGAAAAACAAAATATCGCTCATAAAAATCATGTAATCTTAAGAGGTAAGAACAATAAATGACCCATTTTTCATAATTTATTCGTTCAAAAAATTAATTGAAAGAAAAATGTCCAGTTGATTTTAAGCAATCCGACTGGATATACGGCATCCGATGTGCTTTTAAAGAAAATTCTGGCGGACTCTTTTCCTCATATTTAGGTGAACTGGATGTTGTTTTTATTTAGAAAGAAAATGGTTGAAATGTTAGTACCAATGTTTCTGTTTGTATTTGATTTTAGAGAAGTTTATTGATGAATAAACACTCCAACTTTAATTCGACAAAATTGTAAATTCATTAAAAACGGTTAAAATGTCATACATTTTACTTTGGAGGGAAATAGTGTTGAAGATAAATCACGTTGGACTTTTATTTTTCTTCTGTAAACATGACTAATTTCAGCTTTAAAAAAAGACTTAAAAGTCCTGGATTTTATTTGGTGCCGAAAACAGATATTTTAAAAGATAAAATGACACAAAGCATGTTGTAATTCTTAATGTTTCCGATACAGGATTTTCAGAATGAAAGAATAAAACAAACTTGTTGTTATATTTTCTGGTCCTATAGGATCATAGAGTACATTCATTCTTACCGTGATAGAATTCCGCTTAAGCCTGTGCTGTGGGACGTGAGGGGCGTTGCACATTTCATTACCTCTCATGAACAGACTCAGTCAAACCGAGTCTGCTATTATGTTGGTTGATTGCGTTCTATGCTTACAAAGTATCTTTTCACAGATTTATTACCCTTTCCCGAAAGTTTTAGCGTATCGTTTAAGGCTCATAATACCTTTGTATATTGTGTGGCTGCTACATTTGTATGAACATAAAATATATTACTTTACTGTTAAGTTATATCTTCGATAACTGTTTTCTCTAATATTTTTCAAAGGTTTGACTATTATTTAACATAGTAGGGGGCCTCCATGGCCGAGTGGTTAAGGTCGCTGACTTCAAATCACTTGCCCTTCATCGATGTGGGTTCGAGCCTCACTCGGGGCGTTGAATTCTTCATGTGAGGAAGCCATTCAGCTGGCTTACGGAAGGTCGGTGGTTCTACCCAGGTGCCCGCTCGTGACGAAATAATGCACAAAGGGGCACCTGGGGTCTTCCTCCACCATCAAAGCTGGAAAGTCGCCATATGACCTAAAATGTGTCGGTGCGACGTTAAACCCAACCAAAAAAAAAAAAAAAAAAAAAGAAAGTTTTATCAAGTCCATTGTTTTGGATTACCTCCCATTATGATTCTAATTGTATAAGTTCATGTGCAGTATAAAAAAAATGTTTTATTTGTTGTTATTTACATCAGATGTAAAGCCTTAACGAGCTGTAAATGCTCAATTTGATTTGTAGAATAAATGATACCTTGCTGAGGTAAAATAAATGGGTACTAAAAAATTCATCTTGGAGACTTTCCGATTGTTTGCAGTTAAATAGCTAACAAACGTAAAATTTAAATTTGATTAACAATGTTACTACATTGTGATAAGGTTCCTATCTGTAAACATTGCACTATAGGAAATATCAAGAGCTTTGCAACCGTTCTGTCTTAAAATCTTAAACGAAGTTGGAAAAAAACCCAGAATACTTGATTAAAACATCTGAAGGATCTTTCGCAAATCAACGCTTAGCAATGAAAGCTATTTTGTTTTACGAACTAACTGAGAATAACGAAAGATATTTCATGAATTAACATACAACAAACGAAATATGTCTTACGAACATATGTAGAAAAGACGAAAGTTGTTTCAGAAACTAAAGTAGAAGATTCAAAGATGCCTGATAGGACGAACGGAAGATGTTTCATGAACTAAACAGAACAAACGAAAGATGTTAACAAACTTTAATGTCAATCACTTTGAAAACTCGGCTATTACTAGAATTTGATATGAACACAGAAATTATGCGTTTTGTTAGAAATTTTGCAATGAACTCTAATTGTAGAAACGGTATACGTTATAACAACTGAAAACCATATGTTACAAGAATCCATATTTAGCAGATATCTTATAGAAAATAAATAACTGAGAGAACGTTAGGTAGTCAACAGCTGCCGCTCATCAATATAATATTTACATACGCTTTATAAGTACACAACTGTACAAATGTGCATGAATACTGACGTAAACACTGCCGAAGAAATCAATACATTTCATTTTGTTTTATTGAAATGGTTTAAGGAACATTAATTTTCTGTTACAAGAAAACACAAGCTATTAATGTTATGACACTAAAGGGCTATAACAGGTGTATGGTTAAGTACATGTTTGGATAACACCATTTATCAGTAATATTGCATTATAAATTTAATTTCCCCCAAAGATTGTTAAGTGCAAAATGCGTGCAATAAACTTTCATACATGCATACCTTAAAGTTGTTTGATAAGATACACAGCTTAAATGCATTACAAGGAAGAGTTTAAAATATAAATTATGTTTAAGTGTAAACAAAATGAATACAAGTACGAACCTGACATAATTACCCGTTATATGTTCATATACGTATGAATTTAAAATTGAATTACAAGTTAATTTCCGGTATATGTTATTTACAACAGCTGTCAGTGATAAAGTTGTATAAAACGAACCTTTTTTAATTTAATGCATAAATGAAACGATTGCATTAATGACGTGTAACGTGATATAGAGCCGTTTTGTGATTTTCATGGCCATATCTGCGGAGTTTTTCCTTATATTTTGATATTTTTATGATACCTTATGTGTCACCTATCAAGAATTCCCATTGGTAAAATGTTTCGACACATCAGTACGGCGGCCATCTTGAATTTCAAAATGAATGCGATATTTGATAAGAATACCGTTTTACATTCAATGTAGCCTTCAAATAAATCAGTTTTTATCAAGATACATCAATTTATACTTATAATTAGTAAGTGGTTGTATTTATAATGTTTTTATGACGTTTTATTTAAGTGTTGACTTTTTACACATGAAAACATAATTTTTAAACTGAAGTTTAGGAAGAAAAAAATCTTTCTTTCTTTATACATCCAATACTTAAACGATAAACTTTAGTGAGACAAATAGTGTATTTATTTAAATACATGTTGAAGACATTCATCTTAATTATAGTATCAATTATTTAATGACGATGTAATTTTAAATAATCAGAGTGACAGAGTGTAGCGAAAGTCCATTCTGTAATGAAATTCCTAGTTACGTGAAGATGGATATTTAATTAGGGATGTTATCTGAATTTTCACTTAAACTAGGAAAATCTTAAGAAGCAAGAACATTGAAGGCATAATACAAATAAAATATGGCACTGTAATAAAGTGGGACATCGAATCAGAAAATGATAAGTTTAGAACAAAATAAATTATTATGCCCCCCTTCGAAGAAGGAGGGGTATATTGTTTTGCAGATATCGGTCGGTCGGCATGTCGGTCGGTCGGTATGTAGACCAATCGGTTTCCGGATGATAACTCAAGAACGCTTTGGACTAGGACCATGAAAATTAATAAGGAGGCAGATAATTTTGAGATCAGTAGGTCAAAAGTCAAGGTCATATTGGCCCGGAACAGTTAAACGGTTTCCGAATGATCACTCAAGAACGCTTGGGCCTAAGATTATGAATGTTGATAGGGAGGTTGGTCATGACCAGCAGATGACTCCTATTGATTTCGAGATTAGAAGGCCAAAGGTCAAGGCCAGGAACAGTTAACCGGTTTCCGGACTACTACTAACTTGAGAACGCTTGGGCCTATGATCACAAAACATTATAGGTAGGTTGATCACTGCCAGCAATTAATCCCTATAGACATTGCGTTCAGTAGGTCAAAGCTCAAGGTCACATTGACCAAGAACAGGTCTATGGTTTCCGGATGACAACTCAAGAAGGCTTGAGCCTAGGATCATGAAAGTTGATAGGAAGGTTGGTCATTACCAGCTAATTGCCCCTATAGATTTTGAGTTCAGTAGGTCAATGATGAAGGTCACAGTGACCCAGAAGAGTTAAACGGTTTCCGGAATATAACTTGAGAACGCTTGGGCCTAGGATCACGAAACTTGATAGAAGGGTTGAACATGACAGCATGTAACCCTTATTGATTTTGAGATCAGTAGGTCAAAGGTCAAGTTCACAGTGACCCGGAACAGTTTAATCGTTTCCGTACGATACATTGAGAACGCTTGGTCCTAGGATCACGAAACTTAATCGGGAGGTTAATCATGACCAGCAAACGACCCTGTAGATTTTGAAGTCAGTAGGTCAAAAGTCAAGGTCACATTGTTAAACCATTTCCGGACGATAATTTGAGAACGCTTGGGTCTAGGATCACGAAACTTAATAGGGAGGTTGATCATGACCATCTGATGACCCCTAATGAGTCTGAGGTCAGTAGGTAAAAGGTCAGGTCACATTGACCCAGAACAATAGAACCTTTTTTTTTTGCAAAATAACTAGAGAATGCTTTGGTCTAAGATCATATTTGATACAGAGGTCATTTATGACTGATAAATGACCCAAAATTATTGATTTGAGGTCAGTATGTCAAACGTCCATTTCGTGTTCTACGAGCTCTTGTTTACAATTAGTAGCGATGAATTACTTTAAATATAAAAGGTAGTTAGATCTGACATTAATAAACTGTCTGCAGTTTTACAAAACAAGCATTGTCGAGAGCCAAACTATATAGCATGCGTACATCTAAATTTGTAATTGAAATGAAAAAGTCTGCCTTCATGAAGTATGGAGAAATCGCGAAGTGGCTGAGACCTATAACTACTGTATTTCAGAGCTGCAAGAATATCATACTGACAGTTTTCACTGAAAGGCAGATTAATCCGCCGTGGGGTTTTTACCCGTTTTTCAGACTAATCGACAGATATTTTTATTGATATAAACTGTTCTCTGAACATTGTTCTACAGTCCGTTGATATTTTCATACATATGTAAATACAATAAGGTTAAAGAATGCGTCATTTCGCATGAAAAATATGTTTTTAGGTCTGTTGACCCATCGATCATGGCTAATTTGAAAAGGGAAGGTGTATTCCTTTAAAACATTTCAGAAAACCCCGGATGTGACCGAAGCGCGTGAAAATATGCCGATAAAAATAGTTCGAAACGTTTTATAAAGATTTCTCTTATTTAGCCTTAATATTACATATTGCACTCGTCAGTAATAAAACAGCATATGGTCTGAATCATTTTTTGTGCTTGTATATACATGCGATTCTTCCTACCTGTCCCGACTCCTACGCAGTGCTTCGAGTGGCAAGGGAGATCACTGCGTAGGAGTTTGCTATATTAGAAACTGTTTGATTTCGCCTAAAAATAGATAAAATGTTTGAATTACTTCCCTTTATTCTTAATTTTTTCCTATTTTTTGTACAGCTTTTATAATGACCGATTTATATTATTTGTTTCCTATATTTAATTTTATCTTTTAATGTTTTTTCACGATTGATATAAAATTGAGTAAAAATTTAAGATTTCCTATTTTTATGTAAATATAGTTGTAGTATATATAGCGGCATTACTTCAATGTGGCAATATAAGGAATACGTTACATATGTGATGTTATGCATGCAATCGTGCTGCATCTGAACGTTTTTTGTGTTACATATTTGTTTCAATATGTAATATTAATAGATTTTTTATTTACAAGATAAATACCGGCATTCCCTGTAAATCGTAAATGTGTCTCGATTTTAGCGGGACTTGACGATCACGTTTAACAACGTTACACCAGTTCCGGATTTGTATAACAATTGTTGTTGAATTGAAAGAACGCCATGATGTAGAAATTTACTCGAAATTTGTCATTTTGATAAAGGCCATAAGGCCGAAACGTTAATAAAACAGAGTGAAAACTACAGAGTCTTTAAAATAGATCGTTAAGCAAAATAGAATCAAAGCAGTACATAACGAGTGATTAGTTATGTAAAATATCACATGGGGGCGTTTGCATGATGTGAAGTCTCTCCATGTTGACCTACATATGCGTCCCCGATTAATGAAACAGTTTGCTTTCATTTAAGCAAAATAGAATCAAAGCATCAAAAGGGGGCATTTGCGTCTTCTCTCGATGTAACCCTACATTCCATTAATGTGCCCCGCCAGCGCTTTGCTTAGTGACTTGCAGCTATATAAGTTCAATATATATCTTCTGAAAAAAAAAAAAACAGAGAAAAGATCCGTATTCCTTATTGTCAAAACATTCATAACACGATTTTCAATTTTCATGTATATAGTTCTTTGTTATTTATCTGAAAACTGTGCGGAAGTCGAAAAAGCAGGATTTTGGGGTAGATAGGTCTAGTTTCTAGTTTGGTGGACCCCACTGACTTCTACTGTTGTTTTAGCAGGGTCGGTCGTTTGTAGGAACTTTTTTAACTAGGTAGCGGAGTTTAGAGGCAACAGCCCATGAATTAAAGAAGTGGGTTGCAACACTTTTAATGATTTGGTGTCATGATTAAGTCGTGACATCAATACATTGTAATTCCAGGGTCGGCTAAACTAGAAGTTGATTTCGCAGAAATGTGTAGAAGTATACTACCCATGCTCCAAGAATTGTGAAAATTGGTGTATTATGTGATATCGTGTTGAATTTTGAAAAAAAATTAGATTTTTCTATTCTTCTCGATACTTCCAACCTTAGCTAGCTGGAAATACTTTTAAAATTATGGCTTCTAGCTTATAGTTAGGAATAAGAGAAGGGACACATGATCTTTATTTGTCAAAACATTATTCTACATATCTGAAAATTGTGTTTTTGTTTTGTGGAAGTCGACACAATGGCTATCCTTAATAAGTAGCTTATTTACTTAATACATAACGATTTGTTAAGAAAACATTTACTCAAATATTATATGTACAGTAGACTGGTGGACATATTGATTACGTCAAGAATACATATTATTTGTTGTTGATGTAGCCCGCTGCCAACTGTAGATTTGTTCGTTAGTTTTCGAAACGCTATAACATACTGTAATCCAAAGACCGACACGCAGAGGTACATCCTAGATGGTATACATGTATAGCTTTTGAATTCTGAACCTTTCTAGAACAGTCCTCACTTATATGCAAACCCTGCTAGAACAGCTGATAATCCTTGGTTTAATTTACCTATTAAGCCTCACAATTTAGCAATTGTACAAAAAAAAAAAACACACTTGAAACCTGGCAAACATTGACAGTCTTGGGAGTTGAGCAAATTTATAATCTTGGAGATCTGATTACTTGGAGAATGATCTTGGAGTTGAACTTTTGAGGTGTTGAATTCTTGGAGTTGAACTTTTATAGGTGTTGTGGCTGCAGTAAGTGCATTCTGGTACTGTACGATGTGCATCGCCTGTAGTCGTCTGATTCTACGATATTATTTTCATATCCTTCTAATTTACGCTTGATGATCCTTTTTATTTACTAATTCATCACCACAATTTAGCAATTCTTGGAAATATGCTTCAACTTACAATTATAGAAAAAGCTTGACATAAAGGAAACATAAATAATACTTGAGTTGAACTGTTGGAGATCTGATTACTTGGAGAATAGCATCTGATACCCTGGTGAGCAGTAGGACAACAATGACCCTTTCGTTTGTTTTATCTTTCTTAAATGATAAGCGCAGTTCGGGAACACCGGGAGCGCATTTATGTACACAATGATTTTGTAGTCACTGTTGAATAAACATGGTTTGGAAAACATCGTCTGCTACTGATTAAGTCATACCTAAGCGAGTCCGTCACAAGTGCCTACCCTCCATTGTTCTCATTGTTCAGGGTGCACAGACCTTGACTTACCCTCTATTTTTCTCATTAAATCGTCTGCTCAGATTCTAGACCGATATCGGGGATATATTTTACTACTTAATTACATGGTAAACCTAGCTCTTTGTGTAGAAAAAGATCTGAGGACATGACTACTTATGGGAGTGAAGCCATGGTCACGTGACTGATACACGTGATGGAAACGCTAATATTTTATAGGTAGACATCAGGAAATACATACCTTTACTTTCATTTTACCAAACAGCTTCGACTAACTTTTTGAAGCATATAACGTAGCTTAAAAACATCAGCAGCCATTCTTCTTTACAATTAAGCATCAATAAAGCTTATATTTGACATGAAAATAGCCTTTACTAGTCGGGAAAAATACACTATATATTAATATGGACTACATTCGAGTAGACCACGACGGCATATCCGGCAAATAACTACTTCATGCCTTTAATACCAGCTCCTGTGAAAGTGAAGGCTACATACACACTTCTTATCAGAACAACATGTATTTCTTCAGATTATAATTTGTTAACAGCATATCGAAAGGTTTCAACCTTTCTGTGCTTTCAGCGCTTTGATTTCTTTATGTCTACACTTGTTTGGTCTTGACCTGTCGATAAGAGGTGAATATGTAAAATAAAATGCTGCAGAACAAAACTGATGAGCCGGGATTCCCATAACTTCTTTTGGTATCAAGAAATGGTAAACAACCCTATCTAAAAGGTGCCTTCGGTATTGAGTGATGTACCTGAAGCAAATATTCTTTTACTTTGGTGATTAATTTGAGAGAATACAGTGAAGTACCAAAGTAAAGCTCGGTAATGTTCAGCAGTTTTTTCAACTAGAAATGACAATATTTATACTAATCAGCATGACTATTGGACGTCTTTTGTAAAATTAGATTCTGTTCGTCTTAGCACAATAAATGTGCCGCACCATGAAACAAAACAACATAGTGCATTTGCGACCAGCATGGATCCAGGGCCAGCCTGCGCATCCGCGCAGTCTGGTCAGGATCCATACTCTTCGCTTCCAAACCCTATTGCAATTAAAGAAACCGTTAGCGAACAGTATGGATCCTGACCAGACTGTGCGGATGCGCAGGCTGGTCTGGATCCATGCTGGTCGCAAATACACTATGTTGGTTTTCTTATGGTGCGGCTCAGATGTGAACATTTTCTAGATTTCAAACGATTATGTCTGTGCGAGGTTATTAAGAAATAATAAGTTCCCAAGTGTGATTTATCGTAGAATAACCCGTGTTTTGAGTTCTTATGCGTAAGAATGTATCACGAAGGCCGTATGCCTGAGTGATATATTGTTTCGCATAAGAACAAAAAACTCGCATTATTCTACGATAAATCACACTTTGGGACTTATTATTTCGATTCTAACACGACATACTAGTATCAACAGTGTTAGAAAAAATGGTAACTACTTTTTACGACCGTGCTACGCACCTGGATCGGATGACGTCATTGCACGCGCGTGGGTTATTGCAGATTCTAACACGATCCGATTCATTTTCCTATTAAACAAAGAAGGCTGAAAACAGTGAATTATTAAAAAGCAATTCACTGTTTTGACGTCACAATTATAACGACGTCATAGCGTCAAACGGCATAGCGGCGCGCTGGAAAAGAAACCGATTGAAAACGGCAAATATTTAATGAATGCCGTCAAGGATATACTTTAAAGTCCCTGGTAACGTGTTAGAATCGAAATAATATATCTCATTTAGTGATATGCTCTTGAATAAAAATCATTGTTTGTCGTTCAAATGCGTATCATTATATCACTCGGGTTGTGCCCTCGTGATATAATATCTTCGCATCTGAACTCCAAACAATGATTTATTCAGCGACAAATCACTAAATGAGATATATTATTTCTTAAATAAGCCGATATTTCACTCTACATGTATGTAGGTTATTTGCTGGTCGTGTTAGAATTGTAAATAATAACGAGCTGAAAACCGGCAAGAATTTCTAGGGAAATCTTTCTACTTTGTTGAAATATGTTTCAAATAATAGATTCATTGAATATTACATCACATAGTTAAGAAGTGCCAAAGTTCTATTTTTCAGGTATTTTTTTTAATTTTTACATTCTAGCTGTGGCCAAAATGATTACGGTTGTTGGTATGAAGTAACTTGACCATAGTCTATGTTGGTTCGAGTCCTGCCCAGGTCTTCATGTGAGCCACCAAGCTTGCTTGCGGAAGATCAATCGTTCTACCAGGAGATCACCAATGCGTGAAGTAGTGCCCAGATCCCCTTTGGTTTTCTTCAGCAATTAAAGCTAGAAAAATGTCATATTTCCTAAACTGTGTCGTTGTGACGTAAAACGTTAAAGGCGATTAATTAGATTGTGATGAAGTAACGGATGTGTTCGAAACATTAATATCTGCTTATTTACACTTAATTGTATTCACTGAGCACTTAAAGACGTTGTGTCTAAAACACAGACGAACAAGATATAGCGGTGTTTCTTTGTTTTTAAAAATCACAAATCATATTGAAGGGTACGATTGTCAAGCAAAAATCATTTTCATGTTCATCTAAAAAAGTTAGTCATGGCAAAATATGGATCTCGTCATTGAAAAATAACACACACCGGCTTCTGCGTTTAAACTAAATTGCACTCAATTTCTATGCATTTTAACTGCAAACAGCATATGCTTCCTTCGGGGAAACATGCATTAATTTCACGTGTCGGTTTTGTTTACAAATTGTATGTCGATGTGCGGCAGTGGTCGCACCTAATAGTGAGCTGATTTTGGTTTTCATTGTGCCTTATTGAATTAAAATGGCGTCTGCACATATTGTCAACATACATTGCAGAAGTGACAGCATCCCCAAGAAAGACTACTTCTGTGGTCTTCATTTTTGACTTTCGTCTACACACAGCAAGTTTGGTTCTTTCTTTCATTTTTACATTTCTAACAGCGATTTAACACGGCTGGTAGACACGCGTGATTTATTCATGGGGAATGCATGTTACATGCAGCTTATGTTCACCTGTCCACAAAGACATACTTGTTTGCATGATGCTGACCTCCCACCCCTATCCCCCAAATGTTTGGCTTCATGTTGCCTTAAGGTAGATTTGCTTCTGATAGACGGTTACGGCATATCTCAGGTAATTCTGATATGATTTGACAAAAAAAGTATAAATGTAACATAAACGTAAGACCTGCAAGCGTGGTTGTTATTGACATAATTTTTCATTTCTAAATACAAGTTTTTGCTGTAACGGCAGCTGCAGTACTTAATATGTTTATTGAAGTATATGTTTATTAAAAATAAAGTCATGACAAATAAAACACGAACAATTTTGAAAGATGTCGCTGGTGAGTCGGGAAAATGCACGAACTCTGTTGGTGAATTCTTTTCTTGGAAAGTTTACCTTTCGATAACTATTCGAGGTATCACTGACCTCTGTTTCGTATAGGCTTTGATTCGTGAGAAATACAGCAAAATTGGATATGTAATATGGTGTGGTGGATGGGCAAATGTTTCCAAAGTGCATTTTGAACGAACTTTTGAAAAATGCCAACGTCAATCATGTGCGAGTACTCAAACTAAGACTATAACTATGTCATTTCCAATTTTTTTCGTTATAGATGAATTAATCGCAAGTTATCTCAAAGAATCGTGGTGCTTTGACTAAAAAAGTCGCATCGAAAGTGTTATGCTCACCTGTTGATAACGTACATTAGCACGCCTGAACTGATGCCGTTTGTTTCGTTTCGAAATTGACCAGAAGAAGGGCTTTCGCATAAATGCCGAATTGGATAGATCCAGATCTCTGGTGGACATGTAGAAATTCGTCCAACTTGCGGAAGAAACATGATCTTTAATCAAAATGTTTTAGATTTTGTTCAATGTTTATGTTAAACTTGTGTTCGTTAGGTTTATCATAGTTCAAACTTCCTTCAGCCTGATAAATACCAGCTGTGCTCAGTGTTTTTATCTTTTTCTGAATTTTCCGAAAATGCCAAGCTCGTTCAATGTAAAAGTCGAGATAAATTTCGTAAATTCTATTGTTCAGCTAAACATTGTTAAATAGCTTTGGATGTTGGCTTGTCAGTAAATTTCCAAAAATCAAATTCACAGGCATTTGATCAGCGGACATTAAAATAGTCGTATTTGGGTAAAATGTTTAAACCTTTGACAATCGCAGTTGTAATGGGCGTGTTGTCAGGTAATGGATATAATTTGTTAACTTTAGTTAATTCAAGTAGATAGTCTCAGTGTTGTCTTCTCAGACACTTACTGGATATAGTTCATACACAAAACGCGCGATCAGACTGGATAAAAGCACAAATCACGCGTGAAAATGGCTGGATAAACGCAGTTGAGGTAAGTTTCAGTTCCGCGTACTTATGCATTCGAACTAGGCGCACCATACCCGGAAAACATTAATACTGTCACATAAAACTGCTTGAGACGCAATGGTTACATGTAACGGCATTTTTATTGAGAAATCGTAACAATTTTCTCTGCCAGTAATCCGAATGAGGTTTTCTTCTTCTTCCAAAACATCAGAGTTTTGCAGCTCGAATTTATAATACATGTACGTAAGGCGTCGATACATATTTTTATAAGCGGGTCATGTATTAACGCATAAACGAGACCGCATATACAACACATGTATATGGCGTACCATTTGGGTCGAAAGTTTCCAGGTACCACAGGTAGTAATAAAATTATTAAAATTGTACCCGCGGGTATAAAAGTGTACCTGCGGGTATAAAAAATGTATCCGCCGTATAAACATGGTACCATATAAAATTATACCCGCGGGTATAAAAGTGTACCTGAGGGTATAAAAAATGTACCCTCAGTATAAAAATTGTACCTGCGGGTATACAAATTATACTTTTATATCCGCCTGTACAATTTATATATCCGCGGGTACAATTTTAATACCCGCAGGTATACTTTAATACCCGCGGGTACAATTTTTATACCCGCAGGTATAATTTTTATACCCGCGGGTATAATTTTGCCCGCCCGCTCAGCTCAGTAGGGAGCTCAGTAGGGAGAGCGTTGGTCTACGGATCGCGGGGTCGTGAGTTCGATCCCCGGGCGGGGCTTATGTTCTCCGTGATGATTTGATAAAAGACATTGTGTCTGCAATCATTCGTCCTCCACCTCTGATCAAGTGGGGAAGTTGACAGTTACTTGCGGAGAACAGGTTTATACTGGTACAGAACCAGGGAACACTGATTAGGTTAACTGCCCGCCGTTACATGAATGAAAAAACGGCGTTAAACCCAAAACAAACAAACAAACAAAAGGTATAATTTTTATACCCGCGGGTACAATTTTTATACATGCGGATATAAAATTATACCTGCAGGTATAAAATTGTACCCGCGGGTACATTTCCAATTTATACTGCGGGTATAAAATTATACCTGCCGGTACAATTTATATACCCGCGGGTACAATTTTTGGTTGCGGGTTTATCCCGCTACCAAAGTTAAGTGTATTTCTGACAATCATGTAGTATCTTTATTTGATTCCAAATCACATCCAAAGGAAGGCACAAAGTAGTCCCATTCAAGAACAATGCGGATGAATTATCAATGAACAAGTAGCTCTTACTCATCCTCTATCCATTCACACTGGCCATTTAGGTTTTATAAGATCTGTCAATGATTAGGTATTCCAGCCCATGGTTACATCACTGACTTCCAGCTGTTCATGTAAGGTCAGGCAGAGTTTATCTTAGATATGAAGCACATTAGTATTTGTTTCTTATACTTGTATATTTATAGATTTGCATTTTAAATGAAAATAATTCTAGCAAAACCCGCAACCACCAGACATCTCAAGGCTTTGATTATACCCGCAGGTATACTTTAATACCCACGGTTACAATTTTTATACCCGCGGGTATAATTTTGTACCTGCGGGTATAAAAATTGTACCCGCGGAGTAATAATAAAATTATACCTGCAGGTATAAAATTGTACCCGCGGGGTAATAATAAAATTATACCGGCAGGTATAAAATTGTACCCGCGGGTACATTTCCAATTTATATACCTGCAGGTATAATTTTATTACTACCTGTGGTACCTGGAAACTTTCGACACAAATGGTACGCCATACATGTATGACTCTTTCGTTACTGCTCAGTCTTTCTTTCAGGGAGTGATCACCGTTTCGTTTTTGGTAAATGTGTTTTCACTGTGTCAGACACGATGTGTTATTAAACGCCACTTTATACATAATGCTTGTAAATTACGTAATCATAAATTCGCAATATATTTTGTAATTATATAAACTCATTTCTATGTATAGGAAGTTAGCAGTTGCAGTGAGCAGTAGCAGTAGCAGTAGCAGTAGCAAAATTAGAAAATGTGAAATTGGCAGTAGATCTAGCAGCAGTAGCAAAAACGTGAATTAGACAGTAGCAATAGCAGCAATAGCAATAGCAGTAGCAAAAACGTGAAATCGACCCGACGGTAGCAGTAGTGCTCAGCACCAAGAACGTGGAAATTGGCTGTAGCAGAAGCAGTAGCTGAAACGTTAAACTGGCAGTAGCAATATTTGAAGTAGTAGTAGCAGAAACGTGATATTGGCAGCAGCAATAAGAGCAGTAGTAACAGTAGCAGTAGCAGTAGAAAAAACGTGAAAGTGGCAGTAGCGGTAGCAAAACCGAGAAATGGGAAGTAGCAGTAACAGCAGTAACAGTAGCAATAGCAATAGGAGAATTGCAAAATGGACCGTAGCAGTGGCAGCAGTAGCAGGAGCAAACGCGTGATATTGGCAGTAGCAGCAATAACAGTAGTAGCAGTAGCAGAAACGTGAAATTAACAGCAGTATAGTAACAGCAGTAGCAATAGAAAAACAAAACGTGAAATGGCCAGTAGCAGTAGCAGAAGCCATAACTTGAAATGGGGAAACGTGAAATGAGCAGTAGCAGCAGCAGCGGTAGCAGTAACGGAAATGTGAAATTGGCAGTAGCAGTAGCAGCCGTAACAGTAGCAAAAACGTGAAATTGGCAGTAGCAGCAGTAGCAGTAGCAGAAGCAGAAACGTGAAATTGATAGTGATAATGGCAGCAGTAGCAGAAGCAAAAACGTGAAATGAGAGGTGGCAGTAGCAGTAGCAATATCTTGATTGGGCAGTAGCAGTAGAAGTAGCAGCAGTAGCAGTAGCAGAAGCAGAAACGTGAAATTGATAGTGATAATGACAGCAGTAGCAGAAGCAAAAACGTGAAATGAGAGGTGGCAGTAGCAGTAGCAATATCTTGATAGGGCAGTAGCAGTAGCAGTAGCAGCAGTAGCAGTAGCAGTAACAGAAACTTGAAATTTGTGGCAGCAATAGCAAAAAACGTGCAATTTGTAGTAGCAGCTATAGAGGTAGCAAAAACGTGATATTGGCGGGGTAGCAATAGGAGCAGTATCAGTAACACATTTTTGATACTGCTGCTACTGCTACTGCACATTTCAAGTTTCTGCTACTGCTACTGCAAGGTTTATGTTTTTGCTGCTGCTTCTGACCATTACACGTTTTTGTTACTGATACTGCTACTGCCATTTCACGTTTCTGCTATTGCTAATATTGCTACTGCCAGTTTCACATGCTCGCTACTGCTACGGCTACTGCCGATTTCATGTTTCTGCTACCGCTACTGCTACTACTGCTACTGCCAATTTCACGATTTTCTACTCCTGTTGCTGCCACAGCCAATTTCACGACGATTTTGCTACTGGTACTACTGCTACTGCCAATTTCACGTTTCCCTGTCCGCGCCATACCAAAGACGTGAAAAATGGTACTGGTAGCACCTTTGCTTGACACTCCACATTAAAATGTTGTACACTGAAGGAGGTAAAATTAGCCCATATAAGTAATTGTTACTGGATACCTGGTCTGTCGTACAAGATCTGTTGTCATTCATTAAATAGGTAAATGTACATTTTCGAGAAAAATATTATTAAAGGGTAAATTCAAAAAGGTGTCCCTTATTAGTTAATTACAAAAAAGAGTGTTAGCAAGTAACATTTTCATTCATATTTATAGGCTACAAGTATTCTTCAAACAAAGACACATGAACTGCATTAATCATTTAAGAAAACGGGGTTTTTGAGTAGACGAATATAAACACGTTTATTATTTATGATCGATATGAATTAGGTTAGAAATGATATGACGAAAATTATGTTTTTCCGCAAGTTGGTCGAGTTTCACATTTGTGGTAGACATCCGGATCAAAATTCTCCTTATATGCGGAAACCCAACGCCTAGCCAATATCCGAAACAAGGTTCAGTCGTGCTATTGTACGTCATCAACAGGTGCGCATAACACTTCCCGGTGTTTTCTATTCGATGAATACATAAACTTGCGATTAATTCATCGATAACGGATAATTTTGAAATGACACATGGTCTTAGTTTAAGAACCCGCATATGAATCTAGTTTATTACTGACGTTTGCATTTTTGAAAAAGCCTTAATTGCGTTAAGAAAATATTCGTACAAAATGCTCTTCTTTGAAACATTTCCCCATCCACCACTCCATATTATATTTCATAAAAAGATTTCTAACGAATCAAATCCTATGCCAAACAGAGGTCAGTGATACCTCGAATAGTTATCGAAATGTAAACTTAATAAACCTATCAATTCAGTTTGACGCTATGTACTTCAGTTGCCTAGACAGCAAAAACTAATTTAGAAACAAAGAACTATGTCAATAACATCCACGACCTTGCAAGTGTTATGTTTATGTTACATTTACACTTCCTTTGTCAAATCATATCGGAAATACCTGAGATATGCCGTAATTGTCTGTCAGAAGCAACTTCAGGCAACATGAAGCCAAACACTTGGGTGATAAGGTTGGGAGGTCAGCATCATGCAAACAAGTATGTCTTTGTGGACAGGCTGTTTGTAGACGAAGGTCAGAAATGAAGTCCACAGAAGAAGTCTTTCTAGGCGGATGCAGTCACTTCTGCAATGTATGTGGCAATATATGCAGACGCCATTTTAATTCAAGAAGGGACAGTGAAGACCAAAAAACAGCTCACTATTAAGTGCGACCACCTTCGCACATCGACAAACAATTTAAGGAGTATTTTATATTAAAAGGGGATGCGCGTTTTATTTTCGGATCATTTATCACAGCGTTATTGCCTAGACTGGCATCAGTCGTTAGAGTCATTAAATGTAAAGCACACTTGGCCATAAAATCAATCCTCTTTGATAGCACTTTCTGAAAAAAATTACAATATCTCTTACCTCTGACTCTGAGCCTAGCGAGAAAATGGTTTTCTTAGAAAATATTAGTGTCGGTATGAAGAAAGAATAAACTTTATTACAGATACCTTGATCTCAACAGACTTTGTAAGTCTGCGTTATTGCCCTTTGATTATTTAACAGTAAATACTATAGTATAATTCTTGTCCAGAGTATTTCTCAGCAACCACTTGCTGGAATTTAGCCAAACTTCATTGAAAGCTTTACTATCAAGATGAGATGCGCACGTTATCTTCGTGGTTTGGGTAGATAATATTTCATCAGGTTATTGCCCTTTGATCATTCAACATATTTTTAAAATAGTATAATTCTTCTCTGGAGTATTTTTCAGCAACCACAACTGGAATTTAGACAAACTTCATGACAAGCTTTACTATTATGATGGAGATGCGCATATTATCTTCGTGTTCGGATTAGATGATTTTTCTTTGATTTATTGCCCTTTTAATATTCAACATAGTATACGTACTATAGTACCAATTCTTCTCAGCAACCACTGGCAAGAATTCATCAAAACTTCATAGGGTGCTTCAGAGAAAATACGCATTTTATCTTTATGTTCAGCTTGACTGGTTTTTCATTGAGTTTGATTATTCAACATTAGTATACTGTAGTACCATTTCTTGTCGGGAATATTCCTCAGCAAGCACTGGCTGAAATTCCTCGAAACTTCATAGGAACGTTTACGCTCAAGAGGAGATGCGCATATTGTCTCCATTCCCGGTCAAATGATTTTTTCTGAGTTATTGCCCTTTGATTTTTCAACATTAGTAAACTATAGTCCTAGTCAGGAGTATTTCTCAGCAACCACTGGCTGGAATTCAGCGAAAATTCATAGGATGCTTCACTCTCAAGAGGAGGTGCGCATATATTCTTCATGTTTCGGCGAAATGATTTTTCAATGAGATATTGCACTTTGATTATTCAAAATTAGTGAACTATGTGTACTCAGTCTGTGAATTCCACTTTTGTTCTTTTATTTTGAAAGAATCATATTTCGGCGAGCATCCATCGGTTTTACCAACATTTTCTTTTTTACATTGCTCACTATGTTATAAGCCAGGAGATGTTTATTTCCAAGATTGCTGTCATTTGTGGAGAAAGAATAAAGTTGATGACATCTAGACACAAGAATATTCCTATAAAGTTTCGGTAAATTTCAATCAGTGGTTGCTGAATTGTACTACATGTATAGTATGGTGTAAGTACTTTGACTTCCACGTATGTTGTTTTAATTCATTTCAGACAATTTTTAGCGAACATTGAAAATGATAGTCTGGCCCCTGTACTAATGTTATCTCATAAGTTCGTGCACACTTTCGTCTTTGACTGAGTATATAACATTAGAATGACCATTAGTAAAAACGTCAAGTGTTATTTAGATTGTCGTACAAATGATCACATGATTCAAAGCAAATATTAGTACTTTTTATAGTCACAGAACAAAGATAGATAGCAAAGATTTACAGAATTAAAAAATCGTTGCCACTCATATAGGCTAGTATGTTTCTAAAAATGTTTAAAAACTTACTAAGTATGAATAAACGATATTTTAAATTTTTGATTGGAAAAACAAACTGAGAAGAACTCATAGAATTAAAACATATGTTTCACTGTCTTGCTTTTTTAGTGTACATGGCGATTTATAATTGCACAAAATAAGATTTTAACCCCATATCTTATCTTTGATAAAACAAGATGAAACAAAGAGCTTAATTAATCTCTGTGTCGAAATTACAGAAACTTTATACTTTTGGTTTATAGTTTGAATGCATTCGCGGTGGCTTTAACAGGCCATCCCGCTAACTTTAGATGAATATTTCCTGTTTACAGATCAGGATTCACAAGCTTTTGACCGCTGTGATTGTTGTACGGATGCACTACGCTACTACTATTATCATCAATCAGAGTTATGTTTAGGTACATATTTTCTGTTCTTAGGTTACAGTTCACAAGCGTTTGACTGCTGTGATTGTTGTACTGATGCACTACGCTACTACTAGTATCATCAATCAGAGTTATACTTAGGTACATATTTTCTGTTCTTAGGTTACAGTTCACAAGCGTTTGACTGCTGTGATTGTTGTACGGATGCACTACACTTCTACCAGTATCATCAATCAGAGTTATGTTTAGATACATATTTTCTGTTCACAGGTTACAGTTCACAAGCTTTTGACCGCTGTGATTGTTGTACGGATGCACTACACTTCTACCAGTATCATCAATCAGAGTTATGTTTAGATACATATTTTCTGTTCACAGGTTACAGTTCACAAGCTTTTGACTGCTGTGATTGTTGTACGGATGCACTACGCTACTATCATCAATCAGAGTTATATTTAGACACATATTTTCTGTCCACAGGTCAGGGTTCACAAGCTTTTGACTGCAGTGGTAGTTATACGGATGCACTACGCTACTACTAGTATCATCAACCAGAGTTATATTTAGATACATATTTTCTGTTCACAGGTTACAGTTCACAAGCTTTTGACTGCTGTAATTGTTGTACGGATGCACTACGCTACTATCATCAATCAGAGTTATATTTAGACACATATTTTCTGTCCACAGGTCAGGGTTCACAAGCTTTTGACTGATGTGGTAGTTATACGGATGCACTACGCTACTACTAGTATCATCAATCAGAGTTATATTTAGATACATATTTTCTGTTCACAGGTTACAGTTCACAAGCTTTTGACTGCTGTGATTGTTGTACTGATGCACGTTGCTACTATCATCAGTCAGAGTTAAATTTACTAATAGATACATATTTTCTGTGCACAGGTCCTGGTTTACAAGCTTTTGACTGCTGTTATTGTTGTACGAATGCACTACGCTACTACTAGTATCATCAATCAGAGTTATATTTAGATACATATTTTCTGTTCACAGGTTACAGTTCACAAGCTTTTGACTGCTGTGATTGTTGTACGGATGCACTATGCTACTATCATCAATGAGAGTTATATTTAGATACATATTTTCTGTCCACAGGTCAGGGTTTACAAGCTTTTGACTGCTGTTATTGTTGTACGAATGCACTACGCTAGTATCATCAGTCAGAGGTATATTTAGATACATATTTTCTGTCCACAGGTCAGGGTTCACAAGCTTTTGACTGCTGTTATTGTTGTACGAATGCACTACGCTAGTACCATCAGTCAGAGTTATATTTAGATACATATTTTCTGTCCACAGGTCAGGGTTCACAAGCTTTTGACTGCTGTTATTGTTGTACGAATGCACTACCCTAGTACCATCAGTCAGAGTTATATTTAGATACATATTTTCTATCCACAGGTCAGGGTTCACCAGCTATTGACTGCTGTTATTGTTGTACGAATGCACTACGCTAGTACCATCAGTCAGAGTTATATTTAGATACATATTTTCTGTCCACAGGTCAGGGTACACAAGCTTTTGACTGCTGTTATTGTTGTACGAATGCACTACGCTAGTATCATCAGTCAGAGTTATATCTAGATACATATTTTCTATTCACAGGTCAGGGTTTACAAGCTTTTGACTGCTGTGATAGTTATACGGATGTACTAGGCGAATATCATAAAGTAGAGTTATGTCTTGACTACTGCTGCTGGACAATAGGGGTGGCATACAAAGGCTGCTGTAGCAACATATTTAGAATGATTCCTACCCCTACAAATGAAACCGTAGAATGTGTTCACCACTGGTTTAAAGAGAACGAGTAAGTGTCACTAATAACACTAGTGAGTGTGCATTTTAAGTAGCGTCATCGGCAAATAGCGAATTTCATAAGCAATGAAATACAATGTTAAGATTAGGCATGTCTCATCAATATACTCGTAAGTCTCCATATTATCATTTTATCCTTACAGCATTCATATCCCAGGTTGTCTCTTGCCATGTCCTTAACTCATGAATTATGTTACGGTTTAGTAATGTTAGCTACATCCTTAAACTGTGTTCTGTATCACTTGATTCTGTAATTTCATATTTAGGCTGGTGAACTTGTCCGCTAGACTACTAGTATTATTACCGCAAAGACTGCTAATTAGACTGACAACACAAAATTATTTCATGTGCATTTCAAATAGTTCCGTGCTGTATAGCAATTTTACCGTGAATTATTTTAAAGATTTGGTTAAACTTACCTGTTTCGATAAATCTATTTTTTTTCAACAATTTTATAATATCATGTTTTCTTTTAAAGGAAAGATATTTGAAAGTAAAAAAAACAGATCTTTATTACAGTGTTGCTTATTACATATTCAAATTTACTACGCGTTTCTTTATTAAGCTGGCGTAACGTCACTATGCTTGTTCATCCACTTTTAAAATTTGTATAATTATACTGTTACATTTATTCAAGTTTATCTTTAGACTGTGAGATAGTATATTTTAAGGACGCTCGCTACAGTTTCGTAATTTTTTTCTCAATGATGGATTTTGATGAAATGTTTTGTATTAAAAGATCATGTTATGATGTATTGAAAAATGAAATAAAAATACTAGGTCACCAGTTTTGTTTCAATTTAATTTGCCCCTAGATATGGTGCTATTTTTAACATTTTTCAAAATTTCTATAGTCCTAAAATATATTTCAATAAAGTACAATAATCAGCATAAATTTGATATCTAAGCATTTTTATAACGGAAAACAATATATCTATTTGAAACATGCTCAGAGAAAATCAAAAGAAAATGATTTTGTAAAGAAAGGAATACTTGTTCAGCAGACCCAAGGGCTATTTTTGCATATTTTTGTCAATTTTAAGTTAGTACTTTCGCCATTTTATCGAGTTTCACATAATAGAATTTAATCAAACTCTGCACATACCTGTGATAATGTCTTCCTAATCTAAAACGAAAAGAAAATTGATAGGTCACCATATTAGATTTCGTTTAAATCAAATTACAACGAGGTGGGATGTGACGGGCATTATACTCTTTCAGTGTTTGAGCAAATGACTTAGAGATATATCAAATTATCAAACGGCAGATTTCTTAATAAGCTGGTTTTAAAGTGTTTTTGAAGCATTTTGATGGCATAGAACGATGAAAGTTTCCGCCTTTCTCCGAACAAAACCTATAGTTTACGAATACGGATGTACGGTATGGGTACGGTACGGAATTAGAAAAAGCTGTGACTCAATGCAGAGTTGGAGCGACGGTATAAATTACAGACTCCAGTATATGTCGGATTGAAGCAGTTTGAACTAAAAGTACTTCAAATGTATATATTTTATAACCATGGTGATACTTACCCTAACCTTTATTCAGTATATTATACATTAAATGCATGCGAAAATACAATAATTTGCCGTACGCGACATTAGATAATCACTTCCGGGCATGCGCAGAAAACCGCTCCAACTCTGTAGTGAGCTACATCGATTAGAAACACAACCAAATTGACACGGTGTTGGGGTAAATATCGACCCGTCCGGAAAAACTGTAGCGAGTGCCTTTAAGCAGAAGAAGTGCGTTAAGTTCTTATTTAAAACCTTGCAATTAGAGTTTGTCAACAACTTTATATATCTATATATCTATTTACGAATCAAAATTACATTTTTCATGGTGGTAGAAACATCGAATAGAATAGTGAAGATATCTAAGTTGCTTTAAAAAGTAATGCAGTAATCTGTTATCAGATTTCCTTAGATTAGGTTTTCCGTGTTCTAATTTAGGCTATACGCGACCCATAATAAAAGCCGTACCGCACATACATTTCTCCTACCTTACTCTGCCAAGTATATGATTTTGTATATATGTTTATAGGAATCTATTACTTTGGCATTCCATTCACTATAATTTACTAGAACTTGATAAAAACACATGCTAGTCTTTTCAACTTGATTTATGTTTATACATAACTTTGGTGATGGCATACCGAAGTATAGATGTTGTGTTTGATACCACCTCATTTTTTGTTTGCAAAGTCCTTAACCAGTAGGAAGTCTTGTATTGCTCTGCAATACTTCTCTCGTTTGTACCCCAACAACTTACGCATTGTGAGCAGTTTCATAGTCCTTTTGGCAGTTTTCTAAACATGTGATTGCTTCTCGGATTATTGATATGATCTTTTTTCTTATAGGCCTACAGTAATATACGTTCAAACTAAATACTTTAATGGAAAATGGGTTGGATTTTTAATTTGTTTATAGCGGCGATGTCAGATATTGGAGACAGTGAGATATTTATATAGAAAAATATATTTATATGATCATTTTGCTATTTTTTTCAAAACTGATTCCATGCAAGCAAATGCGAAAATGAACTTAGTTTTACCAGAGTTATTTGTGCAATGTAAAAAAGAATTTGAATTTTTATGCAGGTGGTGGTGCAGAAAGTGGTCAGCGCTGATTATCTTTGCTACTGTTTGGTTCTTATCAAATTTTTTGCAATTGTTCCCATAAGGATCCTGCGCCATTGATTATATATACCTACATCATGTAAGTATTAATTGCAACTATACAAGCATGCTATCCAATATGTCTGAAGCCAGACGTCCTTCACATGAGATTCTTTCAAAGAAGATCAATTACTTGCCGGTTAGCAAGTCATAATTGGTACAAAATCTAGGAACACTGGTTGACTTTACGGGCCACTTGTAAACAATTAGTTTCAAAAACTGTTTCACGGTTGTTAATGCTTATGATAGTGACTGCGCTTCTTCCATTCATTAACCCTTAGCCTGCTAAATTTCTATAATGGACTGGTCCATCATTCAATTTGGGCAATACCATTTATTATTCGAAGGGGTGTTTACTGAAAATTTACTGACTGAATAGCGAACAGTGCAGACCATGATCAGACTGCACGGATGTGCAGGCTGATCTTGGTCTGCACTGGTCGCAAAGGCAGAATTACTGCCGCCAGCAGGCAAAGGGTTAATGATTTCTTTGACAAATTGAAAGTAAGGCAATTAAACCCAAACATGTATTCTCATGTACCGGATTTGAATCGTTTCGGTTAATGCATGTATTATCATTGCTGTTTTAATGGCTTCTGTTTTTCAGTTATTCTCAAAATCAGTGTATTTTTCTAATTGTATTCCCCGAATGGGAAACATAATTATAATCGCAGATTCGTCCGTTCTTTCGTCCGTCCTGCAATTCTTCTCCGGAGTATTTCTCAGGTACCACTGGTTGGAATTTAGCCAAACTTCTTAGGAAGCTTCATTACCAAGATGAGATGCGGATATTGCTTCGTGTTCTGATTGAGTTATTGCCCTTTGATTATTCAACATTAGTATACTATAGTACAATTCTTTTCCGGAGTAATTCTCAGCAACCATCGTTGGAATTAACCGAAACTTCATATTTTCTTTTAAAAGGAGATGCACGTTTTATTTTCGTGTTTTGTTCGGATGATATTTCACCGGGTTATTGCCCTTTGATTATTCAACATATTTTAATATAGTACAATTTTTCTCCGGAGTATTTTTTCAGCAACCACAATTGGAATCCGGCAAAACTTCATGACAAGCTTTACTATCAAGTGGAGATGCGCATATTATATTCATGTTCTGGTTGGTTGATTTTTCTTTGAGTTATAGTCCTTATATAATTCAACATTAGTATACTGTAGTACCATTTCTTGTCCGGAGTATTCCTCAGCAACCACTAGCTGAAATTCATCGAACCTTCCTATGAAAGATCACGTTCAAGAGGAGATGCGTATATTATCTCCATATCCCCGTCGGATGCATTTTACAGAGTTATTCCCTATATGTGATTCAACATTAGTTAACAAATACGCCGTCCTAGTCAAAAGTATTTCGCAGCAACCACTGGCTGTAATGCAGCGAAAATTCATAGGATGCTTCGTTCTTAAGTAGAGGTGTGCATATATTCTTCATGTTCCGGTGAAATGATTTTTCAATGAGATATTGCACTTTGATTATTCAACATTAGTAAACTATGTTTTTACGTGTGTGCCCAGTCTGAATTCCACGTTTGTTCTTTTACTTTGCAAGACTCGTATTTCGGGGGTCATCCATCGGTTTTTCCAATATTTTTGTTAACATTGCTCACTATGTTAGAAGCCAGGAGATGTTTATTTCCTCGTTTGCTATCATTTGTAGAAAAAAAAAAGACAAAATTGATGACATATATCTAGATACAACTATTTCATGTTCAAATTATATTGCACAGTTTAGTCTCAAACTGTCATAATTTGTGAGACGTTTAATTGTTTATCACTTTCGCCCTATGTTTGGACGTTTTTCGTTACGTTTGTGAAAGATAGCGATATATTTCAGACAGTAAAGAAATCTCATTTTTACGGGTTCTACATTAGAATTATCTTTATGACCAATTTGTACACAAAAGATCTGCAAATGGATTCTTGTTTGGACTTCTTCTCTGTAACTGTTTCAGGATTTCAAAGAAACTAAGCAGAGTTGTAAAGTATTAATTCGCAGTATTTCTCTTTTACTGTAAGTGATATTTGACAATTTAATTCCCATCTAGGAAATTTCTGAAAGAAACTACAATGTATACTTTATTAGGCACCGGCGAAGAGCATCCGATATGACCTCGAATTAGTCATAATTGGCATGTTATCATTAAACATTTACTGAATGTATAAAGCCACAAGGTCTAGCAAATGTACGATAATGATAAAGGTATATTAAGTAAAAACAGAGCTATCGTCTTCAAATTATTCAAAACTAATACATTGGTGACCAAATATTATGTCTGATCTACACATTAACTAGTCATTTTTTTGCCTTTATTAAACTTGGATGAAGTTTGAAAACGGATTAACAGGGTTAAAAAACAGCTGACTAGGTCAAATCATTGAATAAAAACTAGTTTACATGTTGTATCTGTAAAACTTAGATGTGCGATCTATGGTAAGCATAAGCCTCTTGTTGATGTTTTTTTTTCAGCATAACCAGTTTTTACAACAAACAGTTTCACGATGAGTTTGATTAATAGACGATATCAAGACTTGGTTAATAACGTAACAACAGGAATAGACACGTAATGCCGATGGGAAAATATATTGAACTAATTTGAGAATAAAATATTGTATTTTGTATAGGAATACTTGTAAACAGCAAATACATTCATTTTCATATAAATTGCAGACTGCGTAAGTAAAAAAATCTACGCTCTTTTTGGTTCTTGCTTTTAATTTCTTCTTTGCATCAGGAGAAATCGTACAGGGCCGACAACATTCTGCCTGACCGTTCGAGTTAAGAAAACTGTTGTTGTTTTCTTTTTCTAGATTTTGGGAACATGTGCCCTTTAAGCGACATTTTCATGAACACTTTGGGATTATTCCGCTTTCTTTTTATCCGTAGGTTTTGCTGTTAAGGATTCAGTGTCTATGGTGATAAGTGCTTTTGATATTTACGTTGAGTTCATTGTATCAAGATTCATTTTAATTAACCTTTTCTGTTCCGTTTATAAGACACTTGTTGCTGAGTCACCCCCTTTCTCAGTTCCCCTTTTCAGTTTGGTAGGATATAGTTTGTGGGTCATTTGTTTGCCCTTAAGTCTGTCTAAACTTTCCGTTTGATATCGTAATTATAGGTAACTCTACCGTAAAGGTTTTTATTATGATTTCATACATACATATGTGTATTAATGCATAATTGATCGCGGCCGAGGCCGCGATCATATGGAATAGGTGAAGTATATGCGCGCTGGGGAAAATATTTCATGACGGACCTGTGAATTCTTTACTTATGGGTGAAACAGGTCTCATAAGCGTAAATACGACTAGCTTCTACTGATTATAAAACATACCGTACGATTTGTTGTGAATTAACTGTTGTTGTACTTTTTGTAGTTCAACCGCCACCCTTGTTTAAGAGCAACATTTAAAAAACACGTTTTTTTCATCCTCAAGTAATAAGTAAGTAGACTCGCCCAGTGTAATCAATAACCCACAATTGACCGACCCCTCTGGTACAGTATCAAGACGCATAATCTAACTCTATACATAGAGCGCCTACTTCACCCGATTTACATTCGGAACATTTTCACGCGTTTCGGGCTTTATTGTATGTTTAACATGGGAATTTTGAACCGTCCAAAGGTGTTGGAAATGTTTGTCTCATTGTTTATTTTTTTTTTTAATAAAAATGTTACTGCTTTCATTGTCTACCACTTTTTTTCCACCCTTGCCTGAAAAAACAGTAATGAGTTTGTACACTGTTCAGACAATTGTGCTCTGTTGAAATTTAACCAAACACAAGTTTACCTGCATAAACAGAAAGCATGATATCTTAAACGTATGTCACTATACCTGTCCAGTACTGGACATTATGGTAAACGCTTCTTTCCTGCACAAATGACAATTTCGCAACTTCTGTCCGGTTTGTACAAATTTCTGGCCGCGATAAACCATTTGACTTGTTCATTACTTGGAAAGTATCTGTCATAATATTATGGTTCTTTAGTATTTTTGCTTTACCTAAATGACAACATAACAAAATTTTAGACGCCTTATTTCCACAATGCCGAAACTAGCTTTTTGACGTCTTAAGATTTGAGTGTCAATGGCTTACATTACTTACAGCCCTGTTGAACTAAAATTTAGCCTGTTTATGTTAGTTCTACAAGGCCACAATTTCACCATCATATATAGACATGGTTATAATAAAATCTCAAGTTTGCCAAAAATGGACTTGCAACATTGTGGAACTAAGGCAACGAAATATAATTAGTTCAGATGTAGACATGCATGCGGAATACACAACACTACAAAATATTTACTTAAATTTAAATAGAACCCAGTCAAAGTCGTTAAATGAGGAATGATGTCCAATAAATAGCATGGCAATAAGCCCAAAGAAGACTTAAGGTAGGGCAATAGATACTAAATATTGATTTAAAATAAAAAAGCAAAGAAATTGATCTTTATGTCATAAGTACTAGGATCTCCAAATCAGAAAATAAAAACAAGATTGTCATTGACCCTAAAGCGCTCACCTGTGTAAAAGGCTTTAAGTGTGTTTGTATAACGTAATGGTACAAGTAAAGAATTAGGTTGAAATAAAGTATCAATGCTCTATGTATTATGGATTCAGAGAAGAAGATATTCAAAGTGTCTTTTATATTAGCCTTTACTATACACATGTTACATATATAGGTATGACCATGTTTGGGCCTAGAGCAATAATTTGAATAATTAGGGAAGACATTCAAACCCTTATATAACACGCCACATATTTAAGAAACACTTTTGTGAAATTGTTTTAAAATTAGGCCTGCTATTTCTGCCAAGATTTCTGCCAACATTTTATATATAGGGAAAAAAGTGACCTGGCAGTCAAATATGGAGAAAAGTGACAACTGACAATCATATTTTATGACAAATCAAAATAATTTTAACAATCTTTGTAGAAGTTCACAAGGACCATTTGTGTGAAATTATTTTGATATCGGGCTAGCGGTTTCCTACAAGATGTTCTTATTTAAAGTTTTCACTATATACATATAAGGAAAAAATGACCACGCCCTCTGGCGGCATGTTTTTAAATGAATCGGAATAATTTAAACAATATTGGTATTATTTCAAATTTTTATAGTATCCATGTCAGTTTGGACGATGTTGCATAGCCGGTGTGTCGGGAAAGCAAACTCTTTTCTTGAAAAGTTTACATTTCCATAACTATTGGAGGTATCACTGACTTCTATTTGGCGTAAGTCTGATTCTTTAGAAATGCAGTAAAACACTGTGATCAATGTTAAAAAGCCTTCCATTAAGAGAATATTCGTACAAAATGCACTTCTTGAATTCTTGTATGAATTAACTGACAAGAGCAACATATTGATTTTACCGAAATAATCTTATTTTCGAAAATGTACATTTACAACCCAGGGAGAACTACTTTTAAAAATGAATAACTGACGGATACTATATAATTTATGACCTTTCTGGGTTATCATTAGATCTATATCTTAAGGTAAAGATAAATTTTGTTTAACGTCACAACAGATCTTGTGCGACAAACGAGGTATCCAATAGCAGATACTTACTTAGTTCATTTAATCTCCTTGTACAACCCTTTAAATATTGTCAAGCACTGGAGCTACAACTGCCATTTTTCATGTCTTTGGTATGACTCGGCGGCCAGGGATCTCTACCGGTGAGCTACATATATTGCGACGGTATGGGACGTATGCATACAAAGAATATCATGTAATCCAGATAGCAACTTAATAACGACCAATGTCTTTATTCTGATTTCGTGTACTGTATGTATCATATAATATTCGAGATATCTGCAGTTTAAATCTTTAACTTGTGTGCGTTCTCCAATGTAAACAAGGTTTATCATCATAACGCATAACCTCAGCGTGTTACAATATCAACAAAATTGCTAAGTTTTTTGACATTTTTCTATTGCTTTTTTTTTTTCGAAAATGAGAAGTTTATTCAATGTAAAAATCTTGAAGTAAATAATGAGATAACTTTAGATTTCGTAAATGTTATTATTCTACATACACTTATTTCACTAACATTGTTAAATAGCTTTGGGTGTCGACTTGTCAGGTAATTTCCAAACGACAGTGCGATCCCCTTGGCGACCCTCGTTGAATTGTGTGCTCCATTTAAGTTCACAGGCATTCGGTCAACGGATATTAAAAGCGTTGTGTTTTTGTAAAAATGTTAAAAGCTCTGACAGTAGCAATTGTACTGGGTGTGTTATCAGGTAATGGATTTACATGTAATTTGTTCTTCTTAATCACATACTGGATATAGTTCACCCAAAAGGCGAAATCAGATATAAATAAACGTTGGATAAAAGCACAAAACACGATGAGGTAAGTTTCAGCTTCACGTTTTCATGCATTCGAACTAGAAGGAAACGCATAGGCGAACTACACCTGGAAATAGTTACACTGTCACACAAACTATTAAGAGAGACAGTGGTAACGACATTTTTATGTCGAAATGGTGACAGTTTTCTCTGCCAGTGATCCAAATGAGCTTTTTTCTGCCAAAAACATTCAGAGTTTTGCAGCATATACTTGCAACGCATGTAAATATGTAAGGCGTTAATCAAACTACAGCTTTACATTTGTTTTTAAGTTAAGCAAATTTTCATGTATCAACGCATAAGAAACGTGATCGTGTATACAAAAAAGGTCTGACGCTTGCGTAACTGCTCATTCTCCCTGTCAGGGAGGGATCACAGTTTCAGTTTTGGTAGAAGTACGTTTTCACTGTGTTATTAAAAGCCAACGTATAAAGATCTGTTTACACGTAATGCTTATGAATTACCTGATCATAAACTCACATATAAAGGTGTTTCTTTGCTTTATTTATGTTTCTTTTTGTTTCTACATATATACTTATTTTACATACGGAAGAACAAAAGAAAAGATAATTGAATCCTCAAGGGATAAAATGCGGTATTTTAGGACAAAACACAATCTCAACGAAACAAATTTTTATCGCCCATATTAGAAAACAAACATATTCATCATGAAAAGCAGAAATAAATCACATTTACATAGAGGCTATTACATGTGTATATATGTATACGGTAATAGATAAAGATGACTGGTTTCAAGTTGCATTTTTGGAAAACATGTTTTCCTATTAGCAAACGAACGTAAAAGAAAAGAAGACTGCTAGTACGTTTGTAGTTAGGAAAATATCGAAATTGGCGCTATTTGACCCCATTTTTGACCCTAAACTTTGACCTAAAGTGACCAATGCTGACCAATTAAAAAAACTCCGGTTTGATGGACGTAAGTCCCTGGGACCAAGGTCCACTCACACAATTAAAAAAACCACAGGTTTTGAACCCAGTGAAGAAAACATATATTTTATATAAAATATATTTCATTAAAAACGCGGAAGGAAACTTTAAACTCCACACTGAAAAACAATTTACAATAGTTTTGTCCTTATTGATTAATGACGCACGGTGTTTATAAATATAAGCATATCGCTTTACTACTTTACCGATAAGTGGATTGCACAACACATATAAGGAAAATTTTCAATACGTTTAAGTAGGTCACGACTGTTACATGATCCTTAATATGTTATAAAAAAAAAGGAAAATAACATGAAAAAAGATATTTACCCGTTCATATACTAACTACTAACTCTATAACCTATAACTCCATTTTATCGTAAACATGTACACAAGTTAACTTTGCTGAACAGACGATTTACCAGTATCGTTTTGCTGTACAAGTGGTTATTGGTTTCTCACCAGAGATAATTAATGCTCTTGATTTTAGTTACTATATAAGTTAAGCCGTGTAGAGTTTTGTCCCTTTGACCAAATGAAAACGATAAATCGTTAGTAAAATGTGAAATAGGAAGCGATAGTGTTTTTATTATACCCCCGGCATCTACTGATGCGGGAGGCATATAGTGATTGTCCTGTCCGTCCGTCCGTATGAGGTTAACCAAATGGGACCGTTTCGTCTAGCATCAATACCGCTTACAAGAATGAATTGATACTAATGCCGATGTAACCTGTGACTATTCCTCATCTTCAGACATCACCTGACCTCAGTTTAACCTTGACCTTGACCTCATTTTGGACTTAGGTTGCTTTGTATCGACAAGGATGCTACGGGGGGGTGGGGGGGGGCATCAAGCGTTTACAGAACGCAGCTTCTTGTTTTGTTAGTAGTTCTTAAAATAATTTATAAATGTTTGGGAGTAGTATAGAATATAACGTTTTTTGACACATTTTGACAGTAGTACAGAATATAGCGTTTTTAACCCTTTTTATTAAAATAATTTATAATTGTTTGTTCATTCTTAGTATTTTATACAATAAATCATAAATGTTTATACCTTTTTGTAACATTTTTATGAAAAATAAACAATAGTAACCGCATAATACACTTGTTTTGTTTTGATATTGTATGTTATTGTATTTTACATCCAGGATATAATTGATTACTTCTTTTGGCGGAGGAAGTCCAAATGGGTCAAAGTATATTTTATTTACATAACAAACCCAGTGTGTGTGACAGGATGGACGTACCGGGGACAATAACTATCAGAACAAATCAACACCCTTTACAATATTTACAAATTTATTTACAGAAAATGATTATTTACAATGAATAAATGATAAATGAAAAATAATCTGAATATAAGAAAGAAAGAAAGAAAATCTCAGCTCAGTATTTCTAGATATAAAGTTCTAACACTGACAATTCCGTTTTAACGTGACGTGGCACAGTTGTTTCCGTTAATTTCGAACTTTAAGTAGCACAAAAATACAACATATCTTCAAGTAAAGTCCCTTTAAACAGTGAATACGTTGACTCCGATTTGACTCCCTATGATGGCAGGTGATTGCATCCCTGAGCTGACTTCAGAGGATAACAAAAATCATCGTCTTTGCGGTTTACGGCACAATTATGGGACGAAAGCTCTGCGCTGGGAAAATCACATCCAGTCGAGTGAAGACAAATGAACCTCGGGTATTGTACTTCCGGGTTGTGACATCATCACCAGGTAAAAGTCGTCTGGCGGAAGAAGCTAAAATATATAACATATGGTAAGCACCATAGCAAAACAAATAAGTCAGGGCATAAAACTGCTCTTTTGGGTACACCATACCTCTGTAGGCTCCCATAAATAATACGTGCTACTTATACAAAATATTTGTGCTACTAAGTTCATACGTCACGTGATTAAAATACGTCACTTTTTACTTTAATTATTTCTAAAATTTAATTACTTAGAAGTCTAAGATTAAAGTATGGAAAAGATATGAATAGTTTATGATGAAAAATTATAGATACGGAAATGATAAACTGCAGCTATTATTTACAACTACAAATTAACAAAATTCAATACAAATCAAACGTTATACCATAGTTGGTATCAATATAATATCTAATGCCACACAACAAAACGGACATTGTATGTATTGCTATAGACTGGCACACAATTTCAAATTACAATAATATATTACAGACACAGTACTAGACTTGCCATATAGATTTATACATTACAATACAATGCAGTAATGGCGTTCCATAATTAACAACGAAATGTTTGACAAATGTTTTTGACAAAAAGTACTTTACAATTATCAGTTACACAAATTTCAGTACAAATCTTACAGTTTATAGAAACGAAACATTTTAGACTCCTCTTTCGAAATAATTTACAAAAGTCTGAAAAGTTTAATAAAGTATCCTGACATACCGGAACTAGCCAAAATCACATGCCAAAAAGTAAATCTATTACAAAATTCTGTAGAATTACCAAAAATTAACTAAATAAAAATCGTAATTCAAAAATCATACAAAAATCTAACAAATAAATTTCTTACCTCGATCGAGCATAAATTTCTACCAAGAAAAATCAATTTGACATAGATTCGTCTAATGTCGAATGTGGTGTGCGCTAGGCATATCTAGACCAGTCTATTTGTAGGGTAATGTCCCACCAAATACTAAATTTCATGGGACTCACGACTAATGCGTGTACTCTGACTATTTGTAATTCCACGGGAATCACGATGTAGCCGGGAAATCTGACTACTTTGGCGCGGATCGAAATTGACAATTTGAGGCCCGTTATAGTGGTTTTGGGGATAAAATCATGAATTACTGAAGTTTATAAAATATCAACTTTCTTATTACTGAACCGAATTTAATGAAATTTACATGGAAATTTAAGTTATGAAATACACAAAAACATGAGAGGTATTTTAAGCGTAAAATCAGACATTTACCTCAATAATTCAAAAATACTTGCATTTAAACTACCGTATGGTAGTATGAGGCCCGTATGTCAGTTTGTGACAGTGTGTTCCAGACCCAACAGAGTTATCTAAATTTATTATTCCGCATTCAACCGGAGACTTTGTTTTTTGTTCTTTTGTTTCTGGTAAATTATTTCTACTAAATACACCCCTAAAGTTTTTAATTTTTAGTTGTTTTACCTAATGTTCAATTTCAAAGTTAGAGATTGGTTTGTTTATAAATTTTATTTTATTTTTACAATAGGAATTCGTCTGTAAGGTCTTCTTTGAGAATCTATGTGTATACCTTTTCCACTGAGAAGGGATGTAATCAAAGGTATTCCGAGACTAGCAGCTAACATACCTAAGAAGCCACCGTTTTGTTTCTGTTTTTGTGTTAATTTAATTACTCCAGATCCCATTAATTGCTCCGATGCATTTTTAATAATATTATCTAAGTCTTTCTCAGTTATTTGTTTGACGCGAATTAAGTTAAATAAATCTTTTGGTGTTTTATATTTTTCTATATCTAAAAGTTCCAAATCAACAGGTTTATTAAAATTAACTTCAACTTCTTTCGGTATTGCCTCCAATTCTTCAGGAAATTTTTTAGCTTCTTTATACTCATCCGCATTCCAATGTTCTAATTCTTTAATTTTTTCTTTAGAAAAGAATTTAATAGATCTATCTTCCTTATATACTGCTGGCACATAGTTTTCTTCTGATTCACTAATCTCTTCTTTTGATAATTTACTAATCTCTTCATTCGTCATTATTTTCTCTGATGGTAACGGTTTTTTGATTATTTCCATCTTTTCTCTTCCATAATCTTTTAATTCTTTAAATTCATCTCCCAAATATACTGGTATATATTCTTGTTTTATTTTGGATTTTTCTGCTTCTTGCATTCCTTTAGTTAATTCAGTAATACATGTACCTTGTGTCAGATCTTCTGGTATACTTTTTGGAAGAAACGCTAATTGCTCTTTAATTCCAGGCAATGCTTTTAATCGTTCTTCTATTCCAGGCAATGCTTTTAATTGTCTTGATAATTTTTCTTTTTGACTTTCTATTCCTTCTGTAATTGGTTTATAAATTTCACTATACATTTCTCGACCAGTAGCTTTTCTTATTTTTTCTCTCATTATTTCTTCTCTTTTAGCTCTTACTCTTTGTCCAACTAGGTCGTTTATTTCTCTCATTTCTTTAAGTTTTGCTAGCATTTATATAATAATGTAAGATAATGTAAGATATTGTAAGATAATGTAATATTATTATATAATGGAAATTCCAAATTATGAAATCTAATAACTTTAGGCAATTTTATCCTTTTATGCCAGATTCATGTTTTAGAATGTTAATATGTGGATCTTCCGGATCAGGAAAAACAAATACATTAATCCATATGCTTCGAAAACCTCTTATATATTATGATAAATTATACCTATATGCTAAAAACCTAGAACAATCTAAATATCAGGATTTAATTAACCACTAAAATACAATTGCAAAAAAACTAAAATAGATCCAAATGAAATACTTGAATATTCTAATAATGAGATAACTGATGTTAATGATCTTGAATCAGAAAAACAAAAAGTAGTAATATTTGATGATTTTATATGTGAAGAAAAAAAGTTTCAAAATGAGATAACAAAATACTTTATTCAAGGACATTACAAAAACTGTTCTGTTATTTATTTAAGCCAGTCTTACCATAAAACACCAAAAGATATTCGAATTAACTGTTCACATTATATTTTGTTTGAAAGTCCCGGTAAAAGAGAAAATAATATGATTTGTAATGAACAAAATATAGATTACGGTTCTTTTAATAATGCAACAAAACAAAAATATGATTTCATATATGTTGACAAACTAAGGAAGTTTTTAAGAAAAAACTTTACAGGAATTATATAGGATGGGAGTTTTTAATGATGTTAAACAAATAAGTGAACCCGACAGTATAAGTAAAGTTAAATTTGATATTGATTTAAGTGATTATGCCACTAGAAAATAATTCAAAAAGCTTAAAAAGGACATGGACTCATATCTTCATAAAAATAAGGAACTTGACAACACAATGAACAGACCATTAGATATGGGAGGTAATGAAATAATCAACCTAGAAAATCCAGATTAACCCAGTGATGCATTTTCAAGACGGTTTGTGTTTAAAAAAAAATCAAAGTGTAATAGAAGACTATAATCTTGAAGACATCAAAATTATTAAACAGACATTAGAAGAAGAAGTAAAGAATATTAAAGAATTAGAAAAAGATTTTAAAAACAATTCATTATTAATAGTTGAATTACAAGGTAAAATTGAAAAAGAAATGAAAGCTATGGTTGATTCTATTAAAGAACTTGAAGAGAAATCTGATTTGACAGATATTCAGATGAAAGAAGTATTTAGAACCAATTTTGAAATATTACACAATCAAATTCAGGAATTAAAAGATAGTATGATTAAACATGAAAAACTAAAAGACAAAGTTATTGAAGCCGAGAACAAGTTACAAAATATGTATCAGTTAGAAATCAGAACAGAAATAAATAAACTAAATACTGACAATATAAAAAAGAATCAAGATTTACTTGACACATTTTCAAATAAATTTGCATAAATAAACCTGAACTTGAAAAGGCAGCTTCACAAAGAGGTGATGATCATGATACAGCATTAGATAATCTTAAAAAAGAGTTTAATTCTAACTTAAATTCTAACTTAGAAAATTTGAAGAAACAACTTCAAAACTGGATAAGTAATGTCGATGTACGTCACAATTTAAAGTACGGGGACTTAAGTACACTTACAGGTCTATTACAAAAAGATATTAACGAATTTAATGCTAAAATTTAAAACATTAAAAATGAACTGGACTTTGTAGTTGAAAAATCAGTTCAACAAGGAGAATTAATTACCTCTAATGCTGAAGCAATTACTACTAATGCCGAAGAAATTACAAAAGTGAAAAAAGCATTTTTAAAACAAGAAACACGATTAGCTAGAACAAAAAATACTGTTGACAATTTGTCTGCTTCTGAAGTTGCTACAACAAAACGACTTGATGATTTAGCTGAAGTAATTCTTAAACATGAAAATAAATATAAAGGAATAGAAGAAGAACTAGAAAAAGTAAGACGTGAAGTGTTTCTTTTTGAATACTACAATAGCAGGCAACTACAGTAAAGTTCCGCTATTAAGACCACTCGAGGAACTGATAAAAAGTGGTCTTATTATCGAGTCGGTCTTATTATGGAGACCCTACAAAATGATACTCAGAAAAAAATCCATCTTATAGAATAAACCTATGTTTGTCAGTTAATCTCCAATACATTGCACTAAAATAAAATGTCTATTTACCCGCTCTTACGCACCCCCTGCCCCCCTAACACAGCACAGACATTTACTCTAAACAAGTTTTGACTACGTTCTTCAATTTTTATCATTCAAAATTAAATTTTATTAAAAGATTGAATTTTGTAAGATGCAATGATTTTGAAACATTCATATCCTATTAAAGTAAAATTTCGTTCAAAACATAATTAGTTTAATTGCTAGCTCATCCGAAAATCGGGTACAATACCACTTACTGCAATTCCAATTATCTAATTAATTTATACATGTGCCGAATCAATACACTCCAGTTTCGTTACATAGTTTAAACTGAATGACCAATCAGTAATGCCACATGATATAAACAAACAATAAACAATCAACTTGCCATTACTCGGTCACTTATTTTGTTTTTCACACGTCTCTGCCGCATGTCGTAAACCGTGCTTAGGTAATGTTGCAAAATGAAACAGTCCGTGCATAACCGCTAATTAGTTGACACTCGATAATTGTTGAGCGGTCGCATTAAAGAGACCAAAAACAACACAATTTGACAGTTTGGTTCTTTAAAAAATGGTCGTATTACGTAATAGCGGACCGGTCGCATTTTCGGACATTGCGACCATTAAATTATAGAGGAAAAATATCGGTTCTTTAAAAAACTACCCGTATTAACGGAATGGTCTCATTTTCGGACCGGTCGTTAAGCGGAACTTTACTGTACATGTAAAATATTATAGCGGAACAATATTTGATATTGAAGATAAACAGTTACAATAAAAAGTGAAAAATACCCTAAATTTGTTTGCATTATTTGGAATACGAGTTAATAAGATTACAGATTATAAAAGTTTTATTAAAATAAATCAAAAAAATGTATATGAAATAGGAGATTATGTATTTCAAGTCCAACAAGATGGGGATTACATAATTGAAGTTAACATTATCGTTGAATTAAATTTGTCTTCTTTTTTTTTTTGGACTGGAGGAGTGATCATAAAAACGAACTTGAAAATATATCACCTGAGGTTAAAAATACAATACTGGTTTTTAAGGAAAAAAATGAAATTAATTTAAGCAAAGGAACAACATTTACAATTTTGCCAAATCTTAGTATACCAATATCGACAATTAGATTTACTATAGAACCAGGAAGTTATGTAAGATTCTATCTAGTCAATTAATTAATTTCCATTTTTTATATAATGGGAATATTCAATAATATAAATGAAAAAGTAAGTAAAATAGAAAGACAAATACATGTAATAAGAAAACCTCCTTTGTTTTTAACATCTGCAACAGAAGATGCTGCTGGATTATTTAATTGGGAAGTTGTAAATGCTTGTCTTGGTTTAGTTCAAAATGGTAATAATGTAACAATCAAACAAGATTGTATTTTAATTATCCTTATAGATGCAATTAAATTAGATAAAGAAGAAACTAAATTGGAATTAAAAAAAGTTACAATGTAAAAAATAACAGAAAAAATGAATCTATTTCTATTAATTATGCTAATCAATTTAAAACAAATGATGTTATTTATATAGATGGTTTAAACGTTAAGAATATTCAATTAACAATTTATGGTTCTGTGACCGGGCTGTAAGCTAATGTATTAATACCATTATCAAATATATATCTTTTATCGTCATAACATGATAAAGATGTTTTATTAATAACATAACTAGAAAGATTGTGCTTATCAGAACGAATAACTTTAAAGGTATGGTTACTTTCTCCATCGTCTTATCGAATACAGAGTTGTTTATGAGTTTAAAAAAGTCTTTTTCAAAAGAATTCTTTGCTTTAGATCTTTTTTGAGTATTAAAATCAATATATCCTTTTAACCAAGGACTTTCGTCAAAAGTTAAAATTCTATGTATTTTTGTTACTTTTAATCCTAATTGTGCATATAGTTCAAGATTTTTATAATGAACAACATAGTTTTGTTTTTTCATTAAAGTTGGAACTAATTTGTTTACTTTACATTTTCCTATTTCAAATTCTTTTTTAATATTTATACTATAATTCGAAAGCCATTGATCTGGTATTTTAATTTTTTTCAGGAGCTAAAGGATAATCATTATGAAGATTATGTAATTCTTTTGGATATTCAAGATCACATTCAGTTATAAAGTTAGTTTTACCTTTTGCAATTAATTTCTTATATTGTTTTTCAGTGACCCATTTAAAATTTCCAGAGGGCACAGGTCGCCACATAGCCAAACTGTAAAGGTTATTGGCGTCGAGGTACATAATGTATTTAGATTCTAATTCAGGATCATAATCTTTCATATGTTTATTGTTTGCTTTGCTGTAACGATAAGCTATATAACTTATTCCTCCTCTCAGTCCCTTTTCAATAAAAAGATGATATCAATATCAGTTATTAAATCCAGATTTATTCCAGTCATTTTTAACATTGCATCCCAAGCTAAACCAGGACTACTAAAGTAATGGCAAGGGTCAAGTTTATAATCTTCCAAACATAGTTTTCTAAAATTTTCAGAAACATCAGCTAAAAGTAATACGTCAGTTTTTAAATATAGATCATGATATTCTCCCATTGTTTTTATTTTAACTTTATTTCAAACACTTTCATCAAACTTGGGTCAAATGATCACCTCATCAAGACGATGTGCAGAACCCATGAGTCAGCCATGCCGGCTCAAGGTCAAGGTCACAACTGAAGGTCAAAGGTTTGAGCCTTCCATTTTGTGTCCGCTCTATATCTCCTAAACCCCTTGAAGGATTTTCATCAAACTTGGGTCAAATGATCACCTCATCAAGACGATGTGCAGAACCCATGAGTCAGCCATGCCGGCTCAAGGTCAAGGTCACAACTGAAGGTCAAAGGTTTGAGCCTTCCATTTTGTGTCCGCTCTATATCTCCTAAACCCCTTGAAGGAATTTTATAAAACTTGGGTCAAATAATCTCCTTATCAAGACGATATGGAGAACCCATGAGTCAGCCATGCCGGCTAAAGGTCAAGGTCACAACTGAAGGTCAAAGGTTTGAGCCTTTTTGTGTCGGCTCTATATCTCCTAAACCCCTTGAAGGATTTTCATCAAACTTGGGTCAAATGATCACCTCATCAAGGCGATGTGCAAAACTCATGAGTCAGCCATGCCGGCTCAAGGTCAAGGTCACAACTCGAGGTCAAATGTTTTAGTCTTCCATTTCGTGTCTGCTCTATATCTCCTAAACCCCCTTCAAGGAATTTTATAAAACTTGGGTCAAATGATCACCTTATCAAATTGATGTGCAGAACTTACGAGTCAGCCATGCTGGCTCAAGGTCAAGATCACAGCTTAGGGTCAAAGGTTTGAGCCTTCCATTTTGTGTCCACTCTGTATCTCCTAAACCCCTTGAAGGATTTTCATCAAACTTGAGTCAAATGATCATCTCATCAAGAGCTCATGAGTCAACCATGTCAACTCAAGGTCAAGGTCACAACTCAAGGTCAAAGGTTTGAGCTCTGTATCTCCTAAACCCCTTGAAGGATTTTCATGAAACTTGGGTCAAATGATCACCTCATCAAGACGTTGTGCAGAATTCATGAGTCAGCCATATCAGTTCAAGGTCAAGGTCACAGCTAAAGGTCAAAGGTTTACCCTTTCACTATCCATAACAGTGGCGGGGGATTTAGCTGTCTTTCAGACTGCCTTGTTTAAATTTTCCTATTTGTTGCATAATAAAATGACCATCATAACAGGAATTTCGTGTTTTAGTCTAAAATTAATATTACAGTATTGATGAGCACTTCCTCTAAATTTTCTTGTTATATGGCAATGGTCTCGTACCGGAATGTCAGTTTTCTTATATTTTTTCCACAGATATGACAAGAGGTTTGTTTTTTAAATAAAGCTTCATCTTTTTAAGACATTTTCAATTTTTTTTAAAGTTTTTATTAAATATTTCCTTACAATACTCCTCTTCCTCAAGCATTTTTTTAATAAATTTATAAACTGCATTAGGACCTCTGTAAACTTGTGCTGGATTAGTATATTTATCGTCATAACAACAAACAACTTTATAACCGTAACCACAATCTATATGTTTTTGATATGGTTCAGTAAATGAAGATTTAGGTGACGGCAGAGCAGTTGATATTTTTTCAGTTATTGATTCAAAATCAGCATAAATTACAAAAGGTACTGCTAAGCCTTTATGATAATTTTTAAAATATATTTTACTTCCCTCTTTTGGCATTTTTACAGCTTGAACACCATTAATAGCTAAACAATTTGGAATATGTTCATTTAATATTCTTTCTTGAGAAAAATTTTGTAAACTTGATTTGCAAAAATGTTTTTTTATGTCGATCTTTGGTTTTGTTACACATTAATCTATTAAAATCTTTTATCCAAACATAATGGTTTATCTTATCTTTATTAATTAACAACATGTCACAGTTTTCTTCATATTGATATTTTGTTACGTACAATGGATAAACATTATTATCTTCATAACAAAATATATTAAATGAGTATTGTTCTGAGTTTCTATTTTAGGTATTTGATTTAATGTTACAGGAAATTTTATTCCTTTATGATTGAGTTTTTCTATATGCTTTTTATATTTTGAAACTCTTTGAGGGTCTTTTTTAACAGGAAATTTGTAAGCTAAATGACACCATCTAAAACATTCATTGTCATGCTCATTCTTTATATTTATTAATCCTTTCATTGGATGTTGTAATGGTTTGGTAATTCTAAATACTAGAAGCAGTTAATGGATTATATTGATATCTATTTATATAATGAGCATCAACTGACTATTCTCCAGCCACTTCCTTCTGAAATCCAATTACCAATCCTATTTATTATTTCATCAAAAGCTTGACGTAAAGTGTTTTTATTTCGTTTGTGTTAATAATAATTAAAGCCCTTGATTGAAAATTAGCTGATTTATAAATTGTATCTGTTTTACTAATTTTTGCAAAAGTAATTTTTAAAACAACATTTATTTTTATACCTTTTAAATATTTAAGTTCAGAGCTAAGAATATCAAATGAATCTTCTATATTTAAATATAACTGATTTTTTGGATCTGGTCTATATGTAATATTAATTTCAATTTTCTTAATATATTGATTTGAAGACCTCTCAATTTCTCTAACAACCATCTATATATTATATTTAGAAAAAAAATCGCTAAGTTAAAAAATAAATAAAGTTTAAGAAATAAAATATTTAAATTTATATCTTTTTCCATTAGTTTTTGATATTCCACTTTTTACTCTATTTTACCCTTCACAGCACATTTATATTAACCCAGAATTAATAGCAAGGTCTTTAAATGCTGCGTAAGTGCTTCTATATATTTTTTCTTCATTAGTATCACAACCGGTTGCAATAACTTTTTTAGGATTGTTTCGATGATTATTTGATCTGGGACAATCGCGTAACCTTACATTATTTTCCTCTACTAACATTAAACAACCACAGTCCCATTCAAATAAATCTATATTCTTTTCAAAAAGATAAGGATCTATAACATTTTGCAATTGATCAATCACATGTCTTTTATATTCATCGCTAACTATTTATAAGTTTTGATTTAATAACGTTTCTTTTTTTTTAGTACTTTTTTATATGAATTTCTATCTTCATTCATTATTTCTCCTAAAGTGCTAGATAATTTTGGCATAATCATTCTATCTACCTTTCTATTAACCATCTATATAATATACTTATAGAAAAAAATCTTTAAAAACCGCACGTAAAGAAATAAATTCAGCAATCTAAATTTAATGCAACTCTTCTTCTTTTTTATTTCTGTATCCGTTAAGTGTAAATTCCTTCATATACATTTCAAAAGGCATTTAATAGTTTTTTCTTTCTGCATTTCTAACAGTATAGTAAAAATATCTTGAATAACTTTATTTGAATCTTCTTTATTTACTTTTCCAATCCGTGCTTTTGTTTTATTTTGTGGTGATGTAATTTTAAAATAGCTTTTTTGTCTTCAATTTTTAGTCTATTAATAAATATAGAAATATAGTAATTACTGATGGAACAGCGCCAGCAACTGCTACAGATATAGGAATAACAGTAACAAGTGCTAATGCAGCCGAACAACCAAAGATACCTGCAGTAATTCGTAATCCTGTATTTACTCTTCCACAAAATTATAACTTTTTCTGTAAGCAGCAGCAAGTTTAGTCAAGTGAATAATTAATTGATCTATTGTTTCTATTCCATTAGAAATTAGATTTTTATTACTCATTTATATAATATATTTTTTAAATTTAAATTCTTCCAGGTCACTAAATGGAATCCAACTATTAAATTTTTCACTATAACCTTTCCACTTTACTAAAGCTTGTTTTTTCTTATAGTCTCGTCTAATAACTTTTTCTATTCTATAAACCTCTTGTTTAGTAAGTAAAAGTTCTTGCTCATAAAATGAACCCTAAATTATTTCATTATTCAAATCTTTTATAGTGTATGTTCTGGGATTTGTGTTATTAATTCCATAAATTATAAATATTTAAGTTTGCTTAAGCGAACCCGATCACCAATTTTAAATTTTGGTTTACTCTTTGGTATCTTTAAATTACCATATAAATTAAAGTAAACAGTACCTTTATTTAAGTTTTTACTGGCTTCAGTCGGTGTCATTTTTACACTAGAATGTTTTGTTTTGTTATATTTATCAACCATTTCCTGTAAATTGTCTAAATAAGTGTAAGTATTATTTGCTGTAAAATATTTCCACATTATCCGTTTAAGTGTTCTATTAAATCTTTCGATTACTACAGCTTTTCCTTCATTAAATGTATGATACATGTTAATCTTATTTTAATTCTTTTCCTTCATCTACCCATAAATTTGTAGGTGTTCTACCTTCAGAAATTATGTTTTCAAATGCTTCAGTAACAGATTCTCCAGTTTTATTCTTTAATGGAATAACCCAAGCATATTTGCTAAACACGTCAATAACGGTTAACAAGTACTTCACGCCTTTATTATATTTTGAAAAAGCTTGCATATCAACTAAATCAGCAGACCAAGTATCATCAATATCACTAACTATCACTCTTCGTTTCATAAATTTTCGTTTAATTGGTTTATGTAATTCTTCTGCTAATTCCCCACTCCATGTTATTTCGGGGGCCTTTTTGAGCGGGTGGACCTTGGTCCCCTGACGCCTGCGGAAGCTTTTAGCTCCCAAGGACTAACGTCCAAGTAAATACTCTACCCCCTTTTCCCGTTTTTTGATTTTTGTTTTTGTCCAAGTCCAAGTTTGTATTTCATTTTAATTGCTAGTTTTACAACTAAATGTTTTGCAATCTTTTCTCCAAATGTTTTTGATTGAGTGTTATTTAAGTTGGAAAGCATTTGCTTGTCACATATACCTTTTTTACACCACTGCCGTAGCAAAAGTCATGGTCCATGCATACTGCGTCTAGTTCATTAACAGGAGGTCCATTATCCAAAGGATTTCCTGGTCCACAATAGTTATATCCTGGAAGTGTTAAACCTTTCTTAGGTAATAAAGGTAACATTGCTTTATGAATATCTAAATTAACCCCTGTACTTTTAACAAACTTTGATTTCATTCTTCCACAAGATGAACAGGTAGCCATTATCATTTTTTTCCCGTTTTTTGCTGTAACATAATGAGGATTTATATTATCAGTAAATTTTCTTTCTCTTAAACAGTATATTTTCTTCTGTAAACTCATTTATATTATATGTATTTAAAACTTTTTATTTTTTCACTGGGTTCAAAACCTGTCGGTTTTTTTAATTGTGTGAGTGGACTTGGTCCCAGGGACTTACGTCCATCAAACCGGAGGTTTTTTTTAATTGGTCAGCATTGGTCACTTTAGGTCAAAGTTAAGGGTCAAAATGGGGTCAAATAGCGCCAATGTCGGTATTTCCCTATCTACTACTGCTTTTATCGACACTCATTAATCTTCGGCAATATTTTTGGGCGTTTTCGTTATCTTCCGCTATATTTGTATCCCGAAAAAAAACAGTGTAGTTAACCCCTGCCACGGTGATGTGAAAAGGTCTCGGACTTTCAAGTATGTTAACATAACTCAGTCACGACTTTTTTTAGCGAATATTAAAAAATGAGCTCGAAAATAATTGTTCCGAGTGGCGATACCACACTAGGTAACCGGATATGTTCGGCGCAGGATGCTATTTTCGGCGCAGGATCGATACATTGATTTGAAAACTTTAGTGGTGTTAGTGTTCTCCTTATTTCGGTCTATAAAACAAATAACCATTAGAATCACCTTACTAGTCTTATCACGTAATAAACGAAGTTTCCAAAGCCGATTTAAAATGCTGAAAAGATGCCATTTTAAGCAAAAACTGTTAAACTTTACGCCAATTTCAGCAATTATGAAGTTTATAGCCATATTTCTTTGAAAATATTGCAAAACAAAGCCAATATCTTTATGGACTATATTTATCAGCCTTTTCCCTGTCATCCTTCCAATCGGTGTTTTAGTGAAGATTTTTGAAGTTTGAAATACACCATATGCATGAAAGAAAGGCGATGCTTGGCGCAGGATAAAAATTTTGCGGCGATGTTCGGGAGCAAGTTATTGTAAACTTCATCACAAATATCACAATGACAGTTTCTGACGCTGTCAAGCAAATTTTTAATATGTACCGGTACTAGATTTTGCTGTATGTATTTAACGGTTTGGTATACGATGTACTGGTTTTCATTTGGAGGCGTGTTCGTATACATACATACATACATGCATGCAGTGATCAATATGGATACTGTCAAGCAATTGTGTCTATTGTGTTAATCCGATTTCTTTAGGATATTGTATTTTTTATGCATGTGTCTTTGTCCATAATTCAATACAAGAACAGTTCTGTCAGCCAATTAGTAAGACCTTTTATTGTTGTTCAAACTTTATGATCTCCGCCCTGGCCCTGATCGTTCCGAAGCATGTAAAGATTTATCCAGATGACTTTTTATGTATTTTTTTAACACGTTACAAGGACTTTAAAGTACATCTTTAAAGGTATTTATTAAATATTTGCCTATTTTCAATTGGTTTCTTTTTCAGCGCGCCGCTATGCCGTTTGACGCTATGAGGTAATAATTGTGACGTCAGAACAGTGAATTGTTGTATAATAATTGACTGTTTTCAGCCTTCTTTGTTGAAGAAATAATGTATCTCATTTAGTGATTTGTCGCTGCGCCCTCGTGATATAATAATACGCATCTGAACAACAAACAATGATTTTATTCAAGAGCAAATCACTAAATGAGATTTATTATTTCGAATCTAAGGACTTTAAAGTACATCCTTGACGGCATTCATTAAATATTGGCCCGTTTTCAATCGGTTTCTTTTCCGGCGCGCCGCTATGCCGTTTGATGCTATGACGTAATAATTGTGAATCGTTGTATGATAATTCCCTGTTTTCAGCCTCCTTTGTTTGGTAGGAAAATGAATCGGATCGTGTTAGAATTAATGGGAAAATGGATCGGATCGTGTTAGAATAAGTTTAAAAAGATATATACGCTGATGCAGGACAATGTTTAGCATTGGCATATATCATTTAGGGAGAGAGTCACAATATGACTGTCTAAAATATAAGGAAATGAAACTATAATATGAATTAAGGCACCGCCTAGCATGGGGATTTATCTTTTATATATCCACTTAAAAAGAAATATTAAACGCTCAAGAAAGTGAAACTTCGCTCTAAACTGTAGTTTACATTTAGTGTCATCATACCTCTTACAGCGAATATCATACTTTGCAAAATTTACGGGAAGCCGTGACGATGACGTCATTCAGCGTTCTCGCACTGGCTTTAGGATTTTTTTGTTTGTTTGCACTCCACGCAGAAACTTGACGGCCTTTACACTTCCTTACTGTTTTAAAAGTGTTTTTCAGTTGCATGTACAGTTTTCATTACGAAAAAGAAGTAAAAGAATCATGTTGACGCGGTTTACGAATTCCTGTGACTGATTCGGGGTGCTCGGATGTTCATGCAGACAACCAGTATGCGGTGTGTACATAAATCGGAACCGGAAAACATCGAAAATATTGCCTCAGTATATGCAGACAACAAAGACGAACAACTATATACGGACGTTACCGTCTCGGAAATTTTCATCCCCTATTACTGTACTGGACAAGTGAGGTATCAGATAAAACTATTTGATAATGTGAAACTAGTATCACATGTCATACAGGTTCTGAGGACGACAAGATACATGTTAATCTAAAACGAAGGGGTAAAAGTGTTGTAATATGCGCATTCCATGGCAAAGCGTAACCGTATTACGGCCCTAAAACGGATAATGCAAAAGAAAATGACGTCAACATGAAAAAACAACGTAGACTTTACCGCACATTTCATTGAAATTAAATGACGTTGATTAAGAAATAATGTATCTCATTCAGTGATTTGTCGCTGAATAAATCATTGTTTGAAGTTCAGATGCGAAACAATTATATCACGAGTGTGTAGCCTCAGTAATATAATAATACGTATCTGAACGACAAACAATGATTTTATCCAAGAGCAAATCACTAAATGAGATATATTATTTCCATTCTTACACGTTACCAAGGATTTTAAAATACATCCTTGAAGGCATTCATTAAATATTTGCCCGTTTTCAATCTATTTCTTTTCCAGCGTGACGCTATGCCGTTTGACGCTATGACGTAATAATTTTGACGTCAAAACAGTGAATTGTTGTATGATAATTCACTGTTTTTAGCCTTCTTTGTTAAATAGGAAAATGAATCGGATCGTGTTAGAATGACAATACATTCATTTACTTGGTTTATACGCGTTCTATGCTAGAATACGTTAGCGCATGATTGTTACGTGTTATAACATCTTTAGAATCGCTCGGGAATTGTTGGTACCCTCGCCCTAACGGGCTCGGATACCAAACAATCCCTCGTGATTCTGCAGATCTTATAACACGCAAAAACATGCGTTGTCCATATATTATCGAATAGTTTTGTCTGATACCCCAGCTGTCAAGTACAGTGTTCTAGTTTCATTTCCTTATATTTTAGACCGTCATAAATTAAGAAATATACGGACACGTCTCCAAATAAAAACCAGTACATCATACATACATACATACATACATACATACATATATACATACATTTTAGCAGATAGAGTGTAGTGATCACTGTCAAGCAATGTAGTCTATTCTTTTTATCCGATTTCTTTAGAATATTTGCATATATATATATGCATGTGCCTGTGTCCATATTTCAATACAAGAAGAGTTTGTCAACCAATGAGTAATAACCATTTATTATTACACAAGCTGACCCTGGTTGTTTTCAGACTTCCGAAGCATGTAAAGATTTATCCAGATAATATTGGATACATACAAGAAGAAAATATAGAGTATAGATATATGCAAAATCCCAGTCATCTTTTTTGGGGATCGCGACTGGAAAATTTCATGACATCATGAATTAGGACTATGACGTAAAACTTCGTATTTCAATCATCGCCTTCATTTGCAATGCTTTGGTAATATTTATGATACTCCAAATATCATTATAATAATTCATGACCTTCATATATTTTTCGTCATTGTCGCGTCAATGTTTTGAATTTTCTGAATTATTACATTTCTAACTTAAACAATTCTACTTTTGTTTTTCGTCAGTTTATATCTCTTTTCAGCTATACTCACCTCAAGCACATCTGTTTAATCTTACCATATAGTGAAAGGTGACTTTTACGTTTTGGAACCGTATGCATGATTATACATAGATGTACAGTCCCTGGCTCGCGGATTTTGCTTTTTCCGCGTTACCACCGGCACAAATATTTACCCTGAGTGGAAAATCGCGATGATTTTTCTCACTGAATCACTACTGAAGACTGTGATAAATCGCGATGATTTTATAAGACCTCGCAATCAATTATAGATAAAGTGTCCACGGCGACTCGCAATGAAAAATCTCAGCGGGTCGCGCTGAATTGCGATGGATCGAGGTGAATCCCCGGCAGTCACCGCGAAATCCAGGTAAGGCTGGCTAAGGCACATATTTATACACTTAACGAATGATTTTACGAATTATTAGCAACCGCGTTTATTGCAAATGGCTAAAAAAACTAATGAATGTATTTTAAAGTTTATAAAATTTTACTTTTATCATACACTTTTAATAACTTAAATGCAATAATATTTAAAATAATCTTTAAATGATAAGTTTACCTTAATCACGAAAACGTTGACTATAATAGGTATTAAGATAAAGCGGCACCGTTAATTCAAATCTAGTTTATTTCCTTTTAATTAGTTTGCTACAATTATACTTGATATATAAAAGTAGTATTTATTTATGTTCATATTAATATACAGAACGGACTGCGATGTTAATCTTTTAGCTACAATTAAACAAATCATACATTACGAATTGATAAAAGTTATTCAGTAGTGTCTTTGGACTTAACATTTAATAGAGTCTTATGTACACTAATTCAACCAATATTAAATAACTGTTTATTAAATATTATATCAAGCTAAATTTGAAAACAATTAAATCTTTACACTGGTAATATATAAGATCCAGTCTATAAAATATATAGCGTATGAGTCATTATTGTTGATGATAATTAAAACAAAAGAAAAGCATACTTCAAATGTTTAACAAATACAATATAAGTAAAAATGTGCATTTCGTACCACGTGTAACAATTTTCTTACGTGATTATATATCGGCAAAAGTTGTCAATTAACCCCTTATCTATTGACACGCGTTAAAACAACATTGAAATATCTCGTCACTGCGAAGGATAAAACACGTAGCCGCCGGCCTAATACATGTACAATGTAACAGTACACTGACAAACTAGCAGAATTTACACTTACTTAAATATTATAATATTATTGCTCAATTAATCTATCAACCACGTATTCGGCTAAAATTTGACAATTTAACACCTGCATGTAGCTTACATGTTTTGAAAGCAGTACCTGGCACATAAAGAAACTTTTCGTTTACTTATAATTTTGTTTATTATTTCAAGTACTTCATTATACAAAACGAAGAGTTTATGCGCAAAATTTAAGGGTTATCTTCTTAAATCTTATTTTATTGCAATAACAAGAAAAGAAAAAAATGTTAGGCATTTTTGTATTTTACATCCCTTTATTTCAAAACTTTCTTTATCTTTTAAACTTTTAAAGACTATTTCATCTTGTAATATTTAATTACTGTCTTAAAATTTAGTTAATAATAATTTCTTAATTGTGAAATGTAAACTTTGAAATAATTTTGGTTTGCTTTTGCACAATTATTGTGAATTTAATTATTGATTTCATACTTGTATCTAGCGGAATGTCGTATTACATTCACTGATTTAATTTTAAAAGCGCGTAGACTGTTCGTATTGGAGTTTAAGGCAACTGCATAAATAACATTAATCTAAGAGAGGTTCTTTGATATATATGCGATTTATCTTCCATATTCATTCATATTTACTATCGTCAGTTCTGACATTTCTTGTACAGGTGAAACTCAATAATCTGATTTTATCCTGTTGTGTTATATTTCAGTAGCTATGCATGATTGTACGTTTATGATAAGAAAATAACCATCCTTCTGTAAGATTTTTATATAAATAAAAAAAAATCAATTACTCTGATATGACACTTTTTCATTATTTTATTATTATGATACTGAAAAAAACTAAGTTTTCACTATATGCAGACATTTACTTTTTACATAATACGGCCACAACAAAACACGCAAAACAAACTTAACATGATATTATAACTAGTAAGACAAAGAATGCATTCGTTATATAAAGATAATTGTTATCAAATCTTGTTAGTAGATAAATTTTATATTATGAAAATATGTGTAACTGAAATAATCTATGCAAAATATGTTTGAAATTATTATTATTGAAGATGATGAAAAGCCATTTACTTTTTCATTTTTCCTCTAAATAATTTATGTTAAATTTCATTTCTGTTTATATGCATTCTACACAGTATATTGTCATTTATATCGCCATTTCCTTACCTGTAAATCGCGGCGATCCACCGCAATTCACCGCGAACCACCGGCACTTCACCGCGATGCGCTGCGATTTGTCTTCGCAATACACCACAATCGATTTATTGCTTTTGGTCGCGGTGGAAGCTGTAAAATATATTACGGAGATGCAGGAAAGAACGCGCATCCCCGCGGCTTATAAAAGTGTCCGCGCTAGGGTCGAATCGCGGGGAAGCGCGGACTTTGAAAAATCCGCGAGCCAGGGACTGTAACAATTTCGTGAATCTTTGTTTTTGCATTGTTGCCATGTGTCATACCAGTCTGATCACCTCGACCTTTATTCTGTACTCCTTGGTGCAAGAGGGAAAAGTCTATATGTCCATGATATAAAAACTTTTTTTTTTTGTTTAAAACAATTGACCTGGCACTCATGAATATTCCTTCCGTATGTTTCTGTAAATTAATTTTCCATGTCCGAACCTAAATGAAAATACCAGTACAAAATGGTAACTACATTAGTAGACTTTATTCCTTATATTACATTGAAAACAGTCATTTAACTTGTTACGCAGGCACAAACGCAAACATGTTTATTGCCAAATTGGCACCGAATCCCCTTGAAACACTACGTTACGATCCTGTCAAGTTCATTATGTTATTGCAAAGCTTCGTACAATTGCTGCCCATATAGAAAAATGATAAGACAACAACACGACTGCAAGCAAACTCATTCGTCAGTCTGTCATAAAACAAAATTAGCATGTCATTTGGATACTTCCAGCACACGATCGTCTGGTTCTAATAGAAACTATGCCGGCTCACTAGCAGTTCAGATCTGTTTTCATACTGACACCAAGCTGATCTACCGTACTTGACCCCGTTTTGAAACATAAGGTTTATGTAACGGTCTTGCCCAGTCGTTGTTACTCTCGGTCTTCCTGAACTGGACCAGTTAGAAATGTCTCAAGTTTGTCTCGAATTCGAACATAGTGGTATAAACTTTGACAATTTGTCTACCATGCAACGTCATGAACGGACGTTCCCGACGTTAGCATTACTAGTGCCTGCAGTAAGCTTGTTTGCTGAGACGTGATATCGCTGTTCGTGATAAACTGCCGAATTTTATGAACGAACATCCTGCTCAAAGAACTTGGAATCGCAAGAAAGGAAAGAAGTCTGGTGTTCATGTGCAAAATATTTAGTTAAAACCTACGTCAATTTATAAGGAAATGGAATAACCTCATCTGAAAGCAACTCATTGCTTTTACTGTATGTTCTGCGCTGAAAATTTGACAAAAATTAGTCGACTGGTTACAAAGATATACAAGAAAGAGTCATGCACACTTTTGTCTTTGACTACGTAGAAATCTATATAACATTGGAATGATCGTTGGTAAAAAAGTCAAGTATTATTTAGATTATCGTACAAATGATCACATGATTCATAATTTCCTCAAGCAAATATTACTACTTTTTATAATCACAGAACAAAGAGAAATAGCAAAGACTTACAAAATTAACAAGAGGGTCATGATGACCCTGAATCGCTAACCTGAGTATACTGAACCACATGTTTCAAATGGCAAACTGGTGCTAAAATATTAGAAAGTAGATCAGTAGGTCACATTGATGGTCACTGAAAAACAGTTTAAAGATTAGTGTGCAAAAATGTACATGTCATCCAAATTTCAAGGCTGGATCTTAAACGAGAGTGGTCACAAGCAAAAGTTTGCGCACGGACACACGGACGATGTAGACCTACTGACCTAGTTTTTAATCGCAGTTGACCCAGTTTCGAACTTGACCTAGATATCATTAAGATGAATATTCAGACCAACATTCATACAGATCCCATGAAAAATATCGCCTCTAGAGTGGTCACATGGTTTTTCTATTATTAGACCTACTGACCTAGTTTTTGAAGGCACGTGACCCAGTTTCGAACCTGAACTAGATATCATCAAAGTGAACAATCTGACTAATTTTCATGAAGGTCCATTGAAAAGTATGGACTCTAGAGAGGTCACAAGGTTTTTCTATTTTTAGACCTACTGACCTAGTTTTTGATCGCACGTGATCTAGTTTCGAACTTGACTTATGTATCATCAAGTTGAACATTCAGACCAATTTTCATGAAGATCCATTGAAAAATATGGCCTCTAGGGAGGTCATAAGGTTTTTCTATTTTTAGACCTACTGATCTATTTTTTGATCGCACGTGACCCAGTTTTGTACTTGCCCTAGATATTATCAAGGTAAATATTCTGACTAATTTTCATGAAGATCCATTGATAAACACGGCCACTAGGGAGGTCACAAGGATTTTCTATTTTTAGACCTACTGACCTAGTTTTGGACCGCACGTGACCCAGTTTCGAACTTGACCTAGATATCACCAAGGAAATATTCTGACCAATTTTCATGAAGATCCAATGAAAAATATGGCCTCTAGGGAGGTCACAAGGATTTTCTATTTTTAGACCTTTTGACATAGTTTTGGACCGCACATGACTCAGTTTCGAACTTGACCTATATATCATCAAGATGAACATTCTGACCAACTTTCATAAAGATCCCATGAAAAATATGACCTCTAGAGTATTCACAAGCAAAAGTTTACTCACGGACGACGAACTACGGACGCTGCGCGATCACAAAAGCTCACCTTGTCACGTTGTGACAGGTCAGCTAAAAATCATTGCCGTTTTTATAGACTAGTATGTTCCTAAATTGTTTGTAAACTTACGAAGTATGAATAAACAATATTTTAATTTTTTGTTATGAAAACAAAATGGGAAGAACTCATGAAATTAAAACATATGTTTCACTAAAGAAACATTATTATCAGATTTGTACCGTCTTCCTACAGCTGTTGCTTTTTCAGTGTACTTGGCGATTTATAATTGCACAGAATAAGATTTTTATCCCATATTTTATCCTTAATAAAAGAAGACGAAACATAGAGCTTCAGTAATCTATGTGTCAAAATTAAGTACAGAAACATACTTTTTTTTTGTTGTTTGCATACTTCCGCGGTAGCTTTAACAGGCCACCGCGCTATATTTAGATGAATATGTTTTGTGTACAGGCCAGGGTTCACAGGCTTTTGACTGCTGTGATAGTTATACGGATGCACTAGGCGAATATCATAAAATAGAGTTATGTCTTGACTACTGCTGCCGGACAGTATGGGTGGCATACAAAGGCTGCTGTAGCAACATATTTAGAATGATTCCTTCCTCTATAAACAAGACCGGTTAATGTATTGACCACTGGTTTGAAGAGAACGGGTAAGTGTCATTAATGACACTAGTGGGTATACTTTTTAAGTAGTTTCATCGGTAAATAGCAAATTTCATAAGCAATGAAATACAATGTTAATTTTACGTATATCTTATCAACATAAGTCTCCATATTTTCATTTTATGCTTTATAATGCAGCATTCATATCCCATGTTACCTCTTGCCATGTCCTTCACTCATGTATTATGCTACAGTTCAACATGTTTAGGCTGGCTGTTCGCTAGACTACTAGTATTATTACGTCAAATAGAAAGCCACAAAGACTGCTGAGACTGACAACAAAAAAATTATTTCATGTACATTTCAAATAGTTCCATGCTAAATTTTACCATGAATTTGTTTAAAGATTGTTAAACTTACCTTCTTCAATTAATTTATATTTTTTTCAACAATTTTGTAATCATGTTTTCTTTTAAAGGAAAAATATTTGAAAGTAAAAACAGATCTTTATAAAGGCGTTGCTAATTACATATTCAAATTTACTACGCGTTTCTTTATTAAGCTGTCGTAACGGCACTATGCTTTTTCAGTCGCTTCTGTATAGACTGTTACATTATACAAGTTTATTTTTATACTGTGAGATAGTATATTTTAAGCAGAAAGAGTGCGTTTAGTTCTTACTAAAACCTTGCAATTAGAGTTTGTCAACAACTTTATATCTATATATCTATTTACGAATCTAACATATATTACATATTTCATGGGATGGTACATCACAAAATATTGTAAAGATTTCGAAGTTGCTTTAAAAAGTAATGCAGTAATCTATTGTTATATTTCCTCAGTTTAGTTAGGCTTTTCCGTGTTCTATTTTAGGCTAATTGCGACTCACTCATAATAAAGCCGTACCGAACATACGTTTCTCCTACCTTCTTCTACCTTAGTGTGCTAAGTATATATCTAAAAAAGTGCAAGTCTTTTCAACTTGATTTATGTTTATACGTGATTTTGGTGATGGCATATCGAAGTATAGATGTTGTGTTTGATACTTATATATTTTCTCTGATATTATAAATGTTCCTAAAATTGTTTTTGAAAGTAAAATTTCATTATAAAAATTGAGAGTAAAGCAGTGTGTTTCTTTCATCTTGACTTAATTTACCAAATTAATGTCAAAATGTGCAATATATATCGTCATCAGAATTCAAGAGTAAAAATCGAGAGCTTATACATAAATGGAGACTTGATTTAGCAACGTAGGGTAATTTTTGTCACATTCTTTCCTTTTTCCTTTTTAGTTTATCCGTTTCTCGTTATTGTTCTTTATAACAACTCATTTTTTTGTTTGCAAAGTCCCTAATCAGTTGGAAGTCTTGTATTGCTCTGCAATACTTCTCTCGTTTGTACCCCTTACAACTTACGCATTGTAAGCAATTTCATTGTCCTTTGGGTAGTTTTCTAAACGTGATTGCTTCTCGGTATATTGATATGATGTTTTTTCTTATATGAAAATCTTTATTAAAGTCAATAGCTCAACTTAGTTTTAAGAGTTACCTTTGGAACCATGGTGGGGCCAAGCATAAAGATACAAACGCAGCATAAACGATTTAAATTTACCAATGGTGTGTTTGCCACAGACGGTTACAAGACGGTGTCCGATTGTGTTCCTTTCTGTGTTCATTTTGTCTTTGTTGTCTACAAGTTTTATTTTTTCTATATTTTGTTGGACTCCCAAGTGAAAATTACGTTCTGGCTGTTTGTTTCACTAATTGTATTATCCAAAATGAAGCAAATGCTATGTGTTTTTACCATCTCCAGTATGTAATATCCTAACACTGCCTTTCTTAAGTTAATTAAGATGATTCCTCCTAACAATACTCTATGCTCACCTGAGTTTGATATAGATAACCCAGAATATATCAGATTTTGCACACAATTAATTAGTGTTTTGTGGTAGCCAGCTTTTCTGTACTGTCAGTACTTTGATTATACCTTTTATTATGTACCATTAGGAAAACGATTAACCAAAGGATGACAAAGACTTTTGCAATAAGTGCATATGTAAAACATTAATGATATGCACCTGTACATTTCTGCTTATTGATTGTGTTTCAATCAAAAAGATTTCTCGGTAGTGAGAAAAAAAGTGACTGTAAAACAGATAAAATAAAAAGTTATCAGTGACAGTGAAATATGTTGGGAAAATACCTTTTTTATTTACTGAGTTTACTCTTGATGCTATATTAGTATCTTATTCATCAGTTAAACTTCTGTTATTACCAATACTTTCTTTCTTTTAATAGTATACTTATTTATCGAATTTGAGGTTAATATCTCATACCTATACAGACGCGTATATAAATTCTATTTTTGTATTTAGAAATGTTTAGAACAGTTTCACTTTATTTTCTACATATATTTGACAATAAATAAATCTGAAACTAAATGGAACAAGACTTGTGAATGAAGTATTGCCAATACAAAGGCTCTTACTGGAAGGCACCTAATTTTCTCAACCGCACTATAACATAATGAACTGATATCTGTCTTCTTGCACATAACAATCCGTGTCATGGTAGCGAACATCAAAAATTCCTCCATGCTTGAAGAAGAAATGATCCGTACAAAGTCATTCTAGTATCTGACCTTTGGTCTCTAAGAGTGACTTTAACCTTTGAACTAGGGCCCGGGTTTTGCGCATGACAAAGTTATGGACCGGACAGGAAATTAATCCTTTTGACATTTGATCTCCAAGTGTGACCTTGACATTTAAGCTAGGGTTCTGGGTGTTCGGCATGAAACATTGTCTCATCATGGGGAACATTTAAGTCAATAAATATTGTAATCCCTTGATGGATGAGTTCTAGACCGGACAGGCACAAACCCCTATTGACCCTTGACCTCCAGTTGTGACCTGGACCTTTGAGTTAGAGGTCCAGCTTTTGTACATAATATGTTGTCTCATCATGGGGAACATTTGAGCTAAGTAATATTAAAATATTTTCATGGATGGAAAAATTATGGTCCGAACAAGAAAAGTCCCTGTTGACCTTTGACCCCCACCTGTGACGTTGACCTTTGAGCCAGGGCTCCGGAATTTGCGCATGACACGTCGTCTCACCACTGGGAATATTTGAGAAAATCCCTAATGATTGACAAAGTTATGGACCGGATATGAAACAGACCCTGTTCATGCCATGTTAACATTTGACTGCCAAGAGTAACCTCGGCCTTTGAGCTAGGGATCTGAAAGTTGTGCATGACACATTGCCTTATTATGGGGTACATTTGTGCCATGATATATCAAAATCCCTTCATGGATGGCAGAAAAAAAACAGCCATGACCTTTGACATACCGTTATGACCTAGACCTTTGAGCTAGGGTTCTTGGTTTTGCACAGGACACGTTGTCTCACCGTGGGAAACATTTTTGCCAAGTAACATTAAAATCCCTTCAAAGATGACGGAGTGACCGGACACGAAATTGCGGACGGACGGAATGACGGAAAAACGCGTTCCTATAGTTCCCGGAACTCGTTTTCAACCTGTAGGGAACTAATAATGTCTATGAAAATTTAAATTTGAGAATGATATGCAGTGCGTCTTTTTCTAGTAAGGGTTTTCGTATATAAATATCTTAAAAGGATTATAGCGATAAATCAGTTTCTGCATAAATGCAAAATAATCGAATCTAGTTTATGCGATTTTTGTAACATAGAAATAGAGTCTTTGAACCATCTTTTTTGGGAGTGCCGAATCAATATCAAAGAATTCTTAAATAACAAAGGTATTTAAATATACATTAAACATCCAAAATGTTTCATTTGGTTCTCAAACAAAATCTCCAACTCAACAGATAATAAATTACTGCATTATCTTTTCAAAATACTTTATAAATAAATGAAAATTAGGAAATCAAAGTTCAAGGATTGAATCGTTTATTAACTATCTCAAAGCAATGAAAGAAATTGAAAAGCACATAGCATTAAAAAAGAATAAAATAACCAGCTATAACAAAAAGAGGGATCGGCTGCCTCTATAAATTGTGACATTCCAATATTTTGGAGATCTAAATGAACGATTATTTTACTTTCTTCGGACCATTGTATTTACCTTTTTTCTCTTATCACATAACAAAACATCATACTTTATATGCCCAAATTCGAATCACAGTATACTGAATTACGTACTGATATATATTTGAATGTCTTTGTTTTTTCTCTCTGTTCAAAAAATATTCAGAAGTATGTATCTATATATGTCTATATGTTAGGTGTGTGTAACGTTTTGAATAAACTGGCTATATTCTCCGTAGCTCATAAAATATATACAAACTAACCGGTTAACAACCAACATTTAGACTAGCTTACAATAATATACGTTCAAACTTAAAAATAATTTCATGAGAAATTGGATTGGTTTCTAATTTGTTTATTGCAGCGATGTCAGATGTTGGAGACAGCGAGATATTCATATAGAAAAATATATTATTATGATCTTTTTTGCTATTTGTTCAAAGCTGGTTCCATGCAAGCAAATGCGAAAATGACTGTAGTTCTACGACAGTTATTTCTGCAATGTATAGAAGAATTTGATTTTTTATGCAGATGGTGGTTAAAATGGGCCTCAACGCTGATTCTCATTGGTACTGTTTGGTGCTTATCAAGTTGTTTTGGTTGCTTCATAAGGATCCTGAGTCATATATTCCGACATCTTGTAAGTATCAATTTTTACAGAACTATTATGCAAGCATACAAACGAGCTCACCAATATGTCTGAAGCCTTTCGTGTTTCATTCGAGATTCCTCTAATCAAAAGAAGATCAATTACTTGCAAGTCAGCAAGTCATAATTGGTACAAAATCTAGAAACACTGGTTGGCTTTACTGGCCACTTTTAAACAATTAAGGACAACGTTTCTTCCAATGGCATCCATTAATTCTTTGTTTGACAAATTGAAAGTAAGGCAATCAAACCTAAACATGTACAAGTATTTGAATTGTTTTGATGCATACATGTATTATCATAGGTGTTTTAAAAGCTTCTATTTCTTTTTCAGTCATTCTAAGAATCAGTGTTTTGTTTTTCTCTTTATGCTCCCCGAATGGAAAACATATAGTTGCCGATTCGTCCGTCCGTCCGTCCATCCGTCCATCCTACATTAATTCTCCGGAACATTTCTCAGCAACCACTGGTTTGTATTTTGCTCAACTTCATAGGAAGTTTCACTATCAATACAAGATGCAGATAGTTCGTGTTTCGGTCGGCTGATTTTCCATTGAGTTATTGCCCTTTGATTATCCACTGATAGGAATTTACCGAAACTTCGTAGGATTATTTTCTATTAAAAGGGGGTTGGCGTTTTATTTTCATTTTACTGTCTGATCACCAAGTTATTGCCCTTTGAATATTCAGCAGTAGTATACTATGGTATAATCACTGCAACAACCGGTTGGAATTAAGCGAAACTTCATTGAAAGCTTATCAAAAAGAGATGCGCATATTGTATTCATGAGCCAGTCGGATGAATTTTTCACTAAGTTATTGTCTTTTTTATTAATCAACATTACATACCTCTTCTTTTGTTAGACAGATGTCTTCATTTTTCTGAAAGACCTCTTTTAACAACAGAATTATCGTGCAGAGGTCTAGCTGTTCTGACCCAGAACTGAGCGCGTGAGAACGTGATAAAAAAAAAGCATCTATCAAATACATGAAAATGTTTCAATTACATTTTTTATGGTGATTTTGATTGATCATGGTCACCTAATAAAATAGTCAGGGGTAAATAAACGGATTTTCAAGAAAAGCGTGCATAATCATACTAACAGTTCTTGTTATTAAATGCACCTTACATGTATGTATGATTAAGATTAGAAAAAAATCCTAATTTCGACATGAAGCCGTGAGAGAAGAGAGGAAAAAGTATGTATGTGAAATCAAAATAATAAAAAAATCTGTAAAAAGATCCTTTAGAAGCAAAGAATGCAAACAAGACGAATAATAGCCGACTCGGTTTGATTGAGTCTGTTCATGAGAGCTATTGAAATGTGCAACATCACTTACGCCCCCTAGCACCAGCTTAAGCGCAATTCTATTACACATATGTTGGATGGACTCCATGATCCAAAAGGACCAGAAAATATAACAACACTGAAACCAGGTACGGGGAGACTTTTTTACAGCCACCACACGGCACTTAAAGATTGCTGATGTGATGGTTAATAAAATCTGTAAAAAGAAACTTTGGAAGCAAAGAATGCAAACAAGACGAATAATAGCAGACTCGGTTTGATTGAGTCTGTTCGTGAAAGGTAATGAAACGTGCAACATCTCTTACGCCCCTAGCACCGGCGTAAGTGGAACTCTATTACACATATGTTGGATGGACTCCATGATCCCAAAGGGCCAGAAAATATAACAACAATGAACTCAATAAGTCAAAATAAAGAATAACAGCTCTACCACTGAGGCAGATAAAACGTTATACAATTCATCATTTTCTAGCATGTTCCACTCAAAACATTATTTTCAGTTGAATAAATTTGAACAATTGAATATTAAGCAACACAGATTTTAACCAGCAAATTGGTATCACCCGCAAAATGGGTTTGTAGTGAGGAAAGGCAAAGAAATATATCCGGCAAATAGTTTAGGATGCTACTAAGAAGTAAATAGTTTCTTTAGTCAGAATCAATTTAACAGAAAAATCAAATTTTTAAGTGTGCAAACTAAATGTATGCTTAGTTGATCCTGACTCATGAAACCATTTTGAATGAAATGATAAATACTGTAATAGGCTTAGCTTTTAGAACAACTTCGTATGTTGATAAATATTCCTGGAAGGTTTTAATTTGTTTTATTTTTAGGTGGGGAGGTTGAAAATAAATACAATGCAACCTCTGTAGAGCAACATCCTTTGGGAAATACAAATATTGACTGTTATATAGAGGTTATTGTTCTGGAGAGGTAAATTTGATAGTATATTTCAGCATAGGGAAATTTTGATGATGTTGTTATAGAAAGGTTTTTACTTCAGAGAGGGCGGCTCTGGAGAGATTCTACAGTTCTGAAAAAAAATATGAAAAATAAATGTTGGGGTGGGGATGCATGGCTGGGGTGGAGGAGGTGACTGGGTGGAGGAGCGAGGTGGGGAGGGGGTACAACTTTGCATGTTGATAAATATTCAAGGAACGTTCAAGGTTAAAAAGAAGAATTAAAAGAAAAAACTTGTTTGGTGGGGAGGGGGGAGGGGTGTGACCAGGGCGGTGGAATGACCGGATGTGGGTACACAACTTCACATGTTGAATAAGAAATTTTTATGGAGAAAAATGAAAGAAGTTTAAAGAAATTCTACCGTTTGGTTAGTTTGTTATGTACAAATATGTTGATTTAATAAACAGTTAAAGGGCAATAACTCTGAAGTTACGAACTATTTGTCACAGGTTAGAAATTGCCATATTCAAGTTAACATTAGAACCTTACTAAGGGCCATAACACTGGTGTTACTTGGACAGTCAGACTGAAACTTGACGGGCCTCATTTCCCTAATCAGTATAGTGGTGAGGATGTATATGAAGTTTTATCTATTTATTCCAAACCACTTCCTAGATATGGCTCCAGACGGACGGATTTGTGTGACCTTTGTCAAATTATATCAAGTTTCTTCATTGTGTCCATGGACGCTTTTAGTAAAAGTTTTTTAAAACAGTTTTGACAATGTCTTTCGGTGGTTTATGGCCATAATGTGCATTGTTTTCTCTACAAAAATGAAAGTAATTTTTACTTTTTGGAGGTTTCATATTGTCAACCGATATCGAAAATTTCTATTTTGATAGGCAAACGATTATTTCATAGGGTAACATACCTTTCCGGACTTACATGTACACTATTCCTACATTCCTACACCTATATAAAGTAAAGTAAGAGAACGATTCTCACGCCCTAACTTTTACGAATAAACGTTATTTTCTAAAAGTAACATTAATTCCTTACATGTGTGTATTCTGTGTCAGGAAAACCTTCCTGACTTCAAGTTCATTATATACATCTACTGCCTGCGATACAATTTTGTCAGAATCGTAACCACCGGACATTTTGAGAAGGAATGACGGCATGTAAGTCGGATATCGACCTCGTGCTTTCTCTGTAGGAAAGACCTACAGGGAAAGACCGCGTACTCGGTCGATATCCTTTACGAAAAATCCATCCGACCGGAAAATAAACACAGTATGGGTATACATATATCATGCTCGGGTGAGTTATTGTGATCGCTCGATGTCTGTCTGTCGTCTGTAAACATTTAGCGTATGCAATAGATGCTGTATTTTCCAATTGATCTTCATGAAATTTTGTCAGAATGATTACCTTGATCAAATCTAGCAAATCTAGACCAAGTTTGAATATGGGTTATCTATGGTCAAAAACTAGGTCACTAGGTCAAAGAAAAACCTTGTGTGTTCAATAGAGGCTGTATCTTTCAATTCATTTTCATGAAATTTGATCCGAGTAATTGCCTTGATAAATTCTAGGACAAGTTGAAATATGGGTCATCTGGGATAAAAAAAAAACTAGGCCAAATCTAACAAAAACCTTTTGTGTGCCATAGGGACTACATTTTTACACCGAAATGAAATTTCATCAAAATGTTTTCCTGGATAAAATCAGACGATTATTTCATAGGGTAGCATACCTTCCTTACATAGGAAAATTTTGATGATGCTGTTATAGAGAGGTTTTTGCATAAGAGAGGGTCACTCTGAAGAGGTTGTACTGTAGTATAGTTAAGTACCATTCCTTGTGTATTCCTCAGCAACCACTGGCTAGAATTCATCAAAACTTCATAGGATGTTCGTAAGAGGAGGTACTCATATTGTCTTCATGGAATGATTTTTCATTCATATATTGATTTTTGTATATTGAACACCAGTAAACTATATGTGCCCAGTCTGTCAATTCTTCTTTTTTTATACAGTATGCAAGAATCATATTTCGGGAAGCATTCATCGGTTCTACCAATATTTTCTTGTTTACATTGCTCGTGATGTTATAAGACAGGAGATGTTTATCATTTGTAGAAAAAGGGATAAGGGATCTGATGTCAAGATACACTACTAGTACTTCATGTTCAAATTATATCGCACATTTAACCTCAAACTTTCATGATTTGAGATATGTTTATTTGTTTATGCAATTATGGGTTACGTTCAAAGAAAGTGTATCACTTTCGCTCTATGTTTGGAAATTATAAGATACGTTTGGGAATTCTTTCCCAAATTCCCAAATATGCATGCAGTTAACAATATATTCTAAAATGTAAAGTAAACTACATATGACTTTGTTCTTACGGGTTCTACATTAGAGTGATTTTTATGACCAGTTTTATACATGTACATAATATCTAAAGATGGATTTTTGTGTGGATTTCATCTCTGTAACTGCTGCAGGATTTCAATGAGTTGTATAATATTAATAGTATTTCCCTCTAACTGTATGTGGGATTTGACAACTTAATTCCTTTCGAACAATTGGGCCCTGCGCGCACAGGCAGAATCACTTACTGCTAGCAGGCTAAAGGTTAAGTAACAACAGTTATTGCCCTTGAATTGTTCAAAACTGTTGTAGTTTTACTTAGTTTAATCTTGTTAAACTTTTGCCGGCAAGTGATTCTGTGTTTTCGATAGTGCAGACCATGATCAGTCTGCAATGGTCGCTATTCAGTCAGTAAATTTTCAGTGAACACCCCTTTAATAAACAAGTGGTACTACCCAGAATAAATGATGGACCAATCCATTTTTGAAAACTTAGCAGGATAAAGGTTAACACCCTGTAGATCAAATTTTCTGTCTGATCTAAGCAACACGTAGTCAAATTGTTTGTCTTTATGAAACTTAGGTCAAGTTCGAAAATGGATTATCAGGGTTCAAAAACCAGCTCATCAAGTCAAATCATTGAATAAAACTTGTTGTAATATTATACCTGTAGAACTCAGATGCGCGAATTATAGTAAGCATGACCCTCTAGTTGTTGCTATTATTTTCAGCGTCAACAGCTGCTATGACCAACAACAAACAGTTTTACGAGGAGTTTGATTGATAGACGACATAAAGACTTGGCTAATAACGTAACAACAAGAATAGAAACGTTATTCAGAGTGGGAAATATGTTGAACTAGTTTAAGAATACAATATTGTAGCATATTGTATCGGAATACTTGTAAACAGGCAAAATATTTTTTTTTCATTTCACGATCATGTAAATTGCAGATTGCGTATTAAGTAAAATATCTGCACCCTGCAATTAATTTTCTGGTTCTTGCTTTTACTTTCTTCTTCACATCAAAGGAGGAAACGTACCGGACCGACGACAATCTGCCTGACTGTTCCGGTTAAGAAAACTGTATTTTTTTCTAGATTTTGGGAACATGTGCCCTTTTAGCGACATTTTCCTGAAATTTTTGGAAGTTTTGCTGTTAGGGACGCACTGTCTATGGTAGTAAGTGCTTTTGATGTTTACGTTGAGTTTATTGTATCCAGATTCATTTTAGTTACCTTTTTTCTGTTTCGTTTATTGTTGTTGTTGAGTAACCCCCTTCCTAAGTTTCATGTTCATGGGTCATTTGTTTGCCCTTTACCCTGTTTTAACTTTTTGTTTGCTATCTTATCATAAGTAAATGTGCATGTGCAGCACAAAGTACTGTAGCTCTGTAGGACCACATTCGTAACAGATCGCATTTGTAACAGGTGTTACAAATACGATCGCATATGTAACAGAAATCAAGCACATTTGTAACACTTTTTGAGACAAATGTGATCGATGCCGATTTTTGATGTGACATCTGATCACATTTGTCACATGTCATTTTCAATCGGAAAAATGAACAAAAAAGTGCATTTTTACATCTGAAACACATTTGTAACATGTTTAAGCTCACTTGTACGAAGTGACTAGGTAAGCTATTGTGATCATCCTTTGTACGTCGTCCGTCGTCCGACCGTCCGTCCGTTCACATTTTTCTTGTGAATAAGATAGAGACAACATTTATTATTTGATTTTGAACAAACTTGCACAGAACTTATATATATCTATGATATCTCGGTTCCTTTCAAAAACCAGCCATATCACCTTATTCGTCTTGGAGTTATGGCCCCAGAGATGGAAATAATTACTGATTTTAGCCTTGTGAACGCAATAGAGACCACATTTTTAGCCCCATCAGATGGTGGGCTATTCAAATCACTCTGCGTCCGTGGTCCGTCGTCCTTCCGTCCGTCCGTTAACAATTTCTCGTTATCGCATCTCCTAAGAAACTACGTGGGGGGGGGGGATTTTGACCAAACCTGATGTATTGGTACCCTAGTAGTGTGCCCCTGAAATCAGACTGGTTCAACAATTTTTGAGTGAGTTATGGCCCTTTGTTTATTTTTATAATTTACATAGATTTATATAGTGAAAAACTTTGAAAATCTTCTTGTCCAAAACCACAGGGCCTAGGACTTTGATATTTGGTATGTAGCATCATTTAGTGGTCCTCTACGGCTAAGATTGTTCAAATTATTTCCTTGGGGTCAAATATGGCCCCGCCCCGGGGGTCACATGGTTTATATAGACTTATATAAGGAAAAACTTTGAAAAACCTCTTGTCCAAACCCATAAGGCCTTGGGCTTTGATATTTTGTATGTGGCATCATCTAGTGGTCCTCTACTAAGATTGTTCAAATTATTTCCCTAGGGTCAAATATGGAACCGCCCTGGGGGTCACATGGTTTACAACACTTATATAGGGAAAAACTTCGAAAATCTTCTTGTCCAAACCACAAAGCCTAGGGCTTTGCTATTTATAATGTAGCATTATCTAGTGGTTCTCTACCAAGGTTGTCCAAATTATCCCCTTAGGGTCAAATATGGTCCCGCCTCGGGGGTCACATGGTTCATATAGACTTACATAAGAAAAAACTTTTAAAATCTTCTTGACCATAACCTACAACATTCAAATTTGGACCACATGTATAGTTTTGAGTGGCAAGATGAACCTTGACATGAGTTGACCTTGATCTTGACCTAGTGACCTACTTTCACATTTCTATAACTACAGCCTTCAAATTTGGACCATATGTATGGGTTTGTGTACCGAAACAAACTTTTACCTTGACATAAACCTAGTGGCCTACTTTCACATTTTTGAAGATACGGGTTTAAAATTTGGACCAAATGCATAGTTTTGTGTTCCGAAATGAAATTTGACCTTGATTTGACCTAGTGACCTACTTTCACATTTCTCAAGCTACAGCCTTCAAATTGGACCACATGCATAGTTTTGTGTACCGAAATGAACTTTGATCTTGAGATTGGCGTAGTGACCTACTTTAACATTTTTGAAGCTACAGGCTTCAGATTTGGATCACATGCATATTTGTGTATTCTGAATTGAAATTTGACATTGATTTTTACCTAGTACCTACTTTCACATTTCTCAAGCTACAGCCTCCAAATATGAAGCACATGCATAGTTTTGTGTACCGAAATGAACTTTGACATTGAAATTGATCTAGTGACCTACTTTTACATTTCTCAAGCTACAGCTTTCAACTTGGAGACCACATACATGGACCACATGCACAGTGTTGTGTACCGAACTGAAATCTGACCTTGATTTTGACCTTGAGCTAGTCTTGAAATTTGGAACATTCAAAAATGGCTCAATGGTGGGCGCCAAGATCACTCTGAGATCTCTTTTTTATTTATTTTGACTAAACTTGCACACTTATATATCTATAAGATCTCGGTTCCTTTAAAAAACAACCGTACCGCACCATTTGACTTGGAGTTACGGTCCCTGAATTGGCAAAAAAAATGCTGATTTTATCCTTGTCAACACAATGGAGACAACATTTATTATTTGATTTTTATTAAACTATTAAAGGATCTCACTTCCTTTGAAAACAGCTATATCACGCCATTTGTCTCGGAGTTATAGCTGAAATGGCAAAATTTGCTTGTTTTAGTCTTGTGGACACAATAGAGACCATATTTATTATTTCATTTTGACCAAACTTGTATAGAAGTTATATCACCATCTGTCCTGGAGTTATGGCCCCTAAAATGACAAAATTTGCTGACTTTAGCATTGTGAACATGACATAGATCACATTTATTATTTGATTTTTACCAAACTTGCATTGAAATTATAAATCATTAAGATCTTGCTTTTTTCCTCGAAGAGTAGCCACATCACGCTATTTATCTTAGAGTTATGGTCCCTGAAATGGCACAAATCGCAGATTTAATAACATGTATAGTGTAGTATTACTCATGTGAGCGATAGTGGGCTACGACCCTCTTGTTGATTAGAGGGATATTTCCGGTCAGGCTGATATCTTGGTACTGCTTTGTTATCTGGCAATTAAACTTAGCAAGAATACCGTTATCATGACTGGTCTGTTCATAGCAGCATGGTACTACATGTACGTGTCACTCATAAAGGGGGGTCCCAGTTAGGTGTCTGCGCAAAATGTTTTTTGATTTTATTCATACTTTGTGATAATATACCTACATGTATTAAGTTTCATTAACAAGTGTTACTGTTACCAGTTATGCCTTATGTTTATAATTATTCACATTTAAAGTGGGTGGGGTAATCTGACATGTGACCAGTCAGGAACACAATTTCTGTTATTTCTTTTTAAATGATTCAAACTTTTTACCTGAAACTTTCATGATAAAATAACTAAGCAATGGCCATTCACACAACATGTTGCATTTTAAATTGTACTGAACACTTTTTTCATCACAGAGCCACAAAGTTGTCTAATCAAATTTACTGATTTTCAATGGACGAACTTTACCAAAAAGCTAAAACATTTTTCATTAGTTGAGATATTAAGGTGTTATTTTCAGCAGATATTGTAAACTAAATAAACATTAAAATGACAGTATATCAGTACACTCTGATTAATATTGGAAGAGTGATACACTCTCAAACTGGTTAAAAGTGGGTGGGGTAAATAAATATTCGAAGCAACACTACAAAAATTGTGCAGTTGTTAAGAAATGGCCTCATATTGTCTATTACTATCTTAATTTTATTAAATACAGCATTGATTGATAAATTTTAACAAAAAAATTCCCACTTTATACATGTGTGTCATGGAAAAAGCATGGACCTTGAACATGACATGTAGACAAACCAAATTAACCCTGAAAGCTCAAAGTATTTAACAAAAGGTTTTGCCTGAGGCAGTATATTTTGAGGAAAGCTATTGTTCAAATTAACATTAAATTTTCTGCATTGATTTTTCCATGGCACACATGTATAAAGTCTTATTAAAGAGGATTTTTTTTTTGTTAAAATTTCTCAACCAAGAAAACAAGAATGTGGGACACATGGTGTGCCCCCCCCCCCCCCCCCCCACCCTCCCCGACTAATACATTTGTCACAAATAAGGGGAAATAGTTCAAATGTTTGCAGTCTTAATGGGGTATAGCCTCAAAAAAATGAAAAGTATTCATTATTCTATACCATATACTTTTTGAGCTATGAGCATCACCAACAAAAAATCCACTATTTTGGCTATTTCAAGGGTCATAACTCTGTAATGAATGCTAAAATTCTCAAGAATGCCATGTGTGCAAAGGTCACATTATGATAAAGACTCAAGCAAGGTTTCATGAATTTACATTTATATACTTCTGAGTAAGGCACCGAGAATACTTCTGAGTAAGGCACATAATTATGTAAAAATGTGCATTTTTTTACTATTTCAGGGGCCATAACTCTAGAAATAGGGCACGGACCCAGATTAAAAATAAAAGATGCGCAAGTTCATATCATGATTAAGACTAATGCAAGGTTTCATGAATCTATATCAAATACTTTTTGAGCTAGGCGTGTCACAAGGTGAAAATGTGCATTTTTTACTATTTCAGGGGCCATAACTCTAGAAATAGGGGGCGGAGCCAGACGAAAAATAGAAGGTGTGCAAGTCCATATCATTATAAAGACTCGTGCAAGATTTCATCAATTTATATCAAATACTTTTTGAGCTAGGCGTGTCACAAGGTGAAAATGTGCACTTTTTACTATTTCAGGGGCAATAACTCTAAAATTAGGGGGCGGAGCCAGACAAAAAATAGAAGGTGCGCAAGTCCATATCATGATAAAGACTCTTGCAAGGTTTCATCAATTTATATCAAATACTTTTAGAGCTAGGCGCGTCACGAACTTCGGACGGACGCACAGACGGATGGACGGACGGACGCACGGACAAGAGCAAATCTATATGCCCCCACCACTCACATGGAGCACAATTAAGATAGTAATAGACAATCTGAGGCCATTTCGTAACAACTGCACAATTTTTGTAGTGTTGCTTCGGATATTTATTTACCCCACCCACTTTTACCCAGTTTGAGAGTGTACCACTCTTCCAATATTAATCAGAGTAAACTGATATACTGTCATTTTTATTTTTATTTAGTTTACAATATCTGCTAAAAATAACACCTTAATATCTCAACTAATGAAAAATGTTTTAGCTTCTGGGTGAAGTTCGTCCATTGAAAATCAGTAAATTTGATTAGACCACTTTGTGGCTCTGTGCTGAAAAAAGTGTTCAGTACAATTTAAAATGCAACATGTTGTGTGAATGCCCATTGCATAGTTATTTTAACATGAAAGTTTCAGGTAAAAAGTTAGAACCATTTTTTAAAAAATAACAGAAATTGTGTTCCTGACTAGTCACATGTCAGATTACCCCACCCACTTTAAATGTGAATAACTATAAACGTAAGTCAAAACAGGTAACAGTAACACTTGTTAATGAAACTTAATACATGTAGGTATATTACCACAAAGTATAAATAAAATCAAAAAACATTTTGCGCCGACACCCAACTGGGGCCCCCCCCCCCCCCCCCCCCCTTTCCCATATCGGTTTTGGTTTTTAAGATTTCATTTTTACTAAATGCATGAATATATGAATATGTATGATTAAAGGGGAAGATGCACACCACATGCACTTCTTGTTCAACTTCTATATTCGGCAAATCGCTGGTAGTATCGCTTTAACAACAAATAAAACGCACTATAATCAAGATCAAGGCAGTCTCAACTAAAATAGAAAGTCTTGTAAAAGCTTGTTTCCGTAGAACACCGGGTATATATACATTTATGTATACTTTTAAATAGTGACTAGCTTAACTATTCGAAGCTGCTCATGGCTATTGTTCTGATCCTGATGTCGTCGGCGTACGCGGCTTCGCTGCAAGATGGGTTTTTTGTTTTCATTTTGTTTCTCTTTGTCAATTCGCATTGTTTTAAACAAAAAAAGAAACTTATACTGACGACAATGGATACATCAAATGAAATATGTCCCATTTATAACCCTGAAGTGAACTTTATTGGATTATATTATCGAAGAGAGTTTTCTTGCCAGGCTTGGTGTCTGCATTCGTATGGAAACACTCTTATTTTGTATCTCTATAGGAGCGGCACGAGTAACTCCATCAGTGAGGGTGGTGCAGTGGATAGTTTAACAGATTGCGAAACCGGCGGAGCGGGTTGAATTCCCAGTCAGGGCCATGAATTTCCAGAGATATTGTGTCTCTCATCCACCCAGTTAAGACTTTACGTGTATCAGTGCGTTTTACCAGACCCGTAAACGAACGTATGAGTGTAAACTCATATATGAGCCAGGATATGATTTCAATTGAAATTAATGGGAAGAACTAACCATCAACTAGAGTTTTGAGGGACACACGTTCGAGACCGGGTATAAACTAATCGTATCTGTTGAGATTTTCGCCTATCGGTGCTGTTTCAAGCTGGGAAATTGTCTGTTACTAACATATGATACTGCTGTACTGATTTTAATATTATTGACATTTTTATCATAATTATCAACATCATCATCATCATCATCATCATCTTTGACTGGTCCGTTGTAGGATCAATGGTAAGATTAACTGCCCTGAACTGTATTACCTAAATACTGAAGAAAAAAGGCGCTCTGAATCGAACTAACAAACATAATATTCATCAAAACCATTCTACAGGGTGCCAAAATTTGAGACGTTTGCAGTAATAGGTGTAATATGATCACTACAGATTGTCAATAAATGGTGGTAGTTTGTACCAAAGTATTTGGAAATCTGCCTAAAGCGAGTTATGATCCGGACACAAACGTATATATTACAACAAAATAGCAAAACAAATCTAAGTTCAAAGTTGTGACCTTGATCTTGGATGTAGCAACATGGATCATGATTGCAACAAACCTTCTATCAATGCTGATCATTTGTACCAAATAATTTGAAAATCTGAGTATGCATGGGCAAGTTCTTCCAAGGACAAAAACCTATATAAAACTGCACGAACGCACAAACACCGCTATTTCACGGCGGGGTTATAATAAAAGAAGGCCTATTTCCTTACAAGCGGGCTCAGTGGGGTGAGGGTAATTAAAAACTAAGGTGTATTTTCCTAAAATCTCATAGACATTAGTTCGCAGCATGCACAAGGTCGGGCCCTCCTAGACTTAAGGCTTACGACTCCGTCCATGACAAGTTGTGTATAATTTGTCCCAGGACATAGCAACTTCCTGTTAGTCACCCAACTTGAAACAGCTCCGGATAACGAAAGATAGCTACAAATGTATGTCGCCACAGAGTTCGAACAAGTCACCTGAGCATGTGGGTCTACATTTCAGCTAGTCGAGGTAACAGTAGAAGTAGCTGAAGTTGTAATCATATAATAGTAATAGTGGCAGTGGAGGCAGAAATGATAATAAAAATTGAGCCACGTCATGGGAAAATTGGCATTCGGACATTTTCGTAAATTTCCGAAAAGTCATTATTAAGCTGACCTGTGCATTTATGCATCTGAATTACGGTCAGAAAATCATATATTCAGGTAGAATAAGCCTTCTTTGAAATAAGAGCGAACAGTGTGGGCCATGATCAGACTGCGCGGATGCGCAGGCTGATCAAGGCTCACACTGGTTGCAAAGCCTCGAAGATTCCCAAAGGCCCATTTTCTCATGATGCGGCTCAAATAATTTTATGACGTTATTGACGTCGACAACGACGACGCTAACTTGTAATGGTTCTTATGGCGGTTATTTAATGATGTTGCGATGACAACCAACTGATTGAAAATTTGCAGTATAAAACTCAACATGATACATTTGTGCTTCTCATGTCAACCCCCATGTTGGACAAACACATTCGTAACACACTTTACCTGTTACGAATGCGATCGCATGCGTACGAAATCTGTTACAAGTGCGATCTGTTACGAATGTGGTCCTACATAGCTCTACCGTAAAGGATTTTGCATATTTTGTATACATATGTATAATACATAATTCAATCATTTGAAAAGTGTCTATGATATATGTATGTAGGATTTTTTTTATTTAATTGACCATCTAATATATAACAAGTTCAGATGTAGATATGGCATGCGGATGACACAACGATTTAAATAGATTCCAGTCAAAAATCGTAACTGAGGAATGATTTTCAATAAATATCATGACAATAAGCCCCAAGAAGACTAAATGTATGACAATAGGTGTACTAAATATTAATTCAAAATACACAAGCACAGAAACTGGGCTTTATGTCGTAAGTACTAGGATCTCCTAATCAGAAAATTAAAAAAAATGAGTATTCCTTAAAATCATCTAAGAAATAAAAATACTTAAAGGGTCAAAATGCATGTTTATGTTACAAAAGAATGGTTTCTAGTCTTGATGTCAAAACAGTTTTAAGTGTTATATTTCTGTCGTGGTTTAGCAATAGTATTTTACAAATGGCAAAAATGTTTTTATTTAAAACGAAAGTACTTTAGAATTCACAGATTTACTATGTTCATTTGTTGAGTTTGAAGGCCTCTTAGTAAATAAGATTTTATATTACGGTTTTCTATATGTCCTGTCATTTTTATATTTCTCATAAAATACGTCGAAATTGTCATCAGTCTTTGCAGTTAGAAATTATACAGCGCAAGTAAGATTTGCTGAAGTTAAATTAGCTCTATATCTACAAAAAGAGGAAATTGATTTTTTTTATGCAGACGGGAGATGCGAATAGTCACACTTCTATTCTTCCCGATTTTTGTTGTTTTTGTTTTATTAAATTTCCTTGATTTTGATGAGGAAACGATAAACTCTTAACCAAATTCATAAACTAGTGGATTTAAATATTTTACGGGATTGCTTCCAGATCATAAGCTTAAATGCATAGCTACAGTCCAATATGCACAACCCATCGTTTTTTTGGTGTTGTTGTTGTTGTTGTTTTCCTTTTTTAAATAAGCACCACATTGTATACCTAATATTTACCACAGTCAAATATAATTATGGAAAATATAAACCGTTGTGTCATTTTGATTACACAAGCGAATACTCCCCGCTGTCAGTGTTTGAAAGTATTAGCATTCTTATAATCCATTTTATAACTGTAATTTTGCATTTTAATTTTAATTGAACCGTATAAAGATTAACCACTTTCCCCACAAATAGAAAATGTATATACCACTAGAATAAAAAACTACGGAATCCTGTTTCCGCCATCGACTTTTCGACTAGACAGATATGCGACAACTTGGCGATAATGGCTATTATTTAGATTGATTCTGATTTATGATTCCAAAGGATCTTCATATAAATTAAATAACTATCACAACCTCAGCTTTTAAGTATTGTGCGGCCGTAAAATGTCTCCCGTACTAAGTGTTGCTATATTTTCTGGTCCCTTTGGATCATTGAGTTTGTTCAGTGTGTTAACCCTGTATTTGATCACAACATAACCACTTTAGTGACCTAGAAAGAGGTCCTTGTAAGGATGCAATGTAACATTTAGTGAGGCCAGGCTTGAACAAGTTCGGAAAAGGGTTACCAATCAATGATTTGTGTGAAATTTGCTTCCACGTTAGAATTTAAACTGGTGTGTATGTGTATGTGCAAAGCATCTATCATGTTCCTATATTACAAGACAGTGTCAATACTGTACTCAGTGATCATTGCAGAAGCGAGAAAACCACGACGAACTAGGACAGGTGACAAATATAACACCAGACCGTCCCTTTGGGTGATTTAATAGCTAACGAAAACTAGTCATGTCCAGTCATCGCAGAATCTGAGAGCACTGTAAAAGGGCTAAACAGCATACATGCAGTATGTTTCTGACAGAACAATACAGCCATAGTCTCTTTCAATAAAACGTTCAACAGTTTTAAAAGATTAAGGTCGGAAATGACTATGCATAAGAATCTTACAAAATTGGAGGATAACTTATCCATAACATACCTTGTTGCAGACAATCTTTAGAGGCCTAATTAAATTGAATAACGACTTCAGAATTTAAATTTAGCAAAAGATTTGCGAAGTTTATAATAATGGTAGGTCTTTGGTTACGAAGGTTTAAAATCAACGTGACTAGAGACTTTGACACTATCAGATCAAAATTAAAATCACCTTTTGTCATACATTCCCTTACGTGAGGTTCCATTTCTATGGAAGTTATAGATAAAGAATAGAAGCAGTGGTGTTCGCATTGTTAGTCTAGTTTAATTGAAGATGTCTAGGATATCCATTAGCAATTATAGTATATACTACCGAAACAGCGTGAAATTTTGTTGACGGCAATAGTGTTGGCATTTGTGTGTGTATCTTAGCTGAGAATGATTATGTTTTAAAGTTTGTTTTGCAACACTGTGAGTAAAGCACCGCCCCTAATGATTGTCACAACTTTGGAAGAAGGTACCCAACGTTACAAAGTACTCTTTCAAGAACAAACTTAGTCAAACCATTAAAAATTCCTTGTTGACACTTCAAATGCCTGATTTTACACAAGCTATACTTGACACCTTTTATCAGGTGCCATAATCAAAATGATATTTTTGTTGTTTTCATTCAAAAATGCCATGAACATTAACTAATTATAAAAAGTAGGAAGGAAGGAATTTTAAACTGATAATTACATGTATTTGTCTCTTCTTAGCCGCCTGTCATTCCGTCGCAATATTTGCTGATAATTTACTCATTTTTCATTTTCATTTTTCCTTATAAGAATAAGGAAAATCCGTTATAAACTTTCAATATACATTTTGTGTATACATAAAACAACGAGGAAATATTTATCTATTCCAGTGCAATAAGAACATTGATTGAATGGTACGTATCCTAGTTCATAAAGCATATGCCCTCTCTAATGGCTTCTTCCCGAAACCGAATCCGGGCCTCCGTGGTGAAGGTCGATGAATTTGAATCATTTATCCCTCACCAATATAGGCTCGAAATCTCGCTTGGCGTACAGGAAGCCACCCAGTTGGTTTACGGAAGTTCAGAGGTTATATCAATCTGTCCGCCTATGCCTCAAATAATGCCTTTTAGGGGCTTTCATGCTTTCACATATACGCCGATTTTGATCCAGATCTCTGGGGAATAATGTGTACAAGCACGCAAAATGAAACGCATATGGATGATAATGATATGGTATTGCTTGGAAGACACCGAAGACGACGTAATGGGCACACACGATCAATTTAGAGAATACTACAGGGTTGTTTAGGAATTGCATCATGGGAGAATTTTGACCGTTTTTTGTTTGTATTAAAGATTTTTGACCTTTTGCCCCCTTTCGTCCTAACGTGCATGTTTTCGTTTCAGATTGGTTTCGGCGTTATATGAAATGACCCACTGATCATGACGTGTTCTATTATTTTTTCCGTTCATTTTCGGCTCGTTGTTAATGTAAAATGGCCTTTAATCTAAGTAAAAACAAGATGTGTTTGTAAGACACGCATGTCCCCATGATGGTCTTTCATGATCACTATGACCTTTGTTCTTTAATCAACTGATAAAAAGAACAATAATTGTTATCTATTGACAAGCAATCATCCTATGAAGTTTGAAGCCTGTAGGCCAAATCGTTCACAAGTTATTGATCGGAAACCGTTTTCAGTTTCAAGGGCACTGCGACCTTGACCTTTTGCCAACTGACCCCAAACACGATAGGGTTCCTTTGATTACCGCAAACAATCATCCTATAAAATCTGACGCCTGTACGCCAAAGTGGTCTTCAGTTATCAATCGGAAACGGTCAGATGGACAGACGGGCAGTCCGACTACTATATGCCGCCAAAGCGTTCTTAGGTTATCAACCGGAAACCGTTTTCAGTTTCAAGACTAATGCGACCTTGACCTTTGACCTATTGACATCGAAAAAAAAACGGGCGTAATCTACTGACCACGGGCAAACATTCTATGAAGTTTGACGCCTGTAGGTCAAAGCATTCTTCTTTAAGATCTATCAATTGGAAACCGTTTTCAGTCTCAAGTTGACCTTTAACCTATTCAACCCAAAACAATAGGGTTCATATACTGACCACAGGCAATCATCCTATAAGCTTTAACGCCTGTAGACCAAAGCGTCCTTCGGTTATCGATCAGTTTCAAGGGCACTGCGACCTTGACCTTTTACCAACTAACATCAAAAAACAATCGGGTTCCTTTCATTACCGCAGGCTAGCATCTTATAAAGTTTGACGCATGTACGCCAAAGCCGTCAGATAGATGGACAGACAGACGGACAGTCCGACTACAATACGCCGCCCCGTTGGAGTGCGTAATAATTCGAGAGAATGCTAGTGAATGGGATAAAACTAGAGCATAATTTTTAGTGCCTGCATGACAGTTTTTAAATGAAAAATGAAACGCCAATATCGTAAAACAAATCAGTAACCACATATGAATAGAGAACTTAGAAAAACTATTTATGACAAGGAAAATGTATGATAATAAGTCATTAAAATGTAAAACTTCCAGAAACTGGGAAAATGTAGGAAATGTAGATAAGTAGTAAATAAAACTTAAGGTGGTACCACTTTTTGAATTTACTGTTATGTTACACACTATATACAAGAGATACTTGCAAAACCAATGCTTGTGAAGAAGTGGGAGATAAAACTAATGTTGACAGATTGTGAAAGCTAATGACAAAATTTGGCAGGGTGGTAAGTGACTCATGACCTAATTAAAACTTTGCTGTTATTTATACCTTCCAGTTTGATTTTCTCTTAAAAGGCTCCTCTGTACTCCTGTTTACAACTCATAAGTTAAAACAATAAAAGAACTCAGATTGTTTACTTACTGTTGTTTTTACTATCCAAATCCTGTAAGAAGTCCTATGTTTCAATTAACTGACACTAATAAGAGTCATTCACAATATTGTAAAAAAACGTATACCTTATTTGAACAAACAGATTGAGGATTTATCTAATGAGAACATATGTTGTTAGTAAAATTTCAATACCTATTTGCATTGCAAAAATACTAAAATACATCATCCGTGACGTGTCCTTAACAACAATCTGCTAACAAATATTTGTAAAAGAAAGGTGAGGTGGTAGCAATCAGTTGCACGAAGCTGGTAAACAATGAAACGTCCTTCAAAGAATAGGGGGGAAAATAATAAGTTCAATAAATTGACCGCTTTCCACACTTCTATTTCATTTTCCAATGCCGTTCAAGAGGTAAGGCTGGGTGATTTGCAAAGGGTAGGAAATTGTGGCATCGTTTTTCGGCGACATGAGCGTTGTACAAGGACATGTCAGTGGCAACGAACCTTAACGAAAAATTGGCAGTGGTACTGACGGAAAGCAAGATTGTAAGGCCGTCGATTTTAAAGTTCCGCAAATCAAATGTTATTGTTGTCGAACGATCTTGAGGACAGAGCCTTTAAAAACATAAAAAGATCATTCTTGAACACGTAGGTCAATTTTCGACCACCAGAGGTATAAATCGCTTTATCATTTTCGATGGATTTGGGATTTGGGACCATCAAAGCATGGCCAATGTAATATCTATGGTTTAAATTCGGCCACAATTATAAATTGCTTAAATGCATAGAAATCGTTACTCACAGAAATGTTCGATATCGGCACTAGCGTGCCATATCATTATGAGATTATCACGCTGTTCTAAACACAGAAAGTGCTTAGGATAGGTGTCTTTTTTTTGCCATGTTCCGAAATTGATTCTTAACAGATTTTTCATTTTTTCGTTTTGAAATCGCTTTTTTGCTTATTTTCGGATCGAATTAGCAATGCGGAGAATCACGTGACCTGGAGAGTTCCTCCAACGAGCACATTTCTTCCCGGTTCGACCTTAAAACTGGTAATTTCTTCCTTATTCATTTATATTTCAAAATAAACACATTTATATATCGAAATAAACAGTACGCCCACGGAATGTGCGGCTCCTTGTGCTTCAAGAATATACCTTGCTTTTGTCATGAATCCCTCTCATTTTTTATGAATGTCGAAAAAGTGTTGTTCTGCCTGTTGTAAACCAAAAGAATTCTTTGAACGAACTCGCTGTTTCGGCTGTTTTGCAGGAAAGTGGAGTTACTGACATACAAATCATTTAAAAAATACGTTCCTCCGTTGAATCAACCCATATCTGCATGCAAGGCCGGGGCGAAAAATACTGTGTAAAAAGGCACTGCTGTAAAAACTTTCCAATGCATACAGCGAACGTTTTCCTCAGAGTTCTTCGAACGAACCTTTTTATTATGTCTTTCACCAGATGATTTTTTTAAACTTTCGCCAGATATTTTTATTACAAAATATCTACATTAGATTGGCGTTAAACGTTTCTGCAAGCAATCGTTTGATATTTATATTACAAAATATCCACATTAGATTGACGTTAAACGTTTCTGCAAGCAATCGGTTATGTTTGTTTGGTAATTCCCAGAGCCTTTGGAGGTTACAGTGTTTTAAACAGGTGGAAATCTGCTGCTTTTCCTCAGTGTAACACAGACATCCTAGTAAGTTAGAAAATTCTAGAATATTTCGTTTATATTTAAACTTAATTTAAAACAAAAAAATCGTGTTCAGATGTACAACATAATGCAACCATACTTACAGCCTATTAGGTCGGACACTCTTGACTCAATGGATATCTTTATGGATAAGTATACCTTATTTAACAAATCACAGCGCTTTACATTCTGTATGTCAGCTACACCGCTTTCCTGCAAAGCAGACGATTCTTACAGTTACTCACGATTAAGCCGCGAATAAATCTGTTATTCTCTAATTTCATATATCTGAAATACCAATTCAATTCTGAAAACGCAACAAGAACATAACCGTCCGTGAGCAATTTGCCGCCAATTTCTTCGCTTATGTATACGTTATGATCGAATCCATTAGTGTTTAAAGGGGTATTTTTATCCTCAACTAGCCAAGCAATTCCTTTTTAAAAGAAAACTTTATTTCAATCATTTAAAAAAAAAAGAAAGAAAAAAACACTGCTCCTTGACGTCAGACCAACAGTTCATGACAAACCATTATATATTATGCAAAATGAAAGTCACAACAACAAAATTATTATACATTTTAATAAAATCATAAAAGAATAATGTCATTTAGACTACTTGATTTGCATTGATATATAAAACACATCAATATTTTTAAAAAGTTTAATCCGGTATTACATTTAATTTTAATGCACCATCCATGAAAATTAGATATAATTATAAATACAGTGTGTTATTTATGATTTTCTATTTCTATTAATCCCCCGCCACAAATGGTAGGGGTTATAGGAATGGTCTCCGTCCGTCCGTCCTTCCGTCTGTCCGTAACACTTTTGTGTCCGCTCCGTATTTCCTAAACCCCTTGAATGATTTTCATGAATCTTGGGTCAAATGATCACCTCATCAAGACGATGTGCAGATCCTATGAGTCAGCCTTGTCGGCTCAAGGTCAAGGTCACAAGTCAAGGTCAAAGGTTTGAGCCTTCCATTTTGTGTCCGCTCTATATCTCCTAAACAACTTGAAGGAATTTTATAAAACTTAGGTCAAATTATCACCTCATCAAGATGATGTGCAGAACCCATGAGTCAGCCATGCCAGCTCAAGGTCAAGGTCACAATTTAGGATGAAAGGTTTGAGCCTTCCATTTTGTGTCCGCTCTATATCTCCTAAACCCCTTAAAGGATTTTCATAACCCTTGGGTCAAATGATCACCTCATCAAGGCAATGTGCAGAACTTATGAGTCAGCCATGCCGGCTCAAGGTCAAGGTCACAACTTAGGGTCAAAGGTTTGAGCATTCCATTTTGTGTCCACTCTGTATCTCGTAAACCCCTTGAAGGATTTTCATCAAACTTGGGTCAAATGATCACCTCATCAAAAACTCATGAGTCAGCCATGTCAACTCAAGGTCAAGGTCACATCTCAAGGTCAAATGTTTCAGCTTTGTATCTCCTAAACGCCTTGAAGGATTTTCATGAAACTTTGGTTAAATGATCACCTCATCAAGACATTGTGCAGAATTCATGAGTCAGCCATGTCAGTTCAAAGTCAAGGTCACAGCTAAAGGTCAAAGGTTTACCCTTTCATTATCCATAGCAGTAGCGGGGGATTTAGCTGTCTTTCAGACTGCCTTGTTCAATTAGTAATGCTCGCATCAATGATCAGATAGCCAAGATCCTAGAACACGGCCTGAAAAGACTGGCTCTCTCTCTCTCTCTCTCTCCCTCTCCCTCTCCCTCTCTCTCTCTCTCTCTCTCTCTCTCTCTCTCTCTCTCTTTATGGAGGTGAGTTGAAAAAAAGACCAGCGATACTTCCGAGGCGGCGCTAATGACTGGAACTATACGAGAAATGTAAACAAAGAAAGTGGGTGAGTTAACTTTTTACTTTACTTTCTGTAACAAATTTAAGACCTTATTTAAAAAAAAAGGGACAATGTTGTTCCACTCAGAAACGTTTATACTTTTTATGTATATATTCAGCTCGATCTGCAGAACTAAGGCATTCCTTGACTTGAGCACTTTTGACAGTTGCGAAATAGGACCGATTCAAAACTGAAAGTGGACACTATTAGTTACACTGCTTGCTGGTGACAGGATACGGGATATACGCTGTCGAGCAAATCCATATCGGGCGAGAGCAAAGCTCGAGCCTGATATGGATTTTCGAGACAACGTATATCCCGTATCCTGTCACCAACAAGCTGTGTAACGATTTTATCTTACCGACTACCCTTTATTTACATGCTTTAATCGATACGAGTCACAAACAACGATAATTTAAAATCGGCGTGATCGAGGTTTTAATCAACCCAGCAAGGTTATGGACAGTCTACCCAGCAAAAAATGGTCAGAATACCCAACGAAACTTTCATTTAAGCTACCAGTAAATATTTAAATTAAGAGTTTATAGATCATCTTGGGCTACCCAGCAAGGTTATGGACAGTCTACCCAGCAAAAAATGGACAGTATACCCAACAAAACTTTCATTAAGCTATATTAAACTTAAGACATTATAGATGATCTGGGCTACCCAGCAAGGTTATGGACAGTATACCCAGCAAAAAATGGACAGTATACCAAACAAAACTTTCATTAAGCTATATTAAAATTAAGACTTTATAAATGATCTGGGCTACCCAGCAAGGTAATAGACCGTAATACTACTACCCAGCAAAAAATGGACAGAATACCCAACAAAACTTTCATCTGAACTATATCAAAACTAGAGGTTTGTCACAGGAGTGATAATACCCCAAAACATTACTTTGCCACAGAATATTGCCCAAATGGCATGTCTTTTACTATAATTAGCAAGTCTTGAAAGTTAAGGCTAATATCTACTACAGTTTTTGGAGTTAACTTATGTGACACTGTCCATATTATGTGAGAATCTTTTACAATTTCTAAATTTCAAAGGGCAATAATTCTGATAATATTATGCTTTCAAGAGTTATGTGACTTGTCACACACATGTATCAAGTTCTGAGCTATAATAGCCCGAACAAGCTATTTTTTAAACAAAAGAATCAATGAAAATTGTGGACGGTTTTAACGTATCCGAAAAGCGCATTTTCCGAGTATCATACAAAGTCATATGGTTCGGTTCTCTATCCGACATTTGTGGACTTCTGCATGACCGGTGGGTCATCGCCTTGAAATATTCGACAAAAATTATTTGGACGAAAATATTTTAAGTCGTTTCTTAAATCATCATTAAAAAAACTTTAAGATCATATATTAGCATATATTATACCTCGGCCATCTCCGGAATCATCTGTTACAGTAACTCGTCAAATGAGAGAAAGGGGATTTTCCGTTGAGAATCGCTTATGACGTCATTGTGCATAAATTATGTAAATGAACCATTAAAAGAATTCGTTCAAACTACGATTATGCAATTTGTATTTACCTCCGATTGAAGAGCCCGGAAACAGCATTCGCCGGAAAAGTCAAGAAGTGAAAACTGGACAAATCCTTGGTTATTTAATATTGTAATTATGTGTTTTATTTGTTTGTTTTCAAAATTCTCCCAACCTTTACTCATCTGGCGCAGCAACCCGGAGGCTGAATGTTGCAATTGTCATGTGCATCGGATAGAGAACCGAACCATATGACTTTGTAGGTCAGAGACCACCAATTCAAAAAAGTACAGGGATTTGCTGGGAATGAGGTAAGTGTATACCTGGGAATAAGGTAACGTCTGTGCGTTCTGATTGGTCAGTCATGTAAACAAACCAAGGAAGTGATTATTTTTTCAAAATTGATATTTTATTCACTGCATTTACCGTATTTTATTATACATTTTGACAAAATTTGCTACATTTTATGTGTATTGAAAAAAAGTTTTATCAAACGAATTTCTCCCACCATGTCAATGATGTAAACAGGGGGTCATCTCATTCACACGAAAATTACTTAAATAAAGTATCACTATTCATATGTTTTTCGTCCGATATTTTGGTAGAACTAAGATAGTTCTTGAAAAACTTGTAATTAGATATACATGTTTCGATGTATGGAAGGCCGTACACGCCATAATGTTACAATGTAAGTCTATGGGAAAACAATTGGTGGTCTCTAACCTGTATGATACTCGGAAAATGGGCTTTTCGGATACGTTAAAACCGTCCACAATTTTCATTGATTCTTTTGTTTAAAAATAGCTTGTTCGGGCTATTATAGCTCGATCGAGCTATGATAGCTCGTTTTTAACTTATCTCCAGCCTGGATAACATACTGCTAAATTTCCACTTGTTATCACATGCTGACCTTTCATACTTGTTCTGAACCACAGGCGTAAGGTGGAAACAATTTTTAACAAATGCGATAATTGGGACAATAAATTTCGGTTAATAATGCATGTATCAATAGTTCAATAAATTAGTAAACAAAATTATTAAAAAAAAATAACTGCAGGACTTTAAATACATGAACTTTATATCTTCACTGGCATGTTCAAAACACAATTTAATCGGCCACTTTTCTGATCACTACTTGAAAATACCACGAGCAACTTACATTTAAGCGGCTACAGACACCATGAATCACAGTGAACACCGATTTTAACTGATCACGGTGACCGTTAAGGGAGCCACACGATTTTTGTGGTGTCCAGGTCACAGCAACTGCACACCTCAATTTATTTTGTGTTACTGTGACTGCGTGTTCTTTGGAAAAAACACATTGGCTGTACTGTTTACACATAATAAAAACATGAAATTCTAAATTATACCAGACAATGTTTCAGTGGGATTTCAGAACAGAAATGTAAAAGAAATGCTGTACATGGGACAATGCAACATTATCACAATGTCCAAAAAAAATCAAATTATATTAACTTATTCTTTTTGCTACATTTACATTTTTCCAAGATGCATACAAGATCCAGTGCTTCTAAAATTTCTGATGAAAAATCTTCTTATTTTCAAGGATCAGCGATGTCAAAGTCCATGTCATAAAATATGCCATGTAAATAAGATATCCGTTGGCATATTCATGCAAACAACAAGCTTGTCTTTCTTCTTCATTCAGTGTTCTTTTGTTGAAACATACATGAATTCAGGTATTTTGTGTAAATACATACTAAAAACATTTACAATAAATCACTGCATTATTCAGCCTATAAAATGGAAGTTTGCCGAACTCAATAATGGTGAGATCGATGTGACGTCACTTGTTAAAATCTGTTCAATTGGAGGCTTTTATGGATCGGAATTTTTAAATTTTAACAACTTTTTCACTGGATTTTCAAAATTAAAATAGTTTTGAAGTACTTTCATTTTTCATATTTTAGTATTCAAATATTTTTTAATGAATAACTGTTTTAAATGACATCTAATTTCAAAAGTGGCAGCGTGATGTTCAAAACTTTAAGAAAAACAGTAGTTCCATAACTCTGTCATTCATTAAGGGATTTTAATATCACTTGTCACAAATGTTTCCCATGATGAGACGACATGTGATGCGCAAATCCCGGACCCCTTGCTCAAAGGTCAAGGTCACAATTGGGGGTCAAATGTCAACAGGGCTTTTTTCTTGTCCGGTCCATAACTCTGCCATCCATGAAGGGATTTTGATATTATTTAGCACAAATGTTTCCCATGATAAGACAATATGTCATGCACAAAACCCGGGCCCCTAGCTCAAAGGTCAAGGTCACAATTGGAGGTCAAAGGTCAATTGGGGTTTTTTCCTGTCCGGTCCAGATCTCTGTCATCCATCAAGGGATTACAATATTACTTGGCATAAATGTTCCCATTGATAAGACGACGTGTCATGCATAAACCTAGAACCCTAGCTTAAAGGTCAAGGTCACACTCTGAGATCAAAGGTCAATAGGATTTTTTTCCTGTCCAGTCTATAACTTTGTCATGCAAAACAGGATTTGAATATCAGTTGGCACAAATATTCCCATGGATGAGACAATATGTCGTGCGGAAAACCCGGGCCATAGGTCTAAGGTCAAGGTCATACATAGAGGTTAATTGTTGTTACTATAAATAGATTATATTGTAACTTTTTTATTACTGGCCATAGGGAAAAATCGAGACCACTTTTCTGTGGTACAACATGCATGTTACATCCAATTTGTATGTGTATTTTGACCTATCTCTACCTGGTAAAGACTGAAAAATTGTTGAAAAAGACGTTAAACCCGAACACACACACACACTACCTGGTAAAGGGTTTCTTGTCGACTTACATTACATAGAATTTTTTTTTTTTTTAAGAATTAATTTCCCTTTGTTGTTAATATAAATAACTTATATAATATCTTTTTTATACTTGGCCAAAAAAATTCCATATCAAAACAACTGTAGGTTTTTATATATGCAAATTTTAATCCGAGTGCTTTGTTATAACATATTGTATATATAGTACAATATTGTTCATACATCATTGAGAGATATCAGTTCATTATGTTTTACTGCAGGAGAGAAAATTATGTGCCTTCCAATAGGGGACTTTGTATTGCATGGCAATACTTCATTCACTTGTTTGTTACAGAGTTACATGAGAATGAAATGATCAATTATGAAAATTAAAAAAAGTGATATATCTTTGAATTTGTTCTTTTCCTTCTTTAAGTTTTTCCATGACTGTATACTTGAATAAAACAATATAGGCATGTGATATGTGGGAATTAACAAATTGCTAGACATAATAGCATCTCTGGGATGTGCCATTACTATCAAACAGTGACTTGGATTGGAATTTCACAGGAATATGAAAGATAATATTAACATGTATTTAAGTCGGGAACGGCTGCGAAAAACATCACAATTTGTTCAGTTACACTGACCTTCTTCAGTATTCATTTAATCCAATTATCTAGAATTGCGGCGAATGCAAAAAGCATAAGTAAGCCGCGTGTTGTGTACATTAATTGACCAACACACTTATCATAAATCTATTACGTAATAAACAGTACTACCCCAATCTACCATGCGGTTATTGGAAAACAATGATTTCTGATTGGTCGAGAGCGCCAAGCAGCCACCGTAAACTCCGCCTTTAATTGTCAAGCAGTTATTTTGTGTACTCGGTAAGCTATGCGTCCGACAATTTTTACGCGTCCTTAGGACTCGCGGTTGGAATATTCTGGCGTCATTTTCCGAAAAGTATGCGTACAAATACGCAGAATTAAGCGTTCCCGAGAACCCTGTAAGACAACATATTTTGAACATTCTTCTATTTTGGACAATATAAATCATAAAGCAATGAGATCATTTTTTAAACAGACAAATTTTGTCTTAAATATATATGTATATTATCTTTTAAATTAAATAATTTCATAATACATTAAAAAATATTTCAATATATTGTTTTATAAAATGTTAATGACTGACACAAAATGCATTGATAAACACTTTTTAATTCTCATTTTTAATGTATAATCTTTCTTCCTTTCTTCCTTCACAATATTTGACAAATAATTCTAAGGTGGTCAATTAAAATTCACATTATGTTTAAAACCGAGTTATAAATTAGAATACTGATATAATAAATAAATATGTTTAAAAATGAGTTATTAACTACAGTGCCTTAATAATAAATAAATATGTTTAAAAATGAGTTATTATAATTTTAATACTGTAATAATAAAAAAATGTTTAAAAATGAGTTATTAATTAAAATACTATAATAATAAATAAATCATTTTAAAAATGAGTTATTAATCAGAAAGCTGAATAATAAATAAATCTGAAAAAAAGCAAACTTCAACAAGACAACATTTTGAACCAGCATTCATTCTTAAAACATCTACAAAAGAATTAAAATCTATTTGGAAAATATCAGTCAGATTAGGCTAAAGATTTTGTGTTGAGAACCTACAAAAATACCCAATTAACTTTTATTTCCATAACAATTTCAATCTATTTCATTACCATCAACAGTGGATTAATATTGCACATAGCTACAAGCCTAACTTTTAATTATCAATTACTCAGTGTAAGTGTGACAAACACCTTCTATTTAATCAAATCAATTATAACTTAAATAATCAATAATTATTATTGCCTACACAATAGATATCTGTAGTATATAAATAAGGGAGGTGTAAAGTCCTAGGGTGTAAAGACCTGGAGGAGTAAAGTCCAAGGGTGTATTGTCCCAGAGGTGTAATGTCTTGATACCCTTCAGAACTCTTAAATCACTTGCCCCTCATCGATGTGGGTTCGAGCCTCACTCGGGGCGTTGAATTCGTAATGTGAGGAAGCCATCCAGCTGGCTTACGGAAGGTCGGTGGTTCTACCCAGGTGCCCGCTTGTGATGAAATAATGCACGGAGGGGCACTTGGGGTCTTCCTGTACCATTAAAGCTGGAAAGTCGCCATATGACCTATAATTGTGTCGGTGCGACGTTAAACCCAACAAAATAAATAAATTAATTACTTTAAAATGTTTCAGCCTTTTCACTTTATATCAAAATGTGTTCTTTTCAGGAATGGAAAAATAAACTGTTGGCATGTGATGCAGAATTTGATGAAGAAGCAAAGTACGGTTTTGTAAAAACATCCACTGAAGAAAAAGATGCTCAGCCGAAACAACAGACAGATGCTGTTTTAATTTTCTGATGAATAGTGGCTATACCAGTTTAAGTGACTTGTTCACAAGTTTTTTTTCTGTTGAAAGAACGTTTCGTTACTGTATTTATTAGGATTTTATTATGCCCCCTTCAAAAGAAGAGTGAGTATATAGCTTTGCTCGTGGTTGGTCTATCTGTCCATTTGTCGGTGGACCATTTTGTTGCCAGTCAGCAACATAATATTTGGTCTCACAAGTCAAAATATTAGTCAAAATATATGGGATGATTGCTTGGGGTCAGTAGATGACGCCTATTATTTTAGAGAGTAGTAGTTCAAAGGTAAACGTCACAGTGACCTTTAGCCTGAAAAGAGTTTCTGCATAAATAGTGAAGAATGTTTTGCCCAACAGTCACCTAATTTGATATGAGTTTGCTAATGGTCAGCAGGTGGAAGTATTGTTTTTGGGATCAATAGGTCAAAGATTAAGGTCCTAGTGACTAAGATTCAGAACGGTTTCTGTTGAATAACTAAGAAACATTTCGGCCTACAGTGATGTCTGATTTAATAAGGTGATTGACTGTTATCATGTTGGGGGTCAAAGGTCAAGTTCAGTAACCTTAAGACTGAAAATGGTTCCTACTCAATAAAAAAAGAATGTTTTAGCCAACTGTCATCGCACTTCATAGGGTAATTGGATGTGATTTTTAGATAACCCCTCCTTTTATATATCTGCAGGTGCAGGCCAGATGTCAAGGTAACTATGATTTTTAGACTGAAAAAAATGCTAACAGCTGTCGTTTTATGGATATGATGTGTTAAATTTAATAGATTTGGTTATAGAATTCATGATGTGAAGAAGCTATCAGCAGGCATACTGAAGGTGGCTAGTTTTACCAAGGTGGCTGAACATGCCTTAAACAACGCTTATAGAGTGTATCTGGTCGCCCACTACTTTTAAAGTTCGAAAGGTCGTTATATGTCCTAAATTGTGTTGGTCTGACGCTAAGCCCAACAGAAACAAAGCAAAACAATTTACCATTGATGTTTCAAGAGACATGACCTTAAGAACTGTACGAAAGAATGTTGATACTGCTATTCGTAGAATGTCAATGCAAATGACTAATTTGACAGCAGACATTTATGCCCCCAGCAATTCTCCTCGAAGAAGAGTGGACTCAATAATGGGATTAAGGAATTTTAATGCTGTTATTATGTCATTTATGCTACCTCTTCTACCCCTATATATACAGGACGGTTCGAAAATTGAACTACATAGTGATTTATTTCATGATTTTTTGCTTTCCCCTATGATGTTGCAGTAGAAATATTGCCAAAGTCCCATAAGATATTTGCTTAGTTTATCATATGTTTGTGGTTATAGATTCGTTAGTCAAGTAAAAAAGTTAGATTTATTTAAAAGTGATGTTTATTTTTTGTTCCAAAGTTACATATTGTTTGATTGTTTTGCTGGGTTAAGCGTCGCACCAACACAATTATAGGTCATATGGCGGCTTTCCAGCTTTGATGTTGGAGAACGATTTTATAATGGTACATGTACTTCTAATAATTTATTTCGCAATAATTATATAATGTTATTTATACAGATTTTCTCTAGTAATGTCTCAAATATTTCTTTTAGTGTACTTTTATTTATATGTAATATATGTTAGCAAGCAACACTTCATTAATCAAGCCTTGAAAATCAAGGTTTGTGAGGGCTGTATTTCTTATCTAATACGGGTGACTATTGTTACGTATCTATGCAAGATTGGTATTTTATTTGCACATCTGAACCAAAGGTTCAGTGTGCGCTATTGTGATGGTAGTGTGTATGTCGTGTTCCGTCATTCATAGCTCGCTTCTTATGTTAAACGACTTTCTTCTATTAAGCCATATGGTGTATCTTCATTCTTGCATAAAAACTACTTTTTTCACTGGATCCGCCCATGTATAAACGGGAGAAAAATCGTGTGCAAACAAGGCAATTCACGTGCTGTTAATACATGATTTTTATTTTTGAAATGCTTTGCCAGGGACGTATGTATGTATTTCTGCGCAGACTGATATTTGGCATCTGCATCTTGTTTCTTCCATAATAACCTCTTCTTGTAGCATTATAGATACAATGTAATCCATAGTATGTTTAGCTGTATTAGTTTCCAACCCCAAACGTACTGCCCCCATCAATGTACGCTCTAGCTTCTCTTATAGTTTACTCCCTTTACAAAGCGTCTGTTCAGTTATTGTAAATAACTGTGAATAAATAAGTATCGCGTGTAACTTGTGCTATTGCCCGTTTTTAGGTATTATATTAATGATTTTTGTTAGTATCAGTCTGTTTGTTTTTACCTGATTGTTCGCAGAATTCATATAATAAACCTCGAAAGCTAGTCACTAGCTTCGTACTCATCCGTACTCTGTTTGTTCGTACTCAAAATAATTCGAATGTAAAGTTGTTATTCTTAAAATAATTGTGTTCCTGTTTATCAAATTTTTAAGTTATATGCAAAATTATGTGTAATGTAACGTTTGTAATAACTAAAAATAAAAATAAGATGCTCAAAAACCTTCAAATCACGCTTTTAGTAGTGTTGTTGTTATGTGTGCCCCTGTTATGGATATTTAAAACATGTTTACCGTTTCCAAGAACAACAAGAATGGTAAATAAAAAATGTACCGGAATCGTCAAGTCATCACATATGAAAACAATGCATTTAGTCGTTGTGTAATGTTTTTTTATGCAAGAGACCTTCGGTCTCGGTCACAAACAATCCCACGGGCTTCTGCAGACGTTAATACACAAAAAACGTGTATTATCCCTACATTAAATTAGGTCAGAAACATTGTTGCCTGGACCTCTTTCAGTTTTATTAGCACACCATCATCAGATGGTGGGCTATTCAAATCACTCTGCGTCCGTGGTCCGTCGTGCTTCCGTCCTTCCGTCCGTTAACAATTTCTTGTTATCGCATCTCCTCAGAAACTACCAGGGGGATTTTGACCAAACTTTGTCAGAATGATGTATTGGTACCCTAGTTGTGTCCCCTGAAAATCAGACTGGTTCAGCAATTTTTTAGTGAGTTATGGCCCTTTGTTTATTTCTATAATTTACATAGATTTATATAAGGAAAAACTTTGAAAATCTTCTTGTCCAAAACCACAGAGCCTAGGGCTTTGATATTTGGTATGAAGCATCATCTAGTGGTCCTCTGCCAAGATGATTCAACTTATTTCCCTGGGGTCTAATATGGCCCCGCCCCGGGGTCACATGGTTTATATAGACTTATATAGGGAAAAACTTTGAAAAACCTCTTGTCCAAACCCACACGGCCTAGGGCTTTGATATTTTGTATGTGACATCATCTAGTGGTCTTCTACTAAGATTGTTCAAATTATTCCCCTAGGGTCAAATATGGCCCCGCCCCGGGGGTCACATGGTTTACATAGACTTATATAGGGAAAAACTTTGAAAATCTTCTTGTCCAAACCACAAAGCCTAGGGCTTTGATATTTGTAATGTAGCATCATCTAGTGGTTCTCTACCAAGTTTGTTCAAATTATCCCACTAGGGTCAAATATGGCCCCGCCCTGGGGGTCACATGGTTCATATAGACTTATATAGGGAAAAGCTTTTAAAATCTTCTTGACAATAACCTACAACATTCAAATTTGGACCACGTGCATAGATTTGAACCTTGACATGAGTTGACCTTGATTTTGACCTAGCTACAGCCTTCAAATTTGGACCACATGCATAGTTTTGTGCACTGAAAAAAACTTTGACCTTGACATTGACCTAGTGACCTACTTTCACATTTTTGAAGGTACAGGCTTCAAATTTAGACCACATGCATAGTTCTGTGTTCCGAAATATAATTTGACCTTGATTTTGACCTAGTGACCAACTTTCACATTTCTCAAGCTACAGCCTTCAAATTTGGACCACATGCATAGTTTCGTGTACCGAAACAAACTTTGACCTTGACATTGACCTAGTGACCTACTTTCACATTTTTGAAGGTACATGCTTCAAATTTGGACCACATGCATAGTTCTGTGTTCCGAAATATAAGTTGACCTTGATTTCGACCTAGTGACCTACTTTCACATTTCTCAAGCTACAGCCTTCAAATTTGGACCACTTGCATAATTTTGTGTACCGAAATGAACTTTGACCTTAAGATTGACCTAGTGACCTATTTCCACATTTTTGTAGCCACAGGCTTCAAATTTAGACCACATGCTTAGGATTATGTACCAAAAACAAACTTTGACCTTGACATTGACCTAGTGACCTACTTTCACATTATTGAAGGTACAGGCTTCAAATTTGGACCACATGCATAGATTTGTGTTCTGAAGTGAAATTTGACCTTGATTTTGACACAGTGACCTATTTTCACATTTCTCAAACTACAGCCTTCAAATTTGATGCACATGCATAATTTTGTGTACAAAGATCTTTGTCCTTGAAATTGATCTAGTGATCTACTTCCACATTTCTCAAGCTACAGCTTTCAAATTTGGACCACATGCATGGACCACATGCATAGTGTTGTGTACTGAAATGAAATTTGACCTTGAGCTAGTCAATAAGTCTTGAAATTTGGAACACTCAAAAATGGCACATTGGTGGGCGCCAAGATCACTCTGTGATCTCTTGTTTAGGTAGTTCTGCTGGGTCATTTTCGATGCTTCTAGAACTGAAAAACAACTAGAGAAAACCCTTTAAATCGCTGCTTATCATGAAATTCTAGTTAGATCACTCACAGACCTTGGTCAGTAGCATCTTTGTAACGTCTTGGTCTGTAGTTTTTCTCAGTTTTATTCAGATGGTTCCGCCTGACCGTTTAAGAGGCCGCAATGAAAAAAAAATAGAAAAAAAATTAAACGACTTATTATTATGAGCCAGTTGCACCATCTCGAAACTTTGTCTTTAGCATCTTTTTTAAGTTCCATATGGTCAATTATTAAAGGCTCATAATGCCTTTGTTTTAAATGTGGTTGCCATTTTTCCGTAATGAACATAAAACATAGTAATTGTTAAATCCGATTTAACATAGTAGAATGTTTTATTGAAATTGTTGCTTTTTATAACATCCCTTTATGGTTTTAACTGTGAAAATGCGTGTGCAGTATTAAAATTATCGCTTTTTTAAACCATGTTATTAAGCACAACGTCTATTTTGGACAACTATTTTAATGTAAACTTTACAACTTGCAAGGTCAAAAGTTAAAGGTACTTTTCAGGCGAGTGACAGAAACCCATTTTGGCGTCATGTTTTGCTTTTTGTTTATACGTGGAGTTAATTATATTTTGTGATATGTATTTTAGTGCCATTAAAACAGTATACAAACGGCATAGTTATATTTTGTGTTATTCAGGTTATTAATATGATAACATCACAAGGTGATTTTGATCAATGTTACAGATGAAGACTTTCTTCATTATTTATTGTCGACAATATAAATGTAGAAGATTTTTTTTTATACGAGAGATGTTCAAAATTCAACGCTTACTGACAAATTTTAAGAAAGTGACGAGGAGTTTTGCACTGTGATTGTCATCAAATGTACAACTATTCGGTAGCAACATTCTAAGCATACATCGTTAACTACTGTCTGTTTTAATACAGGCGTTCCTTGACCACTGTGTTAAAAATGGTTATCTAATCTGTTAATATATCAGGTAAATCCGGTTTGTTTGCAAAGTAAATTATTTACATTACATCACATTACACCACAGTGGAGGTGGAAAAAGAAGTTCAATGATAATGGTAGAAAATGCGCGAAAACTTGCACGTCAGGAGTTAGAAACATCTAAAAGGACGGTTTAAAGTCAAGGACAAGTAGAACAAGATGCAAGTTAAACCGTTATTAGATTACCACATGCTACGTGTAGTTCACAGTCCTGCATTCATTTAAATTCAGTTGAAGGCAATAAGAGAAACATCTAAGTAATATACATTAGAAGGGAAGCAACAGGATATCATTTGGAACGGTCTGTGGCAAAAACACCACGGGGTACTGTAGTTAAAACTAGTTGACTGACGCAAAAGCTAACTCTAAGTTCACTTGCCCAAATGTCGTGTGTTTAGCACCATTGCATTGGCATCAGATGCAGAACGTTTTAATTGACGCTCATGATTTAGAAACGAAACAGCAGTACATATTGTACTAGACTGACATCTCTTTCCTGATTTTTGAGGAAGTGCTTCTTCATAGAATGTATAATTGATATAGTTTCTGATCGAGTTAGGTTTATATATCTATGAATTGTGTTCAACAAAAACTAGCTCTATGTATCAATACAGACACTTCTAAAGTTACACTTTTTTTACTGTGTAGAAATATATGTTTTCGTAATAACTTAAAATGTCGCACAGACTCGCATTCAAAGGTGTTTTGCGGAAAAGTTTATGTACTGCAGTAAGTTCGAGATCGTTGGCTACTACCATTAATTTTACATGTTTTAGTGCAATAGTATGAAATATTAAAAGATGTGATTGCATTGTAATATTGTTTATTTGCATGGTTATATGTGACTATATACAATTGTGCTATTAAATGTCAGGTCTTCAAAATGAGTTACCTCTCTTTACTTGTTATACTAAATAATCCCATCAGAAAACAAACACTTCAGTGAACATCTAAGGTTTTATTTTGAAATATATTGATGACCTAATCCAAATTCTCCGTGTCATTCTACATAATAATGTATTATTTTTCAAGTTTGACTATATTCAAACGAATATATCTTTAAACTCATAGGCGAATTTTAGAAGTTTGGAATTTTTATTTTAAGTGTTCATGAATAGGCCAATTTGCGTATATGTTGCTCTGGAAAACATTGGGAACTTGGTCCATTGTGAACGACATATATAATAGATTTGAATGTCAGTGTAAAACCAATGGCACAGTCTTCAGTTTGCTATGCAGTTGTATGCTATTGAAGCCTGTACAACGGATTTAAATGGTCATCGAAGGTTAAACAGATTTCTTTCCACTTTCAATATGTATTTGCAGGGGACTTATCACTGCAACCTTTAGTGTTGTGCGATTTTATTTGACCTGGCGGGGCGGAGTTAATCTCTGACTTATGTAAATAATGGTAATCTCAACAAACGAGCAAAATAGGTAGAGCAATATAATTGTTGAATTCCGTAATCTTTGGTAACCAACGACTAAAATTCAACACTACATTGTTTACATGTACTACATACCTTGCACAATAATGTAGTGGACCGTCGTGAAACCCCGCCCCGCCAGGTCAAATAAAATGCACTATTAGATACAGCGTTACTTAAACCAACACGGTTCAGCATATTAGTGCATACACGCTCTTTGTATACATTTCAAAACCAAAAAATCTTTTATATCTGAGGGTGAATTTTGAACGCCTACATGTCTACAAACTATGAAAGTACAACTATCAAAATAACATATTACAGTTACTTGTGTATTGAAAAGATGCTAGTGTATTTTTTCGTAGACCGGACAATCTTGGTAATACCAAGTTTCGGGGGCCTCCGTGGCCGAGTGGTTAAGGTCGCTGACTTCAAATCACTTGTCCCTCATCGATGTGGGTTCGAGCCTCACTCGGGGCGTTGAATTCTTCGTATGAGGAAGCCATCCAGCTGGCTTACGGAAGGTCGGTGGTTCTACCCAGGTGCTCGTGATGAAATAATGCACGGAGGGGCACCTGGGGTCTTCATCCACTGGAAAGTAGCCATGTGACCTATCATGTGTCGGTGCGACGTTAAATCAAAATAATAATAATAATAATAATACCAAATTTCAAGTTAACTTTATTGATAAGGTCAATGGCCTTTAGTTAAAAACATCTGACAACACAAAATAAACAATAACAAAATAAGAAAATGGCAAAATGACAATGAATACTAAGAGTAATGGAAGAGATATTTAAGTGTGATAGTACAAAACATGACATGTTATATAAATGGCGAATAAGAATATACGTGTCAATTTTCTACCTTTACAGAACGTTTACAGAAAACTTGAAATTTAATCAATGTTGCTTTGTCACCACTATTCAACAGTTATTAAAATGTGACAGTATTTAGATTTTTGTAATGGTACTCCTTTAAATATTTCTTTCTTGCAGCTATAGACTGATTAAAAAGATGGAAAAAAACTCATCTACTGCAAAGGTACAAGTTCTAAGATTTCTGTCTATCTTGTAAATTTTTCATAACTTATGAAAAATCATGTATATTAGGCGAGTATAACATACATGTACATGAAACTACTATTATCTTAAAAAATAGAAAGCAGAAAAAAAATATATGTTTTTTTAAAAGTGCTTACAAACTTGACAATTTCATTTTCAGTTATTATAAATAGATGTGAAATGCGTTTTTTATTATTATTATTAATCATATTTAACTTGTCAAAATTAATTTGCTATGTAATGAACATTTGAAAAACATATTGTCACACACTGATGAAAAATGAACAGAAACACAAACTAGCAAACATACTTGACAATGTAAAAGGTATCTTTTTATGACACCAGAGCCTTTTAATTGGAAGTGTGACCTATTTGCCCCCGAGCCAGTCATTGTGTAATAAAGTATGTGCGAATTATGACTTCTCAAGGTTTCTCAAAAGGGACTGACTGACTGATTTAATAAATGTCAGATTTTTTAAATAAAAAGTGGAAAACCTAAGAATAAAACAAGCACACCATAGAAAAAAGTCTTTTAGAAAAGATTTAGGATAAAGTGACACTAATGTAGTGTAAAGGTTATTCATAATAACTATCACGAATATTTTTGCTATATGAACAGGGGATTACAGATTTTTCATATCTTTTAGCGCGTGCTATACCTTCTTGAGATTAGCTGTGCGTACATTCAGTTCAATTGAATTTCGATTTATTGCATAAATACAATGCCTACAGCAAGTGAAAGCATTATATAATATGGAGCAGAGAAAGTACATAATAATTTTTAGGAGAGACAATAAACCAAAGAGCTATAAAAAAAATAAAAATGTATTTTATACTTCTTTGAATAAACTAATAAATCAATAAACGACAATTTTTCACGTTGTTGTCACTAAACTTCTATAGTATAATATTTTCACTCTTAGGCGAACTTTTAACTCGTGTTCTATATATCTATACTTTAATATCGAACAATTAACCTGTATTCAGGAAAAAATACTGTTAATCAAATACAAGTAAATACTCAATCACTGTCCCATTATCTTATGTATCTAACAACATTTGTACTTGAAAATTATGGTGGCATATTTCTGCATACGATAACCAGATAAGTTTCACGAAAATGTATCGAGTTTTCAAGAAAAACATAAAATAATTCGCGAAAACATATAAGCTTTCCGCGGAAACATAAAAGTTTTTCTCGAAAGGAACTGCAAATATTAAGTGGATAAATTTGTGTTAGTGCCCAGTTCTGCATAAGAAAACCAGATAAGTTTCGCGAAAATGGACCAAATTTTCATGAAAAACGGTAAAGTTTTCGCGAAAATAAAATATTATTTTCGCGAAAACATTTTATTTTCGCGAAAACATTTTATTTTCACGAAAACTTTACCGTTGTTCGTGAAAGTTTAGTCCATTTTCGCGAAACTTATCTGGTTTTCCTATGCAGTAGTGGGCACTAACGCAATCTTTTTCCATTTAATATTTGCAGTTCTTTTCGTGAAAAGCTTTTATGTTTTTGCGAAAAAATTTCTGTTTTTCGTGAAATCTCGATACATTTTCGCGAAACTTATCTGGTTATCGTATGCAGAAATATGCCACCATAGAAAATAAAAAAAAATATATTTATTGTGTATTTAAGTCTCGTTCATTAAACATGTTACAATTTTCAAAATGCTCTTACGCACGGTTGCCGTTGGTTAAAGTCTATGGTAAAGTCAAATGTCCCGGTTACTATCGAGGCTGTTGACTTGAAACTTAAAGTGGCTGTTCATTGTCAAAGTCTTAGCCAGATGGACAAACCCCATAACTCTGATTTATACTTTGGCAGAGTTACGTTTCCTTTAAACTTAGAATTTGTTTTGTTTTTGATAAAGTCAACTTATTTTATCGCTGTTACCAAAGCTTCTGAAAATTAAGTAATTAAGTTGTTGTTAACTATCCCATAACTATATATATATATTTTTTTTTTTTCAAAGGCAGGTTTCTAGGTTACTATCAAGTATAGATTTTGAATTGGAACTTAGGTAGTTATTTACTATCTAAGTTTTCATTTCCATAATTCTATATGAATTTTGATAGAGGTATGTTCCTTTTTACTTGGATTGTATTGGTTAATGTTCTTAATAGAATCTATTATATATGTTATTATCAATTACTTTGAAGGTGAGACTTATAATAATTATTTAATGTCAAAGGTCAAAGTCTACACCAGGATAGACATTATCCCTTTCAATGGCTATGGTTCAGTTCAGAGTCAAGCACGGAGAGAAGTCGAGTGTGCTGTCTTATCGGAACTTGTATTGTGCTGCATTGCAATTTTAGGTCATACTTTTATTACTATTTTTTTTTTTTTTTTTTTTTAGAAGTGATTAGCAACAACATCTTGGTTTTATCGTTATCGTAATTATATGTACATGTAAATGTTATATAACAAAGTCTCTTATAATTCTAATGTTTTGAATGACTGTGTACTGTTGTTTTTAATGTTCTGATTATTTTATGTGCATGTATTGTTTGTACACAGATGAGACTATAATAAAGAATATATATATATACGCAGTCACCGAGAAGATTATTATCTGTGTAATAAAAAGACCTGATCGTCCCTAATCCCCAAATAAAAAGGTGTTGATAAGCAATAAACTTGCAAAAAGCTATTAATTGGTAATAAACAACTATCGAAAAGCACTTTAATATGGCTGTTTTAGAGGCTCCGAAAACAATTTACTCAAATGTTGCATTATATAAATTCTTTATAACATATTTATGGTTAACTAAGGGGTATAAGTATAATTAAACGAATCTTTAAAATACGAGACTGTGGTTTAGAAAGAAATATATATAGTTGCAACGTGCATCATGTCTTATATTTTTTTTATTTATTAACATGATACGTCAGCATCTTTCTCTGTAACATTTATTTTGCGGAAAGCTTGTAATTCCCAAAAACTATGGTTCGCCTTAATATAACTGAAATTATTCCCGCACTGTACTATGTTGTAACAATCATCGGCAGCTAAACTTCGGGCGAGTTCGTGCGTTTCCGCACACGTCCGGAAATACCACGGACACGGCAAATAAAGAAATAATACAAAAATCATCAACTTTTAAACGTCTAGGGAAGCAAGAAGACATTAATATAATTTCAAAATAAAACAAATATAAAAAGTTTATTGTCTGTAGAATACTTCAATAGGATAATAAATATTCTCAAAATATGAATAAAGTGGCTACAGGGGAAAAAAACAAGATACGTATCACAGGTTTTTGCTTATTTTATTCAGTAACTATATGCCGTAAACAGAGACTGATAGTGATGTTTTTTAATCGCCAAGGGAAGCATTAATTCTTCATTTTAGATAAATAATTTTTATATCTTTGTAAAGAGAAAAGAATGACGAACACTTCAATAGGATAATAAATATTTTATGTTCATTCTAATTAAAACAATATTTGTTCAAACTTTTTTTCCTTCTTTGTTTCTATTGGAAAATATCAACCAGATAAAAATCGATATCGCACTGCCAGGTGATTTCAAGGGGGATAATTTTACCGATAAGACGACAAATTTTACCTAATTGTTGATCATGGTAATTTGTGATTCATGTATCTAAATTGCCTGATCCAATGACAAAATGTTGAAATTGTTTTAAGACGATAATTGAAACATTCACTTCTCCATCTCTGAACGAAGTTCTTTAACTCTGGAATTAACAATAGTGTCTAAGGGTACGGATCCGTACCTCTAGACAAGCCTGTTAGGGTTTTTCTAGGGGTACGGACCTCCTTTTTCTAGAGATTTAGGGTTATTTATATCTTAAATTTTGTTCAAAATGAAATAACAAATAAGTCTTTACCAGTCTTCACTTAAAACTTGGATCTAATTGGTTTACAGGTACCAGCGTCCACCCGATTGTTTACCTTCTCCTTCAAAACCTAAATAACCGAGGAACTCCAAATGAATACACTGTTCCGTGTCGATTAGTTTGTTGTCAAATAAACTGTTGATAACAGCTAGTAATGAATGAATCTATTCCTTTAATGAATTCTATTTGAAATTCAGCAAAAATAAATAAATTAGGCATGATAATATGCACCAGTTTATGTTGTTATTTAACAAGGTATAATGACAATCGGCACGGAACTGATTGTTTTGTAATCAATTAAGCGACATTAAGTAAAAGAAACTGTTTGTCGGTAAATAGCTATACATAGCTAATGTTTTCCTGTTTACATATATGCACCGACTTTGAATAAAATTTATATTGTATTGTATTGTATTATTTGTGAAAACGTCCCATGTATCTCGTAACGGCTACCAAATGTGTGAAAAAACATAAATACACTAAGGGTTAATTATCAATTAAAAATATTTTTTTTCCCAACATAATTTTATTTAGCATTTATTTGTTTAATCTTTATATTTTTTCTGCCGGTTCGAATCCTCGTGATTTATTTGGTGTTCCTCAGTTATTTACGTTCCGAAAGAAAATGTAACCAATCGGATGAACGTTGTTATCTGTAAACCATTTAGATCCAAGTTTAAGGTGAATTCTGATGAAATGTTATTTGTTATTTCAGTTTAAACAAAATTTGAAATGTAAATGACCCTTCATCTCTAGAAAAACGGAGGTCCGTACCCCTAGAAAACCCCTAACAGGCTTGTCTAGAGGTACGGATCCGTACCCCTAGACACTTCCTATTGGGAACTTAACGGAAGAATATTCTTGGACGCTAGTTGAACTTGTAAGGTAAACATCTTGGAGAAATAACATAGTTTTGAAAAATAGGAGTTTGAAGTTCTCAGCAAAACCGAACAATGGTCAAAGTAGGTTTACTAAGGCACAATCTATATTTCACTTACAAACACTTCGCCCCCTCTAGACAAACCCTTGTCATTGGTTCTGAAATTAAACTGACAGAAGGGAACCAAACGCTTGTCTCCTACTGTAAACCACCCTATTGCTGAAAGTCATTTTGCATATTTACGAAATTTTACTACTTCGAGAGTACAACTGATAAGAAAAGTCCACATACAGTCTGTCTAATAGAAAGCATAATGCACACAGATTGAGCTTATTACCCGCCGCCAGGAGGCAGCGGCTTTATTGGTATGCTAAAAAATGTTCGCGTGTGGGACATGAAGCATGTCACGTGACAGGTTTTCGATCCTGTACAGTTTGTTCGTAGATGTGTTATACACTAATACTTTATTTAAATATATATATATACGAGTGTTCTCCGTGACGATTTGATAAAAGACATTGTGTCTGAAATCATTAGTCCTCCACCTCTGATAATTCAAGTTGGGAAGTTGGCAGTTACTTGCGGAGAACAGGTATGTACTGGTACAGAATCCAGGAAGGCTGGTTAGGTTAATTGCCCGCCGTTCATGACTGAAATACTGTTGAAAAACGGCGTTAAACCAAAACAAACAAAAAACACATAAGATATACGTACACCCTTATACCCACACATGCAAATATACATGCACACACATATTTAAATATACGTCTATATATACTTACATATATTTACATAATCATAAAAAAAAATCAGTCCGCATACAGGCAACATCATTCGTGCGAATCGGCTTTATTGAGACTTATCAATGACATCTTGGACGCTATGGAACATCAAGAAATGACTGCATTGATAGCATTAGACCTTAGTGCAGCTTTTGATACGGTAGATCACGATATTCTTTTGGACGTTTTGAAATGTCAGTATGGTGTCTCTGGTGTTGCATTGGACTGGTTGAACTCATATCTGAGGCCACGGAGCTGCCGCGTGAGTGTGAATCAAACAGTGTCATCAGCACGTGAGCTTACGTGTAGTGTCCCCCAGGGAAGCTGTTTAGGGCCGTGGCTCTATCTCACGTACGCAGGAACGATTTTTGACATTGTTCCCCCGTCCATTTCCGTCTTTGGCTTTGCCGACGACCACACCGCAAGCACACGTTTTAAGCCCGAACCATCCATCGAGGCTAAATCCATTGGTGAACTAGAGGAGTTTGCTACAGATTCAAATGAGTGGATGAACAGTAACAAACTAAAAATGAATTCCTCAAAAACTGAACATATTGCCTTTGGAAGTGCCCCTCAGTTGAATAAGTTAAACATTCACGAGATAGATATTTGTGGTGATAAAATCAAGAGACAGAGTAACATCAGATATTTGGGGGCCTATTTGGACGAAACTTTAACTTTCAAAGAGCATATAAAAATAAAGTGTAGAACGGCAATGTTGAATTTTTTCCGAATCAAAAACATTCGCAAATATTTGACTCAGGATGCAACTGAAACCTTAGTGCTATCGCTGGTTATTTCGCATTTAGACTACTGTAATGTTATTTTATACGGTATTTCTGATTGTGACATCGCAAAACTGCAACGCATTCAAAATATGTGTGCGAAGTTAGTTCTGAATCGTAGAAGAAGAGACAGTTCTAAGCAGGCACTCTACGATTTGCACTGGCTGCCGATCAAAGCCAGAATAAACTTTAAGATCTTGACGTACATGTTCAATTGCCATGTTGGAAATGCGCCTGCATATTTGATTGAACTCTTAACACCGAAAATCCCCCAGCGCTCCCTCAGATCCTCGGAGTCATCAGTTGACTGTTACATCGTCCCTTTCAACAAGCGAAAAACTTTTAGTGATAGAAGCTTTAGTACTATAGGGCCAAAGTTGTGGAACAATTTGCCGTTGAACATCAGACAAAGTTCTTCAATTGACTGCTTTAGGAAAAGGTTGAAAACGCATTTCTTCAGAGACTACTTTGCATTATTCTAAGTTTTGACTGAGTTTTAAACAATGATGCTGGTGACAGTGATAGAAATTTAATGTTTGTCTGTGATAATTGTATGTTAGTAATATTTTGAAATATAGTATTATCATTGACTTTAAATTAATAACTGCTATTTTGATTCGTTTTAATTAATCTTATTTAAAATATTTTATATTTAATATTTTATTTCAACTTGTATTGTAAAACGCCATTGAATATGTTTTAAATGTAGAAATAGGCGTTTAAGCAAATAAACCAGTTTCAGTTTCAGTTTCATGCACATATACCTATACTGCAGTCCGTAGCCAGGTGTACTTAATATGTATTCTTACACATGAAATTCTATTTTAACTCAAGGAAGGGATATAAATCTGTTCATGGTTAGAAGCGTAATAATTGAATTGGCCTCCCTTGGACCAGTTTTCTTTTTTCTGCGACGCCGTCTAAATTCGTTTTCGTTACCTATGCCACGTGACTTCAGTTTGCAAATCAAACTACTTGATAACGCATTATAGATAATTTACCAAAATGGAAGATTTATGCAACACTCTGCCTGATTGGACGAGAGTGTCAATTTCTTTCACTCTGTTGATTGAGCTACGCTGAGTGAAATGTAGACAAAGCGTTTATTCTAAACGACGCTGTTCACAGTTTTAAAGCTAACTTTGGCTCAGTTTATTTAGCAAGAATATTGATATATCTCAAAATGATAAATAAGTTTAATAAATATGATAAAAACCTGTTTAATATACAAACATATATCAAATTAAAGAAAGAGCTGAATACGGTCTGCGTATCACATGAATAAGGGTGTGATAAGAATCTTTTATGTAGAGAAGTGCTTTTTAAAAGATTTTCCTTGTTACAATTGTCGTCTGTATATGAAAAGGTTTCTTGCTTTTGTGACTTTTTTTGGCTTACAGTCATCAAATTTCATAGGATGATTTACTGTTTCAGAAGATGACACTTGGGTCATTGAGTCAAAGACCAATTTTACTGTAACCTTTAACTGAAAATCGGTTTCCATTTGGTAATTAAAGAACGTTTTGGCCTACAGTTATCAAACTTTACAGAATGATTACCTGTGGTCAGTAGATTACCCCTATGTAGAATGTCCTTTGTTACAAGGTGTGAGGGTGAGTTACTGTGATCACGCTGTGTCCGTTGTGCGTCTGTTCGTCCATCCGTCGTCAACAATTGTGTTTAAAAGACATCTCCATCATGCACCACAGAATGGATTTTGATGAAACTTGGCATGGATGTGGATGGTCCTGTACCTAAGTTGTTCAAACGGTTCTGCTTGGTTGAACATAGAGGCCACCAGAGCTAAAAATAGAAAAATGTTCAAATGACATCTCCTAAAACGATGGTCCAATTTTGAAATAATTTCACACGAATGGTCCTTACGTCACCCTCTATCAAGATTGTTCAAAATATATTGATTCGTCAAAAAACATGGCCACCAGAGGGCATGGTCTTGTCTTTTCCTCGTAATTTATCTATTCAGAAGGTAAAGTTTGTTTTCGATTACTTAACACTGCCAGATTCTAGATTTGAGCATGAAACAAAAAAAGTTAAGGAAATACCAGAAAGTTGCAGTCATCTTTATATTTTTATATTCATAATTTTACATTATGTCAACACAAACACATAGTTAACAAATAAAAGGAAACACCTATAAATTCTCTTTAAAAATGACATAGCATAAATCTATTATTATACAGTATGATATAAATGAATAACTTCTTAAAATCTATCTTTTACTTGCAGACTGTTAAAGATATGCATGCTCATTTAAGCAACATTGCAAAACCTTTTTCGCGTATCATATACTTTGTCGAGATAAAAAGGTCCATCACATAAAGTTAGATACCGACAGAAATGTGTGTTTAATTGTCTTTTATAAAACTGAAGGCACTGACCTCCAAAACTACTTTTCTTTCACCGGACCCGGACCGCCGCGGCAATAAATAAGGTTTTCGCTGTCGCTACCAATAGCGCTATGGAAGATTTTGTGTTTAATGCGCGTTAAATCGAAGCAGTTTACCTGAGTAAAGCATAACAAACGCTTTTCGACTTTCATCGTAAAATTAGTAAAAATAACTATTTCTCATATGTTTTCATTATAGTCTGTCAGAATTAAGTTTCAAAGCATTCTTCAGAAATATAGCATTAATTTCCAGATTTCTAGCAAAAACAAGAGGGCCATGATGGTCCTATATATCGCTCACCAGAGTTAATCTGGCCAACTGACCTAGTTTTTGACCCCACATGACCAAGATTTGAACTTGACCTAAAGACCGTCACAAACATTCTGATTAAATTTCATTAAGATTTGATTACAACTATGGCCTCTAGAGATTTCACAAGCTTTTCCTTTGATTTGACCGGGTGACCTAGTTTTTGACCCCGCATGACCCAGATTTGAACTTGACCTAGAAATGATTAAAACAAACATTCGACCCAGTTTCATAAAGATTGAGTTACAACTGTGGCCTACCGGCTCGGTAGCCTAGTGGCAGAGCGTCCGCTTTGAATGCGGGAGGTCGTGGGTTCAATACCCGGCCGCGTCATACCAAAGACGTAAAAAGTGGTACTAGAAGCTTCTTCGCTTGGCGCTCAGCATTAAGAGGATAGTGCTAGGACTGGTCAGCCCGGTGTCAGTATAATGTGACTGGGTGGGGTATCATGTCACGTGTCTACGGCGTGATATTCCAGTGAGGCAGCACTATAAAGTTGGGCATTGTGGTCACTGCTACAAGTAGACACCGTCGTTTATATGACTGAAAAATTGTTGAAAATAACATTAAACCTGAACACACACACAAACACACACAACTATGGCTTCTTAAGTGTTCACAAGCTTTTCCTTTGATTTGACCAGGTGATCTAGTTTTTGACCCCACATGACCTAGATTCAAACTTGACCTAGAAATCATCAAGTCAAACTTTCTGACTCAGTTTCATAAATATTGGGACACAACTGTGGCCTTTAGAGTGTTCACAAGCTTTTCATTTGATCTGACCAGGTGACCTAGTTTATGATCCAACATGACCCAGATTCAAACTTGACCTAGAGATCATCAAGACTAACATTCGGACCAAGTTTCATAAAGATTGGGTTACAAATGTGGTCTCTAGAGTGTTCACAAGCATTTTCTTTGATCTGACCTACTGATCTATATTTGACCCCACATCACCCAGTTTCGATCTTGACCTAGAAATCATCAAGACTAACAATCTGACTAAGTTTCATAAAGATTGGGTCACAAATGTGTCCTCTAGAGTGTTCACAAGCTTTTCATTTAATTTGACCAGGTGACCTAGTTTATGATCCAATTTGACCCAGTTTCGAACTTGACCTAGAGATAATCAAGGAATCATCAAGACTAACATTCCGACCAAGTTTCATAAAGATTGAGTCACAAATGTGGTCTCTAGTGTTCACAAGGTTTTCCATTGATCTGACGTACTGACCTAGGTTTTGATCCAACATGACCCAGATTCAAACTTGACCTAGAAATCATCCAGTTTAACATTCTGACCAAGTTTCAAGAAGATTGGGACACTAATGTGGTCTCTAGAGTGTTCACAAGCTATTCCTTTGATCTGATTTACTGACCCACATGACCCCGTTTCAAACTTGACCTAGAAATCATCAAGACTAACATTCTGATCAAGTTTCATAAAGATTGGGACATAAAATGTGGTCTCTAGAGTGTTCACAAGCTTTTCATTTGATATGACCTACTGACCTAGTTTTTGACCCCACATGACCCAGTTTCGTTCTTGGCCTAGAGAGTATCAAGGCTAACATTTTGATCAAGTTTCATAAAGATTGGGTCAAAAATGTGGTCTCTAGGGTGTTCACAAGCCTTTCCTTTGATCTGAACCACTGACCTAGTTTTTGACCCACATGACCCAGTTTCGAACTTGACCTAGAGATCATCAAGGCTAACAATTCTGACAAAGTTACATAAAGATTGGGTTACAAATGTGGTCTCTAAAGTGGTCACAAGCATTTTTTATCTGACATACTGATCTAGTTTTTGACCCTACATGACCCAGTTTCGATCTTGACCCAGAGATCATCAAGATTAACATTCTGACCAAGTTTCATAAAGATTGGGTCAAAAATGTGGTCTCTAGTGGGTTCAAAAGCTTTTCCTTTGACCTGACCTACTGACCTAGTTTTTGACCCCACATATTCCAGTTTCAAACTTGTCCTAGAGATCATCAAGACTAACAATCTGACCAAGTTTCATAAAGATAAGGTAAAAATGTGGTCTAGAGTGTTCACAAGCTTTTCCTTTGATCTGACCTGGTGACCTAGTTTTTGACCCCACATAACCCAGTTTCAAACTTGACCTTGAGATCATCAAGACTAACAATCTGACAAAGTTTCATGAAGATTGAGTCACAAATGTAGCCTCCAGAGTGTTCACAAGACAAATGTTGACGCACGACGCAAGACGCACGCCGACGGACGCCGGTCATTCACAATAGTTCACCTTGAGCACTTTGTGCTCTGGTGAGCTAAAAAATCTTTTTTTGATGTCGAACGATCTGGAAGCCAGTGCCATGATTCAATATGATTTCACGTTGTTTTAATTTCATTTGTTTTTCATAGCTTTTTTGTGTTGCTGCTTGTACGCCTAAACATCTTTAGATTTGGGTAACCTCCAATTCTGTTGCCGTCTACTCTGAAGAAGAAAATAACAGGAAGGGGAGTTAATCATTACTCGACATTGAAAAACTAACATGTCTTCATACTGTAAAAGGACAAACTTAAAGTCTCCCCCACATTGGCAATAACTCCAGAATAAATAACCGGATATAGAAGTCTCGATAATATGCAAATGTCCACGTCATGCTGATGGTGTATATGAAGATTCATTTCAATTGGAGGAATAAACATGGTAATACGGAACTTGTCATATCATAAAGAAACATGTTTTGCCGAACTGATTCCTTTATACCTGATAAAAGTGACTTTGGTGTGTTCGTATCACAAAGCTATACACAAATATAGTCATTCAGCCTCTACCTTTAATTCAGTTATGTTAGGAGCGGAGAACATGAAGTACCGTACAGAACCCAGAGAAACACTGTTGAGCGAATAAATTACAGACCCCCAGCTTTATTTCATTTTTTTTTTCGAAAGTTAAAAAATGCATACGGGCTCTTCTAATGCAGTTCATGTTAAGAAACGGAGAACAGCAAGAACCGGTACAGAAGCAAGAAACAGTGATTTCAGTTACATGCATCCAGCTTTATTTCATTTTTTTAGCTCGACTATTCGAAGAATAAGTAGAGCTATCCTACTCACCACGGCGTCGGCGTCGGTGTCGGCGTCGGCGTCACACCTTGGTTAAGTTTTTCGTACCAGTCCACATTTTGACAAAGTCTTTTGAGATAAAGCTTTGAAACTTTCAACACTTGTTTACCACCACCATGGCCAGTTATAGGCAAGAGCACATAACTCCATCAAGGATTTTGGCTGAATTATGGCCCCTTTTGACTAAGAAATCATGGTTAAGTTTTTCGTACCAGTTCATATTTTGACAAAGTCTTTTAAGATAAAGCTTTGAAACTTTCAACACTTGTTTACCACCACCATGGCCAGTTATAGGCAAGAGCACATAACTCCATCAAGGATTTTGGCTGAATTATGGCCCCTTTTGACTTAGAAATCATGGTTAAGTTTTTCGTACCAGTTCATATTTTGACAAAGTCTTTTAAGATAAAGCTTTGAAACTTTCAACACTTGTTTACCATCACCATGGCCAGTTATAGGCAAGAGCACATAACTCCATCAAGGATTTTGGCTGAATTATGGCCCCTTTCGACTTAGAAATATTGGTTAAGTTTTTCGTACCAGTTCGTATGTTGACAAAGTCTTTTGAGATAAAGCTTTGAAACTTTCAACACTTGTTTACCATCACCATGTCCAGTTATAGGCAAGAGCACATAATTCCACCAAGGATTTTGGCTGAATTATGGCCCTTTTTGACTTAGAAATCTGGGTTAATATTTCGTACCAGTTCATATTTTGACAAAGTCTTTTGAGATAAAGCTTTGAAACTTTCAACAACTGTTTACCATCACCATATCCAGTTATAGGCAAGAGTACATAACTCCATCATGGACTTTGGCTGAATTATGGCCCTTTTTTACTTAGAAATCTTGGTTAAGTTTTCCGTACCAGTTCATATTTTTTGTAAAGTGTTTGACATATGGCTTTGAAACTTTTATCACTTGTTTAGTATAATAGTCTCTATCTGTGGGAAAGAGTACATAACTCTGTTTTCTATTTTGGCGGAATTATGGCCCTTTTTGGACTTTGAAATTGATTCTGTTTTCATACAAGTCCATGTTTTGTCAAAACTATTTGACATATGGCTTTTAAACTTTGAACACTTGTTTATCATTATGATTTCCATCTGTAGGCAAGAGTACATAACTATTTTGATTGAATTATGGCCCTTTTTGGACTTTGAAATTAGTTCATACATTGCTATTTAGTGCAAGACTTATCGAAATCAAAGAAATACAGGAACATTGTTTGTCTAATATATTTATTTCTTTTATCTGAATATCTGTGGAAATATTTTGACCCCATTCTTCAATCAATTCTTCGAATAGTCGAGCGCGCTGTCATCAGACAGCTCTTGTTTAAATACCGGGTAGTTAGAAAAAACAACATTTCCACAGTGACGCCGTTCATATTTCAGAAGATTTTGTTCCACATAAACACACTTTAGTGAATAAAATATATAGAAACTTGTGCTGCTAGAACTGAAATGTGATAAAAAATAGAAGAAATTAAGCTGTACATTTTTTTTCATTAACATTAAAATGTTTCAATGGTTAATCATTTTTATTTTCTTAATACTAGTTAAACATGAGAGCCAAACTGTCACAATATACACCCGTCACAGAACATTACTTTTGCTTTTTGAGTACTATTCCTATTCAGCAGACTAGTTGTCGGTTTTCTAAATGTTGACGGATTCCAGAGCCTCGAGGACTATACTGTTTCAACGGTTATTGAACTTGGCCAATATAACATGCCCATAAACATTATGCCTAAGTTTGATTAAGATCGGATATGATAAACGAGGGACACTGCCAATATTGCAATTTTCTTGTTAAAGGGCTATTATTCAAGAGTGCCTTAGAGTATTATTAGGTTATCGAATTTGTCTGAGATTTTATGCTCATAAACATTGTGACAAGGCTGGTGAACACTGGATAAAGAGTACCTAAGTAACGGTTTACACTCAGTCTGTCAGTTTCTTTTTTTTGAAGTTTTAGTAATCCATCGGCCGTAATACAACAGACACTGGGATAACCCAGCTGACTGCCAAATTTTGCCGAGATATGATACCAAGATACACTGTAACGTTGGATAAGAACTGCTCAAGTTAGAAAGCGGACAACTTTAGTGATCACATAATACGTTCCGCTTCGAAGCGGGGGTATAAAATGATATTTTGATATTATTCATCCTTCAGTATGGCCATTTTTACTTTTTTCACCATAACAAAACTAAATGCTGTTAAAAATATTCATTAAAGCAATACTTAACAAACACATACTTAACAAATGCAAAATGCTTAAAACGTTCATTCTTTTTAGAATTATCTAAAAGCTTAAACACATTTATAAACATACACACCTTGTAGATATCAAAACACCAGCAAATTATGATGAACTTTCAGGTGCATTATCCAAATGTATCCACAGTTCACGTCAGACAAATGCTGACCACAGTGCTCTGAAGAAAAAAAATCCTGTAAAATACATATCAGGTACTGCAAAACACCAAAATTCAAAGGCACAAAGAAAATTTGACAGATATTCATGGCAGGTTTCAGATAAGAAAATGTCCTACAGTAGCGAAATGATAATCAAAATGATGTGTAATTTACTTTATGTATTATAACTTCCCTTGACAAACCCGTATCTTTCTACTGTGTTATATAAACGGTTAAAATGGTTCTAAAAACAAAACAGAGTCTGAATTAGGCCGTCTTGTCTTATTTATTCAATTCATATATCGAGACCGAAATTGATTTTAAATCAAGCTTGCTAATTTACTTACAACTCTGTATAATTTCAACAGAGGATGTCAACCTGCCCAAAATATACCCAAGGCAACTAAAAATTTAAATATCAATAACATTTTAGCTTAAATAGAGACTAATTGCATCATAGAATTTTCAGAATAAAATTGATACTTCAAGTATTAAAGATAGGAAAGTAAATTTAGAATATATTAAGCTTATTATTGTTTTAGTAATAGTACAGTAAGATCTGCTCAAAAGTGATGTATACGTATGTTTATTTTTAATCATTTATGTATTTTCAGTTGAGAAACTTGCCCGACGTCTCAGTTTGGTAGATGACGACAACTGTGAACAACTAACTGCAGAGGTCCATGACTATCAGCTTACTCCAGTTTCCGTGTTCCCTCGGTTCAATCAGGAGGCCAGTGAAGGCAACCCGATGGTCACACCCCTAGACTGCTGGTGGGCAGACATATCAAACATGAAAACACCACTCAACAAACCAAGGTTCCCACTTCTGTCCAAAGTTTCTCTTGCGGCACTCAGCCTGCCCCACTCAAATAGTGACCCTGAGAGGTGCTTTTCAATTCTAAGAAAGATTCAACGTGACAGCAGAGACAATCTAGCTCAGGACACAGTCAATGCTTTAATTTCTTGTAAACTAAATAGTATTAATCAATGCACAGAGTTTATACCAACTAAAGATTTGTGTTCAGCTGCAAAAAAAGCAAGCTTATGAGAAAAAACATTCAGGAAAACAGGACAGTATAGACAGTCAGTGATATAGAAATAGTAAATGTTTAAATATATATGATGAACTATCTTATATGTTAAAAGTGATCAGCTGCAAATAAGCAAGCTTATGAGTAAAAAAATAGGACAGTATAGACAGTCAGTGATTTAGAAATAGTAAATGTTTAAATAGATGATGAACTATTTAATATGTAAGAAGTGTTCAGCTGCAAATAAGCAAGCTTATGAGTAAAAAAAAAACAGGACAGTATAGACAGTCGGTGATTTAGAAATAGTAAATGTTTAAATATATGATGAACTATTTAATATGTAAGAAGTGTTCAGCTGCAAATAAGTAAGCTTATGAGAAAAAACAATCTGGAAAATAGGACAGTATAGACAGTCAGTGATTTAGAAATAGTAAATTTTTAGATATATGATGAACTATTTTATATATGTAATAGTTGTGTTTTTATATTCAATAAACTATTTAACTGATAATACTTGTGTTAAATATACAACAAACAAGCCCAAACATTGTTGAATTAGACATTATTGCGAATCGATAAAATCTCCTGGATTTTCATGGAATCTCCTGGATTTTCAAACCAGATCTCCTGGAAATTTGTCTGAGAAACTTCACATGTATGTAGAGTATGAATTCAGTAAAACACAAATTCATGTGTATGCTCCCGGTGCCAAAGACACGGGAGGCATATAGTGTTTGAATTGCCTGTCCTACGTCCGTCCGCCAGATTTTTTTGTGTACTTAATTCCCTCTAGACGATTTTTGTGATAATAGCACTCATCATCAAACATTGTAATGGATACGTGTATATCGTTGGGACTTCTAATTCCGATTATTTGTCCTAGAGTAATGACTCGTTTTTTGCTATTACACCAGAACAATTTGTCCTCTATCCTTCTATAAGAGTCTTAAACATGCTCAAAGCTTTCAACTAAAATTTGTTATTTATATGTATTGTGATTATGTTTTTGCAAATATGAAATAATTCTAGCTGTTGTTACCTGTGCAACATATTGCGCAGTAGGTCTGTCCGTTATTTTTCGTGAAATAGAAAGTTGCGTTATTTTCAGACAGTATCGAACACTTTGTGTTAAATAATTGTGAACATGTTTTGGTCAGTAAAAAGCGAATTCGATAGTTTCGATTAAGAGGAAAGGATGTCATTTTACAAGTAAGATGACGAAAAGTAAAGAAAATGTTGCTTTGGATAGTGTAACCGCGAATACATACATTTGCAGTTAAATTCCTATTCATCTTTAAGCAAGTTTAAGTTTTTAATATTATAACAATACGTGTACATTATGGTTTGTCTTAATCTAACACCAAAGGAATTTAAAAATGCTGACGGATAGTAGAGTTATGACCCCTGGAAAAAATTAAACAAAACTTAAGAAATACATGTGTATTTGAATATTGCAGGAAAAAACAGAGGTGAAAATTTAAGCATACAAACCAATATGTCCTTAATTTTTTTTCAGTTGCTTCAGTTAGTGGTTCTTACATTTGAATACGTGTTTCAAATTGGTCATGCACTTATCCTCTCAATAACATAAATACGGGAATGAGTAGACATACCCGTATGATCAATGAAAATAATAGAGTGCATAATAACGTACCTTGATATAAAAATATAAAAATAATTCTGTCCATAGAAAACAAATCTAGGAAATGTCCTTAAACCAACTCCTGCAATTTTCACCAAACTGAAATGAAACTTAGTGGGCATGTGGCATACATGCGCGTTTTCTTACCTTTATGTCCAAAGATTTTTTACCGGAGATTTTGGCCTTGTTTACCCTGTATATTACAATGACATCTGAACACTGAAAACTCAACTCCAGCATTCTATCCGATTCAAATTAAACTTGGTAAACATTATTGACACGCCCAATTTGTCTGAAGTTTTGTGTCCGATTCTGTTTGTAGTTATACCTTTTTTTAGACTTCATATTATTCTATCAAGCATTTTCAGCGGGCAAGTATCATAATATTTGTCTTATTGTATTTCAAGTTTATCTTTTTGCACGGCTTGATCATGATTATTTTTATACAATTTTTAATAGAACATCTGTGAAAGGGATATGTTCGTGAACAATTTGAATAAATCTTTTACTACATATCTAAAACATTGGTTGCAGGAATATCGGAGGGAAAGAGCGGCGATTCAACTCTAACTGGCTCGCTGACTATCATTGGCTACGATACTCGCAGTCGCAAGATTCTGTTTATTGCGCTCCATGCTTACTATTTGGAACTAGTAAAGACAGGGCCTCATCTTCGTCTGGAGTGAGCGATTGGAAGAATTTATCAACATATGTTAAGCGTCATCAAGTTGATGAATTACATCGTGCTAGTGTTGTTTTAGCCGAAAACTTTGTTGACGTTATGGTTGACAAAAAAGAATCTATCCTTTGTAAAAAATCCTCTTCCAGCAAACAAATAGTAGAAAAAAATAGGCATGTTCTGAAAGAAATCATAGAAGTTCTAATAATGTTAGGAAAACAGAATATTGCAATACGTGGTCACAAGGAGGAGAAAAGTAATTTCATGGCGGTTTTACAAGGGTTGGCGAAAAAGAATCCAGTTCTGTCAGACCATTTAGCCAATGCACCATCCAACGCAAAGTATACTTCGCCTGAAATACAAAATGAACTTTTAAGTTTATGCGGCGACCAAATATTGGACATGCTAACAACTCAGTGCAAGAATGCGGGTGTGTTTGCTATTATGGCAGATGAATCTTCTGACATATCCACGAAGGAACAGTTGTCAATCTGCGTCCGCTACATTGAAAAGAACGAACATAACAGACACAAGCTTAGGGAGGATTTCCTTGGATTCATCACCTGTAAATCAATAAAAGGACAGGCCATCGCACAACTCATCTTAGAAAATCTGCAACAATGGGGTCTTGATGTATTGAAGTTAAGGGCACAATGTTATGACGGGGCAAACAACATGTCCGGAAAGTATAATGGCGTGCAAGCTTTAATTCGAGAGCGTGCACCACTTGCACACTATGTGCATTGCAAGTCGCATTGTCTCAATTTGGCTTTGGTGCACAGTTCTAAATTACAATGTGTTAGGACAATGATGAAAACAGTGCAAGATATTGCATTTGCTTTCCAGTACTCTGCAAAACGTCTTCAGGCTTTCGCCGACGAGCTTGCAAATGATGCCAACACAAGGGAACAGCTTGACGGGCGACACAAACTGAAGACGCTTTGTGAAACACGATGGATGAGCCGTGCTGATGCACTGACAACATTCAAGAATGCTTTCCCTGTCATCATACATGCTCTGGAAACTCTTGGAGAAGACAACGATGATAAAGCTCGAGAACACTTGATAGGTGTTCTACGGTTTGAGTTCATCATTGCTTTGACGACTGCGGAACATATCTTGAGTGCTCTTGTTGGTTTGACAGCAATTCTTCAAAAGGTAATTTTATCAGATTTTCAAATTTATGCACGATTAATTATTTCTGCAACAGCGTTTTTGTTCAGGGTGGTATTAAGAACTTCTTTAATTCTGGAAAAAATTAAATCATGCAATCGCAAATTTATTAAGTAAATACTTCAATCCATTTTGAATGTAGCAATATTTTCATTGAGAAGACACTTTTAAAAGGAAGCACAAAGAGAGCATATGCATATGCTTGACAAGTTTTGCGAGTAGTTTGAATAAACGAGCCTAAATTACATAGACACAAACAAGTAATTACTCATTTCTCTCAAACACATAGTTATGGTAGTTCTGCAGGGTTGAACAAATATAGATCTACAATGTACAGTTCTATTTAAACATATATTTTCAAAGCACAATGAAAGGGACATGTGCTTGATTTTTTTGTTAGAACGATTTAAAAATTTTGGTTCTGAGGTTAATTTTCAGCGTGGACTCTTGCGGGCATTTTTGACACTTTATTTAAGACATTTTCACGTATAAAAAAGTTCCACGATGTATATTTCAATGAACCTTGTCATTGTTTTACAATTTTCAATCGCATTGTAAAATAAAATGTATGGGTTCGTGTACTTGATTTTACACAATTCACCAAATATCAATTAAAATCTTTACATTACTGCTTGTTTTATGTAATCATTTTGAATAATTCAACGCTAAAACTTGTATCTAGTATCTAGTATCAAAATTAACCATTAGAAAGACCGTTACGAAGACTTTTCAACGAGAATCGTATTTCTTCCACCTGTATGGCGACTACCAGGCATTACTTTAGGTTTTTCGGATAAATGAAGCTACACGGTCATTTCCGGTTTTAAAATCAAACGGGTAGAACTTCCTTGATTTTATTTTGCCTGTTTACTGCACGTTTAATGATTTGAGCCGCGCCATGAGAAAACCAACATAGTGCGTTTGCGATCAGCATGGATCCAGACCAGCCTTCACATCCGCCCAGTCTGGTCAGGATCCATGCTGTCCGCTAGAAGTTTCTCTAATTGCAATAGGTTTTAAAAACGAATAACATGGATCCTGACCAGACTGTAAGTATGCACAGGCTGGTTTGGACCCATGCTAGTCGCAAACGCACTATGTTGGTTTTCTCATGGCGCTGTTCATTTGTTTATCGCTGAATTTCAAATTAACTTTAATAAAATTAATTTGAAACAAATATAATGTGGTTGCAGAATTAGTAAAAATATGATGCATTGAAATATATAACACTAACAATACAATTGTCTAAATGTATAACGTTTAAGATATTGGCAAAAAACTAAGTGTTGCGTCAGAAGATTTGTAAATATGCTTATCAAATATATTGTATAGAAACTTTGTATTATTTAAGGCTGACATGGACTTGATTGAGGCCACAAAAGAGGCAAGGGTAGTTGTTGGTATTCTGAATGAAGAACGTGGAGACCCTCTTGTTTTCGAGGGAATTTTCCAGACAGCAGTAAACATTGCATCCCAGTTCCAGGTAAACAATTCTTTATCACTAAGTAACCTTTTTAACGGACTGGTAAGACTTAAAGTTATACGTTCACTACTAACAAACTCGGTACTTTATTCAAATATTTGATAAACTGGTTCTTTTAGTTATAATAGTTAAATTTCTGCCAGCATAGATCAAATGTACTTTAATGGCATGTGTTTTGAAAATGTCGACATGATGTACTGGTTTCAGATTGACCCGTCCATTCCACGGCAGATTCAGCGGCAACAACACAGAGCTAATTATGATATAGCAGACCCTGAACAATACTGGAGAGTTGCTCTTTACAATGTCTTTGTTGATCATCTTATCCTAGAAATCACAAATCGGGTGATTTCAAATGAGGATCGTTTCACCGCTCAGTTGCTGATACCTACCAGACTACCGGAATTAACTAACAATCTGGTGGATGTATGTATTGTTTAAATACTCCAAATAATATTGACAATTTAGATCCATCTTATTTTCTTATGTAAAAATGTGCTACCATCTTTATTCAGAAACCTGTATAGATAAAATGCTTATTCATTTTTTATTAAATATTTCTTTCTCAATAAAGTCAATTATACGTTAAGTTAAACTGCGTAAAATCACGCCATGTACCCGGATAATCCTAACTCTGTTCAGCGACCCTAACTCAGTGCCAACATGGCTGACAGAAAGACGATGTATGTAGTTAATTTCCTTGTCTTTTTTCGTGTTTTTATGTGAGTATGCAATGTTAGCGTAAAACTTTTGATAGTCATAATATCCTGTATTGATAACATGTTTTGTGTACTAAATATTTCAATCGAAATGTCACATTATGTGGCTAGAATTCATTAAAATGTACTCAAAAAAGTCTTCAAAATGAACAAGTTTTATGTTTCTAACTGTTTTAAAGTACCAGAAATTGCAGTAAGACCTTACTTATTAAATGTATTAGTTCCATAAATATCTCTTTGACAATGTTTAACAGTATCAAAGTTTGAAATCGATTTTTATAGCTTAAAAATTGTATTGATTATGAGGTGGGTTTAAATTTGCGGATAATTCCTAACTGGTATAGGAAACAGTGCTGGATAAATACGAACTTAGAATGGATAAACACCTAACCAACCGAAAACTGCTGTTCGTCTGTGCTTTTTTATGGACTGCTGATGCTCGAAGTTCTTTGATCTACCCACCCCTGCAGGGATGTGGGATTCCTATGTCCAACTTATCCGACTCGTGATTTTGTGCCGGCGGACAAGTGCATTTTTCATTCTGTGTGTCCGTGGACAAGCATACTTTTTCAGGTATAAAATGAGAAAACATAAAATATCATTTAGATTGTGTGTTGCTTCAAGTGTATGGAGGTGATAAAGATAATGGGTTCTTTGACAAGGTCTCGCGCACACTGTAATTCGGTGACCATGATAAAATATCAGAGAAGATTTAGATACAAGAAGATTTATTTAACGTCGGAAAAGTATAAACATATAACACTAGCTTAAAGCTATTTTCCGACAAACACATGTAAATAAGCTCAACATAAGTAAAACAGCTGTAATAAAATGCAAATATGTTAAAGCACATTAAAGCAAATAAAGCATCTGGCTCTAAGTAGATAAGAAACAAATCACAAATTATCACATACATGTTACAGCGCATTAAAACAAAATAGCACATATGTACTAGCAAATAAAACGAAAAAGTAATTTACCACATACAGATTTAGCACATTTAAAGCAACATAAAAAAGTTAGCTGACACTACACAAAAATAAGAAAAGTCACATTTTACAACATGCATTAAAAAAAAAAAAACATAAAAGAAGAAACCATATACATGCTAAAGGGAACATAAGAACTACTTAAAGCAGCTGAAGAAAAATATTTGCATCATCAGCATATAGCATTCTGTAACTAAAACTAAAAAAAAAGAAAACAAAGGTTACACACAGAGAACTAAATGGACATTTAAAGACATCAGACACGTAAACAACTTAAAAAAAGTATTATGACAAGTTTGTAAGTAGAATTCCAACTGCTGAGACAATAAGTCACTGTCAAAGGAAATATTTGACCCAGTAGTCAGCCAAATTAAAATCAAAAGCACACAGAGATCGCAAGTATGACAAAAACAAATCGGAACGTTTTAAGAGTCTTTCTCTGAATTCATCTGGCTTTGCACCATTGCGTGGGCAGTGTTTCGGGCATGACCTCAAAAGATCCCGAACACTGCTTACGCGATTTCAGACTTTTATAAACGTTAAAAGGCAAATATTTCAACAGCCTATATTTTACCACAGTTACTGTGATATGTTTTTCTTTTCATTGTCCTAAATAAAGAACTCGATCTCCAGTCTGTTTGCGCTTTCATGAAGGTTTAATATTACAAATCAGACAAGTGAAATTTGACTATGGACAAGTGGATTTTAAGTGTCCGTGGACAAGTGAAAAATGTAAGGATACCCACATCCCTGTCCCGTCAGTCCATGCATCACTCCCCCACCCCCCACACACACACACGCACGCACGCACGCACGCACGCACGCACGCACGCACGCACACACACACTTTTCATCCCTATTTACCGTCTGAAAATATCATATTTAATAAATAATCATAAATCTAATCCCATTTAAACAATATCAAAAATATTCCTTTAGCACCTCTATAAATCTCTTACACTATACGATATACAAGATTTGAAACAAACACAATTCTTCTGAAACAGTGTGTGTGTGTGCGTGTGCGTGTGCGTGTGCGGGAGAGAGGGTTGGGGACTACAGAACTTCGAACATCGGTGGTATTAAGTAATTTCTTATGTAGATATAATAATTTTGACTTTTATACCGAGTTATTTTTTAGGGTTTATCCAGATTTTTCCAAACATTGCTATTTGCATAATATCAAAATTATGAAAAAATATTTGACTGTAGTGGGCATACATATAACATCTTAAAATTAATGACAAAGTTTGTAGACAATACCGCTTATAAAGTAATGTTTACAATAATCAGACCATGTACACGTCAACTCATTCATTTCTATAGAATACTAGTCAGTTAGGTGTTTATCCGTCACACAATTTCGTTTAAGTTAGGTTTTTATCCATTCCTCATGTAAACTGAGTTCGGTTTTTATCAAATCAAAGTTAGGTTTTTATCCATTTTCTCGCTGTCAGTACATTTGAACATGTATTGTGTCAACATGTAGTGGGTTAACAACATAGTGTAAAGGGGCCTATAAAGCAGTATATCTTTGCTTTCAAACAACAAAATAGTCGAGGCATCAAAAGCATAGAAGTATTTTTAAAGATTTTTTGTAAAAGTTTTCATTGAAAAAGTTGCCTTGTTCGTCGTTTTTCCATCTGAATACACAAAGGTTGATATATTTAACATGATACATTTTGAAATAAATATACACTTGATCAATGGAGATAGATATAACAACAAAAACATTCCTTTATACATCGTAATTACACAGAAAACAAAGTTGTATCGGCTTTACATCCGCCATGTTGGCACTGAGTTAGGGTCGCTGGACAGAGTTAAGATTATCCGGGTACATGGCGTGAAAATACTATTATTATTATGTGCAGAAGAACCCGCTGACTCTATGAGTTCGCATGTGAGCGTCTGTTAAGCTGTCCCGTTCATAAAATAATTAAATTCCTTATCTTTGGCTGACAGGTTATATACACTTGCTATGCAGAGGACATCAACTTACCAAAAGAGCTGTTTGAATATGAGATACGGAGATGGACTATGAGGTGGTCGGATGGTGCACAAAAACCAACCACAATAATCGACACCCTAGACCGAACCCAAAGTGAAGCGTACCCGAGCATCTACAGTATACTGAAAATATTGTTGTCAATGCCAGCCACACCAGCGTCATGTGAACGGTCATTCAGCAGTATGAAGAGAATAAAAACATACCTTAGAAATACAATGACTGAAAACCGTCTCGCTAGTCTTGCTCTGTTGCATATTCATCGAGATATGGAGGTAGATGTTGACAAAATTATTAACAAGTTCGGTTAAATGCCGAAATATTGAATTCATATAGATGGAATGTCATACTGACACAGCTTGAGTTATTTAACGCTGATGAAATAAAGTAGAAAATAAATCATAGAAACCGAGAATAAATGGCACTGATTACAGTTTTGTTTAATACATCCGAAATGCACCAGATTGCACCATTTAACGTACATTTTCAAAAAAATTTTCAGCGGAGTGGGTTTATTGCACATCAAATGCGGTTTCAACCTGTCTGTGCTGTCAGCGCTTTGATTAAAATAGGCAACAGCGGGCCGATACAGCGCGGAGCATTCATTTTTCGAAAATAAATGAATGATTCATTTTCCGAAAACGAGAGGCGCACAATCCGTTGGCTGTAGGTTAATAAAGGTATTTAAAATCTTAAAATAATAAGACATACTGAATTTCCATACTTACATAACATTAATGATTACATATAATATCTAATTAAACTTCTCTATTCAAGTGTGACTCTTTCCAGACATTCACTGACATGCGCAGATGGGTGCCCGCAGATGAACCCCTTGACGAACCTCATTTAATTTTGTTGACGACGTGAGCAAATCATATCGCACAGGCATTCGTTGAGCGCGGACAAAGGAAGGAGTGTGTTTTTCAGTAAAAATGTTGAAACTTATATTCGCTGTTGTCTTGGTTGTGCTAGCAGGTAAATTGTTTTACTTTGTTGACGTTGATGTTAGTAAAATGATAAAAGATCACGTTTGACTTCTTAACTTTTTGATGTAGATCTATAAAGGTAGATCTATAGAGCTAACTTACTTTATCAGTGTGAATCTACAGTAGATCTATAAGCATGTAATCAGAGTTTTCTGTGAACTTTTCACTCTCTCTTATCAATCCTTTTCACAGTACTGAATTAACATGTGTATTTTACTGTAAATAATGTAAAACCTAGGTGATTTGTTTTTTTTGAAAATCAAAGGACCAAGGGCCGATTAGTGTGTGGCGTGGGGGGCGGGGAATGCGCACACGGCGAGCTTGCTTTCTTGATAACTTAAATTGATAGTCATTTCAGTCAAAATTTTCGTCTGGCTTCGCTCATAAAACTATCAATAATTACAAGTTGTAATTTCTCAGGTGGTTGGAGCAGACAGAAGTCAGATTTTTTTTTTTGGGGGGGGGGGGGGGGGGGGGGTTGAAAATTCACAAATTTAAGGTTTAGCAGTACTAATCCCCAATGATAACGTGATTCCCGCCGAAACGCGAGGACGAGTCTAAATCATGATAACTGATGAAATAACCATTCATAATGCTTGCACATTACTTGACAAGCAAATATTAGTATTTCTTTCATTTCAAATATCCACTAAGTATATGGCAACATAGCTCAGTTGGCTAAAATGCAGACAATAATTGGGTGTAAGCAGATCGTTTTGTGGGTTCGAATCCTCACAAGGGTTGTTTTTTTTTCATATCTATTTTTTGTTTTCCCTATTCGTTTTCATTTTTGCTTCCGTATTTTTGTTTCTTTCTTTGATGGTTTGTTGTCGAGCACGCTTGCGGTGAGCTCGATATAGTCGCCACTTTCGGTGTATGTGCGTGCGTGCGTCCGTCCGATTTTGTCCGGACCATAACTTTGACATGCATGGAGCAATCTTGTTTATATTTCGCATTAATGTTTAACTCAATGAGAAGGCTTGTCATGCACAAACCCCATGTTCCTATCTCAAAGGTCAAATTGAAGTTCGTCCGGAGCATTTCTCCTTCATGGCCATGCATGGTAGGATTTTGATGTAACTTGGCATGAATGTTCACCATTATAAGACGGAGTGTCATGCATAAGAAGCAGGTCCCTAGGTCCAAGGTCAAGGTCACACTTAGAGGTCAAAGGTGCTGTTAGGCTCGACATTCTGCTCGTGGTCATACTTGTATTTGTATATATGTCTTTATATAACACACTAGTATGTTCATTGTTTGCATGGCTAAGTGCATGCATTTAATCAATATCATCTTTGTTATGTAATAAACTATTCTGATCTGCCATATCGCCTTTAGCTACCTCTCTGTTGTGTTGTCACGGAGCTCATGAAGGAATCTTGATTTTTATGCAATTTAAAGTGAAACAAAAATTAAAAGAAAAATTAAATGTCGATGCCGAGTTTCGAACCCACATGGCAAAAGATCTGTTGAACTTGGACTGTATGCTTTACCACTGAGCTAATTCGTAATTGGTATAAAACCTGGAAATATTTAGATTGTAACATGTTAGGAAAATGTTGAATTCCCTATGTTCCATTATAATCTATTTATAGTCATGTTTGTAAATATCAAGTTATCGTTGGGGCATAGTATATCACAAAACCACAGAAATTTTTAGTAAACAAACAGTATCTTTATAAACAACCCATCTGACCAATACATTCTTACCGTTCTGTCCAAAGAATTGGATACTTAAAATATTCTAAAAGAGTTGTCCCCCTTTAAAAATGAATGCCATTTGTAAAGAAATAAAAGTAAACAATTGTCAAAAATGATGTTTAACCTTAAAGGTGGTCAATCACATTTAAACAACATTTAATGACATTTTTTACTTTTTGTATATTCTGGAAGAGAATTATTTAAGGAACAAAAAGACCGATTACACAGAGTTAGATTCCTATTTGAAATGTATATTTTATTATTTTTATAAAATTTTGTAATTACTCCCCTTTAATATGAAAGTATATAAAAAGCTGGGTATTTCTTTTTATTTCGATACAATGTCTAGTTTTACATTTGCATTTGATAGACATATCAACTATTGAACAATCTGAACCAAAATGCAAATTTAAAAGCTGTGTGTAGCTTCTGAATTCATTTATTTCCAATCTATCTTGGTTGCGCAACCAAGATAGGCAAAGGGAGGTAATAATAATTTTTCAAACTTGCGTTTCTAATGAATTCCATCTAAATACATAATTTTTAATGCAAATATTTTACAAATATATTACAATATGTCTAATATTTATACATTTCCTTAGGCAAAGTATGTTTATCAAATTTATACTTATGATAAAATAACTCTATCTTGGTTGGGCAACCAGGATAGGAAAATGAAATTTTAAAAATACCTCCAGTGAAAATCTAATTTGTATTAAGTGTTAAGTGAACATAAATGAGTGTAAATGATCAGATGCTAATGTTTCGAACAAATCCGTTACATGGCCAAAATCTGATTATCCACCTTTAATTGATATGTAAAGTTTAAGCACTCAAACATTGTTGCAAATGCATCGAAACGAAGACATGCAACAGCTTTTTTAATAAAAAATGGTGAGTTTTTAAAGGCATTGAACTGTCCAGATGTGTGGCCCCTTCATGCAGTCCCTTTCCGAAATTCAATACATATATGAGTAAATTGACAATGGTTTTGTGGAATAATATAAATGTTTTAAATATGCTGTTTGATTTTCATACATGTAAAACCTTTCTTTCTATGAGTTTGTGATATTTGAACTTAATTCTCCGAAACATGGACCTAACTCTTAAAAGATGACCTTGTCTGAAATATTCATGATCAAATATGTTTAACTCTTACCCTGTTAAATTTCTATAATGAACTTGAGAATGCTTGGGCCTAGGATCACGAAACTTAATAGGGAGGTTGATCATGATCAGCTGATGACCCCTATAATAGGCTGTTGATTTTGAGGTCAGTAGGTCAAATGTCATGGTTACTTTGACCCAGAACAGTAGAACTTTTTTGGCCAAAGAACTAGAGAATGCTTTGGTCTAAGATCACATTTAATACTTAGGCCTCACCAAATTAAAAAGTTGTTCATCGGATTTGCCGCTCGTATATTTTCAGAAACACAAAAAAAATATTTTTTTTTGTTTTTGGCTTGCGCTCGCACCATTGAAAAAAATCAATCCAAAATTTTTTGGTGCGCTACTTTTTACGGACGTAAAAATGTATAAATGCTTATAATTCCAGTCCTAGATTGTTCTCAAATGGATTTTAATCAAAATAAATACATACTACGCACACATCGTCTATAATAAATCATAACACTTATATTTAGTTGCATTAAAATTGTTTCCCCTTTATACAGTTACGCCATTTTCTTCAAATGTTTACCAAATTACATGCTAAAAAAATCGATTTATTTCATTGAAAACTGGATGAAGAAAAGGTTACTAATTTATTGGATAACATCAATCTGCATTATTTTGGTAAGGGTAAAAACTTGTTGATGCATGTCACTTATCTGTTTTCTGTTTTTCCTGTCCAAATGATCAGCATTTGCATACGAAAGTTGGTGGGGTAAGGAATTTACATTATGAGTTGTTTTCAGAACCGTTTTATTTTCCAATCATTTAGTTGACTAATGTTAATGCACGTTTATCTCCATTTCAGACTTTAATTGAGACTTTGTTTCAACAAATTTAATATGTTATGAAAGTTTAAAGTTAGAAAAAGAGCTGTACAATAAGACATCATGCTCGACTTTTCTGAATTAGAGCTTTGCTAGTAAAAGGGGCATGATAGTCAGAAGCTTTGAAAGTACAGAGCTATTGGTCATTATATAAAACTTAATATTTGATGTATCAAAAACTTTGTAAAGTCAGCTAAGAATGCTACATTTTCATAGCAGTAAATATTCAAGTCACATATGTATGTGATAAGTATGGTGTAAGGTTATGCATTGTTGTTTATTACATATTTTCTAACAGCATTTTCAAAAGCATGCATTATTTGATTACAGTGTACTGTATGACACTGTTAATACATTTTTTTCAGGAGTTTGCTTTGTTGTGCGTCTACAGGTCAGATTTTCTCAATCCCTGGGGACTTACTTTTTAATTTAAAAGGGCTATGCATTCATTTTAAGGTTTTTATTAGTCAGCCGAGAGCCAAATGAAGATAAATATATTTCTTCGCTCTTCGCTCGCTCCTGATTTTCTCAAAAACCTAAACAAATATTTAAATTATTTTTTCGCTCGCCGCCTCAATTTTTTCAGAAAAAAATCCGATGAACAACTTATCAATTTGGTGTGGCCTTACGACTGGTCAATGACCCATAATTATTGATTTGAGGTCAGTACGTCAAACGTCCAGTGACCAAATAATTTCTGTTCCTTGTGCAGTTACTGAATGCATTAAGGGGGGCATTTCGTGTTCTACAAGCTCTTGTTTAAATTACCTCCCCTGTTCTTTCTCTTATATATATGAAATTGCATACATGTACCAGATAAGCAATTTTTAATGAAGTTAAATGAGTCTGGTTAGGGTGGATTACCCAAAAATGTCACAGATTGCAAGAAACTAGAACTTGTCGACACATTGACATATTTCAATCTAGATATTTTGAAATCCCCTGATAGATCAATATTAACTAAAAATACGTATTATACCAAGAACAAAAACATGCGCACATCGTCAGTATATAAGTAAGCAGGGATTGTATTAATAAATGATATTAGCTTTTTACTAAGACCCAATTAAACATGTCCGTAAGACAGCACGCTCAATTTTTCTCAGCGCTCGACTCTGAATTAGAGCTTAGCCAGTAAATTTTTTATAAAATTCTGTCAAAATTCAAATCAGTTATGGGGATTGTTTCTCCTGGTGGACTTTGATAGTAAATAACTAATTAAGTTTCAAGTCAAAAGCTTTGATAGTAACAGAGATATTTGACTTTAGCAAAATCTTTAACCAAAAAATTCTAAGTTAAAAAGGGGCATTACTCTGTCAATATTCAGATCAGAGTTATGGGAATGGTTTCTCCTGGTGTAGACTTTGATAGTAAATAACTATTTTAAGTTTCAAGTCAATAGCTTTAATAGTAACAGAGATATTTGACTTCATCAAAAACTTAAACCAACGCCGACGCGGGGGCATGTGCAGTAGATCAACTTTTTCTTCGAAAAGTTGAGCTAAAAAGTGCTCTAAGTTATCAATTCAGTATGTTTGCTTGCAAGATTTTCACTGTGTATCTGTATAAAGACTGCCACATGCCTGATATGTTGCACTGTTTACTATTTAATGCATGTTTATGCCCCTGAAGGGGGGCATATTAGTTTTCAACTGTCCGTCCGTTCGTCACAACGTTAACTTTTTGCATGAAGGCACTTTACTCGCGAACCACTGCACCCAGGACCTTCAAACTTCACATGCTGATAGTACTTATTGAGTACACGACCCCTACTGACTTTGGGGTCACCAGGTTAAAGGTCACGGTCACAGGGGCCAGTGTTAACTTTTTGCATGTCTGTTCGTCGCAATGTTAACTTTTTGCATGAAGGCACTTTACTCGTGAACCACTGCACCCAGGACCTTCAAACTTCATAGCTGATAGTACTTATTGAGTACACGACCCCTACTGACTTTGGGGTCAAAGGTCAAGGTCACAGGGGTCAATGTTAACTTTTGCATGAAGGCACTTTACTTTCGAACCACTGCACCCAGGACCTTCAAACTTCACATGCTGATAGTACTTATAAATTGAGTACAGGACCAGGACCTTCAAACTTCACATGCTGATAGTACTTATTGAGTACATGACCCCTACTGACTTTGGGGTCACCAGGTCAAAGGTTAAGGTCACAGGGGCCAATGTTAACTTTTTGCATGTCCGTTTGTCACAATGTTAACTTTTTGCATGAAGGCACTTTACTCGGCAACCACTGCACCCAGGATCTTCAAACTTCACATGCTGATAGTACTTATTGAGTACACGACACATACTGACTTTGGGGTCAAAGGTCAAGGCCACAGGGGCCAATGTTAACTTTTTGCATGTCTGTTCGTCGCAACGTTAACTTTTTGCATGAAGGCACTTTACTCGCGAACCACTGCACCCAGGACCTTCAAACTTCACATGCTGATAGTACTTATTGAGTACACGACCAGGACCTTCAGACTTCACTTGCTGATAGTACTTATTGAGTACACAACCCCTACTGACTTTGCGGTCACCAGGTCAAAGGTCAAGGTCACAGGGGCCAATGTTAATTTTTTGCATGAAGGCACTTTACTCGTGAACCACTGCACCCAGGACCTTCAAACTTCACGTGCTGATAGTACTTATTGAGTACACAACCCTTACTGACTTTGGGGTCACCAGGTCAAAGGTCACGGTCACAGGGGCCAATGTTAACTTTTTGCATGAAGGCATTTTACTCGTGAACCACTGCACCCAGGACCTTCAGACTTCACATGCTGATAGTACTTACTGAGTACACGACCCCTACTGACTTTGGGGTCAAGGTCACAGGGGCCAATGTTAACTTTTTGCATGAAGGCATTTTACTTGCGAACCACTGCACCCAGGACCTTCAAACTTCACGTGCTGATAGTACTTATTGAGTACACAACCCCTACTGACTTTGGGGTCACCAGGTCAGAGGTCAAGGCGCTGCGGGAGGCATCCCTAGACTAGCTACTAGTCTGATAAGTTTATTTTTAGCTCGACTATTTGAAGAATAGTTCAACTCACCCTGGCGTCGGTGTCACACCCTGGTTAAAGTTTTGCATGCAAGTACATATGGCTATCATTTTAACTTATTTTTTTCTTTTTCTAGGTCAATTACCAACCTCACTGGGTCAAGTCCTTTAACTCTGACATGTAATTTGAGCATATTATGCCCCCTTTTGGACTTGGAAAATCCTGGTTAAAGTTTACATGCAAGTTACTATTTCCAAAACTAATGCATATGTTGAATTGAAACTTCACAATGTGTCTTCGGGGTTACAAAACTAGTTGATAGCATCAAGTCCCATAACTCTGACATGCATTTTGGCCAAATTATGCCCCCGTTTTGGACTTAGAAAATCCTGGTTAAAGTTTTGCATGCAGGAACATACAGCTATTTCTATTTAACTTAAAGGCATATAGATTTGAAACTTATTTTTTCTTTTTCTAGATCAATTACCAACCTCACAGGGTCAAGTCCCATAACTCTGACATGTATTTTGGGCAAATTATGCCCCCTTTTGGACTTAGAAAATCTTGGTTAAAGTTTTACATGCAAGTTACTATCTCCAAAACTAATGCAGATATTGAATTGAAACTTCACGTGTCTTCGGGGTTATAAAACTAGTTGATAGCATCAAGTCTCTTAACTCTGACCTGCATTTCGGCCAAATTATGCCCCTTTTTGTACTAAGAAAATCCTGGTTAAAGTTCTGCATGCAAGTACATACAGCTATTACTTTAAGGCATATAGATTTGAAACTTAATTTTTCTTTTTCTAGATCAAATACAAACCTCACTGGGTCAAGTCCCATAACTCCAGGCCTTTTTTTATGCTGATTTTAGGGCCGAAATTCGGCCCCATTCCCCAATCTAAAAAGTATACTTTTTTCCCCACCTTGGCCAAAAATTCCCCATGCAAAAAAAAATTAAATTAGTTTTGATTTTCAGTCCTGATTTTAACAACTTTTCAGCAAATATATTCCTCCAAACAATGATTTTGCGATGTAAATTTCCCCTCCAAAAGGGTCCTGGTACCCTTCCCCAAATTTACAAAAAAAGGGCTGAACTCTGACATGTATATGGGGCAAATTATGCCCCCGTTTGGACTTAGAAAATCCTGGTTAAAGTTTTACATGCAAGTTATTATCTCCAAAACTAATGCAGATACTGGATTGAAACTCTATAGATATTTTAACATTTAGGGTAACATTTTCCTGCTTCTGGGACAATAATTCGAATAGTCGAGCATCGGCTGTCTTAGGGACAGCTCTTGTTTATACATGTATATTATTCATATTTCCTGGTCAGTTAGCTTTCATTTATTATAATAGATTGCTACCTGTTGAATATCTGACTACATTATCATACACTAGGCAGGAAGAGAAGTTTATCATGTTACAACTATGAAGGGAAGTAATTTAACATGTTAAACTATAAGAAATTTAGACTATGATTGGCAGTTATAAGGACTGTGACCAATTATCTATGATATCCCAAGTGCTTAGTATGACCTGTGAGCATAGGTCATATCACAAAAATATACCTTGTAATGGTGGTATTAATAAAGGTGGCCAATCTGATTCAGACCTGGATTAATTAAAAATGACTTAATTACATTTCCTGAGTAATCAATTGTAATTTGTAATTGGGTGATTTTTCTGTTACATGTAATTATAATATAACAACTTGCAGTAGGATTTTTAGGGTGTTACTGACAAATACATTTCAATTACTTTTCATTTACATGACACATACAAAATGTACATGTACATTAATTCAGGAAACAACTAAAGGAATATAGTCTTTAAATATAATGAGAAAAGTTTGAGAGAGCAATAACACTGTATGGTAACTACACCGGTAGCCGTGTGTTTGGATCTGTCCAATATGGCCTGTCCCGAGCAAAAAAAGTCAAAAACATCACGTAAGTTTTGATATTTTGTACGATTTAACACATATTTTTACATAAAAAAATTACTATGTTTTCAGTTTTCATTCTAAGGTGCAAGTTATTCGATATAAAAAGATCAAATCATGCCAGTTCAAGTTAGTAAGTGATAAAAACGTGCAGATTATGGCAATCAAAAAGCGAAAACGAAACTTTTCAATGATTTTATCAAAACTCATGTAATTGTATTGTCAGAAAAATCAGTTAAGGATGACGAGGGAATTTTTTCTAACGTTAAGAATTTTTTTATACTCTGTGAGCTTGAAGAACATTAGTTTCTAAGACAAACAAGAGCAGAAAAAACAGGTCACCGAACTCGTTTTAATTTTATAGGGCATTTTCTTCACCCACTGCTTAAGCATTTCTGAAATTTTGTAAAATTAGAAAAATGGTGGTGCTATATAAAACATATAATATCCTACATAATCTTATACTTATAGGGATTTCAGGTCTTACAGGTTGATATAAGTATATGGTGATGTCAGTATTATATAAGCATAAATGTCACTAACAAGTCTCTTTAATTTTTACATGTTGACATAATTACCCCACCCACATTATTTTCAATGGAAAAAACGTATTTTGATCTACACAAAAAATTCTGACGTTAAGATTTTCAAAATATTTTGCAGCATTAAAGACACACAAAACTGCTTCAAAATGGAAAGAAAAAAAGTTGGGGTCACCGTGCATCTAAGAGATTTATTAAGAAAAAACTGCTAAAAAGTGGTGAATTTTGATATTTTTTGTTCTTTTTGTTTTAATCTATATTTTCTAGATAATATAAAGTGCTATCTTGAAAACTTTTATTTTATCTATAGCTTAACATTATATGTATCAGTCAGAAAAATATCAAAACCAAACCTGATCTACTTTAATAAATATTTGAAATTACCTACCCCTACCCCATTGTAAATCTCACGTTAATTTTAGGCAAATGCCAGCCAAAAATAAGGGTGAAAAATTTTTTTTCGCAAAAAGCATAATTTATTTTATGTTTTCTAGTGAATTATAGAGTTTTCTCAGTGAAATAAAAGTGATAATCCACAGTTTTGAAACAGTAGATTATCATTTTTTTTTTCACTGTTTTTGCCAAACTAGTCCCGGTCCTCCGTCGCCATTGAAGTCAAATTGTATACGGAGCGTTATGAATACCGGGGACCATAATGACGATGACGTCGTTAAAATTACGTCATTTGTGTTATGCTTTCTGCTGACCTTTCCCGCGATTTTCGACATTTATAAATTACGCAACAAAAGTAGAGTTTTACACATGAAATAAAAAGAAAATTTGTTTGTGTCAGTGAAATATCAATTTTATTTCACTCGTGAGCACCAAAAAAAGTCATTTTCACTTGTGGCTACGCCAGTCGTGAAAATATCAGTTTTTGATGCCCACTTGCGAAATAAAATTGATATTTCACCGAAACAAACAAATATCCTCTATATATTTGGTTAAATGGTACATTTTTAGCCATATTTTAATGATTTAGCATTAATTTTTGGCAAAACTTTTGTTAGAAAGCGATATTAGAAGAAACATTTTTCAAAAAATCGCGGATATCTTGAAAAAAAACGCTCGTACATCCTTCAGAAGAAAGAAGAAACATTTTCACATATCTTGTCATTGGTTTCTAAACTAAAAGTACCGGTATAGTATGTTTGCGAAAAAGTACCATCCAAATTCAATCACATGTATAAAGTGTGTAACGGTTTGGATACAAGTAAATGAAAAACTGTAAACGGTTTGGAATTAGTATATGCACCGGTTTGGACTGCAACTTAATTCACATTCCTGCACGATAGACTGGTATCAAAGATGATAAAACCACAGCATCTATCTCCTTCCATTATTTCTAGGATATCAGAGGTAACTTTTTTATGGATTGCATAAAATCTAAAGAAAGAAATAAACTGAAGTTCATAAAACTAAATATCTAAGGTAAAAGGAAGAACTGTGCATAAACGAACACTGTACCTACTGTAATTATTTTTGTTACCAGTGCATAATAATGTGTTAGGTTTAATAACGAATTTATTTCCGGGAACATTTTCAAAATGAATCACTATATAACCTGATATGTAGGATAAAAGGACTTTAACAAAAAGCACCGTAAGTACGTTTGAATGTCAGGTTGGTTAGATATCAAATTCGTTTGTTTTTGAAGCCCTGGATTCCGTCTGCCGTCTCGAGGGTAATTTGATTTCTTTTCTTAATAAATACTCATTTGTTTATCCTAGTTGTCAACTGCTTGTTTAGAAGAGGAATTGGTAAATGCTTAGAAAAAAGGCTCAAAATAATAATAATAACGTTTGTTTGCCTTTTCCTCTACCAACTTACAAGCAACCCCTTAAAACATTAGTTTTGTTTAACCATTCCAAAAGATTATTTATCTCGACTACTTGAAGAATACGAAAGACTATTGCTCACATCCGTTCGTCAACATCCGCATGCTCTTTGTTTATTATTTCTAAGATGTTATATCAGTAATGGCTAGTGGGGATTTATTGAAACTAAGTTGTTCCATGTGATAATCTGATATGCAGTATACATGTTCCATTATTCTAGTTTGCTTTGTACAAAGGTATGACCCTTTTCCCGATTTACAAAATAGAATTTTGTAACTTTTTTGTACGTACGCAGGTATCTCAATAATCAGTAGTTACAGTGAATCAGAACTTCACACACTTGTTCACCGTGAAGATCTAACATGCAAAGTAAGGGTCTGAAAGTCTGACTTTAAATTCATTATAGAGTTGTGCCGCTTCCTTTAGCTAAGAAATACTGGTTTAGCTTTGGTACTCAAGTACTATTTGGTATGTAAGCAAAAACTTCATTTATCACTTTTAAGAATGAAATGAAACTTCAAACACTTCTTTACACTAATGATCCGACATGCAGTGCACATGCTCCAAGAATCTCCTGCTAATTCATTGTGCCGCTATATTGGTTATGTTCATGTATGCAAGCAGGTATCTTATTTAGCATCAGAAGATGGGAAATTTCTATAACTGAATCATACGTCTTACTAAAATTGTTGGTCATTTTATACTTGTTTATGTCATTTATTCATTCAGTTAGCAAGCCCGCCCGCTTGGCTCAGTAGGTAAGAGCGTTGGTCTACGGATCGCGGGGTCGCGAGTTCGATCCTCGGGCGGGGCGTATGTTCTCCGTGACTATTTGATAAACGACATTGTGTCTGAAATCATTAGTCCTCCACCACTGATAATTCATGTGGGGAAGTTGGCAGTTACTTGCGGAGAACAGGTTTGTACTGGTAGAGAACCCAGGAAGACTGGTTAGGTTAACTGCCCGCCGTTACATGACTGAAATACTGTTGAAAAACGGCGTTAAACCCAAAACAAACAAACAAACATTCAGTTAGCCCGCCGTTATATGACTGAAATACTGTTGAAAAACGGCGTTAAACCCAAAACAAACAATCATTCAGTTAGCTTTCATTAGTGGCATAGCATTTGAATAGCTTATCTTTATTGCCCCTATCAAACTTGATATTTGCCTGTTTTCATCGAGATGCATATAAACAGTCGTGAAAGTAGAACAGAAGTCCGTATATTAGTAAACAAACAAGTGAATCATTTCCTTTTAAAAGCTCTGTTTTGAAATGTAAGATCAGGAGACAGGAAACAAAGCTTTTAATGGGGCCTTACTATTTAATTAACTGTCTTGCTTAATTAACAATGTTATGTATTCTTGCACTTGCAGTAGCCTATGTTATGTAGAACTAGGCATGTGCGTTTGAATTTCCAACGAAGATTGGTGTTGACCACTGCTTTTCGTGGCCATTCCTCTCCCACTGGTGTTTTAGACTGGAAAAATTCACTGCTATGCTTGAGAAAAGAAATTTTAAAATTGGAAATATATTCAATAGGAAATACCACGATGTAAGATCAAAACGTCTTCAAACTGAACCCTACAGCAGGGAATGTATGAATGTGTACATTATTTAAACTATTCTCAAAATATAAAGAGTTTTGTAAAGTAGAAGAAAGAAACAAACAAACATTTGGGCATCGCCTTGGAACTGTCATTGACAAAAGCACCACTTGGGTATAAACGTGTTAGTACATACAGAAAGGTGATAAGGTGTACAAGTCGTGTGTTAGTTAAACACTATATATTAAACCTGTTGCCGGCAGATCATGGAGCATAGCTTCCACAAGGATGTTCATTTGGGCAAGTGCTAACGCATATATCACTTGTGATGTGTGCGTCAATGTGTACCGAACTGAAGCAGTCTTCAGCATGCATTGATCAGTTACTCAGTTTTAACACATTTTTTTCATGGTCATCTGCAAGGATATGTGTATACTCATTTAAAAAATTATTGATTTCAAAATTGTTAACAGTAACAGCCTTCATATTGATCAACATATGAGTGTATTTCTTTAAAGTATATATCCCTATTTTATAAGAATATGTATTTAAAATAATCTAAAATAAATGCTTGATGACCATGCTCGGTATGCCGGAAGACATATTTGAACATGTATCATTGTAAAATATGAAAACATTACTTAGAAACAAACAGTATTTCAAAATTAGCAGTTAAAGTTGTTAGTCCAAACCGCAAACATCCAAGGAGATTAAGTCATCCAAACCGGTGTACACTTGTTATCCAAACCGTTACATACATGTTTTTACTACACAATATGTTTTGTGTCCTTTTGAATCTTAGGTGTTTTGTACATATCACAGTTTATTGTCGAGCCCTCTTGCGGAAGCGAAGACATAGTTGTCCAAATGGCTGTTTGGTGTATGTGCGTGCGTCTGTCCGGATTTGTTTGTCCGGACCATAACTTTGACATGCATGGAGCAATCTCATTTATATTTGGCATGAATGTTAACCTCAGTGAGACGGAGTGTCATGCGCAAACCCCACGTTCCTAACTCAAAGGTCAAGGTCACACTTAGAGGTCAAAGGTCAAATTCAATAACGACTTTGTCCGGGGCATTGCTTCTTCATGCATGGAGGGATTTTTGGATCGATTGTCTCGCAGTCGATCCAAAGTTAACAATGCAGAAATTTCCTTACTGCAAACCTAACAAAATAGTGCGGAAAGTAGTTCCATGCTATAGATTAAGTCAACCATCAAAATATAATTATTCTGGCACGACTGTATTTTCAGCTGTCGAACGTCCAAAACATGAAATTCTTAACGTATTTACAATTTTTATTATGTACATTTCTGTTTTGTATTTCTGACTGCAGTGACATATTAATGCGCGAAAACTAGGTCACCGACAAACCTACGATGCCAGCTTTGTTTACAGCACAGACTGATCCTTAAGACGTTGTTTAAAGATTACAGCTAGCCTAGAAAAGTCTTTTTTTTGTAGCGATTTTGATCGATAAGATTTTATTTACCTGAAAATCAAAAAAACAGTCCGAGATAGCAAGGGAAACAGCTGTAGTGCGAATAGTCTTTAAAATGTTACCTCCCTTTGTTTCATTTGCGTCCTTTGCATACATGTCAGAAAAAAAATTTTCCACGAAGAAAAAGAGGTTAATATCTCATCCCAACTATTCAGATCACCAGGCAGATCATACCTTTATTGTACAACGGACATGCTGATTTAATTTGTAAATGCCCTAGACTCTACAGTTCTGTAGATTATTAATATCTGTTTATGCAGGATGAAGGCGTAATTTCGCCCCAGTCAGTTCGTCCCCAATTTTTATACGCCCGTTTGAAAAACGGGACGTATTATGGGAACGCCCCGGGCGGGCGGGCGGGCGTCCACAGACCTTGTCCGGAGCATATCTTCTACATGCATGAAGGGATTTTGATGAAACCTGGCACAGTTGTTCACCATCATGAGACGGAGTGTCATGCGCAAGAACCAGGTCCCTAGGTCTAAGGTCAAGGTCACACTTAGAGGTCAAAGGTCAAATTCAAGAATGACTTTGTCCGGACCATATCTTCTTCATGCATAGAGGGATTTTGATGAAAGTTGGCACAATTGTTCATCATCATGAGAAGGAGTGTCATGCGCAAGAACCAGGTCCCTAGGTCTAAGGTCAAGGTCACACTTAGAGGTCAAAGGATATAAGAATGAAAACTTTGTCCGGAGCATTTCTTCTTCATGCATAGAGGGATTTTGATATAACTTGGCACAAATGTTCACCACCATGAGGCGGAGTGTCTTGCGCAAGAACCAGGTCTCTAGGCCTAAGGTCAAGGTCACACTTAGAGGTCAAAGGATACAAGAATGAAAACCTTGTCCGGAGCATTTCTTCTTCATGCATAGAGGGATTTTGATATAACTTGGCACAAATGTTCACCACCACGAGACGTAGTGTCATGCGCAAGAACCAGGTCCCTAGGTCTAAGGTCAAGGTCACACTTAGAGGCCAAAGGTCAGATACAAGAATGACTTTGTCCCAAGCAGTTCCCTTCTTTCGAATTACTTCCCTTTGTTGTTACTAGATTTTTGTGAGGACTTACAATTTTTTTTTTTTTGATTTTTTTTTTTTTAGATTAACTTCCCTTAGTTGTTACTATAAATAACTTATATTGTAACTTTTTTATAATTGACCGTAGGGAAAAACCAAGACCACTTTTCTGTGGTACAACATAGATGTTACTTTCCAATTTTAGGTGTATTTTAAGGTATCTCTACCTGGTAAGGAGTTTTTTTGTGGACTTAGAAAAACAAAACACTTAGTTATTACTAAACAACCACAAAATTAAAATTCCATTTGCAAATACAGCTGCTAGAGTAAAAAAATTTGCTGTGACGGGCGTATATTGTGACATTCTTGCACTCTTGTTTTTAATGGAATTGGTTAGAGATCCGTTACATAATAAATACAACAAGTAACATGTACGTATTATGTACTGTATAGCATGTGTATAAAATAATTGCTGCTAAAAGTTCTGATTGCCATTCTGTGTATTTTATACTTCTTTGTTCACGAATAGCGACGATTCATACACTTTCAACAAGAAAACTTATTTTCTTTGTGACAACAATACTAATTTGCCAAAATATTTCATAATTTGTTCAATTAGCCAGTTATTGCAAAATTAATATCTGTGACTTTAGCATTATAATTATTCTATTTTCTGTTGTCGCAATTTGCCATGTGACTGGGACGAATAAATTTGACGCAAACTTGTGATCTTTTTACAGTTATATAAAATATCATTTGTCTTTTATCATAACTCCAGCTCATATGGGCAGTTCCCGATAAATATATTCATGAAAAAATGGTGTCTGGGCATTACAATAGAGCATGTTAAAATTTGACGTTCTACAGACCCCTTTTTGGGCCTGGCTAATTCCCCGCAAACATGACATCATTTCACAGGAAAAACCCTAAACTGGTAATGCCGGAGCTTAATTGTGTATATATGTTAATTGTTTTTATTTTTATATTATCATTATTATTATACCAGATTTATATAGCGCCCTTTTCATGATCAATTTCACGTTCGAAGGCGCTTTACATAGTCCAAATGCAGCCACACAGGGCCCATAATTCATCCTCTACTAGTACAGACACATAGCGATCTGACCAGAGGAACAGAGTGAGACAAAGCCCCCACGACAGAGAGATCAGAAATCAGATACAGGCTAACTTAGCCTAGCTCGTTGCGAATAGACAGCCTGGTTCTTTAACATGCCCAGTGTATAGCACTGATACATGCAAGGATTGCCTGGGTTCCTGACCAGTACACCTCTAGTTGGGTGGGAAACATTGAAAAGCGTTACTGAAAATTCCCCGAGTAGCTGCCAGGGATCGAACCCCCGACCTCGGGATTGGAAGGCCAGTGTGCAATGATCATTTTTAATATTGTTTAAGCTTTTGAGGACGAAATATATGCGATATCTGTCCAGGGACTACTCGTATGCCAGTAATGGTGTTTTTAGCTCACCTGAGCACGAAGTGCTCAAAGGTGAGATTATCATTTTGTGATCGTCTTGTGTCCGTCGTCAACAATTTGACTGTTAACACTCTAGAGGTCACGATTTTGGACTAAACTTAATGAAACTTGGTCAGAGTGTTACCCTCAATAAAATCTTGGACGAGTTTGATATTGGGTCATCTGGGCTCAAAAACTAGGTCACCAGGTCAGATCAAAGGAAAAGTTTGTTAACACTCTAGAGGTCACAATTTTGGCCCAATCTTAATGAAACTTAGTCAGAATGTTACCCTTAATAAAGTCTTGGACGAGTTTGATATTGGGTCATCCGGGATCAAAAACTAGGTCACCAGGTCAAATCATAGGAAAAGCTTGTTAACACTGTAGAGGCCAGATTTTTGACTGTATCTTCATGAAACTTGGTCAGAATGTTAATCTTGATGATTATGTTCCTGATTGCCAAAAACAGACATAACTTTTACATGCATCTTGTTTATATATTTAGCATGATGTTTACCTAAGTGAGAAGATGTGACATGCCTAAACCCCATGTTCGTATTTCAAAGGTCAAGGTCACAATTGGGGGTCAAATTTCAAATTGAAGTTCTTCTTCATGCATGGTTGAATTTTGATGTAACTTGGCATGAATATTCACCTTTGAATTTGCAGGTGGCACTGCAGTTAAGTGCTTTTGCTTTATGTTCCTGATTGCCAAAAACAGACAGTGTCCAAATTGTATGTTCATACAACTCCATTTAGTGATTTTTACCACTGTGACTGAAGTATTTCTAGTTTTATAAGAGAACCAAAGGTTTAAAAAATGCCGCACAACAGACCTAAAAGTATTTATGATGAAATGATATTCTCATCCTATTTCAAAATAATTACATAGGTAATTTCTCAAACTTGCATTTGGTTGAAGAATTTAATTTTTAGCTCGACTATTCAAAAAATAAGTAGAGCTATCCTACTCACCAAGGCGTCGGCGTCACACCTTGGTTAAGTTTTTCGTACCAGTCCACATTTTGACAAAGTGTTTTGAGATAAAGCTTTGAAACTTTCAACACTTGTTTACCATCACCATGGCCAGTTATAGACAAGAACACATAACTCCATCAGGGATTTTGGCTGAATTATGGCCCCTTTTGACTTAGAAATCATGGTTAAGTTTTGCGTACCAGTTCATATTTTGACAAAGTCTTTTGAGATAAAGCTTTGAAACTTTTAACACTAGTTTACCATCACCATGTCCAGTTATAGGCAAGAGTACATAACTACGTCAAGGATTTTGGCTGAAAATGGCCCCTTTTGACTTAGAAATCTGGGTTAAGTTTTTCGTACCAGTTCATATTTTGACAAAGTCTTTGAAGATAAAGCTTTAAAACTTTCAATACCTGTTTACCATCACCATGTCCAGTTATAGCAAGAGTACATAACTTCATCAAGGATTTTGGCTGAATTATGGCCCCTTTTGACTTAGAAATCTGGGTTAAGTTTTTTGTACCAGTTCATATTTTGACAAAGTCTTTGAAGATAAAGCTTTAAAACTTTCAGTACCTGTTTACCATCACCATGTCCAGTTATAGGCAAGAGTACATAACTTCATCAAGGATTTTGGCTGAATTATGGCCCCTTTTGACTTAGAAATCTGGGTTAAGTTTTTCGTACCAGTTTATATTTTGTGTAAAGTGTTTGACATATGGCCTTGAAACTTTTATCACTTGTTTATCCCCCCGCCAAAGGCGAAGGGGATACTAAAAATGCTCTCCGTCCGTCCGCAACGATCTTTGTCCGGAGCATAACTCCAAAAGTACTGGAGGGATTTTCTTCAAACTTCATACACTGATAGAACACATTGGGAGGAAGTGCAGTGTGCAAGAACAAGAACTCTACCTTGCCTATTTTTGGAGTTATTCCCCTTTATCATATTTTCTTAAAAAAAAATTGTCTGGAGCATAACTCCAAAAGTACTGTAGGGATTTTCTTCAAACTTCATACACTGATAGAACACATTGGGAGGAAGTGCAGTGTGCAAGAACAATAACTCTACCCTGCCTATTTTTTGAGTTATTCCCCTTTATCATATTTTCTTTAAAAATTTTGTCCGGAGCATAACTCCAAAAGTACTGGAGGGATTTTCTTCAGACTTCATACACTGATAGAACACATTGGGAGGAAGTGAAATGTGCAAGAACAATAACTCTACCTTGCCTACTTTTTGAGTTATTCCCCTTTATCATATTTTCTTTAAAAAAATTGTCCACAGCATATCTTTTTCATGCATGGAGGGATTTTGATATATCTTGGCACAAATGTTCACCACCATGAGGTGGAGTGTCATGCACAAGAACCAGGTCCCTTGTTCTAAGGTCAAGGTCACAGAGGTCAAAGGATACAAGAATGAAAACCTTGTCCGGAGCACCTCTTCTTCATGCATAGAGAGATTTTGATATATCTTGGCACAAATGTTCACCACCATGAGGTGGAGTGTCATGCGCAAGATCCAGGTCCCTAAGTCTAAAGTCAAGGTCACACTTAGAGGCCAAAGGTCGGATACAAGAATGACTTTGTCCCAAGCATTTCTTCTTCATGCATGGAGGGATTTTCATGTAACTTGGCACAATTATACACCATCATGAGACGAAGTGTCATGTGCAGTTCCCTTCTTTAGAATGACTTCCCTTTGTTGTTCCTTTAAATAGCTTTTATTGTAACTTTTTCATTACTAGTCGTAGGGAAAAATCGAGACCACTTTTCAGTAGTACAACATGCATGCTACATCCAATTTTGATGTGTATTTTGACCAATCTCTACCTAGTAAAGATTTTTGTGTGGACTTACAATTTTTTAATTTTTTTTAAAGATTAACTTCCATTAGTTGTTACTGTAAATAACTTATGTTGTAACATATTTATAATTGACCACAGGGAAAAAACAAGACCACTTTTCTGTGGTACAACCTGGATGTTACTTTCCAATTTTAGGTGTATTTTAAGACATCTCTACCTGGTAAGGAGTTTTTTTTTGTGGACTTAGAAAAACAAAAGACTTACATTGATTACTAAACAACCACAAAATTAAAATTCCATTTGCAAATACAGCTGCTAGAGTAAAGAAATTTGCTGTGATGGGCATATATTGTGACATTCTGGTACTCTAGTTCCCTGTTAGCTTTCCATTCCTTCTTTTTACAGTAGCCATATAGAAAAACGTCATACAGCTATACTGTTCATTAAAATTAATAAAATTTAGCAGTAAACCACCTCACCACTGAATAATTCTTCTTCCACATCAAAGCTTCTCCCAAAATGAATACTTTCAGACACTAACTTGCCTGGAACTTTAGCCTTCAATTATAATATGCCCGGCGGGGGGGATTGGCCATGTCTAACATGGCTCTTGTTCAATATAATAATCTCTGTCTGTAGGAAAGAGTACATAACTCTGTCGTATGTTTTGGCTGAATCATTGCCCTTTTTGGACTTGGAAATTGGTTCTGATTTCATACAAGTCCACGTTTTGTCAAAACTATTTGATATATGGCTTTTAAACTTTGAACACTTGTTTATCATCATGATTTCCATCTGTAGGCAAGAGTACATAACTCTGACAACTATTTTGGCTGAATAATGGACCTTTTTGGACTTTTAAATTGGTTCACATACGCCATTTAGTGCAAGACTTATCGAAATCCACAAATACGGGAACATTGTTTGTCTAATGTATTTTTTTTTATTTTGTCTGAATATCTGTAGAAATATTTTGACTCCATTCTTCAATCAATTCTTCTAATAGTTGAGCGCGCTGTCATCCGACTGCTCTTGTGGATTAATCTCATGATTTTCAATTTCTTGAAATAAAATAGATGGAGGAAAATACATGTAGGCATAAGTATACATTTTCACTTTGTCATTATAATTTGTATACATTTGTTTTGGATTCTTCTGATATTGTATTCTCAAGTTTTACAATATTTTGCTAAATCCTCTCCATATTTAAATGTAAGAATGCTTCTTACACCAAGTAGGAAAAGGTCTGGGTTCAAGTCCCAGTGGAGAGTATTTTACTACTGGGTATAAAAAATTGTGAACTAGACAAAAACATACCTGCTCTGCATAAAAAGTGACTAAAAGGGAAATGTAAAAATTATAGTGTAACCCCCACCCCTAATATACCAGAGTCAAAAGCTATACAAAATTTATAGCTTTAATATGTTTGTACTGTTATAATTCAACAATAATATTGTTTACAGACAATAAATAAATATTGAATGTATTTCACAAAAAGTAGGTTTAACTTAAAATTACCTGTTGTGCAAGCTTTGAATTTTCAGTTCAGTTGTGTTAAAATCTACTTCTCGATTACCATTCAAGATACTGCTGGTTATAGGATGGTGAAATATGATTACTGAATGCATAAGGCTAGCATATATGTTCCTACATCAAAAGTAAAGTTCACATATATGGTTAAATGTCAAACTTTGTGTACATGATATTTACACATGATGTGTACACTCTGTGTTGTTCAGAGACAATCGATCCTCCAGTACTTTCGGTGCTTTGATAATGTAACTTGGCACAGTTGTTCACCATCATGAGACGGAGTGTCATGCGCAAGAATCAGGTCCCTAGGTCTAAGGTCAAGGTCACACTTAGAGGTCAAAGGATACAAGAATGACAACTTTGTCTGGAGCATTTCTTCTTCATGCATGGAGGGACTTTGATGTAACTTGGCACAAATGTTCAACACCATGAGGCGGAGTGTCATGCGCAAGAACTAGGTCCTTAGGTCTAAGGTCAAGGTCACAATTAGAGGTCAAAGGTCAGATACAAGAAAGACTTTGTCCAGAGCATTTCTTCTTCATGCATAGAGGGATTTTGATTTAACTTGGCACAATTTTTCACCATCATGAGATGGAGTGTCATGCGCAAACCTAGAATTACTTCCCTTTGTTGTTACTATAAATAGCTTATATTGTAACTTTTTTATTACTGGTTGTAGGGAAAAGTCAAGACCACTTTTCTGTAGTACAACATGCATGTTACATCCAATTTTGAGATGTATTTTGACCTATCTCTACTGGTAAGGATTTTTGTGTGGACTTAGATTTTTTTTTTTTTTTTTTTTTTTTTAAGATTTACTTCCCTTTGTTGTTACTACAAATAACTTATATTGTAACTTTTTGCAATTTTTTTTTTATTTGGCATAAATGTTTGCCTCTATGTGACAGAGTGTTGTGTGCAACTCCCAGTCCTTTTGACAGCTGACGGGCTCGACATGTTGCCCGTGGGCATCTAGTGCATACTTATACTAGAGATTATCATAAAGTATATTTACATCCATTTAGTCCAAATATTTCAATTTAACAGATAATAAAAATGAAATCTAGGAACATTTGACCGAACTGGACTATTTCCATGAGTTAATAAGATATATCTATGCTAAATATGATTCCGATCGCCATATCAGTCCGGCGCTTACTTCTTTAGACATTACCGCGATTACTGAACAAAGTTTGGTAATGAAACATAGCCAGGCGTAGTAAATATCTTCAAGAACTTACATGAAGTTCCATTGTTTTTTAAGCTCATCGGATTTTTTGAAAAAAAATGATGAGTTATTGTCATCACTTGAGCGGTTGTCGGCGTCGGCGTTGCCTGGTTAAGTTTTATGTTTAGGTCAACTTTTCTCCTAAACTATCAAAGCTATTGCTTTGAAACTTGGAATACTTGTTCACCATCATAAGCTGACCCTGTATAGCAAGAAACATAACTCCAATCTGCTTTTTGCAGGATTTATGGCCCCTTTTGGACTTAGAAAATATCAGATTTCTTTGTTAAGTTTTATGTTTAGGTCAATTTTTCTCCTAAACTATCAAAGCTATTGCTTTGAAACTTGGAATACTTGTTCACCATCATAAGCAGACCCAGTACATCAAGAAACATAACTCCATCCTGCTTTTTGCAAGAATTATTGCCCCTTTTGGACTTAGAAAATCAGTTTTCTTGGTTAAGTTTTATGTTTAGGTCAGCTTTTCTCCTAAACTATCAAAGCTATTGCTTTAAAACTTGCAACAGTTTTTCACCATCATAAGCTGACCCTGTACAGCAAGAAACATAACTCCATCCTGCTTTTTGCAAGATTTATGGCCCCTTTTGGACTTAGAAAATATCAGATTTCTTGGTTAAGTTTTATGTTTAGGTCAATTTTTTCTCTTAAACTATCAAAGCAATTGCTTTGAAACTTGCAACACTTGTTCACCATCATAAGCTGACCCTGTACAGCAAGCAACATAACTCCATCCTGCTTTTTGCAATAATTATTGCCCCTTTTGGACTTAGAAAATCATTTTCTTGGTTGAGTATTATGTTTAAGTCAACTTTTCTCATAAACTATCAAAGCTATTGCTTTAAAACTTGCAACAGTTTTTCACCATCATAAGCTGACACTATAAATCAAGAAACATAACTCCATCCTGCTTTTTGCAAGAATGATGGCCCTTTTTAGACTTAGAAAATCATGGGTAGGACAATATTTCTATTATACAAAAAAAAAATCAGATGAGCGTCAGCACCCGCAAGGCGGTGCTCTTGTTTTATTTGAGCGGCCATATTGGACTAAACCAAACAAGCCTACCGTTGTAGTTACCATACAGTGAATAAAGAGTCTTAATAAAGCAGTAAGAGTGTAAGAGAGCAATGTTGAGAAATAAGAGTCTAAGTGAGCAGTATGGAGGAATAATCTAAGGGAGCAATATAGAGAAAGAGCAATATCATGGACAAAAAGTCTTAAGTGAGCAGTTTGGAGAAATAGAGTCTTAAGAGTCTAAGAGCTGCTGCCCCCTTTCCCATGATCTACAGATAAAAATGAAGGTCAAGTTGGTACCCTCCCCCCACCCCCCCATTCTTTTTTTAGCTCACTTGAGCACACATAAAGTGCTCAAAGTGAGCTTTTATGATCGTCCCGTGTCCGTCGTCAACAATTTGACTGTTAACACTCTGAGGTCACAATTTTGACCCCAATCTTAATGAAACTTGGTCAGAATGTTACCCTCAATAAAATCTTGGACGAGTTTGATATTGGGTCATCTGGGGTCAAAAACTAGGTCACCAGGTCGTATCAAAGGAAAAGCTTGTTAACACTCTAGAGGTCACAATTTTGGCTCAATCTTAATGAAACTTGGCCAGAATGTTGCCCTCAATAAAATCTTGGATGAGTTTGATATTGGATCATCTGGGGTCAACGGGTCAATCAAAGGAAAAGCTTGTTAACACTCTAGAGGTCACAATTTTGACCCAATCTTAATGAAACTTGGTCAGAATGTTACCCTGAATAAAATCTTGGATGAGTTTGATATTGGGTCATCTGGGGCCAAAAACTAGGTCACCGGATCAAATCAATGGAAAAGCTTGTTAACACTGTAGAGGCCACATTTATGACTATATCTTCATCAACCTTGGTCAGAATGTTAATCATGATGATCCCAAAGTCCAGTTTAAATCTGGGTCATGTAGGGTCAAAAACTAGGTCACCAGGTCAAATCAAAGGAAAAGCTAGTTAACACTCTAGAGGCCACTTTTATGACCATATCTTAATGAAACTTGGTCAGAATGTTTATCTTGATGATCTATAAGTCAAGTTCAAATCTGGGTCAGGTGGAGCCAAAAACTAGGTCACCAGGTCAAATCAAAGGAAAAGCTTGTTAACACTATAGAGGCCACATTTATAACTGTATCTCTATGAAACTTAGTTAGAGTGTTAATCTTGATGATCTTTAGGTCAAGTTCGAATCTGGGTCATTTGGGGTCAAAACCTAGGTCACCGGGTCAAATCAAAGAAAAAGTTAGTGAACACTTTAGAGGCCACATTTATGAGCATATCTTAATGAAACTATCTTGATGATCTTTAGGTCAATAGGTCAGGTGAGCGATACAGGGCTTTCATGGCCCTCTTGTTTTTTTGTTACCTCCCCATACATTTAATATGCTTGAATGTACTAATTGGTGTATTAACCAATATTTTCTGTTTACAGGTCAAGGGACAGATGCTGCTGACTGTTGTAGTAGTTATACAGATGTAGCTGGTAACTATCATGAATCTGTGCTATGCGCCGACTACTGCTGTGTGAACTTTAATGTGGCGTATAAAGATTGCTGTAGCGACCCAAATAGACAGATTCCTGCCTCAAGAAATGAGAACGAAGCTTGTGTCAAAAGCTGGATTAGTGAACACATGTGAGTATCAGTATTGAAGCATTAAGCTTAAAGAAAATATACATATAGCTGTATAGTGGCAAAGTCAGTAAGTGTTATTTAAAGGCATTGACATCCAGATTTTGGCTTAAAATGATCTTTCTTTAAAATTGAAGTTTGGTCATATTATGAACATTAGAACATTAGTTTCTATTTCTGAACTATCTAAAAAAATGCCAAAACAAGACAAAATAACATGCCCAGGTGCGGAATCGACCCTGGTTTGCTGCGGCAATCAAATTTTTCTTGCATTCTTGACCAGTACACCACTGAGAAAAATGTACTTAAATGTCCTTGAATATAAAGCTTTGTTATTAAGGCAGTTTACCTACTCTGTCACAAACTATTTTCAATTTTGAATGGAAAAATTAGTGAAAACAACTAATTCTTACGTGTTTCCATATCATATAATCTGTAATCTGTCAGGAACTACGTTTCATAACCTTAAGAAATGTAGCAATAATTTTTTGATATATCTGAACATTTTTAGCTCGACTATACGAAGTATAAGGAGAGCTATCCTACTCGCCCCGGCGTCGGCGTCTTTCCGCGTCCCCACCTTGGTTAAAGTTTTGGTGCACTTTCTCTTTTTTCAACTTATCTCTGTAATTACTTGATGGATTTGATTCAAACTTGGAATACTTATTCCTCATCATCATCCACATCATCTGACATAAGGGCCATAACACTGGCACCCGTATTTCATGAATTATCCCCCCTTTTCACTTAGAATATCAGGTTAAAGTTTTGATGCACTTTCACTCTATCTCTGTTATTACTGAATGGATTTGATTCAAACTTAAAATAGTTGTTCAACATCATCACCCACATCATATGACACAAGGTGCATAACTCTGGCACCATTTTTTCATGAATTATTCCCCCTTTTTACTTAGAATTTCAGGTTAAAGTTTTGGTGCACTTTCACTCTACCTCTGTTATTACTGAATGGATTTGATTCAAATTTAAAATAGTTGTTCAGCATCATCACCCGCATCATATGACACAAGATGCATAACTCTGGCACAATTTTTCATGAATTATTCCCCTTTTTACTTAGAATTTCAGGTTAAAGTTTAATGCACTTTCACTCTATCTCTGTTATTACTGAATGGATCTGATTCAAACTTAAACAATTGTTCAACATCATTACCCTTATCATATGACACAAGGTGCATAACTCTGGGACCAATTTTTAGCTCGACTATTCGAAGAATAGTCTAGCTATTCTACTCACCCTGGCGTCGGCGTCGGCGTCACACCTTGGTTAAGTTTTTGCATGCAAGTACATACAGCTATCATGTAAAGGCATAAAGCTTTGAAACTTATTTATTCTTTTTCTAGGTCAATTACCAACCTCACTGGGTCAAGTTCCATAACTCTAACATGTATTTTGAGCAAATTATGCCCCCTTTTGGACTTAGAAAATTCTGGTTAAAGTTTTACATGCAAGTTACTATCTCCAAAACTAATGCAGATATTGAATTGAAACTTCACATGTGTCTTCAGGGTTATAAAACTAGTTGATAGCACCAAGTCCCATAACTCTGACCTTTATTTTGGCCAAATTATGCCCCCTTTTGGACTTAGAAAATTCTGGTTAAAGTTTTGCGTGCAAGTACATACAGCTATTACTAAAAGGCATATAGATTTGAAACTTATTTTTTCTTTTTCTAGATCAATTACCTACCTCACTGGGTCAAGTCCCATAACTCTGACATGTATTTTGGCCAAATTATGCCCCCTTTTGGACTTAGAAAATTCTGGTTAAAGTTTTGCGTGCAAGTACATACAGCTGTTACTAAAAGGCATATAGATTTGAAACTTATTTTTTCTTTTTCTAGATCAATTACCTACCTCACTGGGTCAAGTCCCATAACTCTGACATGTATTTTGGGCAAATTATGCCCCCTTTTGGACTTAGAAAATCCTGGTTAAAGTTTTACATGCAAGTTACTATCTCCAAAACTACTACAGATATTAAATTGAAACTTCACATGTGTCTTCGGGGTTATAAAACTAGTTGATAGAATCAAGTCCCATAACTCTGACATGTATTTTGGGCAAATTATGCCCCCTTTTGGACTTAGAAATCCTGGTTAAAGTTTTGCGTGCAAGTACATACAGCTGTTACCAAAAGGCATATAGCTTTGAAACTTATTTATTCTTTTTCTAGGTCAATTACCAACCTCTCTGTTTCAAGTTCCATAACTCTTAACATGTATTTTGAGCAAATTATGCCCCCTTTTGGACTTAGAAAATTCTGGTTAAAGTTTTACATGCAAGTTACTATCCCAAAACTAATGCAGATATTGAATTGAAACTTAACATGTTTCTTCGGGGTTATAAAACTAGTTGATAGCATCAAGTCCCATAACTCTGATATGCATTTTGGTCATTTTTTGTCCCCTTTCGAACTTAAAACTCTTTTGATATTTAACATTTTGGGTAATAATTTCCTGCTTCTGTGACAATATTTCGAATAGTCGAGCTTGGCTGTCTTACGGACAGCTCTTGTTATACAACCGTTTGAAAAACGGGACGTATTATGGGAACGCCCCTGGCGGGCGGGCGGGCGGCGTCCACAGACCTTGTCCGGAGCATATCTTCTACATGCATGGAGGGATTTTGATGAAACTTGGCACAGTTGTTCACCATCATGAGACGGAGTGTCATGCGCAAGAACCAGGTCCCTAGGTCTAAGGTCAAGGTCACACTTAGAGGTCAAAGGTCAAATTCAAGTATGACTTTGTCCGGAGCATATCTTCTTCATGCATAGAGGGATTTTGATGAAAGTTGGCACAATTGTTTATCATCATGAGATGGAGTGTCATGCGCAAGAACCAGGTCCCTAGGTCTAAGGTCAAGGTCACACTTAGAGGTCAAAGGATACAAGAATGAAAACTTTGTCCGGAGCATATCTTCTTCATGCATAGAGGGATTTTGATGAAAGTTGGCACAATTGTTCATCATCATGAGACGGAATGTCATGCGCAAGAACCAGGTCCCTAGGTCTAAGGTCAAGGTCACACTTAGAGGTCAAAGGATACAAGAATGAAAACTTTGTCCGGAGCATTACTTCTTCATGCATGGAGGGATTTTGATATAACTTGGCACAAATGTTCACCACCACAAGACGGAGTGTCATGCGCAAGAACCAGGTCCCTAGGTCTAAGGTCAAGGTCACACTTAGAGGCCAAAGGTCAGATACAAGAATGACTGTCCGAAGCATTTCTTCTTCATGCATAGAGGGATTTTGATGTAACTTGGCACAATTATACACCATCATGAGACGAAGTGTCATGCGCAGTTCCCTTCTTTGAAATTACTTCCCTTTGTTGTTACTATAAATAGCTTATATTTTAACTTTTTCATTACTAGACGTAGGGAAAAATCGAGACCACTTTTCTGTAGTACAACATGCATGTTACATCCAATTTTGAGGTGTATTTTGACCAATCTCTACCTGGTAAGGATTTTTGTGTGGACTTACAATTTTTTTTGTATTTTTTTTTTTTTTTTTTTTTTTTTTTTTTTAAGATTAACTTCCCTTAGTTGTTACTATAAATAACTTATATTGTAACTTTTTTATAATTGACCGTAGGGAAAAACCAAGACCACTTTTCTGTGGTACAACATAGTTGTTACTTTCTAATTTTAGGTGTATTTTAAGGTATCTCTACCTGGTAAGGAGTTTTTTTGTGGACTTAGAAAAACAAAAGAATTACAATGATTACTAAACAACCATAAAATTAAAATTACATCTGCAAATACAGGTGCTAGAGTAAAGAAATTTGCTGTGACAGGCGTATATTGTGACATTCTGGCACTCTTGTTTATGAATTATTTCCCCTTTTTACTTAGAATTTTAGGTTAAAGTTTTGATGCACTTTCACTCTGTCTCTGAATGGATTTGATTCAAACTTAAAATACAATGTAGTTGTTTAACATCATCACCCACACCATATGACGCAAGGTGCATAACCCTGGCACCAATTTTTTTATGAATTATTCCCCCTTTTTACTTAGAATTTTAGGTTAAAGTTTTGATGCAATTTCTCTCTGTCTCTGTTATTACTGAATGGATTTGATTCAAACTTAAAATAGTAGTTCAACATCATCACCCACACCATATGACACAAGGTGCATAACTCTGGCACCAATATTTAATGAATTATGCCCCTTTTTGCTTAGGATATACTTATATAGTGTTTTGATACATTTTATCTTTACCTCTCTTATTACTTTTAAGTTGATATTTTTAACAGACTAGACTCAGGCTATTGTGCAATATCTTCATCCACAATTGGAGTCATTAAACACTCCAGTGACAGCTCTAGTTTCCTCAGATGTGCCCAGTTTCACTATCCAGCATCGAAATAGTCGAGCGCACTGTCTCCTGTGACAGCTCTTGTTTCTCTTTTTGTTGTGTTGTACAATCTGCAGGTTAGTGCCTTTAAGCCGTTATATGTTGACTCTGATAACATTTCTTTCAGTATAAGAACTAATGTGAAGTTGAGAGTTTGTTCACTTGAATGTTTATCTTGATTTGAATTGAATTGTTTTACTTTCAAATATATGAGCAATTTTTAGCTCACCTGTCACAAAGTAACAAGGTGAGCTTTTGTGATCGCGCGGCGTCCATCGTTCATGCGTGCATAAACTCTAGAGGTCACATTTTTCATGGGATCTTTATGAAAGTTGGTCAGAATGTTCACCTTGATGATATCTAGGTCAAGTTTGAAACTGTGTCACGTGCCGACAAAAACTAGGTCAGTAGGTCAAATAATAAAAAACCTTGTGACCTCTCTAGAGGCCATATTTTTCATGGGATCTGTATGAAAGTTGGTCTGAATGTTCATCTTGATGATATCTAGGTCAAGTTCGAAACCGGGTCAACTGCAGTCAAAAACTAGGTCAGTAGGTCTAAAAATAGAAAAACCTTGTGACCTCTCTAGAGGCCATACTTTTCAATGGATCTTCATGAAAATTGGTCAGAATGTTCACCTTGATGATATCTAGGTCAAGTTCGAAACTGGGTCAAAAACTAGGTCTGTAGGTCAAATAATAAAAAAAAAAAAATCCTTGTGACCTCTCTAGAGGTGATATTTTTCATGGGATATGTATGAAAGTTGGTCTGAATGTCAATCTTGATGATATCTAGGTCAAGGTCGAAACTGGGTGAACTGCTGTCAAAAACTAGGTCAGTAGGTCTAAAAATAGAAGAACCTTTTGACCTCCCTAGAGGCCATATTTTTCAATGGATCTTCATGAAAATTGGTCAGAATGTTCATCTTGATGATATCTAGTTCAAGTTCGAAACCGGGTCGCGTGCGGTCAAAAACTAGGTCAGTAGGACTAGTCTAAAAATAGAAAAAACTTGTGACCTCTCTAGAGGCCATATTTTTCATGAGATCTTCATGAAAATTGTTGAGAATGTTCACCTTGATGATATCTAGTTCAAGTTCAGAACTGGGTCACATGCCTTCAAAAACTAGGTCATTAGGTCAAATAATAGAAAAACCTGGTGACCTCTCTAGAGGCCATATTTTTCAATGGATCTTCATGAAAATTGGTCAGAATTTTTATCTTGATGATATCTAGGTCAAGTTCAAAACTGGGTCACATGAGCTCAAAAACTAGGTCACTATGTCAAATAATAGAAAAAACGACGTCATACTCAGTTCAAAACTGGGTCATGTGGGGACAGGTGAGCGATTCAGGACCATCATGGTCCTCTTGTTATATGCCCATTCTGAAGAAATGGACATCTTATGTGATGGCGCGTGCACGTCCGTCCATCAGTCATATTTCTTATCCAGAGCATAACTCAGTAATCATTCAAGATATTAACTTCAAACTTGGCATGGTGGCATAAAAAAAAAGCTTAAAAGGGCCTAAAATAGTGTCGTACATATCTTAAGAAGTAAGGAAATTTTATATAGCATGTCAAAGATGTGTACCTGGAGTTATGTCTCCCACCACACAGTGGTGTGGGAGACATATTGATTTACTCCTGTCTGTCTCTGTCTGTAAAAAGGGCCTAAAAAAATAGTGTCGTACATATCTTAAGAAGTAAGGAAATTTTATATAGCATGTCAAAGATGTGTACCTGGAGTTATGTCTCCCACCACACAGTGGTGTGGGAGACATATTGATTTACTCCTGTCTGTCTGTCTGTCTGTCTCTGTCTGTCACAAAGCTAGTCCGCACTCTAAGTCAAACATTTCTCATCCGATCTTCACCAAACTTGAACAAAATGTGTTTGACCGTAAGTCCTCGGCCAAGATCGTTAACTAGCCAAATGGTCCCAGGCATTTCGGAATTATGGCCCTTGAATTACCAAAAATTGGCCTTTTTAGCTCGACTAATCGAAGAATAGGGGAGCTATCCTACTCGCCCCGGCGTCGGCGTGAGCGTCACACAAATGTTAAAGTTTGCGTACCACCCCAAATATTTTCAAAGTCCATTGAGATATTGCTATGATACTTTGCATACTTGTTTACCATCATGACCCCAGTCTGTAAAAAGGAGGAGGCAACTCTATCAAGCATTTTGACTGAATTATGGCCCCTTTTCGACTTAGAATAAATGTTAAAGTTTGCGTACCACCCCAAATATTTTCAAAGTCCATTGAGATATTGCTTTGATATTTTGCATACTTGATAACCATCATGACCCCAGTCTGTAAAAAGGAGGAGGCAACTCTATCAAACATTTTGCCTGAATTATAGCCCCTTTTTGACTTAGAATAAATGTTAAAGTTTGCATACCACCCCAAATATTTTTAAAGTCCATTGAGATATTGCTTTCATATTTTGCATACTTGTTTACCGTCATGACCCCAGTCTGTAAAAAGGAGAAGGCAACTCTATCAAGCATTTAGACTGAATTATGGCCCCTTTTCAACTTAGAATATGCTTATTGTAATGTTATAGTTTTACTCATAGCTTATATTATACTATCAAACACTGAGAATAGTCGAGCGCGCTGTCCACTGACAGCTCTTGTTACTCTTGTCTGCACTGTAAATCGAACAGTTCTCATCGGATCTTCACCAAACTTGAACCAAATGTTTTTGACCATTACTCCTCGACCAAGTTCATTATAACTAGCCAAATCACCCGAGGCACTTCAGAATTATGGCCCTTGAATTACCCAATATCAGCCTTTTTACTCTTCAAAGATATATTTGTAGTGAGTAAACAGTATATAGAGACTGACTTACTATTTAGATGATAAGGCAGTTGTAGGAGACATGCGATTTCTCAAAAGCAGCTCTAGTTTTGTTTGGATTCCAGTCAGCAGGACCAGAGTTATGGCCCTCGGCTTCAAAAATATGCATAAATACAAAATGTATACTAAAAGTTTGTGTTACACATATTTCAGATGTATTTTACTTATAAGTCATGAAACTTTTTAGGAATGGTATAGAGAATCGGAAATTTTGCACCAGAGGGTTTTGGGATTTTTCTCATAATCAAGTATTTATTTTACTCTTTCAATTTCTTGCATCTTGTGTTTCTTGACACAGTTTCATTAGTAGCCCATTCCCACTCCCATCTCCCCATCCCCTCCCACCATCCTGAGATGTTTTGGTTTCTTAACAATGAAGCTGAATTGAAAGCTTTCTTATTTTTGCATTGTCAACAAGTAACATATGGCAATGGCACTTTTCTAGATTGTTTAATCTGTATAGTTAGCTCAGAACAGTTTCTACAGATCAGTTAATAATTTAAGAGAATATATGCTACCAATTTGAGGTGTGGTATAGACTAAAAAAGTTTATGTTGGTGTTGTTTTATATTTATTCAATACTAATTTTTGTATTGCAGTTGGGTGCCGATCGTTGGTGGCATTGTGAGTCTGGTCATATTGATTGGCATTTGTACTTGTTGTTGTTGTTGCTGTGGATGTTGTCGCAGCAGACAAACCCCTGTGATAATACACAGTAATGCCCCACCATGTAAGTATATATTTTACAGAACTTGACACTAGTTTATACTTCAAAATCTTATCTCAACACCAGTCTGGCTCAGTAGGAAGAGCAGAAGACTTTGAATCTAAAGGTTGTGGGTTTGATTCCAGGCTGAGGATAAAGCAATTATTGTCTGTGGTGGTTTGAGAGAGGAAATTTCATCTGAAATTAGTGATCCTCCACTTTTGATTCATGTTTGGATGTTGAGAGGAAATCAGGACTGGAACAGAATCTGGGAACATATATAAGGTTAATAACTGCTGTTGTTTAATGGAAGTTTGAAAAACTGTAACAAATCCTAATTACATCTGTATAGCAAACAAGGCAAAAAAAAGTGTCATGTTTGAAAGGTTTTGACTTGTTTTTGCCCTGAGGATCTAAGTTTAAAGACCCACCACGACCTAGTGACCTACTTTTCCTCCCACATGAAATTCGTGCAAATAATTCTGATAATACTGGTATAATACAGCTATTCTACAAGATGACAGGTGGACAATTTAGGCCCTCCCTGAATTAATGTGTTTTCACAACTTCATCTGCAGACTTATTCAGTCATTCTCTTTTGAGTATAGTTTTATAAACAAAGAATAATAACTATCTTACACTGTAGAAACAAAGTGTTGTCTAAACTCACCTTAATACTACAAGTACTGTGCATACTACTACATTAATTTAGTAATATATCTAGACATTAAACACATAGTCAAAGCCTTATATATGCCACTGTCAGTTTGTAACTAGATATTTGTTATTTCTCATTTTCTTATGCAAAGCATGTATAATTACCATCATGGAAATACAAGAGAATACAGTTATTTTGTGGTGCGTCTTTAAGGTAGAAAATCAATAAGTTAAGCAATAATTTTGACTGAAATGTCACACTATTTGAAAACCACAAAGACCCAGCATATAAAACTGTACATTTTTTTTACGATGCAGGTATTTATATCTGTATAATTTTCATGGGAACTGCAGAGGCAAACAAAAGTCTTTATGTATTTAGAATTTGATATTAGTGTTTAAATTGTTCATGTGGAAAAGAAAATGTATTATGTTACACTTTGGTTATTGTCTAGTAAGTTATGTTATGTTCTGTACAAGGTGATACAGGTGGGTAGATGGTCTGTAAAGGAAAATAAACAGTTAATTTTATGAGAAGGAAGCAAATATCTAAGTTTATGTACCTGACTAACCTTTTACCCTGCTAAATTTCTAAAATGGATTGGTCCATCATTTAATTTGAGCAGTATCATTGATTATTGGAAGGGCTGTTCACTGAAAATTTACTGACTGAATAGCGAACAGTGCAGACCATGATCAGCCTGCACAGATGTGCAGGCTGATCTTTGTCTGCACTGGTCTCAAAGGCAGAATCACTTGCCACCAGCAGGCTAAAGGCTAAGGTAAGTATTAAGGTCCATAAACTTGGATATATATTCAAATAGTCGAGGCTTCTGTTTCATGTAAATAGCTGATTGCTTGTATTGACATGCTGCTGTTTAAGCTGTAATTCATTAAGAATTATGTCTCCCCCCACTGGGGGAGACATATTGTTTTTGCCCTGTCCGTCCGTCCGTCCATCCATCTGTCACACTTCATTTCCGATCAATAACTGGAGAACCATTTGACCTAGAACCTTCAAAATTCATAGGGTGGCAGGACTTATGGTAGACGACCCCTATTATTTTTTGGGTCACTCCATCAAAGGTCAAGGTCACAGGGGCCTGAACATTGAAAACCATTTTCGATCAATAACTTGAGAACCACTTGACCCAGAATGTTGAAACTTCATAGGATGATTGGTCATGCAGAGTAGATGACCCCTATCGATTTTGAGGTCACTCTAATAAAGGTCAAGGTCACGAGCTTGAACATGGAAAACCATTTCCGATCAATAACTTAGAGAACCACTTGACGCAGAATGTTGAAACTTCATAGGATGATTGGTCATGCAGAGTAGATGACCCCTATTGATTTTAGGGTCACTCTGTTAAAGGTCAAGGTCACAGGGGCCTAAACATGGAAAACCATTTCCAGTCTGTGACTTGAGAACCACTTGACCCAGAATGTTGAAACTTCATAGGATGATTGGACATGCAGGGTAGATGACCGGTATTGATTTTTGGGACACTCTATTAAAGGTCAAGGTCGCAGCTAACAGAACATGGAAATCCTTTTCCGGTCAGTATCTTGAGAACCACTTGATCCAGGATGTTGAAACTTCATAGGATGATAGGACTTACAGAGTAGGTGATCCCTATTGTTTTTGGGGTCACTCAATTAAAGGTCAAGGTCGCAGCGGACAGAACATGGAAATCCATTCTAGTCAATAACTTGAGAACCATTTGACCTAGAACCTTCAAATTTCATAGGTTGATAGGACTTACAGAGTAGATGACCCTTATTGTTTTCGGGGTCACTACATCAAAGGTCAAGGTCACAGGGGGCTGAACATAGAAAACTCTTTTCAATCAATAACTTGAGAACCACTTGACCCAGAATATTGAAACTTAGGATGATTGGACATGCAGAGTAGATGACACCTACTGATTTTGGGGTCACTCTATCAAAGGTCAAGGTCACAAAGGCCTGAACATGGAAAACCGTTTTCAGTTCATAACTTGAGAACCACTAGGCCAGAATGTTGAAACTTAGTGGGATGATTGGACATGCCAAGTAGATGATTCCATTGCAGCCAACCATCAGTGTCTCTTTGACTTTTGCTCCTGTCCCCTATTGACTTCTTGCCTATACGACTATGCATTGGTGGAGACATGTGCTTTTCTACAAAAGCATCTTCTAGTTAGTCACTATTTTTTTATGATTTTAGATTTTAAACCTGATTCTTCGAAGTCCATGTATCCCCACAAAGATAGATTGGATTTAAATAGATTTTGAAGCTATGCTTTTCTAAAACTTGCCTTATTGTTCAGATTGTTGAAATAATCATATATCTTTTAAACACAAATGTAAAACAAGAAATGATATTGTAGACATCTTTTTACCTCACCTGAGCACAACTGGAAACTTCAAAAATCTTCTTGTATGAAACTGCTGGCCCGAATATAAAATGAATTCACACAAATGGTCCATGTATGATCATCTACCAAGATTGTTCAAATTATTCCGATTCGTCAAAAACATGGCTGCCAGGGGTGTGGTCTCTTTCCCCTATATGTATATAGAGGAATCTTTAAAAATCTTCTTGTATGAAACTGCTGGTCCAATTTCAAACTGAATTTACATAAATGGTCCTTGTTTGATCATCTATCAAGATTGTTCAGATTATACCAAAAACATGGCCGCCAGGGGGCCTGGTGTCTTCCCTATATGTATATAGTGGAAACTTTAAAATTCTTCTTGTATGAAACTGCTGGCCTGATTTTAACATAATTTCACACAAATGGTCCTTGTATAACCCTCTGCCAATATTGTTCAAATTATTACAATTCATCAAAAAACATGGCTGCCAGAGGGCGTGGTCAGTTTTCCATATGTATTTAGTGGAAACTTAAAAAATCTTCTTGTATGAAACTGCTGGCCCGATTTTGAAATAATTTCACACAAAAGGTCCTTGTGTAACCCCTCTGTCAAGATTTTTTCATCAAAAAGCATTGTATTATGAGGTGTGGTCACTTTACCCCTTATTTACCCAGGTATGTAGTGGAGACTTTAAAAAATCTTCATGTTTGATATTGTCATACCACATCATCCCACAGCGTCTTACAGGGTTGTAGTAATGCTAATGCTAATGCATTAGTAATGCATTATTTTTTTCAAATAATGCCAAGTAATGATTAATGCCACAATTTTAGCATTAAAAATAATGCTAATTGAATGACAAAGTTAGTAATGCTAATGCTAATGCTTAGCATTACTTAGGCATTATTTTCTGTATCACTGGAAATCCCTGGTTCAAGTTAACTTGGTGTGAACCAGATCAGATCCAGAGATTACAACAAACCTCAAACAGAAGGACATAAAACACAGTCCAAATGTTCAGGTATGCACAATATTATGCCTAAATACTGATAAAATTTAAATCATATATGGGCCATCTGGTTATGAAACATTTTTGAACCTACAATTTTACTTAAAACTCTAGCACTATTTGTCTGTAAGCAGTGAAACATTCAAAAACATTCACAGTGTATCTAATGCAAATTAACCCTTACCCTGCTAAATTTCTATAATGAACTTGTCCATCTTTCAATTCGGACAGTTCCATTAACTGTTAAAAGGGGTCCTTGCCAAAAAGATACTGACTGAATAGTGAACAGTGCAGACCATGATCAGACTGCATGGATGTGCAGGCTGATCTTGGTCTGCACTGGTCGCAAAGGCAGAATCACTTGCCGCCAGCAGGCTAAGGGTTAATGCATTAAACTATACATTTAAAACCTGGGTGCAAATTCATAATAATCAAACAGAATCATTGTTATCTTTTGACACCTTTTTATCAATTAACAGTATGCCACTGACAGTGATGTTAAAGACCTTAGGCCAGAGTTCTTTGATTTTTCGTTACTCAGACCCGCCGACCCTATTTTCCGTCATTTTCGAAAAAAATAAAAATTGAAATTTCAAAAATTTCAACATTATTTTCGGGCGACGATCGATGTTTTGCTGCATTCTGACGACGACAACGTCTATATTCGTCAGCGCATTATCCGTCAGTGTCATATAGGCGCAATTTCCGCTCAAATGGAAGCGTCTCCCGTACTTAAACAAAAACTTGAGTGAAATTTAAGATTGTCTTTGAACGATTTATGCGCAATAGAAAAGCGGAATATTTGGTTTGTGATCTAGTATATAAACAATAAAACAACGAAAAACAAGTTCTGTAAAGGTTACGGTCAGTAACGGTGTCTCAAAATGTCAGAAAAACATAGATTTACCCGACGTAAATAAAAACGGCAACATTGAATGTGAATTTGACATGCCTTTGGCAGTTATATATTACATGAGGATGAGGTATAGGAGCAACAAAGTGCTGCCAAACAAAGGAGTCATCCGTTACAGATTTTGGGTTTTTTTAACCAGGAGGGAAAGGGGGCCCAGGCCTGTGATTTGGAGCAAAAACTTCTCGGTGTTTGGGCAAAGGGGAATAAAAAACCTGATGTAAAGTCAGTTTTTGGGGAAAATTGCATAATTTAAAAGATATTTTCTGAGGGAAGGACCCTATTATGAAGGGGATAAAACCCTGTGATATGCTTATGAAGACATATATATATTACAAGTTGCCTGATTGGAGGTATTTATCTATATATTCCATATATGGCCAGACTTTGAATCACTTGCCCCTGACCACTGTGGGATCGAGCCCCACTCAGGTCTTCATGTGAAAAAGATATCCAGCTGGCTGACGGAAGGTAGGCCATTCTACCCAGATGCCAATTCTTGCCTGAGATGATGCCCAGAGGAGTACCTGGGGTCTTCCTGCTCCATTTAAGTCTGGAAAGTCACCATATGACCTATAAAATTGTGTCAGTGTGACTTATAACACAACAAATAAATATTAAAATGTATTAAATAAAGATCTTGGTCAGAAAAGTTTATGAATTAAAAATAAAAGTATGCACATGCTAAAAATGAAACCAGCCGATCAGACCAATGAAAATTGCTATTCAGTCATCAATTTAATACTCGCCAGAGATGTTATGACCAAGGGCAAATAGTACCCATGCCCAAAGAGTGATTTTGTTAAAGTTTTTGAAATCATCAATTTTATGTTCAAGATAATAAAAAAGCTAAACACAGAATGGTAATTTTCTTTGTATTACATGTTAAATGCGTATTAAAGTAGTGTTAAAATCCTTTCAGGCAACACATTTGAAGTGATCACTTATCGTCTGTTGTTTTAGTAATTTTACTGCCTTTTTATTTTTAGCTCGACTATTCGAAGAATAGTCTAGCTATTCTACTCACCCTGGCGTCGGCGTCACACCTTGGTTAAGTTTTTGCATGCAAGTACATACAGCCATCAATTAAAGGCATATAGCTTTGAAACTTATTTTATCTTTTTCTAGGTCAATTACCAACCTCTCTGGGTCAAGTCCCATAACTCTGACATGTATTTTGAGCAAATTATGCCCCCTTTTGGACTTAGAAAATTTTGGTTAAAGTTTTACATGCAAGTTACTATCACCAAAACTAATGCAGATATTGATTTGAAACTTCACGTGTGTCTTCGGGTTTATAAAACTAGTTGATAGCAGCAAGTCCCATAACTCTGACCTTCATTTTGGCCAAATTATGCCCCCTTTTGGACTTGGCAAATTCTGGTTAAAGTTTTGCGTGCAAGTACATACAGCTATTACTAAAAGGCATATAGATTTGAAACTTATTTTTTTCTTTTTCTAGATCAATTACTAACCTCACTGGATCAAGTCCCATAACTCTTACATGTATTTTGGGTAAATTATGCCCCCTTTTTGGACTTAGAAAATCCTGGTTAAAGTTTTGCGTGCAAGTACATATAGCAATTACTAAAAGGCATATAGATTTGAAACTTTTTTTTTCTTTTTCTAGATCAGTTACCAACCTCACTGGGTCAAGTCCCATAACTCTGGCATGTATTTTGGGCAAATTATGCCCCCTTTTGGACTTTGAAAATTCTGGTTAAAGTTTTACATGCGAGTTTCTATCTCCAAAGCTAATGCAGATATTGAATTAAAACTTCACATGTGCCTTCGGGGTTATAAAACTAGTTGATAGCAGCAAGTCCCATAACTGATATGCATTTTGGTCAAATTATGCCCCCTTTTGAACTTAAAACTCTTTTAATATTTAACCTTTTTGGGTAATATTTTCCTGCTTCTGGGACAATATTTCGAATAGTCGAGCTTGGCTGTCTTACGGACAGCTCATGTTATTTTTTTCCCTCCTCCTGTCAACATTTTTCTGCCCAAAAATCCGAGTAACAAAAAATAAAAAAAACTCTGGCCTTAAGGCAGCTAGCTTTACAATTCAATTCAATTCAGTTCAATAGTTTATTTACATCTCATCGTATGTATGTCACAATAAAACATAATAAAATCTTATTAAAATACATATGCCATTCTTAACAGAATTACAAGAGACAGGCAAGCATAGCTTACTTTAATTAATATATCTGTTATTTATACTATACATGTCATTTTATTTCTAAAACATTTTTAAAACGAGAGCTGTCAGTTGACAGCGTGCTCGACTATTCTCAGTGCTGGATAGTATAATATAAGCTATAAGTAAAACTTTAATATTCCAATAAGCATATTCTAAGTCGAAAAGGGGCCATAATTCAGTCAAAATGCTTGATAGAATTGTCTGCTCCTGTTTACAGACTGCGGTCATGATTGTAAACAACTATGCAAAATATGAAAGCAATATCTCAATGGACTTTGAAAATATTTGGGGTGGTACGCAAACTTTAACATTCCAATAAGCATATTCTAAGTCGAAAAGGGGCCATAATTCAGTCAAAATGCTTGATAGAGTTGTCTGCTCCTGTTTACAGACTGGGGTCATGATGGTAAACAAGTATGCAAAATATGAAGGCAATATCTCAATGGACTTTGAAAATATTTGGGGTGGTACGCAAACATTAACATTACACTAAGCATATTCTAAGTTGAAAAGAGGCCATAATTCAGTCAAAATGCTTGATAGAATTGTCTTCTCCTGTTTACAGAATGGGGTAAACAAGTATGCAAAATATGAAAGCAATATCTCAATGGATTTTGAAAATATTTGGGGTGGTACGCAAACTTTAACATTTGTGTGACGCTCACGCTAACGCCGACACCGGGGCAAGTAGGATAGCTCCTCTTCTTCGACTAGTCGAGCTAAAAATAAAATAAAATAAAAAAGATGTTGTGAACCGATCTATTCTTGACAACTGGAAAAAGTTATTTATAAACCGAGATCCGAGAGGCGTTACCTTGGCTTTGCTTTTATAAGACTGTTAACACACACACGCACACGCACACGCACACACACACACACACACATCAACAAAGAAAGAAAAAAATCAAAACTTTTGCTTCTAAGGTATTCAAGAAGATTGATGTGACGTTAAGTTAGGTAAGTTTTATTTGGCACAAGTGTACATGACATGGCAATATAGCGATAAAACAAATGACAAATCAATGCGTAATAAATATTACATAGTGACAAACCAACAAATCATTAGACAGTTACATCATATTACTCAGCAAAGCCATGTAATGCTCACCAATACCAGGGATAACACAAAAAAGATGAAGTGATTCTTCTTATTTCCATTGTGGTCCCTGTTATTGGCGGCATGACACAGAAAGTCATGTTTAACTGTTATATTTTGAGTAATTAAGCAAGATACATAATCTTAAGTACTTAAGTAATTTATGAAAGCTGATTGAGATCACATATATGTATCACAGTAAAGGATTTATCACATAATATTTCATGAGGAATGATCAGTGAAGGATAAAATGATCACAAAGTTGTCAGCCAAAATAGAAAACTCACTACATTGTACTTCTGACGAAAATAAAAATATTTATACTTTAAAAATGTAAGTATAGCTACATTTAAATGAAATCAGTACAGCAGCAAAAATAAAAAATATAAATGACTGAGATAAGAATTATATTTCAAAGACTTGTCTGTTTAAATCAATTAAAAGATTTTAATATACTACAACTGAAAGACTATTAAAATCAATTAGGCATTAAAAAGGATTTGATGGCATGCTTAAATGAATGGGAAGATTCAATATCCCTAAGATGTTGAGGGAGACCATTCCATAAGACAATCCCATTGTAAGCAGAAGACTTTCTACCAAAGCTACCCATCCTCTCTGGCAAAGAAAACCGACCAGTATCAACAAAGGAATAATTAGAATCAAAAGAATTTGATGATGGAAGTGCAGACACTCTAGATCTGGTAAAATGGTCATGGACTGGAAAATGGGATGTAAAATGCTCCTTAAGATATTCCGGTGCAGTGCCTGACTTTATTCTATGGACATGACAGAGAGTTATCTGATCTACTCTCTTTGAGACAGGCAACCAATTTAGAGACTTGAATTGCTCTGACCCAACATGAGACCTACTATCCATGTTCAAAACAAATCTGATCATTTTGTTTTGAGTAGTTTGAAGCCTATTTTTCCAATACTTGGTCAAACTTGGATACCAACTAGAGCATACATAATCAAAATGACACTGTATCAGAGACATTACTAAAAGCTTCTTAGTATGAAGATCCAAGAACTGATGCTTTCTATGAAGGAATTTTCACCGAGCATTAGACTTTGTGACCACTGAACGTGCAATTTCATCACCGGAAAGATTTTGGTCTAATGTAGCTCCCAGATACTTCACTGAACTGGTTGCTTGAATGTTTGTACCATTACAAGAAACATTTAAAGCATTTTGTGTCTTTAACCTAGGCTTAGACCCAAAGAGAATAGACTCTGTTTTACCAAGATGGAGTGAAAGCTTGTTGTCAATAAGCCATTCACTTACATTTTCCATTTCCATAGATAAAATAGACTCAATATCAGCTATATTTTTACCATAATTTATACAAGAATTCCAGTCATCAGCATACAGTAATAACTTATTTTTGACCACAGCTGACATATCATTGACATAGATTAAAAATAAAAGGGGACCAAGGATTGAACCTTGGGGAACCCCGCAGGTTACAGGGGCACGAATGGAATGGACACCTGAAACAGCAACTAACTGGTGTTTATCAGAAAGATATGATTGGAACCAGAGAACAGCATCTGAACTAAGGCCAATTGCATTCAGTTTCATTAACAAAATACTATGATTAACTGTATCGAACGCCTTCTGTAAATCCAGCAGAACCATTCCAACCATGTTACCTTTATCCATTTGAAACTTGACAAAATCTGAAAGATGGATAAGACAGGTATTCGTGGAAAATCCACGTCTGAACCCCGACTGAAAACTGTATAAAAAAAATTTCTCATTCAAGTAACCTTCCAGTTGATCATAAATGACCCTTTCAAATATCTTGGAAAGTATACATAAAATAGACACAGGACGATAGTTACCAACATTGGTTTTATCGTTCTTCTTATAAAGAGGGATAACCCGGGCATTCTTAAGATCATCGGGAACAGAACCCTGGATAATTGAAAGATTGATAATATGAGTCAAAGGACTGGCTATAACTGAAGCACTGTCCCTTAGAAACCTACAGGGGATGCCATCTAAACCAGTAGCCTTATTAGCACTGAGTCTGTTAAGAATTACTTCAGAATCTTGTTTTCAGAAACAATTGAAAATGAAAAACTATTTGGAAAAGTACCTTTAGATAAATAAAATTTATTTACAAATGATTTACCATATTTAAAACAACTTTTCAACTAATTTTGATGCAACGGTTGTATAAAAACTATTGAATTTTTCAGCAACATTTAAAAAATCAAAGCTAACTATAAACTATTGAATTTTTCAGCAACATTTAAAAAGTCAAAGCTAACTTCTCCATCAATTTTCAAAACAATGTTGCTAAATGAACTAACACCTTTCTTAGATGGCAAACCAAGCTGTTTTAAACATTTCCAGAGGGATTTAGAGTCTGATTTATTGCTTTCTACACTCTCTTTGAAGTAATTTTTCTTTGCATTATGAATAAGAGTTTGAGTACTATTTCTGTGTTGTTTATTCTTTTTGTACAAATTAAAAGCTTTGTCTCTAGCATTGATACTTTGTAGAATGTCATCATTGATCCATGGCTCTGTTCGCTGTTTAATGCGAACTTCCTTTACAGGGGCATGCATGTCCAAAACAGACATAAAAATGTTTTTGAAATTACACCATGCTTTACTAACATTATCACTGAGTATAACAGTTGACCAGTCAGATGAAAGTAATGACTGTTGAAAATCTTCTCTATTATAGTTTTTCTGAGATCTGATTTTAACATTGTTGTGTTTACCAATTGAAGAACGAGTAATTTTCCTGGTACAAAATATCATAGAATGGTCACTCAAAGATACATCAACAGCACCACTATTTCAAATTTTATCTTTGTCTGAAACAAGTATGAGGTCAATTGTTGTAGATGATAATTGTGAGATTCTGGTAGGATCCTTTATTAACTGCTTGAAATTGAAAAGCTCACAAAAAGATGATAAGTTGGTAAGAAGTGAACATTTAATACCACTAACATTATCACCGAAAATTAAGGTTTCATGTGTAATAAAATCGTCACAAGAATGGCACAGTGTTTCCAGGATGTAATAAAAGTTAAGCTGTTTTGGTGGTCTGTAGATGACTCCACAAAGTATGGGTTTGGATTTGGGCAGAAGAATATCCACCCAGGTAGCCTCCAGATCCATGATGGTTAAATCATGACGGGGGTTAAACGCCAGGTCATTCCTTATGTAAGCGCAAACGCCACCTCCTCGACCGTCCGGCCTGTCTCTTCTTTGAACATTATAATTAGAAATATGAATTTCAGAGTCTGGCACAGATGTGTCAAGCCAAGTTTCAGATATGAATATAGCTGCAGGATTGTTTTTTCTGGCTATAATACGAATTTCCTCCAATTTTGGTATCAAACTACGTGTATTTAGATGAATGAAATGCAAACCACGCTTTCGATGAAAGCAAAGAGCTATAAAAATAAATGTATTTTATACTTCTTTGATGAAAGTTAATGCCAGATTTTTCACTATTTTCTCTATGGACGGGGCCGGGGCATGGGTGAACGTCACCACACAGTAGAAGCCACACTGGGGTAGTTTTCTGACTTTTAGTAATGCGAATGTGTGAAGTTCTTTTAGAAACATCAGTAAATGAATTGACAAAGTTCTGGTAAAACGTATTTTGTCCATATGAAATTGTCAGATCACTCGCTGTTACAAAAAAGTGGGTGGGGTACAGCTCATTCTCAGGTTTTTCAGTAAATATAAAGTCACCAGTTTTTCTTCCAATAACTATTATGAATATAATTGATCTCAGCACGTCCATTATTGTGTTCTCCAATATCAAAACGTTGTAAAATAGAGTCTAAAATCGTTTAAAAATCAGTTTTCTGTCAAATTTTCTTTTGTTTACAAAAACACGACTTTAGGTATCACACCACCAAATCAATTTTGACAAAATTTTATCAACATTTTGACCAAGAAATTAAAATCTTTGTTAAGTACACATAAAGGGCCATAATTTTTCGAAATGTATGGAAGGATTATGGTTCTTGATCTGTTTACTCATTTAGTGATGGTACACTATCATTAAGTTTCAAAGGTATATTTCTTAAAGTTGATAAACCAACGCCAACGTACAAAGGTCAACCGCCTCTTGTAGATTTCATTTATTTCCTCCTGTGATCAGACAAGCTAAAAACAACTAAAATAGTACTTCTAAAATGATTTAAAAGAAATTCATCCTGTCAGATCAAATTTGATAAAAGATATGTCAAATTCACAACATCATTACATGTCATGTCAAATAGCCTGTTAGGGAGTCATTAAACAGGTACTTGACTTTCAACATAAGTGTTTTTATAAAGTAATGGTAATGGTAAAAGAATAATACAAGAAAGCCATGCATGTATTTAACTATAGATTACCTAGGTAAATACTGTAATGCAGACTAAACGCTCAAATCTTTGAGCGGCTCATGTTCATAAAATGCAACAGTGATAAACTATAATACATTAACAATATCAAGCACTGGAGATATAGACATACAAAATACTGTAGAATTTAAATGCTGTGTTTCTTATGGTGCTGTTGGATCATTTCAAGTATTTCATACAAATTATATACATGTATAATCCCTAGTTGGTAGATTTGATTCATTACGAATGATAAATGTAATAAAGTCATGTGTTGCTGCTATGAAATAATTACTAAAATGATTAATTGAAAAGCAAACAAATAGTGTAAGCGATTATAACATGCAATGATTCACAAAAAGTAATGCTAATGCTAATGCACCCTATGTAATGCTAATTTAATGCTGATTTTTTCTAAGTAATGCTAATTTAATGCATTACTTTTGCAAGTAATTTTTAACACCCCTGGTGTCTTACCCCACCTCTATCACCATCCCCCCTTCCTTAACACGCCCATACACATATATGCAGTACCTGCCTGTATATATTTAATAGAAACTTTTAACTATTCAAGCAAGCAACTAAACTCAGATGAGCGATATCTCTTGTTTAAAAATGTTGTGATTAAAGGGTGTTAATTGCTAAATTGCAGAAAAATTATACAGCATACATTACTAACAGAGATCTAACTGTGGAATGCAATTTTTTGCTCTAACAGAATAAATAAAAGCTAAAAATGTTACAAAATGTTTAAATGTGATTGACCACTTTTAATTTTAAATACGATTGCTTTAATTCTTTCTTTCAGCAACAACAGTTGCCATGGCCAGTACCAACGTTGCCCACAACCAATTCCATGCAGGGTACGATCAGTAAATGTCACGACAACAACAACAACAACTTGACCGGAAATAGTTGCAGCAGGAAAAAGCCTCTAGTTTTAGGTGGACAAATCGTTTGGACTAATTAAAGAAAGTTGTTGTTTTTTTATTTAGAAAACCTTTTTTGACATGAAAACACCTTTGGAATTTTTATTAAAATTTTATAAGTATAGATGTATATTTTGTATATAGCATGTATTAGGAACATCAAGGTGAATATGCCATATCCCTTATAACTTGCTGTAGTGAGTACATAAAATAAATCCCTTTAAAGAAATTTTCAGATGATGGCTATTGTCATAAATGTCAACAGCGGAGATTATACACATTTAGCAGTAAGTGTTTTACAAGCATTTAACTTTTTGGCCTATTTTTATTTATTTTTTTTTTTTCAAAATATGCAATTCATAACAAGGCCTAGGATTCTTCAGGACTGGCCCTGATTTCAGGCTTTTGGCGCTGCCAGAATTACCCTATTTAACTACATTGGAAACTATGATTTCAGGCTTTAGTATGTAGGTTTTCAGGCTTCCAGTTTTTGTCTGAATCCCAGGCCTAATTTCTCCATAAATACATGTAGCTCAACAAATAAAACCTGCCAATTTCTGTTTGGCTTACTTTTAGGATCATAATTGTCCTTTGAAAAAAATTCATTTTGTATATAATCATTTATGTTCTCATGTCATGCAAAAAATGATCCATTTTATGCACAGCCTATAGTATCGTATGACAGATCTTTTGTTGTCACTAAATAATGTATGCAAGCTGGTACATTTGTGGTGCATCTACCAGGGAAAAGATCTGTTTTCGTATCAATTTTATTTGTTTACCTGAAAAGATTGTTGTATGTCCTGTGTCAAGGTCATTTGGTGTATAGACTTGTTTACTATTGATCTTTTTATTTTGTATGTCACTTGATTTATCTATCATCTGGTGCACTACGCAAAAATGTTTCATTTTAAATGTATACATGGAATTTCTTCAATCATACTTGTTTGTCCATTCTTTGTGCCTACATTTTGAAGAAAAAGGAAGAAAAAACACTAGCATTTATGTTTCAAACATTTTTTTGGGGGAAAAAGTTAACTTTGTGATGACATTGAGTTGGGGAATGAGAGTGGCTAGGGTTAGGCTATTTGCACGAAGATTGGAAAAACTTTGAGAGTTTTTATGACATTTTTTGTAAAATTTGTATAATGAAAACATTCATTTGTGTTTTATATATATTATGGGAGAACCATATTTCTTTCACTTTAACCAAATTTGTTTTGTTTTTTTTTGTTACAAAAACTTCCTGTAAAAGGTGCTTTAACCTAATCTAAGTGAATAAATATTCAATTCTCATTATTTCTATTCTTAAAAATGGTTTGATTTTTAGCCCACCCAAAGTTTGTTCAGGGTGATGAACTTTGTCCAGGATGAGCTGTTAAAGGTGGGACTCCAGAGCTAAAATAGAAGAAAACTAAATATTTTCTTATCATGAAGTTTGTTCTAATGGTAAAGCATTTTTGGGCCATCACAGCAAAATATAGAAAAAATAAAAACTTCAAATAACTTCTTTAACGATCTGCTTAAAGGATTTTTACCAATAACTTGGTCAAAAGCAAGGTCAGGTTGTCAAGGTCTTATCAGATGACTGCCTAATGGCTATTTGGGCCTCTTGTTTACTTTAAAAGTTTTAAGCAAGGATATAGGGTTTCATGCAGAAAACATTTTGACATACAGAAGTTTTATTGTTTACAACAGATTAGCAACTTACATGATTTTCAATGTAATCAGTGTAGCACAGTTATAAAACTAGGTTGTAAATGTTTTAGCCCATCCTTTGAAATTATAAAACAAAAATGTGTGTATTGTAGTTTTAAAACCACAAGTTATAAAGGTTTTTCAGTATGTTTTGAACATATCATATTGTAAATTATGAGAGTGAAATTCATCAGTATTGTTTCCTTGGTGATGTGATGAGATAAGGAGGGATTCCCCTTTGCATATTTTTATCAAACTTTACACGAAATAAAAGCTGATTCCCCTTTGCATATTTTTATCAAACTAAACGCAGAATAAAAGCTGAACAATTTTAGTAACGGTTATTTGTTCAAAGGTATAATTTGTTTTAAAATTGGTCTTTGCTTTTCCTGGTACATGTACAGTGGAACTCCACTGAATAAACAGTCCTGGGGCTAAAAGAAACAGTTGTTTTAGGGACAATTCCAGTTTAAGAAGGGTTATTTTCAATGGGAAGAACTCATTCTGGACAAAAACAGTTGTACAGGTTAGAGGCAATTCTGCTTTGTAGAGGCGACTTTGTTTTACGATGGATAATGTTCAGTGAAAGTAACTTATTCTTGATCATGATGATTGTTCAGTTTTGAAGGGTTTCTACTTTGTAGACATTGTGGTTTAGAGGGGTTATATTCAATGGAAACAAGTTCAGTTGTCCAGTGTAGAGGGGATTCTACTGTGTACAGAAGAGTTTCGCTGTAGTAAGGATTTTCTTTCCAGATAACCATTGATAACTTGGCTCTAACATTTGTTTAATTCAAAGATTTTTTTTTTTTTACTTTTGTGTAGGTGTGAACATCTTAAAGTTTACAGGATATGCAACTCTTAAATATATTTATCCAGGCGGTACAGATAATACTTCTACTATTTATAAAGGCTTTTCTCATGATTGTGGTAGATTTACTGATTGACGTGGGGTAAAATGGTGCACAGATTTGAGGCCCTGCATGAAAACCTTTACATGCAAAGTATTTTTATATATTTCCATGTTAATGTATTATTAACTCTATAATAGTCATATCACATTGATTGTATATTTATTTCAAATTTAAGTTGAAGCAAATTCTTCTAACTTATATTCATAGTAAAAAACATTTATTTCTATGTGGGCACAATGTTAATGGTGAAATAAATTCTTCTAACTTAAAAATATTTATTGCGAGAAATATTTATCTCTATGCATGCCCCAAATTGTTGATTGTGAAACAAATTTTCTAGCTTAAGAAAATTCATGTTGAGAAAAGGAAACAAATTATTTTCTATGCGGGCCTCAAAAGACTTGTCAACTGTGGCATTTTACAGTTGTATATAGGGTTATTTGGCATGCTTTTCTAGTTGCGTAATATGATAACTGAAGCATATCGGATATGGTAGATGCCTTGAAAGTGGTTTGCTGGGGCAGTAGATGAATATGTTAAATTTTGACTATATAACCAGGGGTTGTTGAGTTCGAGACCTCGCTCATCCGACTAAAAAGAAAAACACCAACAGTCCAGTGTATGGGTGCTTTACACCTGGTGCCCTCTTAAAGAACTATCGGGCATTTTATACCTTTGACAGATTGGTACATTTAGAATAGCAAGAAGTGAAGAAAATATTAATTTTTTGTTGTTGTTTGATATAATTAGTTCTGTCAGGCAAGACAGTAGAAGTTTCGACTCTTTTTCGTGACCATGTTGTCTAATAACGCTGAATTTTACTGTTGTAAATAATAACAGCATATTTTTATGTACATTTATATATATCACAAATAAAAATTGTTAACAATTCATGATATAATGTGCTTTTTGTGTTTTTGTAAATGTGGGTTGGCATGGTAAAAAGAGCAAAAACAATGATAATTTTGAAACTATCCATTTTCCACTTTGTGATGTTAATAGACTTTAATTACAGTATTAATTTACCCTCAGTTTGGGTTTAGATTTATGTAAAAAAATAACATTAAATATGTTTATCAACAAAATGTATGTAACACTGTGACTTCATTTAATATGAAATGTTTTCTGTTGAAACCTTACCATGTAGTCTTCATTATCTTGACAGCCCACAAATACACTTAGCAGTTTTGTGAGTATTCTGTTGAAATTTTTATTTTTATTGTTTTCTTTGTTGTACCATTTAAAAAAATCAGTTTCACAGTTTTTAGAATTCTTCAAGGCTTTTAATGATTCTTTCCACTTTTCAAAAGTTCATAGAAATGTATTAATAAGTTCATACAAAACGTCACTTAAATGTTAAAAAAGTACAGTTTAAAAAAAGAAAACTAACCTCCCCCCACCCACACACCACTCCCAACCACAACAAAATAAAAAGGAATTACCTAAAAAATTTGAATCCTTAATACAACGTGGTTTGAAATTTTTCTATTTACAAGTGCACTTATACAGACAAAAACTTGTCTGGACATAGACTTTCCTAGTATATACTAGAACCTAGTCCCAATCTGTGACTCTAGTTACCTCCCCTGACGGTCAGTCCACAGAGTCACGAGAAATGGTAATATCAAACTGAAAAGAAATGAAAGTGATAATTATGCCACGAGTCGGACTAACTAGAATGCGTTTAAGTGAACAGTTTCATTGGCTATTTACCTAAAGTCGAGCATTTATTTCTTTTTAAGTCGAGCACAAAATAATTTTTTATTATTCCATTAACTTTAACAGGGATATTGTGCACCTTAAAACAAAAACCTAACATAAAGTTGAGAATACTTTTTTCATGGTGGTGATCTTGTGAAATACATAATTCCTTAATTGTCATCAGAAGTGTCATATATACTTTTTTTTTTCTTTTGCTTAGCTACTTCAAATCAGTGTCGAGTCATATCCTTTACAAATACTTAATATTTAAGAGTGCATTCTCTTCTTTTTGTGACAAACTTTACTTCCTCAAGCTGCATTATCCGGTTGCATTGTCAAATGTATATAAGGAAAAGCAATCTTATAATATCTATTTTTAGCAAGTTTTAGATATTTTCTCTGTAATTGTGTGGGAGTTACTTATCAATTATATTAATATTTACCTTGCTAAATTTCTAAAATGGACTGGTCCATCATTCAATGTGGGCAATACCATTTATCATTTGAAGGGGTATTCACTGAAAATTTACTGACTGAATAGCAAACAGTGCAGACCATGATCAGCTTGCACGGAAATTTTTTAATATTTTAGCGGTCAAAGTTTAAGACAAAACTGAAGAATCTGGGCCCAGGTTAATGACTACAAATCTCTCTTATTGTTGAAATATGGCTGGTGACCGTATGTTGAACAAAATAATGATAAAAACCATGGAAACAGTATTAATTTACCAGTATCTTGCTTTTGATTATTGGCCCAAGTACTTCATCTTTATGGGACTATAAATTTCTCTAACCTTTGCAATATAACTCATGACCTTTTTCTATTGAACAAGATAATAGTAGAAACCACAAAAATTTTAATTTCACTAACATCCTGAAATATGTCGCAGTAATACCTTTTGACCAAATACATTATGACCATTACCAAAATTTCATGAAAAGAATCCGTATTACTATTTGAGGTTTACATATTTTATTTCACCACATTATAGGTCATATGTTTATTTACAACATTGAGAAGTTTCATTAAAAGCTACATTGTAGAAAAATTTCTATTTGAGCCGTGCCATGAGAAAACCAACATAGTGGGTTTGGGACCAGCATGGATCCAGACCAGCCTGCGCATCCGCGCAGTCTGGTCAGGATCCATGCTGTTCGCTAACAGTTTCTATAATTGTAATAGGCTTTGGAAACGAACAGCATGGATCCTGACCAGACTGCGCGGATGCGCAGGCTGGTCTGGATCCTTGCTTGTCGCATACCCACTATGTTGGTTTTCTCATGGCGCAGCTCATTTGCGAAAATGTTATGAAAGTTATGATTTTCCTATAGACTCTCATGAAAAATTGCACAAGGTCCAAATTTTTCAAATCTGTCCAGAAAAAAATCAACCCTGTCTTTTTTATTTGCTGAATTTCCTAAGTATATTCTGAAGTTTTAAAAAATCAGAGTTTAATCGAATTATACATTGATCCGAACATGCAGAAAGACATTAACAGTGAATAGTTTTCAGAAGGACTGACTTTTACTAACTGAAAAAAAAAAAAACATTATAAACTAGCTATATAATCCTTTGCCAATAGTTCTCATTTTACACTACCAGATTAATAAAAAAAACTTGAATATTCCTTTCAAATAAGTTTTAATGGCTCTATAGAGACATAATTAAAATTTCAACAAATCGCTCAAAAGAAAAAATTTCTTTTTTACTTTTAGGGTTTTACGACTATTATAATAACTGTGCTTTTTGTGTTTAAATTTTAGTTATATCCTTTTGTGAATAAAAATTTGTATTCAGATTGTTGTTTTTGTTACTACATGAGTTTGTGGTTAAGGTGAAAATGTCCTTGTGGGGACACAAATTTATAGATACTAAATTATGAAACAAAAGGGAACTTTTTGGGGGCTTGGGAGTATTAAATTTTGAGTTTAGCCAGCCTGCTTAGCTCAATAGGGAGAATGCAGATCTACAGATGGCGGGGGTCACTAGTTTGATCCACAGGTGGGGAGTATGTTCTTCATGACAATTTGATAAAAGACATTGTGTCTGAAATTCTCCACCTCTTGATTCATTTAGGGAAGTTGGCAATTACTTGCGGAGAACAGCGCCGAATCCATGAACACTGGTTAGGTCAACTGCCTGCCATTACGTAACTGAAATACTGTTCATTCCCCACAAATATTAATGCTTTCGCAGTAGCCAGTCAGTCATTAAAGCATTTATGCAGGCATTAATGTAGACATTCTCTAAGACGATTTCAGAAACCTTTGCCCCCCAGCTATACGTTGATCTTCCCGCACAACGAGTACTCCGAAAGATGGACTGCTCGTCATGGAACTTTTACGCTTGCCAAATAACTGAGCAGAGATGTCGCTGTCTGTCCATCCCTCACACTCTTGGTGTGATCTCAACTACTGCAACAAAAAAGCTGAAAAGAATACTTTAAAATTAAATCTACAGAGGATATTTGTTTGTTGTGCCCCTCAAAATATTTTTGGGGAGGGTTGGGGGGTGGGCACTCTCGAGTTGCCCTTGTCTGTCTGTCCAAATTTGTCATGCATATCTCAGAAAGTACCTGACCTAGAGTCATCAAATCTCATAGGATTGTTATTTAGTATTCAGTATATGATTAAACTGGGATTTCACAGCTAGACCAGAGTTATGGCCCTTGACTTAGTAAAAAATATGCAGTGACAGTAGTGCGGGCACCAGTGTCCTATGGACACACTAGTTTTATTGTAAGATCAAAATGGAAACCAGCATATTTCTACAAGTAGCATAAAGTGTAAAATCTGGTGTTCACAGTTGGAAGTACAAATTTCTTTTTAGCTCACCCGTCACATAGTGACGAGGTGAGCTTTTGTGATCACCCCACAATTTCGTGAACATGATAGACCACACTTTGCACACAACTTGTATTGCCATAATATCTCGGTTTCCTTTCAAAAACTGGCCAGATCCCTTCATGGGTTCCAGAGTTATGGCTCCTTAAAGGGCCAAAATTTGCTATTTTGGCTTGTGAACACGATAGAGACCACATTTTGCAATCGATTTTATCAAACTTGCACACAACTTGTATTGGCATTATAGCTCGGTTCCTTTCGAAAACTGGCCAGATCCCATCATGGGTTCCAGTTATGGCCCCTTAAAGGGCCAAAATTTGCTATTTTGGCTTTTTAATCTCCTGCCACAAGTGGTGGGGGGTTATAGGAATGGTCTCCGTCCGTCCTTCAATAACACTTTCGTGTCCGCTCCATATCTCCTAAACCCCTCGAAGGATTTTCATGAAACTTGGTTCAAATGATCACCTCATCAAAACGATGTGCAGAACCCATGAGTGAGCCTTGTCGGCTCAAGGTCAAGGTCACAACTCGAGGTCAAAGGTTTGAGCCTACCATTTTGTGTCCGCTCTATATCTCCTAAACCCCTTGAAGGAATTTCATGAAACTTGGGTCAAATGATCACCTCATCAAGACGATGTGCTGAACCCATGAGTGAGCCATGCTGGCTGAAGGCCAAGGTCACAACTTAGGGTGAAAGGTTTGAGCCTTCCATTTTGTGTCCGCTCTATATCTCCTAAACCCCTTGAAGGATTTCCATCAAACTTTGGTCAAATGATCACCTCATCAAGAACTCATGAGTCAACTCAAGGTCAAGGTCACAAATCAAGGTCAAAGGTTTGAGCTCTGTATCTCCTTAACCTCTTGAAGGATTTTAATGAAACTTGGGTCAAATGATCACCTCATCAAGATGTTGTGCAGAATTCATGAGTCAGCCATGTCAGTTCAAGGTCAAGGTCACAGCTAAAGGTCAAAGGTTTACCCTTTCACCATCCATAGCAGTGGCGGGGGATTAAGCTGTCTTTCAGACTGCCTTGTGCAGCCATGTAGGTACTATTTATGGTTTGATTTGATACAAACTTGCAAAATATCTTTAACAATAGATCTTGGATTCCGTGATGAATCCGTCAGATCCAATCGTAGGTTCCAGAGTTACGGCCCCTGATTGACCCCTGAAAGAGCCAAAATTTGTTAATTTTTACCTTGTGAACACGATAGAAGTGACATTTTACATTCCATTTTAACCATACTTACACACAACTAAATCTCGAGAAATAAGATCTCGGTTCCTTTTGAAAACCGGCTAGATTCCATCAGGGGTTCTAGAGTAGAGCCAAAATAGAAAATTTTTCCCCTTTCAGCCATATAGAGGTTTCATTTATGCTTTGATTTGATACGAACTTGCACAGAATGTTTGTCATGATGACCTCTAGGCCAAGTTCGAAACTGGGTCATGTGGGGTCAAAACCTAGGTCACCAGGTTAAATCAAAGGAAAAGCTTGTTAACACCCTAGAGGCCACATTTATGATCCTATCTTCATGAAACTAGGTCAGAATGTTTATCTTGATGATTCCTATGCCAAGTTCCAAACTGGGTGACATGCGGTCAAAAACTAGATCACCCGATCAAATCAGAGGAAAAGCTTGTTAACACTTTTGAGGCCACACTTATGATCCTATCTTCATGAAACTTGGCCAGAATGTTTATCTGGATGATTCCTAGGCCAAGTTCAAAACTGGGTCATGTGGGGTCAAAAACTAGGTCACCACTCAAATCAAAGGAAAAGCTTGTTAACACTGTAGAGGCCACATTTAATACCCTATCTTCATGAAACTTGGTCAGAATGTTTATCTTGATGATTCCTAGGCCAAGTTTAACAGGTGAGCGATGAAGGGTCATCATGACCCTCTTGTGATTTTCAATGGTTTTAACTAGATTTTTTTCCCCAGTGAAACATATATTTGCACTTGTGACTTAATCAGATATATTTCACTCTTATTCTGAGACTTTTATCAACAAGAGGGAATGCAGTGTGCAAGAACCTATTCTGAATAGTTCTCAAATAATCTCCCTTCTGACTTAATTTATTTCCTTATTTTTCTACTTTGCTGTTCCTTGTCAGGAGTCGACTCAAGAAGTACCTTAGAGATTCAAATGAAATATAAAATGTAGATGAACAGTGAGAGAAAGAACAGAATAGACAAGGCAGTCTAAAAGACAGCTATATCCCCCGCCACTGTTATGGATAGTGAAAGGGTCGACGGATTGACGTTAAGTATACTTTATAGTCCATGTATGACGATATCAGTGAATTTGTTCAGAACGCAGGAATAAGTTTAATATAAAAAGAGTCACGAGTATACATTACAGCCAAGTCATATTAAAATCTTTCAAGGGGTCTAGGAGATACAGAGCGGACACAAAATGGGAGGCTCAAACCTTTGACCTAGAGTTGTGACCTTGACCTTGAGCCAACATGGCTGACTCATGAGTTTTGCACATCATCTTAATGAGGTTATCATTTGAACCAAGTTTCATGAAAATCCTTCAAGGGGTTTAGGAGATACAGAGCAGACACAAAATGGAAGGCTCAAACCTTTGACCTCGAGTTGTGACCTTGACCTTGAGCGGACATGGCTGACTCATGAGTTCTGCACATTGTCTTGATGAGGTGATAATTTGACCCAAGTTTCACGAAAATCCTTCAAGTGGGTTAGGAGATAGAGAGCGGACAAAAAATGAAGGCTCAAACCTTTGACCTTGAGTTGTGACCTTGACCTTGAGTCGACATGGCTGACTCATGAGTTGATCACACATCGTCTTGATGAGGTGATCATTTGACCCAAGTTTCATGAAAATCCTTCAATGGGGTTTAAGTTATATGGAGCAAACACAATTGTTACGGAAGGACGGATGGACAGAGACCATTCCTATAACCCCACGCCACGAGTAAACATCAGTGAGAGAAAGAACAGAATTGATAAACATCAGTGAGAGAAAGAACAGAATAGATAAACATCAATGAGAGAAAGAACAGAATAGATAAACATCAATGAGAGAAAGAACAGAATAGATAAATATCAATGAGAGAAAGCAGCTACAGATCAATGAGAGAAAGAACAGAGCACAAAGATCCATAATTGTATCTTGAATTATTTTACTTTTTGTACACAAGTTTTCCATGTAATTACTATCAAAACAATATACTCATCTGCTGATAATAAGTGAAAAGCTTCAAAGCTACACAAATACCTTAACCAATGCCAACATCACAACATGAAGTGATGACAATACCTCCTCAAACTTTTTTCAACTAGAGCTATCACTGAAGGTGATGAATGTACTCCCCGCACACACTGATACAGTACATTGCAATTTGACGCACATAAGAATGCATTATTATGTGGACTGTATGTATACAGACTCTATGTATATAGTATAGTAACAAAAAACAAAGTCCTATAACTCTGCAGAATATTTTTCTGAAAGAACCTAACATGCACCATGCACAAGTAAGGTTGGTACTGATCACTTGTGTGAAGTTTAATTAAATTGTGTGCAAGGGTTCGGAGATTAGATGCGCACAAGATTGCATATGCTGACTCTATGTATATAGCATAGTAACAAAAAACAAAGTCCCATAACTCTCCAGAATATTTATCTAAAAGAACGTAACATGCACCATGCACAACTAGGGTTGGTACTGGTTACTTGTGTGAAGTTTCATTAAATTGTGTGCAAGGGTTTGGGAGATTAGACACCATAAGATTCCATATGCAGACTGTATGTATATAGTATACATGTGTATTAACAAACAAGAGGACCAAATGGTCCTAGGTCGCTCACCTGAGAACAGCCAGAAAAATCTTCCTGAAAATGACTGTTAATTTTTTTTTTGTACCTAGATGGCCCATATTGCTGCTTGACCTAGACTTCATCAAGAGAAACATTCTTATCAAATTTCATAAAATATCCAGTCCCTATTGCATACATAAGGTTTTTCACAAGGTATCTATTTATTTGTCCAGTTTACCTATTTTTTGACCAATATTTGAACCTGACCTAGATTTCATCAAAACAATTGGCAGGATCAAATTTCATGAATATCCAGTCTAAAGTGCAGCCCCTAATGCTTACACAAGGTATTTCTTTGATTTGACCTGGTGACCTAGTTTTTGACCCAAGATGACCCATATTTGAACCTGACACAGATTTCGCCCAGACAAACAGCCTGATAAAATTTACTTGAATATCCAGTCTAAAATGCAGCCCTTAATGCATGCACAAGGTATTTCTTTGATTTGATCGCGTGACCTAGTATTTGATCCAAGATGACCCATATTTGAACCTGCCCTAGATTGCATCAAAAGAAACATTTTGATCAAATTTAATGAATATCCTGCTTAAAATGCAACCCCTTTTGCATAGGCAAGGTATTTCTTTGATTTGACCAGGTGACCTAGTTTTTGACCCAACATGACCCATATTTGAACTCGACCTAGATTTCATCAAGACAAACATTCTGATCAAACTTCATGAAGATCCAATGAAAAATGCAGCCCCTATTGCATACACAATGTTATTCTTTGATTTGACCAGGTGACCTAGTTAATGATCCAACATGACCCTTATTTGAACTTGACCTAGATTTCATCAAAGCAAACACTTTGATCAAATTTCATGAACATCCTGCCTAAAATGTAGTCCCTATTGCATTCACAAAGTTTTTCTTTGATTTTACTGGGTGACCTAGTTTTTGACCCCAGATGACCCCTATTTGAACTCGACCTAGGTTTCATCAAGACAAACATTCTGATCGAATTTCATGAATATCCAGTGTAAAATGCAGCCACTATTGCATACTTTGATCTTCATTGATTTGATGACCCATATTCCAACTTGACCTAGATTTCATCTAGACAAACATTGTGATAAAATTTCATGAAGATCCAGTGTAAAATGCAGTCCCTGTTTCATACACAAGGTTTTCCTTTGATTTGCCCAGGTAACCTAGTTTTTGGCCCCAGATGACCCATATTTGAAATTGACCTAGATTTCATCCAGACAAACATTGTGATCAAATTTCATGAAGATCCAGATTAAAATGCAGTCCCTATTGCATACACAAGATTTTTCTTTGATTTGACCTAGCGACCTAGTTTTTGACCCCAGATGACCTAGATTTCATCAAAGCAAACATTTTTATCAAACTTCATGAAGATCCAGTGTAAAATGCAGTCCCTATTGCATACACAAGGTTTTTCTTAGATTTGACTGGGTGACCTAGTTTTTGACCCCAGATGACCCATATTTAAACTTGACCTAGATTTCATCCAGACAAACATTCTGATCAAATTTCACGAAGATCCAGTGTAAAATGCAGTCCCTATTGCATACACAAGGTTTTTTCTTTGCTTTGACCTAGCGACCTTATTTTTGAACCGAGATTACCCATATTCGAACTTGACCTAGATTTCATCCAGACAAACATTGTGATCAAATTTCATGAAGATCCAGATTAAAATACAGTCCCTACTGCATACACAAGGTTTTTCTTTGAAACCCTAGTGACCTAGTTTTTGACCGCAGATGACCCATATTCGAACTAGGCCTAGATTTCATCAAGGCAATCATTCTGACCAAATTTCATGAAGATCAATTGAAAAATACAGCCTCTATCACATACACAAGCTAAATGTTGACAGACAGACGATAGAAGACGGAAGCCAGACATCGAGCGATCACAATAACTCACCTGTGAGCTAAAAACAAAGTCCCATAACTGTGCAGAATTTTTTTCTGAAAGAACCTAACATGCACCATGCACAACTAGAGCTGTCACAGGAGTGACGAATTATACCCCAACAATACGGCCTTGTCACAGAAGTAAGCCAATGTCAAAGTCGAACCTCAAGATCAATTGGGGTCATCTGCTGGCCATGATCAACCTCCCTATCAAGTTTCGTGATCCTAGGCCCAAGCATTCTCAAGTTATCATCTGGAAACAGTTTATCTGTTCCTGGTTACTGTGACCATGACCTTTGACCTACTGACCTCAAAATCATTAGGTGTCATCTGCTGGTCATGACCAACCTTCTTATCAACTTTCATGATCCTAGGCCCAAGCGTTCTCAAGTTATTATCCGGAAATGGTTTAACTGTTCCGGTTCACTGTGACCTTGACCTTTGACCTACTGATCTCAACATCATTAGGGGTCATTTGCTGGTCATGACCAACCTCCCTATAAATTTTCATGATCCTAGGCCCAAGCGTTTTCAAGTTATCTTGGAAATGGTTTAACTGTTCCGGGTTATTGTGACCTTGACCTTTGACCTACTGATCTCAACATCAATAGGGGTCATCTGCTGGTCATGACCAACCTCCCTATCAACTGTCATGATCCTAGGCCCAAGCGTTCTCAAGTTATCATCCGGAAACCATTTAACTGTTCAGGGTCATTGTGACCTTGACCTTTGACCTCAAAGTCGAACTTGACCTGTATTTTATGATGTTACACCTGTGTACCAAAACTTATTATCCTAGGCCCAAGTGTTCTCAAGTTATCATCTGGAAACTATTTGACTGTTCCAGGTCATTGTGTCCTTGACCTTTGACCTACTGACCTCAAAGTGTGGCTTAACCTATATTTTATGATGTTACTCCTGTGTACCAAAAATTACTTAAATCTGTCAAGCCTGTCATGAGTTACTGACCGGAAACCATGAAAACCAACGGATCGACTGACAGACCAATCAACAAGCTCACTCCTATATACCCCGCTCAAACTTTGTTTGTTAGGACTAGGGCTACTACTGATCACTCGTGTTAAGTTTCATTAAATTGTGTGCATGGGTTCAAGAGATTAGGTGTGCACAAGATTGCATATGCAGACTATGTATATAGCATAGTAACAAAAAACAAAGTCCCATAACTCTGCAAAAAAAAATTCTGAAAGAACCCAACATGCACCATGCACAACTACTGTTGTTACTGATCAGTTGTGTGAAGTTTCATTAAATTGTGTCAAGGAGATGAGGAGAGTTGGTGCGCACAAGATTGTGTCTATGGACAGACAGACAACCTGAAACCAGTATACCCCCCACCCCCGCCTTTACAACTTTGTTGTTTGGGGGGGTACAAAAACAGACAAACTGAATATTTCTATAGGTAAAAGACTTAGCTAACATGGTTTTAGTATCAATACCAAAATACTGTTGAAGCTTAAAACTGATCATATAGGAATCAACAAAAGGGTCATGATGACCCTGGATTGCTCACCTGAGTAATATGAGCTACATGTTTCAAATGTCAAACTGATGCTAAAATATTAAGAAAGTCAGTAGGTCTCATTCATGGTCAATGAAATTCAGTTTTACGATCGGTGTACAAAACTGTGTATGTCATCTAAATTTCAAGGCTGTATCTTAAAAAACAACCAAGTAGGACAGCAGGTCAAGGTCACAGTCAAGTGACATCATATTACTTGGGGTCATCAGGTAATTATAATTAAACAGTCTTGGAATAGGATCAGATAATTTTTTTAAGTATCTTTTCCTATATAACTCATATAATAACTAAGTAACCCCAGGGCAGGGCCTCTTTTAACCCAAGAGGCATAATTTGAACAATTTTGGTAGAGGACCATAAGACAATGCTACAAACCAAATATCAAAGGCCTATGTCTTGTGGTTTCAGACAAGAAGATTTTAAAACTTTTTTTCCTATATAAGTCAATGTAAAACTTGGGACCCCCGGGCGAGGCCATATTTGACCCTAGGGGGATAATTTGAACAATCTTGGTAGAGGACCGCTAGATGATGCTACATACCAAATATCAAAATCCTAGGCCATGTGGTTTTGTACAAGAAGATTTTCAAAGTTTTCCCTATATAAGTCTATATAAACAATGTGACCCCCAGTGTTGGGCCATATTTGACCCTAGGGGGATAATTTGAACAATCTTGGTAGAGGACCATTAGATGATGCTACATACCAGATATCAAAGCCCTACGCCCTGTGATTTTGGACAAGATTTTTAAAGCTTTTCCTTTCGGTTGCCATGGCAACCAGAGTTCTACATGGAATTCAATTCTTTGAAAAATTTTGCAAGGGGGCCACCCAAGGATCATTCCTGTGAAGTTTGGTGTAATTCTGCCCAGTGGTTTTCAAGAAGATTTTTTTAGAAAATGTTGACTGACACACGACGCACGAAGGACATTGAGCGGTCACAAAAGCTAAAAAAAACTTTTGATATTACTTTATTCCACCTTAATAAATATTTATTAAAAAAACAAAATATTTCAGAATATATAAAATCAAATACATTTCATATTTCTTAAAAGAACAGTTTTTTACATAAAACACTGCTTTTATTAACAACATTCTTTTTATCACAGATAAGTTTTCTATCTAACTCTTCAAGACTGTCCCCAAAAATGTCGGGAGAATCATCAACACAAATGTTTTCTTTCATTTCATTCAGACTTTGTTGATAACCATGATGAACTCCAGTTTCAGAAGAATGGTCCTGAAATTTTAAACACATGGCTCTCTGTTTAGAAAGAATATCAGTATCACAGTCTGGGGTATTAATCACCAAACATTTTAAAGCTTTCCTTTGGCTGATTTCCCCAACTTTCCCAACAAACTGAAGAGGCGGGTCTTTGTTAATCTGGTACTCTGGTAATTTGCAACTTTCTGAACAATCATTTTTGCTCCCTTTTGAATAGGTAGGAAGCTTCATAAAATTTTGTTGACTGGTGAATAAATCTGGTGTTTCTGAATTGGCCGTAGTGAAATCAGATGCATATACTTTTTCATCATTATTTTGCATATCATCGGGATTCTGTGAATGTCTGTTACCTGGGATAGCTTCATACATAAATGAATCAGTTGATTCATTTAGCCACAGATCTTGACTATTAGGCATACATGGTGTTATATTTTTCTTGTCTTCCCTTGTAACATTCTCTTTCATGTTATATGTTCTTACTGTTTCAAGATTATATGCCCTTACAGTTTCAGCTTCTCCAGTTTTTTGTTCTTCATGCTTACCTTTATGATCAGTTAAAATTAAAGGTTCTTTTGGTGAAATAACCAAACTTTCACCAAACAAATCTGATGATCCATCTAATTCTAAACAAACTGAAGTTTGTTCTACATTATTACCATTTAAAGTACTACTTGCTACAATACACCCATTTTGATCTTCTGAGATCCTTTTATCAAAATCAGCGTTAGCTTCAACATTATGACTATTATTACGGCTTTCCTCTACCACAGAATTTTCAGCAACATATTTTGACGACAATTTACGTGATTTCAAACAGGACTTTACAGCTAGAACTGGCATATTTAAGGGACTTTCATTTAACCTCATTCTAATATCCATAACATGGCAAGAGCTAACTCTTCTTAATCTTTTATCAAATTTCACTTTTCTTTTAGCATCTCCCTGATTAGCCAAATTATTTTTAGACTGACTTTCATAAACATCAGACATGTCTTGACTGTCAAATATCACACATTCATCTAACCCTGGTGTCGATGTTCCCAGTGGACTGTCTTCAAATGCATCTTCATTTAAACTAGAATTTTCAGAATTTAGTTTAGTGTTAAAGCTTGGAGTGCAAACGGTCAGAACATATGCAGAACCTTGTTCAGATTCTCCACCAGACATTTCAAACAGATCGGCTGAATAATTTATTGAACTTGATTCATATCTACTATCTTTACATTCTCTCTTTTCTGTTGGAGTTTCCAAAGTTCCAGATGTATTTTTCACTTTTTCAAAAGAACCAGTGTTAGAAGCATTCACTTCATTAAATGTTATCACTGTTTCAATGGCATTAGACTCCTTTGCAGTGTCTGATCTAGTGTGTTCTAACTTACTGGAATCAGCGTTCAATTCTGTCACAGTTTTAACTGTCCTTTGTGATGTATTTCCTACTCTCAAACAACTGCTAAATGGCACTAATCTAAACACTGGCTTGATTTTGCCTAATTTTACATTTGTTGCTTCAAAATCAGAAGACTTGTCAATAATACTGCAGTTTTCTTCATGTTGATGTATTTCATTTTCAATAACTGGATTAGCAGTCATTTTGCGCTTTGTAACATTATTTGCATTACTGTCTGTTTTAGAATTTACATTTTCATTGCCTATTTCTATAATATTTATACAAGAATCTTTTCCAGATTCCTTTAAGCATAATTGTGATAAATCATGAAAGAACTCATCAAGATCACTTTCTGTATCTTCAGCGACTTCTACTAAGTCAGCAGTAATTTTTTCTGTCCTCGTTTTCTCCATATCATTTTCTTTTGAAAGTTCATTTGCTTGTTTATTCTTCAAAGAACTGTCATCAGGTCTAAAGATTTCTTCTCTCATTTCAGGAATTTGTCCTTCATTATTTGAAATATCAGCCAAGAACTGCTCTAAGTCACTGGACTCATTTTTATCATCTTCAGACATGCTTTCGGCTGTACTGTCAATTAACTCATTTCCTTCAAGCCCAAGGTCACTTTGCACTTTATCTAAATCACTGTGCGTAGATCTTGCAGAATTGTCTTTACCTAATAACATTATGCTGGATGGCTCTAACTTTAACTCAACACTTGCGTTATTAGTTGAAGAGTCATTAAAGTTAAATCCGCATTCATTTATACCTTCATTTTCGATATCGTCTAATCCATATTTTGTCCCCTCATTATCATTTTCAACAAAAGACAAGGTTGAAAAAAATTCTTCTTCTTCATGAAGATCAGCTTCTCTGTCAAGTAAGAAATCATCAACTACTTCACCTTTTAACTCATTTACAATATTGTCATTAGCAACCTTTCCAACTTCCTTAGTTAATTTGCATTCTTCAGCTATGTTTCCTAATATTGCAGCAGTTTTTATATCAGTTGACTCTTTATATACTTCCGTGCAGTTATCTGTTAAATTCTCCTTTTCATCACCATCAAGTTTTTCACTTTGCGTGTTTTCTGCAACAGTTATTACTTTAACCTTACTCTGTGCTGCAAGCTCTTCTTGGAGCAAACACTCTTCAAAGGAATCAAGAAAATCTTCAATCTGTTCAGATTCTGGTAAATAGGGAAAATCTATTGTAACATCTTTCAGATTTATTCCTTCAACTCTGGCCATTACTGGACACTGTTTATTTTTTACCCTATCAGAATCAATCTCTTTATTTTTAGTGTCAAACTTGTCTAAATCAAGATTCTCAACCAAAGTATCTTTTGATTTCTTGTTTATCATATTAGTTAAATATTCATCTCCATCCTTTTCTTTGGTATTATTCTGTACATCAACAACATCTTGTGTAAACTGTATACCTTCAAACCCAGACTCAAAGAAGGCATCAAGGTCTTCAGACTCTGGCATGTTGAGTTCATCAATTATATTACAGTCATGTTTTCTCTTTAAACCAGAATCAACTATTTTATCAGATACATTTTCAAAGTCCTTTAATTTACCCTTGCTAATTATAGCATCATCACAGTCTGTTTCAATAGTAATGTCATTCAAATTCTCACTAACAGTTAAATCATTTTCACATTTTGTTTTCAGTCTATTTTTATCCCAGCATGCCTCTATATCAGGTATTCTCCAAAATTCTGAAGATGCTGCTGTCTTGCAACACATGCTCTTCTGAAATGACACAAGTCTTCTTCTTACAAGCTCATTATCTATTTTTCTGCTTGTGTTTGAAGCATCACTTTCATTAAGATTATCAAAATCCAATCTTGCAATTAAATTATCACTGAAGGTATCAGCATTAATACTTCCTACAGATGAAGCAAAGTTACCAACTCTAACAAAATTTTGATTTTCTGACTGCAAAATACTAAATGCTTTACTCCCATTTCCTACAAAAGGGAAACAACTTTCTTCATTTTCTTCATTTATGGTATCAAAAGTCACACATCTTTGAAAATCATCTGGATTTACCCCACTTCCTGTAAGAAACCTTTCTTTATTCCTTAAATTTTCTTCATGTGTTACAAAAGGACTTTTGTCATTTTCTGAACATTCTGTGAGATGCTGGTAGTTTTTTGATACACTGATCTTACTTCTGTTAAATCTTTCAGTTTCCTGAAAAGAAATGCTCCGATTTTCGTCAGTCTCAAAACTAAATTTCAATGATTCTTGATCTGCACCAAATGACACTGTTCTACAGGAGCTTAGACTGCCTGCAGTTCTACTTGACAAATTTTTAATAGACTGTGGCTCTTTTGAAACTTTCCAGGACTGGTTACAGTCTGGAGTCTTAAACGTTTTAGACTGGTTCTGATTTCTAAGATGTTTAACCAATAACCTCATATGGTCAGTAACAGTGGCATAAACAGCATCTGAACATGCAAGCATCTGATAAGCCAGAGTATGAGAATTTTCAAAGTTTGAGGTACAGTCTAGCTGACTGTAACATAGACTATTTTCTGATTTCAGGACATCCTTTAGAGCTGGTGTTTCTTCTGCATCACTTGGCCCAGTCAACTTAAAACCAAAGTAAAAATATTTCCCATGGAAGGTCCTCAGTAAAGCTTCTGACAACATTGATGATGCAGGATAACCAGTCCTCTCAAGATCATCAATACTCCTGAAATTAAAATCAAAGTTATGAAAAAATAAAATGTATTTCTGACACTTTTTGTGAATTTCCTTTTTGCTTGAATCATAACAGGATTTCAAATCAACAGGTCTATTGCTCCTAGATTAATAGAAACACCATATTTAATTCTATGGTGATTTTCATACAATTTGTCCATTCTTAAATTCCAAATTAACAAGTTTAATTTAAGAAAATTTGATCATTACAGGTACAATGTTAAAAGTCACAATGTCCACAGCAATAAACGTCATGTGTTAACTACATGTAGCTATAATTACTTCTCACGAAAAGTTTGTAAGACATTTCAAGGCCAGTATGTTCAGACCTTGGGTCATATTACCTAAAGAAACAAGAGCTGTTTGTATCTACTATTCTGAAGTGTTTGCCAGTTTTATAGAAAATGGACACAATAACAAGAGCTGTCACAGGAGACAGCGCGCTCGACTATTTTGATGCTGAAGAGTGAAATTGGGTACATCTGAGGAAGCTGGAGCTGTCACTGGAATGTTTAATGACTCAAATGTGGATGAAGATATTGGACAACAGCTTATGTCTCAAAAAATTAAATCAGTATAAAAGGAACATAATTCATGGAAAACTTCTGCAAAAGTAATGCACCATGTGTCTTATCACGCGGCTAAAAATTTGGAACAACTATTTTAAGTTTTAATCAAATCTATTTAGTAATACTGGAGATACAGCAGAAGTGCATCGCAACTTAAACCGGAAATTCTATTAGTAAAAAGAGGGCATAACTCAGAACATATTGGTGCTGGCATTATCGAACTTGTGTTGTATGATGTGAGTGATGATGTGGAACAACCATTTTAAGTTTGATTAAATTCATTTAGTAACAGCAGAGATATAAAAAGCATCAAAATTAAACTAATTCTAAGTAAAAAGGGGATATAACTCATAAAACATTTGTGCCAGAGTGACTGACCTTGTGCCATATGATGAGGATGATGATCTGGAAAAAGTAATTTAAGTTTTAATCAAATTCATTAAGTAATGACAAAAATATAGTGAAAGTGCACCACAATTAACCTGAAATTCTAAGTAAAAAAAGGGCATAATTCATGAAATATTGGTGGAAGAGTTACGCCCCTTGTATCATATGATGTGGATGATGATGTAGTACAACTATTCTAAGTTTGAATTAAATCCATTTGATACTAACAGAGATAAAGTGAAAGTGCATCAAAACTTTATCCTGAAATTTTAAGTACAAAAGGGGGATAACTCATAAAATACAGGTGTCACAGTTATGGCCCTTGTGTAAAATGATGTAGGTGGTGATGATGAACAATTATTTTAAGTATGTATCAAATCTCTTGTGAAATAACAGAGATATAGTGAAAATGCATCAAAATTAACATAAAATTCTCAGTAAAAAGGAGGAATAATTCATGAAAAACTGGTGCCAGAGTTATGGACCTTGTGTCATATGATGTGGGTGATGATGTGGAACAATATTTTAAGTTTGAATCAAATCCATTTAGTAACAACTGAGATAAAGTGAAAGTGCACCAAACCTTTAACCTGAAATTCTAAGTAAAAAGGGGGGATAATTCATGAAATATTGGTGCCAGAGTTATGACCCTTGTGCCATATAATGTGGGTGACGATGAGGAACAACTATTTTAAGTTTGAAGCAAATCTATCAAATAATAACAAAGATAAAGAGAAAGTGCATCAAAACTTTAACCGAAGTGCGGACGCAGAAGGACACCAACGCCGATGCCGACGCCGGGTCTAGTAGGATAGCTCTACATACTTCGTATAGTCGAGCTAAGAACGTAACCCAGACTTGTGTACCTTTGGGTGATGACAGCATGAAGTGAGAACTGAAGAATAATATGGTGAAACACTAGAAACTGAAAGAGGAAAGAACCTGACAAAAAGCACAACATTTTTAGAAAAGAAAGAACCTGACAAAAAGCACAACATTTTTTCTAACACCCCTCCCCCACTCCCTTAAACAAGAGGGCCAAGATGGCCCTAGGTCGCTCACCTAAGAAACACTCCATAACAGTGTAAAACATGTTTGACCTAGTGATTTCATGGAAACAAATATTCTGACCAATTTTCATTAAGATTGGACCAAAAAATTGGTCTCTTGCGATAAAACAAGCATTTTCTTAGATATGACCTAGTTTTTGACCCTAGATGACCCATGTTCAAACTCGACCTAGATTTTATCAAGGCAATCATTCTGACCAAAATTCATGAAGATCAACTGAAAAATACAGCCTCTATCACATACAGAAGTTTTTTCTTTGATTTGACCAAGTGACCTAGTTTTTGACCTCAGATGACTCATATTCAAATTCGACCTAGATTTCATTAAGGCAATCAACCTGACCAAATTTCATAAATATCAACTGAAAAAAAACAGTCTCTATCCCATACACAAGATTTTTCTTTAAGTTGACCTAGTGACCTAGTTTTTGACCTCAGATAACCCATATTCAAAACCGATCTAGTTTTCATCAAGGCAATCACTCTGACCAAATTTCATGAAGATCCATTGAAAAATACATCCTCTATTGCATACACAATGTTTTTCTTCGATTTGACCTAGTGACCTAGTTTTTGACCCCAGATGACCCATTTTCGAAATCAGCCTAGATTTTATCAAGGTAATCATTCTGGCTAAATTTCATGAAGATCAGTTGAAAAATACAGCCTCTATTGCATACACAAGGTTTTTACGTGATATGACCTAGTGACCTAGTTTTTGACCCCAGATGACCCATTTTCGAACTCGGCCTAGATTTCATCAAGGTAATCATTCTGACCAAAATTCATGAAGATCAATTGAAAAATACCGCCTCTATCGCATACACAAGGTTTTTCTTTGATTTGACCTAGTGACCTAGTTTTTGACCCAAGATGACCCATTTTCGAACTCGGCCTAGATTTCATCAAGGCAATCATTCTGACCAAAATTCATGAAGATCAATTGAAAAATACAGCCTCTATCGCATACACAAGGTTTTTCTTTGATTTGACCTAGTGACCTAGTTTTTGACCCGAGATGACCCATTTTCGAACTCGGCCTAGATTTCATCAAGGTTATCATTCTGACCAATATTCATGAAGAAGAATTGAAAAATACAGCCTCTATCGCATACACAAGGTTTTTCTTTGATTTGACCTAGTGACCTAGTTTTTGACCCGACATGACCCATTTTCGAACTCGGCTTAGATTTCATCAAGGTTATCACTCTGACCAATATTTATGAAGATTAATTGAAAAATACCACCTCTATCGCATACACAAGGTTTTTCTTTGATTTGACCTAGTGACCTAGTTTTTGACCCGAGATGACCCATTTTCGAACTCGGCCTAGATTTCATCAAAGTTATCATTCTGACCAATATTCATGAAGATTAAATGAAAAATACAGCCTCTATCGCATACACAAGGTTTTTCTTTGATTTGACCTAGTGACCTAGTTTTTGACCCGAGATGACCCATTTTCGAACTCGGCCTAGATTTCATCAAGGTTATCATTCTGACCAATATTCATGAAGATTAATTGAAAAATACAGCCTCTATCGCATACACAAGCTAAATGTTGACAGACGACGGACGACAGACGACAGACGACAGACGACGGACGCCGGACATCGAGCGATCAGAAAAACTCACCTGAGCATTGCTCAGGTGAGCTAAAAAACACACCAAAGAACTTCAAGGGTGTGCATGTGTGTGTGTGTGCATGTAATGGGAGGGAGGAAGAAAGGAGAAATGTGTATGGAGGTCAAGCACAAAGGAGCTGAAGTTGAGAGAGGAGGGAGAAAAAAAATGTTTTTTCCAAAAAAAATCCAGGGTGGGGTTGGGGAAATTTGAGTTATTTAAGGAATATCAAAACATTATCTGTAGCATAAGTAAGTGCAATAAACAAAACAAAGTGTTCAGAAGAGACAGCCGCTCAACTCCTGATTGCATCATGTCAAAAAGGCCTTGTAATATATAATAGGAGAGATGATGGGGAACAACTGTTTTAAGTTTGAATCAAATCAGTTATAGTGTGAAAGTACATCAAAACTTTAACTTCTAAGAATCAATGGGGAAATAATTAAAGAAAAATTAATACCAGAGTTACGGACTTTGTGTAATATGACACGGGTGATGAGGTGGAAAACTAGCTTAAGTTTGAATCAAATCCATTAAATGAGCCGCGCCACGAGAAAACCAACATAGTGGCTTTGCGACCAGCATGGCATCCGCGCAGTCTGGTCAGGATCCATGCTGTTCGCTTTCAAACCCTATAGCAATTAGAGAAACCGTTAGCGAACAGCATGGATCCAGACCAGACTGCGCGGATGCGCAGGCTGGTCTGGATCCATGCTGGTCGCAAAGCCACTATGTTGGTTTTCTCATGGCGCAGCTCAAATGTACTTGTTTGAAACTTTAACATCTGATCATTTACACTTACCTTTGTTCACTATTAAAGCCCTTCATAAAAGTTAGATTTTCACAAGATTTGATTTTTCCATTCCTGGCTGCCCAACCAAGCTTGAGTTATCTTACCGTATTATAGTATACGTTGGGTAGAACATATGATGCCCAAAAAAGTACAAATACAAGACCTATTGTATTATTCATTAACAATTTTGCATTTTGATGAAACTCATAAGTTTGTAAAAATTATTACCTCCCTTTGCCCATATTAGTTGTGCACCTATAATAAATTGGAAATAAAGGAATTTTGAAACTACACACAATTTCAAAATTTGCCTTTTGGTTTTAGATTGTATCACAAAATGTATAATGAATACTGAGTACCACAAGAAAGTAATAAGGGAAAGAATGAAATAAAAACAATTCAGGGGTTTAATGGGAAAGTTATCCCTTGTGACCTTGATTTGTCAGGTCCCAAAATCAAAACAAGGAGCTGCATTCAATAAACGCTTGATGCCCCCCGGTGGCATCCTTGTCGATACAAAGCAACCTAAGTCCAATATGAGGTCAAGGTCAAACTGAGGTCAGGGGAGGTTTTAAGATGAGGAATGGTCACAGGTTACATCTGTGTTAGTATCAATTCATTCTTGTAAGCAGTAATGATGCTAGACGAAACGGTCCCATTTGGTTAACCAAGAGATGGCCCATATAAAGCAACCTAAGTCCAAAATGAGGTCAAGGTCAAGGTCAAACTGAAGTCAGGTGATGTCTGAAGATAAGGAATGGTCACAGGTTACATCTGCATTAGTATCAAGTCATTCAAGTAAGGGGTATTGATGCTAGACGAAACGGTTCCATTTGGTTAACCTCGTATGGATGGACGGACGGACGGACGGACAGGACAATCACTATATGCCTCCTGCATCAGTAGATGCCAGGGGCATAACAAGACAGTCACCCTTTCTCTAAGAATATCAGTCCCATGTGAGGTTATATGATAACAGAGGTAGTAGTTAAGAGGAAATGTGAACCTGAGAACAAGGTCATATAACATTTACAACATTAATTAGTGACAATGACTTTTAGGTTTCATGATATTATTATTAATCCAGAATATGTCTGTCCCTTTACCAAGACCAATCTTATGTGAGGTTTAATGATTGTAATGACAGTTGTTAAGAAGATATACTGTTAAATCTGACCCTATTGACCTTGACCTTATGGGTTCCTGACCCTTAACACATAATTTCTATCCCTTAACAAGTCCAGGTAGAGTGATGATACAGTGAAACTGAGAAGCTTAGGCCAAAACCATAGAGAGTGCAACAGACCTTCCAATTCTTTGATAAGTCAAGTTAAAAGGAATCTTTAATAGTGCAATGATATATATATATATATTGTGAGAGGTTACCTATGGCTCAACGAACAGTGTTACTGTCAGGCAAAAAATGGAAATCAACTCTGAAACACATTTTTGATAATTACAAGGCACTAGAGCTTTTCATACAACACTTAATCATTTACCCATCAAAACTACCACCCTATGATAACCTGTCAGAAATGACCCCAAAACAGTGGAAGTCACCTATTGACTGCAGGATATCCTTTTGTGAAGGCTCATTTATGTCAGTCCATGAATTCTCCAGTTACTGATACGAAACAAAAGTCATTATGACCTTGTTCTGACAATGTCAGTTGAACCTAAAACAGTATTAAATAGGTCATCTTTAACTAACAGCAATAAGTCTATGAAGTTCTATGACAGTTTTAGACTGAAGCATTATCTAGCTATTGATTAAAAAAAAATCTTGAGGCCGATGTAATCTTTTACCTACTGATCTCTTAAAACAATTGGGAGTAATGTTGACCAACTGACCTTAAGATCTATAGGGATAATGTATTAACAGCACAAATCATGTTTAGTTTGACTACTGTAGGCTCCACATTCTTCACTACGTGATATGAAACTGTTTTTAGTGTTGATGTCACTGTGACATTGACCTTTGACCTACTAACCTATAATGGAAAGGGGTCATCTACTGACCACAGGCAATCTACCTATGAAGTTTGGCAATGGAGACCCAAACACTCTTCACATGCTGTTCAGTTTTGTGGAACTTTGACGTTCTAACCCCAACACAATAGTGGTCACCTACTGACAACTTGCAATCATCCTATGAATGTACCAACACCAACCAACATGAACAAAATAAGCTATCTTCTTTTCTTTAAAGGTGGCACTTAATTTGTCTAAAAACGAAATTAAACACGCAACAACCAGAATTTGAACCTGCATCATCATTACATTTACCTGCTAAAGTCTGTAGCCGTCTTTCCAAAGAAACCATCCAGTGTCCTGCCAAACACGACTACTCTGCCGATAGTTGTTCCATCTGCTACCGATAGAACCAGTCTGTATCGCCATTGTACCTTTGTTCTGTCACAGCTTACACCACACCGAATACAGTGATACCTGTCAACACATGCAAAATTATCATACACTTACCTATTTAGAAGTTCCTATTGAATAAGAATCTTTTTAAATACTAGTTTCACTAAATGCTTAAAATTATATCTGTTACTCATGCAGAAGCATGGACACCAGTGTATCTACTAGCAGTTTTTTTGGATCCTGTTCATTTTTGTTGAGTGCTGTTTTGTGCTGTTTTACATCAGAATTTCAGGTATGTAATGGGAGGCAGTTATCCTATCGTAAGGTCCTGTGGATTCTGTACAGGAACTGAACTGTTCTCAACTAGTCTATCAAACCATCATGGAGAACATACACCTTGTAAGGGTTAGAACTCACTATACCACAATCTGCAGATCTGCCTCTCCTTACTGAGGTAAGCGTACAGGCTGTTTGAACAAACAATTCACGGAAGTTAAATAAATACTTCCCCTATATCATGATCAATACAACTTCTGTATTTCTTTAAGACTTATCTGTCATACCTATCTGTAGTGGGGTCCACCAAGAGTTTACTGTAGCAACCACAACAACTTGGATATGTAACTGTGGAATCGTGTATATCTGTTACCACAGCAAGAATCAGGACACGCCTTTCACACATGGAGAGTTACATGTCCGAACATTTTCTAAAATATCTGTAACTAGAAAAGGGAATGAATACCTGATACATCTGTGGGTAAAAAAAAAACATGATAATATTAGTTACACTGCTTGTTGGTGACAGGATACGGTATATAAGCTGTCTCGAAAATCCATACCAGGCAAGAGCGTAGCGTTGAATTTTAGTCGTTGGTTACCGAAAGATTACGGAATTTAACAATTGTATTGCTCTACCTATTTTGCTCGTTTTTTGAGATTACCATTATTTGCGTAAGTCAGAGATTAACTCCGCCCCGCCAGATCGAATAAAACGCACAATAGTTGTTACTGACATACATAGAACAGCTTGATAATTGCAAACAAAACTTTAACCAAATTTTCCAATTCTGAAAAGGGACTTAATTTTAATCAATTTCTACAAGGAGTTATCTAACTAGGTTATTTCTGTAGGTCTGATGACTAGGATGCCTTGTATAACCGATTGATTCTGCCTTTGCGACCAGTGTAGATCATGATCAGCCTGCACATCCGTGCAGTCTGATCATGATCTGCACTGTTCGCTATTCAGCCAGTATCTTTTTGGTAAGCACCCCTTTTAACAGCTAATGGTACTGTCCAAATTGAAAGATGGACAAGTTCATTATAGAAATTTAGCAGGGTAAGGGATAAAGATTCAATCCAGTACATATAGTTGTTACAGCTTGATTGTTGCACACAAAACTTTCAAAGTTAAAAACGGGCTTTAATTAACCCTACCCTGCTGTTCTATAATGAACTTGTCCATCTTTCAATTTGGACAGTACCATTGACTGTTAAAAGGGGTGCTTACCAAAAAGATACTGACTGAATTGCGAACAGTGCAGACCATGATCAGACCGCACGGATGTGGAGGCTGATCTTGGTCTGCACTGGTCGCAAAGGCAGAATCACTTGCTGCCAGCAGGCTGAGGTTTATCTTGAAGTCAATTCAATCAAGAGTTATCAAACTTGGCTATTTTAGAAGGTTTGATGACTGGGAATCTTTGTTGGAAGTTTTAATCCAATAGTAATACTTTTATGTAGAAAAGTTGAATTGATTCAAGCAAGAATTATATAACTTGTTACATCTGTATTTCAGCAGGTTTGATGAAAGGAAGCATTGTGTAAAGTTTCAATTTCCATTCAGGCAATGGTTACTGAGATATATCTTGTTTGCAAAACTTTAACCAAAGTGTGATGCCAATTGCAGTGCCTCCAGGGGTGAGTAAAATAGCTCTTTACCTTCTTTGCGAATAGTCAAGCTAAACAAGAGCTGTCTGTAAGACAGCCAATGCTAAACTATCGAAAGCAGAAATATTAGCAGGCCTTTTTTTATGCTGATTTTAGGGCCGAAATTCGGCCCCATTCCCCAATCTAAAAAGTATACTTTTTTCCCCACCTTGGCCAAAAATTCCCCATGCAAAAAAAAATGAAATTAGTTTTGATTTTCAGTCCTGATTTCAACAACTTTTCAGCAAATATATTCCTCCAAACAATGATTTTGCGACATAAATTTCGCCTCCAAAAGGGACCTGGTACCCTTCCCCAAATTTACAAAAAAAGGGCTGATTAGCCTAAATTTTAAAATATCTATAGAGTTTCAATCCAGCATCTGCATTAGTGTTGGAGATAATAACTTGCACGCAAAACTTTAACCAGGATTTTGAGAAAGTTGAGCCCTGCTGTATGACCAGCGTTTTTAACTTAAATATTGATTATATGAAGGTTAGCAACATATTATCTATGTAGTGATAGTAGGTTTATAGGCCACTTCCGACAGCCTTGCTGCTGGGCAAACCCTTTAGCAATGTGGTTAAGAGTGTCTGCTTATAGATCATAAGGTCCGCAGTATGACCTCGGCAGGGACCTTGGTATTTTCTCTCCCAGGGTTTACTTTAATGGTGTCAGAAGTGTTTGACGGACTCATGCGATGTGCATGGAGTATCATTCTAGAGAGCTGGTGAGCTCTGAAAAGTAAAGGGGGAGAAGTGTAGTGATAGTACGTTTATAGGCCACTTCAAACAGGCTTGCTGTTGGGTTAACCCTTTAGCGCTTACAAGGTCCAGTAACCATGCGGGGTGAAGCAGTTTGGCTGGGGTGTGCATCTGAATTCAGTAAACAGTCTGCGGCAGACATTGGCCAGGAGTGCCAATGTCTTGCAATAAGAGGGAAGGTGTGTAGCGGTTCTCGTATCAGGTGGCCTCGGTAGCTCAATTGGTAGAGCGTTGGCACGGTAAGCCGAAGGTCCGAGGTTCGAATCCCTGTCAAGGCTGCAAATTTTTCCTGAGACTGTTACACTAATACCTAAGAAGCCTTTGACCCATCTTAGTGTGTTACCTCTGACTCCATATTCGTGCATTTTTAGAAGGACTTTCCAGGGCTTTTTCACCCTATCTCACGGGGCCGATATTCGGCCCCATTCCCAATGCCAAATATGCTCTATTTTTCCCAATCTGGAGCAAAAAATTCCCAATCCAATGAAAAATTTCCCAACTGAAATCAGTTACTTTCTGTTTTTTAATAATAATTCTTGCACAATTAGCTTTGCTTGCCAAGTAAATTAAACAAAATGTTGGAAAAACCAACTCGTTTCTATTTTTAGTAACACGACCGTCTGCAAGCTCGGCAAAAAATAATTACAAGATTTTGCTGAAGAAATGCAAGATTTGCATGCAAAAACCTCTCAAAATACATAAAAACACAAATATTAATTGAATAAAGTACCCAAAACATGTTGACAGGTAGTTCTTATATCATTAAAATCAATTGTCACATATTTTCGCGACCTAGTTTTTACACTCGAAAATACAAGCACTTTGCCATTCTACTTTTTGGATAACTTCAGTTATAACTTTAGTGAAAACAAACTAAACAAAAATTATAGCATGACAAATAAAGAGTTACTGCATTTTTAGGCAATATTGGAACACAATCCTGAAAAAAAAAATCAAAATTTCACAAGGGGATACTGTCTACCAGTAAAATTTGAAACTGAAGATTTAAACTAATATATATTAATTAAAAACTCACTTAATTTGTCAGTATATTTTCCCAAATTTGACAATTTACCGCGTTAAAAATTCCCAATATGACCAGGGGCCTTTTTCCCAAAACCCCCTGAAAAAGCCCTGCTTTCTCATGGCTAACCTTGTCGAAAGCCTTACTAAAATCTAGTAGTATAAGATCTACTTTTTTCTTATTGTAGACTGAAGTGACCAGATCATTTACTAACATAACTAACTGAGTAACGCATGACCTTTTTTCCCTAAATCCATGCTGTAGGTCATACAGAATACCATGGTTGGTGAAGTGCTTAACAATTGATGAGGAAACAATGTGTTCAAGAACTTTGCATAGGGCGCATGTTAATGAAATTGGCCTATAATTTACTGGATTTGACCCATCACCTTTTTGAAAAATGGGGGCAACATATGCAGACTTCCACTGGGATGCAGGGATCACTTTTGGCCGCGATTTCGCGATTTTCTCGCATTATTTTGGTGAAAATCGCATAAATTTTGCTCAAATGCGCTTAAAAATCGCATCCGTGTGGCCGTAGATCTTTTGCCGAAATTGCAACTATTCACTGAAATGCGGTCTTGCCGTTACTTAATTTTCGTATGACGTTCATTTAGGCGCTTGAATTTCGCTTTTATCTCCATAGAGCGTCCGATGATTATGACTACCAGACAAAAATAATCTGTTTTCGCGATGTTTCAAAATACCACTGAAACAGAAATTTAAGCATTTGGAAGGCCTAGCTTTCTGCCTCCATTCGCGCGGATGAATAGCGATGAGAATAACAAGATGGTGGAGAAACCTCCGGTGAAGTCCCTTCATAAAAAACGCTGAACGCCCGAATTTCCAAACGAAATGGTTGAGTGTAGGGTCATAAATAAGTTTGACTTTAAAGTTGTTTTGACCTAATGGAAGTGTATCAATTTAAGTCCAGAAAGATTAAAACATAACTGAACTTCAACTTTGACAAAGCAGCTTTGAAGTAAAAGCATTAGGGGGAAAATGCATGTGGACCCAAGACTTGGTTACAACTTTCATCAACCTATTCAGCAATTCCTGGCACTGAATTTTAGAGTTGTAAAAGGTGTCTCTGAAAGGATATGTTTTGTTTATTTACAAGATAATTGTTCTTACAAATAAACAGATGGTTGGTTTTCAGTGTAATAAAAGCTGTCTGCCGATGTAAAATCCCATTATAAAAAGAAAAAATCCCATTCATTTTGTCAAAAATCTCATTGATTCAAGGCAAATGGGAATTAATCTCATAATAGTATCTGCCAAAAGTGATCCCTGGGGATGGAAGTGATCCTTCCTCCAGGGATTTATGGAATATGACCTCAAGGATGGGGGATAGTTCTACAGAGTGTTTTAAGTATTATAAGCTTGATTTTTTGTCAGGACCACTGGCCTTATGTTGCTGAGAAGTTTCTCAGTATCAAGTATAAACAACTCATAAAATTTAAAACATAGATGTTTTTAAAATCTAACTTTTACCCTCATATTTCTATAGTATTTCCGCTATAAATATAGGCAGTGGCTACGATTACGGTACCGTAATCCTAGCCTCCGGTTCTAGGATTACGGAAGTTCCGTATTCCTAGACAACCCTATGAGATAGATATGCTATGAGAATAGGCTAGGATTACGGAAGTATTTAAGAGGCATCATTTATTTATTTTAGGACATGCATAAATGACATTGTAAACTTACTCATTTCACTTAAAATTAATTTCACTAATATTTCGTGCTATCGATCGGCCGTTTTGGGTTAGTATAATCTTAATGGCGGTGCGCGGAAATATTATAGAATGTAATTATAGAAATGTTTCGTATATACCTGCATTTTTTCATCAGGTCAACACAAATGGTATTTAATAACATATAATATGGCTATAAATCATAAAATTCAAAGTATAGAATATTTTTTTTAATCTAACTTTGACACTCATATTTCTAATATATTTCCGCGCGCCGTCATTAAGATTATTCTGACCCAAAACGGCGGATAGATAACACGAAATAATAAGGCAGGCATAAAAAATTAAGTGAAATAAGTAAGTTTACAACATCATTTATGCGTGTCCTAACATACATTTTATGCCTCCTAAAATACTTCCGTAGTCCTAGCCTATCCTCATAGGGTTGTCTAGGAATACGGAACTTCCGTAATACTAGAACCGGAGGCTAGGATTACGGTACCGTAATCGTAGCCAGTGCCATAAATATATCGTTCAAGATTATACTAACCCAAAATTGTTGATCGATAACATGAAATAATTGGGCAGGCACGAAAAAAAAACTCTATTTTAAGTGAAATAAGTAAGTTTCCAACATTATTTACGCATGTCCTAACAGACATTTGATGCCTTTTAAATACTTCCGTAATTCTAGCCTATCCTCATAGGGTTGTGTAGGAATACGGAACTTCCGTAATCCTAGAATCGGAGGTTAGGATTATAGTACTGTAATCGTAGCCACTGCCAAACAAAAACTGAAATGCTCGCATTCATTTTTTCAAACCTAGCTTTCTTTCTTTCTTCCTATAAATTATGACTTCGATCATTATTGATCATAACGTCATGCGGGTGGCAATTTGTACAGTCAGAAGAGTTGATAAAAACAAACAACTACCACTTATTGCGTTACATTGAGGGTATTTTAAATTAAATATTCTTAAAACATAAAAGAAGCTATCACCGGATATTGCCAACACAACAATCACTGCAAGCAGTAATTTTCGTCAAACAGCCCTCGCGAAAACTAATGAAATTATATTTCCATGTCACATATATTTATAAAAATAACTACCTGCTCTACTTGCTGACTATATTCATATATCTGTATATATTAACATGTTTTAATTCACTTAAAGAGGGGCGGAAGACTGAAATTATGTGTGGTTTCTACTTTCGTTTGTTCGAATTTCCCAGAAAATATTGTAACCCAACTAAAGTTAAACTACAACAAGTCTTTCAAACGCACAAAAAGGTGGAAACTACGGGTAAGTATGGATCCATAACCCTAGAAGCTTCAATAAGTTCATTTTATACAATTTTCAAAGTTATCAGTGTTGAAGTAACTATTGAAACTGTTTGGCTGATGATTGACATGTGCTTTATATTAAGAGAGAACAGATATCATGTGAACTACGTTTACTACGTTTATATTGCAAACTTTAAAGTGATATACCAATTTTTCAAAAAGGTGGAAAAACACACGACAAATGGACATGAGAAAATAATAGTGCTTCACTGTATCTGATATTCTCAAGGTTTCTCATAATAAATTGTTCTCATTTATCCTTTAAAGGTCCAATACTAAGGAAAGTGAACATTTTAATTTCTTTTAAAAAGCACAGAAACTATTTCATTTTATTGGAAAATGAAAGTTGGTATGTAGAAATTCGAAATAAATCGCAGTATATGTACAATTATTTTTCTATGAAGTATGAAGAAAGTTAAAAAGACCTGGGGGGGGGTCATTCTGTCGATTCATTGAAATTTCAACATAATACACATACATTTCTTTGAGTTCCAAAGACCTTCTGTAAATTTTGACCTGCCAATCTTCATTATTTAGTGTCTTGCAGAAGTCTATGCACTGGCTATGAAAAAAATTGCCAACTCACTTTCCCTTAGTAATGGACCTTTAAATTAATGTTTGTCAAATGATTTATTGTATGTTTGTTATTTTCTAAATAGGTATGTGACAAATCTGAAACACTAAAAATTTCAAATGTTTTGAGCGCAAATGGGATATTGCCAATTTTAATGAATTGTATGCATTTACTACAGAATATATCTCTTTATTGGACCATGGTAGTTTAGATTTTTTAAGTTCTACATATGTTGTCTGTGCAGAATAGTCAAATCAATAAATCCATGGAAATACGAAAAACTCTTGGTCCATTTCTGAGGTTGGGGTGGTATCAAAAACAATAAAATGGGATAATTTCTGTAACATCTCATGGCTCCATCTAAAAGTCAAATGAATTTTCTAAAAACCCTATTTTCTATTACACCCATATACTGTTTATGGACTGACTAATCTGGAAAAAATACCATTCGGCCAATACTGGTCTTGCATGCCAATATAGCCGTAAGGCACAACAGCCCTGTATAATAACCTCTAATTACTTATGTATCGAGATCTGTGCACAGAGGTAAGACCCCAGTTACCTCCCCTGGCGGTCCGTCCACAGACCTAAATGGTAAAGGTAAAATTAATTTACAATCTCTTTGTGAAACAATGAACATAAGCTCTGTAGAGCTTTTGAGCGGCCCTATTTTAAGAACAGTTACAACCAATTATACCTGACCCCCAGCAAATTGATGGTACCCATCATTTACAGCAGGGTCGACTGAGGCAATCATGATAAAGTGCCTTGTCCAAGGACACACCGCAATGGGAGTAGCAAGGAATCGAACCCGGGGCCTTCACCTCCGTAGGAAAGCATCTTAGCCCTCTCGACCAATGCATCCTCTAATGAAGTTCACGAGTTGGTTTACTGCAGCGGAAATTAGCCTATTACATGAAACTTCAAGAGAGCAATATACAGACTGCGAAAGAACGAGCGTATATTTTTATATTAGAATCTTATAATCTTTTTATTTGAACATCTATACTTAAAGCTATCATAAATTTCATGAACAGGCTCAGTCAAACCTAGTATGCAACACTTTTTTTTCTCATGTTGAGCGACCTATTGAGTTTTGCCTGCCCTAATAATAATGATAAACGTTGTCGTAAATGATTTTTTAGCTCGACCAAGTTGCAGTTGTGATCGAAAATTTATATCAAAATATCAATGGTCGGGCTTTTGTCGTGTTATGAACGAGCGAAAAATAGTATGCTTTAATAAGCATTTGCCGACGGGTGATTTCTAAATCGTGTGGGTGGGGGGGGGGGGGGGGGGGGGGTGAAGTCATCCGAAGCTACGCAACTATCTATGCTTTTTGCTTTTTTTCCCTTGTAAATTTTTGGACAGTCAAAGGAAAGCATAAAAATTTGGGGGCGCCAAAACGTATGTAAAATAATTCAAGTGTGTAAATTTATGATATCATACACGTCGCAAGGGCTGCTCCCATGGTTAGACAATATCTGATATTATAGGTGCTGTATTTCTTGACTTATGAAAAACATTGATCTTGTTGATCATACTATTTTACTACATAAACTAAGATTGCATAAATTTACAGATAGTACAATTAAATTATTTCAGTCGTATTTATCTAACAGGAAACAGTTGATCAAAGTTGGTAACAGATCTGAACAATTATTATTATTATTATTATTATTATTATTATTATTATTATTATTTTGTAGGGATAACGCATGTTTTTTCGTGTTATAACGTCAGCAGAGTTGGTAGCCGAGGCCGTAAGGCGAGGGTACCAACGTATCCCGAGGGATTCTGCAGATGTTATAACACGAAATGAACATGCGCTAACGCTATTCTAGCATAAAACGCGAAAAACAAACTAATAAATAAATACATTCTACATCAACATCATTAAATTTCCATGAAATGCGCGGAAATATCTGAGTTTTTTTTTTTCACGTTGACGTCATTTCCATTTGAATTATCCGTTTTGGGGCCGTAATACGTTTACGCTTTGCCACAGGACGCGCATATATAAAACGGTATTATAACAGCACGTGAGCGCGAGAATCTCCCTGTTAACACACGTTTTCTCTCTTGTTAAAACACCCCGAAAAGTGACAATAACAGCAGTTTTATGCTAGAATTATTATTATTACTTCAAACTGTTTTAGCTTTACATAATTTAAAGTCGACTATTCAAACAATCCAGCAAAAGCTCATACGAGTTTTTAACCAACTTTTAACAACACAATCATGATAAAATAACTATAAAGGAAAATGCATAGGTTACTAGACTATATATAGGTGCAAGATGCATGAGACTAATGGCAAATGAATTGAGATGCAAAAAAAAAAAAACAAAAAACACAAAAATGCAGCAGATTAGATTATGAAAAGCAACTGAGCAAAGCACAAATAAATAAGACATAATACTAAACAATACATAAGTTACATAAGGGTTAAGCAACTGAAAACTTCTACCATATGAAACGAGGTGCATTTCAAAGCATTTGAAGCTTTGATCAACAGATAGTGGATTTCCAGACGTGCAGAACTCACTGTACATAAAGAGTCGTATGCAACACATTTACAGTCCTTACCATTCCAGAATGAAACAAGTGAATGGAGTATTGCCATGCAATGCGAAGTCCCCTACTGGAAGGCAAGTAATTGTAACACAAGGATCTAATATCTGTCAATGATGTATAAACAATATTGTACTATATACATGTATACAATACCATGTTATAGTATGTTATCACAAAAATTTGCATATACAAAAATCTCTTATAACATTAATAAATATAACAAGAGGGCCAAGATGGCCCTAAATCGCTCACCTGAGTAACACACCATAACAGTGTAAACATGTTTGACCTAGTGACCCAGATTTTGACACCACATGACCCAATTTGAAGGAGATAAACATTCTGACCAAGTTTCATGAAGATTGGAGCAAAAATGTGTCCTCTAGAGTGTAAACAAGGTTTTTCTTCAATTTGACCTAGTGACCTAGTTTTTAACTCAACCTGACCCAATTTTTAACCCGTCCGAGATATGTCATTGAGATAAATATTCTGACCAATTTTCATCAAGATTGGACTAAAATGTGGCCTCTTGAGTGTAAACGAGCATTTTCTTTGATTTGACATAGTGACCTAATTATTGATCCCAGATGACCAGCATTCAGACTTGACCTAGATTGCATCAAGAAGATCACTCTGGTCAAATTTCACGAAGATATTGTTGAAAATGCAGCCCCTATTGCACAAACACAGTTTTTCTTTGACTTGACCAGGTGATCCAGATAATACCTCGTCCAAGATTTAATGAAAACAAATAATCTGACAAAGTTTCTTAAGTTTATAGCAAAAAAGTGGCCTCTAGAGTGTAAACAAGCTTTTCCTTTGATTTGATCTAGAGACCTAGTTATTGACCCCAGATGACCAACATTCAGACTTGACCTAGATTGCATCAAGAAGATCACTCTGGTCAAATTTCACGAAGATCTTTTGAAAATGCAGCCCCTATTGCACAAACACAGTTTTTCTTTGTTTTGACCAGGTGACCTAGTTTTTGACCCCCAGATAAACTATATTCAAACTTGACCTGGATTTCATCAAGACAAATATTCTGACCTATTCTAATGAGTTTCAAACTTAAAATGTGTTCTCTAGAGTGTCAACAAGATTTTCCTTTGATCTGCTCTAGTGACATTGTTTCTGATCCCGCATGACCCAGATTCCCAGATTCGAACTTGTCCAAGACAAACATTCTGACTAAAATCTGGAAAGCACCGAGAACAAAGCAAACAGTGAAAATTGCAGACTCGGTTTTATTGAGTCTGTTCATGAGCAGTAATAGAAAATGCAACACTGCCCAGTCTCATAGAGATAGGATCATAAATGTTTCTTCTAGAGTGTTAACAAGCTTTTCCTTTAATTTGATCGAATGACCTAGTTTTTGACCCCACATGACCCTGATTCAAACTTGACCTAGAAGCCATCAAGGCAAACATTCTGACCAATTCTCATGAGTTTCAGACTTAGAATGTGGACTCTAGAGTGTTAACAAGATTTTCCTTTGATTTGGTCTAGTGACCTAGTTTTTGACCCCACATAATCCAGATTCAAACTTGGTCTAAAAATCAACATCCTGACCAAGTTTCATGAAGATAGGGTCATAAATGTGGCCTCTAGAGTGGTAACAATCTATCCTTTGATTTGATCGAATGACCTAGTTTTTAACCCCACATGACCCAGATTCGAACTTGATCTAAAAGTCATTAAGACAAACATTCTGACCAGTTCTCGTGAGTTTCGAACTTAAACTGTGAACTCTAGAATGTTAACAATATTTTCCTTTGATCTGACCTACTGACCTAGTTTTTGGCTCCACATGACCTAGTTTCGAACTTGACCTAGAGATCATCAAGATAAACATTCTGACCAAGTTTCATAAAGATTGGGTCACAACTGTTGCCTCTAGAGTGTTAACAAGACAAATGTTGACGCACGCGGACGAGGGACGACGACGGACGGTCACAATAGCTCAACCTGAGCAGGTGAGCTAAAAATGTATCTAATTTCGATTTTGATAACCTTTCATACTGAAACTAGTAGGAAAATATGAGAAAAATGTAAGAAGTCATCATATTAAAGGGAAGTAATTCTGAAAAATACACCAACAATTTTTTAAATTGGGTCCATATTATACATGATCTTATATTAAAATATTTTACAGAATGGACAAGAAAAGATCAATGTTGACTTTTGACCTTTAATGGATGGCAGAGTTAAGGACCAGACAGGAAAAAGCCCTATTGACATTCGACCTCCGGCTGTGACCTTGACCTTTGAATTAGGGATATGGGTGTTGCACAATACATGTTGTCTCATTATGGTAAACATTTGTGTCAAGTAATATTAAAATCCCTTAATGGATGACAGAGTTATGGACCGAACAAGAAAAGAACCTATTGACCTTTGATCACTAAGTGTGACTTTGACATTTGAGATAGGGGTCTGGGTGTTGTGCATAACACATCATCTTATTATGGGGAACATTTGTGCCAAGTGATGGATTGTTGAATTACAGACCGGACAAGTTCATCAAGGGGTCCGGGTTTTGCGCATGACATATCCAGGAAAATATATTTAAATCCTGTTTTGCATGACAAAGTTATGGATTGGACAGGGAAAACAACCTATTGACCTTTGATCTCCAAGTGTAACCTTGACCTTTGAGCTAAGGTTCTGGGTGTTGAGCGTCGTCTGGTTATGGGGATCATTTATGCCAAGTAATATTGTAACCCCTTGATGGATGACTGACAGAGTTCTGGACCTAACACGAAACAGAACCATGCCATGTTAACATTTGACTGCCAAGTGTGACCTTGACTATTAAGCTAGTGTCTTAAAGTTGTAGAAGAAACATAGTCTTATTATGGGGCACATTTGTGCCAAATAATTAAATCCCACAATGGATAACAGACTCATGGACCGGACAGGAAAATAACCCTACTGAACTTTGACCTCTAAGTGTGCCCTTGACTTTTGAGATAGGGATCCTGATGTTGTACATGACACATCATCTTATTATGAGGAACATTTGCGCTAGGTAATATTAAAACCCCTTTATGGAATGTTGAGTTACAGACCGGACAGGAAAAAAGCCCTATTGGCCTTTGAGCTCCAAGTGTGACCTTGACCTTGACCTCTAAGTGCTCGTGACACGTACGTCGTCTGATTATTGGGAACATTTATGCCAAGTAATATTGGAATTCCTTGATGGATAAAAGAATTCTAGACCGGACACGAAACGGACCTGTTCATGCCATGTTAACATTTGACTGTCAAGTATGACCTTGACTTTTGAGATAGGGGTCTGAAAGATGTGCACAACACATTGTCTTATTACGGGGGTATGTTTATGCCAAGTAATATTAAAATCCCTTCAAGGATTATTGAGTTACAGACCGGACAGGAAAATAAAACCCTGTTGACCATTAACCTGCAAGTGTGGCCTTGGCCTTTAAGCTAGGGTCCGTGTTTTGCGCATGACTTGTCTCATCATTGGGAACAGTTGAAAATCCCTTTATGGGTGACAGAGTTATGGACCGGACAAGAAATTGCGGACGAACGGACGGAAAGACGGACAGACGGAAACCCCATAGTCCCCGAAACTGGTTTTCATCCAGTAGGGGATTAATAATGTTCTTGAACTGGCTTAAATTTGCTATTTGTCTTAACTCATCTGGCAATGAGTTCCAAAGAACCGGAGCAGCATTTTTATTGTTTTTACTAATCAAGTTTTGTGGTCTTGACGTAAAGTATCTGTAAAATATCGGTATATTGAAGATTATAAGACTCTATTACATAAAAGTTCCATCGTATATGTATAGACAGACTCCAAATGCTAAGTCTGGAATTGGATAGCGATTTCAGACTCGTGACGGATGGGCTTTTACAACTCGTCATTATATTTTTTTAAATTTTAATGTTCATTGTAAGTAATTCCTACAATGTGCGGGCTTCTGGCTAACTGGACAAGAATGAGACATCTCTTGATATAGAAATACCAAATCAACGGAGAACAGTTATTTTAATTTGACAGTTTAAAAGGATGAAAAATTGTCACTCTAGTTAGGGCCTAAAAATGTTTGTTTCCAGTATACCGACCTACCCTAAATTTTTGGTCCGACCCTAAATGTTTTTACGGCCTTGGAGAATTTTTGTTCCAACTTTTTAACAAAAAGTTGCAAAACTGCACTTTTTATGCTTTAAACATGGTCAGTGATGTTAGAAATCAATTAACTGATGCTTTGATGGTTTAAAGGCATAATCCCCTTATTTGTATTCATTTTTTCACACTAAAATAATTTTCGAAAAGGAATATTCCCCCCAAAAATACCGACCTACCTATCCTAAAAAAAATTCGCATGTTACCGGAATCAAACATTTTTTAGGCCGAGTCTTCGTCTAATACAATTATGCCTCCATGTATTTGACATTTCGGCGCGAAAAATAATGTTTACCTTTTTTCGCCAATGGATCACATGATAAATCACGTGACGCAATCGTACTCGGACGACACAATCCGCCATGTTTTATGTTTTGTTGTGCCAAATTACAGGTATTATTTTATTTTTGTAACAGGAAGATTTGCTATTAATAATTTGAGTGTTTGGATGTCGTAACGTGCGATTGGTGTAAATTTAGATGGATGTAGTGTTGTCAAGGTAATAAATGTACTCGTAAAATGAAAGTTGTCAAGAAAACGTGTTTTGTTTTTCACAGGTGACAGCGCAGGTGTAATTATCTGCTGTTATTTTAGCACACATTTTGTCAGTAGGCTAGCAGAGCTAGATGTCAAAATATGAAAGAGTTAGAACCATTTTGTTGACCGATCATTAAATTTCTAATATCATTTTGATGAAATATTGACTTATTATTTTTGTGTTGTTTTACTGATTCATAACACCAGGGTCTTTCAAAAATGGTTATTTTGAGTGACCCTGATAACACTAAAATTTATTTTTTGGACAAAGCAGTTTTTGCCATAATTTTTTTGTAATTGTCAAAAGATGAAATCCTGATCAATAAGAAATAATCATTCATCCTACAGGTACAGGTATAGTTTCAAAAAGTTCAAAACACTTCAAATGGTACTAACTTCACTTAGTAAGTTAATCTAGCATCAATTAAAGTATTAAACTGATTTATTAGTATTTAAATGAAACTTTAAAGCATTTTAGTGTTGTATTATCCTCTAAGACATGTGTGGTTATAATTTGATTTCTGAATTAGTGTTATTAATTTCTATTTGTTGTAAAAAAGCTTTTAACTTTTTAATTAAGATACAATGAAAAATGACATGTACAGTTGGAATCCGGCAGCTCTCAGAGAGGTCAGCCTGATGTAACGTTAAAATCAAGCTTCATGAAATCACCAGGGGTCCAGGTACACAAACCCATTCTGAATGGTATAAACTATACTCCAGGCAGTCACCTCCCAGTCATAGTCAGTTACAGACTGTTGGGACTTGGGAGCATCATGTAGATGTACTTCAGTTTTACAAAATAAAAATATAACGACTATAAACTGCTTATATTTGGGACATTCAAGGATAAAACTTGCCAGGACTTTTGCAATTTAAAAGTCACTACAGGTCAAACATATAACGTTAACAGCTGTTCAGACCACCAATGCCCCAGAGAGTCATTAGTTACTGTAAATCAAAATTCTTCTTCAGAGATTTTCAGTGGCAGCCTGGAAAACCTGGGATGGGCTCGTGGGATGGGCTCATGGGATGGGATGGGCTGAAGGTCATGGGATCGTGGGCCCAAGGTCAAAAAAATATATAGTGAGGAACATGAATTAAAAGTTCAACTGGGCAAATAAGATGTCAGCTAAGGATAACAGGGACACAACCTGTAATTACAATTCCCAGAGTGAGACTCACACTGTATTCGCTGCCAAGAAGGGGAAAAAAGAAAATAATTACCAACACTTAGTCTTCTGACTTTTTAGAATGTACTTCTACGGTTCCAAAATAAGTAATGAAAAAAATTATGGACTGTATTTTTTATCATAAATAAAGCAATTGTTTTGAACAAAATATAATCATTTATTAGCTCATCTGATTTTTTGAAAAAAAATGATGAGTTATTGTCATCACTTGAGCGGTTGTCGGCGTCGGCGTCGGCGTCTGCGTCGGCGTTGCCTGGTTAAGTTTTATGTTTAGGTCAGCTTTTCTCCTAAACTATCAAAGCTATTGCTTTGAAACTTGGAATACTTGTTCACCATCATAAGCTGACCCTGTATAGCAAGAAACATAACTCCATCTTGCTTTTTGCAAGATTTTTGGCCCTTTTGTACTTAGAAAATATCAGATTTCTTGGTTAAGTTTTATGTTTAGGTCAACTTTTCTCCTAAACTATCAAAGCTATTGCTTTGAAACTTGGAATACTTGTTCACCATCATAAGCTGACCCTGTACATCAAGAAACATAACTCCATCTTGCTTTTTGCAAGATTTATTGCCCCTTTTGGACTTAGAAAATCAGTTTTCTTGGTTAAGTTTTATGTTTAGGTCAGCTTTTATCCTAAACTATCAAAGCTATTGCTTTAAAACTTGCAACACTTGTTCACCATCATAAGTTGACCCTGTATAGCAAGAAACATAACTCCGTCCTGCTTTTTGCAAGATTTATGGCCCCTTTTGGACTTAGAAAATATCAGATTTCTTGGTTAAGTTTTATGTTTAGGTCAACTTTTTCTCTTAAACTATCAAAGCTATTGCTTTGAAACTTGCAACACTTGTTCACCATCATAAGCTGACCCTGTACAGCAAGCAACATAACTCCATCCTGCTTTTTGCAATAATTATTGCCCCTTTTGGACTTAGAAAATCATTTTCTTGGTTGAGTATTATGTTTAAGTCAACTTTTCTCATAAACTATCAAAGCTATTGCTTTAAAACTGCAACAGTTTTTCACCATCATAAGTGGACACTGTACATCAAGAAACATAACTCTATCCTGCTTTTTGCAAGAATGATGGCCCTTTTTAGACTTAGAAAATCATGGGTAGGACAATATTTCTATTACACAAAAAAAATCAGATGAGCGTCAGCACCCGCAAGGCGGTGCTCTTGTTGTTCACTTGGTGTTAATGTAAACATCATTTTTTATCATAAGTAAAGCAAAAAAGGGCAATTGTTTTGAACAAAATATAATCATTTATTGTCCTCTTGGTGTTAATGTAAACATCAAAATTTATTTATTTTATCTATAATCAATAAATTGAAAATTGCCATATGTTTGAGAATCCACTTTTTCATATGTTATAATATGTCTAATATATTAAATTCATTTCTGTCATCTTTTTATATTGAAATTTGTCAATTAATGTTTTCTTTTTATTTTCGGTAACCTTTTTTCAGAATTGACTATTTTCCATTCCAGATTTTCTCTCAAAATTAATTTTCATCTAACAAATTAATGTTGTAGGTTCGTTCTCTGACTTGTTAGAGGTCAACTGCTAAATTCATCATTTTTCTCCATGTGATACATATACATGTAATTCTAACCTTTATCTTCATAATTCTTCATTATACCGAAATGTTTTGTTTTGATATTCAAATACATTTTTTTCCGCTATATAATTTACTTTTATTTCATAAAGGTATCACTTATAAATACATATATGCAAGAAGTATATATTTTTTAGTTTTCATAATATTACTTTAAAACTATTATTGTTCTACGTGTTTTTTATTTTTCATAATATTACTTTAAAATTATTACTGTTTTATTAAGTGTACTACTGACTGGATCAAGAGAATTAACAATAATAATGGTAACAATAATAAGAAAATGTAGTTACTGTTATTTGCCTATAGAATAATACATTAACCCATTTTGTTACTCTCGACCAGATCTTATTGGCAGTATGGCATGAATTCCCAGGAGTACCATTTATTTTATAGAGAACTGTTCACCTTAAGAAACCTTCGAGAATCTGAGAAAATTTTAGGGGCAAATAAGTTCAGCCCATGTCCTTGAGCCCATCCCATTCCATCCCACGAGCCCATCCCATGAGCCCATCCCAGGTTTTCCAGGATCCCATTTTCAGTTACCACTGGCAAAGGATGTAATTGAATGAAATACTGTTGAACTAATACTTAAATCCTGTTTTGCATGACAGTGATATGGACCGTACAGGAAAACAACTCCTATTTACCTTTAAGTGTGACCTTGACCTTTGAGCTAGGGTTCTAGGGGTTGCGCATTCATGACACACCGTCTGATTATCCGCATTAATAATTAATATTTATTAAACCTGTTTTAATGTGTTTGTTTAAGTAAGAATATTATGATTGCTGGCATTGATTTGTTTACTTCATAAAGGTACGTAGTAAATTGGCAAATGTCCATTCTAGAGATAAATGGCAATAATATTTTACCCTTCTGCTGCCAGTGAATCCTTCTGGAATCAATATTGTTTATTGGAATATTTTGGGTAAAGCTTACTTCAAAATTTTTAATTTTAGATCTCGCAGACATTTTTGACATAGCCCCCTACTGAATGCAGGGATCATAAATTAGCAGGGGCCCAGTAGCCCATGGCCCCTATATTTTGGGCTGGGCCCCTAAATTGTTGGAGAAAATGCCCATATACCTAATGTTATTTTTTTTTATTACAGTCTGGGCCCCTAAATAAAAATAGCTAGCTTATATCCCTGGAATGAAAAAATAAACAAAGTCCAAATGTCACACTCTTGTAGTCCCAGAATGTCAGTTTCTTTAAATTTCAGCTTTGATACATTGAAAACTATGGCCTCTTTTTGTTGGTACAGTGACTGGACATGATCTTTGATGTATTGAAAACTATGGCATGGCAGGGTCTGACCTGGCCTGGTCGAAAATTGGGATCATCAGGCCAGGCCGGAGATTAGAACATACCACTATTTTATACTAGAGTCAAATGAAACCTATAGACTGTAACACATTTAATGTTGAATATACCTTGTTTTAATGAAGATCTAAATATTTCTTTCATCTAAACTAGTTTTGAAATATGAGATATTTTTGCTTATGAATTTGAATTACAATTTCAAACATATAGATCATGGTTGTTTACTAATTTAGTAAAATGCTATATAGTAACTCATTGAACCGGCGCTCAACACCACTTTTGATGATTTGAAAGGGGCATTCAAAATTTTGAATTAATGTTTTCATAACCATAGCTTTTATAAAATGTTCTATGAAATCAGATTTATGTTATTGCCCAAAAGTACTAACTAGATTAAACTTGGTACCTCTGTAAATGGATTAATACCATGTTTAGGGATTTCTAGGTGAATTACTGCATAATGTGGTATTTTACAGGATGATTTAGTCTTGTACACACTTATTGTACCCACCGACAACAAAGTTGTAAGGGGGGGTATACTGGTTTCAGGTTGTCTGTCTGTCCGTCTGGCTGTCTGTCCGTAGACACAATCTTGTGCGCACCATCTCTTCTTATCCCCTTGACAGAATTTAATGAAACTTCACACAAGTGATCAGTACCAACAGTAGTTGTGCATGGGGCATGTTAGGTTCTTTTAGAAAAAAAAATTGCAGAGTTATGGGACTTTGTTTTTTTGTTACTATACTATATACATAGACACAATCTTGTGTGCACCATCTCTCCTCATCCCCTTGACACAGTTTAATGAAACTTCACACAAGTGATCAGTACCAACAGTAGTTGTGCATGGGGCATTTAGGTTCTTTTAGAAAAAAAATTTGCAGAGTTATGGAACTTATATTTTTTTGTTACTATACTATATACATAGACACAATCTTGTGCGCAACATCTCTCCTCATCCCCTTGACACAATTTAATGAAACTTCACACAAGTGATCAGTAACAACAGTAGTTGTGCATGGGACATGTTAGGTTCTTTCAGAAAAAAAATTTGCAGAGTTATGGGACTTTGTTTCTTGTTAACATACTATGTACATAAAGTCTGCATATGCAATCTTGTGCGTGCCTAATCTACCAAACCCTTACACACAATTTAATGAAACTTCACACAAGTGATCAGTACCAACCCTAGTTGTGCATGGTGCATGTTACATTCTTTTAGATAAATATTCTGCATAGTTATGGGACTTTGTTTTTAGTTACTATACTGTATACATACAGTCCACATAATTATGCAATCTTGTGTGCGTCAAATTGCAATGTACTGTGTCAGTGCATGCGGGGGGTACATTCATCACCTTTAGTGATAGCTCTAGTTATAACTACTACTGTCTCGTTTTAACCCTTATCATGCTGGATACAACTGATTCTGCCTGTTCGGCATTCAGTCAGTATCTTTTTGGTTAGGACCCTTTTTAACAGTTAATGGTACTGTCCAAATTGAAAGATGGACAAGTTCATTACAGAAATTTAGCAGGGTAATGGTTAAGGATTTCCATGTGAATTATTGCATAATGTGGGATTTTAAAAGATGATTTAGTCATCATACAAACTTTTATTGTACACACTTATTATAACTACTACAGTCTTGTTTTAACCCTTATCATGCTGGACGTGATTGATTCTGCCTTTGTGACCAGTGTAGATCTTGATCCGTGCAGTCTGATCAAGATCTGCACTGTTCGCCATTCAGTCAGTATCTTTTTGGTAAGCACCCCTTTTAACAGTCAATGGTACTGTCCAAATTGAAAGATGGACAAGTTCATTATAGAAATTTAGCAGGGTAAGGGTTAAAATGATAAGAGCAGTAGCCACCAACTAACAGAAATATTAAAACAGACAGATGCAGAGAAAAATAATACAGAAGTTATTAATTTGATTTCAGAAAATACCTAATTTGTGTTCAGCAAGACCACAATTTAACATTACCCAATAATTTGATAAATTGGAGGCACTAGGTTAATTTGGCAACATCCTTATTGTAAGTACAATAAGATGTAGACAGGCTTGTTTGGTCAAGTTTGGTAGGAAAGTTCGATTTGTTTTTTGATTGGCTGGAAAAAAGCTGTAAATAATTTTTTTTTTTTAAAAAGCACTTTAAACATAATAATTTTGGTTTCTTTAACAATCAGGAAAATAAAAGATACAATTCATAGAATGCATTTCTGCACTGTGTGACTTTGAGGATAAAACAATATAGATATCGGTTTTAAGTTTGTAACAGTTTGTGTAACTTTCTCGCTGAAAACAGATTGATTGATTAAAGGTAATGATAAGTTATATCTTTAGACTTCCTAAGATAATCACTAAAGAAAACATTTAAGAATATTAGTGGTGAGTGATAGCACAACCTTTACTGACGTCATTTTCCTTTCCTGGGTTATAATTTTGACATTTTGTATTTGTTACTTTTAATACTTAATAATAGGGTTTTATATCTTCAGACTTGTTCAGACAGTTTGCAGATAATGGAAAGTTTTTATGTGAAATACTGAAGTTAATAAATCAAAAAGAAAATATTGATATGTTTTATTAGTTCAAGATCATGAGTTTTGTTAAGATCTCATTTTGAAACTTTTATATTATTTGGACCCCTGGAGTGAGTAATGCTTGCCACAACTCAGTGACCTAAAGTTGATGAGTACGTAACAAGATTTAGTTAACACATCATGAGTTTGATCCCTAGATGGGGCACAAAATTTTAGAAATTTACATGTACTTTATAACTTCTTCTAATTGTGATATTTAAAGAAAAGTAAAGTTATTTTAGCATGCCAAGCACTTTCAAATCATCATAAAATAAAGGAATAGAACAGCTACATTTTTTTGTACCTCGGTTGCTAAGCAATCCTCTCCTTAATGATGTGACAGAATGCTAATGTGTTTGAAGTCTTTTGGTCTCCACTTTTAATTTATGTTTGGAAGCTGTTACTAGCACTTCTTTAAGGAGAATAGGTGACCTCGGGTGTGAACTGGTTGACTAATTGTCATAATGTAATAATATACTGTTGAAAAATGACTTTAACCCAATCAAACATCCACCTAATGAAGTCACTGTCGTTGTTATTAACCCTTATCATGCTGGACATGATTGATTCTGCCTTTGCGACCAGTGTAGATCATGATCAGCCTGCACATCAAAGCAGTCAGATCAAGATCTGCACTGTTTGCCATTCAGTCAGTATTTTTTTGTAAGTATGTCTAAATTAAAAGATGGACAAGTTCATTATGGAAATTTAGCAGAGTAAGGGATAAGTCACTGTCATACAGTTGTATGAAACTGCAGTTATAGACTGGCATCAGTCGTTACTGTCCTTCACAAAACAATTATCTCTACTATAAAAACCTTTTTAATTGCACTTTCTGGAAAAATTTACAAAATTTCTGACGCTAACCTAGAGAGAAAATGTATCAGTGTTTGTATGAAGAGAGAAATTAACATTATTACAGATTACTTGATCTCAACAGACTTTGTAAGTCTACTGCAGTTACATCAAACCCCTTTACTGATTTTAATACTCAGTTTTACCTGGATGGTCCCCCCTTAAAGCATAAAAGCTAGATTCTCAAGTATTTGTTTTGTCTGATGTGTTCTTTCGTGTTTTGTTTTGATACAAGAAAAAATAACATGTTGTTTTGCTTTAAATGCAAATTTTTGCAATGTAAAACTTTGTTTAAGGATGTTCCCTTTCATGGTGTATTGTTGTTATGACATGTAGCGTTGCAGTTATAGTAACAGTGACATGTCTTGTATATTATAGAGAGATAATGTTGTCCGTCATATGTATTAATGAAACAACTTGTACTTGCGACAAGGTACGTTTGATCATTTATGCGGCATTATGTTTGTGTAAGGTAACAAAAGGAATAAGAAATAGTTTCTATAAGTGGAAATGATTGTGATGTAATTTCTTGGAAAGTACCAAAATCATTTTGTCTTGCGTTTAAGATGTAAGGTTTAGAATACCATAAAACATTTTGAATTTTGGTATGTGTTTGTGAGTTATTAAGGAGGATAATTCTATTGGTAAATACTTTTACTATTAGTGGAGCCACACAAGAGTGCGTTAGTTACTTTTTCTTGAAGTACAAGTTTTAGGGCGAAGTTTTAAGTTAATTATGTTTTAAAATGTATAACAGCATTTAGGATAAGACGTCAGTTTCAAGTTCAACAAAGTTTTGTATTTTCTAAATTGGGTGAATTTTAATTATGACTTAAATTTGTCTGAACTTAATACCTCTGGGTAGGTTGGCTGATACAGTATCAAATATTGTATATCGGCACACATGTATAAAAATGTTAGTTTAGATCATGGGATGTTTAAACAACTTTTATTTGCTGCCTAAGGGATTGAAATAAAAAATATCTGATTTTGAAAATTTATCCAGTTAACTTATTGGTTAAGTCTAGATAATAATCATGCAGTCAGCAGTAAAATTCTAAATGTGCAAGGCGTGCAGGTTTTGGTATAACTTTAAAACACATGGAAAAAATACCAAATGAATTGGTTGACATATATGGTCGTTAATGTACAGGTACTAAAACTTGGCAGGGAGGCACTAAATGTCTATACATTATAATCATTGATCTGTTAATTAATCACGTATATAATTGATAAAGGTGAATCAAGGTAATGCAGTGACAGGCGGGATAATGAAACACATACCAACTTGTCACCCATCAATAACCTATCAATTAACTATCAAAATGTAATTTCATATTTATATAATACAATGTATGAAAGTGGGACAACCTTAAAAATGTGTTTTAGCTCACCTGTCACAAAGTGACAAGGTGAGCTTTTGCGATCGCGCGGTGTCCGTCGTCCGTCCGTTCGTCCGTCCGTCCGTCCGTAAACTTTTGCTTGTGACCACTCTAGAGGTCACATTTTTCATGGGATCTTTATGAAATTTGGTCAGAATGTTCATCTTGATGATATCTAGGTCAAGTTCGAAACTGGGTCACGTGCCATCAAAAACTAGGTGAGTAGTTCTAAAAATAGAAAAACGTTGTGACCTCTCTAGAGGCCATAATTTTCAATGGATCTTCATGAAAATTGGTCAGAATGTTCACCTTGATGATATCTAGGTTAAGTTCGAAACTGGGTCACGTGCCTTAAAAAACTAGGTCAGTAGGTCTAAAAATAGAAAAACCTTGTGACCTCTCTAGAGGCCATATATTTCACAAGATCTTCATGAAAATTGGTCAGAACGTTCACCTTGATGATATCTAGGTCAAGTTTGAAACTGGGTCACGTGCCTTCAAAAACTAGGTCAGTAGGTCAAATAATAGAAAAACCTTGTGACCTCTCTAAAGGCCATATTTTTCATGGGATCTGTATGAAAGTTGGTCTGAATGTTCATCTTGATGATATATAGGTCAAGTTCGAAACTGGGTCACGTGCTGTCAAAAACTAGGTCAGTAGGTCTAAAAATAGAAAAACCTTGTGACCTTTCTAGAGGCCATATATTTCACAAGATCTTCATGAAAATTGGTCAGAACGTTCACCTTGATGATGTCTAGGTCAAGTTCGAAACTGGGTCACGTGCCATCAAAAACTAGGTCAGTAGGTCAAATAATAGAAAAACCTTGTGACCTCTCTAAAGACCATATTTTTCATGGGATCTGTATGAAAGTTTGTCTGAATGTTCATCTTGATGATATCTAGGTCAAGTTCGAAACTGGGTCACGTGCTGTCAAAAACTATGTCAGTAGGTCTAAAAATAGAAAAACCTTGTGACCTCTCTAGAGGCCATATATTTCATGAAATCTTCATGAAAATTGGTCAGAATGTTCACCTTGATGATATCTAAGTCAAGTTCGAAAGTGGGTCACGTGCCTTAAAAAACTAGGTCAGTAGGTCAAATAATAGAAAAACCTTGTGACCTCTCTAGAGGCCATATTTTCCATGGGATCTGTATGAAAGTTGGTCTGAATGTTCATCTTGATGATATCTAGGTCAAGTTCGAAAGTGGGTCACATGCGGTCAAAAACTAGGTCAGTAGGTCAAATAATAGAAAAACCTTGTGACCTCTATAAAGGCCATATTTTTCAATTGATCTTCATGAAAATTGGTCTGAATGTTCATCTTGATGATATCTAGGTCAAGTTCGAAACAGGGTCATGTGCGGTCAAAAACTAGGTCAGTAGGTCTAAAAATAGAAAAACCTTGTGACCTCTCTAGAGGCCATACTTGTGAATGGATCTCCATAAAAATTGGTCAGAATGTTCATCTTGATGATATCTAGGTCAAGTTCGAAAATGGGTCATGTGCCTTCAAAAAATAGGTCAGTAGGTCAAATAATGAAAAAACGTTGTGACCTCTCTAGAGGCTATATTTTTCATGGGATCTGTATGAAAGTTGGTCTGAATATTTATCTTGATGATATCTAGGTCAAGTTTGAAACTGGGTCAACTGCGATCAAAAACTAGGTCAGTAGGTCTTGAAATAGAAAAACCTTGTGACCTCTCTAGAGGCCATACCCTTGAATGGATCTTCATGAAAATTGGTAAGAATGTTCACCATGATGATATCTAGGTCAAGTTCGAAACTGGGTCACGTGCCTTAAAAAACTAGGTCAATAGGTCAAATAATAGAAAAACCTTGTGACCTCTCTAGAGACCATATTTTTCAATGGATCTTCATGAAAATTGGTCAGAATTTTTATCTTGATAATATCTAGGTCAAGTTCAAAACTGGGTCACATGAGCTCAAAAACTAGGTCACTATGTCATATAATAGAAAAAACGACGTCATACTCAAAACTGGATCATGTGGGAAGAGGTGAGCGATTCAGGACCATCATGGTCCTCTTGTTTTTGTTAGGTGTAATGTTTGTCATAGTTTGTATTTGGTAGTAATTACTGGAGCTATTGAATCCAAGTGTGACATCGCCGCCTTGGCTGGTAATTTTGTATTACCATCTGACAACAAACCACAACATGAAGTGGTTTTGAATTATATACAAATATACATGTATTGTAATAGTTACGACAATAATTATAACTTTAACAGTGACTATCAAATAATTTAACTTAGGTTAGGACTTGGCATTAAAACCACATGGAGTCCAGTCACCTGTCTTTCCAAAGGCTTTAGTAACATGGTCAGCCCGGTGTCAGCTACTAGTATAATGTGACTGGGTGGGGTATCATGCCACGTGTCTACAGCGTGATATTCCAGTGAGGCAGCACTATAAAGTTGGGAATGTGCTCACTGCTACAAGTAGACAACGTCGTTTATATGACTGAAAAATTGTTGAAAAAGACGTTAAACCCGAACACACACACACACACACACAACATTGTTTTACAAAGGTTGAGAGACATATAATTATATTACTTATAAATGCCCTTGGGTTATTTTGAAAAAGGGGGGTGGGGGGCGGGGGCATTTATTACGGCCATAGCACCACTACCATAGAACTGGTATTCACTTCTAACCGAAACTTAGAGAAAAAATATTTTGGAAAATATGGGATAGACCATTTATTAGCTAGGTGGAGGGCATTAAAAAACTTCGGATGTATACGGTAAATAAACTACACTCATTGACTGCTTCCAGTGCTAATCTGACCAGTCTTGGTAAAGGGTTTTGCCGTCGGATTCAGCTTGCACTGGGATTCAAAACTTCAACCTTTCTATCATTTCTTGTTCCAGATTGACTGATCTGTTTGAAAAAAGCTCCTCTCCCTTTATTCCATGTATCGTATCAAGGTTAGATATATCTAATATATTTTAATTTGTTTTCTCCAATCTGATCTACCTCAGCAGATTTGGTTGAATTCATTTTATAACCTTTCTTTTACCTTTAAAATTATACCGGCCAGTTTAAATACGATAACGATTGATACAAATCGGCTGTTTGCCTTGACGGTCCGTGACACAGCATGACACAGTGTGTTAATATAAATAATTGAATCACGTTTTGATTACTTTTATTGTCCCCGATTTTTCTGATGACTTTCCAACAAAGTTTTTAAAAAACCTGATCATTTTGGGGCCAAAATACCTGGATATTTGGATGATCTTCTAGCCTAGAGGTGTCACAAAGTGATCATGATTACAGTATAATTTATTACACTTTACAGTGAATTACTGAAAAATAATTACAGCACTGTAATTTCACATTGAAAAACATAAAAAAAAGATTTTTGCTGGTAAAAAACAAGGGTTAAAAACTACATGAAATAGAAAGAAAGTTTTTTGGTTTTAAAGATCAAAATAGCTTTTGCTCACACATGAACACCAGATCTTATATTTAATTAAATTAACCATGCCAGCTAGTGGTGAAAATCGGCTAGAAGTGAAAATCTGCTAGTGGTGAAAATCGGGCATTTGGAGTTCATTTTGTGATTGATATTTTACAAACAAATTTGAAGCGTTTTTATCTTCCTCGATCTTCCTTTTTTTTTGGCATACGACTTTTTTCTGCAAGTCATATAAGGAAAGTTTTAGTCTTGTCTTGAAAACTGCATTTATTTGAAACTTCCGAGTACTGGAAACTTTCATTTTCAGTTCATAACTGTCCAGCATGACAAAGTGAAAAAACTGGGTCATATCCTCTTTAAATAAAGTTTTGATAGTATCTTGAATGCCTGGATATCATAGCACCTGAGTGTCTGTAGGGAGATCTATTAGATGTATATTAAATGGTCAGTAATGGAGTATTTGTGTCAAGTTTCAAGTATGATAAATGACGTGAGAGTTTGTTTAGGGAATTTCTTATTAAAGTTATTTAAAGGACAGGTGGTTTTTAAGAACAAAGTTAGTATGGTGACAAAAAAAATAATGAAAAGAGACTGTTAAACCTTTTTGGGGGAATGTATTTAAAAGGGATTTTTATGCAGTAAAACAACAGTTACTAAAAGTCGCAAAGCAAAATGCTCGAGTTATCCAAGGTTTTGAGCCATCCAAACATAGAAAATGTTAGGAAAACAGTGAGGGAGCACATGAATTGCCAAAGTCTACACAGGTGATTGAGCCATCGATGCTTGCATGAGCATTGTTCCACTGTATTTTAGCATGAAGATCTCGACTACAAAGTTGGCACCAATTCCATAGTTACGGCTGATGTTGCAGCCCCTGGTGCCATGGTGACAAGCATACACATGGATTTACAATAGGCCTCCGTGTCCGAGTGGTTAAGGTCATTGACTTCCAATTACTTACTCCTCTCCGATGTGGATTCGAGCCTAATGCTCGAGGGGTTGAATTCTTCATGTGGGGAAGCCATCTAGCTGGCTTATGGAAGGTCGGTGGTTCTATCCAGGTGCCCTTCCGTGATGAAGTGGTCTCTGTACCCAGACTGCAACACTGGTTTCTTTCATTTCTTTTTTCTTTACCTTCCTATTTCACAATTACAAAAAAAATCTTAATTGATGGAAAACAAGTATGTAAAGTCTCAGTTTGGACATATTCAAGCAGCTGATAGTTTAAACCATTTTGATACAGAGGGTACATAAGTAATTTACCTTAATTATTAGAACATTAGCCTAATTTTTTCACACCTGTTTGAAAGTTGGCTCTCAAATAAGGAAAACCTGTGACAAGATTACTGAGTAATCATAGTGTCATAAATTATAACTGTTGATTTAGTTCATGGCATCTGACTATATTTTGTTTTAAATGTTTAAATCATCCTGATGAATTATGGGTGGTAAAGTTTTAATAATAAAATGGCCAAATTCTGTACAAAAAATTAAGGTCTAAACTTTTCTTCTGAGAAAACTATAAATCTATAGTTTGTCATAGTATTTCCTTTTAAGGCAATCATTTTTTTGCATTATTAAAACGTGCTTGTCCGGAATAACCAGAATTAAGGATTTACATTTTCTTGAAAAAAAAGTTGTCTGACTTTCTGTCTTTTTTATACGCCCGTCTCTGAAAGAGTGGGGCGTATTATGTGAACACCCGTGGCGGTGGCGGGCAGCGGATGGGCGGCGTCCAAAGCATGTCCGCTTTCTAAGTCGAGCAGTTTTCATCGGATCTTCACCAAACTTGCTGACAGTGTTTGTGGGCATAATGTCTTGGCCAAGTTCTATAACCTGCCAAATCACCTTAGGCACTCTTGGATTATGGTCCTTCCCCTGCAAAATGAAACGATACTGTTCATGAACAGTGCATGCATATTTCATGAATGGAGTTCATGAACACTTCATGAATTGTTTGTGAAGATAAAATGGCACAAATTCTTGAAACATTCTTAAATACCATGTTCATGAACAGTGCATGAAAAGTGAAAGATGACTTCAAGAACTAATGTACATGAACAGTTCATGAACAATTCACTTCATGAATAGTTCTTGATATTTTGTTGAACATGAATAGTTCATGAACTTCTTGCTATATGTTTTTATTGTGCCATTCTATCTTCACAAACTAGCAGTGAACCATTCATGAACATGATTCTTCATTAGTTCATGAACTACCTGTCATGAGTAGTGCATGAAAGATTCAAGAAAATAACATCATGATTGTTCCTTTAACCTTTTATCATGGACAAGTCAAGAACTCTGTGATTCTTTAGTAGTTCATGAACTGTTCATGAACACTTAAGGACAGTTCATGTCCAAAAATTCATGAACACAAATCAAGAACTGCTGAAGGTTACAGTTCATGAACAGTTCTTTAATGGTTTGAAGTGTTCATGATTTCAAGAACTGCATTTTGCAGGGGTTGTATTACTCGAAAAACAGCAAATTTAGCCTTGTCTGATCGCTGAGTCACTTCACCAAACTTGCTGACAATGTTTGTGGGCATAATATCTTGGCCAAGTTTGATAACCAGCCAAATTGCCCAAGGCACTCTTGGATTATGGCCCTTGAATTACACGAAAAACTGCGAATTTAGCCTTGTCCGCTCTCTATAAGTCCAACAGTTTTCATCCGATCTTCACCAGATTTGCTGACAATGTTTGTGGGCATAAAATCTCGGCCATGTTCGATAACCAGCCAAATTGCCCTTGGCATTCTTGGATTATGGCCCTTGAATTACCCAAAAAACTGCGAAATTAGCCTTGTCCACTCTCTAAGTCGAACAGTTTTCATCCGATCTTCACCAAACTTGCTGACAGTGTTTGTGGGCATAATATCTCGGCCAAGTTCGATAACCACTGAGCCAAATCGCCACAGGCACTCTTGGATTATGGCCCTTGAATTACTCAAAAAACTGTGAATTTAGCCTAATGTCTGCACTCAAGTCGAACAGTTTTCATCCGATGTTCACCAAACTTGCTGACAATGTTTGTGGGCATAATATCTCGGCCAAGTACGATAACCACCCAAATCGCCCCAGGCACTCTTGGATTATGCCCCTTGAATTAGGCCAAGTTGATGACGGGCGTATTTTGTGATACTGTCACAGTCTGGCACTATCTTTTAAATAAGCAACATTGTTGGGATAGTCATTCTTAATACCAAAAACAGGTATAACTTATGTATAATACTTTAAAACTAAACAGTTGTCATCTATACATAGTAGTTAGAAGTATCAAACTCTAATAAGACTATGATCTATCTATACCATACTACAACTAGCTGAATGCTTCTAAAAAAATTTGGAAGTACGGAGAAATAAATATCAGTTACATAATATAAAATTTTTATATAGTATACTTAGCCTATTTTCACCCAGAAGAGTTTGATACTGGCCCCTTTAGATTAGTATTACCCCTGCACTTCTCATTAACTGACAACATCTCCTCATGTCATGAAGGTGGAGAACAATTCACTTGAAGACTTCTTTAGATAACACATTTTTTATCAAATTTTTCAAAGTTGACATTCTTGTAAGCATGAGTTCAAACTTATATCTCCCTGATTAGAGGCCAGAAGATCATAGATGCTCAGGTCCAAGCACTTCCCTCAGTCCACTTTTAAGCTTTTTCCTTGGACCTAATGCCGCCCAAAGTGACAAAATGTAATGCATTTGTATGTCTTGATTAAATAATCAATTAAATAAGATTGTGTAATTCAATGAGTCACAATGGCAAAGTTTTATTATCTTTGTAAAACAATTGTTAATGAATTATTTATAACTAAGGCAATTTTCTGACTCATTGATAATGTGCAAGAATTATCGGATTTTCTTTCTCGGTGCCCTGCTTTGTGCAAGTCTGAATTGTGGTTTTAAGATAATACGACCTTTTGTTAGCAGTAAAGAATATCTACTTTATTTAAAATAAAAGTAATTCCGAACTTAAATGAAAAGACAGTGTGCTGATCATAACAGATACATATTGAATATATAGTAATTAGTATACCTTCGATCCACTTTATGATTGTAATACTGCGTTAATTTCATTCGGGGATAGTTATTGTCCGGTGTACAAATGTCGATAGTAAGGATTTATATTCATATGTTACGCTTAACTGATTTGTTTATACTATAAATGCACTTTGCAAAACATTTGCTACCATAAAAAGCTTTTACGCACAGTGAACACAATCATATAGTACTAAAAAGTTAAAGTGTTACCTGAACGGAAATGGAAATTTATCTACAGACGTGTATATGTATGTTTGTATTCAATTTTAATACTTACAGGTGTGTACAGACGGTGTAAATCAACAAATTTAGAAGTTTGATGACATCACCAACAGTTTAATTCATGGATCGCTTACAAAAGATTTATTGACGTGATTAAGCTTCAGGAAAAACAAAGCGGGCATTCAAGTAGTAGTTGCAAATTAAATGGATTCGATGACAAAGTCACTCATTCGAATGAATGATAACATTTTACACTGATCTCAATGTTTTGAATCGCTTGGTAGTGTAATAAAGGTGTTGTGAAGATACAAATTCATTAAAGTATTGTAAGAAATGGGAAATGTTGTATTAAAGATTAATATAATTGAAATGGATATATAAACACCTGCTGAAATAAAAAGTTTAGAAAGTGACTGTGTGGATCGGAGACGTAACAGAATGTCTGCCTCGGTGGATATAAATAGTGGAGTAAGTGGTGGGATGGCATCACCAGTGGAAGCAGAAGATGCATTTGGAGATGGTAAATATCACTGTCAGATATATATTATGCAAGTGGTCACTGTGTAGTTCAATCACGCACTTTACCAAACATCATTTGACATCTGTACTGTAGGAGACCTTTGCCTGAAATGACCTGACTAGGTCTCTCAAAAGCAAAGAAAGATCCAGAGTTTCATAGGACAGTCAGATTGACCTTTAAAAATCATTCTCTCGAGCAAGGAAAGGCTCCAATTTCTTAGTCATTATGATAATGTGACTGTTAAAGTCAAGTCACAAATCCATTTTTCAAATTATTTGAAACTGCAGGGTGCAAAAACATTGTTAATAATATATCAACAACAGAAGGTTCTCTCTGGTCTTGTGTCGTGTTAAAATTAAACCAATCTAGGTTTTGCATTACCCCATTACAATGACCTCACTTCAAAGAACTTTACGAGACCTTATGATTTAATGCTTTATTGTACCCTGCCCCCCCCCCCCCCCCCCCCCCCACCCCGCCAACAGAGTTGTAAGGAGGGGGGGTATACTGGTTTCAGGTTGTCTGTCTGTCTGTCCGTAGACGCAATCTTGTGCGCACTATCTCTCCTTATCCCCTTGACACAATTTAATGAAACTTCACACAAGTGATCAGTACCAACAGTAGTTGTGCATGGGGCATGTTAGGTTCTTTTAGAAAAAAAATTTGCAGAGTTATGGGACTTTGTTTTTTTGTTACTATACTATATACATAGACACAATCTTGTGCGCACCATCTCTCCTCATCCCCTTGACACAATTTAATGAAACTTCACACAAGTGATCAGTACCAACAGTAGTTGTGCATGGGGCATGTTAGGTTCTTTTAGAAAAAAAATTTGCAGAGTTATGGGACTTTGTTTTTTTGTTACTATACTATATACATAGACACAATCTTGTGCGCACCATCTCTCCTCATCCCCTTGACACAATTTAATGAAACTTCACACAAGTGATCAGTAACAACAGTAGTTGTGCATGGGGCATGTTAGGTTCTTTCAGAAAAAAAATTTGCAGTGTTATGGGACTTTGTTTTTTTGTTACTATACTATATACATAGACACAATCTTGTGCGCACCATCTCTCCTCATCCCCTTGACACAATTTAATGAAACTTCACATAAGAGATCAGTAACAACAGTAGTTGTGCATGGGGCATGTTAGGTTCTTTCAGCTACAAAAATTGCAGAGTTATGGGACTTTGTTTCTTGTTAACATACTATGTACATACAGTCTGCATATGCAGTCTTGTGCATGCCTGATCTACCAAACCCTTGCACACAATTTAATGAAACTTCACACAAGTGATCAGTACCAACCCTAGTTGTGCATGGTCATGTTACATTCTTTTAGATAAATATTCTGCATAGTTATGGGACTTTGTTTTTTGTTACTATACTGTATACATACAGTCTATATGCATACAGTCCACATAATTATGCAATCTTGTGTGCGTCAAATTGCAATGTACTGTGTCAGTGCATGCGGGGGGTACATTCATCACCTTTAGTGATAGCTCTAGTTTTTATACAGTTTAAGAGAAATTTAATTTCAGTGTCAGAGCTCTTAAGTATATCCTGGTGACAGCTCCTTGATATATATATTTTCTTGCTAACATTTTTACAGACCCAAGAATGGACAAGAAGAAAAAGTTTAAGCCATTCCAGAAGATGAAGAACTTTTTCCGTGGTAGCAGCAAGAAACGGTTCAAACCGGAGGAGGCTGGTGGTCAGAAATCTCATTCTATAGGTGCGCTTCACCAACATTCTAGTGGTGCGGATGATGACGATGAAGGAGGGTATACACTGTTTATTTTATTAGCTTGATAGGAGTCAAATCATTTCTGTTTAGATACCCATCTGCAGGCTTTTAAATGAAGTAATGAATGCCTTGGGGGTCATCTTGTGTCTTCAGTCACTGGTATAACAGGTAGAAAGTGGATACAAGGTTAAAAGTGGTTGTTGGGCAGAAAAACCAGAAAAGATGCAGTTACATTTTTTGTATACATGCATTTGTCATGACGTTACTGTGAAATCTTTAATATTCATTGGAGGCTGATTTTTGTCAAGCCCGCTTGCGGTGAGCTCAATATAGTCATCACTTTTGGCGGGTCGGTGTATGTGCATCCGTCTGTGTGTGTGTCTAACCGATTTGTTAGGACCATAACTTTGACATGCATGGACCAATCTTTTTGTACCCCCCGACAACAAAGTTGTAAGGGGGGGTAAACTGGTGTCAGGTTGTCTGTCCGTCCGTCTGTCTGTCCGTAGACACAATCTTGTGCGCACAATCTCTCCTCATCACCTTGACACAATTTAATGAAACTTAACACAGGTGATCAGTAACAACAGTAGTTGTGCATGGGACATGTTAGGTTCTTTCAGAAAAAATTTTTGCAGAGTTACGGGACTTTGTTTTTTGTTACTATTCTAAATACATAGACACAATCTTGTGCGCACCCATCTCTCCTCATCCCCTTGACACAATTTAATGGAACTTCACACAAGTGATCAATAACAACAGTAGTTGTGCATGGGGCATGTTAGGTTCTTTCAACGACAAAAATTGCAGAGTTATGGGACTTTGTTTCTTGTTAACATACTATGTACATACAGTCTGCATATGCAATCTTGTGCGCGCCTAATCTTCCGAACTCTTGCACATAATTTAATAAAACTTCACACAAGTGATCAGTACCAACCCTAGTTGTGCATGGTGCATGTTACGTTCTTTTAGATAAATATTCTGCATAGTTATGTTTATTGTTTATATACTGTATACATACAGTCTATATACATACAGTCCACATAATTATGCAATCTGGTGTGCATCAAATTGCAATGTACTGTGTCAGTGCATGCGGAGGGTACATTCATCACCTTTAGTGATAGCTCTAGTTTATCCCCCCGTCAAAGGCAAAGGGGATATTAGAAATGCTCTCCGTCTGTGCGTGCGTCCGTCCGTCCGTCCGCAACGATCTTTGTCCAGAGCATAACTCCAAAAGTACTGGAGGGATTTTCTTCAAACTTCTTACACTGATATAACACAATGGTAGGAAGTGCAGTGTGCAAGAACAATAACTCTACCTTGCCTATTTTTTGAGTTATTCCCCATTATCTTATTTTCTTAAAAAAATTTGTCCGGAGCATAACTCCAAAAGTACTGGAGGGATTTTCTTCAAACTTCATACACTGGTAGAACACATTGGGAGGAAGTGCAGTGTGCAAGAACAATAACTCTACCTTGCCTATTTTTTGAGTTATTCCCCTTTACCTTGTTTTCTTAAAAAAATTTGTCCGGAGCATAACTCTAAAAGTACTGGAGGGATTTTCTTCAGTCTTCATACACTGATAGAACACATTGGGAGGAAGTGCAGTGTGCAAGAACAATAACTCTACCTTGCCTATTTTTTGAGTTATTCCCCTTTATAATATTTTCTTAAAAAAATTTGTCCGGAGCATATCTTTTTCATGCATGGAGGGATTTTGATATATCCTGGCACAAATGTTCACCATCACGAGGCGGAGTGTCCTGTGCAAGAACCAGGTCCCTAGGTCTAAGGTCAAGGTCACACTTAGAGGTCAAAGGATACAAGAATGAAAACCTTATCCGGAGCATTTCTTCTCCATGCATAGAGGGATTTTGATATAACTTGGCACAAATGTTCACCACCATGAGACAGAGTGTCATGCGCAAGATCCAGGTCCCTAGGTCTAAGGTCAAGGTCACACTTAGAGGCCAAAGGTCAGATACAAGAATGACTTTGTCCGAAGCATTTCTTCTTCATGCATGGAGGGATTTTGATGTAACTTGGCACAATTATACACCATCATGAGACGAAGTGTCATGCGCAGTTCCCTTCTTTAGAATTACTTCCCTTTGTTGTTACTTTAAATAGCTTTTATTGTAACTTTTTCATTACTAGTCGTAGGGAAAAATCGAGACCACTTTTCTGTATTACAACATGCATGCTACATCCAATTTTGAGGTGTATTTTGACCAATCCCTACCTGGTAAAGATTTTTGTGTGGACTTACAATTTTTTTTTTTTTTTTTATAAGATTAACTTCCCTTAGTTGTTACTATAAATAACTTATATTGTAACATTTTTATTATTGACCATAGGGAAAAAACAAGACCACTTTTCTGTGATACAACATGGATGTTACTTTCCAATTTTAGGTGTTTTTTAAGATATCTCTACCTGGTAAGGAGTTTTTTTGTGGACTTAGAAAAACAAAAGACTTACAATGATTACTAAACAACCACAAAATTAAAATTCCATTTGAAAATACAGCTGCTAGAATAAAGAAATTTGCTGTGACGGGCATATATTGTGACATTCTGGCACTCTTGTTCCCTGCTAGCTTTCCATTCCTTCTTTTTACAGTAGCCATATAGAAAAACATCATACAGCTATACTGTTCATGAAAATTAATAAAATTTAGCAGTAAACCACCTCACCACTGACATATTCTTTCTTCCACATCTTTAAAACCCCTGATGTGGACCACAACTAAATGGTTCTTCAAAGCTTTTCCCAAAATTAATACTTTCAGACACGTAACTTGCCAGGAACTTTAGCCTTCAATTATAATATGCCCGGCGGGGGGATTGGCCATGTCTAACATGGCTCTTGTTTATATTTGGCATGAATGTTTACCTCAATGAAAAGGAGTGTCATGCGCAAACCCCATGTTCCTATCTCAAAGGTCAAGGTGACAGTTGGAGGTCAAATGTCAAATTGAAGTTTGTCTGGACCATAACTTTGACATGCATAGATCAATCTTGTTTATATTTGGCATGAATGTTAACCTCAATGAGAAGGAGTGTCTTGCACAAACCCCATTTTCCTATCTTAAAGGTCAAGGTCACAGTTGGAGGTCAAAGGTCAAATTGAAGTTTGGCCGGAGAATTTCTTCTTTATGCATGGTGGGATTTTGATGTAACTTGGCTTGAATATTCTCCATTATGAGACAGAGTGTCATGTGCAAGAACCAGGTCCCTAGGTCTAAGGTCAAGGTCACACTTAGAGGCCAAAGGTGCTGGAGGGCTCATCATTCTGCCCGTGGGCAAGCAGAATGTATTTCTAGTTGTTGTTGGGTCATTATTAGCTCATCTGATTTTTTGAAAAAAAATGATGAGTTATTGTCATCACTTGAGCGGTTGTCGGCGTCGGCGTCGGCGTTGCCTGGTTAAGTTTTATGTTTAGGTCAGCTTTTCTCCTAAACTATCAAAGCAATTGCTTTGAAACTTGGAATACTTGTTCACCATCATAAGCTGACCCTGTATAGCAAGAAACTTAACTCCATCTTGCTTTTTGCAAGATTTATGGCCCCTTTTGTACTTAGAAAATATCAGATTTCTTGGTTAAGTTTTATGTTTAGGTCAACTTTTCTCCTAAACTATCAAAGCTATTGCTTTGAAACTTGGAATACTTGTTCACCATCATAAGCAGACCCTGTACATCAAGAAACATAACTCCATCTTGCTTTTTGCAAGAATTATTGCCCCTTTTGGACTTAGAAAATCAGTTTTCTTGGTTAAGTTTTATGTTTAGGTCAGCTTTTATCCTAAACTATCAAAGCTATTCCTTTAAAACTTGCAACACTTGTTCACCATCATAAGCTGACCCTGTACAGCAAGAAACATAACTCCATCCTGCTTTTTGCAAGATTTATGGCCCCTTTTGGACTTAGAAAATATCAGATTTCTTGGTTAAGTTTTATGTTTAGGTCAACTTTTTCTCTTAAACTATCGAAGCTATTGCTTTAAAACTTGCAACTCTTGTTCACCATCATAAGCTGACCCTGTACAGCAAGCAACATAACTCCATCCTGCTTTTTGCAATAATTATTGCCCTTTTTGGACTTAGAAAAATCATTTTCTTGGTTGAATATTATGTTTAAGTCAACTTTTCTCATAAACTATCAAAGCTATTGCTTTAAAACTTGCAACAGTTTTTCACCATCATAAGTGGACACTGTACATCAAGAAACATAACTCTATCCTGCTTTTTGCAAGAGAGATGGCCCTTTTTAGACTTAGAAAATCATGGGTAGGACAATATTTCTATTACACAAAAAAAATCAGATGAGCGTCAGCACCCGCAAGGCGGTGCTCTTGTATGAAATAAAATACCATTTGCCAAGTAAAATTTCCCTTCATTTTATGTTAGGAAGGGTTAAAATCCATGAATTTATATTCCCGCAAACTGCCATTTTGGCAATACCCACAAGATTTAGTGCATGAAATTAAATGATTTCACTGTAAGTTATAGCCCATATTTAAATCTATTGAATTTGTGACAGTCAAGATAAAGATACATGTACTGGGTATATTGAATTGTGAGTACAATTCTGAGGCATCAAGGAACAGATTTTTGTTTTACTCCTCTTTAATCCAGCCAGGACTCAAACTAGCAACTTTTTTTGTTTGGCAGTAGTGTTGGTTATGGAATTGATGACCATGATAGCCTAAATACCAGTACTTTGGAGAGAAGTTCATTAAGAGCTGCAAATTGACAACATGATCATTATTGGGTCTCTCTCATCACCAATGATTTATCTGTCTGACCTAGGCCGCCACAGCCACTAAAGGTCACACTGGGCTACTGAAGTGTTTTTTTGTGTGTATAGAATAGTGATCACAGTATGCACATGAAGAGATGAATTAACTTTTATATAACTTCAAAACTTTCAAGCAGCATCACATGTTATTTTATTGTTTCGTTATTTTGCAATTTCAGTCATGTGTATTAAGAGTACCAAAAGCACATGATGGAAAGAAATTTCACATAGAAAAAATCTCCACAGATTGTGATAATGTGAGCTATGTAGAAAAGTGTGTATTTTGAATTAATTTGTTTTCATTAAAATTCATGAGCTTTTACATTGTAATGCCATTTTTAGATTCAGACCCAAGTCCCTTGGTTTAGCGGGCAGCCGGAGTATTTCTGAGGATAGTATCTTCAAGCCAGAACCCAAGGAACAGACACCAGGTGTTTTAGAGAATAAAACTGTCTCCATGGAAAATATCGACACAAATCCATTTCAGGTAAGATAACACATACATAATATATATTCTAGAACCAACTACATAAACATGTATCTTGTGTAATCAACATTAATTTACATATTAATTAAAGGCCATATATATGGTTGTTAAAATTGCATGATTGCATGAATGTTTTGTTTGTCAGACAGTGGGGAAAAGTTATTTCATTGAATGAATAGCATGGCATGCATTGTAAAAACCAAAAAAAAAATTGGAATAATTATGTTAGGAATAATATTGTAGTATGAGCTTACGTTAGCAGTGTAATAAATAAAAGCCAACAACGGCGATGTATTGATACAGTCAAACATGTGCAAAGGCAGCCACTACAGTCAAACCTGTTCTTAAAGGGCATTATATTTACCATAAATAGTGCAAATCAATCTGACTTAAGTACTTGATCTTCTAAACGAAGATCTGAGAACGACCCATTCACATACGTCTTCTGTATATTTTGGATTTCCAGTATTGCTATTTTTATTTTAACCAATCAGACGACTTGTTCGAATTTCAAAGAGTACTAAAAATGTGCAGTCATTCCAGGGCTCGAACCCGGGACCCATCGCTTACGAAGCAAGTGGCCTACCGACTGAGCTAACCGGCTATCTGACACATTACGACATAAGAATCGTAAATATCAAAAGTCAAGGCTACAGGTAGATTTGCAAAATGTTGCAAGTTAAGCTCTGATTGGCTAGCGAAAGGGTCGTCAGAAAGAGGCTATGAATAGGTCGTTCTCAGATCCTATGCGTAGCGTAATAGGAGATGTACTTTAGTCAGATTGAGTGCAAATTAACTTATGTTGAGGGAAATAAACCTTTTGATTTTTTTTCCATTTCCTAAGGATGGTCTTTACAGACAGTTTTGACTGTACATATTAAAATGTTCAGTGCCTGAAAAGAAACCCGCTAAGACATATTGTTTCAAGAAAAGAGAACTTAGGTAAAAAACTAAGTATGAAAAACACAATAAAACATTGATGCATTCATGATCTAGCTGTAATCAGTCAACCTCCACCTCATATTAATGTGGGGAAGCTATTTGTAACTTGTGGAGAGCAAGTTCAGTACTGGTACACATTAAACACTGTTACTGACCAAAGTTAATGCACATTTTAGAAATATTGTTCAGGTAGAAATATTGTTGAAAACAGGGTTTACCTATATTCAAAGAACAGATAGGCTTACAGTCAGCTGTTCTGATATATGACATACATAGGGAGAAGGAAATACAATACATCAGAAATGCTGAAGTTCAGACCGGTCCACTTACTAGCATTATTTAATTTATATTTAAATTTGAAAAACAACATTGAACAAACACACTTGATCTCTCCACCGCCCCCTCCCAGAAAAAAAAGTTATTTGTTTAATTAAAAAGAACCAAACGATTTTGTAACGCAGAAAGCATTCACAAAATGAACCTCAAGATTTTTTAAAGTTTATAATATTTATTTTGAAGTTACATCAATTGTGTACTTTTGTAGTAACACTAAAAATCGTCTAGAGAAACTTCTATGGTTCAATAAAAATTTAAATAATGCAAGTTTAATGTGTATGTCAAAAATTCATTTTCCATTTTATGGGTTAAAAAATGAGTGAAATTCTTGACATATTTGACTTAAAGTTTGGGTGTATTGAAGCATATATAACCCATTTAATTATATGGTAGTGGAGACGGTATAGTTGATCAAAAGAGACTGAAAATGAAATAATATGGTCCGATTTCATTACAGTTCCTTTTTCAAATGAACAAATAAGGCAGAAAAGTTCGCAATAAATCTTGTTCGTTTTTGTATTATTCCGAATGGAGAGTGATTCAAATTCAAATATAATTTAATCTTATACATGTATGCTAATCTTTAAAGAGGGAAGGGGAACAATTTAAATTGTAAATTAGCTATTTCACAATTAAGGCTACTGCTAAACTATGTTGTTAAAGTGGTTAGGAGAGGGGGGGGGGGGGGGGTAAGAATATACAGTTTCCTCAGGTTTGAAAAATATTGCAACCTGTTGGATGACAGGTTGTCTTTTCAAGATTCATTTACTTTTTAAGGTAGTGAACCTGTAATGGCAGTCTGTAATTTCCTGGCGATAACGTATTCTTGTTTGGTTTTTCTTGGGACGCTAATACAGCTCATACGAGCACCTGACTTTTCTGTTTATACCAGAGAATGGCCAAATCGCATATTGAGAATACGTAATCTAAAGAGAAATTTCCGATTGTCATTACTGATCAACTTCCTTAGATAGACATGTCATACATATGACATCACTTCTCTACAAAAAACATTGAGAACAAAACATTAAGAGAACAGTCATGCTTCAGATATACATGTAGAATGTAACATGAGTAAGTCTAGACATAGAACATTAAAATTACCAACTTCAATGGTGCACAAAATATGTTAACACCTATACCAATAATAGCGAAAAAAAATCAGTTAAAGAAAATGAAAAAGCAGTCCTGTAAATAAGAGAATGAGACAAAAAAAAGCAACCGTTGTATTTGCTCAGGCTTATTTATATGTAGGAATTTTTGCGGTTTAAATTCATTTTTATTGTTAGTTTAATCTCCTATCACTTTATGATTAACAGCTGGTTAAAAGCAATGCTGCATAGTCAAAATAATTTAAATAATATGTAAACAAAAATTCGATTTTAATTTAAGAAATATACATGTTTTGCATAACCATAACAATATTACGAGTTAAACTTAACATAGTTAATTTCTCAGTTTTTCATTTCACTGGTGAAGGTATCTTAAATTTCTTGTAGTATTAACATAAATACATGACCTTAAGGGGATATACTTTCGTAAATATTATCTGGACACGCTTATCTGAGCATGTGGTATATTTGCCCATATACATACTTACCGCATCCAAAATAACTTAAAACAGTTTAGAATTTTTTGCGATTGATTGAATTTAGGGCATGGATGGATGTGGTTAAATTACTTTGTCATAGTGAAATTCTTAACCCTTACCCTGCTAAATCTATAATGGACTGGTCCATCATTCAATTTGGGCAGTACCACTTATCATTCAAAGGGGTGTTAACTAAAAATTTACTGACCGAATAGCAAACAGTGCAGACCATAATCAGGCTGATCTTGTTCTGCACTGGTCGCAAAAGCAGAATCACTTGCTGCCAGCAGGTTAAAGGTTAAAATACAGTTACATTTTATGGATTTTAACCCTCACACTGCTAAATTTCTATAATGAACTTGTCCATCTTTCAGTTTGGACTGTACCATTAACTGCTTACAAAAAAGATACTGACTGAATGGGGAACAGTGCAGATCATGATCTACACTGGTTGCAAAGGTAGAATCAATCGTGTCCTGCATGATAAGGGTTAAAAGTATCTTGTAGTCAAAAAGCCTGGCTGTCAAGAAATTATTATGGTTTATATTTCAATAAATGCATAATTATGATGAAATTCATACTTTTATCCATACTAACTGATAATTAGTAGTAACAGAATACATAATTTGCATGAGCTAGATTTATTTAAAACATTTTTTTTCTTAAAATTGATGGTAGTTTTCCTAAACATAGAGATGTTTATCCAAAGGAGAATAGCCATGGGAATCCTTGTAATTTTCCTGGAATTTTTTACCTCCAAAAGACCTCTCAGACAAGGTTAAAAGTTAATGCCATAGATAATTTATTACCAGGGCTTCGGAAATTTGCTGGTTTGTCGGTTTTGGACCGATTTTTGGCTTTTCAGACCGATTCGTGAAGTGAAAAAACGAAAACAATCGGTCCCGTAAAAATGGAGAAAAGTATAAATTTCGCTCTGATATCTAAATACACGACCACCTGTCAAGCAGGAAATTGTTGGTCAAACCTTCAGATAATCAATAAACATGTCAGTCGGTCTGATTGTCACTTTGATAATCGGTCCGTAATTAGCATGTGAAGCAATCAGTGCTCGCGCGGCACATCCTTTAATGTTTGCAGACAACAGACTGCAATGTATTAAACACTTTTGACTGGTTTCCAATTGTTTCTGACTGGATCCAAATCATTTTGACGTGGATCCACTTCATTTATTTAGAATCCGAGGGATGGCTTATTTCAAAAGGCTATGTTTGATCATGGGTAAAAAACAAATGGTCACTGCATTTAATCAACGAGCTATAATTGTACATTATAGGTCTTTGATTTAATGAGACATCACACGGAAAACCGATAAAAATAATTTCTGTAATTACTTGATTAGAAAAAATTACATGATTCATTTTTTGGGGCTCCAGTTGAAACAAACCCCACCGTACAAAAAAGAAAAAGAAAAAAATGGACTGGCAAACACGAATGATAAAGAAAACTGGGGTGGCGCTGTTTATCAAATCGGTCTTTTAAAAAACGTTGCAAAATGAAATTTTATTTACATCAGAAGAGAACAGATAACTTTATAAAATGTAGTTGCTTACTGAAGTACAACGTAAGTGAAATGAAATATCCGTGGCCAACCCGCGTGATCTTTTGGTACATGCGGGAAATTCGATCTCAGCGTTCACATAAATGACACATTCGGTCCGCGGCAGAGTATTCTTGAAATACTGAGGCTGTTTAGCAGAGAATATATGTCGTGTAATTCACTTTGACGCATTGTATTTTATAGAATTCCGTCAAAGAATGAGGAAACATCACAAAGTATCTGCTGTGTATACGGTACCGAAGTCACATGCGTTGGCTTTTAGACTAGTTACGTGCCTCGGCAATTTTATCCTGCAAGTATTTTCTCGGAAAAACATCGAAATTTAAACAAAGTAACGATCACTCATAACACTGAATAACTGTCTTCATTGTATGGTAACTCGCGGTGACCGGTAACTTATATTTAATGAATGACATGCTTATTTCTTTACTCTATCACGTTTTACAAAATGTGTAATTTTGAGAATGCGGTAGGTGGGGTAGTGCCGATATCAGGATTTTCGTTTCGGACCGATTGAGTTATCAAAATTTCCGGAGCCCTGTTTATTACATATTAACTTTTAACAATGCTTCAGTTATTTTTTTTTTTTTAAAGAGGTTTCATTATGATTAATAACAACTAGAAATCAGATAGTTTAAAATACTAGAAATGAAACAGTTGTGAGGGAAACTGAGCTCTATGTATATCCACCCACCTATCTTGCACATCACTACATCTGTATAGTCAGTATTATATATATCCTGCACTAACACTTAGCACCCTTGGTTTACAGAGTGAATTGTTCGCCAAACTTAGATCTCGACAATCAGATTCTGATATTGACGAGGGGCTACCATACAGCCCCTTGACAACGCTAACTGCACATGGTCTTATGTTTGATACGGGCCGAAAGGTAAGATGCATCATGTTTTTTTTTGGTTTACATTCTACGGTGAAACACCACATGCTTCAGCATCAATGTCTCGAGCAACAGTTGGGCTTGTTCAAGCAATTCATGTGGTTTGTGGATGTTTTCCGTTTCTTCTCTGTGTTTGGATGGCTTGAAACTGAATAATTTTAGTTTTTGAGCCTCCGTATGCGACCACAAGTGATCAGTCTTCACAGTATAACAAACAAATGTTGTCTTAGTATTTACTCAGCATTTTCAGATTTTTAAAGTTGGAAATGAAGCAAAAGAAATATTCTCAATCTGTAGGTTTGTCAAGCAACCAGTAAGAGCCAGTGTCTCACAGTCTGACAGAATCAGTTCCCTAAGCTGAAAATCTTAATTGTTCATCAACTTTTTTATTTCATGTATAGATTAAAATTGAGCGTAGTTGAGAGTGGTGAATAGAGTTTAGATCTGACATAAAACTCTGATTAATAATAAATATATGGACCATGTAATGCTACATTCAATAAGTTACGTATACCTTGTAATGCTAGATTTTCTGCAAGTGACATCAGTGGGTCATTATTCTGTCAAAGAAATGCAGTTGAAATAAACCATCGTGTTATCTTTTTATCATGCTTAATAGTAATGCAGTGTATTGTCTTGCATGTCAGGTTATGTTTGTTACATCAGATATAATTTCCCTAGGGATATATCATCTTTTGATACAACTTTTATTCCTTTTGTAGTGTGATAATTTTAGAGTTGTCCTTAAGGCGCTTATCACATATTGATACTAGCATAACAGTGGATCAGCTGATTTTTATATGGCAGTATTGTTTGATACATTAAAAGGGAAGTAATTACTGAAAAGCTTCGTTTGATTTATCCGTAAACCTCTAATTCGCACAGCAGTTATCTTTTGTTCCAGTAAAGAGCTGTAGAACTCAATTTTTGTATACCGTAAAAGCAGAAATTTTCACGAGGGTTTAACTTTTGCTATATTCGCCAGGCCCTACATCTCGCGAAAAATTAATCCTCATATAAATATTCATCATCAGTATGATGCTAGTAGGATACCATTTTTACAATTTCCTCGCGAATATAGTCTAAAATCCAAAATTGCGAAATTTTGACACAGCGAAAATATGTGCTTTTACAGTAAGGTTTTCATTTGAATGTGGACTTTTGTTTTTATTAAAGCAGATGTCAGATTTATTGAAAAGGTTAAGCGGAATTGTTTGTTGTATTAAGCACAATTGTAGCATATACTGACAACTTTAGAAAATGATGCTGACTATTGATTATTGGTTACCGTGGTAACGTCTCATTCAGAATCTGAGAAGATCACCTGACAGCTTGGAGTTTCAAGTCAAAACATTGCCATTTATGGCACACAAACAACTTGGAATTTATTATTGATTAAAAAATTTTACGGCAGTTTCGGTTCGGATTTAAGTTATGTATTATCAAGCGAACAAGGTAAACCATTTAAGATTTATGATTTTGATATGAAAACATGTTAATTTGATAATGCCATTAGCCATGACTGTCAGTTTATCAGGTTTAGTGGTCTACAGGATTAATACAGATTTGAAATACATTCAGTTTCATTTTAACAAACACTTCCGGGATATGTTAAGCCTCACTGAATAATTTTCAGTTTAATACTACCATTGATGAAATTCTGAAAAAAAAACAAAACAAAAAAACAACAACAACATTTTGTGCAAATGTTTCAGAATTTTATCAGTAAGTGTCATATGTTTCCAAATGTTCTAAAAAGTCACTTTTTAATGAAAGGCATTCCCAAATTGTCCAGGAAGTGGGCTGCTAATTCCGGATTTCAGGATTTGATGATGGCAATCGATATGTGGAAATTACTCATGTTTGTAGATTATTGATACTTAACAATCAATATACCCTAAAAGATCCTGTTCTGTTTGTTTAAAGATGTATTCAATGTTTGATTTGTGAAGATATATGGTCAATGTAGTAGATATATCATGTCGGAGGAATAGGATATTGATGTAGTACCAAGTTTTGGCGAATTTTTTAGATTACGAAAGAAAACAATCTGTTTGTAAAGATTGCTGTATTTATAGTCCATAATTTAAGGTATGTGTTTCCCAAGTTAGAAATTATACCAAAAAGGAAAAGACAGTATTTGCTTTAGCTCAAGATATTTTGGCAAACCAATACACAATAACCATATTTAAACAAATCTTAACTTTTAATGCCACAGTATAGATATATATATACTTTTATTATTTAGAGGGATCAGTTTTATTAAAATCTGAAAAAATCAGACTTTAGAAAATAATTGAAATTCCATTTTAAAATGAATCTTGTGTCTGTTGTTAGTCAGTAAGATATAGTTCTTATTTTGAAAAACGGCAGTGTCAGGTACATTGAATTGGGACAAAAATAGATAAATTGTTATTGATTGTTTGCAGCACAAGAAAACTGAATCATTGACAAATGTGTATAATTGTCACCATCCTTAGAAATCGGGAGACATTTTGTTTGTTTTGTTTGAGTTTTAAGTAACACAGGTGCAATTTAGGTCATATACGGTAGCTACTTTCTAGCTTTAGAATGTAGGCAGCTTGGTAAAATAACTGACCTTCTACAAGTGCACTGGACAGTTTTCTCACTTGAAACAAATCTTCATTTCAAAACCAGTTAGGGAAGCCGGCAACACCACAGGGGCATAGGGACCCCTTACACGGCAACAGTGGAGTGTAATTAAGAGTTACTGAGTAACACTAAAATGCAGTATTCCACAGGTGTATTATGTATCATGTCACAAGTATAATTTGTTATGAGATAATATTTCTATTTTTTTCATGAAATGATATCCAGTTTGTCAATTATACCAATATAAATGTCATATATATATACCTATTAGCAGTGGGTTACCTATATATATCTATAAGTGATAATAAATTGTCATATAAGTAGTCAGTATAGGGCAGCACTGATATGAAATTGTTATGTCAGCATTATTAGCTTACTGTGAAATCATGAAATTTTGTGAACAAATTTTTTAGATTTTGATGAAAAATGGCTATTTCCTGGGAGTAATTAAATTCATGGATTTCAACTTTTAAACAGAAAATAAAGCAAAGTGTTAGTTGTTTGTTGGAATTGAATTACATGGATTGGCTCGACCACAAAATTCATGAATATTAACCTTTAGCTTGCTGGCGGCATGTGATTCTGCCTTAATTGCACATCCGTGCAGGCTGATCATCATATTCGCTATTCTGTCATTAAATTTTCTGTGAACACGCCTTTGATAAACAAGTGGTACTGCCCAAAATGAGTGATGGACCAGTCCATAGGATAAAGATAAAACCCAATTAATGCAAAAAAGGTACCAAGTGCTGATAATTAAAGGTTAGGTTAATTATGTCTCCCCCAGGAGACATATTGTTTTTGCCCTGTCCGTCCGTCCCTCCGTCCTTCCGTCCGTCCGTCCGTACGTCACACTTCATTTCCGAGCAATAACTGGAGAACCATTTGACCTAGAACCTTCAAACTTCATAGGGTTGTAGGGCTGCTGGAGTAGACGACCCCTATTGTTTTTGGGGTCACTCCGTCAAAGGTCAAGGTCACAGGGGCCTGAACATTGAAAACCATTTCCGATCAATAACTAGAGAACCACTTGACCCAGAATGTTGAAACTTCATAGGGTGATTGGTCATGAAGAGTAGACGACCCCTATTGATTTTGGGGTCACTCTGTCAAAGGTCAAGGTCACAGGGGCCTGAACATTGAAAACCATTTCCGATCAATAACTAGAGAACCACTTGACCCAGAATGTTGAAACTTCAAAGGATGATTGGTCATGAAGAGTAGACGACCCCTGTTGATTTTGGGGTCACTCCGTCAAAGGTCAAGGTCACAGGGGCCTGAACATTGAAAACTATTTCCGATCAATAACTAGAGAACCACTTGACCCAGAATGTTGAAACTTCATAGGATGAATGATCATGAAGAGTAGATGACCCCTATCAATTTTGGGGTCACTCCGTCAAAGGTCAAGGTCACAGGAGCCTGAACATTGAAAACCATTTCCGATCAGTCACTAGAGAACCACTTGACCCAGAATATTGAAACTTCATAGGATGATTGGTCATAAAGAGTAGATGACCCCTATCGATTTTGGGGTCACTCCATCAAAGGTCAAAGTCACAGGGGCCTGAACATGGAAAACCATTTCCGGTCAGTAACTTGAGAACCACTTGACCCAGAATGATGAAACTTCATAGGATGATTGGTCATGCAGAGTAGATGACCCCTAACGATTTTAGGGTCACTCTGTTAAAGGTCAAGGCCACAGGGGCCTGAACATGGAAAACCATTTCCAATCAATAACTTGAGAACCTCTCGACCCAGAATGTTGAAACTTCATAGGATGATTGTTCATGCAGAGTAAATGACCCCTATTGTTTTTGGGGTCACTCCGTTAAAGGTCAGGGTCACAGGGGCCTGAACATTGAAAACCATTTCCGGTCAGTCACTTGAGAACCACTTGACCCAGAATGATGAAACTTCATAGGGTGATTGAACATGCAGAGTAGATGACCCCTATTGATTTTGGGGTCAGTCTATTAAAGGTCAAGGTCACAGTGGCCTGTTCATGTAAAATCATTTTTTGGAAATAACTTGAGAACCACTTGACCTTCAATGTTGAAACTTAATAGGATGATTGGACATGCAGGGTAGATGACCCCTATTTATTTTGAGGTCACTTGATCAAAGGTCAAGGTCACAGGAGCCTGAACAGTGACTTGAGAACCACTAGGCCAAGAGTGTTGAAATTTAGCGGGATGACTGGACATGCCAAGTAGATGATCCCTATTGCAGCTAACCATCAGTGTCTCTTTGACTTTCGCTCCTGACCCCTATTGACTTCTTTCCTATAGGACTTTGCATTGGGGGAGACATGCGCTTTTTTACAAAAGCATTTTCTAGTTTTGCATTATAACTGGGCGAAATTTAGTATTCCATGAGTATTAATGGTTTTCACAGAATTTTAACCCTTACCCTGCCAAATATCTGTAATGAACCTGTCTATCTTTCAATTTGGATAGTACCATTAACTGTTGAAAGGGGTGCTTGCCAAAAAGATACTGACTGAATGGCGAACAGTGCAGATCATGATCAGACTGCATGGATGTGCAGTTTGATCATGATCTACACTGGTCGCAGAGGCAGAATCAGTCCTGTCCAGCATGATAAGGGTTAATGATTTTTATGTAACAATTTTAAATGTATTTTTATAATCCCAGCTGTGATACTGGTGTGACTATTGCTTTCTGTAACAACTAATGCCACTCCTTGGATTTTCTTTTAAATTTCTTTAAAAACTAAAACAGATCTGAAACCCTCATAAAGAAAGAAGGAGAGTAAAATGTCTCACTAAATCTCATGATAAATGAGATCTCATTTATTGATGAAGACACTTACCTTCATTAAGCTTAAAATTTGCTTACTTAAGCTTGGAGTTGGTTAGAAGTTTTATTCTATTGGAAATTTTGGAATGGTGTATGTTTTTTCCATGTCAGTTGTATTTTTATTACATTATTCAATTAATCTTATTACAATTCATTATTATTATAATATAAATTGTGTGTTATCGGTTGCTATATATTTCTTCATTAAAATAGTGATATTACTAGTTGCAATATTGGATAGTTATAGGGCTGTTTTAAAAAAAATGGCAGGAAACATGTAAAAATGATCAAAAATTAAAACAGGTCTAAGTAGCATTCTGATTATCTCATTTTAATAAGCCGTCATTGCAGTCTATAAAAATGGTTGCATGCAAACAATACAACACATATTAAGTTTTTTATTGATCTTTAATTCAACTGACTCAACAAAAAAGAGAAAACAACATACCATCTTCAAAGTCACTGCAGAAACAAAACGTATAATTCTTTGTGTCTTTTTATGCTAACTTTTCTTAGTTTAGGTGTTAAAGAAAATGAAAAAAATGTCCAAGCTAGCTATATGCCTCCAAAAAATTAAATTAATTGATTTTTTCGTTATTTAGCCCAATTTTATGGCTATTATAATGAAGAAAGTTTGTTTTTTAAATTAACTGTGTACTCTTAATAAAAAAAGGCAACTTTGCCATATATTTTAAAGAATATCAAATAAATACCACAAGGTATTACATAAACATGACTTAGTATTTCATATTACAGAACTGATTAACAGTTTGACCAATAAATGTTTCACTCCTGACATAAATTACATTATTACCATAACTTAGATTTTAACTTAATGTTGTGATCTAAACAGAATGCAAGTCTAATAACACCTTAATTTATTATTGCAATGCAGAAAAGAAGCGGCTTTTTAACAAGTTTTGATTCTGAAACTTTGATATTTTTACATTTTTAGAACAACAACGATGAATTTGATTCAAGAAACAACAACAGATTTTCAACTTTGAGTTAACTTACGAACAGTTTTATAAGAACAGCTCCTCACAGTGCTGATTTGTTACATATCAAAGTAACAATGAGCTATTAATAGAATATAACCATGATAAGTTCTGAAAACATAAAAATGTCAAAATGTTTCACTCCTGACACCTTTGTCAACTTAAACACTAAGAATGAATAGTTCATCCTGCACATTCAAGCTCTGGTATATTGAACTCCATTTTGATTCCACTGCAAGGCAACAGTTAGGCTGAGTTAGAGTTTGTTAAGTATCATGTAGTGACTGCCAGGACACACCAGTGTTTGGCTATGTTTGAACTCCCGGAAAGCCTCAGTGTCTTCTGGAGGAACCTCAACTGTATTTCCGGTTCATCAACCTTTTCATCCTGCAAATTTACGTGAAATTCAAGGTTATATTTAGAAATTAGAGCTAAACATTACATAAGTCATATTTTATTACCTTAACATATAAACTTGATTATTTTATATTATTTGAAGTGTCAGTTTCTACTATCGTAATTAAACCCCCTGAACATCGAGGTTGTAAGGTGCCTGGTGGGTTAACTGGTTTCAGTTTGTCTGACTATCAGTCTGTTCATCTGCCTGTCTGTCCATCTGTCTGTATATAGACACAACCTTGTGCTCATCAGTTGTTACCCCCAAAAAAACTCAAGTTGTAAGGGGGTATACTAGTTTCCTTTTGTCTGTCTATAGACACAATCTTGTGCAAATCAACTCTTCTCATCCCCTTGACACAATTTGATGAAACAAACTTCACAAAAGTGAAATTTAACAACTGTAGTTGTACATGGTGCAGGTTATGTTCTCTTTCAGAAAAAAAAATATGCAGAGTTATGGGACTTTGTTTTTTTGTTACTATACTATATACATAGTCTGCATATGCATTCTTGTGCGTGCCTACTCTCCTGAACCCATGCACACAATTTGATGAAACTTAAGACAAGTGATCAGTAGTAACCCTAGTTGTGCATGGTGCTTGTTAGATTCTTTCAGAAAAAAATACTGCACAGTTATGGGACTTTGTATTTTGTTAATAAACTATATACATACAATCTGCAGATGCAATCTTGTGCACTCCTAATATCCCGAACCCCTGCATACAAATTTAATGGAACCTCACTCAAGTGATCAGTAAAAACTCTAGTTCAGTGAATGGTGCATGTTAGGTTCTGTTTGATAAATATTCTGCAGAGTTATGGCACTTTGTTTTTTGTTACTAAACATACACTCCACATAATTATGCAATCTTGTGTGCATCAAATTGCAATGTACTGTGTCATTGTGTGCAGGTGAGTAGGGTACATTCATCAGCTTCAGTGATAGCCTTAGTGTTTTTAGTATTACCTTCAACAATGATACTGCTTGTTTTCTACTTTTCTTTTATCCATTCTCTCTGTTTAGATTTCATTCTTTCATCTACAACTTTGTTTGATTTTCTTCCTTTTCTGACCAGCTCTTTTGACTTGTTTCTGTTTTTGTTTCAGTTTCGCCTTTTCAAGTAGTTTTCCATCCTTTTTCAGCGTTTGTAAAAGTTTTCAAACTCTTTCTGTGGATGTTATTCTATTGGTTTCAGTCTTTATGTTCTTCATGATTTTTCTGATGGCTGGAAGGCTAACAATAAGTTTTCTCATCTTGGCTGCTTCATATTTACTCTATAAAATGAATGTATGCAATTTTACCATTTTAATGTCAGGAGTGAAACATTTTTACTCATGCAAGAAAGCATGCTAAAAAGAAAAGATATATGCTGTAATTTATTATTTTCAGCAATAGGTAAATACACTTGATAAAACATAAACAGGAAAATCTTAAAAGTAATACATAAAAATGTTTTACTTTGTGGACATAGATATTTATAAGATATATTTTCTACTGCTAAAATATTAATGTATCAATTTCAGTTTATAGAGCAGTAAAACACTTACCTAAAATGAACCAGATTGTAGTGATATCCTCCATTCATCACCCAGAATTTTAAAAAATGCCCAGCTGAACAGTGTTGCTTTTTAATATGCTAGTTTTAAGAATAGCACCAAAACTGAAAATAATGTTTCACTCCTGACATATACATACGAGCCACGTACTCCATACAAAAACACAACTTCACTCATGACTGTCTTTTATGATTGCAACACTACACACACTACTTGAAAAACTGCATTTGGGTACATGTATGTTTTATTTTCAAACACGGTGCCTCATTAAGCGCAAATGTTTCACTCCTGACCAAATTTGGGTCCACTGCGATATACCATGTTAAAAATAGTTTTGAGAGATATTATGATTAAATTATTACTTTTTTAAGTCAATTGTATGTGTTACTCTATAATAGTAAGTGTAGGTTATGAAATACTATTAGTACCAAATATTTGTAGTCATTTACATAGATTTATACTGATTTTTTATGGAAATTAACATAACTGCCCTCATTCCTTTTCAGCCTTGTATTTTGTTTAAAACATTCTTATATTATCCATAGATTTATGTTACCTTTTAGTCAAGACATTCAACTTGAATAAAATATACATGTTTTACTCTCTCATATACATTTTGACATTGAAATAATATTTTGAATTTTAAGCTTTTCTTAAAGTGTCACACTTTTTTGTTGCACTCCTGACATTTTTGGCATGTTTTTCAGACATAACTTTTTTTTCTGTGAAGCAATCTTGACCAAACTTTACATACAGCTCTATGACACCAGTTTGCATTTTTAGACAAAAAATCAGCATCTAATAATGCATGATGTGATAGTAGTTTAAGAAAAACTAAAACTAGCCATTTTTTTTGAAACAGCCCTATAATGATTTTCTGTAATTTTATGCAATGTGTTTAAATGTTTCTGCACTGGATAGTAATCATGGAATGTCAAAAACCACAGTTTAACTCATTAGTCCTATATTGTGATAATTTTTTTCTACTTTAAACACCGAAGTTAGTCAGTTTGTCAGAGTAGGAGTGTTAATGTCAGCAATGTATCTATTAGCAGTCTGTTACCTATCTAATATGTCATTATTAAATGTATTTAATTAGTCTGTATAGTTGATATTGCCATTGGTGTGATTTGTATATTACTGTTCTTGCTTTGTGTAATACTGCGATACTGCTTTAATATATGATTCTGGTATTGATGTGATTATTTTTATCCTACATCCCGGAAAATGTTTTATTTGTATAACACATATATTTAGCAACAGACAATACGATAAATCTTGCAAATTGATAATATTGAGCCATTGTCATCATATTAGAGTGGAGTTGGTTCATGCAGTGATGGAGTCGGTGAGATAATATTTTTTTCTTCTGAAGGGTGCGGGGTGTATTGTAAATAATGTTTTTTCTTCTGAAGGGTCCGGGGTGGGAGTGATTGGGGGAGGGGAATGAAAGACATGTTGAGGAAGGAAGCACCCTATAATTAAGACATCTGTTTATGCCAGTCTCATTCCCTGTTGTATACCAAATTTTAGAGGAAGACATAAATTTGATTGCTGTACAGAGGTGCCTAATTTAGTAGAGTCTCAGGAGAGAGTAAAGTAACATTAACCACTTTTAAGGACAGACATGTGTACATGTACATGATAAACACTTGTTAAGCCACACACTCCACTAGAAGTCAGATGTCATTAACAGAGAACTTGTCCTATACTGGTAGAGTGGAGAAAACTTACACTTACTCCAGAATTTATAGAGGAAGTACATGTCTGAAATCATTTGTGCTCCATCTATGAGTTATGTGGGGAAGTTGTTGGTAGTCATTAACGGAGAACTTGTCCTATACTGGTAGAGTGGAGAAAACTTACACTTACTCCAGAATTTATAGAGGAAGTACATGTCTGAAATCATTTGTGCTCCATCTATGAGTTATGTGGGGAAGTTGTTGGTTACCTGTGTAGAAGTGGTGTACTGGTGCTGACTCTAGGAATATTCAGTTACTTGCAGTGAGCTAGTGTACTGGCACGGACTTGAGGAACATTGATTATAATATCTGACTGCTTTGATATAAGTAAATAAAAAAAATACTCATTTTAGCTTTACTATTTGAAGAGTACTGAGAGCTATAATCTACTCACCCGGGTGTTGATGTTGCCGCCAGAGTCACACCTTTGTTAAAGTTTTGCTTGCAAGCTCATAATGTATTCTCACTTACTCAAAGACCATTTCATGTATTGGACCGAGTTCCACACCAGGCTGCTAGCCACCAAGTGTTCCGAAATAATCAAGTTTGATAACTTGTAGTTCAATTTGATTCAAATTATGTTCAATTTTCGGCTTCGAAAATTTGGTTAAATTTGCAAATAAATCAGGAACATCTGCATGTATACTCATGAAAACTACTGAAATATCAAGTTAGATAACTCTTTGTTGAATTTAATAATATGCACCTTAACATAGAATATTTTGTTAGTTTTGAATACAGCAATCAAGCTGTATCTCAGGAACAAAAACTTGTGTTCTACTGAAATAAAATACAATCATCAAACTTTAAAATACTGAAATAATCAAGTAAGATAACTCTTGATTGAATTTAATACAAATTTGAGAACTCGTTTTTGAAATTAATTGAAATGATGACCCTTATTTGACTAGAAGTTTTGCATTCAAGTTGTTATCTTTGCAATTATAAAATTTTGAATTTGTAATAAATTGTAATGAAATAATTCAGTTAAATAAGTCTAGCCAAGTTATTGCTATTCGTCAACTTAAAAGTTGCTGAATAGTGGAGCATTTTGTCTCACAGGCAGCTCTTGTTTTTATTTTGTAGGAAGCTATATTACCTTGTTTTGATGTGCATATTTGTTTATTACAAGTTGATACACAGAGATAAAGTCAGCTCAGTCTGATAGCTTTGGGGTCATCTCTACTGGTACAATCTGTTGTTCAAATGACATAAAGTTATGAAGTACAGCTAGGTCAACACCCCATGGTGTCCATTACACCCTTGTCATGAATGGGATATAGGCTGATATGTAGTACTCTAGCTGTGATATTACTTATACTGTTATCATTTTGTATTTATTTAACCTTTCGTTCAGGTAAAAGGTCCATTTTCTCCCTTTGTTTTTACCTGTTTAGCCTACAAGTGATTGTTTTAAGGTGAGAAATCATAACAACTTCATATTGCTGTATAACAGTGGTTAGGAAAAGGTAATAAAAATGATCTGGAATAATTGAACTTTTTCATTTTTAATGTGATAAGAGGTTTGTGTTCTTGATACACAGTGTAAAAATCTTCAGAATACAGATTTCTTTGTTTAGAATTGAAAAATTACAGCACCAGGCAGTGTGATCAGGTTGTGCATGCTTGTGTTAGTGTCCATTTGACAAGCTTGAATAGAATGAGGTTCTGTATTGAATAAGGCAATGCAAATATTTTACATGACAATTTGACCAAAGAGGGTAATTCTACAGTCATATTGTTCTCCACCTCATTTTCATGTGGATGACATGTTCTGGTAGTTTGATCACAAGATTTACACTAACTTACTGAAAGATTAAAACAATTTTTTACGGGAAATGACGTCATGTCACACAGGAAGTGACATCATGTTTGGATTTTGGATTAAAAAGGTAGGTTCTGTACAGTGTGAAAAAATCAACAGTAGAAGGTTTTTATACAAATATATTCTCTTTTAAGCATTTATTAAATAAAATTTTTCCCCAGAAGTTTGGAGACATGTACTAGATAATAATAATTTATGAATTGTTTGAACATAAAGTACGATAACAATAGGTGCTTTTATTTTGATTAAAATAGTTTACGTCTCATTAATGTTATCTGTAGACTTTTGGAGGGCAATGTTTTATAACTTTTTTAAAGGCAAGAAATAATTTAGATTTTATTTCTATGCAGCATGTGAGGCATGTCAAGTTTATACTATTAATAATTATGTTGTTATTATTTAGCTTGTGATATAACTTGATTTTTGTGAAGTCACCGTTTTATTTTATTTCTTGAGAGAAAAAAACACCACTGTAGTGTTGCTTAATATTATGAGGCATGGTTGGTGCTATATTTTCTGTTGCTTACATCCATAACAGCTCGCCCGCTTACCTCAATAGAGAGAGCGCAGATCTGTGGATTGTGGGGTCGTGAGTTCGAGCCCAGGGTGAGGCGTATGTTCTCCGTGATGATTTGATAAAAGAAATCATGTCTCAAATCATTCGTTCTCCATCACTGATTCATGTGGGGAAGTTGGCAGTTACTTGCAGAGAACAGGTTTGTACTGGTACAGAATCCAGGAACACTGGTTAGGTTAACTGGTCGCTGTTACATAACTGAAATACAGTAACAGCTGAAAAACGGCGTTTAAAACCCAAAACAAACAAACAAAATATATACATAACAGTATAAAAACATCTCTTGAGTTGATTTTTTAAAGCTAGGCTTGAACTAGGCTTGAACTTCAGCCTGACTGGAATGAGGCCGGGACAAGTGCTTTAACTTTTAACTGAGCTAAGTTTTACTTTGAAATGAAAGGAAATAGACAGTGATATTTTAAGTACTTTTTTTAAATTTAGTGACAATCTGACAAGTTGCATATAATTTATATTCTTTGGACAGGTTTGTTAGTATTTTACTGCAAGTATATTATTCATATAATCTTATGTATCATATCATATAGGTGTGTAATAAATTTTAGCTGAGGGATATTTATTGTATAGTATTTTGCCTTTAGCTGTGGGTCATAATATTATGTACTTGTTAAACATGTTCTGTTTAGTACAGATGTCAAACAATTTTTTGAGACATGTTAATTTGCATGTATTGCGTTTTATGTAATTGTATTATAATAATTATTGCTTTTTTATGGCTTTTCTTTAAATTGTGTTCAAGTAAGCCCAAATTTGGTTTCATTTACTGCATAGAGAGTAAACAAAATTAGTTTGACTGCATGTAAATATTATAGAATTTTAGCAAAATTTGCTTTTTATTTCATGTAATCGATACTTCTCACTTTGCCCAGCAGGTTTCATGCCGTCATAACATTTATGTTGAAAAAGGTTTAATAATTTTATGAAATAATACAAAAAGTCATCCTTTAATAAAAAGGTTGCATACATGTGGATTTTTTGCAAAAAAAGTATATTATACCCAAAAGTCTTTTTGCTAATGACATAAAGTTAAATTTAAGGCAATGAATAATATGTTCAATGACTCATTGAAAACAGTAAGTTTATGAGGATATAATCTACCTTTCTATACTTAATCCCATTAAAGACAAATGTTGGATGATAGAAATATCAAATAATTAAAGCCTTTGGGTGGTTTACTGTTTCAAAATTTCCGTGCACAGGAATTACACCATGAGGGGAGTTAGCTGCACTGGTTAAATGTCCAAGCATCTATTATGGTAAAATAGATTATAATCCACAAGAATACCTTTGCTCATTGAAATATGATGATTAAAATTACCCTCAACTTTATTTAATGAAATAGATATGAACTGGAAGTCTTGTGGCAATTTGATGTCGTAATTGACATCGTCATGTTGTCTCATCTGTCCATGCACCACACCAACTGTTGTTTATTGTAGAATTTACAATGCTTTTCTTCCTTAGTTGTTTAACTGCCAAACAAATTAAACGAAGTTAAAATTAGGAATTTGATGACTAGATAAGGTAGTATTTAATGTGTTTAAACCTAGCTAACCTTTGTAATCTTTCAGTTTTTCAAAAGTAAAAAAAACAACAGTACATTAAACGGTATATCTGTCTCAAAATAACTATCGTTATCAGTTGCATTATGTTACTAATGATTCCATAACATTACTTTTTACTGTTCACAATGGATATAGGATCTATATGGCAAAGCAACAGCTTTTATACATGATCGAAGTTGATACATGGATTATATCTCTTGAAAATGAATGTTATCGCAGTAATACACATATACGCGTTTTGATTTACAGCAATTTGGACTTTATCACCAGCTTTTAGTGCAGTTCCACCACTTTATATTAACACTTCAAAGTCATTTTGAACAGTTTATATCTTGGATGAGATTGTTTACTATGCTGTGAAAACTCTTTAACTCTTTATGACTGTTAGTTTGAGAATTTATATTGGATGTGGTCATTCGTTCTCCTTTTGTTTTCCGTGCTCTTAAGTACTTAACTCTTAAGGTGGAAAAGTGAATGGATTATATTTTTGTGCAGAATTTTTTGTATTAATTCTTTCGAATTGTATATGGATATTACATAAATGTAATGGTATTGTGGTGATGTGTCATTTCTTTATTTGCTGGAGTTCTCACTTCATTAGATAAATGCAATGGTATTATAAACTATAGAGCAAAAAGGGGCTATTGATATATATTCAGAGAAGGTAGATAGCCTTTTTTGCTGTATACACCTATGTATTTGGATGTCAAAAGATGCATTTTTAAGTGTTATTTTATTATTTAGTTATTATAGATAGTGTAAAAACTTTAATGTTGTGGTGTCATTAATTTTAGGTGCCTGGGATTTCTCATTAGATAAAGTGGTGGTAGTTTCCAGATCTGCTTACAGCGTAGACTTAAGTCTTGCCAAATTTGGACTAATATTTCCTTCATTGCATTAATGCAGAATAATTAACGATTTTTGCTTCAAGGGTTCTGTAGACTTGAAGATTATAGGAGAAATTTGGGGATTTATCAGTCTAATATTAAATTATTCTCTGAAATAATTTTGAGACATTTGTGACCGTCGGTTCGGCGGCTCCAAATAGTTGCGGGGAAATTAGTACTCAAGTGGTAGCTGTCCACCGAACACCGATCAGTCAACAGATATTTTGGAGTGGGGTCATTGCCCCTGTATGGTTGCACAAATGATAAACTCCATGTTTCAGTTCAGTAATTAATTCTTTTATTTTATGATGGACACCAACGTGTAGTTTATGTAATGTTATTTCAATATTTTAGTATAGTCCAGTATTCCAAAATTAATGTTATCAAAGTTCTATGTTCAAAATAAGTTAAAGATAAACACATCTAAAACAAGCACCAAAATTGTACTTTATCCTGTCAAATTAGTTTAGCGATGTTGCTTGTTCGAAATTTCAAAGAAGACTGATTCTTACTTCTAAAACAAATAATAAGGTTTCATTACAAGGACAATCTCCATGGTAACCATATTAGCCAATGAAATTTTAAAAGTAATTTTATATTTAAACCAATGAAAGTTATTGTAACAAAAAGGTGAAATCATTTACTTAAGAATTAAGAAGTTTACATAAGAACATGCTTGGGCTTCACACTTAATCAGCCAAGGAAGCCAAGGTGTTTGTTAACAATAGCCCATAATGCAAAGTGCTAAAAGCAAAATCTGTTTTATAATTAAAATTGTTTAGAAAGTGATAAAATAAAAATTTCTGACCTGTTTAAGCAGGAAAAAATAATAAGTTAAGTAACACTTGTCCAAGCAAAGAATGTTACAAAATAGAAAAATCAGTTTTGAATAATTCTTACTTAATTCACAAAATATTGATATTTAAATTTATAAAATTTTAATTTATCATTAAAATTTTAAGAAAGAATTTGGCTAATTTTATAGCCTGGTTACACATTAACCCTCCTTGAAAAAATGATTGTCCTCAATCATAAAATTTACTAAATAACAAATAACAAATAGCAAATAGCATGATTATGCTGTAACAAAAATTGCATACAAATCTGGTGAAAGACAATAATACACATACAACTCATTTATACATTTGTGTCTCAGATTTAGCATAACATATCTTTCCTTGCATTATAGAGGAATATTTTTAATGATTTCTCCATAATAGAAGATTACAGAAGGAATTTGATGTCTTTTAATCAACTGTATTGAATCATTTTTAGACTTTGGAAAATTAATGTCTCTCATTGAAAAGGTTATGCTGCTGTTTTTGCATGCAGTTTCTATGAATATTCATTGGAAGCTTTGAAATATTTTAACTGATGTAAGAATGGCGGATTCAGTGAAAATCTGTAACTGAAATTTTATGCAAAATATTGATTGACATTTTGGTTGTGGAATTCTGATAAATTTTAAGTTACAGTGAAACTGCAGTAATATTTTACAGAAAAAATGATAAGAAAACCATTTGATTGATCCTATCTTAACCTAGCTGTCATTTTGTTTACTGATGATACACTATCATGTATCTGTTACTTGGTTTTAGTTTGCTGTTCTCAAGAAGTGTGGATCGGCAAATTTTATGATGTTTTTTGGGTTGTTTGTTTTTAAATACAGATGTTAAACAAGAATCGGTTGCATATAATGAAGTGAAACACCTGGACTTAATTTAATTTATGGATAAAGGTGAATAAAGAAAAAACGGCTGATTTATCAATCTTGTGAGAAAGGAAGGGTTGTCCGGACAGAATGATTAGCTGTTTATGAACTTGGTTTAAAGCCTGTGTTGACCTTTAAAAACTGGCAGCAGCTCTTATAATAAATAGGCTGTATCAGTTTCGTTTTTGTCAGATATTTAAAGGTCGTAGGTTAGCTGCTGAATGCTACTGAAAATTTTCTGGAGATAAAATTTTCCTGATACTGGATGATAATGAATTACAAAATATGTGTTTTATTTGAAATAATTGATAACTGATTGGCAGAGTTTCAATTGGAATAATTCTGAAAAGGATGAGTTTTACAAAGAAGCTGTTCAGATCAGTGGTAAGATAATATTTTCTTTTTTATTTTCATTTCAGCAGTGTCGGTACTATTTTTGTTTATAGTGTGATTGCCACACATTTTGTTCTGAACATCAGATTTTGTTAAATCCAGTTTTTGGTAATTGTTTCCTCGTAAATTTTTCATAGTTTTGAATATCTGTGTAACATAGTAGAAATTGTTATTCATTCTGTTGTTTGTGATTACCTCCCTTTATTGCTCAGACAGAATTAAGTTCATGTGCAGTATTGAAAGTATTGCTTTTCCAACCATGTAATTATGAGTATTCTCTGTTTGGACAGCAGCTCTATCTGGTTTTTTTTATGTTTTTATGATAAAATTAAAAAGGCTTAATGAACTTTGAATTTTGTTCATAAAATGGCTTCAGTCCTTTGAGAATGGCTGGTTTATAAAGATTGGGGAGCATTAAAAATTTTCATTCCCAGTGCAGACTTTTCTGTCACAGTAGACTTTAAAGTTACAACAGAGTCATGTGGAGATATTGTCTAAATAGTTACTTGTAGAGAAGAAGTTAGTGTCTGTAAGAACTCAATGATATCAGTGATGTTGATTGCAAACTGTTATCTGACTGAACAAAATGTTGAAAAATTGTTCCGTTTTGTTGTGTTTAATGTTGCATGGTGACTATTCAGCTTTTGATGGCGGAGGAAGGCCCTTGGTACCCTCTGTGCATTATTATATTGCTGGCGGGCACCTGGGTCAAACCACCAGCCTTCTGTAAGCCAGCTGGATGGCTTCCTCACATGAAGAATTCAATGCCCAGACTCAGAGGCTCAAACCAAAATCAGTAAGGGGCAAGTGATATTCAAAGTCAGTGACCTTTAACACTTGACAAGGGGGTGGGGGGTGGAGGGGAGCCCGTTTTGAAAAATGTCTTTGAATCAGTCAAAAAGAAGAAATATCAGAACAACCGAAAATAAAGTAATTAATGCTTTCAGTACAAAACAATAAAAATAAAAGTGAAATTGTGTCAGCAACAAAAAGATAGCACACTCTATTAGATTGTACTTTGTCATAAAAATGTCAAATGCCAGATCTTGTAGTGCAAAAGTTAAGAGTGTCATCATGATTAAACTGTAGAAAATAGAAACGAAAAATCTCAAAAAAATGTGAATATTTTGATATGATTGGCAGTCACCCGCCCGCTTAGCTCAGTAGGTAGAGCGTTGGTCTACGGATCGCGGGGCATATGTTCTCCGTGACTATTTGATAAACGACATTGTGTCTGAAATCATTAGTCCTCCATCTCTGATATATGTGGGGAAGTTGGCAGTTACTTGCGGAGAACAAGTTTGCACTGGTATAGAATCCAGGAACACTGGTTAGGTTAACTGCCCGCCGTTATATGACTGAAATACTGTTGAAAAACGGCGTTAAACCCAAATCAAACAAACAAACAAATCAAAATGGATGACTGTTAAATATGCTTGAAAGAATCTAATAGAAACAATATAAATGTGACTGTGATTAAATACCTTCCTTTTTAGCTTGACTATTCAAAGAATAGGTAGAGCTATTGGACTAACCTGCACGTCGGCATCCACGTCCATGTCGGCGTTTGCGTCCCAATTTGGTTAAGTTTTTGTATGTAAGCTGATATCTCAGTAACCACTTGCGGGAGTTGATTGAAACTTCACACACTTATTCACTATGATAAACTGACTTACATTGCACAGGTTCCATAACTCTACTTTGCATATTTACAAAATTATACCCATTTTTCGACTTTTTTTGGTTAAGTTTTTGTGTGTAAGCTGGTATAATCTCGGGACTCACTGATGGGAATGGATTGAAACTTCACACAATTGTCCATTGTCATGAGCTGATATGCATTTTACAGGTTCCTTAAAACCTGTTTTGCAAATTTACAAAATTATGCTCCTTTAATATATTTGAATTGAATTCAAGGCTGTTGAATAGTCGAGCATTGCTTTCTTCCGACAGCTCTTGTTAATAGTTATAATACATAATGAACAGAAGTCAAAGTTTTGAACAAATCTGTTACTGGATCAAACTTTGATAAGCCACCTTTAAGAATGGACAAATAGTGAATGTAATGTCATATATCCCGTATTCTTATGGGAAAGTTTTTTTCTCAGTTGTTTGCCAAGAACTGGCTAGAATAAATATTGGTGAAAGAGTCAGAAATGCTGGTTCACCCCTGCGAAATGAAACGATACTGTTCATGAACAGTGCATGCATATTTCATGAATGGAGTTCATGAACACTTTATGAATTGTTCGTGAAGATAAAATGGCACAAATTCTATTCTTGAAACATTCTTAAATACTGTGTTCGTGAACAGTGCATGAAAAGTGAAAGATGACTTCAAGAACTAATGTACATGAACAGTTCATGAACAATTCACTTCATGAATAGTTCTTGATATTTTGTTGAACATGAATAGTTCATGAACTTCTTGCTGTATGTTTTTATTGTGCCATTTTATCTTCACGAACTAGCAGTGAACCATTCATGAACATGATTCTTCATTAGTTCATGAACTACCTGTCATGAGTATTGCATGAAAGATTCAAGAAAATAACATCATGATTGTTCCCTTAACCTTTTATCATGGACAATTCAAGAACTCTGTGTGATTCTTTAGTAGTTCATGAACTGTTCATGAACACTTTTTAAGGGCAGTTCATGTCCAAAAATTCAAGAACACAAATCAAGAACTGTTGAAGGTTAGTTCATGAACAGTTCTTTAATGGTTTGAAGTGTTCATGATTTCAAGAACTGCATTTCGCAGGGACAGTTATATGGCCTGACTGAACTACTGTTAAAAATGTTGTTGAACTCAACAAGACAAACAAGGACTTGCGTTACGTTGATTGTAAAGCAGAAAATATTGTTACTGAAACCACATTTTAGATACATTATTCAGTTTAACAAAACCGGAAAAGCATGTTGCAGTAAATACAAAATGTTAACTATAAAAATGTTGGCAGAACTGAAAAACACAAGAAGATGTTGCTCTGTAAATGAATGTTCCGTATTCTGTAATGTCACAAAGGATAATATCACAATCACGGTAATGTGAACATGTGTGTTTATTGGATTGTCATTGACCGCACAGTGTCTTTGTTAATGTACTTGGCAACATTCAGTTCTTATGGAAACCAGCATTTGAGTGGCTATATTGTAATGATATATAGACAACAGGAAGTGCTTTCCGATAGATTAAATCTTGTTTTGCTTACATAGAATGGTTGCTATAGTTTCGTCACAAAGAGCTGAACATGATTAAATTCTTTTTTAAGACCATTTATATGACTGTTTGTTGATTAGGATTGGTTGTAAATAAAGTCCTTTTACTTCTTGGGGATGAGATCTTGATAGCCTATATAATTCCATGTAGACAGTATTTGATTTAAAGTGCTTCTTGGGGATGAAATAACCTATATCATGCCACCTTGAAAATATTTGATTTAAAGTGGATTTTTGACATTCAAGTGCTTTTTTGTATATTTGAGTAGAACTTAAAGTGACACTTTTCTCAATACTTTTGATGATGTTTTGAAAACTTACTCAAGATAAGTATGATGATGTATGATCATTTAATTTTCAGAAGATATGTATGGCCCAAAAAGCCTTCAGTATAGTTGTAAGTCTAGGCCACAACAAAGTTATTTTTGGGGGCACATGGAGTTGCCCTTGTTTGTGTGTGCTTCCGAATTTGTGTCATGCATATCTTGACCAGGATTCATCAAATCTAACAGGATTGTCATTCCAGCATGTGAAATTGTGAACCTAATGTTTTAGATTGGATTTCACAAAGCCAGACCACAGTTATGTCCCTTGATTAGGTAAAAAAATATGCATAAAAAGGGCTGAAAAATTTGTGTCGCATGTATCTCACAAAGTAATTTTGACCTTAGGATTTTGAATATTATTCAGCATGTGAAGTTGTGTATTTGGGGTTTTGTTTGAGATTTAAATTCCACTTAGTCTTGCAGGCTAGAGTTATAGCCTTTGATTTAGTAAAAAATATGCACATAGAAAAGAGCATAAAAGCTTGTGTCACACATATTTTGAAACATATTTGACCTAAGGTCAGGAAACCTGACAGGAATATTATTCAGCATGTGAAGTTGTACACCTTTGGTTTTGTTTGGAATTTCTTTTGGTCAGATCAATTGAGCCATGCCATGAGAAAACCAACATAGTGGGTTTGCGATCAGCAATGGATCCAGACCAGCCTGCGCATCCGCGCAGTCTGGTCAGGCTCCATGCTGTTCGCTTTCAGAGCCTATTGGAATTGGAGAAACTGTTAGCGACCAGCATGGATCCAGACCATGCTGGTCGCAAAGCCACTATGTTGGTTTTCTCATGGCACAGCTCAATTTATTATGGCCCTTGATTTAGTCAAAAATATGAATAAAGGGCATATAAGTTTGTATTGCATGTTTCTCAGAAAGTGTTTGACTTAGAGTTATAAAACATGAGAGGATTGTCATATAGCATGTGAGATTGTGCACCTGGTGTTCTGTTTGGGATTTTACTCAGCCTGGCCAGAGAAAAATACACATTAATTAAGTTGCATTAAAAGACATTTCACCTACTGTCATGAAACCATGACATTGTACATGCAGTGACAAAAAGTAGGGAGGGGTGGCTGCACCAGTGTCCTTGGGACATGCATCTAGTTATAGTAATATTTTCTTCATACTTAACAATGTTTTAGCATTTGAATTGTAGCCTTTGACAAACAAATTTAAATCTAAAGTATATTGTTTTGAAATATCTATTGACCTCTTATCTGCCTTTGATATTCACTCTCCATCAATGATCTCCCTTTTGTAGCTCTTCTTTGAAAAACAGTACTTCCTGTACAGTTGTTATCAGGAAAGTGGGATTTATATTCCCTGCAAATACAGACTGAGGGGGGGGGGGGGGGGCACTCATCGTATGAGGGTTAATCACTCACTGAGGAATTACTCGACATTTTCCAATGTATTAAATCACCATTACCTTGCAATAAAACAGTCTGCTTGATTGTTTGTGTCAATACTTTCCTACTATGGTCTTATTCTCTGGTCAATTATCATCATAGGTAAATCAAGCACATCTCTTGTCAGTTTTATAGATAGATTTTTAAAGTTTGGAGAACTTAATGTATAAAATGTTTTATTTACAATGAATGAAAAATAACTGATAAGAGCATGATAAAATAACCACTTTTGGCTCATACATGAATATACTTGCAGAATCTTGCATAGCATTGGTACTTGAAACTTTCTTTCGAATACAGTCTAACTTGGGAAAAATGGCCACCTTAAAACAGTCTAACAGTCGGGTCCAATTACATGACTGTATTAGTTCATCATACTCAGTGTTATTTGAACCCTGTTAAGCAAATACCTGCAGTAAGAGGTCAGATGTATACATACACTTTTGAATTACAAATCTCAAGACATGTGAAGCACATTTCCCTAATATAGTTTGCTATTCTTTTAGCATTTATTAATTTTGGTTCCTGAGTGATGACTACTGAGTAAACTGAAGAAGGAAAAATACTTTAAAGCGTTGTCTTGAGCCTGTGTGTATCATGGGGAAAACTTTATTTGAAATTTGGCAGCAGCATTGCTTGATTACTGCAGCCATTATAAGATGTTCTTTCATTCTTAATTAACCTTTACCCTGCTAAATTTCTAAAATGGACTGGTCCATCATTCAGTTTGGGCAGTACCACTTATTATTCAAAGGGATGTTTGCCGTAAATTTACTGACTGAATAGTGAACAGTGCAGACCATGTTCAGACTGCACGGATGTGCAGGCTGATCTTGGTCTGCACTGGTCGCAAAGGCAGAATCACTTGCTGTCAGCAGGCTAAAGGTTAAATACAACACAATGTAAGTGACCATGTATTTTTCTGGAGGTAATGAGGCAAGTTACCTGTGAAATTAATGTCATTGTTAATTGCTCTTATTGTTACATTTTGTTGTTCGGTAGTGTTTTTATAGCGTAGAGGAAGTCCTAAAACGGAAAAAGCATGTCTTTGTTTTAAGAAAAATGAAAACTAGAAAAAAACAAATTGCATTGTCATGAACTTATTTCATGTAAGTTACTCAGGCCAATACAGTGTCTTCAATGTTGTATTGTAAGCTCCTAAGCTTTTTTTCTCCAGACTTCTGTCTTAATATGCAGATTTTTGCCAGGGAATGTTTGATTAAGAAAAGCATATCAGAAAATGTCTGAAGTTGTGCAGTGATTGATTTTTGTGCTTCTTGGGCTAAATATGGTAGATTGTGTGTAAACAAATTTTACAGATTTGGTAAAGGTTTCTTTAAATTTGTGAGGGTGAAAGTTTTAGCAGTTGTATTTCCATATTATAAATACTAAACATAATATTTCTCTAACTTTTATACTGATTTTAATCATGACTACTTATAAGTATTGATTTGTTTCTCTGGAAAATCACATGATATAATATGTATACCATATTATTATATAAGGGAATTCTGCAGTCTGTGTAATGTTAATGCGATGTCTGTTCTCATTTCAGTCTGTACCGGCAGCGGGCAAGTCAACCAGTCAAGAGAGTGAACAGAGTCTGATAAGTGTGGATGGTTCCGAGGAGGTATAGCATTACAGTCTCTTTGTAGATTAAAATGTGACCATCTTACCATATTTGGCAGAAGGAAAAGGCTGTAAGAGCAGTCTGTATTATTTTGTCGGATTTTTAATCATACAGTTTAGATCATATGGACTGGTTTTCCAGTTTTGTAATGGTGGAAGAAGACCTCATGTGCCAGTTCAGACATTATTTCAGGCACTGATGGACCACCAACCTTTCACAAGTCAGTTGAATAGCATCTGGATGACCCAAGCAAGACTATTGAGGGGCAAGGGATTTGAAATCAGGGACTTTAACTGCTAGTCTGCGGAGGCCCCCTTTTAGAGCAGAATAGGTTTTCTGGGTAGAAAACCTAGCAATAAGAGATGCTACAGACACGCACTGTGACATCAGTTTTTGACGTCATTAGCTATAAACAGAATACCCATTTAATAGTGATTTATTATTATGCCCCCCTTCGAAGAAGGAAAGGTATATTGTTTTGCAGATGTCTGTCGGTCAGTCGGTATGATAACTCAAGAATGCTTGGGCTTAGGATCATGAAAGTTGAAAGGGTGGGTGGACATAACCAGCAGATGACCCCTGGTCAGTAGGTCAAAGGTCAAGGTCACAGTGACCCAGAACAGTTAAATTGTTTCCAGATGGTAACTCAAGAATGCTTGGGCCTAGGACCATGAAAGTTGATAGGGTGGTTGGTTATGACCAGCAGATGACCCCTATTGATTTTGAGATCAGTAGGTCAAAGGTCAAGGTCACAGTGACCCAGAACAGTTAAATGGTTTCCAGATGATAACTCAAGAATGCTTGGGCCTAGGATCATGAAAGTTGATAGGGAAGTTGGTCATGACCAGCAGATGACTCTATTGATTTTGAGGTCAGTAGGTCAAAGGTCAAGGTCGCAGTGACCAGGAACAGTTTAAAGGTTTCCGGATAATAACTCAAGAATGCTTGGGCCTAGGATCAAGAAAGTTGATAGGGAGGTTGGTCATGACCAGCAGATGACCCTTATTGATTTTGAGGTCTGTAGGCTAAAGGTCAAGGAAACAGGGACCTGGAACAGTAAAACTGTTTCCAGACGATAACTTGAGAACGCTTGGGCTTAGGATCACGGAACTTAATAGGGAGGTTGATCATGACCAGCAGATGACCCCTATTGATTTTTAGGTCAGTAGGTCAAAGGTCAAGGTCACAGTGACATGGAACAGTTAAAATGTTTCTGGACGATAACTTCAGAATGCTTGGGCCTAGGATCACGAAACTTAATAGGGAGGTTTATCATGACACGCAGATGACCCCTATTGATTTTTAGGTCAATAGGTCAAAGGTCAAGGTCACTTTGACCAAGAACAGTAGAACTTTTGTGCACAGTGACCAAATAATTTCTATTCCTTTTGTAATTACTGAATGCATCAAGGGGGGCATTTCGTGTTCTACGAGCTCTTGTTTAAAATATCCTTGAAAATATTGAAGTTAGGCAAGAAAAAATATCTTACATACCTGTGTAAGACAGAGGGGTTCTGTTTGACAGTTTCGCATTCCTAGCTACCCTTATGGTTTTAAAAACCATGTCTTATATAGGCAGGCATGTAAGATTCGTACAGTCTATTGGTACGGCTTTCAGAGAAGCTTGGCTAAACTCGTTAAAGTAAAATGACATTTTCAGTATCCTCCCTGTATGATATACAGTGATATTTTGGCTGTTTAAATACAGCATTAATCTTTTTATAGTCTGACAGCATCACACCATGTGCTTGTAACACTCCCTGTAAAATGATTTTTGTACTGAAATGATGCGCTAAAAGCATGTTTCATATACTTTAATTTCCCAATAGATTTTGAAAATCTACCTAATTAGAAGAAAATAGCTTGTAAGGCACAGCTGGTTTTGTTGTCGTCTGGATTGATGATCTAATAAAGGCAATAAATTACATGTTTCCTGCTGTTGTGCAGTGCAGACACTTAACTTATTACAGTGAAAGTCTCCTATATACTAAACACACCTCCAAAAATTGAAGAGTGCTTTTGCCACAAAAATCAATTATTTTCGGAATCTGAAATTTTGGAAGTTGATATCTGTTTGTTCTGGATTAGTTGCAGCACTATATATACAGGGTGGTCAATAATTATAGGTTATTAGCTTTGTATTGGGAAATATGCACGAGTCCTGCAGCGGGAATATTGCACGATGTTAGAGCGCAATATTATTCCTCAAAAGAACGAGTGCATATTCCTTGATGCAGATCTAATTATCTTTTTCTTACATACGCATCTACATTTAAAATTATTATATAAATGATACAAATTTGTTATTAACCCTGAGTGAAATTGAAATAAGAAATTTGAATGTCAATATGGAAAAATATTGACGTTTCAGTTTCTATTGAAACCCAACGGAGTTATTATTAAATGAGTATGTAATAAGACCTGAAATTTGGGTTGCATGAGAGTCATGGATTGTATAAATGTGTATTTTTGTTTGAAAACTGCTGTAACATGTGTCTCTGGTGTTGACATGACCTGAATTGTATCAGTGTGACATAAAACTGAACAAAAACAAAACAAGCTTCATGTGGTGAAGTTCTAAATTACTAAGCTGGAGGTTCATTTTATGTAGTTTGGCTCCAAGGGAAATAAATAAATGATAAAATTTCAATTTTATTTTTGGCAGTGTCTTCTGACAGCAAAAAGGTAAAAACTAGCTGTCTGTTATATTTCAGCAGGGTTTGAATTATAGATAGAATACAACATTCTGGGAATACTATATAGACTGCTGGTAATCAAGCAGGGTTTCTTGTACATATTGATAATCCTTTCCCTTTTTATCATTCAGTTGTGAAAGTTACTTTTCTATGAATCAATGTGGTATTAGGCAAAATTGGATTTCTCTTTTTTTCTGTAATGGTGAAAAGATAGTATATATCTGTTATTTCCTGGAGAAAAATTCACTGATTTAGTCAATAGCTTTTGGTCAATAAAGTGATGAAATACATAAAAGAAAAATGTCTGCATCTAAGCACAAAATCTGGAAACGTTGGCATACAAAATATAGGAAAAACTGTTTGGTTGCTTACACATATTCTCAGTTATTATTCTTGCAAAAATGCTATAAATAAGTTAACCCTTATCATGCTGGACACGACAGATTCTGCCTTTGGGAACAGTGCAGTCTGATCAAGATCTGCACTGTTCGCCATTCAGTCAGTATCATTTTGGTTAGCTCCCCTTTTAACAGTTAATGGTACTGTCCAAATTGAAAGATGGACAAGTTCATTATAGAAATTTAGCAGAGTATGGATTAATAATCTGATCTCCTTGTAGATTCAGTAGCAAAATGCTATTGATTATTGAGGTCATATGTTCAAGCCTAGTCAGGCTACACTTCCAACTTTTCTTCGAGGGAAATGTTCTTTTAGATGAGTTGCCAAAATATATGAGGCTTTTGTTAGTTTGTTCTCCACTCCTGTTTCTTGTTGGTCATCCACTTCAGTTGTAAAGAAGAAAGCCCGTCTAAAGTAAAGAAAGTCACTTTTCATTATACACTTAACTGAATGACTTCAGATTGAAAACAATAATAGTTTTGAAGGTAGACTAGCAAGCCATTCAATGATTGTTTAATTACATGGCATCAGTACAGGTTTTGACTTTATTCCAGAAAAATTTAGTGTTAAACCATAGGCCAGTCCATAGCAGGAACTGGACCAGCGGTTTATATTAGGAGTCCTGTAGTAATACATATACTAATATGAAAAAACAATTCACATTCCTGATAAAAAATGAAATTTGATGTCACATATTACGATAAAGAGTGCTACCGCATCAGATATACTAAAAGCTGTTTTAGAATCAAAATGATAAAACAGAATGGTGTTACAATTAAATCCCCACACACTGTGTATAGATTGTTAGATATGTAGAATAACTCACTAGACGTCTGTGCACTCCCTAAATTATTCAGCAGAACATGTTACTTCAAGTGTTTTAACACTTTTTAAACACAGGCGTTGGCGTCATGTCAGCCTACTATGTTTGGTGCCATACATGCGCCATGACGTAGTACTTTCCTACTTTATCTATTGCTTACATAAAAGGCATAATTAGAATTGAAATAATGTATAACAGAACCATGTTTTAACATATCTCAAGAATACACATTATTACACTAGCGTACAACCACAAGCGTATTATTTCGATATGTCAAAACTTGAGTTTGCTGTATGTTGTTTCTTAAGTATTAACTGAAATGAATTTTGAAATATGATGCCAGTATGACTCGGAAGATTATTCTGTTGCTTTAGGAATTGGCCTGTATTTATGTAATTCATATGAGCCATGCCATGAGAAAACCAACATAGTGGCTTTGTGACAAGCATGGATCCAGACCAGCCTGCGCATCCGCGCAGTCTGGTTAGGATCCATGCTGTTCGCTAACAGTTTCTCCAATTCCAATAGGCTTTAAAAGCAAACAGCGTTGATCCTGACCAGACTGCGCGGATGCGAAGGCTGGTCTGGATCAATGCTGGTCGCAAACCCACTATGTTGGTTTTCTCATGGCATGGCTCATATATTTTCTCCTTTACAGGATCTGTTCTCAAGCAACTGGAAGTCTGGTGTAGCCTCGGTAAAAACTGGTAGATCCACATCCTTAGATAGCTTACCAGGTATACATATTATCCATCCAAATCCCATCTATTCTTTGCTATAAACTTCCAGAAATATGATAGTCCTAAATCGTTTTCATTAGCCAGCCCGCTTACCTCAGTAGGGAGACAACAGATCTATGGATCTCAGGGCCATGGGTTCTATTCCCAGGCGAGGTGTATGTTGTCTGTGATGACTTGATAAAAGGCATTGTGTCTAAAATCATTTGTCCACCACCTCTGATTCATGTGGGGAAGTTGGCAGTAATTTGTGTAGAAAAGGTAAGTTCTGGTGCAGAATCTAGGAATGTTGGATAGGTCAAACTCACCAGTCCATAACTGAAGAACAGTTGAAAAACTGCCCTTAAAAAGATAAATTAATTGTTGACTACATTACCTGTCTTGAATTTTTGACAGCATTACCTGTCTTGAATAAGTTTATATAAATTTGTGTTAATGTTCTTGAAAAAAATTTAAAAAAGAAAAGAAAAACCATCATTCTCCAGTGAAATTTATGTATTTTATCTTTTATATACAGAAAATCAGATGGAGGAGATGGACTTTGAAGCAGTACAGATGAGATCAACAAGTCTCAGTAATGAGGCAGCCAAACATCGTATCTCTGTAAAACCAAAGACAAAAAGACTATCGAAAAAAATGTCCATGAGGAAAAGGGAGGTAATAAATGATTACATTCATAATTGATTACTTTAAATTTTATAGAGGGTTTAGAGTTGGGTTGTTTTCCACTAACTTGTGTTATTGTAGATAGGTTAAGTTTAAATATGTTGAAAAATGTTTGAAATTCCCCATGCAACTTTTACTTCTAATTGAATAGACACAGTTACATAGCCTTGAAAAAAGACAGCTGTATATAAATTGTTTATTTTCAAAATGTTGATGTATCTGCCGCAAAGTTGAAAATGTTGAGGTCTGAATTTGAATTTCTTCAGTGTCAAAGTTTGAAAAGTAATACAAAAAGTGAAAGCCCATGTAGAGTCCTTAGGATCGGCCGAATTTCAGAGACAAAGTGCAGAGGGCACATCCCAAGTTGCTAGGTTCGGAGATCTTAACTTTGTGTCCGCTCTATATCTTCTTAACTGCTTGGAAGATTTTCATAAAACTAACATCAAATATTTGCTTCATCAAGATGATGTACAGAGTGCACAACCCAGGTCAGTAAGTTAAAGGTCAAGATCACATTTGGAGGTCTAAAATCAAATAGCTCAAATTTGTGGCCACTCAGTGTTTTTAGCTCACATAGTGACAAGGTGAGCTTTTGTGATCATCCGTCGTCCGTCGTCAGTCCGTGCCTCTCGTGCGTCCGTGCGTCAACAATTTCTTGTCTGCACGATAGTGGTTTCATTTATGATTTTATTTTAACCAAACTTGCACAAAACTTGTATCACCACAAGATCTTAGTTCCTTTCTTGAACTGGCCAGATACCACCATGGGTTCCAGAGTTATGGCCCCTTAAAGGTCCAAAAATTGGCTATTTTGGCTTTTGCAGCCATATAGAGACTTCATTTATGGTTTTATTTGATACAAACTTCCAAAATATCTTCAACAACAATAAATCTTGGATTCCATGACAAATCAGATCCATTCGTAGGTTCCAGAGTTATTTTACAATCTGATTACCTCCCCTGATTGTAATCAAAATGGATTTATATCAGTAAGTACTTATAGGATTTTTGAAATTTCATTATTGTCATTAGTTGGACTGAGCCAATGAGGGTAGATAACTTTGGACTAATTTTATGTCAAATTACCTCCCTTTATTTCAAATTAAAATGGGTATATCTCCATAATAATGAAAATACTGATCTGAAATTTCATTTGTGTCAACAGATTTATTTGGCAGATCCTTCTTTTGTTAACTTACAATCATTTTTTTTTAATTACTTCCCTTTTACATTACTATAAATAGCTTATTTTTAGTAACTTTTTTATTATTGGCCGTAGGGAAAAACCGAGACCACTTTCCTGTGGTACAACAATTTTTAGGTGTATTTTGACATATCTGTACCTTGTAAGGATTTTTTTTTTTCTTTTTGGTTAAATTTCTTTCCTTTGTTGTTCCTGTCCTTTGGACTTAGATATTTTTTCTGAGGACATTCTTGTCCTCAAGTGCAATGATAACAGGTGAGCGATATAGGGCCATCATGGCCCTCTTGTCTAAAGTAGTGGAAAGATTTTCATAAAATTTGCATTAATTGTTAACATCATCAAAACAACATGCAGAGCACACAACCCAGGTCACTAGGTACAATGTCACACTTTGAGATTATAAAGACTTAATAGCTCCAAATTTGTGTCTGCTCATAAAATTTGCATCAGCTGTTGACCTCATCCAGGTGAAATGTTAGGTTCAAGGTCAAAGTCACACTTAATGGTCAGAAGTCATGATCACAACACATATCTTTCCCTGTATCAAAAATCTATCTGGGGGTGTTAATTGCCTTTACTGAGAGCTCTAGTTGTTAAATACTTTCTCTTTTTATGCCCCCGGCATCTACTGATGTGGGACGCATATAGTGATTGTCCTGTCCGTCCGTTCGTCCATACGAGGTTAACAAAATGGGACTGTTTTGTCTAGCATCAATACCCCTTACTAGAATGACTTGATTCTAATGCAGATGTAACCTGTGACCATTCCTCATCTTCAGACATCACCTGACCTCAGTTTGACCTTGAACTTGACCTCCTTTTGGACTTAGGTTGCTTTGTAATGGCAAGGATGCCACCAGGGGCATCAAGCGTTTATTGAACGCAGCTCCTTGTTTTGTGGCAGTCTAAAATAGAAATTGAAAATTGAAATCTGATATGGTGGTAATTCATAAGGATTAGCATACATTATACACATAATTTACTAGCCCGCCCGCTTAGCTCAGTAGGTAAGAGCGTTGGTCTACGGATCGCGGGGTCGCGAGTTCGATCCTCGGGCGGGGCGTATGTTCTCCGTGACTATTTGATAAACGACATTGTGTCTGAAATCATTAGTCCTCCACCTCTGATAATTCATGTGGGGAAGTTGGCAGTTACTTGCGGGGAACAGGTTTGTACTGGTACAGAATCCAGGAACACTGGTTAGGTTAACTGCCTGCCGTTACATGACTGAAATACTGTTGAAAAACGGCGTTAAACCCAAAACAAAACAAAAAACAAAAAAACATAATTTACTGGTTTCTTAATGGTAATTTTGTGATGAGTTGTTATTTTCTTACTATTACAGAGATCTCCAGCATCACAGTTACCTGATGTAAAGGAAGAACCTCCCACAAAGTCACAGGCAGATCAAGGTAATGTTACATTTATCAGCAATTATTGTACCCCCCCCCCCCACTCGACAACAAAGTTGTAAGAGGAGGTATACTGGTTTCAGGTTGTCTGTCTGTCCGTAGACACAATCTTGTGCACACCATCTCTCCTCATCCCCTTGACACAATTTAATGAAACTTCACACAGGTGATCAGTAACAACAGTAATTGTGCATGGGGCATGTTAGGTTCTTTCAGAAAAAAAAAATTGCAGAGTTACGGGATTTTGTTTTTATGCCCCCGAAGGGAGGCATATAGTTTTTGAACCGTCTGTCTGTCAGTCTGTCGGTGTGTCCGCAATTTTCATGTCCGGTCCATATCTTTGTCATCGATGGATGGGTTTTCAAATAACTTGGCATGAATGTGTACCACAGTAAGACGACGTGTCGCGCGAAAGACCCAGGTCCGTAGCTCAAAGGTCAAGGTCACACTTAGACGTTAAAGGTCATTTTTCATGATGTGCATTCATGTCCGGGCAACATCTTTGTCATCGATGGATGGATTTTCAAATAACTTGGCATGAATGTGTACCACAGTAAGACGACGTGTCGCGCGAAAGACCCAGGTCCGTAGCTCAAAGGTCAAGGTCACACTTAGACGTTAAAGGTCATTTTTCATGATGTGCATTCGTGTCCGGTCCATATCTTTGTCATCCATGGATGGATTTTCAAATAACTTGGCATGAATGTGTACCACAGTAAGACGACGTGCCGCATGCAAGACCCAGGTCCGTAGCTCAAAGGTCAAGATCACACTTAGACGTTAAAGGTCATATTTCATGATAGTGCATTGATGGGCATGTCCGCTCCATATCTTTGTCATTCATGCATGGATTTTAAAATTATTGGGCATGAATGTGTACCACAGTAAGACGACGTGTCGCGCGCAAGACCCAGGTCCATAGGTCAAAGGTCCTAAACTCTAACATCGGCCATAACTGTTCATTCAAAGTGCCATCGGGGGCATGTGTCATCCTATGGAGACAGCTCTTGTTTGTTACTATACTATATACATATACACAATCTTGTGCGCACCATCTCTCCTCATCCCCTTGATACAGTTTAATGAAACTTCACACAAGTGATCAGTATCAACAGTAGTTGTGCAACAGGCATGTTAGGTTCCTTCAGAAAAAAATTTGCAGGGTTACAGGACTTTGTTTTTTGTTACTATACTATATACATAGACACAATCTTGTGCGCACCATCTCTCCTCATCCCCTTGACACAATTTAATGAAACTTCACTCAAGTGATCAGTAACAACAGTAGTTGTGCATGGGGCATGTTAGGTTCTTTCAACAACAGATATTGCAGAGTTATGGGACTTTGTTTCTTGTTAACATACTATGTACATACAGTCTGCATATGCAATCTTGTGCGCGCCTAATCTTCCGAACCCTTGCACACAATTAATTGAAACTTCACACAAGTGATCAGTACCAACCCTAGTTGTGCATGGTGCATGTTACCTTCTTTAAGATGAATATTCTGCATAGTTATGGGACTTTGTTTTTTGTTACTATACTGTATACATACAGTCTATATACATACAGTCCACATAATTATTCAGTCTTATGTGTGTCAAATTGCAATGTACTGAGTCAGTACATGCGGGGGGTACATTCATTACCTTTAGTGATAGCTCTAGTTATTCCATGATTGATCTTTTTGATAAAGGGGCTTGAAATTTCATTAGATGTGTTTATCACAGGCCTTTGTTACCGAGTGGTTAAGGTTGCTGACTTGGAATCACTTACCTGTCACTACATTGGGTTTGAAACCTCGCTTGGGGTGAAGAATTCTTCCATTCGAGAAAGCCATCCAGCTGGCTTACTGGGGGTCTGTGGTTGAGACTACCCAAGTACTCTCCTGTGCCTTGGATAATGACTGGACGGTCACCTGGCGTCTTCCACCACCAATAAAAATTCAGAACAGCGCCATTTTACCTGAAGAAAAGGCCCATTAGAATGTTTCTTTGTTTGTGTACGTCTTGTAGTTAATCTGTGTGTATAATTGTAAGCATTCATGGAAAAATGTTTGATATTAAAATAATCGCATGCTGCCCTACATTTACATGTATACAGTTTGAGCCAGAAAGTTAAGATTTTCAAATTTTGTTTAATGGAGGCATATATCGAAATTAAGCATTTGAAAATTGGTTTCACAGACTGTCATTAAAACAAATTGTGAAATCATTTAATTTTGTTGGCATGAAATTTTGTAGTTTTGACCCAAACGGCTATTTTGGCAGAACAGAAATTTTGTGGCTTTCAACATTCATAGATTACTTGATGTCAAGTATATTAAATTTTGTTCATTAGGGTTAAAGTTCATGAATTGACACAAATACTAAATCCATGAAAATGAGTCCCAACAGACCCAACAAATATTAATTATTTTACAGTATATTAAAACAGTAAAATTAAATGTATGCATACATATACAGTGCTGGTAATTGTAAATTTCTTCCCACTTTTGGCGGAATCAATAATTTTATGCTTTGCATCATAGTAAATGTATTTTGGAATTGTTCTAGTAATACTTTAATTTTGAAAAAGATTCTAAGCCATTTTCATTTACTGCCATAAGGAAATTGTTGACTTAATTTCTGGTCCATGATTGGCCAGTTTGCAGATCGGCCAGATTTAACAGATTTATCAGAATATTTACACAATTATGGACAAAAATGACTTGAGTTTTGTTTGATAAACTAAGGACTTTTTTTTAAAGATATGTGAAAAAGTAAATTATTTCCTGTTTCATGGATTTCCTAAAAAGACCAAGCATCCAGTTTATGGAATATGTCAGTTAGACATTATTGCTCAGTTTGTTTGGCTTACACTTGCTAATTTCAGCTAATTTATGAAAAGCTTAAAAGTTTGAAACATTCTTAGCGAATATTAGTGCACAGTTAAACATATCTTGTTTCACAACAGTTTTTTTGACATTTCAGAGCCAAAACAGACAGTTCCTCACAAGACTGTTATTTCAACTACCATCCCTGTAGGACCATCGGCAGATTCTAATGTTCATGTCATACCAAAGTCTGAACCTAGGGATATCCCAAGTCAGCCAGAGGTCACGCTGAGGTCACATGTCAAGGATGTTGCCAGGTCAGACCCCAGAGATATTCCACAGTCAACAACACAGATTGAAGAAAAGAGTAGACCACGATCTTTGTCACCGCTGTCTACAAGTCCGGTGTCACAGTCTATGCTACATGAAGTCAAACTAAGGAAGAGACCGGTGTCTGGCAAGTTCGATGGTGAAGATGTTAATAAGGAAACAGATAACAGTGAAAATGAACTGGCAAAAGCCTTTAATAGAGCAAAGAGAATTTCTAAAAAGTTTGATGAAGAGGGTAATGTTGTAGATGTGAATGTAAAGCCAGGTGTAAAGGTTCAAGAGAAAGAAATAGAAGTGAAAAAGCTGGTAGAAGTAACAAAACCTGTGTCAGAAACTAAGACTTTGCCAGTTACTTCACCTGTGAAAGACTCGCCTGCTTCTCCCGTATCAGGGGTAAGCTTTGTGTTGAAAAAAGAGCCTTTGCGACCTGGAAACAAAACAGAAAGTTCAAAAAGTGTTAATAATGAACTAAAAGATATTCCAAAAGTTGCAGCAGCAGAGCCAAAAGCTACGATAACAGAAACTCCAAAGTCTGTTACTATAAGCACTGCCACTGATGCTGAAAAGGCAAAAGAAATTAAATCGACGGAGAAAGAGGCTAAAGTAGATTTGCCAACAGCATCACCAAAGCAAGGATCACCAGAGAAACTAGCTTCTCCTAGGGAAGAATATAAACTCAAAAGAGCAGCTAGAAGTAAAACACTGCCAGTTTCTAAAGATATTATGGACAAATCTGAAGAAGTAGAAACCAAGTTAGCAACTAACAGGTTAGGAAGTCCTCCACTTGGAAATCGGGAAAGAAATGATTATGACAGTGTTGAAGTTGGTGTGAAATCTGCAAGTATTCAGTCTAAAAGGTCGTCCTGGGCTCCGGCCAGTGCAACTACAGCAAATGCTGCAGAACCTGCTTGGGTTGTACGCGCAAGACTGAAACAAATGGAACAGGAGAAGAAAGCAGAAGAAGATAAACCTGATGCTGCAAAAGAAGTTAAGAACGAAGTGAAGGGAGCAAGTCAGAATAGTTTCATTAAAAGTGAAAAAGTTGAAACTGTTAAATCAGCAAATGAACAAAAAACTGATATTCCAAAGGGCACAGTGCAAACAGGTGGAGTTAAGTCATGGGCTCAAAGTTACAGTGCAAAACCATTTGAAAAGCCAACAGTTTCTATAGCATCTAAACCAAATGTTGGTGTAGTTAAAACAAGTGTTCATTCTGTAAAGCCTCCTGTAACTGCAAACTTGGAACAACAAACTAAAGCAACTGTTTCAGTAAATTCAATGGCTAGTTCTAATGTGGTAGCCTCAGCAAATTCAAAGCCCGTAGCAACAACTTCTGCCAAACCAACAGTTTCATCTGTTAACAAGCCAACAGTTTCGTCAACTGTTTCTAAACCAACAGTTACAGCTTCTGCTAAAACAGCTGTTTCAGTTGCATCAAAACCTGGATTTGCAAAACCATTAGGGACAGCAAGTTCGAAGTCAACTGTCACAGTGTCTGCAGCTTCAAGTGCTGATAAACCCACTTCCCAGATTTCAAAACCAACAGTTTCAGTTTCTGGAACATTAAGTTCCGATAAACCATTTTCTCAAAGTGTAAAATCAACATCCGGATTTGGGGGAGTTTCTTCTGCTTCAAGTAACTTTTCAAGGTCTTTTACTGCAAAATCTGTGACTGGCGTTCAAAAGACTGGACAGGATATGAAGCCAGCCTCACAATCTTCCGTTAAACCTGTCAGTATTTCAAGAGCAGATTCAAAAGATTCTACAAATAAATCTATATCTGTAAGCAGCATTACTAAAACACACAATCAAGACAACAAAAAAACTGACAATGATATGAAAAACACAAGCACAGCAACCTCAACTGTGAAAACTGGCAGCTACTTCGATAAATCAAAAACAGCATTTAGTAGTACTGGCACAAAGCCGGATACAAGCTCGGCAGTGCCACCATGGAAACAAGCTCTGAATCAGCGGAAACCTTCCGCTGGAGCCCAGCAAGTGAAGATAGAAATAATTGATAAAGATACAGAGAAGCCAGCTCAGAAAAAGGTGGATGAGGTAATTATTTCAACTCGGTGATTACTCACCTTTTCAGTGGTTAAAAGGGGCTTGCTCCGAGATATATGTCATATGTTTTGAAATTGAAGAAGTTCTTTCATTAGCTGGTAATTCTAATACTAAAAATACTGTTAATTAAGAAATGATATATCTCACCATTGTTTGGAGTTCAGATGTGAAAGAATCATATCACGACAACGACAAACGACAAACAATGATTTTATTCAAGAGCAAATCACTGAATGAGATATATTATTTCGACTCTAACATATTATTAAGGATTGAAGTACATCCTTGAAGACATCCATCAAATATTTGCCTGTTTCTAATGGTTTCTTTTCCAGCGCCCGGCTATGACGTAATAATTGTGATGTGGGAAAAATGAATTGTTGTAAAATAACACAAAATTTTCAGCCTTCTTTGTTTAATAGGAAAATGAATCAAGTTGTGTTTGAGTTGAAATTCTAACACAACCAGATTTGTTTTCCTTTTAAACAAAGACAGCTTAAAAGTGTATGTTATTTTACAACAAGTCATTTTTCTAACATCACAATTATTATGTCATAGTGTCGTAAGGCATAGTGGCGCGCTGGAAAATAAACCAACTAAAAACGGTCAAATATTTGATGGATGTTGTCAAGGATGTACATAATAATCCTTGATAATGTGTTAGAATCGGAATACTCTATCTCAAACAGTGATTTTCTCTTTAGTCTTCTCAAGAAAGTTATTCAAACAGTGTAAAATTGAAGAAAAAAAAGAGCTGCATTTTAAATCAACTTTATAAAATACCGACTTAAAATTATTTTTTTTATCTTTGATGTTCATAGCTTTCAATTCAAGCAAAAATTGAAATTGTAATGGTTACATAGAGGCGTGTGCCCCTTTGCTACCAAATATATGGTTAAGTGCTTAATTTGGGAGGTACAGAACAATGAGTTACCTTGCCAGGTCCACTCATAAACATCATGTTTTTATTTTTGTTCACGTTATCACAAATACAACAGAAAAAAATCGCTTAAAGGCTTAAATAATTCTGTGTATTTTGCAGGTTTATTTTTTCATATTTTTTCGCGATTTGGTCAGATTGTCAAAATTCTAAATCAGAAGTAATAGAGAAAACAGATAGGTTGGAATTCATAGAGAAAAACACAGAGCTTTTTGGTTTATACAAAAAATAATCAAGTTTTGTACAGTAGATATCGAATTTCTTCATTATTTTTTTTTTTTTTTGGTATTTTGGATTCTTTCTTTGACACAGTTTATGCTTTCTTAATTTTGCAGTTGAGAAACAAATTCAAAACCTGGTAACATTTGATATTTCATGGAATTTCCACATTTGTTTGTTTTTGTTATTTTGGATTCTTTTTTTGAAACAGTTTATGCTTTATTGATTTTGCAGTTGAGAAACAAATTCAAAACCTGGTAACATTTGACATAATAACCTCTCCACTGTCTGTTGTTACTGTGATTGTCATACTCATCCTTCGCAAAACTCTTTCTTGCGTAAATATTTAGTGGAAAATATCTGTTTCCTTCGTAGAAGATAGTCTGTTAAACAATGCATATTTCCTATTTGGTGTATCTTGTTTGCTGAAGTTTTGAAGCATTTTGCATGGCATTGCCCTTTTAAATCATAAAAATTGCAGTCATTGTATTCCTGCATTTTCTGACATTCTTGCCCTTGATGGTGTTTCTCTGTTTGTAACTTTAAAAAGAATTATGTCTATAATTAGCTCGACTATTCATAGAATAGTAGAGCTATTGGACTCGCCCATGCGTCGGCGTCCGCGTCCGCGTCCCGATTTGGTTAAGTTTTTGTATGTAAGCTGGTATCTCAGCAACCACTTGTGGGAATGGATTGAAACTTCACACACTTATTCACTGTGATAAACTGACTTACATTGCACAGGTTCCATAACTCTGTTTTGCTTTTTTTACAAAATTATGCCCCTTTTTTGACTTAGAAATTTTTGGTTAAGGTTTTGTATGTAAGCTGGTATCTCAGTAACCACTTGTGGGAATGGATTGAAACTTCACACACTTATTTACTGTGATAAACTGACTTACATTGCACAGGTTCCATAACTCTATTTTGTTTTTTTACAAAATTGTGCCCCTTTTTCGACTTAGAATTTTTTGGTTAAGGTTTTGTATGTAAGCTGGTATCTCAGTACTCACTAATGGGAATGGATTGAAACTTCACACACTTGTTCACTGTCATGATCTGACATGCCCAAAGCAGGTCCCATAACTTTATTTGCTTTTTTACAAAATTATGCCCCTTTTTCAACATAGAAATTTTTGGTTAAGTTTTTGTATGTAAGCTGGTATCTCAGTATCCACTAATGGGAAAGGATTGAAACTTCACACACTAGTTCACTGTCATGAGCTGATAAGCACTATGCAGGTTCCATAACCCTATTTTACTTTTTTACTAAATTATGCCCCTTTTTCGACTTTCTTATTCATTAAAGCGACAAGGCTGTTAAATAGTCGAGCGTTGCTGTCCTTCGACAGCTCTTGTTTTGTTAAGGTTGTGCATACATGCATGTGTTACAAAATTATATTATCATCTTTTAAAGTGGCATTATGCGCATCTTACTGCACATAGTGCGTTTTTGGTGAATGTTCTATAAAAGCAATTTTCGGTTGCTGTGCATTTGAATATGTTAAATAAACAATGATGTCGCATAAGCATTTGAAGTTGGTGCTTTATAAATAAAGAAATCGGACTAATAAAATAATAGTTCTTTTCTTCAATCTTCTACGCAGTGATCTCCCTTACCTGTAAGTAGAGATTTCTGAAGTTGAAGGGAAGCAACTCCTGCGTGCAGTTTTACTTTTCTTAAAAAGACTGCCCCAGTCAAAATAAGAAAAGTCATATTTGGAAAGTTATTTTTTTGTACTGGTAACAGGAAGAGTTTGGTATATTGGGTTAAAAGTTACAATTTCCTCCATGCTTTTCACACACACATCTATTTCAGCTAGATTTTTACTTGAAAAAATGCCCATAATTCCACTTTAAAATCTGTAGCGTCCTTAACCTTTGTCTACAGGCATGAACATTTCAGTTTTTAGCTCTACTATTCAAAGAATAGGTAGAGCTATTGGACTTACCCATGCGTCTGCGTGCGCACCTGTGTCCGCGTCACGATTTGGTAAAGTTTAAATTGTATGTAAGCAGGCATCTCAGTAACCACTTGAGGGAATGGATTGAAACTTCACACTTATTTACTGTGGTAACATACTTACATTGCACAGGTTCCATAACTCTATTTTGCTGTTTTACAAAATTATACCCCTTTTTCAGCTTAGAAATTTTTGGTTAAGGTTTTATATGTAAGCTGGTATCTCAGTACCCACCTATGGGAACGGATTGAAACTTCACACAATTGTCCATTGCAGGGCTCCGGAAATTTTGATAACTCAATCGGTCCGAAACTAAAATCCTGACATCGGCGCTACCCCACCCACCGCATTCCCAATATTATATATTTTGTAAAACGTGATAGGGTAAAGAAATAAGCATGTCATGCATTAAAACTGAGTGACCAGTCACTGCGCGTTACCATACAATGAAGACAGTTATTCAGTGTTATGCGTGATCGTTACTTTGTTTAAATTTCGATGTTTTTCCGAGATAATACGAGGCATTGACACCGTGTGCGTAACTAGTCTAAAAGCCAACGCACGTGACTTGGATACCGTATACACGGCAGATTGTATACGGCAGATACTTTGTGATGTTTCCTCATTCTTTGACGGAATTCTATAAAATACAATGCGTTAAAGTGAGTTACAAGACACATATTCTCTGCTAAACAGCTTCAGTATTTAAAGAATACTCTGCCGCGGACCGAATGTGTACGTTATTTGAACGCTGAGATCGAATTTCCCGCATGTATAGTACCAAAACGTCACGCGGGTTGGCCACGGATATTTCATTTCACTTACGTTGTACTTCAGTAAGCAACTACATTCTATAAAGTTATATGTTCTCTTCTGATGTAAACAAAATTTCATTTTGAAACGTTTTTTAAAAGACCAATTTGATAAACTGTGCCACTCCGGTTTTCTTTATCATTTGTGGTTGCCCGTCCATTTCTTTCTTTCTTGTACAGTCGGGTTGCAAAGACGATTTTCTGCATTTGTTTCAACTGGAGCCCCAACAAATGAATCATGTAATTTTTTCAAATAAAGTAATTATAAAAATTATTTTTATCGGTTTTCCGTGTGATGACTTATTAAATCAAAGACCTATAATGTACAATTATAGCTCTTTGATTAAATGCAGTGACCATTTGTTTGTTACCGTGATCAAACATAGCCTTTTGAACTAAACCATCCGTCGGATTCTAAATAAAAGAAGTGGATCCCCGTCGAAATGATTTGGATCCAGTCAGAAACGTTAGGAAACCAGTCAAAAATGTTTAATACACCGCAGTCGGCTGTCTGCAAACATTAAAGGATGTGCCGCGCGAGCACTGATTGCGTCACGTGCTAATTACAGACCGATTATCAAAGTGACAATCAGACTGATTGACACGTTAATTGATTATCTGAAGGTGCGACCAACAATTTCCTACTTGGCAGGTGATTGAGTATTGAGATATCAAACCGAAATTTATACTTTTCTCCATTTTACAGGACCGATTTTTTTCGTTTTTTCACTTCACGAATCGGTCTGAAAAGTAAAAAATCGGTCCAAAACTGACAAACCGGCAAATTTCCGAAGCCCTGGTCCATTGTCATGAGCTGATATGCATTGTACAGGTTCCGTAACCCTGTTTTGCAATTTTACAAAATTATGCCCCTTTCTGACTTATTCAAATGACAAGGCTGTTGAATAGTACAGCGTTGTTGTCCTCCGACAGCTCTTGGTTTGGTTAAGTTTTTGTATGTAAGCTGGCATCTCAGTACCCACTAATGGGAATGGATTGAAACTTCACACAATTGTCATGAGATGATGTGCATTGTACAGGTTACATAACCCTGTATTGCAATTTTACAAAATAATGCCCCTTTTTTCAACTTTAATATTCATTCAGTTGACAAGACTGTTGAATAGTCGAGCGTTGCTGTCCTCCAACAGCTCTTGTTTATGAAAGAGTGTGTTGAACCAAAAAAAACCCAAAACATTTTTATGGCACCCATCGAAGAAGTGGGTATATTGTTTTACTCACGGTCAGTCAGTTGGTCTGTCTGTCAGTTTCCGGACCATTTGGTTTCAGATCAGTAACTAGAGAATGTGTAGGTCTACAGTGGACAAACTTCAGGAGTCAGTAACTAACCTCTGTTGATTTAGGGTCAGTAGGTCAGAAGTGAAGGTCACAATGACCTCAAGACTGAAAATAGTTTCTGATCAGTATCTGGAGAATGCTTGGGCATGTGCCCTTGATACTTTATATGGCCTGTAGTCAGTAAATGGGCCTAGCTCTTGTTGAAATCAGGTCAAAGGTCACTGTCACAGCAAAATTATATAAGGAGTGGCCTTCAACAGATCATTATGGGTACAAACAGCTCCTGTTAATGGTTTTTAAAAACAATACACACATCAAATTTTTATATTTGAGTATTTTTATTTTATCATAGTAAACAGCATTATATGATGCATATATCTATATCTAAGTACATGTAGCTGTATTTTTAAAAACTTTTAACAGCAATTACCTTATATACTACTTATAGGCTTGTCACCCATTAATTCTGTTTATTTTCAGAAAGCTGCGCCTGTACAGATTCGAGAAAAACCTGAGAAATGCGGGAACATTTCTGCTAGCAGACCATCAAAGGTGCTGGATATGGTGAAAAGCTTCCAAAAACTTCAGGTCACATGATCACGATGGTATCATTGGTCACATGACCACTGCCAGCCAATCACAGAGAATGAACCAAATGGACCAATGAAATTACAGCTTACATTTAGTTTTTAACAAAGAGAATATTTCTACCTTATGTATTTATTGAATTTTTACTAGACATAATATGGTATGATCTTCAGTCAATGTATAATTTTTTCCTCATAAACTTAAGCTTTATCACTAGTTTTATTTATGCATAATTTATTTCCATTTTGTCTGAATTCAGGTTTGAACAGGGTGTTTTTATAATAATGATAGGTTGATTGCTTGAAAATTGAACTATCTTGTAAGCTCAATGGATAAAGCATAATCATTAGGTTTTAGGTTCAAATCTTGGGTAGGCGCACCTGTATGTTCTCCATAATGCTTGATTGAAGATGATACTTTCAGCTCCGATTTTTGTAAGGAAGTTGACAGATACTTGCAGAGAACATGTAAATACTAGTATGGAATCCAAGAACACTGGCTGGCTGTATAGAACTGAAATACTGTTGAAGAAAAGAGCATGAAACCAGTGGAAACAAACAGAATAGTAAATTTAAATCTACTTTTTATGTTTGACAGTGCCAGGTAAAGTTGTGAACAAGAAATTGTGACAGCATAACATTTCAAAAAGATTATCATTTATCATAGCTGCTTTGAAAATGCAAATATGAAGCATAAGCAGTTTTCTGAAACAGTTAACGGTCTTTTATGGTAACAAAAATATTATTGAACAACAGTTTCACGTTTCAGAGTAATTTGAGCCACGCCATGAGAAAACCAACATAGTGGCTTTGCGACCAGCATGGATCCAGACCAGCCTGGGCATCTGCGCAGTCTGGTCAGGATCCATGCTGTTCGCTAATGGTTTCTCCAGTTCCAATAGGCTTTAAAAGCAAACAACATGGAACCCGACCAGACTGCGCGGATGTCCACTATGTTGGTTTTCTCATAACTATGCCACTATGTTGGTTTTCTTCCAGTATCAGTATTAGCATTGAGATGTAGATGCAGAAGGAAAATTATTTATTGTTAGTTTTTGGTTCCTCAAATTTTTCAGGCTTTTGACAATGTGAACCAAATAAGATTGAAAATGGTAAATTTCGTGTACACGTAGGTGGTCGTCAGTAGAAAACAAAACCCCGACAAATTATAAATGTATACCTCAGTATAGCTAATACACAATGTGCCAGTAGATTACATATATTCCTAAAGCAGCTTTCCGTATAAAGTTACTGTGATAATGTGTTCTGTCTATATTAGCTTTTAAAATGAGCCGCGCCATGAGAAAACCAACATAGTGGGTTTGCGACCAGCATGGATTCAGACCAGCCTGCGCATTTGCGCAGTCTGGTCAGGATCCATGCTGTCTGCTTTCAAAGCCTATAGCAATTAGAGAAACCATTAGCGAACAGCATGGATAATGACCAGACTGCGCGGATGCGCAGGCTGGTCTGGATCCATGCTGGTCACAAACCCACTATGTTGGTTTTCTCATGGCGCGGCTCAAATAATTTGTAGCAACCTAACTGATGTATTTCAACTAACACTTGGTATTCACAGCTCTATGGATGTGGATTTGACACATTGATAAATCTAGAAGTATTTATATGTAATGTTTTAAGAGCTTCTTCTGTGGTTGAATGGTTGAGTTTACTGACATTGATCTGCTGGACAGTTCTTTTTAGTGTCTGACAACACAAAATTGCTTAACCCTTACCCTCCTAAATTTCTATAATGGACTGTTCCATCATTCAATTTGGGCGGTACCATTTATTATTCAGTGGGGTTTTCACTGAAAATTTACTGACAGAATAGCAAGCAGTGCAGACCATGATGAGCCTGCATGGATGTACAGGCTGATCTTGGTCTGCCCTGGTCGCAAAGGCAGAAACACTTGCTGCCAGCAGGCTAAAGGTTAATACACTACTGAAATACTATAGGTGCAAGTTTCCATAAAAAATAGTGGCAAGTAATTTATGCTTCTCATTGAGTGTATAAATTTGAAAAACATTTCTCTATTGGTGAAAGGGAGGTAATTAATGATATATCTCTTGGTAAGAACTTCTTAGAACATTGAATAAGAGATTTTTTTTCCACATATTTAAGTTCATGCATCAGTCTTGAATCTTAGAATGGATTAATTTTAAAAATGAGAAATCTACTTTAAAGGGTGATATTTAAATGCTTTTATATTGAAGAGTGAACCACTATAATTTATAGATGTGTTACAATGTACCTGATAAAATGAAATATATACAGTGTGATATAGAGTCATATTTCTGTGGCAGTTCTTTATCCATTTAACTTACATACATGCACTTAAGCATTTATATGTTTGTTTTATGCTTTTTAATATTATATATGTATTACATATATGTATTACATATATAATATTCATGTACCATGTACAAATTAAATGTAAATACACATGTGTACATTGTATATGTAAAGATAAATTGACTTTTATGTGAAATATTTACCGTGTAAATAATGTATATAATATATGTATTGCATTGGTCAGTGTATATAATTAATGTATTATTATTATAGCAGTGGGAGTTACAGACATTGTCATTAAGTCAGCCTTTATCTTAATACATAACAGGCATTACTCAGTGCATTTTACATTATAGTACAAAATACAAAAAAAAATATTGCTTACAAGATATGTGTGAACAGGTTTACCTTCAGCTTTCAAAGCATTACTTGGTGTTTGTTTAACAGAGATAAATAAAATCTGTCTTGCCTATATTGCTGGAAAAAAGAACAGGAAATGGTTTTTTTTACACTTTATCACAGTATTTTAACAACACCTTTTTATGAAGTGACAGAGATAAAATGTCAATGAAAATATTATTTGTTTTATGCTTTTCGGTGAAATACTGGACTAATCAATGAAATGGAATTGAGATTTTCACAGTTTTGAAGAAGTAAAAATAACATTTAATTACACATTTAAATGCGAAAGAAATAGAGGATATTTGTTTGTTTCAGTGAAATATCAATTTTATTTCACAAGGGAGCATCAAAAACTGATATTTTCACGAGAGAAATAAAATTGATATTTCACTGACACAAACAAATTTTCTTTTTATTTCATGTGTAAAACTCTACTTCTGTTGCGTAATTTATAAAATGTCGAAAATCGCGGGAAAGGTCAGCAGAAAGCATAACACGACGTCATTTTAACAACGTTATCGTCATCATGGTCCCCGGTATTCATAACGCTCAGTATACAATTTGACTTCAATCGCGACGGAGGACCGGAACAAGTTCGGCAGAAACAGTGAAAAATAAAAATGATAATCTACTGTTTCAAAACTGTGGATTATCACTTTTACTTCACTGAGAAAACTCTATCATTCACTGGAAAACATAAAATAATTAAGAATAAAATAGAAACTCTTTGCAAAATACATTTCAATACAGATAAAGATGCATATAAATGAAACATAAAAATATACATCTCTGCTCCATGGTAATAAAATGTATAGTGATGTCTATTTCGACAAAAATCTTTTAATATGGTACATGTATGTTGTAATTTACGGCTCATTTAATCATAAAGAAATCGAGGATATATGTTTATTTCAGTGTAAGATTGAAATAATTCTTTCAAGTGTGAACACCATTTGCAATATTTTTAGCAGTGGCCTATGCCACGAGTGAAAATGTAAGAAATTGTGTTCACGAGTGAAAGATATTTTGGTCTTACATGTAGAACAAATAAATTTTCTTTTAATTTCATGTTTTGACATAATTTACCAATTATATAGTTTCGTACCAGTGATATATATATTTTGATTTTTTTTTCATTGTGAAAATACCAAATATATTTTGCTCTAATATTTTGATTATTCACTGAAAAACTTTTAATAAATACAGTATTTCTAACTTCATATAACATGGTAATGAGTTATCAGGCTAGGTGGTGTGAATTGCATTAAATTTTATTTTGATAAATGCTTTTATTTCATTCACATTAAATGCACCTCAGATATTTTCAAGTTTTTTTGGACAAGCATAAAATAGAAAAAAAGTAAGTGAAGATTTAGTTGTGATATAATTGAATAATTTTTAACTGAAATATGTAGTTATTAATAAGGTTATATTTTTTTCTAGGTTCTACTTTTTTGCTGGTAACTTCTTTTCCATGAGTGTTTCTTCTTTGGATGTAATAAATATATATAGGTGACAATCGTTTAACTATTAACTAAAACAGCAAAATTCTTACCTCATAAAAACAATTCTTCAAGTTCTGTCATAATATTTGGCTGTGAGTATTTCATTCTTTTATAATTACCTGTTGTGTTATTAAAACATGTAAAAACGTACTGAAATTTGTGATTTTTTTTGTACATAGGTAAGTATGTGGTTGTCACATTTTATACAAAGTTGGCATTATGTACAAACTAATGTTTATATTGTAAAATACACACCACACAAATTGTGCAATGGGTTATCAAGGGGCTTGCTTGTACCTTCTGTTGTTGTTTTCATTGTGATAGCTGGGTTTTTTCTTTCTCTCTGGAATCTTGAATTTAAACAACATAATCATATTTCAAAATCATTGGCTTCTCTAACTTTTCTGTTATTTCTGTGAAATATATTTTACAATTGGTTGCCAGGTTGTTGACATTGACTGTACTTTGCATTATTTAATATACTTCATGGTAAAACATTATTCACAGTCACAGAGTATTTGTACCAATGGGACATGGATTTTTTGCTGGTTTAGCTTTAAGTACATAGCTTTATTCATTCTTGGATGTGATATGTTTTTTTTGTCCTGTCAATTTTTTTTGCAGAAAATGTTTCTTTGGAAAGAAAAAAGTTACAATCTAAATTATATTTTTGTCATGTTGTTGTTCTTTCTTCAGTTTTATGAAAGAAAAACTTGAAAAATACTGATGAGTTTTATGTTATCAGAGTGAAGAAAAAACGATTATATTGTAATAATTATGCACAAATCAAAATTTTGGAAAATTGAGCTACATTTGTGTATGTGCGAGGATTCCTCTTTCAAGAAAATGATGTTCATTACATTTAAAAAGAAATTGTTAACACATTAAATTTTCTGTATTCAGTTGCAAGAAGGCTTTTTGTGACAGTATACTAAATTACTTATGCAAAATGATGTATGTAAAAACAGTTGTTTTTTTACCAGATATTGCCATGTACATTCCATTTTCAGAGGGAACAAAGCATCAACTTTTATTTTTAGGGCACAGTATACTTTCATTTAGTCAAACAATTTCCCCCCTCTCTTTACAAACACTGTATTAGCCAGTAGAACTTTTATTTACTCTAAGTTATATGTATTTTATTAGTAAGTTATAACTTTCATGGATTAGGAAGTTGATTTTTTTTGTTACAATGCCGAACTTTTTAGTCTTAGCCACTGTTTCTCCCCTTGCCCTAGGTTTTGTTGTAACTGTTTTATCAGAGGTTGTTTTTTTCCAGTAGTTTTTTATCAGTAATTTTGTGTTATATTTTCTTGTTACAGATATGATTATATTTTATGACACAAATGATACCATATTTACCATTATGGATATATTTCACATATTAAAACATTATGCTGATAGAACTGAGTTTGCTGTTTACTGCACGTTTCAAAGCATTTAACTGACCTTGTAGATGGTTCTGCTATAAATGAAAGGTAGTCCAACTAAGATGTTCTTTCATATCTGAATTAATGGCCAAAGAATCATTTTTAGCTCAACAGTACAAAGTATTTGGAGAGCTATCCTACTCGACCTGGATTATGCATCCTTCCGCATCCACACATGGTTAAAATTTTGATGGACTTTCTCTTTATCTCTGTAAATGCTTGATGGATTGGCTTCAAACTTAGTATAGTTATTCCTCATCATGACCAACATCATATGACACAAGAATCATAACTCCCACTCTGATATTTCATGAGTTATCCCACCTTTTTAGCCCACCATCGTCCGATGGTGGGCTATTCAAATCACTGACTCTGTGTCCCTCGTCCGTCCGTTCTTCCGTCCGTCCGTCCGCTTACAATTTCTTGTTATCGCATCTCCTCAGAAACTACTGGGGGGATTTTGACCAAACTTTGTCAGAATGATGTATTGGTACCCTATTTGTGTCCTTCTGAAAATCAGACTGATTCAACAATTTTGAGTGACTTATGGCCCTTTGTTTATTTTTATAATTTATATAGAGAAAAACTTTGAAACACTACTTGTCCAAAACCACAGGGCCTAGGGCTTTGATATTTTGTATGTGACATTATCTAGTGGTCCTCTATTAAGATTGTTCAAATTATTCCCCAAGCATGAAATATGACCCCGCCCTGGGGGTCACATGGTTTACATAGACTTATATAGGGAAAAACTTTGAAAATCTTCTTGTCCAAACCACAAAGCCTAGGGCTTTGATATTTGTAATGTCGCATCATCTAGTGGTTAGCTACCAAGTTTTTTCAAATTATCCCCTTAGAGTCAAATATGGCCCCTCTTCAGGGGTCACATGGTTCATATAGACTTATATAGGGAAAAACTTTTAAAATCTTCTTAAAATCATAACCTACAACATTCAGATTTAGACCATATGTATAGCTTTGAGTGGAAAGATGAACCTTGACATGAGTTGACCTTGATCTTGACCAAGTGACCTACTTTTACATTTCTTTAGCTACAGCCTTCAGATTTGGACCACATGCATAGGTTTGTGTACTGAAACAAACTTTGACCTTGATTTTGACCTAGTGACCTACTTTTACATTTCTCAAGCTACAGCCTTCAGATTTGGATCACATGCATAGTTTTGTGTACCAAAATGAACTTTGACCTTTAGATTGACCTAGTGACCTACTTTCACATTTCTCAACTTGAAGCTTCATGCTTCAAATTTTGACCACTTGCATAGTTCTGAATTGAAATTTGACCTTGATTTTTACCTCGTACCTACTTTCACATTTCTCAAGCTACAGCCTTCAAATTTGAAGCACATGCATAGTTTTATGTACCAAAACGAACTTTGACCTTGAAATTGATCTAGTGGCCTACTTCCATATTTCTCAAGCTACAGCTTTCAAGTTTGGACCACATGCATAGACCACATGCACAGTTTTGTGTACTGAAATGAACTTTGATCTTTATTTTGACCTTGAGCTAGTCTTGAAATTTGGAACATTCAAAAATTGCTCAATGGTGGGCGCCAAGATCACTCTCTGATCTCTTGTTTACTTAAAATTTCAGGTTAATGTTTTGGTGCACTTCCACTCAATCTCGGTTATTACTGCCATGATTTGCTTTAAGCTTTAAATGGTTGTTCCACATCCTTAAATGTGGCACCGGTTTTTCATGAATTATGCTCCCTTTTTACTTGGAATTTATGTTAGTTTTGATGCATTTTCACTGTATCTCTTTTATTTCAGAAGCGATTTGATTCAGACTGAAAACAATTGTTCCACATTGTCATCCATATCATGTGATACAAAGGCCATTGCCTTGGCCTCAATATTATATGAATTATCCCCCATTTTTACTCAAGTTGTGATGCACTTTCACTGTGTCTCTGTTATTAGCAAACATATTTGATTTAGACTTAAAATAATTGTTCTGCATCATCACCAACGTCATATGAAACAAGATTCATAACTTTGGTAAAATATTTTATGAATTATCCACCTTTTTACTAAAAGTTTCCAGTTAAAGTTCTGATCCACTTTCATTATGCCCCGCTTCGAAGAAGGAGGGGTATATTGTTTTGCAGATGTGTGTCGGTAGGTTGGTAGGTATGTAGACCAATCAGTTTCCGGATGAGAACTCAAGAACGTTTGGGCCTAGGATCATGAAAGTTGATAGGGAGGTTGGTCATAACCAGCAAATGACCCCTATTGTTTTTTTAGATCAGTAGATCAAAGGTCAAGGTCACAGTGACCCAGAAGAGTTAAACGGTTTCCAGATAATAACTCGAGAATGCTTGGGCCTAGGATCATGACAGTTGATAAGGAGGTTGGTCATGACCAGCAGATGACCCCTGTTGATTTTGAGATCAGTAGGTCAAAGGTCACAGTTACTCAGAACAGTTAAACGGTTTCCAGACCGTAACTTCAAAAGGCTTGGCCCTAAGATCACAAAACCCAATACGGAGGTCGATCATAACCAGCAGATGACCTATAGGGAGGTCGATCATAACCAGCCGATGACTCTTATTGATTTTGAGTTCGGTAGGTCAAAGATCAAGGTCACATTGACCCAGAAAGGTCTACAGTTTCTGGATGATCACTCAAGAACGCTTTGGCCTAGGATCATGAAAGTTGATAGGGAGGTTGGTCATGACCAGCAGATGAACCCTATTGATTTTATGTTCAGTAGGTCAAAGATCAAGGTCACAGTGACCCGGAACAGTTAAATGGTTTCCGGACGATAACTTGAGAACACTTGGGCATATGACCACGGAACTTAATAGATAGGTTGATTATGACCTGCAGATGACCCCTATTGATTTTGAGGTCAGTAGGTCAAAGGTCAATGTCACATTGACCTCAAAGGTCGATGTCACATTGATCCAGAACAGTAGGACTTTTTTTTGCCAAATAACTAGAGAATGCTATGGTCTAAGATCACGTTTGATACGGAGGTCACTTATGACTAAATGATCAAAATTATTGATTTGAGGTCAGTACGTCAAACGTCAGTGCACAGTGACCAAATAATGTATGTTCCATGTGCAGTTACTGAATGCATCAAGGGGGCGCATTTTGTTTTCTATGAGCTCTTGTTCTGTCAGATTTGATTCAGACATAGAATAGTTGTTCTACATCATCACCCATAACATATGACACAATATCAATAACTCTGGTACAAATATATTACAAATTATTTCCCCTTTCTACTAAGAATTTCAGTTTAATTTTGATGCTTTTTCACCAAATATCTGTTGTTATTAAATGGATTTGATTCAAACTTAAAACGGTTGTTCCAGATTATCATCTCGATCATATGACGCAAGGTCCATAATACGGGCACCAATATGTTATGAGTAATGCCCCCTTATCACTTAGAACTTCAGGTTTTAGTTGCGGTGCACTTTTGCTATTTCGGTACTTATTTTACTAAGTAAATTTGATTTAAACTTAATTAGTTGTTCCACATTATTAGCCACATGATATGACACATGGTGTATTACTCTTGTAGAAATTTTTCATGAATGAGTCCCATTATACTTATTTAAAGTTTTGAAACACTTTATCTCTGTCTCTGTTATTACTAAATACATTTGACACAAACTAAAGCTATTGTCCTAAATCTTCATCACATTGGAGTAAATAAACACTCCAGTGACAGCTCCAGCTTCCTCAGATGTGCCCAATTTATCTGTCCAGCATAGAAATAGTCGAGCACGCTGTCTCCTGTGACAGAACATAAGGTTTGACAGATGTTTCCATGTATCATTGATAGGCACTGGATTATAAACTTTGATAGGCAAATCAACCGAGATGTTCTCTTAGTCTGAACATAATGACCAAAGAAATATCTACGAAAGGGTATCGAGCAGCTCAACCAAGGTGCACCCTCAATGTCTTAAGTAATAATTGGTGTATTCGTGTAACTTTGGTAGGTAGATCTGCGAGATGCAGTCTTAGTATGAGCTGATGACCAAAGAATAGCCTGTGTAAAGGTCTGAAGGTATATTCGTGTAACTTTGGCAGGCAGATCAACCGAGATGCTCTCTTAGTCTGAACTTGTGACCAAAGAATCGTCTGAGTAAAGGTCTGAAGGTGTATTCGTGTAACTTTGGCAGGCAGATCAACCGAGATGCTGTCTTAGTCTGAGCTAATGACCAAAGAATCGTCTAGTAAAGGTCTGAAGGTGTATTCGTGTAACTTTGGCAGGCAGATCAACCGAGATGCTGTCTTAGTCTGATCTTATGACCAAAGAATCGTCTAGTAAAGGTCTGAAGGTGTATTCGTGTAACTTTGGCAGGCAGATCAACCGAGATGCTCTCTTAGTCTGAACTTGTGACCAAAAAAAATCGTCTGTGTAAAGGTCTGAAGGTGTATTCGTGTAACTTTGGCAGGCAGATCAACCGAGATGCTCTCTTAGTCTGAACGTATGACCAAAGAATCGTCTGTGTAAAGGTCTGAAGGTGTATTCGTGTAACTTTGGCAGGCAGATCAACCGAGATGCTCCCTTAGTCTGAACTTGTGACCAAAGAATCGTCTGTGTAAAGGTCTGAAGCTGATTCGTGTAACTTTGGCAGGCAGATCAACCGAGATGCTCCCTTAGTCTGAACTTGTGACCAAAGAATCGTCTGTGTAAAGGTCTGAAGGTGTATTCGTGTAACTTTGGCAGGCAGATCAACCGAGATCCTCTTTTAGTCTGAACTTGTGACCAAAGAATCCGCGTCTGTGTAAAGGTCTGAAGGTGTATTCGTGAAACTTTGTCAGGCAGATCAACCGAGATGCTCTCTTAGTCTGAACTTGTGACCAAAGAATCCGCGTCTGTGTAAAGGTCTGAACGTGTATTCGTGTAACTTTGGCAGGCAGATCAACCGAGATGCTCACTTAGTCTGAACTTATGACCAAAGAATCCACGTCTGTGTAAAGGTCTGAAGGTGTATTCGTGTAACTTTGGCAGGCAGATCAACCGAGATGCTATCTTAGTCTGAACTTATGACCAAAGAATCGTCTGTGTGAAGGTCGGAAGGTGTATTTGTGTAACTATGGCAGGCAGATCAACCGAGATGCTCTCTTAGTCTGAACTTATGACCAAAGAATCGTCTGTGTGAAGGTCTGAAGATGTATTCGTGTAACTATGGCAGGCAGATCAACCGAGATGCTCTCTTAGTCTGAACTTATGACCAAAGAATCGTCTGTGTAAAGGTCTGAAGGTGTCTCGTGTAACTTTGGCAGGCAGATCAACCGAGATGCTCTCTTAGTCTGAACTTATGACCAAAGAATCGTCTGTGTAAAGGTCTGAAGGTGTCTCGTGTAACTTTGGCAGGCAGATCAACCGAGATGCTCTCTTAGTCTGAACTTATGACCAAAGAATCGTCTGTGTGAAGGTCTGAAGATGTATTCGTGTAACTATGGCAGGCAGATCAACCGAGATGCTCTCTTAGTCTGAACTTATGACCAAAGAATCGTCTGTGTAAAGGTCTGAAGGTGTCTCGTGTAACTTTGGCAGGCAGATCAACCGAGATGCTCTCTTAGTCTGATCTTATGACCAAAGAATCGTCTGTGTAAAGGTCTGAAGGTGTATTCGTGTAACTATGGCAGGCAGATCAACAGAGATGCTCTCTTAGTATGAACTTATGACCAAAGAATCGTCTGTGTAAAGGTCTGAAGGTGTATTCGTGTAACTATGGCAGGCAGATCAACCGAGATGCTCTCTTATTCTGAACTTATGACCAAAGAATCGTCTGTGTAAAGGTCTGAAGGTATATTCTTGTAACTTTGGCAGGCAGATCAACCGAGATGCTCTCTTAGTCTGAACTTATGACCAAAGAATCGTCTGTGTAAAGGTCTGAAGGTGTATTCGTGTAACTATGGCAGGCATATCAACCGAGATGCTTTTTTAATCTGAACTTATGACCAAAGAATCGTCCGTGTAAATGTCTGAAGGTGTATTCGTTGTAACATTGGCAGGCAGGTCAACCGCGATGCTCTCTTAGTCTGAACTTATGACCAAAGAATCGTCTGTGTAAAGGTCTTAAGGTATATTCGTGTAACTTTAGCAGGCAGATCAACCGCGATGCTCTCTTAGTCTGAACTTATGACCAAAGAATCGTCTGTGTAAAGGTCTTAAGGTATATTCGTGTAACTTTAGCAGGCAGAACAACCGAGATGCTCTCTTAGTCTCAACTAATGACCAAAGAATCGTCTGTGTAAAGGTCTGAAGGTACATTCGTGTAACTTTGGCAGGCAGATCAACCGAGATGCTCTCTTAGTCTGAACGTATGACCAAAGAATCGTCTGTGTAAATGGCTGACGGTATATTCGTGTACATATAAATTTGGTAGGCAGATCAATCAAGATGCTTTCTTAGTATGAACTTATGACCAAATAATCGTCTGTGTAAAGGTCTGAAGGTGTATTCGTGTAACTTTGGCAGGCAGATCAACCGAGATGCTCTCTTAGTCTGAACTAATGACCAAAGAATCGTCTGTGTAAAGGTCTGAAGGTGTATTCGTGTAACTTTGGCAGGCAGATCAACCGAGATGCTCTCTTAGTCTGAACTTATGACCAAAGAATCGTCTGTGTAAAGGTCTGAAGGTGTATTCGTTTAACTTTGGCAGGCAGATCAACCGAGATGCTCTCTTAGTCTGAACTTATGACCAAAGGATCGTCTGTGTAAAGGTCTGAAAGTGTATTCGTGTAACTTTGGCAGGCAGATCAACCGAGATGCTCTTTTAGTCTGATCTTATGACCAAAGAATCGTCTGTGTAAAGGTCTGAAGGTGTCTCGTGTAACCTTGGCAGGCAGATCAACCGAGATGCTCTCTTAGTCTGAACTTGTGACCAAAAAAAAAATCGTCTGTGTAAAGGTCAGAAGGTGTATTCGTGTAACTTTGGCAGGCAGATCAACCGAGGTGCTCTCTTAGTCTGAACTTGTGACCAAAGAATCGTTTGTGTAAAGGTCTGAAGGTGTATTCGTGTAACTTTGGCAGGCAGATCAACCGAGATGCTCTCTTAGTCTGAACTTATGACCAAAGAATCCGCGTCTGTGTAAAGGTCTGAAGGTGTATTCGTGTAACTTTGACAGGCAGATCAACCGAGATGCTCTCTTAGTCTGAACTTATGACCAAAGAATCCGCGTCTGTGTAAAGGTCTGAAGGTGTATTCGTGTGACTTTGGTAGGTAGATCATCCGAGATGCTCTCTAAGTCTGAACTTATGACCAAAGAATCCCCGTCTGTGTAAAGGTCTGAAGGTGTATTCGTGTAACTTTGGCAGACAGATCAACCGAGATGCTCTCTTAGTATGAACTTATGACCAAAGAATCGTCTGTGTAAAGGTCTGAAGGTGTATTCGTGTAACTTTGGCAGGCAGATCAACCAAGATGCTCTCTTAGTCTGAACTAATGACCAAAGAATCGTCTGTGTAAAGGTCTGAAGGTGTATTCGTGTAACTATGGCAGGCATATCAACCGAGATGCTTTTTTAATCTGAACTTATGACCAACGAATCGTCTGTGTAAAGGTCTGAAGGTGTATTCGTTGTAACATTGGCAGGCAGGTCAACCGAGATGCTCCCTTAGTCTGAACTTATGACCAAGAATCGTCTTTGTAAAGGTCTGAAGGTGTATACGTGTAACTTTGGCAGGCAGATCAACCGCGATGCTCTCTTAGTCTGAACTTATGACCAAAGAATCGTCTGTGTAAAGGTCTGAAGGTGTATTCGTATAACTTTAGCAGGCAGAACAACCGAGATGCTCTCTTAGTCTCAACTAATGACCAAAGAATCGTCTGTGTAAAGGTCTGAAGGTGTCTCGTGTAACCTTGGCAGGCAGATCAACCGAGATGCTCTCTTAGTCTGAACTTGTGACCAAAAAAAATCGTCTGTGTAAAGGTTAGAAGGTGTATTCGTGTAACTTTGGCAGGCAGATCAACCGAGGTGCTCTCTTAGTCTGAACTTGTGACCAAAGAATCGTTTGTGTAAAGGTCTGAAGGTGTATTCGTGTAGCTTTGGCAGGCAGATCAACCGAGATGCTCTCTTAGTCTGAACTTATGACCAAAGAATCCGCGTCTGTGTAAAGGTCTGAAGGTGTATTCGTGTAACTTTGACAGGCAGATCAACCGAGGCTCTCGTAGTCTGAACTTATGACCAAAGAATCCGCGTCTGTGTAAAGGTCTGAAGGTGTATTCGTGTAACTTTGGTAGGTAGATCATCCGAGATGCTCTCTTAGTCTGAACTTATGACCAAAGAATCCCCGTCTGTGTAAAGGTCTGAAGGTGTATTCGTGTAACTTTGGCAGGCAGATCAACCAAGATGCTCTCTTAGTCTGAACTAATGACCAAAGAATCGTCTGTGTAAAGGTCTGAAGGTGTATTCGTGTAACTATGGCAGGCATATCAACCGAAATGCTTTTTTAATCTGAACTTATGACCAACGAATCGTCTGTGTAAAGGTCTGAAGGTGTATTCGTTGTAACATTGGCAGGCAGGTCAACCGAGATGCTCCCTTAGTCTGAACTTATGACCAAGAATCGTCTTTGTAAAGGTCTGAAGGTGTATACGTGTAACTTTGGCAAGCAGATCAACCGCGATGCTCTCTTAGTCTGAACTTATGACCAAAGAATCGTCTGTGTAAAGGTCTGAAGGTGTATTCGTATAACTTTAGCAGGCAGAACAACCGAGATGCTCTCTTAGTCTCAACTAATGACCAAAGAATCGTCTGTGTAAAGGTCTGAAGGTGTCTCGTGTAACCTTGGCAGGCAGATCAACCGAGATGCTCTCTTAGTCTGAACTTGTGACCAAAAAAAATCGTCTGTGTAAAGGTTAGAAGGTGTATTCGTGTAACTTTGGCAGGCAGATCAACCGAGGTGCTCTCTTAGTCTGAACTTGTGACCAAAGAATCGTTTGTGTAAAGGTCTGAAGGTGTATTCGTGTAGCTTTGGCAGGCAGATCAACCGAGATGTTCTCTTAGTCTGAACTTATGACCAAAGAATCCGCGTCTGTGTAAAGGTCTGAAGGTGTATTCGTGTAACTTTGGCAGGCAGATCAACCGAGGCTCTCGTAGTCTGAACTTATGACCAAAGAGTCCGCGTCTGTGTAAAGGTCTGAAGGTGTATTCGTGTAACTTTGGTAGGTAGATCATCCGAGATGCTCTCTTAGTCTGAACTTATGACCAAAGAATCCCCGTCTGTGTAAAGGTCTGAAGGTGTATTCGTGTAACTTTGGTAGGTAGATCATCCGAGATGCTCTCTTAGTCTGAACTTATGACCAAAGAATCCCCGTCTGTGTAAAGGTCTGAAGGTGTATTCGTGTAACTTTGGCAGACAGATCAACCGAGATGCTCTCTTAGTATGAACTTATGACCAAAGAATCGTCTAGTATGTAAAGGTCTGAAGGTGTATTCGTGTAACTTTGGCAGGCAGATCAACCAAGATGCTCTCTTAGTCTGAACTAATGACCAAAGAATCGTCTGTGAAAGGTCTGAAGGTGTCTCATGTAACCTTGGCAGGCAGATCAACCGAGAAGCTCCCTTAGTCTGAACTTATGACCAAAGAATCGTCTGTGTAAAGGTCTGAAGGTGTATTCGTGTAACTTTGACAGGCAGATCAACAGAGATGCTCTCTTAGTCTGATCTTATGACCAAAGAATCGTCTGTGTAGTAAAGGTCTGAAGGTGTATTCGTGTAACTTTGGCAGGCAGATCAACCGAGATGCTCTCTTAGTCTGAACTTATGACCAAAGAATCGTCTTTGTAAAGGTCTGAAGGTGTATACGTGTAACTTTGGCAGGCAGATCAACCGCGATGCTCTCTTAGTCTGAACTAATGACCAAAAATCGTCTGTGTAAAGGTCTGAAGGTGTATTCGTGTAATTTTAGCAGGCAGAACAACCGAGATGCTCTCTTAGTCTCAACTAATGACCAAAGAATCGTCTGTGTAAAGGTCTGAAGGTACATTCGTGTAACTTTGGCAGGCAGATCAACCGAGATGCTCTCTTAGTCTGAACTTATGACCAAAGAATCGTCTGTGTAAATGGCTGACGGTATATTCGTGTACATATAAATTTGGTAGGCAGATCAATCAAGATGCTTTCTTAATATGAACTTATGACCAAAGAATCGTCTGTGTAAAGGTCTGAAAGTGTATTCGTGTAACTTTGGCAGGCAGATCAACGGAGATGCTCTCTTAGTCTGAACTTATGACCAAAGAATCGTCTGTGTAAAGGTCTGAAGGTGTATTCGTGTAACTTTGGCAGGCAGATCAACCGAGATGCTCTCTTAGTCTGAACTTATGACCAAAGAATCGTCTGTGTAAAGGTCTGAAGGTGTATTCGTGTAACTTTGGCAGGCAGATCAACCGAGATGCTCTCTTAGTCTGAACTTATGACCAAAGAATCGTCTGTGTAAAGGTCTGAAGGTGTATTCGTGTAAATTTGGCAGGCAGATCAACCGAGATGCTCTCTTAGTCTGAACTTATGACCAAAGAATCGTCTGTGTAAAGGTCTGAAGGTATATTCTTGTAACTTTGGCAGGCAGATCAACCGAGATGCTCTCTTAGTCTGAACTAATGACCAAAGAATCGTCTGAGTAAAGGTCTGAAGGTGTATTCGTGTATCCTTGGCAGGCAGATTAACCGAGATGCTCTCTTAGTCTGAACTTGTGACCAAAGAATCGTCTGTGTAAAGGTCTGAAGGTGTATTCGTTAAACTTTGGCAGGCAGATCAACCGAGATGCTCTCTTAGTCTGAACTTATGACCAAAGAATCGTCTGTGTAAAGGTCTGAAGGTGTCTCGTGTAACTTTGGCAGGCAGATCAACCGAGATGCTCTCTTAGTCTGAACTTATGACCAAAGAATCGTCTGTGTAAAGGTCTGAACGTGTATTCGTGTAACCTTGGCAGGCAGATTAACCGAGATGCTCTCTTAGTCTGAACTTGTGACCAAAGAATCGTTTGTGTAAATGGCTGACGGTATATTCTTGTAACTTTGGCAGGCAGATCAACCGAGATGCTCTCTTAGTATGAACTTATGACCAAAGAATCGTCTGTGTAAAGGTCTGAAGGTGTATTCGTGTAACTATGGCAGGCATATCAACCGAGATGCTCTCTTAGTCTGAACTTGACCAAAGAATCATCTGTGTAAAGGTCTGAAGGTATATTCGTTGTAACATTGGCAGGCAGGTCAACCGAGATGCTCTCATAGTCTGAACTTATGACCAAAGAATCGTCTATGTAAAGGTCTGAAGGTGTATTCGTGTAACTATGGCAGGCATATCAACCGAGATGCTCTCTTAGTCTGAACTTGACCAAAGAATCGTCTGTGTAAATGGCTGAAGGTATATTCGTGTACATATAAATTTGGTAGGCAGATCAATCAAGATGCTTTCTTAGTATGAACTTATGACCAAAGAATCGTCTGTGTAAAGGTCTTAAGGTGTATTCGTGTAACTTTGGCAGGCAGATCAACCGAGATGCTCTCTTAGTCTGAACTAATGACCAAAGAATCGTCTGTGTAAATGTCTGAATGTGTATTCGTGTAACCTTGGCAGGCAGATCAGCCGAGATGCTCTCTTAGTCTGAACTAATGACCAAAGAATCGTCTGTGTAAAGGTCTGAAGGTACATTCGTGTAACTTTGGTTGGCAGATCAACCAAGATGCTTTCTTAGTCTGAACTAATGACCAAAACATCGTCTGTGTAAATGGCTGAAGGTATATTCGTGTACATGTAAATTTGGTAGGCAGATCAATCAAGATGCTTTCTTAGTCTGAACTTATGACCAAAGAATCCTCTGTGTAAAGGTCTTAAGGTATATTCATGTAGCTTTGGTAGGCAGATCAACCGAGATGCTCTCTTAGTCTGAACTTAATGACCAAAGAATCGTCTTTGTAAAGGTCTTCAGCAGTTAAGACTACTTTTCACGCTAAGTCCCAACTCAGTCGTTTTGGTCATGATTTCTGACATGAGAGAGCGTCTTGTTAGCAGCAACTGTCAAGTTTGACGATTAAAAGTAGATGTTTGATCCATCCGATCCTAACGCAGATGATAACTTCAGATATGAGGGTCTGTCTACCCAGGTTAGGTTCAATGGGCAGGTAAATTCATCCGGCCCTTGTACGGGTTATTCTTTGGTGATTGCTACAGACATGAGAGGGCATTTGGTTGAACCTTCGGAGGTAAATTCGAGTAGCAGAGTCAAAAGTGGTGTAAGTGCAGACGTACATAAATCATGTCATGTTTCACCAGTCATCTGACAATTATGGGAAGCCGTAGTTTACCCCCGGAGTACTATTAAGTTCTCTCCATATAACCATATATGGCTATTCTTCTACTTCCCGTATCCATTGTTGGAGAAGGAGTATTCAGACTATATCGTGTTCTTCTCTACCGATTGTAAAAAAGGACGAAGAACAACCAACACCGGTATTGTACATCTCTCCATGATTTTTCGACGAATCATCTAAACTATGATATACGTGTTCTCTGTCGATTTTTGTAAGGAAACGAAGAACAACTGACCGCATGTTATACAATTCCTTCGTTTTTTGTTTTTTTTTTCGATTTCCCAAACTATATTGTGTTCTTCTCCGTCGGTTGTTAAATTAAAACTTTAGGAAAGCCGTAGCTCACCTCAGGAGTATTCATTTTTTTTCTATATAACCATATCTGGATGTTCTTCTACTTCCCTTATTCATTGTTGGAGAAGGAGTATCCAGACTATAGGCTATCGTGTTCTTCTCTACCGATTGTAAAAAAAAAGACGAAAAACAACCGACACCGGTGTTGTACATTTTCGACGAAGCATCTAAACTATGCTGTGTTCTCTGTCGAGTTTTATAAGGAAATGAAGAACAACCAACCGCATGTTATACAACTCCCTTGAATTTGTTTCGATACTTTGAACTATGCTGTGTTCTTCTCCGTCGGCTGTTAAATTAAAAATTGAGAGGAAGAACAACTTTTCTACGCAATACTATAAGATTCTTTCACTGGTTGTAGGTGCAGATGGGAATTTCCGGCCTCGAGGGTATCTGTTTAGGCGGTAACGAGGTTCCTATCGAGTTACCGCCTAAACAGTTACCCGAGAGCCGGATATTCCCATCTGCACCTATAAGCAGTGACAGAATCTTTTTCTTGCATACAGATATAAAGATATAATAATAAAAATAAAATCAGTTGAACGGCTTTCTTTTTAGAACTATTTCTTATAGCAGCGTATTTAAACAAAGCGTAAAAATACCGGAATTCCCCGTCTGGTATGCATGAAAAATCCATCTTAAGATGACTCTCGTGCTTTAAATGACGTATCACGAACTACATATATGTAGAAGATTTATGTAGTTATTTATATTTTATTTCGAAAAACGGAATAAGAATCCAATACCTTGACAGTTCCTGTTTGTTCCTGATAGTATATTTCTCGATTCAAAACACGTTATTTTATCAAAAATTCATAATGTTACGCTGGAACTGATAAAACAAAACCGGAACTAAACATTGTTATTTGTCTTTGAAACGTCATGACGTCTTTCCTGTTTACGGACGTTGATTTCTCGCGCTTTGTTTAAATACGCTGCTATAAGAAATAGTTCTAGCAAGAAAGCCGTTCGACCGATTTTATTTTTATTGTTTAATTTATATCTTGATATCGGTATGCAAGAAAAAGATTCTGTCACTGGTTATAAGTGCAGATGGGAATATCCGGCTCTCGGATAACTGTTTAGGCGATAACTCGGTAGGAACCTCGTTACCGCCTAAACAGTTATCCTCGAGGCCGGAATTTCCCATCTGCACCTATAACCAGTGAAAGAATCTTATATTCCAGCACCGGTAAAAATACCGGAAATCCCCGTCTGGTATGCAAGAATTCTCTGTCTCCTTCTCCAGCAATGAAGGTAGGTAGAAGAACAGACATATATGGTTATATAAAGATACTTAAATAGTACTCCGGGGGTGAACTATGGCTTTCCATAGGCAATAGTACTGATACCTTTGATCATAACTTTAGACAAACTGGCACTTTGGTAGACCTACCTACAGCTGTTAGGTTTTATATACATGACACGATGTCTTTAATCAAATCGTCGCTGAGAACATACGTCACGCCAAGGGATTGAACTCAGATCTGCGTTCTCCCTACTGAGCTAAGCGGGTGGGCCATCTTAAAAGAATCACATATCAAGGTAACACATGATCATTTTATCATTACTTCGAGTCATGAAGAGGCATTTTGGTAGAACCATCTGATTAATTTATCCAACACTTGCACATAATTATGATTCTTTTGGTCATTACTGCAGACATGAGGATGGGGAGGTGATGTTGGAAGAACCGCTTGTCAAGTATAGATTAGATGGATACAGCCTTATAACTTCAACCACGAAATGTCATCTTAGTATGTTAGAGTCTTATTACTTCAGACATGAAATGGCATGCTGGTAGAACCATATATCAAGTTTACATTAGAGTAGATAGAAACGGGACGACTTTTCACAGTCCCCATACGATTGCCCCCCCCCCCCCCCCGCCACCCCACCCCACGGAAGGCTTATGATGTGATAGTTAATCTAGAAGATTCTCTGGAAGTATTGAGTCTGTTCATGAAATTTTTAAAGTTAATAACATTTGTACCACAACTGATTCTCCCTGGTATCGGCTTTAGTGGAATGCTATCATGGACTCCGTGATCACGAAGGACCGTAAAACATAACAACACTGAGTATGTACAGCTGTTAGATTATACATGTTTGCGGCGAAAAACCACATCCGGACCGCCATTTCTCTCTGCTGGACAATTGCAAATGCTAGTCTTACGTGTTATTTAAATAACATGCTTATGGCATAACAGGACGTAAAAATAATAAAATTTGCACACACGCTTAGTTTAACATATCAGAAATGTTTAATTGCGAAGAAACATCGGCAAGAAAATAACAACAGACAATATTTTATCAATCTTTGTAAACAAAGACAAAGTTAATAACATTAATAACATCAAATATAATGTTTTATAACACAATTTGTAACAGATTTCATTTCGTATGATTTCGTTCATACGGCAAAAATAACCTAGAGCTGTGTATAACAAGTAAAGAAGGGCAACTACCTCTAACTAAGGACTGTCCAAAAAAGTCGATTGTCTCCCTTGAAGTATTACTTGTCAATGATCATGATGCCCGCACCATACTTTCTCCCGCCAAAAATCAATGCACTGGTAACTCTTTCGTGTCCCAAAATACCTGCTACTCTTACTTAAAGATTTTTGATGACACATAATAATTTCAAACATCATTTTTCGATCATCACCAAAAAGTTCACACTCTGGCAATCAACGCGCTCAAGTGACAGTCAACACCAGTACAATACTAAAATATATTCGTGCAGAAACATTCCCCACTTTTTGTACTTTCATTCAGATAATGTATAGAACCAATCTGATTTTGTTTTTTCGCTATCTGATTTCATTAAGCATTAGGTAAAAAGCGTTAATGAACTGTTAATGATTTATGATTTATTAAACAATTTTATGGTCAAATTGAACGATTTTATGATCAAATTGATATATAATGACAGAAACAAAAAACAATAACATCATAAAAACATGAAAATACCACTGTAGTACTTGTATGACTGGTCCAAGATCTTTTGTGAGAATTTTTCTGAATTTGATATATTCTTACAGTTGACAAACATACAGGTATTTATGAAGGTAAAAAAAAAAATATTGTCTTAAAATGGTGTACTTCTAATTCTTAAAACATCCTTCAGTTTTGAGCAAAGGCAGAGTACCCGTCCAGCCGACTGTGTACAAGAAAAAAAAATAAACTGGCAACAGAATGAGTGAACGAACGAACAAAAAATATGCACCGACATTAAATCGTCAACTACTAGTTTTCGAACCGCACCTGTTTTTCGATCATGTTAACTGTTTGTGTTACTTTCGGGACTTGAATACACGAAACTACAGCTGTCAAAATTAAGAAAAAACATCAAAATTTTTTTTATTTGTTTCATATACAAAAAGGAATGTTTTTCACTAAAACGTTTTGCATGCTTCACATGTCATATTTACCTTGCATGAATCAGTTTCTTTCCTGTTGGAAGTTAATCATTGCCAGCTCATTAAGATAAATGTGTGCAATTTACTCAAGCACATGATTTAGCCTATGTTACCTGAAGTCCGAAGAAAGGCTTGATAAATCTCAGTTCCAGAAATCTAAGTCATTGTTACAAAAAAATAATTGAACGGTCGTGACAATTAAGTTTTAAGTTTTACAGAAAACAATGACTAGAAACAATTTGGATACCTAGCTGGTTTGCGAATGTCATCTCTGCCATTGCATGTTATATCTGGCTCTGGGAAAGTGAGCTGGCACTGACAAAGTTTAACGGGCATTTACAAAGTGAGCCGGTGTAATGAAGTATTTCGACCCCCATAGAATAACGACCACCCGGTCATTATTCTATAGAAAATGTGACTCCTTTCCTGTAAAATATTGACTCCCCTTATAAAAAACTGACTCCCTTTGAAAACTCTATAGAATAACGACCCCCCGGTCATTATTCTATAGAAAAACTGACCCCTCCAAGTAAAATACTGACTCCCTAAAGATGACTCCCTTCGAATCTCATAGAACAACGACCCCGGTTATTATTCTATAGAAAAAGTGACTCCTTCCATGTAAAATACTCACTGTCGAAATTACTACATTCGAACTCTCATACAATATCGATTCCCAGACATTATTCTATTTAAAAAAGTTACTCTTTCCGTGTAAAACACCGGCTCCTAAAAAGACTTTCGACGATAATATCTATTAAAAAGTGATCTCCACCAAACCTAACGGACAATTTTACTAGATCTACAACTCTAATACCCTCCATTGCAAATAGTAACATTTTGATTGTACTACTATTACTGGTGCCGCTACTTCTATTGCTATTACTACATGTACTTCTTCTTCTTCTTCTACTACTACTACTACTACTACTACTTCTACTACTACTTCTACAACTGCTACTACTGATACTACTATACCTGCTTCCACTTATACGTCTTGTATTCACCTGGAGGGGATTACTTTTATTTACACTGTGCCATGTCTTTGGAACATCGTGGCGGTAAGAGTGAGGTTGGGTGCGCACCATAAACCGGTTTAAGCTCCCCAGTGGTGTTTTTGCAACTGACCGTTCCAAGGCGGTGCCCCACTGTGTTCCTTTGTTTGTTCGTTTTGTCCTTGTATGTTGACTTTGTGTGCGCGCGTGTGTGTATGCTTATTGTTCGTCTCGTCCTTATGTGTTGGCTTTGAGTGTGTGTGTGTGTGTTGTTCGTTTTATCCTGATGTGTAAGCTTTGAGTGTGTGTGTGTGTGTGTGTGTGGTGCACGCGTTTGCGTGCTGGGGGGTTCGTTTTGAGGAGGCTGCGCTTTTGGTGCGTGGCATTCCCTGTTTGATATTTTTCTTTGTTTTTTTGTACATCTACCTCTTCTTCTCATGCTGCTGTTGTTGCTGTCACTTATTCCTCTGCTGCTGCTGCTGCTGCTGCTGCTGCTGCTGCTACTGCAACTGCCACTACCACTGCCACTACTACTACTACTACTACTACTTCTATTACTACTTTCTATTGTTGCCGCTACCGTACTTTACTGCCACTGCTAAGTATTGCAACTTCTATTAATACTAAGTTCTATGCTAGCAGTTTCTTGTGCAGTTTTCTTCTGAAGATTACTTCATACCGAAGTTTGCAGGGATTATTGACACTGGCGTGTTTTGTGAACGTATTGTGAATTATTATTTTCCTGAAAAAAATGTATACACCAAGATACAGCGTCTAGAAATAGAATCCCTTTTCCCGTTGCGGAATGCTCTGAATTCTGTGTCAAGTGATGGTATCTGGGGCTAATGGTCAAACGGAAGGACGGACGGACGGACAAGGGCAAATCTATATGCCCACCTCCCCCGAGTGGGGGCATAAAATGCAGCAATTAGGCCTTAGATAATTGAGTTATCACTAAATTTGACCAAATGACCGGGGGTCGTTTTTTTATGGGAGTCAATATTCTTCGTGAGGTTCAGTTTACTTCACGTGGGGGAGTCATAGTACTATGATCTGGAGGTCATAATACTATGACCGGGGGGTCATTTTTTCTATAGAATAATGACCGGGGGGTCATTATTCTATGGGGGTCGAAATACTTCATTACACCGGCATTGAGAAAAATATTGAAATATTGATGTTCTTTTAAAGATAATTAAGAAGAACCTTTATCAAAATGTACATTTATAGACTTTAATAGTAGTTACAACTTTTGAGTGATAGGTGGTTCGAAAACAGACGATTGATTCTGGCGACAAGTGTGAGTACACATGGAATCAAATTTGCATGAAGATGTGTATTCTACAATTATTTTCCCCCTCTTTAAATGCGCAAGTGACCACTTTTATCTCGAAAAATTAAACTCATTTACATCCTGGATTTATGTTTAAAGCAAACCTGTTTTCCTGCCAACTCCACAAAGCTTGTCAGAGACAACTTACGGTGTAGGAATTACTAACAAAGGCAAAAACGTCACGGCTTATACGACGTGTCAAATTTGTTCAGTTTCGAGAAACAACGAAATGCAAGCAAGCATAAACAGGTATCACAACAACTGTCATAATTTCATTTCAGACCTTTAAACATTCATTAACCAAAGATTCAATGAACTTGTTCAATATGGCTTGTGTTCGGAAGCCAGTCTTAAGAACCCAACATGTCACTGGTTGATTCTGAGCACAGTCTAAACATTAGCCAATGACAAGGCTGGCCTCTCAACACTCATTTACTTTATAGTGTTGCGCAACTAGACATACATATAGTAGCCAGTCAAAGTAGCACAATTCATCCATACTTATTCTTTTATTCACAAACACAAGAATATTTATTCAGCACAACACAATTATTCTTGCTGATCAATACATTCATCACACCGCATCAGACCGTTTTCATCACACTGCATACATCGTAAGGCACAAAACTCTTCAGTAAATTCATTTCTATGTAGAGACTTTTTCGAGCCGTGGCAGAATGTGCACGGCAGGTAACGGTAGCCACCACACTTATCACAGGAGGATCGAACTTGTATTTTCTGAAGAAAAAAAAGGATAAAATGTATGAGGTAATAAAGACAGTTGTGGTTTGAAGGTAGAGCGCATGCGCGAACATTAACTTCTGTTGCTAAGAGTTTCGCAATGTGTTAAAATTCATCCATAGATTTGACTATGTTTTGCACGAGCACAATCGTGTCGTTGTCAACTGACAAAATTTTTTGGTCGAAACTAATAAGTTACTTTTTCGACTTTTATATCGCTCACCTGATACACAAGCGAGATGTGATGAACACGGATGAAGACATGCTGTCAGATGTGTGATGAAATAGTTTTACTTGCTAAGTCGAAGTTAGAAGAATCAGTCCTATCGGGCCCATATTATACAATTACCAAGGTATTTTGTATAAATATTAAATATTGCAAGAACTGGTCAAAAATGAAGTACCTTCTTTGTATGAAACACATAAGCACATAAATCGAGACGTCATTGTTCAATTTCTTGACCGAGATCATATGAGCATAAATATTCTATTTAAACATCTGTAGGACTAGTAAAGATATGAAGCTGGTAGATAGTAAAAATGGTGAAATACAATTTTTAAATTAAGGGCACCTAACTTCAGACTTACTGCTTCGATTTATAACATCGTCAACCGTCATGATATTTTAACAAAATGCATTTCTTGACTATTTCGATAGCCAAGTCTCATGAATAATTGGTTTGACTGGCCCATAATTGAACTTGGCCGATGTCCTATGGCCATACATAGTGTCCAATTTCGGCTAAGATTGCTTCAGAATCGACAAATTAACAGTTCCCTCCCAAAAGCTCATCACAAGAAATTTGTGCTTATTATACGTTTGGGAAAATAATTGTATTAACCCTTATTATACTGGACACGACTGATTCTGCCTTTGCGGACAGTGTAGATCTTGATCAGCCTGCACATCCGTGCAGTCTGATCAAGATCTGCACTGTTCGCTATTCGGTCAGTATCTTTTTGGTTAGCACCATGGAACTGCCCAAACTGAAAAATGGACAAGTTCATCATAGAAATTTAGCTGGGTAAGGGTTAACACGTCCAGCAATCACACTGCTTGTGAGTATGGCGGACGCAATATTGGCGATGCAATCAAGAGGCGGACTTGACGTTTGAATGGTAGTTTGTGTTCCTGTTTTAAGTCTTGAAAGCCACGCTATGACATCATCCAAAATCACTGCATGCGCTATAATACGAATGTGTCCGATACTTAGAGACAATAGAATCAAAGTCTGACGTTTGCTACATTACATATTAACAGAAGAAAATTGACTAGACTCAAATCACTGAGATATCATAAACTATTCTCTTTGAAGTATTTATGGACATTCCGTATATTCAATAAACAAAGCAAGTTAAAAGCTATAAACGGTAGGTTTTATGGGAGTTTGATGTAGAAATTTGCAGCATACGACTGGATAATTTCAAGCAGACGAAAAGTGACCTTCCCATTTTTCATACATGCAAAAAAAACCAAAAAACAAAAAAAGCAAAAACAAAACAAACAAAACACAACAACTTACTGTAAAGTTTTTGAACATGCTCCTCAGCTCTCCGGTATCATTCAATTTATGTACTTCATCATAGTCCTGAAAAAAGTGTACATCACATTATAAGACTTGTCGTTTCGTAAACACTCATGTTTTACTGCGTTCAAATATATCCTTCCTCGTCGCGACTAATGACTTTTTCGTCAATATTCGAACTTAATATTCCTTTAATTATTTTCCTTTATCCGTCCGTCCGTTCGTCTGTCTCTTCAACCGTCAGTCAAGACAGATAACTCTTTTCGTTGACTTTTAAAGTACAAAATTTTTCATGAAACCTGACCTATAGATGACAGCTTATTAGAATAATATACAGGTAAGTCAAACTTGCTCGAGAGACCATGTCTATTAAGAGACCACTCGGATTCAGAGATCGCTTCTTCAGTCCCTTTTGTGATGTCAAAAAACTACCTTGTATTAAAAGACCATTAGTGATTAGAGACCACTTTCTGTCCTTCACCTAGGTGGTCTCTTGCTAAAGCTGTACTGTACTTCGATAAAGTTTCAGTCTTAAAAATATGGTTTCTATGCGAATATAACAAATGCCTCTGTTGGTTGAGGACTTCCGTTGCTTGGCAACAGTCTTGTTTCTATTTGGTAGGTTGGGGGTTTGGGTATTCAGTGGTTTAGAAAGACCCTAAAGTGACCCTCTTGGCATCATTGCAGGAATGAATGAAAACCTGACCTTCCGCTGGATAGCTTATCCACACGAAAGAATTGTACATAGCAAGTTGGGTTTCGAGCCGAGAGCGACGAGAGGCAAACGATTCGAAATCAGCGACGTTATCCATCTCTACAATACGGCATAGAGAGGCAATGTTTGATTTTTTTCTACCTTGAAACTATCGCGTGTTATATAATTACAGCGATGGAATGTTGATTCAATGACTTATCTGAGATACTGTAGACTATTTCCATCAATTATTCAGAAGAGAAAAGTTCAACCTATTGGCTTATATCGCATTCATTGTTTACTAATTAAGGCATTTGCTTTAGTGCTTGGAGGTAAGTTTTCAAATTTTCATAACTTGCAGGTGAGGAAAATGTAGGTTCATTAACCATTTACTCTCCGCGAGAAAGACGTGTTAAAATGGTTGCTATACACACATATCACTATATTTGCAAAACGAAAGTGTTTGTTATTTTTGTTGCTATTGTTTAGAGGGTCAAGGGTGGTTAAGTATGCTGACTTCAACCACGTCACCCTCACCTCTGCGGGTTCGAGCCCTGTTCGATACGTCATGTTAGGAGGCAGTCAAGCTGGCTTCTGGAAAGTTCTAACCAGATACAATAACATCCGGAGGGAAGCGTGAAATTATCATGCATGTAGCGAAACTTTAACATATTGATACTGTTGTGTGAAATTATCAGGCATGTAGCGGTACACCATTTTTTTTTTACATAATATGAACCAGTGATACTTAAATTCCATTTTGTGTTGTACATGAACACTGGTAAAAGATGTCCTGCGAGTATGGTGTAAGGTCCCAATTAATTATCTTGCGTTAATCGCGGAAGAGAAACAACGTTCTAAAATCAACTTACCCCTATATAAACACCATCCGCGAAAACCTGCGGCACTCGTATTGCACTTAGACCTAACCGTTCCGTCAATTCTTTCTGATTTTCAGCACTCATAAACATGTCTCTCTCCTCATACCGTACCATGTGAGTCTGTAACATATTTCTCACAGCCTTACACTTATCAGCAGCCTCACGTACCACGGTCATACTTGTTGTATACACAATAATCTTCCCTTTCTCTTCTTGTCTGTAGTTCCGCTGCTGCAAACCAAAATGCAAAAGATAAGTAACTCGGATTTGTAACAATCATTTTCTTGTCCTTTCACATACAAGGCAATGAACTAAATACAGCTAAAAACTCGACGCAGCTTCCTTCGAATATGGTCCATTAAACTCGAACGCTTATTGTTTTTGAGTACTGCTTCTGCTAGTTAAAATCATACTAAATGGAATTCATAATGATAACGCTGAATAATATGAATGGCAACAATACTGTTTATATTTAACATCTACCATTAAAAGCCAGTTTTGGCTCTCCCAAAAGAGTTTGACCTTATACAGGAATGTAGCCTTTATTAGGATGTAGGGGTTTCCTCATAAGACAATGAAGGAGCTGATGCAAAGAAGGAGGTTTCTCCGTTTCGTGCCCAGAAGTTGTTTGTGATGGACAGTTCGTGCTGGTTTGACCAAGCAACACAAGTACACTCACAGTTTCATTCATATATTCTTTGACAGGGTATTTAGATTTTTATAAAACTTTTTTTTTCAAAACTAATTGTAAGTTAAACATCATTTTAAAGGTGTTGAAACAATTCTTTGAATTCTGAAAATTTCTCTTCTGTGACAAGGAAATTTTGGTTATGGACAGGATACAATATTTATGCATGCATAAAAGTAATAACATTGTTAAATGTAAATACAAGTTTTGTTCTGTTCTGTTCGGTAAATACAACAAAGGCACGAAGTGCTTAATTATGGGGTTATTTAGAATCAATGCAGAAAATGAGACAAATTATCGCTTGTACATAACATGTTGGCTGTAATTTATTTAATAATTATGTCACAAAATAAATCTGCCAATAATTCAGTTTCGATTGCTGTCTAGATTCAGTCGCAGAAATAGATTTTGGTGCATATTTTGAATCAGAGTTGGCGCTATACCAAAAGGAAAAAAAAGAAGAAGAAGAAAAAAAACCCCTCAAAAGTACATTCATCAATTACTTCCTTCTTTACTTTGTTACTTTAAAATAAGTAATAGATCTATATTTGAGGACAATGCACATTAAATTTAGAATATCCCCATCAAATGAATTTAGTTAGGCGAAATATAATATGGTTACTATAACAGTAGTTCGATCTGGGTTGCTGTATTCGGCTCGAATGGATTTTGCCAGATCGGATGTCACGAGGCGCGCAAGCTCCGCCGAGTGTGATCCGTCCTGGCAAAATCCACGAGGGCCGAATACAAAGTCCCAGATCGAGCTACTGTTGTAATGATCCTATTATTATATACCTCCGTTTTTTTTTTTTTTTTGGGTTCATTTTGTTATCTAACGAAATCTTTATTGTTTTTTCGATGTTAAAATAGAAACGATTGAAGTTTTTGTGTGCGCTATTTATAGAACTGTGTCAGGTCGTGAATATTAAACGACAATAGTCCGGCAACATGCAATACAAAAGGTACAATACGGATTTTTTTCTGGCTGTTCATATTTACTTGTGAAATACAAGCGGTATCTTCGACAGAATTTATATAGGTATATAATAAATGAATTTACTGTGATTTTCACCAGTGTCATGTATCAACAGACATATGTATGGTGGCTGATTCCTGCCATTTCGTACTGGCATGTTGGCGCGTTCGAAGAGTGCCAACACGTCAACACCCAGAATGAAAAATACCATGCCAATGTAATGACTTGTTACACCTGTTTTCATGGTAACTAACATTAACCTTGCAACCTGTCTCTGACGGCCGCCCTGTCATCTATAAATTCCAAGAATGGGTTCTAGTCTGATCTCAAAACTTTATAACCTTTGATTCAGAACTTAGATCTAGTTTTTTTTCCACTTCAGTTAACACGTTGTCATATGAGAAACACCCGTAGTCAAAAAGTATGTATCTGTTACCAGACGACATTTTATGTTTGGCATCCCAGACTACATTTCTGTTGAGCGCGCCTCCAGCTGATTTAATAAATGCTTTAGATACATGTGTGATATGCAAATTATAGTGTATTAATGCAAGTATATATATAAGTTTGTTAAACACATTTATATATACACGAAGGACGCCACAGCAAACACCTTGGGCTACAGACAGACATCGTATGGTAAATATATATTATAAAACACAACATCACGTAACTTATAAGTGCTACTTGTTTTCAAATCTGGTTACGTGAGACAACATATTTACAATCGCACGACATATCTCACCTTTATAAATAGGTCTTCATCGCTTCCCTGTAAAGATTTAATATCATGATAAAAATATATCTTTAACCTACCAGGTTAATCACAATAAATTTTGTTCGATAAGCCATCGAAACATACGTTTTTTTTTTATTGATGTCATGCGGCCTAGTGAACATTTGTTGTTGTTTTTTTTTTTGAGTGTCACATCGAAAATTCTTGAAATCTCTGTAGTGTTTACGAGCAAAATAAATATTTTGATATTACATGTAAAACAAACACATTTTTTCACGTCTGTTTAAAGTTATCCAATGCTCATCTTTTACCTCAATATCGTATTCTAGGTATTTATTTCAAATGTAGAAAATTCTAGCAAAATGTACTTAACTTCACTAAGTATATAAATAAATGAGCTGTGCCATGAGAAAACCAACGTAGTGGCTTTGCGAACAGCACGGATCCAGACCAGCCTGCGCATCCGCGCAGTCTGGTCAGGATCCATGCTGTTCGCTTTTAAAGCCTATTGGGATTGGAGAAACCATTAGCGAACAGCATGGATCCTGACCAGACTGCGCGGATGCGCAGGCTGGTCTGGATCCATGCTGGTCGCAAACCCACTATGTTGGTTTTGTCATGGCGCGGCTCAAATTGTGTATAAAGAGCTAAATTTATAAAGAACTGTCATACAGTAACACTCGTTTGTAACTAAAAAAACTTGCAGTATTTTAGTATGTATCTTTTAAACTTTATACAGTAGTTTCATACCAGCGATAAATATCTTTAATATGTTTGATATTTTTCACTCACTGAAAACTAGTTGAAATATTTCATTATAAAATCATCTGTATAGCTCAACAAGTTAAAAAACGTGAAGTAAATAAAATTACTTCTAAGAATGTCTTGGAACTGTCAAGGCCATTCTATAGTTATATGTTTGCTCAATATCATGATATATTTCGTTTAAAGAACAGAAGAAAAAAATGTTTTCAATAAAATGAAAATTGATATTTTTACCTAAATGTATTAAAATGACATTACTTTTACGAGCAGTTTCTCTTATCACCTGTTTTAACATAAAACAGATATCAGACGAAGTTATAAAATTTTGACCTCACTGAAGTTTCATAAAATTGATAAAGAAAACATTTGATGGCTTTCCGTTTGATTTATCTACAAGCCCCCTACCTCGAAACAAAAGGCCTTGTTCTCCATGCAAAATCAAACGCCAAAATACGGAAGTATATCGAATATTTGGCATACTGCAGAATAAAAAAGAATACATTATTTGGTTTCATGGGAAATCACGTGACATTGCTGCGTCATCATTTTTAAATCATTATTGTTGCGTTTATTTTTTTATAGAAACATCACATAATTTTTATTTATAAACCCCAACTGATATGAAGTGCTTACATTATTAATATATAATTCAAAGGAATGGGCTGTATTAATAAATAAACTGAAATGAACTGTCTGAACAAATTGATTTCAATCTTAACGAACTGTTTTAATTAATTAATATTGAAAAGAATTATTTAAGTATTAACATAAAGAAAAAACGGTCTGATTTATTGTATGCAAATTAGGCCAAATACTTCAACGTGTGTTTTGCTAAAGTCAGATTACAACCTGCGAAAAGATACCACAAACTACTGTTTTGGCCTCTCGGTCACATTTTTGTGTTGAAACTGATACAGTCAAATTGCAACATTTGTCACGGGTGTGCCTAAAATATGATCTTTTTTGACTGAAATCTGATTTCCCCAGTCGGGTATTTTTACATATGCACATCAAATTCAGTTAGTTTGTCATCAAAGTGAACAGGCTGTATATATATTTTGTTCAGTAGTAACGCTACACCATGTAACAAAATAGAAAAGCGATACAAACTAAAATGTACACAGCTAATTACATCTAGGAAGTACGTAGATATATGTCATGTTAATCATTATCAGTCATAAACATATTAAACATGGGTGCTCAGTTGTATTATTTCATAGTCGTGCATTCATTTAAGACTTTTCTGTAAGTGTAAACAGCAAGACTGATTTTGAAATCTGTAACAACAGTAGCAGCAGCAGCAGCAGCAGCAGCAGCAACAACAACAACAACAACAACAACAACAACAACTCTTGTCATCCCTGTTTTCGTCCATGACCGTAACAGTTTATCATATAACGACTTTACTTATAATGACCTTTCTGTAAACAAGGACTGAGGTGTTTTTCCGGCGTTTGCCTGTCGACTGATACCACCGTCTAATGGACAGTACTTCAAGATAAAATTTAAATTCTGTTCCGCTAGTTGCTACTCCCAGTATACATATATTTACACAAACCATGTTAAAAAAGCACGATAATCAATAAGCAAAGTAATTACCCCAAGAGCTGCTAGCTAGGAAATTTGCTCCATTGTAAATTTAAGTTTACTGAAGTTGCTTTTTGTATGTACTGGGGGAGGCCATTGAGGTTTTTTTCTGAAAGATTCCATATTTGGTTTGGACATATAAAGTTAGAGAAAAAAACCTCAATGGCCTCCCCCAGTACATACAAAAAGCAACTTCAGTAAACTTAAATTTACAATGGAGCAAATTTCCTAGCCAGCAGCTCTTGGGGTAATTACTTTGCTTATTGATTATCATGCTTTTTTGTAGCATGGTTTGTGTAAATATATGTATTGCTGAGGGCCTTACGGAAAACTGACTTGTTCAAATGTTCTTACTCATTAAATAAAGTCTTTATTATTATTACTACTACTACTATTGTTATTATTATTATTGTTATCATTATTATTATTATTATCCTTACTATTATTGTTATTATCATCATGAAATGGAAAATTTTCGTTCACAACGTTCTGTTCCGCTAGTTGCTACTCCATGTATACAAGACAACCTTGACGTGTTATACTTAATGTTATATACTCCGTGAACTAGAGGAGATATACTTTGTCAGTTGTTTACATGTATATGTATTTTGAGTTGCAGCTGTACATATTAATTTTCATGTTCATGAACAAGGACACTTTGTGAATTATAAACAGCATTAAGATATACATCATAATGCCACGTGTTGTGAATGATAAAGTACAGAAGAAATAGTAAGAGCTAGTCCTAAAAAAAAATACAGTAAAAAAATTGCGCCAAAATTTAATGTTGTGTGATAAAGGCGTTGGCTTATCCCATAACTTTTTAAAAACTTTCAAATGTACTTTGATGGTGGTTTTGGAGATACAATGTTCCCAGATCATAAAAAGTCACGACTGACTTGCTCTTCCCACTGTACTGACCGGACGGGCAGGAGAATAAAATGCAAAAGATAAAACTACTTCCTTTTCAGTGAATTTAAAAATTCTAAATAAGAGACAGAAAAAAAAAATACGAATTACGTTATTTCGCGTCTTTACCACAAGATAAGGAAGTGTGATAAATAATTTACGTTTTGTAAAATCATTTGACACCATTTACGGTGCATTTCATTGCAATATCTTTACAGTGGTGAAGGAAATCTTAAACCGTGCCCCTACTTATACATAGTTTTACTAGCTCATCTTGTCAGAAAGCATGGCAAAACGTTTAAAAACATTGCACACGATCATCTTGTTGTTTGGTGCTACATGCATCATCTTAATAACAAGTTTATCATTGCCTCCAAAATAGATGTTGCGTGTGATTATTATTTATATTTTGGCGGGAAACGCAGCTTAAACGGTTCTATATAGCCGTAGTTGTTCCGAATTAGTATTATGTATTATATATGAATTTCTGTTATAAGGTCACGGACTAAAGTTGTATAGCTTCTTAGGGTGCTTAGATATATACACGCTAGCCAGCATTCATTAAATTTTCCGAATCGTTTACAAGAAAAAAGAAAAAAAAATACACTTAGTCTTTTAAAAATGACAGACACAATTTGACATTGCATTTTTATCGCAAGTGCAGGAAGTTTGATAAACAACTGCGTTTCATAAATATAAATTGACCCCCATTTATCGTGCATATCAATGCAATATCTTGAAATAAGTGGCGGAAAGCTCTTAAGATTTCTTCAATTATGCCTCTATCTCAACAGCCCAATCATACACCCAGATAGCTTGGTGCAGAGTAATTTCTTCTTACCTACAGTTTGTCAATTTTATATTCAAAATTTAAAAAAAAAAAACGTTTTAAGTTAAAATGGTTATAAATTTACCCAATGAGAACTTTAATGCATTTTGTAGGAAATACGTGTTGCAACAAAAGCGCTGTGTCATTAAAGGCCCATAATGACTTTGTTTATAATCTGGCTGCCACATTGTTGTTACGAACTTAAAATACATACATTTTTGTTAAATTTTAATTTCGAAAATTGTTTTCTCATTTTTTTTGTCAAAGGTTTGAATACTTGGTTCATTTAGTAGGAAGTATTACTGAATCTGTTGTTTTTGATTATCTCCCTTTAGGATGCTCATTATGTAACATCATGCGAGTGCTTTTCTAAACATGTCATTATGAATACTCCTTATTTGAACAGCTGCTTGATCTGTTTTTGATATAAAATCAAAAAGCCTTAAGGGACTTTAAAGAGAATAATTCGCTTTATCATTTTATTAATAATATACACTACTTAATATTCAAATTTGCGCATACAGATTAAGCTAGCTGTGTGAAATTGAAAGTAAAAACAGCATAAAACTGCTACTGTTGTACTGAAGCATAGTATGACTGTAAGTTTTGTATTGCATTATCTTCAAGTTATATAAACCCTTATCATTTTGGACACGATGTATTCTGTCTTTGCGACCAGTGCAGATCATGATCAGCCTGCACATCCGTGCAGTCTGATCAAGATCTGCACTGTTCACTATTCAGTCAGTATTTTTTTTTTGGAAAGCACCCCTTTTAACAGTGAATGATACTGTCCAAACTGAAAGATGGACAAGACCATTAAAGAAATTTAGCAGGGTAAGGGTTTGTATCATTAGAAACTGAAGAAGAGTAGCATTTGAATATGAATTTCTATATTGTGCCTTACTCAATGGCTTGTGGCATTTTAAATCTGTCAATGCTTTTTAATCTTTAGTTCATACTTCATGTTCAATATTAAGACAGACAGGTCAGACAGCATGAATATCGCTCTAAATTACAGTTTGAAACAAGAAAACACAGTATTATAGTGTCTTATGTGTCTTCATCCATATACCAATAGCGACTTACAAGGCGAGTTAGCAATTCCCCACTACCATATACAATGGTGTTTTACGAGGACAGATCTAGCCCTGTCCCCACCACCATGTACTATAATGTCCAACCGTGTCTCCATCATCATGTCCTCCAATAGTGTCTTGGTGGGAGATAAAGCCGTGTCCCCATTATCATGTCCAATAGCGTCTTAGGAGATCTAACCGTGTCCCCATCGTAATATCCAACAGTGTATTAGTTGGAGATCAAGCCATGTCCCCATCATTATGTTCAATAGTTATTACGGGGAGCTCTAGCCGTGTCTCCATAACTATGGTCAATCGTGTATTACGTAGAGATCTAGCCGTATCTCCATAACCATGGTCAATAGTGTATTACGTGGAGATCTAGCCGTATCTCCATAACCATGGTCAATAGTGTATTACGGGGAGATCTAGCCGTATCTCCATAACTATGGTCAATAGTGTATTTCGGGGAGATCTAGCCGTATCTCCATAACCATGGTCAATAGTGTATTACGGGGAGCTCTAGCCGTATCTCCATAACCACGGTCAATAGTGTATTACGGGGAGATCTAGCCTTGTCTCCATAACAATGTTCAATAGTATATTACGGGGAGATCTAGCCGTGTCCCCATCACTACGGTCAATAGTGTATTACGGAGAAATCTAGCCGTGTCCCCACTACCATGTTCAATAGTGTATTACGTGGAGATCTAGCCGTGTCCCCACCACCATGTTCAATAGTGTATTACGGGGAGATCTGGCCGTGTCCCCACCACCATGTTCAATAGTGTATTACGGGGAGATTCAATAGTGTATTAGGGGGAGATCTAGCCGTGTCCCCACCACCATGTTCAATAGTGTATTACGGGGAGATCTAGCCGTGTCTCCATAACCATGTTCAATAGTGTATTACGGGGAGATCTAGCCGTGTCACCACCACCATGTTCAATAGTGTATTACGGGGAGATCTAGCCGTGTCCCCACCACCATGTTCAATAGTGTATTACGGGGAGATCTAGCCGTGTCCCCACCACCAAGTTCAATAGTGTATTACGGAGAGATCTAGCCGTGTCCCCACCACCATGTTCAATAGTGTATTACGGAGAGATCTAGCCGTGTCTCCATAACCATGTTCAATAGTGTATTACGGGGAGATCTAGCCGTGTACCCACCACCATGTTCAATAGTGTATTACGGGGAGATCTAGCCGTGTCTACATAACCATGTTCAATAGTGTATTACGGGGAGATCTAGCCGTGTCCCCACCACCAAGTTCAATAGTGTATTACAGGGAGATCTAGCCTTGTCCCCACCACAATGTTCAATAGTGTATTACGGGGAGATCTAGCCGTGTCCCCACCACAATGTTCAATAGTGTATTACGGAGAGATCTAGCCGTGTTCAATAGTGTATAACGGGGAGATCTAGCCGTGTCCCCACCACCATGTTCAATAGTGTATTACGGGGAGATCTAGCCGTGTCTCCATAACCATGGTCAATAGTGTATTACGGGGAGATCTAGCCGTGTCCCCACCACCATGTTCAATAGTGTATTACGGGGAGATCTAGCCGTGTCCCCATCACCATGTTCAATAGTGTATTACGGGGAGATCTAGCCGTGTCTACATAACCATGTTCAATAGTGTATTACGGGGAGATCTAGCCGTGTCCCCACCACCAAGTCAATAGTGTATTACAGGGAGATCTAGCCTTGTCCCCACCACAATGTTCAATAGTGTATTACAGGGAGATCTAGCCGTGTCCCCACCACCAATATGTATTACAGGGAGATCTAGCCGTGTCCCCACCACCATGTATATATATACGGGGGAGATCTAGCCGTATCCCTACCATCATGTACTACAGTGTCTTATGGGGAATCCGGTATAACCGTGTCCCCATTACCATGTAAAATAGTTTTATGGGAGATCAAGCTGTGTCCTCATCAGCATTTACTGTCTCTATTACCATATTCAATAGTGTCTAGCCGTGTCCCCATTACCATGTTTAACAGTGTCTTTTGGGGAGACCTAACCGTTTCCACACCATCATGTACAATGATGTCTCAAGTGGAGAGATATTTACCAAAGTTCCCTTCGCCATGTACTAAAGTTTCTGACGGGGGAGATCTAGCCGTGTCCCCACCATCATGTACAATAGAGTCTTATGTTGACAGCTGGACGTGTCCCCACCACCATGTTCAAAGCACAACAGCACCAGTTTCCCTGCCCTGTATAGAAACATAAGGTATATGACTACAGCGCACACGGCGGCACGTTTGAAACATCCCCGATATTAATACCATATTAATACCAATTCCGTGATCGATGCTGTATATATCCTTTTACAGATTGACATTGTATACATGTATTTCCAAGGAAACCTTATAGATAAATCTATAACATAGACACTGGTCAGATCCGTTATTACGGTATATGTAACGGCAATTAGAAATCATTTGTAAGGCAAGAGAAACATATAAAATAATTAAATTATACATGTTCATATTTTAACTCTAAGTGTTTTGTGATAAAACTATACATGTTTAAGATGCCTGAGTCAAAGGCTTGGTCTACCAAGACAGACAAAAGATTTTGTACTTATAACAGAAATTTTTAAATAATTCGTTTCTTTAAAGACACTGTGTGTAAATTAGTATCTTTCCGCCTTAAATTTATGATCCAAGAACTATTTTTTTTCTTACAAAATAATAGCTATTTTTAATTTTTTTTTTTTAAAAATACATATATACGTGGAAGACCGCACACTTGTGATATGGCTTGAACTTTTGTCAATAAATCGTTATCTCTCTATTTTGAAACATCGTATAGATATATGAATTGTTATAAACTTTTATTACGTACGTAGACAAGGATTTATCTCAATTTTAAGATATTGAGGCATACCGATGAATTGAAAGATATGTATACATATATAGTCACAATCTGACATCAGATAACTTGGCCCTTGCTCTGATTTTAAGCCTAGTTTCACTTTCAATTACCCAAAGATGATCCCCAATTTGCAGATGAATGCTAATGGTAAAGGATACTTATTTGGCGTAGGCAGATGAAGACAGCCCTTGCCTGGAATAAATACCTACTGTAGCCGAACCAATGTAGTCACGTTTCCTGTATTCTTTTTCCCGGCATCCAGCATAGGCCGCTACTGCTTGAATCAGTACAAGTTTCAGTGTAAGTTATCACCATCATACGGAACACTTGTTTGGATAGCAGTTGTAGCCCTTGAATCGCACCCAGGTCAATAGCACCACGGTCCAACATGCTACTGATTCCATATTTATCATTTTGTTATTTATAAATTAATTACCTAGTAATAATCAGATATAATGCTTACCCTTTAACCCTTACCATGCTGGATACGATTGGTTTTGTCTTTGCGACCAGTGTAGATCATGATCAGCCTGCACATCCGTGCAGTCTGATCATGGTTTGCACTGTTCGCTATTTTTGGTAAGCACTCCGTTTAACAGTTAATGGTACTGTCCAAATTGGAAGATGGACAAGTTCATTGTAGAAGTTTAGCATGGTAAGGGTTAAAGATAAATCAGACGGTATTTGGTCACGTGGATCCGCTGATCTTGTGCAAAGCGATGTTTCTTTACTCTTCGCTTTATTGTATGCCCTGACTAGATGTATCTACTACTAACGTGTATTAATTAAAACACTCTTAGCATTCGCACATTTTGCAGAATTATATTGCTTTGAAGCCTTCTCATCATTCGTATTCGACCACAAAAATAGCAACCCGTTATATCTCCCTTGCTATTGATCATCTCACGAAGTTTTCTACATAGGGCCCTTTATCAAATATATGTTGCGAGGCTTGCAAAGGAAAAATTACACTTTTGCATATGCCAACCGCCTCCGTGAGGGTTCGAACGTACGAGTCCACATCCTTTCATACATTCGTCTGTACTACATCGCCGCTTAAACTCGCTGTTTCTCCTAAATAATATGCAACTCTCAGCATTTTAGCCATGTCAATATTTACATTCATATACAGCCGGATTTTGAGGGTTTTTTACGACATACGTATATTTTTACAACGGCTTTAGAAGATTAGTCAGTGCGAACATGTTGCCTTTTCATTTGACATTACAAATGTTTTAGACAGTTTTGTTTCATATCATGTAAAGCGGTGATATTTCACGACTGCAGATGTGTATTTTTGCCCTATGGGCTCGGCTGGACAAAAGTAGTCGATTTATATCTTGATGATGTAAAATTACAAACTAATAACACAAGTCCCATGGGCGTCGTTTATAATAATTATGTTGAATGTGGTTTATAAGTACCGTAAGTTACGTCTTTCCCGTAGAAAAAAGTATTTATCTGTTAACCCTTTTCATGCTAAACACGACTGGTTCCGCCTTTGCGGCCAGTGTAGATCATGATCAGCCTGCACATCCGTGCAGTCTGATCATGATCTGCACTGTTCGCCATTCAGTCAGTTTTTTTTTGGAAAGCATCCCTTTTAACAGTTAATGGTACTGTCCAAATTGGAAGATGGACGAGTTCATTATAGAAATTTAGCCAGGGTATGGGTTAAAAGTTTCAGCAGCCTTAATTTAGGTTCTGTTTTAGCCCATTTTGTCGCAACAATTAAGCCAGTAATGAACAAGTAGAACATTTTTGTTTTCTTTAGATTGTGCAAAGAGGTTAAAAAAGTAAGGTTTATAATGCAAATACTTGCAACAGAATAGTTTTGTCCTAACTTTTCTATTAAACATTTTTTGTAAACGTCATTTCTTTTTATGTATGCCGATTTCGGATATTATAGTCAGGTTTTGGTGTATGAATACGCATAATGCATTCAGGAAGTTTCTATGGCAGTCAGTTAATTCGTTTTATTTTTATTTTTAAATGATAGGTAACTTCCTTGTTAGTTTTTTTTTTCTAAAAGGAAAAAAATATATCGAGTTCTTTTATTTGTTACACCATTTAGTTTCGAATTACCTTTTGACATGTGACACATAAAGGCAGGTAAATGTTTGCACTGCATGTCTTTACAGTTAGTTGTATATAAAAATGGTGTATGGTTACTTCTTTCAGTTGGACTTTAAGCCGTCGTTGGATATGCCAGCGGCAACGCAGGTGCCCGAACCAACGACTTCCTGTACCAGCGTTTGTCAACTTATACTTTAAACAACCCTTGCAAAGTTGTAGAATAAAGCATCAAAATTCAGTTTGAAATCAGCGAAACATTAATGGTCAAAATATTCCGTTACCGAAAACGATAGGCAAAAATGTCACGGACATTACATGAACACCGGTCCATACAATATTCAGTTATTAACGCAAAATCTCGCTTCGCTCGTATAGCTTAACATATCATACGAGGGGTTATTTGTATTTAAATAAACAGTATCATAAAAATGACAGTGTTGAACGAATATAAAAAAGTTCAAATCGCCTTATATTATTTGTAACAGACTTGATTCTTTGTTTCTTTCTTTTACGTGACCAGGCCATTTTATCGCGTAACTTCGCGTATGCACGAAACGGGCCTTAATTATTGCAGACAATGCTCATCGCAAAATCATGTATCATAATTTATCCTTTGTAGTGACATTGGCTATGTATTGATCTCTTTATCAGGTATAGCTATTTTGTCACACTAGTAAAACTGTAATATTTTCCTATACAATAGTCATCTGTTGAGCAGATATATTATTTTGAATAATTAATATGACACACGAGAATCAAACCTTAAGCTTTTTTGTTCAAAGGCAATAGGGTATCATTATCGGAAAGTGTGTTTCATGGTGACGTCAGCACGTTTTCCTGACAGATCTTCAAATATTGTCACATGAACATGTGTAACAATCTAGCAATCTGTTTTATGAAAAGATTACGTTGTCCAGATGGTATACACGGCAAAAGACCACACATGCTGTGCTACTTATGAGAACTTGACTGAATAGTAATGAAGTCATACAAAAAGCCAGAAAACAAACTTTTACTTATAAGGATATACCATGGGGTCAATTAGGAGTATCATAAAACCATTGTGTAACAAAACTTTGAAGGTGGGAGGGGGGTGGGTGGGGAAGGGCATAAATAAAAGGTGCTTTAAATCGAGGTATTTTCAAGCAGATTCCATAAAGGGAGGTATCACTAAACTCAATTCAATGAAGTGATTTATTTTATGTCAAAATAATCAAAACGTGTGTCATAAATCGAGGTAGTTCAAACTGACTTTGTTCAGGTAGTAAAATCGCGGGTTTTTAATATTATTCACAAAAATAAACCTTGCAAAAGCGGTCATGAAAGGGAGGTAATAAAAATGGCTTTAGTAACATTTTGTACAATTAATGTCAAATATTGAAACCCATGACAAATACATAAGGAAATAATTATCTAAGACAATGTTTCACAAGGAAAAAATATGTATAATATATTCATAACAAAAAAATGTGGCAGCCACGTTATATATCAAAGCATTATGACCCTTTAAATTAAAAGAGAAAAAAATGTTGCTAATTAATCGGAACGGATGTTTAGATACACTAAAGCATACGAACTACATATACATCAAAACAGTCTAAAAAGTTATATCATATAAATGTCTACATCTGACCTTAAAATTAGTATGAAGTGTAAAATGCCTACTTATTTTCATGACTGTTGACACTACTATTTTATGTAACCTATCGTTAAAACACTGAGCTATTGTTCTTTACAAAGAAAGACATTCAATTAAAACAATGCACGTTTTTGTCTTAGTTGATTTTTCGGTTTTATGAGAAGTCACGATTATCTACTTTTCTCAACTCAAAGCGCATGTCAGAGTGCACATGGATTAAAAGAAATGATTCATTAATTTTACGCTTCTTTATAAGTCGAGGCGGGGTCCATTTGTTGAAAACAGTGACAGTTTTATATAGGTGTCTATTTATACAAAACTTATGTTTTATAAAAGGTTAGCCCTACTATTAACACAAGTGTCCCACTAGCTTAGAAGTATGGTGGCCGATATGCGCCGTTTCGTTACTTCGTTCCGTCGCCCCGCCTAACAAATCTGCCACCATGAAGGGATGATCACTTTAGTGTTATCATAAAGTATTGTTCTTACTTGAATGCATCATGTTGAACTTTTCTAATGGACCATTCACACAAGGTCCATCTGAAAGAACTCTGTTTTCCCCGTCATGTTTCTTCAGGATAGAAATCAAACATGTATATACTGCCGAAAATAGATGCGGACATATTGTATTTGGCTTCATTATAAGTTCACCATTTACATTTGAAGGTTGAAATTTTGTGACTGATTTATCTTATCTTTAACATCTTTACTACCGTAAGTCAGTAATTTCATTGAAGATAACTAGTAATTACGTTAGTCATGATGTAAACGTTACAACAACGACTCTAGCTGCAGGTATATATACTTCTACCATGGCGCAATGATATGTAAGTTTGAAATTTAAAGTCCCACAATGCTTTAAACAAGAGGACATCTTCAAAGGACGTTTTGTAGCACTTTCGAATTAAAGGGAAGTAATCATATTTCCCCCTTAAACTGTATAACGTTCAATTTATGTAATTCATTATGAAAGATAAAAAATCAAGAGTGGATGATAGATTTTTGTTTCTTAATGTGATGCGCATATTTCACACGTGCACTGCATCTGGAATTACGGAAGGAGTCTTTAACCATGTCGTCATACTTCTTTCAATAAACTTTCTATTCAAAAGCAACCGAATATCCTTACATTTGTTTACAAGCTGCAGCGTCTGTGTATTATATCTATGCTTTTCTTATACTTAAGCATTTCTTTGTGTGACAACACTCTTAGTGTCGTCAGTGCCTGATGAACAAGATCAGTAAACTCTAAGATCTCGATGACACCGCCGTATAAAATTGCTCGTCTGTAGGTTTGCATAATCCGTCTAGAAACAGGAAAAGATGTTTCTTGCAACATGATAGGGAAAACAATATTTCTCACTTTATTTTTTCAGATACTAAGCGAATGCGGAAGATACAGAGCAATAATGGTTTCTTTAAAAATGCACCGGTCGCTATTGTCCAGAATCGTGGTCTGGGAACAACAGACATTACCTGTACATATATAAGCGACCAGTGTCGAGCTTTTTGACGAAAAACACGGCAAAACTTTCTTCAGAACAGATCAATGTATGCATTTAGTTTTAACAATATACTTTAACCATCTTCCGCGGGGAAAAAAAGCCAGCTTACATTCCCCATTTTCGGTGTCCCCCTTCATCTGGTAATCACGATCGATTTATTGCCGTTTAGTGCCCCTACAAATATTTGTTTTCTATATATCTTGAGATGACAACATCGACCTTTATTACAAACATGAAACATAAAGATTCTTCTTCTCGGGCAACAGTATTAAGAGAACCATAAATATACTTCAAGTAGCTGACCTCGGCGTTGTTATTACTTTATAGCGAATACTGTAAACTTGTGAAACACAAAATCCATTGTAGATATTTGGCATCGATTCTGTGACGGCTATGAGAAAGTAAAACAGTAAAAAATAAAAGTAAAACCTGATTGACAACAAATATTGAAGCCTTGGTTATATAGTTCTTGTAATTAGGTGTGTGTTATTAGGTGATATAAATAATTAAATAGGGGGGTAACTGACTTGTAGATTGCTTTACATGGAAGCCAAAACCTGTATCTTTACAGGATTTTCAGAGTTGTTCCGTATTTATAATTAATGAATATATCTACAGCTTACTATTTCCTGTTCTCAAGCACCTTGTTCCTTTATTGTTATATATTTATAACAAACCATACTTCAGATAACAATGGGTTGCTGTTGTTGTTGTTGCTATCAATATTATTTTTTACAAGGCAATTTGTTATTTATGTAAAAAAAATCAAGTTTATGTATATTAATAATGTATTTTCTTTTATTTAAATTACTTAATATCTCAGTACATTGTAATTAAGGCTGTCATTTCATTGTGTTGAACATTTAAAAGAAGTGACAGGTACGTAAAACATTCAGTAGGTAACAGCTAATTAGGGCTTTTACATCGACCCATTGTGGCCGTTATATCATATCGAATATAAAGGTAAATTGTATAATTATGTGTACACATTTACTTACTCTCAATCGTTACAAATCTTTTGTATAACATGTCTTAATGCGCAAAGTTTTCTGTTCTTAAACCGGGTAGGAAAATATAGGGTGAGAAATTTGTAAGTACATATAAATGCATTTGGGTTTAAATATATTTGAACGAAGTCCAATTGTTTAAAGTAGCATATAAAAGAGAACAATATGATAATCGCAAGTGATATTTGTAGTTTTGAACGATACGTACTTTTGCACGTAAATATGAAAATACGCTGAAAATAAAGATAAAAACTTACGGAAAATCCATTTTGTTCGATGAAGGTCGCTATTCCGGCCCTTACCCTATTTTTAAAACCTCTCACACTACCTCTTGAGCTCACAATTCGTTTTTCATTTATTGTTGTCGGGTTTGATACATCTCTCCGACCCGCAAAATGGTCGGTGTCAATGTCATGGTCTTTATTTCTGTGAAAATCTATAGAACTCAATGAAGCAACTTTTATCATTCCGTTTCCGTTGGAATTTTCTTTTACTTTTGCAAAACGGTCGCCTAGCTTCGAGTAGTTTTTTTCCATTTGTTGTAAATGACAAAATGTCCTCTCGGAAGCACTCCTTTTAAACACACCCGGTCCCGGATGTGCAAGTGCACCCGATGTGGTGCCGAGCTGCGAATCATCGTGTACGGGTTCGTTTGAATCCCTCATTATATAATAATTATATCACAGAAGTATTCCAAATTTTGATAAATCCACTTCCTCAATTTCTTTCAATTTTTATGAGCCACTAGCAATCTGATACATTTTTTTTATTAATGCTTAAACATCTTTAAATATTGACATACGAGTATCATCTGCACTATCGATTCTTTAGGGCGCGGTTTCCATATTATAATAATTGACTTTCAGTAAAATAAATCCACAACGATTTCTCTCTCAAAACAGACGACAAACGATGCTTTCTATATCCGAATGAGACTTATCGGAATAATAACGTTAGTGAGATCAAAAAGTCGTTTCACAGGTAAACGTGTCACGTGAAAACTATATTTACCTGTATGACGTCACGGAATCCCCCATTATTAATGGCGATAACACAGAGAGGAAATACTAGCGCTGCAAATTAAATTCTTTTATACTCCGTATTTGACACAAAAATGTCATTAAATAATGCAATAACGTATTTTAAACGTGTTTTATAGCTTTCATAATACAAGGCGAAAGAAAAAAAAAATAACTGGTGGTATGCGGTGTTGTAGAGATAAAGGCCGTGTAATTGATACTTGAATGAATACAGTAGTTGATTTAAGATTTCTTCCTTTTGTTTCTTTCGTTTGAAGTATTTGCGATTGTTTTATGACATTTTAGGGAGGTTTAGTATTGATTTAAATGGAGATAAAGCACACCATGATGTAATTTATTCACCACCTATCCAAACATACTGGTATTTTTACCGTTTAAAAAAGCATTAGATAGAGAATTTTCGTTAGGCCTAGATAGAAAAATTTATTGAGCAGCTGGAGTTTAATAGAATATCACTAAGTAATTCGTATAGTCATATAAATTATATGTGCATATATACCAGTTTAGTCGGCTGTTTCTAACATATCAGATATATTTTTCAGAGCGCTGAGGAGGGAAGTAATTTGAATAATAAAAGGAGGTAGGCCTATATTATTTAAATTACTCCCCTTTAATTTGTTTACGCCATTTACTTGACTTTTACTTGACTAGAAAGGAAAACATTTAAACATGGGGATTACTCGAAGGAATATAATAACTGTTGTTTCAATAACATCAGCTATTTTTATGGTATATAAGTTTTTGAAAGCTTTGACGAGAGACAGGTAATTAAATTTTCTAACTATTGCATGCTAAGTTGCATTTTTGTTCATGAGTCATATATCTCATTATCTGTTTACTTGTGAAATTAGATCTATTATTTTTTGCATGACTCTGACACAGTGGTTGACGAAAAGTGCAATCACGGTCATTTTTATCAAGTCAAAATAAATTATTTGTTCTGTTCTGTTCTGTCATTTTTATCTTCAGGTTTTATATCTTATCACACCAATTATCACACTGGCCATAGCTTTATCAGATCAAGTGGTTCCAACGTTGTTTGAGCGGTGAATTTTACGCCGATCAGATGGAGAAATATGGCCGATACTACAAATTTCAGGTACTGTAAGTATGACTTAAAGGAATTTCTACCCGTTAAATAACGAATCAAATGAAAACGATGGGTGCACCTGGAGCGCAAATGTGTCGATGTTTTAGCACATATGTCCATTTAGCTGAGATTTGTGCCGTTTATTCAAACACTAATGTACATTCCGGCGGGGGAAGGGGATTTTTGACAGTTTCTGACAATATTGCCTCAAATATAGTGTTTATCGGGAACAAGTAACTGTTAAAACACTTTTTATGTAAAGGGCTACTTCTTTAAACAAAGCGTGTGTATTTCCATAAAATTATTCAGCGTTGTTTCTGAAAAATCGGCCGAAAACCTAATGCAACGCCGTTTCGAGTGGGTCGCAATGCAACGCAATCAAGTGGATACCGTTCTCTGTCTTACTTGCGAAGTCTTATCCGTCTTAAAAACCGTCATTAAAGCCTAACAATAAATAAATTTAGAGAGTTTTTTATCATTATAATGATTCCGCCATTTCTAATATATTGTACTTTTACATTTTTATGCTCGCTTAACATTTAACATATTTTTGCGGACATTGTCAAAAAACATCAACACAAAAACATAAAGCAAGGATGAACATCGAACAATATCACCAAGTAAATAATAGTAATAGTTCGTAAAAATTAGAACCAGTTCACGGATATTTATCTCCTCCACGAATGTTACTAACCAGCATACCAAAATCGGGTTGACTCTTTAAATCAGTATAGTTACAGTTGGTTACTTTTAAGTCCCTTAAAACCAATACATTTTGAGTTCATTACTGATTTATTGTGCATTTAAGCTGTTCATACAAAATAAATAAAATTTGGCCCATGATAAAAGTATTGATCAGTTGTTTGTACATATTTTCATTCATATTCCTGTGGTAGCGTTCATTTATTTTCAGAGAGATAAATCACAGAGAACGTTAAAATTGGCCAGGGAAAAGACAATATTTTATTTGTCCTCCATAAAACAGAAACGACGTAATAAAACTCTATGGCTGCCGTTTAAATATGAAAATACAAATGAAATACAGACACCAATGAAAGAAAATAAAACGGGACCAGCAATACTAATAGAGATGTGTCATTAAACAAACGATTAAGAGCGTTTTCTCCATATCCTCAAAGTGAATAAAAATTTAAAAAAAAACAACCGAAAATACTGCTAATTCCAACTTCAAGCACCAAAATATCAAGAAAAAAAACCTGTTCACAATAAGGTATTAAAAGAGAGAGTTTTTATGTGATGAAATGTTTGAAGAATTAACAGAGGAAGAGACAGATTTTAAGACAATGCAAGCGACAAGGCTATCCTGAGACAACTTTCTGAAGCAAAAGATACATTATTTTACAATATTTTAACTCTTATCAATTCGAATAAGTAGAATAAGTACCCGTTGGCAAACATCGCTTTTCTTCTTTGGTAAGAGACAGTTAAATAGTACAACTGTGGCACATCTCTATTAGTATTGCTGGTCCGTTTATTTTCTTTTATTGGTGTCTGTATTTCATTTGTATTTTCATTTTTAAACGGCGACCATAGAGGTTTATTACGTCGTTTCTGTTTTATGGAGGACAAATGAAATATTGTCTTTTCCCTCAGTGGCCAATTTTAACATCCTCTGTGATATATCTCTCTGAAAATAAATGAACGCTACCACAGGAATACGAATGAAAATATGTACAAACAACTGATCAATACTTTTATCATGGGCCAAATTTTATTTATTTTGTATGAACAGCTCAAGTGCACAACAAATCAGGAATGAAATCGCAATGTATTGGTTTTAAGGGACTAAAAAAGTAACCAACTGTAACTATACTGATTTAAAGAGATTTTTTTATGTTTTTGCGTTGATGTTTTTTGACAATGTCCGGAAAAATATGTTAAATGTTAAGCATAAAAATGTAAAAGTATAATATATTAGAAATGGCGGAATCATTATAATAATATAAAACTCTCTAACTTTATTCATTGTTAGGCTTCAATGACTGTTTTTTTAAGACGGATAAGACTTCGCAAGTAAGACAGAGAACGGTATCCACTTGATTGCGTTGCATAGCGACCCACTCGAAACGGCGTTGCATTAGGTTTTTGGCCGATATTTCACAAATAACCATGAGTAATTCTATGAAAATTCACACACATTGTTTTAAGAGGTAGCCCTTTACATAAAAAGTGTTTTAACAGTTACTTGTTCCCGATTAACGCTAAATTTGATGCGACATTGTCAAAAACTGTCAAAAATATCCTTCCCCCGCCGGACTGTACATAAGTGTTTGAATAAACGGTGCAAATCTCAGCTAAATGGACATATGTGCTAAAACATCGACACATTTGTGCTCCAGGTGCACCCATCGTTCTCATTTGATTCGTTATTTAACGGGTAGAAATTCCTTTAAATCATACTTACAATGCCGGAAATTTGTAGTATCGGCCATATTTCTCCATCTGATCGGCGTAAAATTCACCGCTCAAACAACGTTGGAACCACTTGATCTGATAAAGCTATGGCCAGTGTGATTATTATATACACCTCAAAATGGTTGACAGGTAGATATAAATGTTTAATTTTAACAGTTTTAATACTTTTGTGCGTTGAATTGGCCTTCAGTTTCAGACGGTGGCAATTGCACTGAAGATTTCAGTTTGAAAAAAAAAAGTTTTGTTTCAGGTTAGGCCTGGCTTTTACAATTGGACAATCGTGGGATGGAAAAGATCTTGCTCACCAAAAAGCGGAAGTAACTATTAGTAAAGGGAATGGAAACCACGTAGTGATGAAGGTTCGAGCCCCTTTCTACAATGATCCAGCAGCACCCAGTGGCCCAGCGGGGCAGCCATTTCCACAACTATGGGATTATGAAGGTAAAAAACTACACATATTGATTTAGCCGTACATAATGTCTTCACCTTATATGTGCAGTGGCAGAAGGTTTTAAAAAAGCTCATTAAATTGAAATGAGCCCGCCAATAATCTATGATACTTGCCCCTCAAGCACGGAAAAGTGAATAAAATGCAGTATGCAGTAAAACATTTGTTCCGTAGTAAAACTTGTTCATTGATGCGGTTCCGAAGAAATACTTATCAACTATATGCGGTCTCAGTTTGAAAAATGCAGAGATTATTTTAGAATAAAAACCACGCATGCTATAGGAACTGAATTATTATTTGTGATGAAGTATTTTAGGTAGAGGCAATATCTACGAACAGAATGTGGACAGGAAACAAAGAATACTTAACATCGGGCCTTAACTGAGTGAGAGAAAAAAATTAAGGGAGACAAACAGTCAGGGATTGTCATACTTTTGAAAACAAGAATTTACCCCCCTTCTACAATAATTATATAAACCTCCGAAGGTATTAGCTAAGTTTTGTTAATCTACGTCACCTTAAATGGCCGGAATATCTTTTTATTGTTGTATCTTTTTCAGTTGTTGAAGCGTTCTTTTTATCTGATTCGGGGAAATATCTGGAAGTTGAGCTTTGTCCGTAAGTATTATCTATCAGTTTGGCTGTTTTATTATGTATTGATTTTAACTGTACATAGGCTAATTTTGTTTTGTTTGTTTGTTTGTTTTGGGTTTAACGCCGTTTTTCAACGGTATTTCAGTCATGTAACGGCTGGCAATTAACCTAACCAGTGTTCCTGGATTCTGTACCAGTACTAACCTGTTCTCCGCAAGTAACTGCCAACTTCCCGACATGAATTAGTATATGAACAACTAGTATTATTCTCAGACCGGGTTTTCTGTTATCGAAGTAGAGTTGTAGGAACTATCAAAAAGAGAAAACACGTCAAAACGTACGGTCTGGCATGTTTCCTTTTTAATAAAATCTTGTGAATGTAAAAAATATTGAGGTGAGTTCAATTTTACTCTCGTTTATTTTTCAGCCACGGTCAGCATCTTGTTCTGATGTTAGATGGAAGAAGAAATATGATAAAGGTGAGTATAATTATGATTAAAGTAAAAATGTAAAATTGTATAAATAATGGTGATATAATGTAATCTAAGAAATCAAATCGAATGAATAGAGGGAAATAAAACATTTATAATAAACATAGGTTGATTTAGGCTCAAGGGAATTTTGTCAGGCTTGCTTCAAACGAGACGCGCACGCGTTGGATGTCATCCGACATTGTAAAAACGAAGCATGGATTTGCAAAAATTGAAACATTACCGAAAATTGTACCTTGATACTAAACTGTCTATTATATACTATGTCTTTTTCGAAACTGATGTTTATTGAAATATTAAACCCTTTCTTTGAATACTTATGTCGTATTTTCTTTTATTTATATCTTTTGTTTGTTTTCTAGGACAAATTACCTATACAATATACAAGTAATATTGCGGGCAATGAATGGACTGGGACGGCAGTTTTACCGGCAGATTATTTCCCGCCAAATGTTTCTAAATTTAATGCTTACGCAATTCATGGGTCAGGAGATAACAGACAGTATGAAGCCTATAGGGCCGTGCCGGGAGACCAGCCAGACTTGTAAGTGACCACCTTAAATATTTTAAGAATTTCAAGTAATTTCAAGTACATCTCATGTGTCTTGAAATTTGGATATCTACGGAAGCTAAAGACTTGAACGCAGTATATTCATAAATGATCTTTTAGATCTGCTGTTACGAAGTGACACATGATTTTTTCGTATATGGCTTTAAATATTCGGCATCTGTTCTTTAATGAATGGATTAGCTTACCATGGTTTTATAAGGACTACGAGGTGGCATTAATGTCCGCCACCGTTTGTCTGCAGACATTTTTACTGTGCGCACTTGTGACTTTAGCAGTAACGACCTTCTGCGTTCAGCGGATAACTTCGTGTCATGAAAGGAAGATACAGTGTCGCTAAGCTCACGACCATATGGTCCCTTTTTTAGCCTTACTTTGATAGGACTCTAAAAATTATTGGGCTAAACTACAGCACTAAATACAGCGAAACTTATCTGGCACATCTTAAACTCCAACACAATCCTCCCCTTATCGGTATAGTAGACAACTGGGCTGAATATCAGCCGAGTTAAATTTTTCATTTTTAGCTCATCTGATTTTTTGAAAAAAAATGATGAGTTATTGTCATCACTTGAGCGGTTGTCGGCGTCGGCGTCGGTGTCGGCGTCGGCGTCTGCGTCGGCGTTGCCTGGTTAAGTTTTATGTTTAGGTCAGCTTTTCTCCTAAACTATCAAAGCTATTGCTTTGAAACTTGGAAGACTTGTTCACCATCATAAGCTGACCCTGTATAGCAAGAAACATAACTCCATCTTGCTTTTTGCAAGATTTATGGCCCCTTTTGTACTTAGAAAATATCAGATTTCTTGGTTAAGTTTTATGTTTAGGTCAACTTTTCTCCTAAACTATCAAAGCTATTGCTTTGAAACTTGGAATACTTGTTCACCATCATAAGCAGACCCTGTACATCAAGAAACATAACTCCATCTTGCTTTTTGCAAGAATTATTGCCCCTTTTGGACTTAGAAAATCAGTTTTCTTGGTTAAGTTTTATGTTTAGGTCAGCTTTTATCCTAAACTATCAAAGCTATTGCTTTAAAACTTGCAACACTTGTTCACCATCATAAGCTGACCCTGTACAGCAAGAAACATAACTCCATCCTGCTTTTTGCAAGATTTATGGCCCCTTTTGGACTTAGAAAATATCAGATTTCTTGGTTAAGTTTTATGTTTAGGTCAACTTTTTCTCTTAAACTATCAAAGCTATTGCTTTGAAACTTGCAACACTTGTTCACCATCATAAGCTGACCCTGTACAGCAAGCAACATAACTCCATCCTGCTTTTTGCAATAATTATTGCCCCTTTTGGACTTAGAAAATCATTTTCTTGGTTGAGTATTATGTTTAAGGCAACTTTTCTCATAAACTATCAAAGCTATTGCTTTAAAACTTGCAACAGTTTTTCACAATCATAAGTGGACACTGTACATCAAGAAACATAACTCTATCCTGCTTTTTGCAAGAATGATGGCCCTTTTTAGACTTAGAAAATCATGGGTAGGACAATATTTCTATTATACAAAAAAAAATCAGATGAGCGTCAGCACCCGCAAGGCGGTGCTCTTGTTTAAATCTTGCTGTACAAACTTAAAGTTCGTATCTCAATAATTAAATATTATATATTTTGCTTGTAAAACGAGCAAAGAACTAAAAATGATGCAGCAATCATGACTAAGATTATTTCTTTTTCTAGTGTTGTGATATTTTTTTTATTTTTTTCAGTCATCGACTGGAGTATTTCGCTAACGTTGACTTTTCGTCAGTTCTTCCACAACTGTCACATGTGTCGCAGTACTGGCAACAGAAACCCGGCTCGGGATAAAGCCTGTTTAGACAATTTCATAATATTTATTAATTTAGAAATAGTGGGTATAATATTCTTAACTGCACTGTGAAACAAGAATAAAATGTTTGACCTATAGTTTTTTCCTTGTTTTGCAATAGTTCTTTTTCAGTTTGTACCGTGTGTGTTCATTGGCACTCGTAACCTGTCATTTCAGCAGCATGACATGTGCCGCCTTGTCGGTGCGAGTTTGAGTCCTAGCATGCAGTGTACACATCTTATTTATCACAGACCAGTGCTATTCATTTTTCGATTTCTTGTTACAGGTGTACAGTTAGGATAACCTTAAATTCTAAAACCATAACTTCAACTTATGTGGTCAATCTGATTTTGGCCAAGGGAAGAGTTCGTTCGAAACATTCAACGTCTAATCAGTTACCCTTATTTTCAATGAGCGCTTAATATAATTCAGTACTGTCGTTTAATTTTGATGATGTCGCTCTTCAACTGCATTGGTCAAACTGGTTCATTTCTATAAAACAATACAAATGTGTTGTCAAAATTCCAGTACGTCTGCCTTTTATTTATAGAATCATACCTTTAATTGATAGAAACAAGACGTTGCTAAATTCCCACAATGCCATGGATGACTTGTTTATTGCGTTTATACTAACCATTTTATACTATTTTTGGATGAATTATTACGACAGATAGTAAGGGGGCGTGCCCACATACATATAATTCGCGAGAGGAGGCGGGACTCCAGCAGGAGCAGCCATTCACAGGGAATCAATCTTCACTGAGATGAACGGGAATCTTTCGAGGAAACTGGTCTTCCCTGACATTGTCTGTACACACACTGGGGCCAGATGTGTTATAGTCCAAACAGAGCAAGGAGATACTTGTCGTACGACTCACTGCTCAACGGGAAGAAAGATGCGAGGAGGCCTTTTAGAGAAAATTTGCAAAGAACTCTCAACTCACACATGAATGTAGGGAAAAAGGATGGAGTGCGTGACTGTTTTCAGACGAAGTGGATTTCAAGGGTTTGTCCACTCTATGTGGAAAGCAGATAGTTAGGGAAACGAATTACAGTTTTCATTTCAACTATTACAGTTATGTAACTCCATTGTAGTTTCTTGTTAAAAAGTGACACTGCCCCTAATACAGCCGTATAGCCCATTTCCAGTTTCGATTTACCTTTTAAATTGGGATAAAATAATAAAAAAAAACACCGCAACCCTATGAGCTTTGTTACCGCCTAAAAGTTTCCCTGAGTTTTTATCTCACCTGAGCACAAAGTGCTCAGGGTGAGGTATTGTGATCGCTCACCGTCCGGCCGTCCGTCCGTCGTCCGTCCACACTTTCCTTTAAACAACATCTCCTCCTAAACCAACAGGCCAATTTTGATGAAACTTCACAGGGATGTTCCTTGGATGGCCCTCTTTCAAAATTTTTCAAAGGATTGAATTCCACGCAGAACACTGGTTGCCATGGCAACCACAAGGAAAAACTTTAAAAAATCTTCTTCTCAAAAACCAGAAATCCTAGAGCTTAGATATTTGGTGTGAAGCATTGCCTAGTGGACCTCTACTAAAATTGTTCAAATCTTGACCCCGGGGTCAAAATTGACTCCGCCCCAGGGGTCACTTGATTTTACATAGGAAAATCTTCAAAAAATTTCTAAAAATAAATAGTAGTGCAAATGGTAGGCAATATAACCGGTCTACATCTGTATTAAAACAAAGGTTTTTATATATCAAAATGTTCGTTAGGATCTGTAGAGTATAGAACTGCTTGAATGATGCAGTTGCAATATCTGTGGTAGATTACCGATATTCAAGATGGCGTCCAAGATGGCCGCCAAAATAGATAGGTTTACATTTATTTACGTTTACGTGTAAAATAATAGCATATATTGTGTTATTAAGCTGATATTGACTGGACAGTAAGATATACATAAGAAAAACGCAGTAATATAGAGAAAAGAAACAAATAATACTATAATTAAGGAAGTTCAGGCCAAAAACAAACAGAAATAGTACATTTCATAAGGGTTTCCAAACGGTTTTGCTCTGTATGTATTCAATATTGCAAAGATAGATTAACTACAGGTGGTCCCTTTTAATACTTCTTAAACATTTTTATTTATGGTACACAATATACATTTACTTTCCCAGCTGGTTATTTATCTGTGTATTTGACATAGTTATTTCCCTTGTTACCATTTTTGCCATGAAAAAATCTGAGAAAGAAAACAACTATAAAGTATAAGGTGCATAAATAATTTCTTGTAAGGACAATCTTCTTTTAAGATGTACTGTCCATATGTAGATTTTAAACTGAATTTAAGGGTCATAACTTATTCATTCAAAAGTGTAGGTATACGAACAAAAACAAGAACACCTCCGTTTTCAGACAATAAAAGGTATGGCATCCTTCGTACGAAGTACAAATGCAATAGAAAAAAGTGGAAACTTCACAGGTCGCCCAACACGACAAAAACGAATATGTTGCAGGCTCGGTTTGATTGAGCCTGTTCGTGGACGGTAATGGAAATGCATGCTACCGTCCACGCCCTCTAGCCCCGGGTTGAGCAGAACTCAACATTTACACATTTTAAAAGTACAAAAAGCAATGTTGAGACATCCGCAGGTCATATGTAACTCATATAACTCTAGAAACTAGTAAATTTTTACAGAAACATTGTATAAAAATCCAAATGGTCTAGGAGGGCTTGATTCCATTATAATGTATATATCAATGAGTAGTTCCATGGTAGCTTTTGATCACTTGTTTTGGAACTGAAAACCCAAATTGCCTAAAATGTCTAGAGGTACGTCCAAAGATAATTTATAAAATCTAAGAATCACTTGGATAATTTGCTCAAGATGTCAGTCTCACGGCTTCACATGTATCGCTCAGATATCAGGACAAACTTGATGAGGACATCAACTACGGGGTGGGAGAGGTAATTGATTAGAAGTTAGCAACATTAACCAATACAATATGGAAGTTCTTATTCCAAATTAAATTGTCTTTCTCATTATAATATCTCTATTTCTGTACTGTATCTTCCTTTTTCTCTTCTTGCTGACAGATCTTAATTTGTTTTGACAAGTTGAATTCTTTCTGCAGTTGTTTAAAATCATATCAGGCCAGGGCGCAGCAGTTCATATGTGTTTACGTTCAACAGGGCAAGACAGAAATTAAACATAACTTCTATATTGTCTTCATTGCTTCTTGGTGATATTAATATCTGCAATATCCAATCATGTGACCTTGAAGAACAAAACAGACTTGACAAAACCAAGCATGCAACGAAGAGAATATTTCTAAAGGTGCTTAGTGGCAGCTGTAAAAAGTTTCCCCAGACTGTTATATTTTTTGTTCCGTTTTAAGTTCATTCAAAGACTATGTATGATAGAGATCCGCTTTAGTTTGATGTGTCAGGCGTGTTGCACATTTCATTTTCGCATTAGAAAACTCAGTCACATATTTTATTATATTCTTTTGTTCTATGCTTTCATAAGATCGGCTTATCGAGTCTATTAACGAAGCAATAGTAACAGATAAGATATAGATACCAACTTCAATCAGTGTGTGTCATGTAAATGTTTTACATATACATTAATGTCAGTGATAAACACATATTCATAATGGTTAGTGTCTACAGACGATTGAGTAAAGATAGAACCAAACTGTGAACTGTTGAATGTAACAGTTGAGTCTATCATCCTTAACAGGTTGTTAAGTTGCTTTGTCTGTTATGAAATACACCCAGTTTTTTTTTTACAAAGAGTGCAATGTGCAAATACATTTCCATAGGAAAATCCTGATTATTTGATATAAAAGGAATTATAACATTGTTGTCTTGAAACAAATATCTTATTACATATCAAAAGGTCAAGTTGCACAGAGGTCAAAATCAGTATTACAGGCAATTCAAAACCACCAAACACCTCATCCAACAAAAAAAAGGTTATCTTATGAAACGTACATCAAGAACATTCTTGACATCAAAAAGACAACTAGTAAAATTAACTCGGAATGCACTGGTTAAGCAAACATACTTAATAAACAGTATCAGTTTCTTCCCGGAGTTCTGCACTCTCACTGACCCAACTGTGTAAGAATGCCCTTGGAAAAACCAAATACCCAACTATAGCTGATATTGTCTTTGACCCCAGAGGTATCCTGAAACTTATCCAAAACCTGCTGCCCCAGATTTGATTAAGCCCCTTGTCCTGAAGAAGCTCTGATATGAGATCCTTGACATAGTATTACTGATTTTTCAAAGATCCCTAAATATTGGTCAGCTTAAATCGGAATGGACGAAGACAAATGTTGCCGCACGGTTTTAAAAAGGTGATACTAGTGACCCCGCAAACTATATGTCCATATCTCTAACGTGTGTTCTATGCAAACTCTTATAACATATTATTGCGCTAGCCTATCCACACACTTCTCAAAACAGAACACTATATATGAGCTGCAACACGGGTTCCAGGAAAAACGGTCCTGTGAGACCCGGCTAATAGAACTTGTTGATGAAATATCAAGGAATCTTTCCTCAGGCAAACAAACCGATCTTATCCTACTAGACTTCAGTAAAGCCGTCGACAAGGCCAATCACCTTAAATTAATATTCAGACTCCAAGAACATGGTGTTCCCAAATAAATCGGGTCTTGGATCAGATTCTTCCTAATAGGCAGATCCCAGTCTGTCGTGGTCAACGGCCATATGTCTGATCACGTCCCTGACACACTAGAGGTCCCCCAGGGCTCTGTCCTTGGACCCCTGCTCTTCCTACTGTACATTAACGATCTCACTAATACAGTCACCTCCCAAGTACGGTTATTTGCAGATGACACAGCCGTGTACCTTGCAGTTTCCTCCCTCACAGATTGCCAAATGTTACAAACTGATCTTCTAAACTTAGGAACTTGGGTAAAATGTGGGATATGGAATTTAACCTTAGCAAGTGTCAGGTCCTTCACATCACACGTAGCAGAAAGCCCACCTAGTTTCCCTATAAACTACATGGTCAAACACTGTCCCTAGATAAGGATGCAAAATACCTTGGTGTCGACATCAGCCACGACCTCAACTGGAACACACATATCAACAGAATAACAACAAATGCAAACAGAACATTATGTTTCCTTACATGCAACATCAAAACAAAACACGAAAACGTCCAAGCACTCTCATATAAAACACAGGTCAGGTCACAGTTAGAATTCGTCTCATCTGTATGGTCCTCTAAACACATGTTAACATTTAGCTCTCCTGTAAATACATAAGTCTCCATATACAGAAATTTAACAATTTTTGGTGGCCATTTTGGATTCCATTTTTAATATGAGTTATCTGCCACACAAGATGCAACTGCATCAAGCAGTTCTGTAATCTAGAGAGTGAAATGTGTAAATGCATTTCCAAAAGACAGTATTGATTATTTGTTTAAGGAATTATAACATTGCCAGTTTGTCCGCAAAGTCTTGAAACAAAAATCTTACTTAATTTGGCAGCAGTCTTGAACGCCATTTTGGATATTAGTGTTTTTTCATAAAAATAACCCTTTTATTATCTTTTTGACAACATAACATACATTTTAGTGTATTTCAATAAGATATATACAATTTAGCACCCCTGTATATCCATAAGGCTCCATATACAGAAATTTAACAATTTTCGGCGGCCATTTTGGACGCCATCTTGAATATCAGTTATCTACCACACATGATGCAACTGCATCATGCAGTTCTGTAATCTACAGATCCTAACAAACATTTTGGTATATAGAAACCTTTGTTTACGGAGATAGTCCGGTACCTTGTCAGTTATGCTTAGGTATTTGCAGTAGTAAAACCAGAAATCCTAGAGCTTAGATATTTCACATGGAGCATTGCCTAGTGGACCTCTACAAAATTTGTTCAAATCATGGCCCCCGGGGTCAGAATTGACCCCGCCCCAGGGGTCACTTGATTTTACATAGGAAAATATTTAAAAAATCTTCTTCTCAAAAACCAGAAGCCCTAGAGCTTAGATATTTGACATGTAGCATTGCCTAGTGGACCTCTACTAAAGTTGTTCAAATTATGACCCGGGGGTCAAAATTGACCCCGCCCTAGGGGTCACTTGACTTTACATAGGAAAATCTTCAAAAGTTTTCTAAAAATAAACCAGAAGGCCTAGAGCTTAGATATTTCACATGTAGCATTACCTAGTGGACCTCTACAAAATTTGTTCATATCATGACCCCCTGGGTCAAAATTGACCCCGCCCCAGGGGTCACTTGATTTTACATAGGAAAATCTTCAAAATTTTTCTAAAAATAAACCAGAAGGCCTAGAGACTAGATATTTGACATGTAGCATTGCCTAGTGGACCTCTACAAAATTTGTTCAAACCTTGTCCGCCGGGGTCAAAATTGACTCCGCCCCTAGGGGTCACTTGATTTTACATACTAGGAAAATCTTAAAAAAAAATAATTCTAAAAATAAACCAGAAGGCCTAGATCTTAGATATCTGACATGTAGCATTGCCTATTAGACTTTTACAAAGTTTATTCAAATCATGACCCCTGGGATCAAATTGACCCTGCCCCATGGGGTTACTTGATTGTACATAGAAAAATCTTCAAAATTTTCTAAAAATAAACCAGAAGAGCTTAGATATTTGACATGTAGCATTGCCTAGTGGACCTCTACAAAAAGTTTTTAAATCTTGTTTTTAAAGTTACTTAAAGAAAATTTCAACTATATTTTCTCATAATTCTTCTGATTGATTTCTATTATGATCTTTTGACCTTGAAGACTTGTCCTTAAGTGCAATGATAACAGGTGAGCGATATAGGGCCATCATGACCCTCTTGTTTTTATTACCAGTCCATACCTACAACAAGTGAAAGATGCATTACCATGATGTGTGACATGATCTATCCCACCTGGCATACCTTCTGATGCTGTGTTTGTTAACTCTTTTCGCAAGATATCACCACCTGGTGAAGCTGTCAAGGCATCCATGTCCTTTGCAATAATTTGTATGAGAAGCTGGACTCAAAATATCTTCCTGGTTTATACCCTGAACAAAATTGGCATTTTTTGTAAAAGATAGTCAGCAACGCTTTTATAATGTTTATATTCGACATTACTTAAACTGAAAGATTTGTGAAGCACATATACCGGTACACCATCTATACCAGTTACACAAAGAGGAAACAACTTTCAATTAGGAGTCACTCCGTTTATTGTGCTACAGCCGGTTCTCAGCTTGACGATGCTTTTGCGATTGCCCGCACAGAAGGCAAGGTAAAAAAAAACTCCTTAGGATTCGAAACCGTCAGTTCTTTTCGTCGTTTTTAAACAAAAATCCTAACCTGTCGAAACGGACCGAAATAAGAGTATTTATATTTGATGAATAGACTTAGCTTAAAGACTGTTAGAACTATGAGAACAATTTTGTTAAATTTGTCAGAGAGTCGAATCGACGAGTGTATGTTTAGCAGCAATTCATTAGAAATGCAAAAAAATACAAATTTTATTACCTCCCTTTGTATTGCAGTCGAATTTGACTGAGAATAAAGTGGCACTTTTTAAGCAGTTTCAGAACTCATCCCAGTTCAGAATGTATAAATATCCCAATATCTATTAAGGGGAAGTGGCACAATATCACAATTATTTGCCCTTGGTTGACCACAATTAGGAATTGGTTACGCGGAAATAGGTCCTCTGTTTGATGGTGAATATTAGTGAATTTTTGAGTGAAAGACCTGCAATAAATGGCATAATTGAATAGAGGAGATATGAAGTAGTAGGTACATGTACAATTTGACAGAATGAGAATGTCAGAATATGCATAAGATGACTTTTTGATAGGGCCAGTTTTGCCTGTTTGCTGCCACCCACAGAGTATTCTTCATACGCATGCGATTTGGTTTAAAATGGTGGAAAAATGAGCCAGTCAACACCATGTTTATTATGGCTGGATTTTTTTCCTCTTGAATAGTTCTGTTGAGTTCAGGTATTTTTAGGGGGTTTGGAATGTATGCAAAATTGCAATAGTGTCCAGTGTCTATATAGAACATATAGTAAAATAACTGTGGTCTTTTGCCTGAAGTACTAAAATATAAATTACTAAAGGTAAAATAAATACGCGAGCGTCTGAATACATTTTTCTGCAAAGTCTTATAAAAAAAAGAAAACATATATTTCTTACAGGGATCCTCATATGGATTTCTAACAGAAGATATGACATATGTCATAAACTGTGGTTTGAGTGAGATTTGTTGGGTGTTCTTTGAAATACTTTTTTGTCCATACAAAGCTCATGAAAAAAAGGACCAGCTAGTTTTGGGGAAACAATCTCTGTAGTGCAAATATTAAAATTGTGGGCTTGCGATTATGGCTTTTGGAAGTCAAGAAAATAAAATCAAAGTCAAGAAAATAAAATCGAAAACTCTTTCTGTAACCGTATTTTATTTTACACACTTGATATACTTTGTTAATTATATATACATAATCTATATAAAACACTCTGATTTTCGTAATTCTGAAACAAAAAGACAACTACATAATATTAACAAGTTAAAATTCTAAACAATATTCTACTAATGCAGATTACAAACATCCACTGTGTATGTTTTTTCTCTCCACAATTTAAACGTTTCAAAATATTTTAGAGTGCCATGTCGAGACATACATTCAAATAATGTGTACACTCTTTCAAAGTTTGGTGTGATCAGTGTAAGTTGAATTTTATGTATTTCTGCGTAGAAACCAAAGAGTTTTGTTTTGCCTGAACCGAACATTTATTTATTGACAGGTATCTACAACACTGATCTCTCGTGCAGACTCAGTGCCTCTTTATATGCCACAGTTTACTTCGGTAATCAGTTTCAGAATGATGAAAAAAAAATATCATTTTCTCGTGCAGTGAATGAATGCGTATCAATCGTAAAGGAGGTACTACACATAAGTGTGACATTAAAGGAAAAGGATTTGAGCGAGTTGAAAAATGTAACGTATTTCAAACACACAGTAATAAAAAAGGTAAATATATATATAAAAATAATATGCATTTTAAGAGGTATAAAAATCTATTTAAAATCTAAATAAAATCCCAACATTGTTCAACAAAACACACATACATTCTGTATTTGAAACAGACAGTTGTATGGAAGACAAGAAGTATCACAATCTATCAATAAAGTTTTTGCTGAAGTACAATTCAGTTTGAAAGATTCACGTGCGGAGCTTGCCTTAGCATCGAATGCCAACGATATAAGCACAGCAGATGGGCCTTTTAACGAAAAACTAGTTTTCAGCATTTTGTTGGTTTTCGAGATTCCATTATTCGACGCTGATATTTCAATCGAACTAACAAATAAATGTCGATGAGGAATAGTGATAGTAGATATGAGATTTCATGACGTCATTGCACTGTCATCCATGAGTATTGTTAAATGAAAAAAAAAAACGTCGCCACGGGCTCACTGTTTTACAAACTTTTGTGGGGAATAAGCCAACACTTTGGTCCCATAAAGCTTGGCGCCTTAACATCAGAATAAAATATTTTCTTTGCCGGATAATACACCAAACGATAGGATTAGAAGCTACTCTGATCTAAACATATTCCTGGCGCAATCGGTAATTAACATTTCCAGTGTCAGACCTAAAGTTTAGATCAAACTGCACACAGACAAAGTAGTACGTGTACATATTTCAGAATTATGCTAGCTGTCGGCAAATTCCCCTTAAGTGTTATATATTGTGTTAGAAATTTTGATAAGAAACTGTTAAGAACATTTAGAAAGCACATAATGATTTAGTGATGTTAGAGGGCGGTATATACTCGGTGACCGTAAGACTAAAGTTTCGTGAAAGTTGGTTCAAAGCCCGGATTGTCTTTCCCATCAAAATTTCTCTGTGTCGTCTCGTCCATATTTTTTTCACCCACCTGAAAGTAAAATGAAAGAATCACAAAATAAGATATATCACACACAAGTCGTTGATATTTAATGATAATCATTGAACCAAAGGTATAGAGAACGACTTTCTATAAGAAAATGTTCTCCTGTTTCAAAATGATATTGTTCATTCTTCAATAACACTGGCCCATCAATTGATATGCTCCAAATCAAGACAATATAGCACAAGAACGTATCTAAAACAAACAACAAAATGAATCAAAGGATTAAACACGTTGACTAATGTGGTATTTTTAGACTATAAAATGCATATTACATATTATACTAGTATATTTTCACTTAAATTACCTAAATGTGTAACTGATTATAATTCAACGACAATTAGTGTTGACTTATCCGCTATCCTCGGCGTTTACCGCAGTATTGTTATGAGCTAAAAGTGCAGACACGCCTCGATGCATAAAGTTGATCTATACTGGTAGGCCATTTTTTGTCTCATGGTATACTAGTTTTGCTCAGCTTCTTACAGACCTTTACGGGAAACACAGAACTCAAGCAAGCAACATAATATTGCTGGTGCTCAAATTATGTTTCATGACAGGTAATGAAATGTGCAACACTCCTTAAAATGCATTAAAACAACAGCAGTACAATATTAAATTGGAATAGTAACAACTGCGTCACGGACGTTGATGTTAAAACAAATTGAAACAAACTAAACGATTAGTTATAGATCTACATGTAAAATTCGTTTAATTTACTGTTAGTCAAATTAACATTTAAAAACTTGAATTAAACCCATTGCTGGTCACAACCCGATGCATTACAAGCATGCCGGATGACTTGCAATAAGCGAATGTCATGTATAATATATCCCATACATATAGCAAAGCAATTGTCTCAGTCTAACATATTAGCTATCCATAATAGAAACTAAAACTGAAATTTCATTGGACGATTTCAGGTATGAGCCGAAGTCAACATCTCAGTCCGCTTTACTCTCAGTCCGCTTTTCCCCCGCCTCCGCATTTCTATAGATAATGTTAAATTTACATTTCATCCTAAACATGCTTGTCGTTTTTAAGAGGGTAGACAACTCAGTAAGCAAAAGACGTCACTTGAAACCATAATACACGGAAGTTTTACACCAAGTCCTTAAGGTAACATTTGTATCTATTGAGCAATTAGATATAAATGTAACACTGTCATACATGTAGATCTTGAGATAATGATGATAACACAAGTAAACATAGGCACTAGAGTAAAAAAAAAAGCTGTTGTTATTATACCCGATCAGGCACTACAGTCAGTACTTCGTATATACACTTGCAAGCATTGTATCTAAGTCCACGCAGTACTTATCTTCTCTTATCAGCTTAAAGCCATGTTTGTGAGCTAGAAATTTCAATTAGCATAAGAGGATCAGAATTTCCCCTGTGTTATAAGACATGAAGCCAGCAGGATCCATGCTGTCCGCTAACGGTTTCTCTAATTGCAATAGGCTTTGAAAGCGAACAGCATGGATCCTGACCAGACTGCACGGATGCGCAGGCTGGTCTGGATCCATGCTGGTCGCAAATGCACTATGTTGGTTTTCTCATGGTGCGGGTCCGTTCTTCTTTTTTTTACCAATATCTAACAGTAATTTTCTCCCATTTTACAATTTTTATTTTCTGTGCAACTTGTACATTTTATCTCAAACTTTGTTGAAATGAACATGTTAAAGAATTTCATCCCAGCTGTTGGCTAGTAACTTTAAAAAGTTATTTGATTTTATAAAATAACATGATTTTCAGAGATATTTGTAGCTTTAAGAGTCAAATTCACACAAAGTTTTCATATCAATCTGTGAAAATAAAAGAATTGCAGGGATGAATCCGGATCCTGAATTTGACCAAGTTGCCAGGAAGTTAATGAATTAGTACAGAACAAAACAGGCTGTGAACAAATCTTACCTCATTTCTACCTATCTGTGATCAACATTAATATGTATGTTTAGAATACAGATATGCCATATGTTTCAGAATACAGATGTACACGTTATAAAATCTACATGTTAAAATCAATATTTATGTTTAGAAAATAAATATAAAGCCATATATGTCAGAACATAGAACTATGTACTATATCATTTACATCTCTAACTAACATTTTTTTCTAGATTTTTTCCCTTTTCCCGTTAAATTTTGATACCCTTTTCGTGATCTGAATATATGTCTACTTGGGGTTATTTTACTCGGACTTTATCCTAGACTCCCCGTGTTATATATCTTAACTTCAAACCAGAGCAGGTTCAACTGTATATATAAAGAAACAAACACAATAACTCCTACCTGCTCTGTGAAGTGATAGGGCTGGCCCTTTTTAGGCTCCGGAAAGTCCTTGTCAATCCACATCTTATCTCCTGTCAGTGAACTTAGGTTTCGTTCTCCATGATCTTGAGGTCTCATCTGGTGATCCTGTAAACCTATTGGTCTGAAGCATAACTTGAAAGTCTGTAAAGAAATAGATGAACTGATTCAAAAATAAAATCCATGTGCAGCTAAATTTTACTATCATGACTAATACTAAATAAAAGTGGCTGTATTTCTTTTTTTTTGGAAAATTTTACGTTACAGTAAACCGTGAGTAAAATTCATAAAAAGTATATACGAAAAAGAATCCTACCCACAAATATTTTATTATTGGTAAGCTATGTTCTCTTCCTTTCTCGTTTAAGTTTGAACTGTTAAAATTTTGCCGAATAAGTTACTGATAGACAAAGAGATATAGACTAGGTTCCAAAGTTATTAAACTGAGTTTTGGTTCCAAAGTTATTAAACTGAGTTTTGAGACCGATTGCAGCATTCCTATTGGTCAGTTTGACGAATGAGACCACAATCAACCAATCAGGTGCTAGAGTTTTGAAACTGGTCACCAAACCTCTGGTCCAGTACGTCATATCAAGAGGAAAACAAATCTAAATATAGACGGTTTCTACCATAACATGTGTAAATACATACCTCCCAATCTCGACCATATCGTATAATGTGGTATATCCATCCAATAGGAATCCATATAGCTGCGAATGCTGCCATTGACCAACCAATACCCACTGCCCACTGGGGGTACACGTATGTGCCTTTAGGGCGGCTGTAGCTCAGCTCGGAATAATCTATCGTACTTAGTACGAAAATGGTCTGGAGCGAGAAAAAAACTTGCATGATCACTTTGATAAAACCGTACTGATTTATACAGTTTTCAGTGTATATTTAAACTAAATCGAAATGCGAACACGTGACATATAAAAGACAAGGACGCCTTGTTTGATCTTTCATTTATCATATACGTAGCTGTTACACAGTCGGAAATAGATCACAATTCATATTAAATTCGGTCAAGAGTTATCTTGCTTGATTATTACGGGACTCCTTATATAAATTGCCGGTCCACTGTTTGTGCTATATGACTCCGGTCTTTTTTTTCTACATATACAAATTGACTAAACAGTGAAACATTTGAAAATAAAACAATAAAGTTTGGTTTTCGACTTACTAAATGGCTTGCCGGTCTATTGGCCTTTTAAGTAATTCAATAAGTGTATAAGTAGAAAGCCTTCGTCCAATATTTGAACGGGTAGGCAGATTTTGGCTTCAAGTGTGAAAAAACTTTGACCAAGGGATGACTTTGACGCCGACACTAGGGTGAGTATAAAAGTTCTCACTATTTGTTGCGCTAAAAAGCATGACTTATGCACCAAATTTGCCAATAAAAGAGTAATATACAAATACCATGCAAAATATAGGTGAAGTTACTGTCCAGCCGATTGCCATGTAAGGGTTAATTCTCCAACCATACATCATTTCTATGTTATCATAGAAACGACGAACGCCTGAAAAAAAGCATAATATGCATACCTTGAAAATGTGTCAGTTTTAAATTACCTTTTAGTGATTTTAGAATGGTGCAGATATAAATACATTTATTATAGTATAAAGTATAGGATGATTTTTAACAGCGCAATGAACTTGTAAGTCGTTACCATGTACTTCCGAAAAGTTTGCATTGACGTAAGTTGTAGCCGAGATCCAAAAACGTCATATCCTGTATGTGTTATATCTGCTAGTTTTCAATACTTTTGTGTTCTTATGTGTTTTTTATAATGTTATTCGTATTTTTGTAGAGTTATTTGAAGGAAACAAATGTGAGTAAAAGCTCGGTGATTTTACGAGTTGAGATATTTTGCTTTTTTACAATTTTGTAGAATATTAGAAAAAGTGGAATATTACCGTAACACCAGGCGACTGCGACACACATAAAAGCTGCTACAAAGAGGATGATTCTGCTTCCGGAATAGTAATCAAACAACTGGAAGACGTACATCCCACCCTACAAAGTAAAGATAATAGGGTTATTATAACAGTAGCTTGATCTGGAATGCAGTATTCGTCTGGAGTGGATTTTGCCAGATCGGACCTCACGAGGCGCGCAAGCGCCGAGTGTGATCCGACCTTGCAAAATCCACGAGAGCCGAATACAAAGTATCAGATCTAGCTACTGTTATAATGACCCTTTTATTATATACCTTTACCATTTTGATTCTTGTTTTGTTCTTGAACGAAATCTTCAATGTTTATCGATATTAAATGGAACTTTGTGAAGTTTTTATGTGCGCTATTTATAGAAATGTGTCGGATCATGCATATAAATGAAAATAGTCCGGCAGCATACAATACGGAAGGTACAATACGGAATTTAAAAGATTTAATACGGAATTTTTGTCTGTCTGTTCATATTTAATTGTGAAATACAAGCCGATTTTTTACAGAATTTATATAGGTATATAATAATTATTTTTATCTTATACCTATATAAATTCTGTCAAAAATACAGCTTGCATTTCACAAGAAAATACAAACATGCTGAAATGAATCCCGTATTGTACCTTCCAAAAATCCCGTATTGTACCTTCTGTATTGTATGTTGCCGGACTACTTTCATTGATATGCATGAGCTGACACAGTTATATAAATAGCGCACACAAAAACGTAACTCATTTCATTTTAACATCAACAAACAAAGATTTCCTTCGATTACAAATAAACAAACAAAAAGGCGGAGGTATATAATAAAAGGGTCATTACAACAGTAGCTAGGGATTTTGTATTCGGCTCTCGTGGATTTTGCAAGGACGGATAACACTTGGCACATGCGCGCCTCGCTAGATCCGATCTGGCAAAATCCACTCGAGCCGAATACAGCATCCCAGATCGAGCTACCTTTATAATAACCCTATTAGATTCCTTGGAAGCTGCTACAAAAAAGAGGGTGATTCTTCTTCCAGAATAGGAATTAAACAACTGCTCAACGTACATGTAAATAAAATTTGTGCAGGTGCTACAAAGAGAATGATTCTGCTTCCAGAATAGTAATCAAACAACCGGAAGACGTACAGCCCACCTTGCAAAGTAAAGGAGCATTTATAAACAGTAACGCTGTGCAGTATAGCTGATATACGCCATAGACAGTCTCATAAGGAAATATGGAGAGTGGCGAATTAAACTGGGCACGTACCGTAAACCATAGGAATACCCATAAGGAACTGTAAAATACGGTGAGTGGTAATTTTGACGGGGCACGTACAGGACAAACCATAGGCAGAAGGGAACAATAAAATACGGAGAATCTGGCAAATTAGGCTGGAAACATATCGGACAAACCATAGACAGTTGGTTAAGGTCGCTAACTTTAAACCACTTGCCCCTCACCGATGTCGGTTCGAGCCTCGCTCGGGGCGTTGAATTCTTCATATGAGGAAGCTCTCCAGCTGTCTTGCGGAAGGTCGGTATTTCTACCCAGGTGTCCTCCCGTGATAAAATAATGCACAAAGGGGCACCTGGGATCTTTCTCCACCAACGAAAGCTGGAAAGTCGCAATATGATATATAGTTATGCCTGTAAACCAAGCAAATAAAATGTAAATTAGACATGGAACTTACCGGACAAACCATAGGCAGACCTATAAGGAACTGTAAGATGCAGACACACCCTATAAACACTTCTCGGCGATGACCTCTTCTGAGGAATCCTGGGAACTGGTCTACAATAGCGGTAACCACTCCTTCAACCCCCACAAACTGAAAACGATTCGAAATCATTTAGATGATTTAACTGTTTTGCTTAGTAACAAAGTATAAAGATTTAATTTACCTAACCAATGTTCTTGGATGGACTAGCTCTCTGTTAGTAATAATTTTCCCGTATAAAAAAGATTGATATCATTCGAATTATAGACATAATGTCTTCTATCAGAACATTCTCCTCGTCCGGTGATGGAAATCCCGGCCCTTTGTTATTGTCTGATATTATCCACACAGATTTAGAGAAGTACTGCAGATTGTCTTTCAAGTAGCTCCACCCATTTTATATCATTTCAAAAAGAGATGCAGACGTTTATAATCTAACAAAACTACTACAGTCTACGTCAATATCGTAAAGATGTACTGTCTAGCTAAAATCCTATTAGAAAACCTACCGGATTGCATAGACCAAAAATATGACTATGCTTCAAAACAAGTAACATACCCGATTGTCTAGACCTAACATTATGACACAGAGAAGGACATCATGGACCAGAACGAGACAACTTACCTGACTGTCTAGACCTAACATTATGACACAGAGAAGAACATCATGGACCAGAACGAGAAAACTTACCTGACTGTCTAGACCTAACATTATGACACGAGAGAAGAACATCATGGACCAGAACGAGACAACTTACCTGACTGTCTAGACCTGGCAATATTACACAAAGAAGAACATCATGGACCAGAACGAGACAACATACCTGACTGTCTAGACCTAACATTATGACACAGAGAAGAACATCATGGACCAGAACGAGACAACTTACCTGACTGTCTAGACCTAACATTATGACACGAGAGAAGAACATCATGGACCAGAACGAGACAACATACCTGACTGTCTAGACCTGGCAATATTACACAAAGAAGGACATCATGGACCAGAACGAGACAACATACCTGACTGTCTAGACCTAACATTATGACACAGAGAAGAACATCATGGACCAGAACGAGACAACATACCTGACTGTCTAGACCTAACATTATGACACAGAGAAGAACATCATGGACCAGAACGAAACAACTTACCTGACTGTCTAGACTTGGCAATATTACACAAAGAAGAACATCATGGACCAGAACGAGACAACATACCTGACTGTCTAGACCTAACATTATGACACGAGAGAAGAACATCACGGACCAGAACGAGACAACTTACCTGACTGTCTAGACCTAACATTATGACACAGAGAAGAACATCATGGATCAGAACGCGACAACATACCTGACTGTCTAGACCTAAAATTATGACACAGAGAAGAACATCATGGACCAGAACGAGACAACTTATCTGACTGTTTAGACCTTGCAATATTACACAAAGAAGAACATCATGGACCAGAACGAGACAACTTATCTGACTGTCTAGACCTAACAGTATGATACAAAGAAGAACATCATGGACCAGAACGAGTCAACTTATCTGACTGTCTAGACCTAACAATATGATACAAAGAAGAACATCATGGACCAGAACGAGACAACTTATCTGACTGTCTAGACCTGGCAATATTACACAAGAAGAACATCATGGACCAGAACGAGACAACATACCTGACTGTCTAGACCTGGCAATATTACACAAGAAGAACATCATGGACCAGAACGAGACAACATACCTGACTGTCTAGACCTAACAGTATGATACAAAGAAGAACATCATGGACCAGAACGAGACAACTTATCTGACTGTCTAGACCTGGCAGTATTATACAAAGAAGAACATCATGGACCAGAACGAGACAACTTATCTGACTGTTTAGACCTGGCAATATTACACAAAGAAGAACATCATGGACCAGAACGAGACAACTTACCTGACTGTCTAGACCTGGCAATATTACACAAAGAAGAACATCATGGACCAGAACGAAACAACTTATCTGACTGTCTAGACCTGGCAATATTACACAAAGAAGAACAACATGGACCAGTACGAAACAACCTATCTGACTGTTTAGACCTGAAATATTACACAAAGAAGAACAACATGACATTACGAACAAACAATACTGACTGTTTAGACATGATTTTTACACAAAGAAGAACATCATGGATCGAACGAACAACTTACTGACTGTTTAGACCTAACATATTACCAAGAAAAACATCACAACGAGCAAACTGGATGTCTGCTACGTGATAGAAAAAAGGGGTGGTGTCAGTGCTTTCGGATAGGCAATAAAAGCCAACCCTGGACCTGAAAATAGACGAGAATCGAGAAAGATGATCGAACTGTTTTTTCTTAAATTTGATATAATAGCAAATGGTAAACTATTGTTCAAGTCTCACGCGGTTCTGGGAAAACTTATGTATGAAAAGAACAGGAACCACGGCCTTTCCCTCACAAGATCGTAAGCTGCGACTAATAGGGTCTGAACACTTAGTTTTGTTGTATCTTTATGATTCAAGCGGGTAAAAAAGTTTTGCTTCCATACCCAATAAATTTATTTCAATGTAACCAAAAGTTTTAGTCATGTTTGGTCCCATATAACCTGTACTGTGTTCGTGCGCGGTAAAATCCAAATCAAATCAACTAATGTTCATGTGGGTGTAAAATTCTGTACTAATCCGCTGCTACTTATTATTTAATTTTAAATATTTTACCTACTCCTTAACGTTAACCCGTACCATGGTGGACAAGATTGGTTCTGCCTTTGCGACCAGTGTAGATCATGGTCAGCCTGCACATTCGTGCAGTCTGATCATTATCTGCACTGTTCGCTATTCAGTCAGTATCTTTTTGGTAAGCACCCCTTTTAATGGTACTGTCCAAATTGGAAGATGGACAAGTTCATTATAGAAATTTAGCAGGGTAAGGGTTAAATTTATTATTAGATTTCATCATCTAGTATAGCGGATAGAAATGTGAATTATTTTTTCCTATAAGTAGACCAGAAAGATCTTTTCTATTTAATACATGTATATCATTTTAATATATATGTAATAAATGTAAGTTCCTTATTAAACGAAGCCTTCACACATTAACCTACTTTAGATAATAGTCATGATACAGTATTAAGTGATTGTTGAAGATCTTTTTTTCATGTTCGGTTTAACGTTGCACCGAAAAAAAATTATAGGTCATATGCATAAGGAAACAGTCAGTGTTTCTACATGCCCTTTTAATGCTGGTGCGAAATCAAGAAATACGATCAAGGGTTAGAAACCATCGCATAAATCTCGAGGTATGTTGAAAAACGATTTTATTCCAAAAGAAATATACACTCACACACAAACTTATCTAAAGAAAGCTCTGTGCTCTGCTCAAGAACCAATCACTGCCGAACTCTGTTAGGAGAAGAACTTTGCTCTTGATCCCACATTAAATTGTTAAAAACCTCAGTCTGACTTATTTTTTTAAAAAATATTTACCACTATCAACAAACACATCAGCACATGTATTACCTGCTTCAGCAACGTCTCCGATGTCTTTGTTCTGTATTTTCGACATGTGTCCCAGAATGGAGAATATAATGAAACCAGCAAAGATACTGGTTCCACTGTTCGCTAAGGCAAATATTACGCTGTCTCTGAAATTCATTGGTAACCAGATGTTTGCAAGTGAAGCGTGTGATGTTGAAGATGAGACTACAAGTTTTAATGCTGCTTATTTGCAGCTGATGTGAACATTTATAATCATCATCTGCACAGAGTTAGATATTCAGTGAAACCAGTCCGTAAAGACCACAGGTAAATTTAAACTATTTACTGTTAAGCGGAAGGAGAAAGCAAAATGGCCTTTATATACAGGTTATACAGTACGTGCCTTTATTCGGATGTGGTCTTTCGCGAAAGTTTGACTGTAAAATATACGCCAGGCATAGAAACATTATTATTATCATTATTATTATTATACCAGATTTATATAACGCCCTTTTCATGATCAATTTCACGTTCAAAGGCGCTTTACATAGTTCAAATGCAGCCACACAGGGCGCATAATTCATCCTCTACTAGTACAGACACAGAGCGATCTGACCAGAGGGACAGAGTGAGACAAAGCCCCCGCGACAGAGAGGTCAGAAATCAGATACAGGCTTGTCCGGCTAACTTAGCCTAGCTCGTTGCGAATAGACAGTCTGGTTCTTTAACGTGCCCAGTGTATAGCACTGATACACGCACATTTACAGATGTAAACATATTTACAGATGTAAAACGCTCAGGCTGTTGATTTTGTTTGTTTCTTTAAAAAACATCCAAGACGTTTACAATTGTTTTCGTACTTACGAGATATCCTTTGTAAAACGTCTTATTTAAATAAGTTTATAGACCAAAGAACAAAATTATGAGTGTAGGACAATCCCCTGCGGACAAAACCCCCTTCGCTCATTTTTGCATAGGCGGACAAAACACCCTTCATCGTTTTTACAAAGAGGACAAAATCCCCTTCGCTGAATTTTACAAGGAGGACAAAAACCTTTTCATGTTTTTTACAAGGAGGACAAAACCCCCTTCGCTGTTTTTCACAAGGTGGACTTATGAAAGTTGAAGGGGGTTTTGTCCTCCTTGCAAAAAACGTGAAGGGGGTTTTGTCCGCCTTGTAAAATTCAGCGAAGGGGGTTTTGTCCTTCTGGTGAAAAAGATGAAGGGGATTTTGTCCGTCTGTGCAAAAATTAGTGAAGGGGGTTTTGTCCGCAGGGGATTTTGTCCGGATCCCCAAAATTATGGGAAAAAAATTCTAATAATTTTGAGACGATTTGAGTTCTGATAAATGTGAACGAGGCCAGCATTTTAAACTTTTTGAGCGTAAATATATCGGTTTACTTATATCTAAAATAGTCTGTAAAAGTACGTCTTTGTATTTCGCCAATTAAAACTAATAGACAGACATTAAAACATTTAGCACTAAGTAGACTCGACAGCTTAGCTCAATCGGAACAGCAAGGGGCCGTGAGTTCGATTCCTGGGCGATGTGTATGTTCTCCGTAGCGATTTGATAAAATAGATTCTGTCTGAAATCATTCGTCTTCAATCTCTTATTCATGTGGGGAAGCTGACAGTTACTTGCGGAGACCAGGTTAGTACTTTTGTAGAATCCATGAATCCTGCCCGCCGTTACTAATGAAAACGGCTATAAACCCAAAACAAACAAATAAAAAAAATCCAATTCCGTATCTTGTATGTGTCTGGACTATAAAATGAGCCATGCCATGAGAAAACCAACATAGTGGGTTTGCGACCAGCATGGATCCAGACCAGCCTGCGCATCCGCGCAGTCTGGTCAGGATCCATGCTGTTCGCTAACAGTTTCTCCAATTCCAATAGGCTTTAAAAGCGAACAGCATGGATCCTGACCAGACTGCGCGGATGCGCAGGCTGGTCTGGATCCATGCTGGTCGCAAACCCACTATGTTGGTTTTCCCATGGCACGGCTCAAATTACTTTCATAAATATATTCATGGCCCAGCAAACAAATACAGTTTCATTGAGAGTTCATAGTCATACTTTAAATATAATTAAAACACATTAGAATTACAACAGGTACATCAAAAAAGTGTTGTATATATTTGCAGTTGTAACTCTTGTTCAGAAAGGTTATTTTGAATTCCGAATAGAAACACTAACATTCACGCATAGACTGAATGCAAGAGGACTTTTAAGCAATGTAAAAGCTACTTGAGAGAACTTCAGAGCAACTTACCTGTACGAATTATGGTGAAACTTGTTGTAACTTCCGAGCGCTGTAAGAGCTCCCAATGAAATGGAGTAGGAAAAGAAAATCTGTGTACCAGCGTCTACCCATACCTGAAATATATTACAGTATATAGTATTGGTAAGTATGTGTGTTGACCAAGCCAGTGTTTGGTAGTTTTTGGTCTTTACATGTACTTAAAGCAGAAGGAGGTCCAGTACTTGTATCGATGGCTGTCACTGGCTGACAAATTACAGGCGTGTGTGCCAACAGCAATGACGGAAGCAATAGCGGGACAGCTGAAGTATGCTTTAGGTATTTTCGCTTGTTCCAGGTCCAAAGATGCAGCACAAGAACCATGAATTCCATTGGCTGTTTCGGTATACACAGGAGGTCCGTTATTCCTCAAAAGCAACTATGGTAGCAATGGTCGGACAATCGAAAAGGCCAAGCAGTCCTACCTGGGTATCCTTCATCTTTTCAAAGTCTGGTTTGACGTAGTAGAGGATGCCATCGCCTGCACCATCAAGGAGACAATTTCTGATCAACAAAACCGTCATAAAAATGTATGGTGAAGTTGCGGTGACGTACATGACCTGGAAAAAACATTGAGATGTAAAATGAACAATTAATTTACGTAGAGATCAACGTATTACAGCTCCAGATACCTGTCATATCTTTGTTTATAATTTACAGATATATACTGATGAACGTTGGCTGCACTGTCTGACGGGCTTGGATGGAGTTTAATACCAAATTTTATTGTAATCTGTGCAAATTCAACTCAGATGGGACACAAAGAATGTTTAACATTTTGAAAGTCTCTGTTTAACTAGTTATACCAGATGACCGTATAGGAGAATAAAGGTGAAAAAACGTAAATATCCAGATTATAAATCGACAGCTATACTAAGAAATTGCACACTCCGAAGGGACTGTCGTATTCATATAGTTTGGCGATGTTCGAGCTACCATATGACTGGTCCAAATGTTGTAATTAGCAAAAGTGGGATTTTCCACCATTGAAATATGGAAGGAAAAACAACGTTTTAGAAACAAAGTTCTTTTTATTGCGGCGTGGTCTTAATTTAGGACAGGTCTTAATTACGGCTTTCACAATACTGTAGATATTATGTACCTTTCCAGATGATCTGATTCCTTTACAGATGCAGGCGTATACGACAATCCAGGCGAACAAGAGACACAGAACTAAATCCCACTTCGCCGGTCCCATATCATCAACACCTTCCGAAATTGCAAGCACCTTGTTCCTAAAAAGTAAAAAACAGATTGTTTCCATCTAATGTAAAATATTGCAAAATAAAATGGCACAAATTAGCCAATTTCATTTCTGGATTCACCTGTTTACACTTTGAAACTAATTGAAAAAGTTGTGTATGTATGTAGTATTTTGCATTTAAAGTAAACAAACTTTTGTAATTTCTGTTTTGATTCATAATTTCTGCAACAGAGTGTTTCGAAAATTTCTTCTCCTAGAAACTAAGTGCAAACTCAGATAGTATTCATAAAGTTAAGTTTCTCAGGGCGGCAGTAGGCTAAGATATTTCAGTTAAAAATCTTCAATGGCCAAAATGTATTTTCATACATGTGTAAAATTCTCTTCCATGAAAAATTAAGAAGAATTATCTTTTCCTAACTATAAACTAAACTGTCAAACGTACAATCTATACTTGATAAAATGTTGTGTCAGAAGAAATAAAGATAACTTACTCCCAATACTCTGTTACCGGTTCTACTTGGTAGGAAGGCGCCGTGGACGGGTCATATGGTGTAATGTTAAAGTTTGTGAGGGCAGTGAAGTTATCCAAACACGTGCCATTAATCAGCACACCAGTCTCCAGTTTATTCCTGGAAAGTTAAAAGTTTTGTTACAGGGTATATCATCCACATATAAACACACTTTTTTCATAAATATTGGTCGACTACTTTCGTTATCAGAAGGAAGTCATGGGCAGCAGATTTGGAAACCAGTCCAAAACTCAGGCATCTGACTGGTTGCTTCTGAGCATAAATTAAAATTTGACCAATGGCAAGGCTATATTCCGAGACTGGTTTCCAGAGTTATTTTTAAAACATTGGAGCATGATTGCTATTCTCATAAGAAGCATAAAGACTTCAAAATTTGTGACAACACATTTTCATTGCTGCATTGAACCAGCACGTATTTAAAGCATGCATGTTCCGTAATTTCCATGCGAACTACGCATAAATATTGAATAGCATATTTCTCTAAGTAACTACTTTTGAGAAGCTCTAGCCTTTTTTCATCAGATATAAGGTAATGGATTTGTCATGACCATCGGCATTTTCCGTTCATTTACGCAATCTCCGTGTGTGATTTCGCGATTCTTCGGTTGTTATTTTTCTGTTAATGGCCGAAGGATGCCGAAATACGTATAAACGCACGGAAATTGCCGATTACGGGCTATTGCCTTAAATTCATTTTTCAACGACTAGTAACTTTAATCCATGCCTAAACTTATAATATGCATGTACCATACATTTTAAACACCTTTCATTTGAAAAAGTCTCATAGGTTCGGTCTTCGTGATTAGATTACTACACATCTGAACTCAAAACCGTGTTTTATTTGCCAACAAAGCACGCAAAACTAAAATCTATTTCCCAAATAGCCGTTGTTCTCAGCTTGCCATTCAGCTTGTTAAGAGGAAACGAGACGGGTCGGAACTATCTTAAATCATGATTATATTGGACTTGTAAGTTTGCAACATATTTTAAGTGTGGTGTCATTGAGTCAGCTGAGCAGTTACGCAGCAACCTAATTTAATGAGAACCCAAATTTCGAATACATGAACGTTTTTTTCTTTTTGAAAATATTTGTTTCTAAACACGAGAACTTACATTGTTGTGTTGTATTTGCACCTGTTGTCCGGGTCCGGGTCGTCAAAATTCGTGCAATGCACTGTAGCCCAATCGTCATAATCACATTCACTCCACGGTAGTTTGCTGGTGAAAGAAGCGAAGAAATACCGGAATGCCCAGGCCAGAATGACGTTGTAATAACAGTTGAGGCAAAACACGATGATTAACGTCGATAAGCCAATACCTGAAATAATCAAATACATTTTTTTGTAAATTCATTCTATTCGTTCAATAGACAGAACACAAGTTTTACAATCCGGGAGTGGAAGATTCAAATCCTGGGCAAGGCGCATGGCTTAATGTGGGTACCGGCTTTTCTAAAAATTTGTTTCCATTGAATTTGACAATTATATAATGCAAACCTCGATCTAAACTACAATGTACTGCTATTTTGAGCGTCAAATTGAAATTGAAAAATACACTACGTAATGCAATTGTAATTCGACATTCTAACTTCTAACGAAAAACAAAATAGTTTGAACGATGACTATGTACAGAAAGCAAAAGTAACTCGTATTTTACTCAATCCATGCATCAAAGCAAGAATATTATTTGTTACTGGTTGTAGATGCAGATGGGAACATACAGTCCAACGGTCATGTTTTGGCGGTATTAAGGCCAGATGGGTTCTGCCGGTTTGGTAAAATCACACTTGTCCCCGTGCGCAAGAACAAATATTGCACTGGTCTACTTACTGACCAATGTCCATAGTTTTACACACCTCTCGGCAAATAGACTTAACAACAGAAGATAGTGAATAAAATATTTCGTACACTTTTGTCATCTCTGAAGGACCATGCCTACAGTTGCCTGGATAAAGGTTCATACGTTAAATACTAGTACATGTCATCCATGTTGTACTCACCTCTGAAGAATGGGCAAATGTTCCACGCGTTTATTCCAGCCACGCCCATAAACTGGCCAACAGCCACCTCCAGATAAAACAGCGGTATACCGCCAACCACCACACATATTAGATATGGGACAAGGAAGGCTCCTGAAAGTTAAAAATTACATTAAATTAATTCCTGATTTATAAAAGACCTTTCAGAATTATGATGGCCCCTTTGGGATCATGGAGTCCATTCAATAGATGTGTAACAGAGTTCCGGCTAAGCGGGTGCCAGAGGGCGTGAGAGGTGTTGCACATTTTATTGCCTCTCATGAACAGACTCGGTCAAACCGAATCTTCTATTATTCTGCTTGGTTGCATTCTATGCTTCCAAAGGATCTATTTACAGATTTTATTGACCTTAAAATTTAAGGAAATTGACATGAGCACGATATACAGGAAACGCACCGTCTTGAATAGCGTATAGCTCCTTAGATGGATATATCAGCCACATTACTTCAATCAGTCATTTTCTAAAGCAAATATCTGTAACAAAATAGATCTAGTGTAAATACTAGTTTCAGGTAACACCAGGCTAGAGCTATATAGGCCCTACATTTAAATTCTGAAAATAAACTGTAAATCGTCTTTGAAAACTAAATTATTTGTAAAATACCGCAGAAATACAATGTTCCGAAAAGTGTACATCTGTCAATGTAAACTTGGACAAAGTCAGAAAAGAGAATGACACAGTTTGAGCTTCGAACTGAAGTAAGTTGCAGTAATTCGAAGTGTGTCGTCGAAATGATGAAGCTCAATAAACGCGCAAGTTTGAAATAAAAGGTAGCCTACTCTGTAACATAAAGAATCCAAGAACGGCTACCAGATAGAATACAGATCTAGATCTTATTGTTACTTGCCTTTTTGATCTTGTTTATTTTTGTTACTTTTTTTTTTCTCATTTCAGTAGACCAGTTAGTACTTGTTTAACGCACATAAAAACTACCACACCGTGAACAACATTTTTTGTCAAGTGTATAGACTACATCTCTATATGAAAATTATACCATGACAACAATTTAATAAATTTTGAAGATATTTTGGAAGTTTCTTTAACAGTCTGATGTACTTTATTTTTATTTACTCATCACAATAACAAAGCTATTGTATTCATTCTGAAACATACCCGTTTAAAATATGAGGCCACTAAATGAAAACAAGACCATCGTAAAAACAAATTTTGTCCCATTTTTTGGTCGGCTTGAGAAACGCCATTACATTTTGAGGGAATCTAATTTCAACAAGTAAGGTAATAAATAAAGTTTAAATATTTTTTTTTGTATTGAGCTAAATAATGTGATATGTTTTGTGTGGGTTCTATAATCATGAAATCGTTTTAAAGGGGTAAAATGAAACTATTATATTTCATACAATTATTTTCACAAAAGCGAGCTGCGGCATGTCTTGTATATCTGCGCTGTATGATATAGAAATACATTTGTAGTAAAAAGAACCCAAAAGATTCGTTATCTATTGAATATATTTTAAATTATATAAATGGACTAAAAACCCACAGATTTTGAAGACTAATAATGTTGATACGTTTTAGATACATGTACAATTCACATTCCATCATCATCGGTTTTATGTGCTGTGAAGTACTTGTTGTACTTGTTTTCAATATATTCGCGAGGCCATACATCTCGAGAAAATTAATCCTTGCGTAAATGTTCACCATTAGTACAATTCAAATTTTAAGTATGACACCATTTTTACAATTTCGAGAATATTAAACCTCGCGAACATACTCAAAATTCAAATTCGCGAAATTTTGACCCAGCGAAAATATGTGCTTTTACAGTATTCTGTACTGTTACGAGGTAAGAATAAAGACCACACTAATGTATTCGTTTCTGTTAATAGGTACTTTTTTTGTTTAATAACAAAAGAAGTTCAATAGATCGAAGGTCATTGTTTTAAACTATGATTTTATTTGACTTTTAAAACTGGGACAAGTTGTTAAAGCTACTCGCCCATAGTTTGAGTGATTTTTTTCAAGAGTTCATTTTTTCAAACTAGTTTGGCATAGAATGTATATATCACACTGAAAATGATAAATAATTAGATATACTATGGATTTTTAATGCAAGAAGAAGGTATTTTTTCGGCATTATTTCAAAAGCGTTGCAACGGTTTAATACCTTCTGCACAATATGTTTGGTTATTTATAAGAATATTTTGCCAAAATCTTATGTCATATGTCACTAGTCACTTTCAGAGTACTCATTTTTTTTATGGATATTTGAGAGAACTTACTTTTCGCCTAAAATATGTGGGTTAGGTCCTTTAAATAAGCTAGAGCATAAGTTTTTTTATGTCCTAGTTTCTTCTAGCCTTTTTTCAAACTAGGGCGATTAGACACCTATGTTAATGTCGGCCATCCATAATTCTGATTAACTGTAACGCAGATGGAATTTCGCGAAAGTGGGGACCACATTGACACTGACTGCCTGATAGCTAAGTTGATACAAGCCGTACCTGTATGTAACAGACCCTAGCCTGAATTTTGCTACAGAAGCAGACAGATGTTTTATGCCCTACTGATCTTGTCTACTTTGTTTTGCATTGGATTGCTTTTAAGTTTGTAAATAAGACATGGTATTGTGCAACACTTTCTTTCAAAAGTTTGTTAAAGAAGACACTGATTCATTTTTTGTTGGGTTTAACGTCGCACCGAAACAATTACATGTCATACGGCGATTTTTCCAGCTTTGATGGTAGAGGAATACGCCAAGAGCCCTTCGATGCATTGTTTCATCACGGGCGGGCACCTGGGATATAATCACCGACCATCCGTATGCCAGCTGGATAGCTTCCTCACGTGAAGAATTCAACGCCCCGAGTGGAGCTCGAACATACACCGGTGAAGGAAATGTGATTTGAAGTCATCAAACTTAACCACTCGGCTTGACACTGATTCAGCAAAAATACAGTATCACCTACAGCTTCCTACAAACTTGTTTCAGACTATTTGCGTATGTTTGTTTCATTAAAAGTTAGTTGAAGTAGAAAAAATAGAAAGACTGTGTTTAAATTAAGCTTTTCTGTTTGTTTTTAATTCTTTCTTTTTTAAATCTAAGCCCATTAGATACTTTATGAATGTATCAAAAAGCATTTAAACAACTTAAATATGCCCATTATAAGATTGCTGCTGGTTCAAGTTGGTTTGAATGTGCATTCGAACGGGCGCTGTCGTTTTCTTTTTCCGGGATATGGGCCCAAGAGGACGAACGCTGTCGTATTATCGGTGGTGGCTCATTTGAGAAAGGCATGTGTGTGGAAATAATCTTGCGTTACATACAATGCATTATGAGTTTTTGCCGATGGTTTGTTTTTAACATTACTGTCGCATAGAGACTTTGAAATGTACTTGTACGAAGAAATCGTAGATGCTCTCATACCTTTTCGAAATTATCATAACATATATAAGTAAGGCAGTTCTTACCGATGTTCCAATGATTTATTGCGAAAACTTTTAATAGACTGTAAGAAGAACCCTCTTGATCCTTCAACCAAAGTCATCTCACGAGGAAAATCGGCAGTTACAGCATTCTTATCAATAATTTATCAAATCGATGTTTATAAAGTCAAATTCTTCTTAGCGTGAAAAAATCCAGTTTGAGAGTGATTAACCCTTAAAATATATGCCTCGCCACATAGAATTATACCACTATATTAGTCAAGTGATAAGATACAAAAAAATGCAGCCTTCCAACTTGAAAAAGCCTGAAAACGTCATGACACATCTCTGATTAAAACTGTCTTTTACTCAACACATTTGTCTGGAACCATTTGCCTGCTGGCGGCAAGTGATTCTGCCTTTGCGACCAGTGCAGACCAAGATCATCCTGCACTGTTCGCCATTCAGTCAGTATCTTTTTCGTTAGCACCCGTTTTAACAGTACTGTCCAAATTGAAAGATGGACAAGTTCATTACAGAAATTTAGCAAGGTAAGGGTTAAGACAGAATAATCATATTTAAGAATCACCAGAATGGTTTGGCTGGTGTATACGTGACTTATAGTAGGGCAGTAACGTTCCATAGCCTATTAGGTAAGGTTATTGAAATACTTTCACTTAATCATATTTTATTCTTCTTGAAAAGAAGAACAACGATTTTAATGAATGTATTCATGTCTTCAAGGAAATCCTATTAACAACTCCCCCCTTTCATATATCTTAAACAGCTTTCCTTGTCTTCGCTCTAATAACAACTTGTCAAAAAAACCCCTCAAATTTAAAGATGGTTTTGCATTTAATATGTGCGTTTCTCTATCATAATCTACGTCAGGTATGCGTTACTTGACATCTTTTATGTGTGTGTCTTTATACAGTACAAAGAAGGGTAGAATATTGAATAACAATCTTATTTACATAAAGTATTTAATAATATGCGAATGTTTAGAGAATCTGGCTCCCAGTTTTTATCAGATTTAGTATAACCTCAAAATTGTTTACAAATCTTATGTATAGCCTGTGACATCTAGATGAAAAACTCTAATGTAAGCCAGTAGAGCAGGGTCTTTTTGGCTAAAGTTATTGACTTACTTCAAAATGCAAAATATTTTCCATAGAAGTTATTAATTTACGCGGTAACTATCCGTAGTTCTCTTTTAATCGATTTATATATTTTCTTTTGATTATTTGATAGCTGACTCGCACTAGCGCAAAGTTAAATAAGAAAGCCGTTTGTGTTTTTTTCTTCTTCTTTATTTTGTATCAAGCAATTGCTGTTTTAAAGCTTTCTTTAACATCAATATCAAATAATTGCTTTCATGAAAAAAGTTATAAAAGTGAAGTCTCACAATGTGATTCGACACCACCTAACACGACAACAAATCAAAAGGTCTACTCAACATGGGAACTGTTGAGAATGGGATTTAATTCAAAATGAAGGCCTTAATAAAGTATAAAAAGATTTGAGCCGTGCCATGAGAAAACCAACATAGTGGCTTTGCGACCAGCTTAGATCCAGACCAGCGCAGGATCCATGCTGTTCGCTTTCAAAGCCTATTGTTATTAGAGAAGCCGTTAGCGAACAGCATGGATCCTGACCAGACTGCGCGGATGCGCAGGCTGGTCTGGATCCATGCTGGTCGGAAAGCCACTATGTTGGTTTTCTCATGGCACGGCTCATTTATTTCTTGCGTTTTTTTTTTGTCGTTAGATAATTCAAAATGAAGTTATTTACCGAATACATATTACCTTAGTGCAAGCATTGATATTTTGTATTTCTATAACCAAAATCATTGTGTTTGCGTTCGGAACGAGAACAATTTGCCACAAGACCACAATTATTTGCCCTTGGTTGACCAATAAGGAAGTGGTTATGAGGAAAATAGTTCCTCTGTTAGATGGTGAATGTTGTTGAAGTTCTGAGTAAAATGGTAGGCCCAGTTTTGCCAGTTTGGGACTATTCTTTATACGCATGCTATTTGGCCTCGGAAATTAAAATTTAAGTATATTTTAGAAGAAATAAAAATTACCAGTCAGAACGCAAAGTTTTCGTCATTCGTCGTGTGATGGTATTTTTTAATGTGACGACAAAAATGTTCATACTTTTATACATAAATATTGATCGCATGCCAATGGGAAGAATTGAGGTGTAAAAGTATAGAATTAGTAACTATTTAAACCGAAAGAAAATTTACAAATCATTGTGATTTAAAAGAATTTTTTGTTTTCTCACGTGACAACCAAGAAACATATAAAAACACAATACAAAGCAAAAACGTTTTTAAAAGTAACAATGCGCTGCTTTGCATGAAAAATAATGTATGGGTTACACAAATATGTACATAAACGTCGTTAAATATTAAATAGTCTAGGCAAACATTTCACTGTGATTGAAATTTGCTTTAAATAACAATGTAACTGAGTGCCATGCATTAACTAGGTCAATGGTGGATTGAGAAAAAAAAGAATAAGACACGAATGTTGAAATTTGAAAACATGAATAAGGTTTCTTTAAACAATGTGTAAATAATGGTTGCTGATTTCTGTCAAATTCATCCTGTCAGTTTGTTGTTCCCACCACTGAAAGAACGACATTTTGCTGTAATTTCGTTGTCATTGTCTCGTACTTTCGTTCCTGCCACAACGAAAGAACATTATTTTGCTGGTTTTTGTTCGTTGTTTATTGCCCCGCCACAACGACAGAATGAGAAACGCCACGCGATAGAATGAAAGTACGAAACTTCACATGCCGAAACAGCGCCCTAAAACTGTTATATTCGTGCATATTATCTCTGAATTTTAGATGCTAGCAAAATAGCTCTCCTTAAACCTTTTTTGTTATCCATGTTTAGAATGTGGATTTTAAAACATTTTACAAGAACAAATATACGGTTGTTTAAAACGTATTAAATGTACATGTATATAAAATCAACTCCTTTGAATGAAGTACTTCGACATTTCTAATCGTGCTGTAAAATCACCCCTCGTGTGCATTGATTTTGAAAAAAATTCTATTCTGTGGAAAGAAAAGTTTTCTTTTTTTCTGTTTCAGCAATTGTAAGGGGGAAACTCATTATTTTAACCTAAAATATCGCATAAAATTCATCGCAGATCGGACACATGGTTTTCTCGAGAAGCTGAATCATCCGATTTATTTCCACGCATGAATGATTTCAAAGTTTTATTGAACGCAATAGGTCTAAATATATGAGCCGTGCCATGGGAAAACCAACATAGTGGGTGTGCGACCAGCATGGATCCAGACCAGCCTGCGCATCCGCGCAGTCTGGTCAGGATCCATGCTGTTCGCTAACAGTTTCTCCAATTCCAATAGGCTTTAAAAGCGAACAGCATGGAGCCTGACCAGACTGCGCGGATGCGCAGGCTGGTCTGGATCCATGCTGGTCGCAAACCCACTATGTTGGTTTTCTCATGGCACGGCTCATATCTTGATATCAACCATTTTATTCAAAATGTCCCTCATAAGTTTTGGCACATCGACAAAATTGTACGTTTTCAATGCCGTTTAGTGCTTTAAGAGTATATAAAGTGTGTAAATAAAGGTTCAAATATATTGTTTACACACACACCTATAATGCCTGAGTAGGAATATTTGTTCCGGGTACAACTTTACCTTGAAATGAATTTAAGAATGAATAAAACATGTTTTGATATTTCCGAAATCCGATCTTTAATTTTCTAACACATAACGAACTCTTGTAACTAAACTTACTATTAATCCTTAAACTAAGGTACAATGCAGCGTTTTCAAACTCTTACGCAGTAATATCCCTTGCCGCTACGCTCTCATTGAGAGCTTAGCGGCAAGGGAGATCACTGTGTAGGAGTCGAGAGCTTAGAGGCAAGGGAGAGCACTGCGTAGGAGTTTGGCACGTTATGGGCCGTCTTCTATATCTTTCATTATCATATAACTAAATGATGACGGCTATAACATTTTTTTTCGATTTACAGCCACACAGACACAATTCAGGTGATACGTCGACTTTTCCAGCTTTTTTGGTGGAGGAAGACCCAGGTGCCCCTCCAGGCATTGTTGCTGGCATGGGCGAACACTTACACAATGTAGGTAGAACCATAGACTAAAAGTAAGGCTATGAATAAAGATTCAGTGTTGTTCGACAGACCATCTAATGATAATTGAACTCGTCTAAAATCCCGCAACTCGAACTGCTAGCAAGAAAAGACATTGGCTTTTAGCATGACGACTCTGGTTAGTCCAGTTTAAATTATGTATGACTTTTTCTATGAAGGATGAATCTTTCCGGCAAACACGAATCTCTTCCGCACAGATTATCAGTCTATAGTATTTTAATATAAAGTTATAAATGTAAGGGCAACATCAACTGTTGTTATATTTTCTGGTCCTTTTGGGATCATGGAAAACATTCAACCTTTCTTTAATAATTCCGCTAAAACCGGTCTCCGGTCTTATGGACGTAGGGGTGCTGCACATTTCTTAACTTCTCATGAAAATGTCACTTAACCTTTAGTCTGCTGGTATCAAGTGATTTTGCATTTGCGACCAGTGCCGACCATGGTCAGCCTGCACGTCCGTTTAAATAGATCGGGTAAAGCATTAAACTAAATATATATCTTATTTAAATACACGTCCGTGCAGGTTGATCATGGACTGCTATGGTCGCTATTCAGTCAGTAAATATTTAGTGAACATCCCTTTGAATCATAAGTGGTACTGCACAAACTGAATAATGGACCAGTCCATTGTAGAAATTTAGCAGGGTGAAGGTTAAACACCACAATCGAAACTAAATTCCCGGGGATACACAGTTGCATAATAGACATTTGGTGACCTTTTAAATCTCATACACAAAGAAAATGTACAAGAAAAAACGTTTTCAGATGGACAGGATCAATTGAACTTAGCCTCAAAATTACGCTCCATCTATAATTGAATAGGCACCAGAGCATATATTATGTCCCATTTTCTCACGTTGGTAAACAGTTTAAATTAGTTAACGCAAGAATAATCATACCTTTTGTAAACTATTTGAAACAATTTTCATTCTCTGATTCATTTGAATAACAAATGTCGCACGGTCTTGAAGAAAATAGAAAAAAAAATCTGTAATTGTCAACTGCTCATTATACTGCACTGAATATAACTAGTAAGCATTGTCGTACGTAATTTTTAACTGAACGGGCCTCTGTGAGAACCAGGTGTAAAGTCATTGACTCGATTTAGCTGTCCTTCAATCAAGGAAGCCTAGGTAAAGGTAAATTTTATTTACCGTCGCTTTGTGAAATAATGAACATAAGCTCTGAATAGCTTTTGAGCGACTCTGTTTTAAGAACAGTTAAACCCAATTATACCTCACCCCCAGCAATTTGCCGCTACCCATTTAAAGCTGGGTCGACGGAGGCTATCGCGATAAAGGACACACCATATAGGGAGTAGCCAGGTATCGAACCCGGGGCCTTCAGCTCTGTAAGAAAGCGTCTTAGCCCTCTCGACTGATGCGTTCAGCCTGGTTGGCTCGGGAAAGTCAGTAGATCTTTAAGATTATTCCTTCTTGCATACAATAATAATAATAATAATAATAATAATAATAATAATAATAATAATAATCATAATTACAAAGCAAAATCATGTAATTACAAATAATCGCTGCCAATTTTCAGTTGAATTAAGTTTAACACACATTTTACACAGGTATAATAAATGTCTATACCTATGTGATTTAAAATGATAAATCCTTTTTTGAAAAAATAAAGCTTGCCAATATGTGATTTAAAATGATAAATCCTTTTTTGAAAAAATAAAGCTTGCCAATAAAGTTTCAACTATATTATAGACTCACGCCTATAATGGATGGTTGGGCATGAATTATATTATTGTAACTAGCATACTCTTACCTTTAACAGCCTATGCTTAAAACTTAGACAAGGTCCCGCTCAATTATCAGGATGATGAGACTATGTTTAAGAACTGAAATTGAGCTCCTTATGTACTTTTTCATTGGCCTCTTAAAAGCTAAAATGACAAACATTCTTCTGAATGAAAATGTGTCGGTGTTTAATCTAAGGTTACTGTAAAATCTTAGATACTAAAATTTTAGTGAAATTAAAAAAATACATAGATCTATAATGAATGAGTAGGTTTGAGGCAAGTTAAAGGCCTTCTGTAGCTTTTTTCATTCCTGAAACTTGCGCCAACTCGGAGTCCGAACTTGTTTGTATCGGAGACGACATTGGAGACCTTTTTTTGTCACATCAGATGCAACTAAGATTTTAATCTCCCCTTTGCCTTCACCCAACCTGACTTGTACAATTTCAGTTCGGTGCAGTTTTACATTTTTGAGGTATTTGTGACATTTTAATAGCGTCTATGTTATAGTAACGTTATTTGTTTACATTTAACCAGATAAACTTTATAGTCTACTATATAGCTGGGGTAACTATTTAAAACTGCTATAAAAGAGCTGGCAACGGTTCATTTGAGGCCACCTTTGTTTGTTTCCTGCGATATAAGTGTTAACAGTATTTCAGCTTAACAAGTCATCCAGTTGACTTATTAGTCTTTTTTTTTATTCTATAACGACAATTTCCGGAAATAACTGAACATTTCCACACGTGAAAATAAGAAACAAGAGGGCCAAGATGGCCCTAGGCCGCTCACTTGAGAAACACACCATAACAGTATAAACATGTTTGACATAGTGATTTCATGGAAACAAATATTCTGACCAATTTTCATTAAGATTGGACCAAAAATGTGGTCTCTTGAAGTGTAAACAAGTATTTTCTTCAATTTGACCTAGTAACCTAGTTTTTAAGCAAAGGTAACCTACATTCGAACTTGACCTAGATTTGATCAAGGCAATCATTCTGACTAAATTTCATGAACCCCAGTTGAAAAATACAGCCTCTATCGCATACAAAACGTTTTTCTTTGATTTGTCCTAGCGACCTAGTTTTCGATTCCAGATGACCCGTATTCAAACTTGACCTTAATTTCATCAAGGCTATTATTCTGACCAAATTTCATGAAGATCAATTGAAAAATACAGTCTCTATCGCATACACAAGGTTTTACTGAATTTTATGTATATCCAGTGTAAAATGCAGCCCCTATTGCGTACACAAGGTTTTTCTTGAATTTGACCGGGTGACCTAGTTTCTGATCCTAGATGACCCATATTCTAATTCGACCTAGAATTCATGCAGATAAACATTCTGATCAAATTTCATGAAGATTTGGTGTAAAATGCAGCCCCTATTGCATACGCAATGTTTTTCTTTGATTTGACCTAGTGACCTAGTTTTTGACTCCAGATAACCCATATTCGTAACTGGCCTAGATTTCATCAAGGCAATCATTCTGACCATATTTCACGAAGATCAATTGAAAGGTTTTTCTTCGATTTGACCTAGTGACCTAGTTTTTGTAGATTGAAAAAAACACAAATGGGCCGCACCGGGAGAAAACCAACATAGTGCGTTTGCGACCAGCGAGGATCCAGACCAGCCTGCGCATCCGCGCAGTCTGGTCAGGATCCATGCTGTTCGCTAACAGTTTCTCTAATTGCAATAGGCTTTGAAAGCGAACAGCATGGATCCTGACCAGACTGCGCGGATGCGCAGGCTGGTCTGGATCCATGCTGGTCGCAAACGCACTATGTTGGTTTTCTCATGGTGCGGCTGAAATAGTGCTGATATTATTCCGATTTATTCCCACAAAACGCTCCCCCTCCCCTCTCTCATTTTTTTTACATTTACGTATCCAAAGTAGGGGTTAATAAACAGGGTATGTTACTAAATACGTGTCTGAGAGACAGAAAAAAACTTTTGAAAAGATATTAAGTATATTCCTAAATTTTTCATAGAGAAAAACATATAAAAATTAAGTCAAGGTATTGATTGTTAGGCCCTTTGAATAACCAAAATGATTTTACAAATGAGAATTAAATGAAAGTTTTGTCTATACCAAAACTGATGTATTTAGTAGCTGTGTTTGAAAAGACTTACAACTCCTGCCTCAGGTATGTGCTTCTATAAGTTCCCTTCCCTTGCACTTACACAACAGAGTGGAAAATAAAGACGATTTTAGACACAATGTACCAATTTTATTTTCACAACAAAGACATTTAGGATAGATATATTAGTAAGTGTACGATTAACCCTTGTCAAAGTGCGTTTTGACGGCTTATTTATAGTAAAAAAACAACTTGTAACAATTCGATAATGAAATGCAGTATCACTGTGTACTTTATAGTGAAGATGCTACAGTTTTGCTTGTATCAAAATGTCACATTTATGAAAAAGTCTGGTAATACATAAAGGTGTAATTATATTTGTTTTTATAAGCTATGCCTGTATGGAATAGCTTCTCACTTGTAATCTCTTTTAAAACATGTTGGTCTTTAATTTCTAAAGAACAGAACAGAACAGAACAGAACAGAATATATATTTTTGTTTTTTAAAGAACAGCAGCCCATATAGCGTAAAAACATATTTGTAGTTCTGTCAAAAATTCACATGGAGAAACACATGTTTACTTCATTTTTTGTGGCTTTAAGTAGTAGGTACATGGTAGGCTATTGAATAACAATCCTATTTACCTAAGGTATTTAATGACATGCGAATGTTTAGAGAAACTACGTCTCATCTTTTTACAGACGTAATATAGCCTCAAAAACGTTTTCAAACTTTATAACCCGTGACATCTTGATCATTTTATATATAACTAAGCCAGTAGAGCGATAAACTTGCTGAGTTTCGGCAAAATTCAACAAATTAACCCTACAAGGTTATAATTTTACAAAGTCATTTCGCAAATCGTTACAAAATATTTATTTACGTTTTTTGTTTGTTTGATAGCATGACTTGTCCTCTCGCATACTTAAGAAATCACTTCGTGTCCTCTTTATATCACGTGATTGTCGGCTGATGGAAAGTTCAATAAGATGAAGTAATTCTTTTTTTAAGTATCAAATTATTGCTGTCTCACATATGAAAAACAAATTTCAGAAAGTAAACACTCTCAGTACTGTATGCCATCACCTAAAATCGACTCTCTCAGTACTGTATGGCATCACCTAAAATCGACTCTCTCAGTACTGCATGGCATCACCTAAAATCGACACCGTGGAGGCTCGTATTTATTCATAGAAAGACGCAGTAGAGAATGTACACGTGTTTAGACATGGGTTTCACAGACAAACTTAGTTACCAATCTAAATTCTAAAAAAAATCAAGATGAAGTAATTCACAAAATAGATAGCAACTTAGTGTCATTGTGAGTTTCAATAAGCAAATCTTATCTGATGCCTTTGTGTCAAGGGCATTTATTTAAGAACACTAAAACACATTCGTTAGCTGTCGAGTAAAATAGCGTCATCATTATATATCAATATATCTGTTTGGATATTTTTCTTTAACAGACAAATCCAATATGTTCTGCAGTAGAAAATATATATTATGCATATTTTGTTAAAGCATATAAAGTAGAAACGAAATAAGTACAAGGCTTAAAATAATATTTTTTTTACGGCAGAGTTGTAAAGTTATAAAGCATTGTTATAGAAGGCAGGTTCTATACTTTCTCAAGTGAAATAAAAGTGAATGAATTTCAGTTTTCAAAAAACATTAGGAGAAAAATCAACTTTATAAAAACGAAGGTATCACATCGCCGCCCTGTTTGATAATGTTTTGCACATAATGAGATCAAGGTTATACAGTAAATAATGGTCGTTAACTTCAATAGAGCATGCAAACATCTTTGTGTAAATGAAACTTGTTTCATATATAAATGTTATTTAGGGCTGAAACATGAGTTTATGCAACAACTAGGCCTGCCTTGAATTTACAAAAAGCAAGATACATCACAGGTTTCCGTGTTATTTACTACGGAATACTGTTTTGTTCATACCATCGTTATTCGCCTAATTATCAAAGCGCGATGGTAGAATTGTAGGATGGCGATAGTAGGATGGCGATATATTGTAGGATGGCACTATATCATCCTATCATCGCAATGCTACTATTCTAATATCGCTATCCTACTATTTTATCATCGCCAATGTTATAATCATACTATCCTACCATTGCCCATGCTACCATCCTATTATCCTACCATGGTTGTTTACAGTGTACCTTCGTAAATACATGCAAAAAGCAGTCTGAAAGCATCTCATTAGTTTCTTTGAATATGTTGTATTTACCTTAAACCTTGTGTAAGAGTTTTTAATTTTATCAAAGACTATTGAAATGAATATTGTATGTAATGTTAGAAACAGTGGCGCGAAGTGTTTTATAGGCCGCCAACATGAATTATGTTAAAAACAATAGTTAGTCCGGCGTTTTTTTTCAGTTTCTTTTCAATGTATAATTGTATTAGTAGCAAGAAAGACAACCAAGTGTCTAAACTTAATATATATAGCAATATCCTGACATATTAATGCAAGTTTTGTTTTTGCACAATTAGATATTATTCTTTTTACAACATGTGTCATAGACCTTTTTTTCATTTAGAAATAATAATATATCTACTTGGCGACAAACCGGTTGTTAGAAAACTAATAATTATATATTTGATCATTAAATAAATATGTATACAAATCTCATAAATGTTGTTTGCTTTTAAAGTGTTAAAGCTTTGTGAACAATTGATGCGTGTAATGTTTCAAATATAAATACTTTCGTACTCCTCACTTTATTTTGAAATGATAAAAAATGAGCTTCGTCTGTTTCTTTCACTACCCCATAAAACATAAACTTACATTCTTGGGAAGGAGTCTCCCTTCTGGGAAACTTGTTGCATCTATATAATGACTTCTAGATGTAAAAGGAAATAAACGCTAATATTTATGGTGTTCCGTTTGGACAGTCGTGACTTTTTATTTAATACTATACCGCGACGCACGATGGTACGATGACGAAAACGCGATGGCACGATGGCACGATGGTGAAAACGCGATAGTACGATGATGAAAACGCGATATTACATCGTACCATCGCAACATCGCGCTATCGCGTTTTCACCATCGTAGCATCGTTGTTTCATCATCGTGCCATCGCACCATCGCGTTTTCGTCATCGTACCATCGTACATCGCGGTTAAGGATTCAATAAAAAGTCACGATTGTTCAAACGGAACACCGTAAATATTAGCTTTTCTTCATTTAGGACCTCCCTTGTGGGTAAGTAATTGGTAGTAATTATATGATGAATTCTAAAAGTAAAGGCAAGTAAACGCTCGTATTTGGGAGATTCCCTTGTGGGTGACCAATATCAATTATATGTCGATTTCTAAAGCTGAAAGGCCTGTAAACGCTTGTATTTAGGTATTCTTCATTCTTGAAACTTCCACAAATTCGGACGCTGAACAGAAACATATAGAATGGATTGTTTCCTATTGTAAAGGTAACCTATAGAGCATGAGCATTCACTTACAATTTTACCCAGGCTGAATTACACCGTTACAGCTCAGCGCAGCCATACATTTTACATGAAATGCATTCGTGACTTTTTCATGTTTCAAAATCGTAAATTGCAGGGGTGATCTTGACCTGTCTTTTTTAATACTATTATGAATGAACGAGAAATATCAAGGCTTTAATATAAAACTTAAGGTCCCCTTCGTTTGTTTTTACCAGTACCGTAACCAAACCTACATAAAACACCGAGACATGCCTGTTTTTATGGGCCGGGCGCATATGGGTCTTAGACTGACAAGTCATCAGTAATTTTGAGCTTTTTTCATACGCATAAAGTTGCATAGAGTACAGCGTACGTTTCTCGGTTGAGATTTAAAAGGATGGAGAATTTTGTTGAAAAGTACACAAATCAAGTCTGAAAGTACACATTACTAGTCTGGATGATCAATATGCAAGTAGGAATTGGGAATCGCGGTTCTCGCCGAGAAATTTTGAAATTCAGCAAGGCATCGTTGCGCATTTCAAAGCCGACTAAAAGAGAAGTATGTTGAAACGTACACACTATCATGATTGTCTGAAGTCCTGCAGGACAAATGGCAGATTTTAAAGCCATTTTAGGCAAAGATATTAGAAAATCTGACTGTGATATATGTACAAAAGTATACATAAGTAGGGAGTTTATGTGTTTTAGGGTGCGACTATTTGTACAAGTTACCATTGACTCTGTCAACAAGCAGCATACGCGACTGCCTTTAAAAACTAAGACTATGTATTATTTTCACGGAAATATTATGATTTGAGCATTTCTTAATGTGACACTTTAACGATGTGTTTTAATAACAAACAAATTCTGAAATAGACAAATAACAATATATTACCATAGTATAACTAAGTGATTTTCTCATCGACTCGGGTTTATAAAAGTTAATCTAGATCTACTTTGGTATTTTCATGAGATCATAGGGAAAAGTAGGAGACAAATGTGGTATTTTTCATACAAACGTACACTTTTGAGATATTTGTATAATATCTTTCTGCCTCGATGTTGTTTTTTTTCAACAAAAGGAATTGCAATTTTTCACACACACATAGATGCATTCAGAACAGGTTCCAAAAATGTGCTTTCCTATAAAAAAAACCCAAAAAACACCGAGACATTAGATTCTGCGTCGATGCGCTTTGGTATAGTTTAGGCACCGCCTACGTTGCGGTTAAAGTCAGTTTATCTTTAGATGGCGGCAAGTTGATTTATTTCATAACAACCTCAACCCGTTCTCTGCAAGTAAATGACAATTTCCACACAAGAAATAAAGGAAAAGCTAGTGAACGAGTAACTTTATACGTATTTTTATTATCAAAATTCTCACGGAGTATACTGGCCTTTTTTGATGACAATGCATATACGTTAAAACATCTAAGGGACAAATAAATTTCACATCAAATTGATGTTTATAAATGAATGGGCAGCAGAGCATATACCATTTACAACTCTGGGGTCAACACTTTAACAGCAAAATAATGATATCTTTTGAAACCTAATTGAACCAATTTTTATGTTGTAGATACATTTAAGATAGCTTTTCCCTTAAAGTAACATCATCTCGTATCTGTATGTTTAAAGAATGTCGTACATTAAACCTTACGAAACGTGAAAACACCCACTTTCTTTGACAATACAATGATTTTGTACCAATTAAAGTGTTGGAAAATGTTCTGAATTCTCTGTTCTTTCAGTCTGAGAGAGAATTTGCTCTAGTCTGAAGGTAAGACAGAAGAGCACGGTTGGTTATGCCTGGTGTTAAAATGATCAAATAAATATGGAAAATTTCTTTAGGAGAAGAATAATAAGATACATGTACAAACATTGAAAAGATAAACTATCATTATATGCATTTTATTATTACACAGGCGGCGTTTATTGCGATATTTTGTCGAAATGAGTGATTATGAATTGAACATGAAAGGAAAATAACAAAGTATCGTTTTCATTGTCTATTTGAACACCCTGTCCTTCAAATTTTATATATACGTTAACATAAGGGTGTAATATTTGTTTAAATAATCAGGCTGGACAACTGCTCATTTTCTTTAACCCTTATCATGCTGGACATGATTGATTTTGCCTTTGCGACCAGTGTAGATCATGATCAGCCTGCACATCCGTGCAGTCTGATCATGATCTGCACTGTTCGCTATTCAGCCAGTATCCTTTTGGTAAGCGCCCTTTTAACAGTTAATGGTATTGTCCAAATTGACAGATGGACAAGTTCATTATAGAAATTTAGCAAGGTAAGGGTTAGATACGTATAGTAGATCTTTAATGTAAAAAAATCTGCAGATATATGCTATATTATCCTAACATGTTATATATATTCAAGCTGTCAATTAAATTAAAACCACTCTTCCGTTACTTTTGAAATCTGGGCCATCTATTCGATCACTAAAACCACGAGAACAAGGTAAGATTTATACAATATTTTGTAATTTAATCATGTTTTGAATATTTATTATAGTTTTTTTTTTGTTCATATCTTTTGGTTGTACAGTTGAATAGGTTCCGATCATGAATAAGCATTCGATATTTTCAAGGTCGCTTGAGCATATAACAGTAAATATTATGTTGCGGTATGACAAAAGATATATAGTGGACGCAACTTGACCCCGATGGTTGACCTTTGCATTATAATACATAATGAGGCACAACCTATTATTGAAAAGGAGTGTACGTAATACACGAGCTGCACGAGAAAAAGGAAATGTAAATTTGTGCAAATATAAATGAGTGTATTGGAAAGTTTTAACTGATCAAATGTAAGTATATATACGTTGATACTGCATTGTATACAAACTAATTCCATATAAATATACACGGCTACCCTAAGCACCCTTGATTTCTATAATGAAATAATCGATATGAATAATCAGCCTAAGGTCAACCATCGCGGTCAAGTTGCGACTACTTTTTTTTTTTATAAACGCACTGGCTTAATTGTTTTGGCAGAAATTGTTAATTAGTTAATAGTGTATCCACAGCGCTTAACGTTATTCAAGAGAACGATTCTTGGGATGAAATAACGTTCAAGCTGCCTGTGCTGTCCAAACAAACTTGGTTTTTTGAAATTAGATGTTAGTGTTTTCTTGTATAATTAAATGGTATATGGACACAAAATAGGAAAACTGCGCGAAAAAAAAAGTTGTTTCATAATGGCGGATTCAAATAGTTCTCAGTATTTTTAGCTGTGTTGAGCTATTTTGCTTATTTTCATTGCAATTTATTTGCCGAAATCACATGCTTGATATTATGAAGGTAGCATATTCATGACGAAATAATAGCATGAGTGAATTTGTCATAGAAACTTAAGTCATACACCACCGCTGCATTTTGGGGTCTAATTTTTTTTTATACTGAATTTGCAGTTTGTGTGTTTGACTGAAAATATTGCTGTTGCATCAAACATGACCTCCACTATTCTTTTGATTTTTATTCAGCACTGAAAATATTCTTTAAGAAAACGTAAGTTATAGACATTTAAGATGGGTCCTGGTGTTTGCTACAGCCATTGGAAATTTGTCCATTTTATATAGAATAAAGAAGACCAGTTATTTAATGTCTTCATGCCTATATTATGCAGTCACATGCAGATAGCATTTTACAATTTCGGTGCTGGTACAGCACGCAAGGCTAGGTCATCATACTGGATGTGCCTTCGCGCCCGTGCAAAAGTAATTCTTACGTCTTGTGAACGTAAATCCAATTGCGAAAAAAAAATTGCGAAGAGTTATTTCATACTTCTAGCAAGACCTGGTCCAAATCACCGGTTATTCATCATTTGAACCAACAATAACCCCTCCACGTGCACAAATTGATTAAAAAATATTTTGACTTATTCTTACTGCTTCAGATTAAAAGGGGAACGTGACTGTTGATAATGTTATAATTTTGAAGTCCATATTCACATGTAAGAAATATTATGCTGACAGCATTGATATGCATATAATGGATTGATTACTTGTAAATTTATTTGCACCCACAATAATTTACTGCATGTTAACTTAATGTAGATGTGTTTTGCTCCCAGGCAAATATTGTGCGGGCGAAACGTTTATAGCTACATTTGTTGAACTTATTACACGAAAAGATCTTTTTAACCTAAATGCACATTCATCTGTCATCGTCATAATATATGAAATGCTTTAAACGCCAAATAAGGATATCAGCACGTTTAAATCCTTTTAAAAATATGGTCCACTAATATATAATATCATGAATATGTAAATGATTCAATAAACCTTAACTTTTATAAAAATTGTCGAGAAAAATTTCGTCATAATAGGTCTAGTATTGAATTAACTGACAAGACAGGTTCCGATTACCGCCCTTTAATACAACACTGAGTCAGTAATTATACAAAAAATACCCCAAAAAACAAAACAATCTGAGTGATAGTTTTTCTCTTTTTCTGAACATGACTTCCAAAGCACTAAGCACTATGAAACTAACACCATTTTTTTCGAAAATGTTCGAAAACACACTGAAATGTTAAAATGAGCATGCACGCGTGTTTGGTTCCGATAACACACGTGCGTGCACGTGTATTCGTTACAATACATATTGATACGATACCACTTGTATAAAACAACGATGTGTGTTTAATTAGGGAATGGTCCATTGACTTTAAATACATGGGTCGTGAGTTCTAGATCCCGCTTCTCCAACCAAAGAAGTATAAAATACACAGAATGGCAACTGGCTGTAATCTCGCGTGAACTCGTGTCATAGCGTGAACAGAAACTAACATTGGGATAAGAGTCCCGTATATGGGTGCTTTACATCTTGCACATTAAAGAACCAGGGAAGCTTCTGGCATTGGAGCGTCTTCTGTATCTTGAACTATTCCATCAGTCTTCAGGGATAAGTCGCCCACATGGGCTAACGGTGGCAAGTAAATATAAAGGGTCAAACAAATAAACAGTGTTTTATTACTCTATTTGTCAATTATGTTCATTTGTGCTCATATTCTTACCATTATTTAAAACCTGTTTAAAAAATACTTTATAATGACTTAAAACCAGCTGTTCTATTTTGCAATAGTAATCAAGTTTCTATAAAAAAATGTTCGCACATCATACAGTCCTCGTCTTGCTTACAATGCGGATTCATCTAAAATCTTAATAATTAAGACAACTTGCCCGCAGGGACGCATACAAAATAATTAATTACTAAACTTCAAATGTGTTGTCATACACAGCAGTTTAAATGTGTCACATGCTAACTTGAACTGTTGATATACAAGCGTTGTAAGTAAATATTAGCCGTACAAACATTTTAAACTTAGCAATGGCTTGAAATTACTTTTAGAAAACTAGTAAATGAATATATAAGCATAAAATGCAAATACAGAACTAGCAAACCAAACTTTGCTGTAGTCTTTTCCGTTAAAATAATTATCTGGCACACTATTAACTATATTGTTCATTTTGCCGCTCCGTTAGTTTTGCACTTGTTCAATGGAAGTATACACTGCATTTGAACCAAACCAGTTTTATTGATCAGGAACGCCCTGTTGTAAGCGCCACTTTGGACGCCCTACTTTTAAGCACTACTTTGGAGCGAAATATTACTTTGTAACTTTGTTTTGTATGTTTGCTTTAGAAATAACATTTTATTTATTAAAATACATTTGGAACAGTATTTCCTATTTATACCCCTATTCTTTCAGTATTTGACATACTTTAAGCAAACAGAATGTTTGCAAGAAATCAAACAAAGTATATGTTTGAGCATCATGTATATGTAAAAAAAAACAGTCATTCTGTAGGAATTCAAACCAATTTAAATTAAATAAGAAACAAAGGAAGTCTTACCTCCACCATTTTTATAACAAAGGTATGGGAATCTCCACACATTTCCAAGACCAACGGAAAATCCTATACACGCGAGCAAAAAATCAAATCTAGATCCCCATGTCTCTCTTTCCTTATAATCTTCAATATCCGTTTCTTTTTTCTTTTCTACCGTCCCATTTTCCTGTTTTCCCATTTTTGCACACTTTTTTCCGTAAGCGTTTTTAATTTTTGTAGACCGCGTTAAGTACTTTCCAGTTTTTAATCATTTGTTAAGTTTACTGTAGTTTACGGCCAACTGCAGGTACAGAAAAGTTGAAAAAGCATTCAACCCTTACGTAAATTTTTTTTCAAAGGAACAGATCCTCGAATATTGACAAGCGGCTCAACTTAAAGAACTACCCAAGTAGGGTACATACAGTCCTTTATTTTGTTAAAATGAATATAAATATTTATGAATACGACTAGTTCAACTCCAATGAACATTTATTGATACGAAATATCCCAAAATAACACTTAAACTGTATTTCAAATCAATGAAATAAAGTTTAAGCTTTTAAGGTTTAAGATTTATAAGCGCAGTTTGTTGAACAAACTCAACACCGAGTGTGGATCTCTATCCATGCATAAACACATGTAGGATTTTGTTGTAACTCCACAAATATTTTATTAATCATCATGGTGCACGAATTGTGTGCATTTTAATCTTTTTTAAGTTTGTATCCGCCATTGGGAATAGTTTTTGTACTTCTTTGTGATTTAACAACATGATAAGATGTGCAATAAATATAAACTTTAAAGCGGCATGCCTCCAGATCGTTCAATAACAAAAACATTTTTTTTTTAGATATCTTGAAATAAATGCTTTATTTCTTAAGAAGGCTTTAAAACTTAATTACTGACAAACTTTATGTTACGGACACACATTAGAATTTGCTGTTTTTACTGCTTTTTGCGATGAAAATCGAAAAGCTTTTACTCCAGGTAAACTGTCTTGATTATAAATATCTATAATTCGAAGTCATCATTCACTACTTCAGCTATAACGCTATTGGTTACGACGACAGGAAAATGCCTTTATTGCCGCGGCGGTCCGGGGTTCGATTCCCGACGCGGTCATCTTTTTTTTTTTATTTGGAACTTTTAAAATATTTTAGAAACAAAAATTCACATTCTAATGTTCATAATATGACCAAACTTCAATTTGAAAGAAAGATTACTTATTAGCCAAATCTGGAGGCATGCTGCTTTAAGGCTGTATTCTGATTTAATATGTACAAAAGCCCCCCTCATAATATACGAGAAACTGCACATAAGAGATATTTATTTACATTCACAATGTTGACTTTCTAGGATGATTTATTTTATGTACTTGTACTTCACAAAATAATTTCTCATTTAACCCTTACAATGCTGGACACGATTGATTCTGCCTTTGCGACCAGTGTAGATCAAGATCAGCCTGCACATCCGTGCAGTCTGATCATGATCTGCACTGTTCGCCATTCAGTCAGTATTGTTTTGGTATGCACCCCTTTTAACAGTTAATGGTACTGTACAAATTAAAAGATGGACAAGTTCATCATAGAAATTAAGGTAAGGGTTAAAAACGAAATAATAGTGGTGTGTTCGATTTGACTCGACATATATTTGTGACATGTTTCTGGAACACGATTCAGCATATAATCGAAGTATTTTTAGTATTCTGCCACATTGGTTGGTCAATTAAGAAACATGAAATCCTCTCATATTTTTTACAAATAAAAGAAAAAACCAATAACAAAGTACATTTTAGTCAGGAATCTACGACATTTTTACAACCCAACAAACAATTGATTGCTCAAAAAAGTTCCTTGTTATTGCAATTCCCATCCTCTCGCCCAAACCACAATTCTTTACCCATGCCATGTATCTTCAAAACCTTGTTTCGTTGCCTCACTCAGTCTTAAACCATCACAATACATGCTATGTCCCTGAAATATCAAAGAAAGATGTCCTATTTGGTAACAGATTTTAGTTTTGCGTGTTTTGTTGGCAAATAAAAAACGGTTTTGAGTTTCGATGCGTAGTAATATAATCACGAAGGCAGAAGGCCGGAGTGATTAATTACGACGCATCTGAACGAAAAAAACGTGTTTTATTGCCAACAAAGCATGTAAAACTAAAATCTATTTCCATTCTAACACATGCGAGTTACACCAGGAAGGGATACTAATCTGGAATAAAATGCGTTTTTAAATACGAGGGAGTAAACCGGAATAGTCAAAAGTAGGTCATTTTGCGAAACGTGTTCTAATCGACAAGACAATACACGGTAAAATCCTTCTTTGTTTATATAAAAAAATAAATTCTTAAAAGTGTTAGAGCAAGGTTAATGCACTAATTACTGACGAAAGTTTCTCCGACAGTTTTTTAATTTTTGTTCTGATGCTATGTCAACGTTTTCATTTATTGAATCAAAATCTAGTTTATTTTGTAGATATTTCTAAGACAAATGATGGTAAGACTACCATGATACTGGCCGTATGATGTAAACTGTTCCATAGCATACATTAGAAATATGAAATAAAACACGACTGTAAAAAATATCACAGTTTAGGAGATCAAAAGTGATAAGGATATACAGAGCTTAGTGGCTTCATTTTTATCTCACTAATTCCTAAATCCGAATAAAGATAGGCCAAAACTCGCTAAGGATTAAATTACGGACGAAAGAAGAAAGGATTAAATTACGGACGAAGGAAGAAAAAATGGCAAGCCATCCTTGAAAGTGCAAAAAGTAAAATAATTGGATTAAAAGCCAATACATTTGTACTGTAAAATTTAATATTTTCGCAAGCTGCTAAATTTCTAAAATGGACTGGTCCGTCATTCAATTTGGGCAATACCACTTATTATTCAAAGGGGTGTTCACTGAAATTTACTGACTGAATTGCGAACAGTGCAGACCATGATCAGCCTGCACGATCAATTGCTACCAGCAGACTAAAGGTTAAAGTTCACTTTTCTTGAAGTAATATGTGGTTCGCGTGATAGAATATCTGTGATATATGATCAAATTGTGTGTCACATTTAAAGGCTCATAATGCATTTGTTTAAAATGTGGCTTTTCGTTATAAATATAACATATTCTAATTTCTTGTTAAAATTGATTAGACCTACAATTTTTGATAAAGGTTTGAATATTGATGAATATAATAGAAAATTTTATTGAATCTGTTGTCTTTGGTAACCCCTCCCCACCCCCCTCCACCCACCCTTTGTAGTCTCCTGTGCTGTATTAAAACTAACGCTTTTCTAACCATATAAGTTTGCATAACATCTATTTGGACAGCTGTTTATAATATTTTTTAACATAGAATTCAAAGGCTTATGGAGCTTTAAAACTGTGCATAGATCTATGTTTTGTGAATACAAACAAATCAACTTGTGTGTCATTTAGAGAACTGTGCATATTCGCAAATACAAAGAAATGAACGGACAGTGAGCGAGTACAGCGAAAATAGATATTTCGCGAATAGTTTCGATTCTTCAGGACGGTGACTCGATAGACCCTAACTGTTTACTTTCACCGAGAAAGCTCTTAACTGAAACGAGATAAAATGTTTAAATTCATTTATTACATTGAAGTACAAAACATAAACCACATAAAAAGTTGTACGTAGGTAAAAAATAAGCTTTAACAAAATCATATACCTTTCAGAATATGAGTCACATTGTTTTGTATTGATAAGTATGACGAAAACTGTGGAGAAAGTCATGGTTTTCCCCCTAAAAGCAAACGTTCACATGTACGTAATGAGGGGAATGTACCTGCCAAAATTACGCATCAAGTACGTAAATACTGGTAAACATAAGCGTCAAAATTTATGAAATATAACTTCCTTCTATTAACCCACCACTTTCATCCAGTAGAGCTCAAGTTTTATCCGATGCATCTAGTTCAGTAGAGGTCCAGAGAAATAATTTATAGGAGGATTAAAGAAAAGAAAGACTAAAGAAGAGTAGCTTTAAATAGTTCGTGGCCATCTTGACAGACACCTTGCAGGCGCGTAGCGTGGCATACTCGGTTACTCAGCTGAGTATCATTTAAGATCCAAAAATAAAACATAAAAAGGTTAAAAACTCCATATAAGCAATAAAAAACAGATCAGGAGTAGGTATGGAGGTATGGACAATGTCATAGCATATGAGTATGCTGTTGTCTTGGTCCTTGACTTTGTTTTAATTTTTTGTGACGGCAGACTGTTGTTGCTCTTTTATCAAAATTTCTAAATTTTGTTTTTTTCTTGCTCTACTTGCTCTTGTTATTGTAAATACTTATTTAAATTTAGATATATTTAAAATTCTAAATACACATTTGATTTCAGATGCATATATACTATAGCTGCTATTGACCATAAGAACAATCTTCCTAATGGCAATTGTCCATCAATAGTAAAATAACAATTGTGTCTGTAACAACTATGAATTCCCAAGTATTCTAACATGGCTCGATTTGATTTCCAGTTAAACAATGACGGAAATGTTGTGATTTATTGTTTAATTTACCACGGTTCAGATGCTTCAGTATGTAACCACTCGGGCTAACACCTTGGTGGTTCAATTCCTACGCATCTGAACTCTGAACCGCGGGAAATTAGACGATAAACCACTCGAAGGCCTTGATTATTTGTTAATTATTTCCTGATTCGCTACGCTCAAACAAAAATAAATTATCTATCCCATAATCAAAGAGAATCAACGGGAGCAAAAAGAACAAATTCATAAATTAACATTTAGGCTTTGTTATCCGCATTGCCATAGTATAACACTCAACATCAGTAATATAAACTATCAATTCATTAATTTCTACCTTATGAATATACTTTCTGGGTCATTATGCTAAGAGGCACCTACTCATCCCTACTTCACCCAGTCGTGGGAAGGGGGACTATAGAGAAACAAAGTTTCAACACCAGTCACCTTCTTATGACCCGACGCCCATTTCTCAAAATGTATTGCCAGAAAAATACATCAATCAAAATTATCTAACCATGGAATAATTATACATCCTACACCTCAATACCTTTGACATACGGTAATACCTCGATTTCTTTAAACCTAGGATACACATATGTAATAAATGCTCATAACCAGCCAGCATTTACGGTAAATTCTCTTTTAAATATTGCAGTTGAAGTATAATGTTGTAAGCATTATATTGATTTCTATACCAAGGTTATTTTAGCCATCTGTTGCATGTTTACAAGTTGCATGTTGCATTTTGATATAACAATCGTCCTTGTCATGAACATTGATTTTCAAAAACATGTATCTCTACATCCTTGGAAATCAAGTAAATAATGGTACAGAGACAAAAGTCTTGTGACAGATGTTAAGGCTGAAATATAAAATCCAAGTTCACGAAACGATAATAAAGGAAATGTGTAGACGATATTAGTAATTAAATATTTGTACTTGAAGAATGAAATAAGAATCTATTGAAATAGCTTCATCGTTTTTTTCGGTTTTGAAATTGTGCATAAATCAATGTTTGTCCTCAGCAGTCTAATCAGTTCCTAGGCAGTTTATAGTATTTATTGCAGGGTGATTTGCATATATTCCGTTGTAACACGTATGCACACATGTGTACTTTATTTAAGAACTGAATGCTATTTTCTGGGACTTCTTGCAAATTCATGAATCGCGCTAGCGATTCTTTTGATTGATTGGCAAGAAGCCTTCCAGTGTGGTTCATGCCCATATAAACGCACAAAAATACCGTTCAATTTTACGACAGCTTGCTACAAAAAAAACTGATTTACTTTCCAGGAGTATCAGAAAATCAAAATAAATGTCAATATATCGATCTTTTAGTCACAGTAAAAAGACCCGCCCACGTTCAACTATAATTCTGATAAAAATACAGTTCCTGGTTTTTTATTTAAAATATCGTGAGCTGAGCGCGAAACTATTGTAACTGTATATGAATAAAGAACAAGATACAATAGTTTCGCGCTCAGCCCTCGATATGTTTAACTCCAGTGATAATTTATACAGTCATATCATTCAGCTGTGATCTTTGACGTAAGAAAAATTAGTTAAAGCTATAATTAAATGTTCTTTTTGAATGCTTTGGCGTCCAATTTTGAAAGAATGTTTGGAACGAGGCCATTTTGTTCCTGTTTTTGGTGAAGGACGTCAGATTACGCGTGCAATCTCGCGGAAAGGACCGTCATTGATATTATTACTGCAATTTTTAACGCTTTTGTCTTTCCATAGTAAAATGTATAGTGAATGCAAATTTTGTATACAACAAATAAGTTTGGAAAAAGAGCTCATGTTGCTTAATTTGTGAATAACAAATTTCGTCCTGAATAAATAAACAGCCTAGTTCAAGTCCTTCCAAAATCCCAGCCCCACCCCTCTCACCGACCCCGATTTGTATCGTTCATCAACTTATATAGACCTTTCTTTACATTCCGAGCCGTTTGTGAATATTTTGTTCAAAACTGAGGAAGCATAGTTTTGGTGAGGAAAGTCACAGGAAGCCACCCTGCTTTCTCTAGGTTTGCTCTAAAGTTTCCACGGGGGAGGCTCCTCGGACCCAGCCAGAGGAGGGGATTCCTCTCCCCCACACTCTTCCCTTGAGTAACATCTAAACTGATCACGCTACGCCCCTGCCTTGGATGTTTCCGAACATGATGCGACCACACAATCACCCTTGATTTTCTCGCATCTAAGATATTACTTTAATAGTTTCCAGAGAAATTTTCTTTGCATCTCTCGTACTAGTCTGTGTTCAGACCGTATGTTTTGGTCATAGGAGATAACTCCTGAGGCTATTCAATTTTTGTATAATTATGTCCCTTTTCTTCTCAAAACAAAACATAGATAATCAGAGCCAAGACTGATGAAGTGAGAATATATAAAAGAATTATTTTTTTCTAAAAAAAGATTATCTAGTCAGTAGCCAGACTACTCTCGTGCACCCAGGCAACATTTTTCCCTTTCAAAGCCATAAATCTCCTTCGTAAAATTATCAAGAAAGATACAAACCGCGCAGGCATTTCCGTTTTCATTGTGATACCATGTCATCAATATAACAATGTTTCACCCAGGGCGGACGAAAAATGATCATATCGAAGGGTCCATACAATAAATGGCCATTTATTTGTATACACATGAACCGCTTTGGTACTTAGCTCTTAAAAAGGTAAAAAAAAACACCAATATATAACATGCCCACTTATACCAATCTTAATGAATTATTCTGAAGAAAGATTACTGCTCGTTTATATGAAAGTAGTTCCAACAATATTGAAGTTAAACTGAAACTCGATATCTCGAACTCGCTTTTCTCAAAATTCCGGCTATCTCGAATGCATTTTAAAGTCCCGTCCTGCAAACATGTGACATCTCATTTAAGTCGAATTTCGGTTATCTCAAAGTAAAACGCTCGATCACTCGGAATTCGGGAGACTGAGTTTCAACAGTAATTGGTCTCTAAGATTCTGATATATTTGTTACCTTTGAGACCAGCATCAAATGACGTATCTCCTGCAGTATGATAGTGGTGGTAAGATCCCGTCGCCCTACAACAAATCTGTGCGAAAACAAGGGGTTTAGTAACGTCAATAAAACACTATTTTATTCAGATTCAGATATATGTATAGGTATTTGGATAAAATTTCACATTCTGTGTAAAAGACCTGAAAAGGTATATTGGAAGAAAGTAAACGAACGCAACCAAGAAAAATATTAGCTGACTAGGTTTGACTGACGCTGTCCATGAGAGGTAAATGAAAAATGCATCACCCCTCACCCCTAACTCCGGATTAAGCGAAACTCTTTTATATAGGAAAAATGAATGGGCTCCGTGATTGCAAAAAAGGTCAAATATACTAACATTAACGTGTAGATGACTTTTTATCGAAGGTCCCAAGCTTGTTTAAAATAATTAATGTATGAAAACTAATGGTCGTAGATCAAAACATTTCGAGAAAGACACCCCGAAATATCTACATAAGTGTACTAGTAGAGTAAAATGGTTTATTAGACGGAGGAAAAATTGCTAAGATTTACAAGAATATACATAGAGCAATGTGAATGAAGACTGCTTAAATAAGTTCACTTTTGGAGCGTAGGGAAAACATGAAATATATCTCTATTTTTTCTTAATCCATGCACCCATCCTCTGCAATTGCCTCGATACAGTATATACTGATAGTTAATATATATGTATACTTATATCTGTCTGACTTTCTTACTGTATGGAGCTCTTTTTTAATTTAAACAAAAGGCATTCTGTTTTCACAATATGATACGAAAACAACTGTATTTCAATTGAAAGTTAAGAGTTACAGAGGATATTATCTCTCTGTAACTGGGCATTAACACGAGCACATTTACTTGAAAATATGTCCACGGTATTGAAAATAATGTTTTAACTTTTGTCAATAAAGAAAGTATCGCGCATATCAAATGGTCATTCTAAATGTATGTTTCTTTATAAATAAGTGTCTCGGGGAATGTCTAATTTTTGTTGGGTGTACATACTTTTGAACATTTTTGTCATAGAAGACGCTAGCTTGTAAGATAACGATATATTACACTGATGAGATATGAAAGCGCAACAAACATATGCATGAATATATTTTTACTACAAAAAGCACAACATTAAAATGTTCAACACATACACATCTCGATACTCTATACCCATTGTGTTCAAATTTAATCATCACAACAGACCGTACAATTAACACAGTCCACTCATATGCTTCTACATACTTTAAAAAAAAATGACAACCTTTCAACTTTTGTACTCATTCAACGGTCTCGTGTCCAATACCATTATTTGCATTTGACAAAGGATAGCAAACTTTCGTAACAAGCCAGGTATACCTCAATAAACAATGAAAGGTTCCATTTACATCTGTGTGAAGAAACCTATTGGAGTATAACCAATTAAATAGGTTGCTTCACTTTGACAATCAGAATTCTCTGAATTTTCAGCAAAAGACACTTATTCTATAATGTATATTCTATTCTCTGCACACATTGTAGCTATGCCCTTTGTAGTAAAAGTTTCTCTGTTTATTTCAAATCAAGCACCATATCCTAACACCTATCACCTAATCTATCTCAATTATTTAATTACTAATCGCATAAATTTGGTGTGACAATGAATAAATCTATATATGAGCCGTGCCATGAGAAAACCAACATAGTGGGTTTGCGACCAGCATGGATCCAGACCAGCCTGCGCATCCGCGCAGTCTGGTCGAATGGTTCATCTTTAAAGATTTGAATTGGAGCAAAACGTTAGCTATATGAACTGATTCCTGACAACTGTCGCGTATGCGCTGGTGGTCTGGATCAATGCTGTCCAAAGCCCACTAAAGTTGTTATTTCCAAAGGCAGTGGCATCTATATAAATTTCTATTTGCATGCAAGAGGACGATCTCATACGGTGAATAAGCCTTTATCTTTAAAACATCAATTCTATTCATAGCTGCATCATTGACTGTCATATATTTCTAAAGATTTTTTCTTGTCAAGAAAGTGAAACTTGCCTTTTCCTAGTTTTCTTACACTGTTTATACGAGGAGCCATATTGGGGCACTTCAATAGCTACGGTTATCCATTTTCTAGACTTAATATGTCTGTGTATCTATGATTAAAACATACAGAGAAGAATTCAGGTTAAACCACATATTATCGCATTCTGGCTAACACCCCAGTCACACATACGGCGTGGACACGAATAGAAACGTAGTAATCCGTATCGATCCGTACTGAGCCGTACCTTAAGGTGTCGGTGAGCCGTACCTTACGGTGTCGGCCCAGTACAATTTCTCCTTCTTTGCTGTATAGTAAAACAAGCACTTTTGGACATGAATTGTGAATTTCACAACAAAATTGCAGCATTGACAGCTCTGTATTTCTGAAGAGTAATACTGTCCCAGTCAATATATCACAGAAAAACCCCACCATCAACAATGAACTTTTTTGCTACACATCAAAGTCTCTAGTCAATGTTTAAATTTCCCACTGACATCTGTCATGGCCGCCAGTCTGGTGTAGTTTTTTAATCCTTCCGCACAGAAATGTAGTCCTGAAAAAGACACATAAAACAACTGTTAAAGACATCAGAAATAACAAAAAATGTACACAGTATCAATAAATACATTTGGAATTTAACATGTCAAAGTAGAGATAGCGTTAAATTGGGAACTTCAAAATTTCAAAGAACTACTTCCTAGGATACAACGACCCGGAAGTACTTCAATACCGGGGTGACACCTTAAAGTAGTAATCCGTATCAATCCGTACCAATCCGTACGGCTCAGGTACGGATCGATACAGATTACTACGTTTCTATCCGTAGCTAGACGTAGCTATCTGCGCCGTATGTGACTGTGGTAATACTGCCTGGTGACACGTTTCTAGCGTGGTCTGGGGAACCAATTCAGACTGCGTATTATTTCAGTTAAGTAGTTTGTTGATATCATGTTTACCAAAGGGTAACCAGAAGGAGAAAGAATAACCTCCCTGAGACCTGACAAGTGTTTTGTTTTGCGTTGTTTCTTTCACCTTGGTGTTTCGTTGAAGTAGTTTGTTAATACAGGTGTTTAAAGAGAGGTTGTTCGAAGGGTTTACGGCAAATTATTTTGCATTTGTTACAGTTGCAAGGGTCTGACCATACAATGTAAAATCATGTTGTATGTCAGTTACCCGGAAGTGTATTTTCCAGTTACTTTGATAGTCAAGATAAACAGTGTCGTTAACAAAGTTTCGGACATCGGATAATACCTGATCAGGCAGATCATTAATATACTAGGCCCTCTTACAGAAGAAAGAGGCAGACCATAGGAACAAACAAGGTGCCACACGATCTTCAACAGATTTCTGGCCAACACTTTAGTTCTACCTAATGAATCCAGTCGGGAGTGCAGCCTATGATACTGTGCTCATGAAGTGTATATAGTAATTTAGTGTGACTAACTTTATCAAAAGCCTTGCCAAAATCAAGAAGAATGCTTCTAGCTATGTTATCTACCAATGGAAGGAATTTTGTTTCACATTAGCAACGTTCTTTGAATCACATTTTTTATTTTATACAGAAGTTTGTTATAATGCAGTTAGTAAAGTTAGAGGAAATACTGACTGAAATATGTTTAGTCAGTTTACAAAGAACCAAGAATACAGTTTGATGGATCACACGGGAGTCATTTCCTGTATCGAGGGAACACATTCCGTTTCGTCCAGTCTGATCGGAAAGTACAAGTATAAGGAAATGTTAAAATAAGACGTTTAAGGATAGGTATCCTATTTCTTTCATACAACACACACATGTTATATGTCTTTCTGATGTAAAAAAATAAACAAGGTCATTTCATGATCCATTTAACCACATTTTATGTTTGTTGAGTTATCCCATAATCGATCATTAAGACTATTATGACGTCTTCAAATAAATGTAAATTTGTGATTAGTACTCTTTTTTAATTTTTTAGCAGACAAACCTATGATGTCGAAATACCGAATGTATTGAGAGCGGATATTTGATATATGAACTCTTTATGAACTATACATATATACATTTGTTTATTGACTTGTCCAGCGATTCTATGCTGACTTTGACGGCAAACAGCAAAAAGATAATATGTAAAAGTATATTTGATACAATTCTTAATTTGGTATTTCTTAAATAAAAATATCGGAAGAAAAGGTTAATTCTGGACTACTGACCCGTTTTTTTGTAAAAAACAAAACATGTTTCTTCGACAGATATATAGTAAAAGTGGATGGATCTGCGACCCTATTTCATCGATGACGGGAGCAATGGACGGGGGAAACTCATTAGGCCTACAGGTGTATATAATATTATTGGCTTTGAATATTAGCCTCACGGTAAAAGCAATAGATGCACAGAGGATATATGTTTGTTTCAAAAATTCACGTGTGGTTTAATTAAATCATGTTTTTGGTACGAATTTCCGAAAATTTGTAATTATTAATATTCTTTAACATTCAAGTGTTGTTTTGTACTAATGAAAAGTTAACTATCTTTGACCTTTTTCTCTGAGAAAATACCAGGTATACTTCACTGTGAAATTACCAGATATGTTTTATTGTTATAAACATATTGATTCACTTAAAAATGTAAAAGAATATTGAAGATTTCGTTCCATAACAAAACAACAAAAGAAACGTGGAGGTATAAAATAAAGGGGTCATTATAACAGTAGCTAGATCTAGGATTTTTAATACGGTTCTCGTTGATTTTAAAAGGTTAGATCTCACTCGGCGCGCAATTCGATCAGGCAAAATCCTCTCGAGCCGAATACAGCATCCCAGACCGAGCTACCATAAAGATAACCCTATTGCATTCCATTGAGGGAGAATGAGAAAATAGTAGTCTAGTGACAAGACATATATTTCGTATTTTTGTTCGTCTAATGATCACTGATCACTTACAGAATGCAAAAATGAAACAGGCTGCTTCTGTGGATGAGACGGTACAACCAAAATAGATGTCATTGTTTGGTGCACTGGCTTCGCAATCGGAAAGCCGTCGGTATAAACATTAAAAAAGAATTGTTCATATTGGCCTAAAACTTAGGAGTCAATATGACAGCCTTTCGCTTACTGCATGACTTTTATGAAAACATAAAATATAACTGTAATATTTATTGACCATATCGAGTGTCATCTTATTGTTTTAAAATCGTGTCGTATCGTTTCGTTTCGCGTATGTTCAAAATTGCATTTCAGTGCAGCACTATTGCTTGGTACATGGTGCATTAAGTTGTCCATAAGCTCTCCTTTTAGTGGTAAGCGTACACGATCGAGGTAGTTGGTATTAAACAGCGTTCTAAATTTTTCAAATATTTCATAAATTATGTTATATATTAACTGACATGTCAGATATGTAAATCATGTTATATTTGTTTTTGTTGTTGCTTTGTTGCTATGATGTTGTTATTGTTGTTATTTTTTTCAGTCTTTCTTTTTTTCTGATTTTTTTTTTATTTGTTTGGGTTGCCGTCATTCCAACACAATTTAGGTGATATTGCAACGTTCCGGCTTTTGGTGGTAGGAAAAAACTAGGCGCCCTTCCATGCATTATTTCTTTTAAGGGCGGCCCCCTGGGTAGAACCATCGACCTTCCGTAAGCCAGCTGGATGGCTCCCTCACATATAAAGAAGTCAACGCCCCGAGTGAGGTTCAAACCCACATTGGAGGGGGCAACATGGTTCGAAGTTAGTGACCTTAACTACCCGGACATGGAGGCCCTGTAAGTAATGTTGTAAGAATATCTGCTGATTAATAATTTATAATATTGAGCCGCGCCATGAGAAAACCAACATAGTGGATTTGCAACCAGCATGGATCCAGACCAGCCTGCGCATCCGAGCAGTCTGGTCAGGATCCATGCTGTTCGCTAACAGGTTCTCTAATTGAAATAGGCTTTTAAAAGCGAACAGCATGGATCCTGACCAGACTGCGCGGATGCGCAGGCTGGTCTGGATCCATGCTGGTCGCAAACCCACTATGTTGGTTTTCCCATGGCACGGCTCATATGTAAATCTGCGCAATCAAATTGAATGTTTCATACACTTTCGTACATACAAACATGTTTCATTTTGATTAACAAGTATCCTACATGAGTAAAATTTTATCTATCGGCAATCTACATTAGCAAAACTTTATATTCTTGTGGTGCCCATTGGACCCTTAAAAACAACTTTCTCTATGAAAAGAAAAAGTTATAGGTTCATGAAGCGTGAAAAGATTTTTAAACTCTCACAGGTTTTGGCGTAATTATAGGTTGAATAAGAGCAATGTATATCATTAAAGGCCAAGGTAAGTTAATTGAAGGATCTTTTTAGTTTGATGATTTATCGATGTTAAGATAGAACTGAGTGAAGTTTTTATGTGCCCTATTTGTAGAACTGTGTCAGGTCATGCATATTAAATGAAAGTAGTCCGGCAACATACAACACAAAAAGTACAATACGGATTTTTTCTGCTAGTTCATATTTACTTGTACAAGCCAATTTTTGTACAGAATTTATATAGGTGTATAATAAAATAAATAACTGAATACATAAAAGGACAAGTAAAACACAAAAATGAAATTGATCTACAACAGTTTAACTGAAAAATGTACGTCTCACAAAAACTTAGCATTTTCGTTTAAACCTGCACACAGTAGAAGACGTTCAGGACCGGAAAAATGTTGAACGTGTCCATACGTGAACCATTGCTTGATCACGAGTTAGCGTACAAATTTGTTACATATGCCACACCTACGGTTAATTAACAAACTAACAACAAGCACCATGTAAACCCATAATGAAATAATGTATCAGCGTTGTTAACAAGTAACTCTCGCTCAGTGGACAGAAAGGGCCCATTTGAGTTTTCTGTTTACTCAAGTACAATAACTATGAACAGTACCAAACTATAATTTTCAAATCTAATGGCTTTGCAAAGTTAGCTAGCTGTTCTCCTGGTGTAGCATAAACAAGGTAATGCAAGCATAGCTAAGCTTTCGTTTGTTGTATTATATGAGCCGCGCCATGAGATAACCAATATAATGGCTTTGCGACCAGCATGGATCCAGACCAGCCTGCGCATCCGCGCAGTCTGGTCAGGATCCATGCTGTTCGCTAACAGTTTCTCTAATTGCAATAGGCTTTGAAAGCGAACAGCATGGATCCTGACCAGACTGCGCGGATGCGCAGGCTGGTCTGGATCCATGCTGGTTGCTAAGCCACTATGTTGGTTTTCACATGGCGCGGCTCATATGTGATTAAGAGGAAACATTCGCCTCAATGTGAACACCGTCCTTATCTCCCGTTAGACTTCTGTTATTGTACGGAATCACCAGAGTCTTTTGCATCTCCAACATGATTCACCAATTGTAGAAATTAAAAGATTTTAGTTTTATTTCTATTGATTTATCTTTATACTTGCCTAGTGTATGAAAATGAGAATTTCATAATCTTCCGCGGGAGAATTCCCCACTTTTTAAGACTACTATAAGTGGTTAACATACGTTGAAGATATGATAGTTTAATGTTTTAAATAGAAAGAAAATCTTCAGACTGAAATATATATTTGATACTAAGAGCTTACAATGTATTCTGAGCTACAGAAACTGGTTTTGTATGTATGGGCCTACCGTTTCGTAAATAATTTGCCCTCATGTGGCTTTTACCTATATAATACATAACAATATACAAGGGGGGAAACTCTGATACCTAGTGTTTTAGGTAGCACGGATTTACTTTTCCAACACAGGTTGTACCTTCCGTTTGGAAATGATATAACGGATTTTTACAGAATGTAAGTGCCTGCTTTTTACCATTTACCTAACCAGGGGGTAGGACGTAAATGGTGTCTTTCGGTGGTTTAAGTGAAAAAATTGCGTCTATCTGGTAAATATGGCGGATTCTGTTGACAAATCATTACCCTAGGACGGATATTTTTTCTTTTACTTTGGAAACATTGCATGCGTTCAATCTGTGACCACGCTATTTATCTTCTCCCAATGGTAACCAAGGCTTTAGAATTATTAATTCTTACTTACGACTGCAAAGCACAAGTACAAGAAATTTTTATTGTTTATGCCGATTTCAGTATCTTACGGGGAACTTTGGAAACATTGCATGCGTTCAATCTGTGACTGCGCTATTTATCTCCTCCCGACAATTTATCCTGTGTCTGTACCTGGCGCCTTAAAAAATTAAAGTTATTATATTATCATTATTATACCAGATTTATATAGCGCCCTTTTCATGATAAACACGTTCAAAGGCGCTTTACAGCAACTGCAGCCATACAGGGCGCGAAATCATTCTCTACTAGTACAGACACAGAGCGATCTGATCAGAGGGACAGAGTGAGATAAAGCCCCCAGAACAGACAGAGAGAAAATTTCAGATACAGACGTGCCCGGCTAACTTAGCATAGCTCTTCTCGAATAGACAGTCTGGTTCTTTAACGTGCACGGTGTATAGCACCGATACACGCGAAGCCGTTTTTCCTGGGAAGAACCAGTACAGGCCTCTAGTTAAGTGGGAGACACTCAAGAGCATCTCAGAAATTTCCAGTGCCTGGACCGGGATTCGAACCCCGGACCTCTGGATTGACAGTCAAGTGTGTTACCACTAGACCACCTGCCCACGAACGCTTTATACGGAGATAAATAGTTCAAGTCCCGCTCAAGTCCACTTATCCAACGATTTTTGTAAAAAAACCCCCCAAAAATACAAGTTCGAACAAATGTATGGTAAACAAGGCTTTAGAATTATTAATTCTTACTTACGACTGCATAGCACAAGTTCAAGTACCTTTTAATGTCGAATCTTTTTCTTGTTTAAGCCGATTTCAGTATCTTACGGGGAACTTTAAAACAATCTGGTCTCTATTCCGGTCACTGTGTACTGCGTTAGAGTTACTAGTATGATACCATTTCAATGTACAAGTAAAGTTTGTATTGAATTACTACTATTTGCAGATCCAATTGCCCTTTCGTCTTTTCTTAAATCGATAAACTTCACGGGTGGTAAACGCGCAATCCAATTCCCACTGGGAATACGCTAAAAATGGGTTGCGCGACTTCCGGTGCTGGTGTTGCGCATCAGTATATACAAAATCGAGTGAGGTGGGTTTTTGTTTTTGTAAACAATGACACATTTAAAAGTGCTTTCCAAAAAAGCAAAATGCTATTCGACACAAAAATGAATAAAGATCATATGTGTGAAATACTAACTTATTAATTTAAGAATCAGCTCTGTTATCACGAAAACTCTGCTGGCTCGTGCTGTCAAAAAAACATGGAATCATGAAAAATGCAAATTTTGTAACTCTTGTGCCTTCTTTCCGGAAATGTGACGATTTTAATGATCAAACGCGTGTAAAACAGTCATGAATATTACATACACTTGAATTAACGTTTGCTTTTGGGGGAAAGATTGGCAATAAATAATCGGGAATGGGGTTGCGCCCCGGGAATGTAGTTGCGCGTATACATTATATACATTATGATGTATACGAGCAACTCCATTCCCGGTGCGCAACCCTATTCCCGATGATTTTTTGTCTATTATGTCCCCGTAAGCAGGATTTGAAGCAAATGTTTTTGATATTCATTACTTTATATCAGTTGAGTTATCATAAAAAGCATCAGATGTCCTCAGATTAGGCAAATGAGGTCAGAAACTTCCATTTTTGTTGATTTCATACTTTTTTCACGCTTCGTGTCGCCCGAGTTTTTGTGATAATAGAACCGAATCGTAAATTACAAACCAGATATTTCACATATATGATGTATTATCATATTTGTGTCGAATAGCATTTTACTTTTTTCAAGAAAATTTATTCTTGTCTCATACTAAGCAAAATCATAACTTCACACACCGCAATTTCGTCATTTTTTACGCGCAACACCAACACCGGACGTTGCGCAACCCATTTTAAGCGTATTCCCGGCGGGAATTGGATTGCGCGTTTACCACCCGTGAACTTGTACCTTTACAGCGATGCTGGAGCTATTTTTGGATCTCGTCTATACAGGTAACTCCGCCTTTCCGATACGAGTAAAAATTACTGAATGAACTCGTTTACATACCCTGCGTTTAACTGGATTGTAACAGATGTACTAGAACTAATCTTCATTTAAAATTAAAATGAATCTTGCCACAATGCAAACTACATTTAGGTAGCGTGGATATGAAAAAAGACACCCTCTTGTACATTACAGGGTTTTTTCTGCCTAAATTTCAGTACCTTTTGCTGCATACTTTCAAATAATGCACCCCGTGTTTATTTTTTAACAATAATTATAAAACGTTACTGACTCGAGTTGTTGGATTCGCTCATGGTTTATTGAAGGGCATAAATTCGATTCCCGGAACCGACTATGCTTCCTTAATTGAAACAAGAGGGCCATGATGGCCCTATATCGCTCACCTGAGTGAAAGAGAACATATGCAATACTTAATCAGATCTGTGTTATTGCTAATAATAACTGTGCTCAGTGATAATCCAGAGGGTGACTGTTCATAACAAACAGGATATCATTTCTATGGCAAGCAAAATTTTAAACATTGCAGACCTTTTTGACTCAAATATGACAAACTTCATTTATCAATTTATATTTTTTTTTATTTATTGACAATTTAACATTTTAAACTTATCAACACATTCACAGATGACACTAAACTTTCAGAGACATACATGCTTGTGGTAAAATATATTTGTTAGTCATAAATACTTATATGTTCATTGTAGTGTATGAAGAGGGCAACCTAATAATATACATGGTTATGGTAAGCATTTGAAGCCTAAACCATTTGCAATATTGTATATATAGAAAAAATTACAATTATAGTAAATTTATAAATTTGCTGCTGTTATTGTCTTCACTACTGAAGCTTTATTTTATACTTGCACAAGGACTATTTAATACAGCCAATTCTATATTTCTAACAGGATATCTAACCTAACATAATCTATAGATTTAGACATAAAAATATCATTAAACTTTACACATTGCAATGCCATGAACAACACATTCACTTTAGTAGTTAGTAACTATAAAAGGTTTAAGTAAGGTACAGTTAACACTGAAACTATGTAGTACTATGTATGTACAAGAGGGAAATGTGAATCATAAGAAAAATTGGAAAAGATGTGCTGTTGCAAATATTGCAAAATAATTTGTTCCAATTTAAAATGAGTACAAAATAAGTTATCTTTTTATTCATATTATCTATAATATTAATACATATAGCTTGATCAGTAATAAATTCATGAATTTTTATAAGCTACCACACAGCTTCATCACAGCTGCAGCATACCTTTCATTATGACTAGCAGCAATAATTTCATGACATTTGATATCCCTACATACAGCTTCATTATACAGCTTCATTAGAGCTGCACCATACAGCTTGTTGTAATTAGCAGCAATAAATTCATGACTTTTCATGAGCTACCATCATATTTAATACAGAACACTCTCAGGGTTCTTGAACACTGCCAAACTCTTCAGCAAAGCATGTGCCAAGATTTAACCTGTTTGCTTAATGTAATATTTGTAGACTGAAGCTTTCAGTTAAAACCAGTGTTGTAAATTGTGTTCACATTTTTTTAACAACCATGCACAAAACTTAAATATGCTATTGAGTAAATTGCAAATGGTATGTCATATTTCAGAAACACTTATAGTCACAATGTTATAGTGTTTCAAATTCCAAACTGGAAGACAACTCTTTTGCAATAATTGCAACAAAAAACACAAATAAACAGTACATTACACAAACTAATTTTAATTTCAGATGCCTCCTACTATTACTTGATTTTTCCACACAATCTTCTCAAAAAATGGCAATGCAAACTGGAAATAAAAGTTTCTATCAAATATTATTTTAACTGCAGCATTAATTCAAAGTAAATAAACTACAGATTACAAAAGTCTACAACATAATGTTATTGTGTGTATGCAACCCATGATTACAATAGGTAACAGTTAACGGCCACGCGCCACACTTTAGCATGCAAAACCACAGGTAATTTATATTGAATTTTATATAAAATAGACTCTATTTTGACAGGGGTCACTGTTCATAGTCAGGATTTTCATGCTTTTTCAGTGACAATTTAAGGTTAAAATGTAGGACTGGAGCAGGTCTTTAAATATTACATCAAAGCTGTTTCACATTTAACACAAATACAACAGCAATACAAATTCATCTACAACTTAAAAAATGGAAAACTTTGTTAAAATGTTTATAATAAGACCAAAGACACATACTTATATTGCAAATAGAATGTAACAAGTGGCCACCCTGAAACAAAGTTAAACCACTATGAATGCCAACCTCTATATGGAGAGGTTGGCATTCCTCATACCAGGAGGATGAAATTGTTAAGAAGTGATTTTAATTCAGTTTTGTGACTAGTTCCAATGATAATGCAAAACCTTTTATGTATAAAAGTAAACAAGTTTGTGATCTGACCAGTATGTTTCTACAGTTCCAACACTGCCACTGCAATTTGCAAATACCAGATCTATTGTTGACCCGTGATCGGTTGTTGGTTCATGCATCATTTGTTGGCAACATAATCTTTCGTTCATAAATTGTTTTAGACTGTCATTTTGTGAAACATCTATATTGAAATCTCCCATGATAACTAACGGTTTATCCGAGTCCAGGTGCTTAAAAAGCTGTTTTTCAATAGTTGAAGCAAGACTAAGAAAAGGAAGACCAGGTGATTTGTACAGAATTACAATTTGCATTTGCATTAGCACATGTTTTACATCTATGACTATCCACTCAAAATTCGTTGTACTATAGCAATGGCATTTAGAAACTGTGACATCATTTTTAACATACAAGGCTAAACCATGAGATGGTCTGATGTTATGTTTTGTTTGGTTTTGGTCATTTCTAATTAGCTGAAACCCATTAATTGAATAGTCTGAATTTTCATCTCTTTGGACTAATCTTGTTTCAGCAACTCCAATCACATGTGCTGACAAGATATTCTGCTCTACAGCTACATCTTCAAAATGTCTGTGCAATGACCTACAATTGTTATAGACTATTTTAAAATGTTCATCAGAATTGACTGTGTCAAGTGGACATAACAGAGTTGAATATTTGCTTCAGAACAAAGTCTTTCCATTTCTACTTCTACACGCTCATCCAAGATAATGCCTGTTCATTGAAGTTCAAAATATGGAGATTTTTAATAGACCTCACTCTGCTTAAGGCTACATAATGGATATGTGGATTTTTTCTTGTTTACGTTGTGACAAATCTATAACAACTGGTCAAGAGTGGTTCCCTGAGCTCTGTGAACAGTTCTACCTGCAGACGGTTGTAATGGAAACTGTATTCTCTGAATTGTATTTTGTCTCAGTGGAAATGTTCGCTCTATGTCAAATATGGGAGTCAAACTGTCATCAATTAAGTGATGATAAAAGCCTCTACTGTGATATTTTTTTCGTCTTCATTGCCTATTCGTGGGTCATCAAACTTTACCCATATAATACTGGTCTATTTGTTTCAGCTTGCTTGTACTCTATATCTTTAACTACACAAGAGGCACCATTAGTTAGCCCATCTTCTGTGTCAATATTAACAGTCAAGTCGTATAACATGCCAACCACTACTGTCAAAGAGTAGTGCAAACCCATCGTACTACAGGCATCTCTTGGTAATTTTTTCAAAATATCATTTTGTCTATCCTGTGATATGTTTGCTCCTACTACTGAGTCATGACAAGAAATTTCAACTTTTGAGAATTAATGTTATTGATGATTTTGTCATTAAATGCTTGCATAAAGCAATTTTCTGCAAATATATGGGGTGCATTCTGTGGGTATGTTACTGAGTTTGGATCAACCTGACATTGTTGGATCTGTTCTTTGTCATGGTCTGTCATTTTATTGTGTCGTAACCTGTTTAACAGCTCTGCAAATTTATTGTCATTCTTTTGTCGCATGATCTCAGTCAACTCAAACATAGAAAAGTGATCTTGCCACAAGTTAGATGCTAAAGCAGATGCATCATGTGTAAGGTCTTGAAATATCCAAGATCCTGCCACGGGCTTTAACTGGTACAAGTCACCTACAGCTATGATGCTTTTTCCACCAAAAGGTATTCTTGTGCCTGTCAGTTCTTGAAGTCTTTGGTCAATAAACTTTAGCATTGAATTGCTAACCATTGATATCTCATCTATAATGACAACTGAAAGGTTTCTATATTTTGACCTAAAGGTGTTGAGCTTGTCACAATTTAAAGTTTGTTCCTTTTGCTTGAATTTTTGAAGAAAAGCTGTTGATATTGTTGAACCATTGATGTTATAAGCTGCTTTACCAGTATACGCACACAACAGTACTCTTTTCTCATCTGCATTTTCACCTTCTCTGAGATTAAAATACCTGTACAAGGTCTGATACAAAGCCTTGATTACAACACTTTTACCAACACCTGCTCCTCCAGTCAAAAAAGCATACAATGGCGCATCTTTTGTTTTTACCCAATGTATAACATGGTTGAAGAAGTGTCTTTGTTTTGTATTCAAACATCTCAGAAGTTCTCTGTAGTGTTCATCTGGCAACACATTTTCATTTACATCAATAGTAGCAGATGAAGAACAGCTTCCTAGTTCAATACCAATATCATATTCTCTCTGCTCAATAGGTCTATCAGGATTAAAATAAACAAATGTCTCAGATTCAACTGACTCTTCCTCAGCTGTTTCTGCTTCAACTTTGTTGTTGTTTTCTGGCGCTATTTCATCATACGCATCAAAGTCATTTTCTGCAGCTTCCCGTGCCATTTCTAGCTCCTCAACATGGTGTTCATACAGTTTTGCACTTGCTGTCAATTTGATGCTTTTTTGCTTCATAATGCTCCTTTTACGTTTCATAATTGGCTATCAAATCTGTCGTTTCATTTCTCCATGACAGAAACAAAAGAAGTTTTTCTCGAAAATGATTATCTTCATCTGATTTGAGATTAAATCGAACATAACGTATAACTTTGTGGTTTTGTCTCTTTCTAATTTTGATACCATTTTTCAGTACCAAGAGAGTTTGGTCATCACTGAATACTTCATGTTCAACCATGTTATCATCGTCATTCACATCTTGGTCAGCAGGAGGAGTATCATCATCATTTGGATAGACAATTTCTAACTGTGATACATAATCAGCAAGACACCAGTTTTCGAGGCATTTTGGTCTTCTTGAATACCTTTTGATGATATTGTCAGCTACAATATCTGTTGAAGAATCTGGCAACTCGTCCAGTACACTTTTTGTCTTGAGAACCTGTATTCGCTGATTTGGTTGTGAAGTGTTAATAAACACTACATCTCTTGTACTCCTAGTCAAAGACATTTGAAGTACTAAGTAAGCTGCTTCTTGGGCACTAACCTCAACACTATTTGAAAATACATTTCCAATGTGTCTAACCTGTCTCTTTATATCAAAATTTCCATTTCTGGCCTCCTTTGCAGCAGCATGTAATAATGTACTCATTCCCCGCTGTGATTTACTAATATAAGATACAATGTACATTGCACAAGCATATGGGTCTAATACAAATTGAATATCAATGTTTGCTTTCCAGGCTCTTAAGACTGCCTCGTTGTACAAGTTTACACGAATATCTTTAGGTGTCCTTTCTAGAAATACTTTAGATGCTTTCAAAGAACTTCGTATGCACTTAATATATCTTCCTCTGTCATTTCCAAAAAATCAGTTAAAAACTGTTCATATGACATATCTAATCCATCTTTTTCAGAATTCATTTTCTCTTGTATCTTTTTGTACATTTTCTTGTACTTGTCAACATCTGACTCAAGTGGCTCTAGAACCATTGTCCGATTTAATGGTGGAAGTGGGTAACCAAATCGACAAATTTTATCTTCCTTTTTGTGACAGGTCCTTGAATGTTTATAAATTTTGTAATTGAATTAAATCTTGTAAATGTACTTCATCTGAACAGCATTTCAAATACTGGTCAACATATGCAGTTATTTCTTCATTGGAACAACTGTTATATTTAGGAGCATCTTCCACCCAAACTATCATATGAATATGTGGAGAACCTCTCTGTTGAAATTCAACTCGATAGAAATAGTCTGTCATACAACCAAGGCAGTTGTGAGAACTTTTCAGAACAATTTTTATAAATTGCTGAACCCTATGCTCAAAATATCGAGAACATGTTACAGGTCTTTTTTAATCAGCTTTATTTTCTGTTCCCATGTCAAATTGTCTATCTGCTCTTCAGATATTCAGTGCCATCATTAAGATTTGATAACATATTCAATAATCTGTCCATCTTGTATCTGCAGATGAAAGTGACATGAACCAAGTTGGCAAACCAAGCTGTCGTATCATTGCAAAAAATCTTTTTTCTTTGTTTCTAAATATGACGGAGAATTTCTAAGCTGTTTGAAAATGTAATATCCTTCATCTTTTTGTACCATGTCTTCATGTAGTCTGAATTTCTAGCCTGAACTGCTGTCAATTTTTTCTTCTCAAAATTACCTCTTCTAACAGCAAGATTAACTTTGTCATTTAGTTGCTTCATTTGAATTTTTTTCAATTTAAAAAATATATTTGGTACACTATTGGCTGCTCGTCTATCACTGCTTCTCAGTTCCCATTTAGCAATATCACTATAGCTGACAGGGATTAATCTTTTGCATTGTCAGTTCTCCTTTGTCCACAAAATATGGTAGGGAAACATAAAAATTCTGAATCTGTATCTTGATATATACTAAGAGGTCGCTGACCTTCTCCTGGAGCAAAGGTAAATGTGTTGTTTCTATTCTCAAGATCTGCATCATCAAGAAGAGTGTCTATGTTTCCTACATTTTCTTGTGGGTTTTCTTCTGCATCTGAATCATAAATGGAATTTTTCTAGACTTTCACCTTGAAAAGTAGAAATAAAATTTTTGTCTTTTTTTGTAAAACTGTCAGGTGTTGTCGTATCAGATGAAAAAAATTCTTGCACTGTATCTTCACAGTCTTTTGTTACATGTGCAGCCCATTCTTCATCTATTAGCACTGTTGAGTTTTTGTAGAAGTCACTATTTCTCTTAAGCCAGTGCAATGCTACTAAAACCCGTAATGGTCGCACATTCTCTGAAAACGCACAGGATTTGTATGACAATTTCTTTTTCAATTTAACAGCTACTGTTATATTTTCATCAAATGGTCTTGGAAGTGCATTCACAACAGTTGAATATCAACAGGAACATTGACAACATTCCCTTCACAGAATACTGACGACCTCTTGGCAACTCTCTGACCTGCATGAATGGTATACGTAAAGAAATTAATCTTTCTTCCAATGGATACAAATGAAGCTCATTTGGTTTTTCAGGCCAGCTCATACCATTCTTTACAGATAACTTTGGAACTTTTTTGTTCAAAAGACTGGTTTTACAAGTTGTACATATCCATTCTAAACCATCAATAGACAATGTCCCAGTCAAAAACTGTGAATCAATAACACCTTTAACGTTGCTAATATTGCAAACACTTTGCTTAAACCAGGTCTGCTTACAGCAAGTGCAGACAAACTGAGGTCCAACCTTTATGCTTTCATGAAATAGTGAGATGCAACTGTCAATGTCTCTTCCTTGCTTCGTTCGTTTAGCAGCAATGTTCTCAGTTTGCCTAAAATCAGGCTTCTTTCGCTTTTCAGCTTTTCTAGTCTTATCATTAAGTAAGTATCTTTCTTTTGTCCTAGCATGTGAACGAGATATTAGTTTTGTTATCCTTTCTCTTTCTAACACATAAGGTTTCATTCGAGCACTTCTTTTTGAGGTTCTTTGAACAAGGATTTCCTTACTTCTAAACTCTTCATCAGCTCTTGCTTTTCGTTTTGAAGTTTTCTGCATTTCTTTTTCTTTACCTTTGAACTCTATGTTGGCTCTAGCTTTCTGTTTTGAACTTTTCTGCATTTCTTTTTCTTTACCTTTGAACTCTATGTTGGCTCTACCTTTTTGTTTTGAACTTTTCTGCATTTCTTTTTCTTTACCTTTGAAATCTATGTTGGCTCTAGCTTTTTGTTTTGAACTTTTCTGCATTTCTTTTTCTTTACCTTTGAAATCTATGTTGGCTCTAGCTTTTTGTTTTGAACTTTTCTGCATTTCTTTTTCTTTACCTTTGAAATCCATGTTGGCTCTAGCTTTTTGTTTTGAACTTTTCTGCATTTCTTTTTCTTTACCTTTGAAGTCGATGTTGGCTCTAGCTTTTTGTTTTGAACTTTTCTGCATTTCTTTTTCTTTACCTTTGAAGTCTATGTTGGCTCTAGCTTTTTGTTTTGAACTTTTCTGCATGTCTTTTTCTTTACCTTTGAAGTCTATGTTGGCTCTAGCTTTTTGTTTTGAACTTTTCTGCATTTCTTTTTCTTTACCTTTGAAGTCTATGTTGGCTCTAGCTTTTTGTTTTGAACTTTTCTGCATTTCTTTTTCTTTACCTTTGAAGTCTATGTTGGCTCTAGCTTTTTGTTTTGAACTTTTCTGCATGTCTTTCTCTTTACGTTTGAAATCTATGTTGGCTCTAGCCTTTTGTTTTGAAACTTTCTGCATTGCTTTTTCCTTATTTTTGAATTCTACATCAACTCTAGCTTTTTGTTTTGATTCTCTTTCTTTGTTTGCATAATCTACATCGGCTCTTGCTTTTCGTTTTGAACTTTTCTGCATTTCTTTTTCCTTTTCTTTAAACTCAGGATTAGTTCGTTTACCTTGTTTAAATTTCTTAAAGTACTCTTTTCTATCTTTCTTTTTATGTCTTACAACAATCCAATCTTCTTGTTCCCCCAAGTTCTGCATAAGACTGCTTTTTTGCTTACTCATTTTATGATCTCTTCTTATCTCTTGATCTTCAAAGTATTTTGCTAATAGATCTGAGGCATTACTACTTTCACCACCTGAGACAGCTAACTGCAAGGGCAATATTTCATACTGACAAGACAGATCAATCCTCATGCTGCTATACATAGCATACATAAAGGTAACAAGATCATCTAGGCAGATAAATGACATCAACACACATTTACCATCAGGACTAGACAACCCATCTTTACCATGTGAATGAGAATCAAAAAGCCAGAACAAGTCATCTTTGACAAAAACTGCTGAACAAATTGCTCCAATCATCACCAAAACATGTTGTACATTTTGAAATGCTGTATGTAAGGACTGGTGTAAAGAAGGTAAAGCAGAACTGCCAAACTGTTCAACAGCAACTCCTGATATAATGTCTGCCTTTTCAACACAAACAAGCCTTGATAGAACGTTTACTTTATCTGGAATTTCGTCAAGACTCAACAATCTGTGTCTAAATTTTCCAAGACCTTTCAAGGTGTTTAAAACATGTTTATATATCTGATCACCTGTATTAAGCACATCATCTAATAATTCTCTTGATGAAAAATTAGAATACTTTGCATAAATTAAAGCACATAATGAGTTAATAGTACACTGACTTCCTCTTGAATCAATAGAAAATCTGACATCACCTTGATGGTAGGAACCAAATATTACTGACCTACTACTTTCATTCATAGATTTAACAGGATAAGCATAATACATAGCTTTATTTTTATTCGCTGATGCAACATTTTCTACGGTCATAATGACACGATCTTGTAAAATTTTATGTACATTTTCAACTCTATTCAGTGAACAAATTTCAGGCTCAGTATAAGTCTCATTATCAATCTGAATTTCAGGCTCAGTACCAGTCTCATTATCAATCTGAATTTCAGGCTCAGTACCAGTCTCATTATCAATCTGAATTTCAGGCTCATTATCAATCTCAATATCAATCAGAAATTCCAGCTCATTATCAATGCACTCAGATGGTCCTTTATCAAATAAAGGACTAATGGGGCGGGCTCCACCCCCATCTGAGTTAACCAGGCGCCCATTTTCTGCATCATTCCTCTGAATCACTGCCTTCCTTGCCTGTGCTCTTCTCCAGTTCTTCCCTCTAGGCATCTCCTACTAGTATATCACTACAAAATCCACACTTCACTATAAAATCCACACTATATCTACACTATTATTATGTCACACACTATTGATCCACAAGTTTTTCACTCGTCACTATCAATAATACAAATATTTATAGTTTATAGTCTGTTGGAATATAATTCTTGATATAATTCATGTAAACCTAGAAAAAAAGAAAATATGGTATTTAATTGAATCATAACAAAATAAAACTAAATATAATTGCAAAAACAAATGATTTTTTTTTTAATTCCTATATAAGTCTATGTAAAACTTGAGACCCCTAGGGCAGGGCCTCTTTTCACCCCAGGGGCATAATTTGAACAATCTTGGTAGAGGACCACAAGGCAATGCTACGTACCAAATATCAAAGGCCTAGGTCTTGTGATTTCAGACAAGAAGATTTTTAAAGTTTTTTCCTATATAAGTCTATGTAAAACTTGGGACACCCTGGGTGGGGCCTCTTTTCAACTCAGGGGCATAATTGAATAAACTTGGTAGAGGACCACTAGGCAACGCAACTACCAAATATCAAAAGCCTAGGCCGTGCAGTTTCACACAAGAAGATTTTTAAAATTTCTTCCTATATAAGACTATGGAAAACTTGGGACCCCCGGGGCAGGGCCTCTTTTCACCCCAGGGACATAATTTGAACACTCTTGGTAGAGGACCACAAGGCAATGCTACATACCAAATATCAAAGGCCTAGGTCTTGTGGTTTCAGACAAGAAGATTTTTAAATTTTTTTTCCTATATGTCTATGTAAAATTTGGGACCCCCGGGGCAGGGCCTCTTTTCACCTCAGGGGCATAATTTGAACAAATTTCATAGAGAACCATTAGATGATGTTACATGCCAAATATAGAGGCTCTACGCCTTGCGGTTTTGGACAAGAAAATTTTCAAAGTTTTTCCTTTTGGTTGCCATGGCAACCAGAATTCTGTATGGAATTCAATTCTTTGAACAATTTTTAAAGAAGACCATCAAGGAACATCCCTGTGAAGTTTCATCAAAATTGGCCTGTTGGTTTAGGAGGAGATTGTTTAAAGGAAAGTGTGGACGGACGCGGACGGACGGACGGACGCGGACGGTGAGCGATCACAATACCTCACCCTGAGCACTTTGTGCTCAGGTAATTTCAGGCTCAGTACCAGTCTCATTATCAATCTGAATTTCAGGCTCAGTACCAGTCTCATTATCAATCTGAATTTCAGGCTCAGTACAAGTCTCATTATCAATCTGAATTTCAGGCTCATTATCAATCTCAGTATCAATCAGAAATTCCGGCTCATTATCAATGCACTCAGATGGTCCTTTATCAAATAAAGGACTAATGGGGCGGGCTCCACCCCCATCTGAGTTAACCAGGCGCCCATTTTCTGCATCATTCCTCTGAATCACTGCCTTCCTTGCCTGTGCTCTTCTCCAGTTCTTCCCTCTAGGCATCTCCTACTAGTATATCACTACAAAATCCACACTTCACTATAAAATCCACACTATATCTACACTATTATTATGTCACACACTATTGATCCACAAGTTTTTCACTCGTCACTATCAATATACAAATATTTATAGTTTATAGTCTGTTGGATATAATTCTTGATATAATTCATGTAAACCTAGAAAAAAAGAAATATGGTATTTAATGGAATCATAACAAAATAAAACTAAATATAATTGCAAAAACAAATGATTTTTTTTTTTAATTCCTATATAAGTCTATGTAAAACTTGAGACCCCTAGGGCAGGGCCTCTTTTCACCCAGGGCATAATTTGAACAATCTTGGTAGAGGACCACAAGGCAATGCTACGTACCAAATATCAAAGGCCTAGGTCTTGTGATTTCAGACAAGAAGATTTTTTAAGTTTTTTCCTATATAAGTCTATGTAAAACTTGGGACACCCTGGGTGGGGCCTCTTTTCAACTCAGGGGCATAATTTGAATAATCTTGGTAGAGGACCACTAGGCAACGCAACATACCAAATATCAAAAGCCTAGGCCGTGCAGTTTCACACAAGAAGATTTTTAAAATTTCTTCCTATATAAGACTATGTAAAACTTGGGACCCCCGGGGCAGGGCCTCTTTTCACCCCAGGGACATAATTTGAACACTCTTGGTAGAGGACCACAAGGCAATGCTACATACCAAATATCAAAGGCCTAGGTCTTGTGGTTTCAGACAAGAAGATTTTTAAAAATTTTTTCCTATATGTCTATGTAAAATTTGGGACCCCCGGGGTGGGGCCTCTTTTCACCTCAGGGGCATAATTTGAACAAACTTCATAGAGAACCATTAGATGATGTTACATGCCAAATATAGAGGCTCTACGCCTTGCGGTTTTGGACAAGAAAATTTTCAAAGTTTTTCCTTTTGGTTGCCATGGCAACCAGAATTCTGTATGGAATTCAATTCTTTGAACAATTTTTAAAGAAGACCATCCAAGGAACATCCCTGTGAAGTTTCATCAAAATTGGCCTGTTGGTTTAGGAGGAGATGTTGTTTAAAGGAAAGTGTGGACGGACGACGGACGGACGGACGGACAGACGGACGGACGGACGGACGGACGCCGGACGGTGAGCGATCACAATACCTCACCCTGAGCACTTTGTGCTCAGGTGAGCTAAAAAAGTCGGAATATGTGAGTCTTAGTCTAACTAATCTGACGCGATCCTATGAAACAGTTACGAGTAGTTTTCTCCGCTCGAAAGAAATTGTCATTGCCAGATTTGGGTTTAAATGCTGATATTGTTGTGAATATAAGATAAATTCAAATAAAACTTACATGTATCAAAAGGTAGCCCAAATAATTTTACTCAAGAGTTGAATATCGTTATATTTTTGACTGGTTGATAACTTAATAACAATTATCTAACTATCTATTTACGTCCGATACATTTCCATACACAGGTTTATTTTTAGGTTACACGCCACGTCTATGTCATCGACATTTTTTTATTTACTCCATGTACTTTACTATTCGCATTATGGTAACAATTTCGTTTTTACTGTATGTTTTTAAATTGATGGCATTTTCTTCTTATTAAAGATTTTTCTATTGTGTTTTTGCCTTTTCTAGCCGAAAGTCCAATTTTATTTTTCGCATTGATTTCAATTTATTTACTTATAAGACATAATAGCTATTTGCGATCGCGCTGTAACAAATTTTACCGGTAAATTTATGAAAAATCGGCCGTTTTTATGTAATTTTGATTAGTTTAAAAATTGTATCTTAATAAAAATGCCCTAATATTCTAGCTACATCTATCTTTTATCCACGTTGAAAGTTTGAAGCAAATCTGTTGGATATTAAAAGCTCCACACGCGTTTCCTGTGTACGGGACACCTAAATTTCGCGGTATTATTCTTATCTAAAATTTACCTGGTTACCTAGCTGTCGTCGTCTACGTTTTCACTACTGGATTTTCCTATGGTGACTTCTTTCTTATATCCATTACTCTGCTCTGTATGTTGTTTATGCCACTGTAGGTCCCTAACATCTATTTACAAATGCTTGCCTAAGTTTACTGTAAATGATATTTTCTTCCTATGTTTACTATTAGATTTCTTATAGTTGTTTTATTACCTTTGTTTCTGTTCTATGTAAAACATGTTAAAGTTGTTTCAAATTTTGGTTAAAACTGTTAAAACTAGCTAAAATATGATAAAATTTGATAAAATCAGAATCGGCGTGTGCAAGCGATAAAACCAGTAAGTGCTGTGATTTATCCTCAATTATTTAGGTCCTTTTAGAGTGACCTTCACAAATATATTACAAACTAAACGTCGAATTATTTTGACTTATGTGAGTCTATAACTCGTCCATTCTACAGATAGAGGAGCAACTCCAATTTAAACATGTCGACACAGTTAAATTTTCTATACTTTTTGGTATTATCATTATTTTGCTTTCAAAATTAAGGAGGTATGTTTTATACTGTCTAAAATCGCACTGAAATGTCCACTAGAGATAACTAATTTTCGAACTCATATGTTTAACACATGCACATAAGACCAAAAATCTATGTCGGCGATCTAGGGTTAAACTAAATTGTATGGTACTGAAATTTGAATATCGGGACAATTACTAAACTGTTATGCTCAAATGATTGGTTAATGATATACATCTTGAACAAAACATCGCCTTTTTAAATATGTGTCAATCATTTGTATATTGATCGCGTACCTATTGTGTCGGCAATTTGGACAACAGATACGTTACAGCATCTATTCACTTGAAATACTCAGGTACGTAATGCATGTTCTGGAACGACTATTGACAGTTTGAATGTTTAATGATATGATTATCAAAAAAATATTTATTCATTAACGATATAAACTTATTGCAGAAAATAAAATAAGATGATGTTTAACTGCCACTGTATTTTAATTTGTTTTTAACAGATACGTTACGAAGTGTTTCATTCAGCATACATTTATATTGCATTTATCTAGAAATTTTACTGGACAGTGTAGTAGAACACGTGTTAAACTTTGTATCCGAGTTAAAGTATTTAACTTTTAGTCCAGATTTCATATTTTTTCACTTGAGAAAACATATAAAAAACAGATACGTTACAAACAACAGATACGTTATACAACTGTGCTATAAAAGTGTAAAAATGTTTGAATTGTTTGAATAATCATTACCTTAACTTAAAGTTTTAGAAAATAGTTGATTACGGTATTATTATTGATATCTGAAGTTTATAAGACATCATAAACATTGAATAAAACAGATACGTTACAATTTCTATTTTTTATGTTACATGTTCGAATTAAAGTTTTTCTATACAAAACATGGACATTTTGTGTTATATTTCTTTATTTTCAAATAGAATCATATCAAAATGTATGAAATATAATGCAAATGTAACGCCAATTAATCAATTTAAAAATGCGACAGATACGTTATACGAAATGGGTAGACTATTTTCACCAAAAAGACTGTTTATTAGGATATATCTAAGAACCAAAAGTTATATTGTTCATATAGTATGTTTCCCTCATCAGTTCAAGTACATTAACCTACACGATGATATAGGTCTTATTTCATAATCCAATATGAAGTGCGTTTTATGACAATTGATATTTGTGTAAATTACGTTATTTTTTCCATACCATTTGATTTATTTTATCAATCATAATATTTAAATAACTTCATTTCTTATTAAACTATAAAGAGTATTTAGTCTGAACATGTAAATAACGGACACAAATATTGTTATGTGTTATATTAAAATATTCTTTTGAATGAAAATTTGCAGTGTAACGTATCTGTTGCTGATTTACAGCTATCTTTGTAAAATCAATGAAATAATGAAAAATTGTCGATAGTTAACTAAAATATTTAATTTGTGTACTCCAAAGACATGATACAACTAAATAAAAACAAATCTGATTATATTTGGGAACATCAGATGTGGGGACATTTTTACTGCCCAAGTTGCTCCTCTATCTGTAGAATGGACGAACTGGTTCTTTCCATGAACGAAGACAAGGCTTATCAACTGTTAATAACTGATATAGTGTTAAAACGACTTCAAATAAATAGTAGATAAATTCACATAGTTTTACACGTAAACCCCACCAAAAAATCAAATAAAAAAAAAAATAAAAAAAATCAGTTTTTATGGATATAACAATTACATTTTCTACAAGTGTTGCGGAGCTTGAAGCTGGTTCAATGATCAATGGCGATACCTTTCTATAAAACCATGTATACTTTTGCATGGTTAGAAATTTCGTCGATAATAATTGTCATAACAAACAAAAAACGCTGTTTTCATTTGAACGTAGTTGAAATATTCTATATTCTACTTTTGAAACAATATACATATATATCTATTTTCTCCTTATTCATTGCACTTTACAATGTATGCAAGTACGGCAATACTTCAAAGATAGTCAGAGCGCGCGCTTTGTGTGACGTCAAGATAAAGAAAAATGTTTCACCACAAAGTTAATGAATGAGGCGGGGTTAACCTGTCAGCATTGCTCCAAAAATAGCTTCAGCTTCACCGTTTTTGTGACGTAAAAGAGTAACTCTATCGATTTCAAAAAGGAGGAAAGGGCAATTTGATCTGCAAACAGTAGTACATAAAATGTGCGTAAATGTAAGTACATGCTACATGCAATCAGTAATTGTGAATAGAGGTCCAATGTTATAAGCACTAAACCCGTGACTGGGAAACGACACGTGGTAATCACAATTTACTATTCTAACATGTAAATGCCATAATATATTCACAATTACTGATTGCAATTAGCATGTACTTACATTTACGCACATTTAATGTAATTCAATTCAATACAAAATAATAAAATAAATCATCCTTTGTTAAATTGTCTTATGGACTGCTAGCTTGAAAATATAAAACGTCACATGCAGTGACGGTTCGGCTATCGAACTTTAATGGTATCATATTAGTAACTCTTACACAGTACACAGTGACCGGAATAGAGACCAAATTGTTTTAAAGTTTCCCGTAAGATACCGAAATCGGCTTAAACAAGAAAACATCGGCAATGAAAGGTTCTTGCACTTATGCTATGCAGTCGTAAGTAAGAATTAATAATTCTAAAGCCTTGGCTATCATAAATTTGGTCGAACTTGTACAGATTTTTTTTTATAAAAATCGTCGGAAAAGTTGACTTAATCTCCGTATAAAGCGTCCAATAACTTTTTTAGGGCGCCAGATACAGACTCAGGATAAATTGTCGGGAGGAGATAAGTAGCGTGGTCACAGATTGCACGCATGCAATGTTTCCAAAGTAAAAGAAAAATTCACTTACTTGGCAAAATATCCTCCCTTAGGTGATGATTTGTCAACAGAATCCGCCATATTTACACGAGAGACACAATGACACAATTTTCTCACTTAAACCACAGAAAGACACTTTTTACGTCCTACCCACTGCTTCCTATTCTACAGTGCATATATTGAATATTACTTTCAAGAATGTTTTGTTAGGTCTTTTACAGTTTTATATTTCCCTTTAGTTTTTCTGCATGTTGAAGAGATACAAGAATTTTTTAAAGAAATGTTAACATGTAGCAGTTTGCCGAATCATACAAATATAAAGCCTGTGTGTATTAATTGATGTATTTGAATAGTGGAAGTACAAATTATCAATTTGATATGGAAATACATAACTTAAAGCCTAGTGTTACGCTTCTCTTCACGGCATATACAGTCGATGTATCATCAGTAATTTGTCTACATTTGACAGACGGGTGACAATTTGAAATAATAAAATATCCACATTACATTTAAAGATATCCAATGGGCATCTTTAACTAAAATATCTTATCGTTAAATATCTACTGCAAATGTATAAATTCATCATCAAATGTATTTAACTTTACCAAATATATAAATTAAGACCAACGGCGTACTTACATTACGATATAACAATATAAAGCCCCATCCCCGGGTCTTCTCTTTCAAATTTCATTTATCTTTGGTTAAATTTCGTCTTATGTACAACGAAGTACGTAGTACCATTTTAATGAAAAATAGTAGGAAATAGCATGGTTAAGTTTTGAAGGTGGTGAAATCCTAATACAGTCTCTGCAAGACTACTCAAGGAGATTCACTTCACCAAAGGACAGCTCTAGTCATAAAAAGATCATTCTATTAATTTGATAACTATGTTATGAAATAACTGCGTAATTGTAAATACCTTTTTTTCTTTCTTTCAAGTAGTATCTAGTACCCCATATTTTTCAGGGTTGAACTTCATTGGCCAATCTTTTTCCTATGCTTCTAGGGAATGGAGATCATTTTCCAGAATTTATGTAACAAGTTAGGATTTCCGCATAAAACACACAATAGTTTTATATACAAATGATGTACTGTTTCTTTTAATACAGTCGGTAAATGGTGAAGGTACTGCTGCTCCCAAATTCAATGTGTCATTTCAGAAGTCTTAGTATCGGTGCAAAGTGTATGTACCCAGCTATAGTATGATACCTTTCTATCAAATTTCTGCCGATCACAATGCCCAGGAGAACCCCATGCGGGTATAGGTACAATACAAGCAAAACAGGAGCACCGAGACAGTGGCTTCGTATTGTCTTGTCATATTTTAATACCCAGGAGATCAAATTAGGGCAAATGTTGTCATGCTGTTTGTGAAACGGTGTTATTCAAAGGACGTATGGTTATTGGAATAAAGAGTTTGCATATTCGGTGTGACATTGCGGAATCAAATATATTAGATTTCTTACGGCAAGTATATTATATTCCTTATGGGTATGATATTGTTATGATATGTTTCAACAAGATAATATTCTATTTTATAGAATATTATGAGAGAGAGGTTTGCAAACTGCGATTTTCAAGGGATTGCCAGTTAAGTTCTTTAAGGTCATATGACTGACAAATTGATGAAAAAGACGTTAAATCCGAACACACACACACTGCTTGTTTTATTATAGCTGTTGCATACGTATCGGTCTGTTGATAGTTATACTCGTTGAATTTCAGATGGTAGTGCTTCATTCAAGTTTTGATCGGACATAAAGATGTTATATGCTGTTTCTTTGAATTTTCTGTTTGTTGTTTTGACATTTCTCTTGCTGATTCTGGGTGAGTTCTTTACTTTTGAAGTTATGATATGTATGTCCTTTGACTAACTGTGATCTCTACCTAAACTGAATCCCTGTGTATTTTGTTCATTCTATTAATTTGTTAATTATGTTATGAAATAACTGTGTAATTGTAAAAACTTTTTTTATTTCTTTCAAGTAGTCTCTAGTACCCCATATTTTTCAGGTTCGTTGACCAGTCCTTTTTCTATGCTTCTAGGGAATGGAGATCATTTTGCAGAATTTGTGTTACATGTTAGGATTTCCTCATAAGACACACAATGGCTTTTATGCAAATGATCTACTGTTTCTTTTAATAGGGCATTTTAAGGATATAGGCCTATAGTTGCTAGCCTCGGATTTTTGGTCTTCCCTGTATACTGGATCGAAGTGACTGCATTCTTCCAACTACTCGGACTTGACCAGTTTTCAGCGATAGTTTGAATATATCAAAATACACAGGGTTTCACTTAAAGTAAAGATCTCAGTTGGTCAAAGCACATAAATATCATGACTGGAAAAGTAAAGAACTCATCCAGAATCAGCAAGAGAAATGTGAAAACAACAAACAGAAAAATCAAAGAAACAGCAGACGCATATTTCAAAAAAGAGATGAAAATTGTTTATAACGTGCGGATTTTCGTATAAGAGACACATGACTTTTTCGGCAATAAAATAACAAAACCAACAAAACGAAAATGTTAAGCTTACGATGGACTGCTTAAAACTTAAGTGATGTAAATAAAGAGCAATCAGCGCAAACAACAAAAGAATGTAAAATATTTGGAGCGAAAATCATTCAAATAAGATCGACGAAGAAGAAATTATAACAGTTGATAGTGTACCTTCATTAAGCAATCAAACATATACCAGCTATGATAAAAGTGAAAAATATCAACGACCTTTGGGTAAAATTGATGAGGCGACTTCATTTTTGATACAATAAATATTTCAAGATACTTTACAATGGAACTATTGCAAAACGATTTCTTAATTGACGCTTACCAAAGAAAGTAAAGAATAATTTTGCACAGGCAAGGGATTATTGGAAGGACAGTTTGTCAGATTCATGCATGGAATTTGCCCATCAGGCAAGGAAGAAATGCGACTGTAAGTCACTACAATTCACTATCAATCTTCTTGTTCCGTCAGACAGAGTTATTAAACGATTTCAGCCCAAAGTCAGTTACAGTTGGTAGTGATAAACTGGAACTAGGGATTCTTAAAGAAAATGTAGAAATGTTGCCTGAGTTTGGTGTTATTTTTTCACATCAAACATAATTGTGAACGACGTATCTTTCGTTGCTTTCCCATAGATTTCATCGTTTTCTGTTAGAATCCCTGATTCAAATTCAGCACTATCAAGTGCATTCATTTGTGGACAAAGCCAGGCTGAATCTGACAAATTGTCCTCCCAATAATCTCTGGAATTTCGAAAAGAATTCTTTAGTTTATTTTGGTTAGTTTAGTTTATACTAATTTGTTTTAGCTCGATTGTGATGAAAGCTTTAAGCTTATTGGAACCACTCTAGAGACCGCTTCCTGGAAAAACCAGTACTGGTGGGTGTCATATGAGATTTCATGGTCGTGATCCCACTGGGGCTCGAACCC